>NC_136058.1:417390394-418590394 GCF_964261635.1 Lissotriton helveticus | reverse complement strand
CCAGTAGGATGTAATTCTCGGAGGTGAGGGCATGTGGGCTGATGAGGTCGGTGATGTCTTCGTTGAATTGTGTGCGGGATCCTGGTGGTCTGTAGATGAGGGTGCCTCTAAGTGTGGTTCTGGGGTTGGTGTGGATCTGGAAGTGAAGGTGTTCGGCGGTCGTGAGGTTATCGTCAGAGCTGGTCGTGATTCGGATGGTGTTCTTATGGGCGATGGTGATGCCTCCTCCTGTTTGGTTTGTGCGATCTTTTCGGATGATCTTGTAGGTTTCCAGGATGGCTATGGCGATGTCGGGCGCTGATGAGCGGTTCATCCAGGTTTCTGTAAGGAAGGCGACGTCCGGTGATGTAGTGTCGAGTAGGTCCCAGAGTTCAGTGGCGTGTTTGTGGACCGAGCGGGTGTTCAGCAGGATGCATTTCAGGTGGTTAGAGTCGGATCTGTGTTTGGAGGAGGAGGATTTGGTATGGGTCTTGATGCAGGCGAACTTGCAGGAGAGGCAGGAGAAAGGACCATGGAAGTGTCCTGGGGTAGCTACGCAGCATTGTGGGGTGCTACCGGCGTTGAGGGTAAGGAGAGTGGCGGTATCATACGTTATGCGGGTGGAGGGGATTTTGCGGGGGCCTGGGGGTCTGGCGCTGGGCGCGGTCCAGGCGCGGACGGGCGTAGACGGGCTTACCTTTGGCGCACCTTCGGCGCGCATAGGGCGCGATCGCTGCGCGTAAAAGCATCTGTCATATATAGATAGTGGAGGGGGGAGGGGCGAGGGAGGAGCAGCTGGGAGGCGGGTGCGGGGCGGATAGCCGGTCTGTGAGGCAGAACAACAAACAAACAGACAAAATGGCAGCGAGCCAAAAAGCACTACAGGACGAGATGGGGTATGGCCTAAAAGAAGCGCTAATAGACTGGTCAGCACAGTCAGATAACAGTAAACAGAGCCGGCAAAGCGGGTGACACAGACAAGAAATAATGGTGCAGTAAATATCTATGCACGGTCTCCAAAGTACAGCGCTACAATCTTTAATCAATCTGCAGTGCGAAGCAAGTCAGGTAATAGGCGCTACAGTCAGGTAATAGATCGCTACAATGCCTAGCAGCTTCTACCAGTGCGAGCAATGCGTGCAGAGCGTGATCGTAACGATACCAGCTGATGTGCAGGGAGCAGCGAGGGGAGCGACCGCTTCGCCGAGGCTCAGGACGGTCACAGCCCTATTGCCGGATGGGTAGGGCTTTACTCTCTGTGGGAGGGAGGAGCAGCTGGGAGGCGGGTGCGGGCGGATAGCCGGTCTGTGAGGCAGAACAACAAACAAACAGACAAAATGGCAGCGAGCCAAAAAGCGCTACAGGACGAGATGGGGTACGGCCTAAAAGAAGCGCTAATAGACTGGTCAGCACAGTCAGATAACAGTAAACAGAGCAGGCAAAGCGGGTGACACAGACAAGAAATAATGGTGCAGTAAATATCTATGCACGGTCTCCAAAGTACAGCGCTACAATCTTTAATCAATCTGCAGTGCGAAGCAAGTCAGGTAATAGGCGCTACAGTCAGGTAATAGATCGCTACAATGCCTAGCAGCTTCTACCAGTGCGAGCAATGCGTGCAGAGCGTGATCGTAACGATACCAGCTGATGTGAAGGGAGCAGCGAGGAGAGCGACCGCTTTGCCGAGGCTCAGGACGGTCAGCAGTATTGATGACGAGCTAAAATCAAATGAGACCTCTCCAAGATCAATAATTAGTACTGTAAAAAAGTTAAAAACTAGGAAAACTCGGCATGCGAATTCTAAGAACAAATCTCTAGAAATGGGCGAGGATCTCTTAGTGAATGCGACACCGGGATCACTTCCAGAACGGGCTCCACCGGGTGATGAAGTACTTAGTGTAGGGGAGCAGAGACATGTTCAGGAGATTACTTTGTCAACGATTTATAACACTATGATGGAAAATAGAGCGGAAATAAAGCTAGAGAATACTCCTACTCAGGCAACATGTCGGAAAGTTCAGAATGCAGTACGGCATGTGATTAAAATATGTTCAGACACATCGCTTAGAGTAACGGAAGCAGAAACAAGAACCTCAACTCTGGAAGACGACTTGGTTGCTCAGAAAGCTGAAATTAACTCTATTAGAGCTCAATGGGACGATATCAGCTTTAAGCTCTCTGAGTTGGATAACCAAGCTTGAAGGAAAAATTTACGGATTTTAGGTATTCCGTAGAAAAGTGAAGGATCAGATGTTCGTAAATTTGTCTGCGAACTATTTGCTGAGGCATTTCCAGAACTGACTTTGTGGGACTGGTCCATGGAGATACAAAGGGCGCATAGGTTTCCTTTCACCATCAAAAAAGGAAGGCAAGGGGAGGAAGATCGCCTTAGAGCTATTCTCGTCCGATTCAATAACTTTTTAGCACGAGAAGCGTTTTTTGGGTTAGCTAGGCCTGACAAAAAAAGATTAGCTAAAGGCTGTAATTTTTGTGTTCGTCCTGATTTTTATCAGGCTACAGTAGCTAAACGTTGGCACTTGCGGCAGCTTATTCCTGGGTTCCAGGAAAAAGGCACGACGGTCTTTCTCCGAAATCCTGCCAAGCTAAAGACTATTGTTAAGGGTCAAACTAAGTTCTTTTTTTCTGAAATTGAGGCCAAAGAATATTTGTTGTCTATATGAAGTGGCTAGGGTTGATAAGGTAGACGGGATTATTTAGTGCGAGCTCTATGCTTAAGGAATTTTAAGTTATGGGCAGCAATTAAAGATATTCTCCATTCCAACCTAGTAAAGGGGGTGGGGGGGTGGCACTCCATATTTTTTCAGGGACCGATGGTCCTTGTGCCTCATATGGAGGGATGAGTGGGTAGGGTGGGGTGGGTGGAGGAGTTGGAGGGAGGTGGGTGCAAGGGGGGGGTGAAGGTGGAGGGGGGGTGAAAAGTTAGCAGCAGCCATGATCTTTGGTGAATCTGGTTTGGTTCTTTTGAATTTATATTGTTTGGAGACCTCTTATATAAAAGGTGTAATCAGATATGTTTATTTCATGCAAAATACCTTGTGTTTCAGTTTTTTCTTGAAATATGGATAGGAAACTAAGGATATGTACGCTCAATATTAGTGGGCTTAATAATTTGAAGAAAAGAGATGTGTTGGCTAAGATTGTTCAATTATCATGAATGGATATACTATGTTTACAAGAAACACATATTGCCTGGGCAACTTCTTCTTTAAGGGAATCTTATCAGAAGTGTCCTCTCCAGGATGCTTGTGTTTTGCTGGATTTATGTCCAGTATCAGGATTAATTAAAATTTTCTTTTGTTTGGGATCCAATTTGGCCTTAAGAACGTCTAAAATTGGTTCTGGAGGCTCAAGAACATTGTCCTCGGATTTCGGCTAATCTTTAGAATGTTTCGGCTCAGAAGCAAGATTGTGTTTCGAAGCGGAGGGTTTCGGCTCAGAAGCATGTTTGTGTTTCGAAGCGGAGGGTTTCGGCTGCAAACCAGATTTGTCCTTGGAGCCTGATGATTTCGGATCCGGAGGTAATTTCTTCTGACTTGATCTGGAGCTGGAAGGCTTGACGGTTTGTTTTGGTGGCGAGCCGAGGTACGTGGCTTTGGAAACATTGCAGAGGTGGTGCCGTAGCCTTAGGAGTTTTGGAAGAGGATTTAGGGGCAAGGGGTCTTTGGTACTCACGTTCTGCGAGGGGTTTGTAAGTATTCAGAGATATGTTGGCGCACAACAGGTAGTGGTTGGGTCAAAAAGAAATGATAGCTTGTGGTTGGTGCAAATGGATCAGAGAAAAACCCTAAACTCTGAAACACAAGGGTGGAAGAGTTCCTTCCCTGTAGTCAATTTTAAGCAATGTCCGATGCACACAACAAGTAAGTGTGATATGAATGATCACCAGCAAGTTACAAGGATGTAGTCAAACAAATGTGTTCTTTTTGTGTCGTTTTATTGGAATGCATATATTAGGAACATGAGACCAGCCAACACGTGTTTCGTCAAGCAGGGTGTTAACCCGTGACTCTTCAGGGCTGGGGGTGACATAAACGGAAAGTGAATTATATTATGTAAATAGACAGAACACATGAAAAAAATAAGTAAAAATGAGAGAAGGGGAGAGGAAAGGTATAAGCCAGTGGTCAAAAAAAGGGGGGGGGAAAGTGCATGTGTGTGGAAACCGAAATGTGCGGTGAGTAAAGACAAGAATTCGTGACATAATGTGAGTGAGTATAGTGAACTGGAACCCTAAGAGGTATGAAGACACGCTTGCTAATACTGTTAACGTAGGTAGATGAGAAAATATAGTATATATATCTTAGTATAATGCTCGGTAGGGAGGAAAAACAATTTGATAATACATAGTCGGACTTGGTAAAACAAAAGTAGTCATTGACTTCACAGGGAAACAGTAACAAATCCTGGATGCAAAATCACAATGACAGGTTTGTGGTGGCACCTTGAGTGGAGAGCAAGGGGGGGTGAATATTCCAAGAAAATAGGAAAGTTTAGAAGCTGGTAAAGTGTGCATAAAGTGAAATAATAACTCATCAAAAATACAGTTAGCCTGATGAACATGACTGTTAAGCAATGAAAAAACTAACTCGATAGGGAAATAGAACAAAGAAAGAAAATATCTCATTGTGTGTGGTCCGAGGCATCATGTATCTGTAGAAGGAGAAGAAATATAATACAGTCCTCTCCAAAACACAGTCCATGTTTATGATAGGATAAAAATTATAATTTTGGTTTGTCCTCTATATTAATCTGAAGCAGCTATTGTTCATATAAGCGATACAGAAATCTATGTTATTCTCTAAAACCGACAGTGCTGGCAAGAAAACCTTGATTTGAGGCATGTCTTTACAAATTGGAAAAATACATTTTAGTTACGAGAAATGTGTCCTCAACATTAAATATAACAAGACATCAATCGGTTTTTTGTGGAGGTCTTTTCGTACTTCTGGTCCGGAAAGAACCTGCAGTGAAAAAAGGAGAGAGAAACCCCTATCCGCATATATAGTTGGTGTTGCTGTTGCTGTAATTACGAACCCGTTTTGTGATGACATGTGCAAGGAAAAAGGGAAAGCAAACTAAAAGGGTACAGTTGCGAGCACAATGTTTAAAAGCAATACATTGCTATTCAGTAGACTAGAATGTATGTATGTAGAATGTATGTAACCTAATGAAAAGAGATGATGGAGTACAAGTGAAAAAATGGAAAGGGAGGACGGACTAACCTTGTGTGTATTTAACACAAGGGGGTAGGAATGGCAAGTAAACAGTAAAAAACGGGAATAAAAGTGAAAAGAGCTGGCAAGGAGGGACGAATAAAGAAATAATGGGGAAGTAAATGATAGTGATGAAAAAATATAATGATGCCAAGAAATTTAGGAAAAAGAAAAAGAAAAAGAAGCGGGGAGAGAAAGGAGTTCGTAAGGAGAGAAAGAAAAGAAAAGGTTAAACAAAGTGGGAGATTCCTTGGCATATGTTACTATAATTGTTCTGAGCAAAAGATTGTATCAGAATTACAGGAGTCAGAATCACAAAATGACAACATTACGTCTGTGTAGGATGTCTATCAATAAAGAAAAATATAGAAGAACAAAGTTCCCACTTCTTTGTGAGTTCAGTATTTACGACGCTGAAGGTTCATAGTGAGTCCTTGGGATCATATGCATCTTGTGCACTCGTGGTCTTTGTGTGCTATGGACCCAAAAAATAATGAAGCTCATCATCCGTGTTTTGGCCATGTTTTATTGTATGCAAACGCATAATCCAGATGGCTTCTTTTCGTCTCAGTCTCAGTTCTCTGTTGCCACCTCTTACATTGGCCTCTGTCACGTCTATTCCATAGAAGCAAAAATTCTTGGTTTTTCCTTGTGAAGGACAGGTGGCCATGTGAGGAGCCATTGGGTATCGTGCATCTTGTTGTAGAATTGCACATGCATGCTCTCTGATTCGTTCTCTTAGAGGCCTGATGGAGCTACCAATATACATACTATGGCAAGTGCATTCAATGACATATACTGTGAATCTGGTGTTACAAGTGATGTTAGTGTTAATGGTGTATTGTTTTTTTAGAAAGCCCTTGAAATGCTTTGTGCCATGTTTTGCCCTGCTACACATGCTGCAGCTACCGCATCTGTAGAAGCCTTTTGATTTTTCTGTTAACCAATCAGTGTTACTAGTCCCTCTTGGAACAGTAGGGCAGAGTCTATTTCTGAGGTTCTTACCGCTTCGGAAAGTTATTTGAGGTCTGGTGGTGATAGTATGCTGTAAAGATTTGTCCGCCAATAGAATCCCCCAGTGTTTAATCATACTTCTTTTTACTACGGTGCTCATTTCATTGTAGTCTAAGATTAACCTCACTGGTTGGTGAGCTTCTGTTATGGTCTGTTTGGTTGCTAGTGTGGCTCGTCTGTCAATTTGTTTGATTCTGTTTTTTGCTTTTCTTAGTACCTGAGGTTTGTACCCCCTCTTGGTGAAGCGTTGGGTCATATCCTCTTTGCTCACTTCCCCTTAAATAGCACGCACATCCTGTGCGACCGGGTCTTCTCTGCACCCGGCGAGACCTGCCATCATCAATACTTGAAAGCTTCTTCGAACCCCAGGTAAGATCTCGCTGGCCCCGGCATTGCCGCTAACAACAAACTGAACTTGACTTACAGGTTTTGTTCAGCATAGCAACGTGCTAATTACATGTTCTCATTTCCTTTCTCTACGTATAGTCTTTTAATACTGCGGCAACCAAAGACGGCATCATTCGCAACCAGCACTAATCTTTGGACGTTTTGGATTATTTCCACACTGGAACACACCATACGTACCCCATAGTACGCTCACACTTTGTTGATACACCCGATCAGGACCGGGTTGGAAATATCACCGTTCCTCCGGTGAGTTATTTCTTTCCTTGTACAGCCCCCTCCATACCCCCCCACATACTCCGCGCTACCATCGTGTATATAATTTTTGTCGTGTTGTTCCTTTTTCGTGCACTCTTGCTTCCCCGTCCTCATTGCTTTCCTATTTTCCCTTCGCAGACCCCGCCCTTCATGACTCCCCAACAGGCACTCCCCGCTGTTGCATTATTTATAATTCTTATATTGTCTCCCGCCTATATCGGCTTTTATATTTAGATTTCTACTCTTGTCTCTTCTCTACCTCATTCTACTCTTTCCGCTCACCTTATTCTCTCCATTAAACCGTTTCGAGTAAATTCAAATATAGCGCTAATTAGAATTTTATTAAGTCTACTGAATAGCAATGTATTGCTTTTAAACATTGTGCTCGCAACTGTACCCTTTTAGTTTGCTTTCCCTTTTTCCTTGCACATGTCATCACAAAACGGGTTCGTAATTACAGCAACAGCAACACCAACTATATATGCGGATAGGGGTTTCTCTCTCCTTTTTTCACTGCAGGTTCTTTCCGGACCAGAAGTACGAAAAGACCTCCACAAAAAACCGATTGATGTCTTGTTATATTTAATGTTGAGGACACATTTCTCGTAACTAAAATGTATTTTTCCAATTTGTAAAGACATGCCTCAAATCAAGGTTTTCTTGCCAGCACTGTCGGTTTTAGAGAATAACATAGATTTCTGTATCGCTTATATGAACAATAGCTGCTTCAGATTAATATAGAGGACAAACCAAAATTATAATTTTTATCCTATCATAAACATGGACTGTGTTTTGGAGAGGACTGTATTATATTTCGTCTCCTTCTAAAGATACATGATGCCTCGGACCACACACAATGAGATATTTTCTTTCTTTGTTCTATTTCCGTATCGAGTTAGTTTTTTCGTTGCTTAACAGTCATGTTCATCAGGCTAACTGTATTTTTGATAAGTTATTATTTCACTTTATGCACACTTTACCAGCTTCTAAACTTTCCTATTTTCTTGGAATATTCACCCCCCCTTGCTCTCCACTCAAGGTGCCACCACAAACCTGTCATTGTGATTTTGCATCCAGGATTTGTTACTGTTTCCCTGTGAAGTCAATGACTACTTTTGTTTTACCAAGTCCGACTATGTATTATCAAATTGTTTTTCCTCCCTACCGAGCATTATACTAAGATATATACTATATTTTCTCATCTACCTACGTTAACAGTATTAGCAAGCGTGTCTTCATACCTCTTAGGGTTCCAGTTCACTATACTCACTCACATTATGTCACGAATTCTTGTCTTTACTCACCGCACATTTCGGTTTCCACACACATGCACTCCCCCCCCCCCCCTTTTTTTGACCACTGGCTTATACCTTTCCTCTCCCCTTCTCTCATTTTTACTTATTTTTTTCATGTGTTCTGTCTATTTACATAATATAATTCACTTTCCGTTTATGTCACCCCCAGCCCTGAAGAATCACGGGTTAACACCCTGCTTGACGAAACACGTGTCGGCTGGTCTCATGTTCCTAATATATGCATTCCAATAAATCGACACAAAAAGAACACATTTGTTTGACTACATCCTTGTAACTTGCTGGTGATCATTCATATCACACTTACTTGTTGTGTGCATCGGACATTGCTTAAAAAAGTCTTTGGTACTCACGGCACCATGTCCTGAAGGCATATCTTGGGACTCTAGATAGATTTCGAGCTCGGAATCGGACTCTGGAATCAAGAGGGCCTCTTCTTTTACGGAGGATGCTTCTATCTCTTGGTCAGATTCTTCTGCAAAGATGTTATGTTATGTTATAAAGGGCTCTTCTATAGCGCACGTCTACTCCGTGGAGTGTCCCGGCGCTTTGGCAAAGAGAGGTAAATGAAAAGTACACAACACAACGCCCTCCGCAGGCCGGCACAGAGTTACTGGGAGAAGAGCCAGGTCTTCAATTCCTTTCTAAAAACTAGCAGACTAGTGGCTGTTCTCAAGAAAAAGGGGAGCTCGTTCCAGCAACAAGGTGCCAGGTACCGGAAAGAGCGACCTCCAGTACGAGCGCGTCTAATAGTGGTAACAGCGGCTTTGGCCTGCAGAGCGGACCTTAGAGTCCTCCTGGGGGCATAGAAGGCCATCCGCTTCCCAAGGTAACTTGGGCCAATCGAGTGGAGAGCTTTAAAGGCCAGAGTCAAGATCTTAAAAGTGACTCTCTTAGTGACCGGAAGCCAGTGAAGTCTCTCGAGAAGCTCCGAGGCTCGAGCCCTTCGCTGTAGTCCAAAGATGGCTCTAGCGGCCGAGTTCTGCACAACCTGCAGGCGTGCCATCAAATATTTAGGAAGGCCCAGATAAAGAGCGTTCGCGTAATCGAGACGCGAGCCTATCAAGGCCTGAACAGTGATTTTTTTGTGCTGAAGGGATAGTAGGGGGAGAAACTTCCGCAACATTTTCAGAATGCCGAAGCACTTCCCTGTCAGCCCTATGATCTGGGGTCTAAAAGAAAGATCAACATCACACAGGACACCCAGATTTTTTGCTTTTAACGAGGCAGCATCGGGCGGAAACATATCACGAGGCCACCATGTCTTCCAGCCGGGATCCGGTGGACATCCTTAGAAAAGTAGCTCCGACTTGTCCGAGTTACACTTCAGACTATGCCTCTGAAACCAATCAAACACGGCTTCCAGACATTCCCGGATCCGGCCGCTGTCAAAATCCTCACCCTTGTTACACGTAAAAAGGAGCTGGGTGTCATCAGCATAGGATATGATCTGGGCACCGAAAGTTTCCGCCACCGCCGCCAGAGGGGTCATATAGATATTGAAAAGGGTGAGGCTCAGGATGGACCCCTGAGGGACCCCCATCTCCAGTGGCGGCATTTCGGCGGAAAACAGAGGTGCCCAGACCACTTGTCGGCGGTTGGTCAGAAATGACTTAAACCATTTCCACACCGTCCCACGGAAACCGATCTACCAGAGTCTTAAAAGGAGACCATCGTGGGGCACGGTGTCAAAAGCCGCCGACAAATCCAACATGACCAAGATGGCTTTACCCCCACCGTCCAAAATCTCTCGGATGGCATCGGTAATCTCAAGAAGAGCTGTCTCCGTGCTGAAATTCGCACAGAAACCAGATTGAGAGTCGTGCAAGATATTGTTACTCTCTATAAAGCTGGAAATAGAGAGGTGCACATGCTTCTCAATCACCTTAGCCAGAGAGGGAAGGAGGGAGATTGGTCTATAATTCGCATGAACAAGGGGATCTAAAGATGGTTTTTTCAGCAGCGGAAGAATCAGAGCGTGCTTCCAGGCCGTGGGGACCTCTCCCGATGTCAGGGAGGCATTGAGCAGTGGGTTGAGCAAGATGTTAACTGCCGACGCCACTCTCCCAAGACATTTGGCAGGGCAAGGATCAAGCGGCGAACCCGATTGAAGCCGAGACAGGAAGTCGAGAGAGGAGGCAAGAGAGATGGAAGGGAAAGCCGATAGCAGAGGGCCTTTCTCCTTCATACATGGTAACGTAGGTGTCAGATGACAGACAGCTGGACTAAAGCCCGCACCAGGAAAGGAGCCCTGAATAGATTTAATTTTATTAATAAAAAACTCACTGAGTTGGCTAATCCAGACTTCTGTATGAGAATGGATAGGTGTACTCGTGGAAGGAGAGATAAACTCTTGTACAATACTAAAAATGTCTTTACTCATACTTTCTGCTGCGTCAATTCTGTGCTCCAGATAGACTTTTTTTGCATCCAAAATATGCTTGTGGTAGAGTCGGATTATCTCCCTATATTTAATTTTATCTTCCGGGTCGTACATGCGCCTCAAGACTCTTTCTGCCCTCTTGCAGTCTTGGCGCATTTTACCTAGGAGAGGAGTGAACCAGGGGGCCGAAGCATGTTTACCCACAGAGTTGGCTGGCTTACCAGGGGCTAGCTCCTCAAATCTAGTTGTGAGCCACTTCTGGACCAATTCAATGTCTTGCTCCAGGTCGACTGATAGCGGGCAGGGATGTTGGCCAAGAGCATCAAAAAGCATTTCCGCCGTAACTCGATGGAAAGGCCGAGACACCCTTCTAGTATCTTTCGCCCCTCTTATACTAGGCGTAGCTACAGCAGAAATGCAAAATTTAATTAAAAAGTGGTCAGACCACAGAACTGGAAGCCTCGATTGACCTAGTAGAGAAGATCTGATCGATCGTATGGCCTTTGATATGAGTCAGACTGGAAACGTATGGGATCAGCCCTAACGGACAGACAATGTCCTGAAGCTTGTTGGTATCAGGGTCTGCTGTGTTATCCATATGGAGATTAAAATCTCCCAGTAGGATACAATGCTCCGATCTCAGGCAAGGCACTGAAAGTGCCGCCTGAAGGTCGTCAAAAAAGGAGCCTAGCGGGCCAGGTGCCCTGTAGATAATAATCCCTGTGCAAGTTGGACGGGGAGATAGCTTAAAAATGAAGCCTAAGGCTTCGCTGCCCGTGATATTATCCACGGGGAAAGTCGAACAAGAGAGACTCTTGTCAACAATTATTGCCACACAACCACCCCCTCCAACCACTCTATCCTTCCTATAGATGGTATAATCCGGAGGGATAGCAGCGGCTACATCAGGGCCGGAGCATTCGCTCAACCATGTCTCTGTAAGGAACAGGCACGAGGTTTTAGAATCAGATAACATATTCCAGATGTCAGTGGAATGCCTACTAAGAGATCTGGTGTTAAGCAGGTGACAAGGGAAGTGTAGGGGTGTGGATACAGGCAATAGGCCTTCCCGACTCGGCATATTCCAACCACAGCCAGAGCAGCCCTTCCTAAGAGAGTGGCCACCCGGGAAAACATGGTGGAAGGAGGAGATAGGTCCTCGTAGCGCTAATAACTCACTAAAGGAGTAGAAGAGCATAGGAACCAATAATACGCCTCAGCCGGCTGAAAAACAGGACATAAAAGAAAATTTGCAGGCCTACCTCGCCGGCCTCCGAGACGCTGACGAGCAGGACTCTGGCACGACTCAGGCGCAGCGAAGGAGCTCCCGCTGCGCGTCACCGCTGTGCGCCATGAGGAGTCCTTTAAATAGGCAGCTCACACTGTCCCCGAGCACAAGAACGCTCAAAGATGGCAGCCACAGTTCCCCTCCCGCTCAAAGATGGCGCTCCCCGCTCACAACCTCCCCGGAACCGGACCCGCTAAGCAGCGGTGGGGTTACAAGGATTAGAGTGCAGGTGAGTGGCCAGAGACCCTGTGGCTAAAACCAGGGGAAAAATAAAAGAAAATAAATTAAATACAAAACGGGCAGTTTAAAATAGAGAGTAGCGCTGAGACAGCACGCGCAACCAGCAGCGAGGCGCTGCTGCAATACTTGACCTCAGGTCCACTTCGCAAGATATCCAGAGTGTGTTGAATGCTTTGGGGCTGCCTCTCTCGTCATCGAGCCTGATGATCGGGTAGAGTCCTCTTGGACCGAAAAGACTTACAAGCGTCGCAGTCTTCCTCCTTGTGCTCCAGAGAGAGGCATAGGTTACAAACTTGATGTAGGTCGGTGCGAGTGTGAGAAGTTGGCCTGATAGGTGATGTTTCCAATTCTGGAACCACCTGATATCAGACCAAACAATCCCTTATGGTGTCTGGTTGTAAGTCAACCTTATTAGACAAGCTATCCTAGGGGTAGCATGGACTAAGCAGCCTAAAGGCTTAACTTAAGAGGTCGTGTTAAGCGAGCTGTTTTACCACATACAATCCTGTAATATCAAATGAAAGGACACCACACAAGTATATATTATAAAAATATATGTATTTATTACTAAAAACAATCCCCAGTATTCTTTATGAATAAAGGGGCACAAGCGTTAAATCAAAAGCACAGTTTAAACATACAAAGTTGCACAATTATGGATGAGGGCGGGGGGCCACTCAAACCATATACTAAACAAGTGGTATAAGAGATACCAATCGAGCAGTGGTTAGGCCTAGGGCCTAGGGAATCGCTGGGAGCAGTCAGGACAAGCAGTGCTGAAGTCAGGAAAAGCCCGCGGGATTCGGGTGCAGTGCAGAAAGCGCACGCATGCACCAATGTTAACCAATGGTGCGTAAAAGTTGTAAAGTTAAAGTTTAAGGACACTTCCGCTGAACCTAGGAGGAACAAAACTTAAGACACAGACCCTAGAGATGTGTACCAGTGTGGGAACACCGGCGGAGCAAAGTTACCTCACCCACAGGAAGCGGGTGCACAGGGTCGAAGTTGAGTCGGGTTTCGTCACGCAGGCTCTTGGTGCTTGAAGCTGAAAGGGCTGCAGGCGGGGTGAAAGAGAAGTGTCCGGTGGAGTCCAAGGGTGGACTCAAGTCGAGAAGTACCTGAAAGCAGAGGGGACAGAGTCTGGGTCACTCAGCAGTGACCAGGGTGGAACCAGGACGGAACCAGGCAATGTCGGGCGCAATCAGGTGGTCGTCGAGGAGCTTCTCTCCACTGTCACGGGGGCTCTGGGGCATCTGCGACGTCCAGGAGCGGGTCACGATCTGTCCCACGCAGGCTCTCGCCGTCGGCGCTGTCGGCTTCAAGATTGGAGCAAACAACACTTGGCAAAAGGAATCCACGCGGAACCGGGAGATTGCTTCTCACTCGAACCAGGAGGGTCAGAGTGGGGGCTCCTTTTCAGGGGAGCTGGTGCAGATCTGGAGCAACCAGATTCACAGGTCGAATTTCAAAGTTCGTCGGCACAGGGGCCACTAGCCGGCTGGCAAGTGACCGGGCCAACGC
Organism: Lissotriton helveticus; assembly: GCF_964261635.1. NCBI lineage: Eukaryota > Metazoa > Chordata > Amphibia > Caudata > Salamandridae > Lissotriton > Lissotriton helveticus. The sequence continues at coordinate 418,576,759 of NC_136058.1, read as the reverse complement.
GTTGAGCCAAACAAAGCAGAAGGGCCCCACGCAGCACTCGTCGAGAGTGGAGGGCTGAACTTCGGTGCAAGTGTAGCTTAGGGTTGGGGCTTCTCAAACCCCGGTGTACAGCTTCGAGGGTCACTCGTGGGCTGCACGGTCAGCGTCTCGTGGTATTTTCAAGATGGCGTGCCCCACGCTTCCGGTCGCCTCCACGGGTCTCAGCTCTGCAGGGACTGTGGATCGGGCTGTTGGAAGGCAGGCAAGCTTGCTCTCAGTCGCTCGCGTTCCGGCGGGAACTGCGACAAAGCAGACAAAGCAGACGTCGATGGCTGGATGGTGCCTGTTTGCACAGGGTGGTCACTCCTTGACCACAAGGGAGATTCTTCGGGCTTCTACGTCGAGTAGGATGTTGAAGGGTCCAGAGTTTCGTTTCTTATGTTTCATCAGGATAATCTGAAGTGTCTTGGCACTGCTCCCACTCTTATTCGAATCTGGGGGGCTGGATTACCTGCTAGGTCCCCTCCTATGGGTGGGACCCAGGAAGGGGGTGGATACACCCCTTTCCTTTGATCCAGGCCGCCCTGGCACGAGGGCTGGAGTGCCCCAGAACCGGTTTGGCCGGAATATGCAAGGGGCAGCCTTGTGCGCCCCAAGCAGTGTCTGGTTTCTTTCAAACCTCCCTGCTACAATCCACTATCTCCTGTCTGGAGGGTGGTAACACCCCCCTGCGACAGGAAACCCTTTGTCCAGGCCCCATTTGGCTGAGTTTCGGTCAGCTGCAGGGGGTCAGACTATTGTCTGCGGCAGAGGCATCCATTTTGTGGATCTAAGGCCTTTTTAGAAATGAACTGCATTTAAGTAAAGTAACATGTCTTACCCCTCTAGAGGGGTGGAATGCTATCCCCGTCGCCAGAACTGGCGAGGGGATAGTGTTCCAAATCGTATGACACCTTACACGACATGTTTTGATAAAGCCAAACCAAAGTTGCTATATAACCGCGAGGATTATAAGGCACTTAAGAGTATATGGTATGGCATTATCCTGAAACAGCTTAGGGAGTTGTTCCCGACAGCTGCAGACAGGCTCAGCTCATGCTAGAGCTCCATCTCACTTTAAACCACGCACTCTGCCTCCAGGATTGATGAGGCCTTCCATAGGAGCTTCACAGGTTTATATGTGTCCAGATATAGGTTTAGATATAGGTATACTATATCTAAGTAAGGGGTGATTACACCACCTTACCCCAGCTGAGTGATCAGCCAGTTGTGTCAATTTAAGAACCAACCAGGGGTGGCAAAAGATATGCTGCAGCCCCTGGTAGGCCTTGGTGGCCCCTATGCCCTGGGCACCTATAGTGCATTATACAGGGGCTGACAAGGAGTCCATTCCCAATTGTGGTATGTACCTAGGGTACATGGAATCCATTTTACAGAGAGAGCAGATGGCCTGGGGCCCTGATTAGCAGGGAACCAGGTCAACTAAGTCAAAAAACCAGCTAAACACAGGCAAAAAATCTGGGGTAACCATAGTCAGGTAGCCACCTTCCTACATAACCACCCCCCCCCCCAAACTAAAGGAGATAAGGCTATCCTTGGCCAGGTACGCCTATATTGCCTGAGTGGCCATACAAGGAAGTACCTGCACTAGCATGGGTACCCCCTGTCTCATGGTCCACTAAGCAGTCCCTCACCCTTTGGGTATTAGAGGGTCTCCACCATAGGGAATCACTACCTTGGGTGTGTTTATGCAAAGTTAAAGGCTGGTTTGGATATGGAGTATTGAAGTGAGGCTCTACTAAGTTAGGGCTTGGCTTCCTCCAATTATCTTCCACCATGTGTGCCTTTCTTTCTTTAACTGAGTTGCACTGTGCTCTCAGGGTCAACCTCTGGCTACCTAAAGCTGGAGGCTGGGTCCCTCAGTTTGGCTTGCTGGAGGGACAGTTCAGGTTCGGGCCCTTTGGGTCCCAGGTTTGGCTGTGCCCAACAGAATCCATCTGTGGGAGGTCCCTAACTGTTTTTAAGGGGGCTCCCTCAGGAGTCTTTAAAGTTTTCACCTCACTAGGGCTACTAGTTTTGGTGCACCTAATCTTTTGATGGGGGTGCTTTATTTGACAGGGGGCCCTCTGGGTCTCACTGTCCTTCTTGTCCTCTGCAGCCCTGGGCTGGCTAAGGCAAGGTAGAGAGGGGCAGGTTACCTGCTCCAGACTGGGTCCCATCTGAGAGGGGTCCACTCACATCAGAGGTTCTGTCAGGCTAGGCCCAACTACCTCTGGGGCAGTTCCTTCATCAGGGGTAAGATCAGTTCCCTGAGGAGGCTGATCCTGTCCTAAAGTCTGGTGAGGGGGAGATTTCTCTTCCTCCTCCATGCTCTGTTTGTGTGGAGTTATCCATCATTTCAGGCTTCACAACACACATATCAGTTTGAGTTTGGGCTGTGGCCATCACAGCCCCACCAACCTTTTCAGGAGGAGACTCAGTTTGGGTTTCTGCTGTTATCATAACAGCTTTGCTATTCTGTTCAGGAAGAGCTTTTGCTAAAGATGGGGCAGAGAGTTTCTCAGCCCTACCAACCTTTTCAGGAAGGACATCTTGAATTGGGGCTGTAGCCATTACAGCCCCACTAACCTTTCCATTGAAATTTACCATTCTAGAATGGATTTCCTGTTCAACCTCAGCCCAGGCTGAGATTTCCAAATCATTACCAAGTAGGCAGTCTACAGGCAAGTTTGATGACACTGCCACTCTCTTTGGGCCAATGACACCTCCCCAGCTGAGACTTACTACTGCCATGGGATGATTGGTTTTGACGCCATCAATGTTTGTTACCTGGTATGTGGCACCTGGTAAAAGTTGCTTAGAGGGGACTTTGCAGTCAGCCACCATGGTGATGCTAGCCCCTGTGTCTCTAAAAGCTTCAACTTTCAAACCATTGATGATGGGTTCTTGTCTATATTTGCTCAAAGTATTTGGGCAATCAGAGAAGTTGGCAAACCCCCTGCCAGTCTCATAAACAAGATCATTTGGGGATGGGGACCTGGATAGGCCAGGGTCCTCCTGGGCTCCAAAAGTAAACCCACCCAGATTCCTGGGTGTGCTCCCACTTCCTGGGGGATTACTGCTGACAGTAACAGGAGGTGTTGGAGCTGGCTTTGGAGGTATATTTTCTTTATTGCCATTCTTGGGACAACAGGTGTCTGTTTTGTAATGCCCAAGCTGTTTACAGACATGACAATAAGGCTTTTTCTCTGTTGAAGAAGTGTCTTGGGACCCACCCCCATTCTTGGAGTTTTGGGGCCCTGGGGAAGTCTTTTCTTTATTTTTGTCCCCACCCTTATCTTGAGGCTTGGTAGACTCCTTCTTCTGGTTACTGTCCTGATTCTTAGGCCTAATCCTGGTTCTGACCCACTTGTCTGCCTTCTTTCCCAATTCTTGGGGAGAGGTCAGATCAGAGTCCACCAGGTGCTGGTGTAAGAGCTGGTTCTGACAATTACTTAGGATCTGCTCCCTCATAATCAAATTATACAATCCTGTAAAGTCATGTACTTTGCTGCCATGTAGCCAACCCTCCAGAGCCTTAGTTGCACAATCAACAAACTCAGTCCAGTCCTGAGTCTGTGTCTTCTGGGTGTCTCTGAACTTCAACCTGTACTGTTCAGTGGTTAAGCCAAACCCATCTATTAGGACACTCTTCAGGACTTTGTAATTGTTTGCATCCTCATGTCTGACAGTGAGGAGCTTATCTCTCCCTTTCTCTGAAAAGGAGTACCATAAGATTGCTGCCCACTGTTCCTCAGGAACCTGCTGTACCATGCAGGCTCTCTCAAGAGCAGTTATCCACTTGTGGATGTCATCCCCTTCCTTGTAGGGGGGCACAATCTTTGTCAGGTTTCTACTATCATAGGACCTGGGTTTCTCTTTAGGAATATTGCTGCCACCAGTGGCATCTAAGCCACACAATTTTTGCTCTCTTGCCAAGGCAAGTCTAGCTTGAGCCAAAGCTACCTCCTCCCTCTCTATTTGGAGTTTGACAGCCCTCATTCTGGCCCTATGCTCTATCTTCTGAGAGGCAGTCATACCTCTCTGAGATTCTCTTGAGGCACTAGAAATATGAGAGTCCCCTGAGGGAGATCTCACTCTTCTGTTGCCTGGGAGAATGACATGGTGGGATCTGGGGAGGTGCTGGCCCTCTCCATTTCCCAGTAGGTCTAAGTTGGCCTGGTTAAGCCTGGCAACTAGGACCTGGCTACCCCTCTGATCCTGATCTTCTGGGTCCTCTACATCTGAGTCCTCCTCCTCCTCCTCTTCTTCCTCTTCTTCTTTCTCCTCTGGAGTGGTATCAGTTACAGGGGGGTTCACTCCATCTCCTGACTCTAAGGGAACTTTATTCGCCTTCTCTAAGTCATCCTGTTCTAGAATGGCTATCAGGATAGGACAGGTGGGACTTCTGCCCCTTTTTAACCCTCTTGAGATGCACAAGGCAATCAAGTCCTTTCGGGTTAATTTGTCATAGCTGGAAGTTGCCTTGGTAAGGTCAACTGTCACAGGAGCAGACCCTGAGGCTATTCCTGTGTCAGACATGACTCTAGTGTGGTGTAAGTGATGCACCTACCTACACTAAGTGTTTCCCTACTGTACCTTGCTAGTGAGTTGTAGTCAGGGTGTGCTAATCCCTTTAATCTACAACTACTAAGTTCAGTAGAACTTAATATGCTAAGCTTTTGATGTATATGTACCTAGAGGTACTTGATGTGATCTTTCAATTTGATAAAAGATTGCAATGGTAAAACAACAGCAAGCTCAAATCCGCACCGCTGCTCACCATTGTGAGAAGTTGGCCTGATAGGTGATGTTTCCAATTCTGGAACCACCTGTTATCAGACCAAACAATCCCTTATGGTGTCTGGTTGTAAGTCAACCTTATTAGACAAGCTATCCTAGGGGTAGCATGGACTAAGCAGCCTAAAGGCTTAACTTAAGAGGTCGTGTTAAGCGAGCTGTTTTACCACATACAATCCTGTAATATCAAATGAAAGGACACCACACAAGTATATATTATAAAAATATATGTATTTATTACTAAAAACAATCCCCAGTATTCTTTATGAATAAAGGGGCACAAGCGTTAAATCAAAAGCACAGTTTAAACATACAAAGTTGCACAATTATGGATGAGGGCGGGGGGCCACTCAAACCATATACTAAACAAGTGGTATAAGAGATACCAATCGAGCAGTGGTTAGGCCTAGGGCCTAGGGAATCGCTGGGAGCAGTCAGGACAAGCAGTGCTGAAGTCGGGAAAAGCCCGCGGGATTCGGGTGCAGTGCAGAAAGCGCACGCATGCACCAATGTTAACCAATGGTGCATAAAAGTTGTAAAGTTAAAGTTTAAGGACACTTCCGCTGAACCTAGAGGAACAAAACTTAAGACACAGACCCTAGAGATGTGTACCAGTGTGGGAACACCGGCGGAGCAAAGTTACCTCACCCACAGGAAGCGGGTGCACAGGGTCGAAGTTGAGTCGGGTTTCGTCACGCAGGCTCTTGGTGCTTGAAGCTGAAAGGGCTGCAGGCGGGGTGAAAGAGAAGTGTCCGGTGGAGTCCAAGGGTGGACTCAAGTCGAGAAGTACCTGAAAGCAGAGGGGACAGAGACTGGGTCACTCAGCAGTGACCAGGGTGGAACCAGGGCGGAACCAGGCAATGTCGGGCGCAATCAGGTGGTCGTCGAGGAGCTTATCTCCGCTGTCACGTGGGCTCTGGGGCATCTGCGACGTCCAGGAGCGGGTCACGATCTGTCCCACGCAGGCTCTCGCCGTCGGCGCTGTCAGCTTCAAGATTGGAGCAAACAACACTTGGCAAAAGCAATCCACGCGGAACCGGGAGATTGCTTCTCACTCGAACCAGGAGGGTCAGAGTGGGGGCTCCTTTTCAGGGGAGCTGGTGCAGATCTGGAGCAACCAGATTCACAGGTCGAATTTCAAAGTTCGTCGGCACAGGGGCCACTAGCCGGCTGGCAAGTGACCGGGCCAACGCGTTGAGCCAAACAAAGCAGAAGGGCCCCACGCAGCACTCGTCGAGTGTGGAGGGCTGAACTTCGGTGCAAGTGTAGCTCAGGGTTGGGGCTTCTCAAACCCCGGTGTACAGCTTCGAGGGTCACTCGTGGGCTGCACGGTCAGCGTCTCATGGTCTTTTCAAGATGGCGTGCCCCACGCTTCCGGTCGCCTCCACGGGTCTCAGCTCTGCAGGGACTGTGGATCGGGCTGTTGGAAGGCAGGCAAGCTTGATCTCGTCGATCTCAGTCGCTCGAGTTCCGGCGGGAACTGCGACAAAGCAGACGTCGATGGCTGGATGGTGCCTGTTTGCACAGGGTGGTCACTCCTTGACCACAAGGGAGATTCTTCTGGCTTCTACGTCGAGTAGGATGTCGAAGGGTCCAGAGTTTTGTTTCTTATGTTTCATCAGGATAATCTGAAGTGTCTTGGCACTGCTCCCACTCTTATTCGAATCTGGGGGGCTGGATTACCTGCTAGGTCCCCTCCTATGGGTGGGACCCAGGAAGGGGGTGGATACACCCCTTTCCTTTGATCCAGGCCGCCCTGGCATGAGGGCTGGAGTGCCCCAGATCCGGTTTGGCCGGATTATGCAAGGGGCAGCCTTGTGCGCCCCAAGCAGTGTCTGGTTTCTTTCAAACCTCCCTGCTACAATCCACTATCTCCTGTCTGGAGGGTGGTAACACCCCCCTGCGACAGGAAACCCTTTGTCCAGGCCCAATTTGGCTGAGTTTCGGTCAGCTGCAGGGGGGTCAGACTATTGTCTGTGGCAGAGGCATCCATTTTGTGGATCTAAGGCCTTTTTAGAAATTAACCGCATTTAAGTAAAGTAACATGTCTTACCCCTCTAGAGGGGTGGAATGCTATCCCCGTCGCCAGAACTGGTGAGGGGATAGTATTCCAAATCGTATGACACCTTACACGACATGTTTTGATAAAGCCAAACCAAAGTTGCTATATAACCGCGAGGATTATAAGGCACTTAAGAGTATATGGTATGGCATTATCCTGAAACAGCTTAGGGAGTTGTTCCCGACAGCTGCAGACAGGCTCAGCTCATGCTAGAGCTCCATCTCACATTAAACCACGCACTCTGCCTCCAGGATTGATGAGGCCTTCCATAGGAGTGGCTCACAGGTTTATATGTGTCCAGATATAGGTTTAGATATAGGTATACTATATCTAAGTAAGGGGTGATTACACCACCTTACCCCAGCTGAGTGATCAGCCAGTTGTGTCAATTTAAGAACCAACCAGGGGTGGCAAAAGATATGCTGCAGCCCCTGGTAGGCCTTGGTGGCCCCTATGCCCTGGGCACCTATAGTGCATTATACAGGGGCTGACAAGGAGTCCATTTCCAATTGTGGTATGTACCTAGGGTACATGGAATCCATTTTACAGAGAGAGCAGATGGCCTGGGGCCCTGATTAGCAGGGAACCAGGTCAACTAAGTAAAAAAAACAGCTAAACACAGGCAAAAAATCTGGGGTAACCATAGTCAGGTAGCCACCTTCCTACAGCGAGGGTACTTGGTGTGGTACCAAGGAAAGAAATGGAATGGAGTCCATTCCATTTGTAGTAGGCTGGCCCTATGTAGCCCGACGGTTGCCCACAAGGTTTTCTATCGAAAATGGAGAGTTTGTCGATCGATCTGAAACGCAGAGAACAAAGAAATGCATACTGAAACAATACTGTTGAGGGTAGAGTGGACTGCGCACCGAGGGGAACCCGAAGAACAGTTTCGGAGCACAGCAATACACATACGAACCCGTTGGGGGTTAAAAACAATCTAACAATTGAGTCAATGCCCATGTGCACTATCACCGAAAGGAGGAGTCACCTTACCTCGTGACTGGAAAGACTTCTTCAAAGAAAAAACTTGCAAACATCCGGACCCAACACAAGATGGCAGGAGTATGCAAAGCATGTGCATCTACAGCACACATGCCTCGAACATAAGATTAATGGCCCCAAATCCCTGCCGTGGTATCTGGTCATGTTGTGGCTGAGTGTGCCATGTGATGTGGCAGGCTATAGTGCTTGGTGTGATTTGGTCATTTTTGACAAGGTGGAGTGCTGAATGGTTTGGCAATTTTTGATTTTCTTTGTTTTTGGGATTGTGTGATATAGTGCGGTACCTACCGTATGATGTAAATAAATAAATTACATTGCTAATATACCATAAGGATGTGGGGTGAGTGTTATTAGGGCCGAAGTCTTGTTGATTATATGCAGAATAACAGGTCCGGGAAGTCACTGCTGACTAGAGCAGTTTAGCAGCTGCACAGGCCTTGGGCATTGATCCTATTGAGGATAATATGTGATGGGCACTGATGACTGGAGCTGGCTAGCAACAACGCTAGCCTCTGGTATTCATTACAGGCAGGGTAACAATGCATGTCAATATTGACTGAAACTGGTTGGCAGTAGAGTTGACCTCTGGTTTTGAATATTTGCAGGATTTAAGGTACAGGGGTCACTACTGACTGGAGTTACTTAGCAGGATAATAGATCTCAGGGGGCCAATACTGACTGAAGCTGGTTAGTATGATCACTAGTCCCAAGGTGCTACTAATGACTCAAGTTGGCTAGAATGATAACAGGTCCCAGGGGCCAGTACTAACAGGAGCTGGCTAGTAGGCTTACATACAGGTCCAAGGGGCCACTACTGACTGGAGCTGGCTAAAAGAATAACAGGCCCAAGGGTGGTGGGGTGCGAGTGGCTCCAGTGACCGGAGTTGGCTAGAAGCATTGACAACCTTTGGTATTGATTAAATGCAGGATTCCAGGTCACAGGAGGCACTGCTGAACACAGCTGGATAGCAGCAGTGGTGGCCTCTAGGAAGAAGGAATTGAGAAAACATAACTGGATATACTGCTTTCTTTAATACCGGTAATTGTTTACACATCATACACATCACTGTCACAACGTGCATTGATATATTACATTACCAAATTACAATATTCTTATATTAATTTGATGTGACTGTTCGCCTTAATATGCCTGCAAAGTTACCTGATTCTATTAGGGCTCAGAACCATTTTATTTAGTGATGTCCATCTGCACACTTTCCTGCATCTTGTAGTAAATTGAACATTGACAAACAGAAGTGTTATTTCCAGAAACATTGACTTCTGCAGCTTGTCTGTGTATCTTTTATCTGCACCTCACAGACTCCTCACATTCCTCTCGAGAGAAGATCCTACCTCCTACTCATTAGTGTCGTTTCAGTAACTGTTTCTATCACGTGTTCATGTTTTATTGACTTGTATTAGGAGAAAAGTGTAAAAAATACATTGTGTAGCATTAGCATTATATACTCCAACTTGCTTTAGGGTGGATGCTCTCGTCCATTGCAAAGACAATTGTCACTTGGTAGTTTGCTTGGCCTTTTGCTATTTTTGCATTACATTTATGATAGATTTGTTGGCCTCCCGGTGTGTTGTGTTTTATTTTACATATCATAAGAGATGACGAGGAAAATGACAGTCCAGTATACACATTCTTCATATAAATCAACTCACAGTATTACTGTTCTGGAGGTTCAGTCCTACAGACATTATCTCTAACTGAACGCAGGAACCCTAGGAAGCATGTGCTTTTCAAACCAGTTGCCCTCTGATGCGGCGTCCGTCCTCATTATTGGATAAGTCAGTTTGTCCTGAATTTTAGGAGGGTTACCGTATCTACTGTACCCTGTTAGACAGCGCCCACCTGTGGTAGTAAGATGTTAATAGGCACCTTATCAGCTATGCACGGTGCAGGGCTTTGAGTTACAGAGCTCCTCACGCTGTGGAGAAGATTAGGTCACATTTACCCATTTTCCCATATTTGGTCCTGATGAAATTCCAACAGATTGCTCCATGACTACACAAGGCATGAAAAACATTGACCTGAAGTTTAGACCCCAGCTTACCAGCAGGTCCATAGGTGATCGACACTTTCACACAGTGATAGGGGCCATTAGTTCCTCAGTTTCTTTGCCACTGTTTTTAATCTCAACATGGACCAGGATGATCACATTAACTATATTGCGGCAACTGGTCGATAGTTGATCTTATATTCAGACTTTCACCAATCTCACATCTTATGACACAACATTCTCTGTCCTACTATGCTCATCCGGCATACTTAATAAAAGATCTGCGACAAAGTGCCCTCTGGTGGTGCCCGCCAGGCATTGTAGCGCCGGCCTGGTGAGGAGTATAGCCCAATAATGAAGCATGTCACCATCAGGTGAGTGAACGCAACTTGTCTTAAAAGCACCTGCTTCCTAGGGTGTCTGCGTTCAGTTACAGATAATGACTCTGGGACTGAACCTCCGGAACAGTATACTGTGATTTGATTGTTTTTTATTTTAACAAATGTACATAGCAGATATTGGCGCTTGCTCGTTTCACAAAAATGATCGGATACCTGCCTCAGAGCGCCCTTCTTAAGATGAGTATGGGGTTATCATGTTGCTGCTACAAGCTCCTTACCTGTGCGAGTTATCGGGAACGATGCAGGGGCAGACCCAAACCATCCACACATGGAGATCAATGACAAATACTGAAGAATTAACAGAGCTTCCAAGCTGGTGACCATTACTTAATTGACCTTGAAAATAAAAGACACGTTTTTAGTATTCTGGTGACTCATGACCATAAAAAACAAAGGTTATAAATTCAATATTATGCCAAATACTTAAAAAATGGAACTGGATGTGCTGAATCGGAAGTTGTCCCAGGTCATGCCTGACACCTTCCACCACGATTGCTTATGGGACTTGTAGTTTTGTTTTCCTCATTAAAAGGATGGTCTCTAAAGTCTAAGTTCAACTTTTAGACTCTATCGTTTCAAATATTTCTGAATTAAAAGTTATGGAACCTTTACCCATCCCGTGGTCAGACCACTTTTTAGTTCCATTCAGCTGGCAAACTCCTATAGAGGACCCCCATGTGCCTGCCCCACGCGTCCTAGAACGTCCCTGGTCCACACTAGCCCGATACCTGGTAGCGCGAACTCGAACTAGTCATTTCCACTTATCATCAGACCCATTAATAGCAGACAAGAAATTCACACTATGGATCGAGAATTCTCTAGATCTAGTACTGCCATGAAAAATCTTACTAAAAAAAAGCGGAACCTTTAAATCCCCCTGGTTCACTCCTGAACTCCGTGATATGAAAAAAACATTGCAAAAAACTTGAACGAGTATGGAGAAAACATTTTGCTAGTATTAAAAAACTGAATACAGATTAGCCATCACATCCTATAAAGACGCCCTTAAAAAAACTCAGTCGGCATTCTTGAAAGAAAAAAATTCAATCCTTTGCTAACTCCTCCAAAGAAACATTCCGCATTGTCAAAGAACTCTTGAAAGTCCCCGACCCACCCACAGCCCCTGACCCTTCTGGTCGCCGATGCAATTGGCAGAATTTTTCGCTACCAAAATCCAAAATATCCTACGACCCCTCACAAATAATGACTATCCACCAGAGCCCTACCCACCAGAACCCCAAAATAATGCCCTCTGCCTAGACTCATTTTCCCCTATCACAGTGGAGCTGCTCCTCCCAATTTTAGAATCAATCAAGAGCGGTTCTCCCCTGGACCCGACACCTTTTAACATCATAAAGTCAATGGCATCCACCATCAACCCCCCCCATCTCCAACTTAATTAATGCTTCCCTAACACAGGGCACTGTACCACTCAATTGGAAAAAAGCAATGGTAAATGCACTGTTAAAAAAAAAACACCTCAATCCCACTGAGATGGGTAATTACCGGCCCATCTCCTTACTTCCAGGAATCAGCAAGGTGGCAGAAAAATGTGTCAATCAAAAGCTTTCAGCCTTCCTTGAGTCCGGTGGACTCCTACACTGCTCTCAGACAGGCTTCCGCCCTGGCCAGGGCACTGATACCACACTGATGGCAGTTGTAGAAGAGGCGAGAAAGATTCTTGACTCAGGAGGATCAGCAGCTGTGATCCTCCTGGATCTAAGCGCAGCCTTCGATACGGTGAACCACCGTATCCTGGGTCACCGGCTTAGTAAATAGGAGTTACAGGGTCGGCTTTATCCTGGCTGAAATCATTCCTCGAAAATAGAACCATCCAGGCCTCTGAAGGCAACATCCGTTCCAGAGCTATTCCACTCCAATGTGGGGTGCCTCAGGGCTCGTCCCTGAGCCCTACTCTTTTTAATGTGCATATGTCCCCACTGGAGGAAATAGTTGCCCCCTTCGGAATTAAACTGGTCACCTACGCGGACGACACCCAACTTGTTGTCTCGCTGAATCAGTCTGACCATTCCCCGGAAAAACCTGTGCTCCTGCCTTAAAGAAATCTTTAGCTGGATGAACAGCTCTCGCCCTAAAATTAACAGCGAAAAAACAGAGCTTCTGGTGCTAGGTAATCAATCAAAATTCATCCCTAATTCCATGTGGCTGCCTTGTATGGGGCCAGCTCCCACTCCAAAAAAAGAGATAAAAAGCCTGGGTATCTGGCTCGACCAGGATCTTAACTTTCAAACCCAAGCAAGGAAAAATGCGGGAGTCTGTTTTGGCCTGTTTTGCACTACATGGAAAATCCTCCCCCTCTTACCTGCCCACTCCAGAAAACTCCTTAATCAGGGTCTCATCCTCTACAGACTGGATTATGGTAACGCCTTCTATGTTGGGGCTCCTAAAATAGTTATTTCTAAACTTCAACTAGTCCAAAACTCGGCAGCCAGACTTCTGGCAGGCACAAAATAAAAATCATGCTCGGCCAAACCCGCCTTAAGTACCCTCCACTGGCTCCCAATTCAGGAGAGGGTTAACTTCAAGTCCCTCTGTATTACACACAAAATCCTTCAGGGCAAGGCATTGCAGCCAAAGATCTCTGCAACATCATAGCAGAGTACAAGATAACTTGTGTTATTATTCCAGCAGAAAGAAATGCCATTCCTAATGGGTACATAATTTTAAAGACAAACCCAGGAAATGTATGGTCAGTGTTGTTCTTCTGCCAGTTAAAAGATAATCTCCATTAATGTGTCAGGAAATAAAACACTATGAGAAATCCTACTCTATGGCAGGGGGCTGCCTGCCACTATATTGCAGGTTACTTCCAGCATAATCTGATTTATACAGACATACTCCAGGGTGCTGACGGCTATCGGGTCTGCACACAGCAGTCTGGAGCCACTCAGGAAGGCGGTAAGCTCTACATTTCATCTTAAGGCCTTAGGTTACAGTCATAGCCTGACAGACCCGGAGAACTTTATCCGCGCTCTAACTGCGCCAAGCAGACAGACGTAGCCCATCATAGTCTGTGTTGTGTGCTGGGTGATACCTGGCTTCATATTATTGTTAGCAGGAGGATGAAGCTCTGATAGGAGCTGCTACAAGAAGAGCAGAGAAACAGGGCCACAGATCACCACCGAGCGACAACTGCCCAGAAGCTGAAGAAAGAACTCTTGAGCAGGAAACCTCCTAAACCCTTGAGAATTTCCAGGATAAGCAAATTATGGTAATGAAATGCAAACTGCAGCATTAAGGTCACACACTACAACATCTTTCCCTTTAAACCGAAGATAACAGCCTACAAGAAAAGAAACAGTTAATACAAATGAACAATATTAAACTTTGTTGGTACCTTAGTAATGTGCTTACTTCTCGGCTTCACTCCATCTGCAGCAATAACGCTCTGAAAGGAGAAAATACTGCTGTGAGTCTCAGAGTCTTCAGCATTACTGGTCTCAGTCACAAAGACTGTGGTGTCGGAAGATAACTTTCTCTTATTTGGCTTAATAGTTCCACCAGTCACGCCATCGCTTTTAGCAGACACGCTACTGTCAGCGGCATCATACCTTCAGGCAGATCAGCCAAGCGGATATCACCACTCACATTGGGTGAACAGACTCGTCTCTGCTACATACATCCACTCTGTTCTCAAATTTGCTTGGGGCTGTCAAAATGCAAAGAGCTGCAATATATTCACACTTTCCTGACTACCTTGTTTTAATAGGGTGTGACATTCAAGCGTGATTCTTGGTTCATCTGCAAGCTGAATATTTTTAGAGGTTCTATTGCCACACAATACTATTCCCATATTCCAGTTTTTCCACAGGGTGTTTCAACCCTGGTAGGTTATCAACAGCCTGTTTTGCAGATAATTTCAGATAGTTTCTGTAAGAAACTGATTAATTATTTGCGGTAGATGAGGAACAATCACAACCGTTGTTAGAATGAACTTTCAAAGCAATCCAATTAACCTAGGATCAACCCCCTGGTACCTAAGCACCGAACAGGCAGGCTTAACTTAAGGTAATATGTCAAATATTTATGCAGAAACCAAAAAAGTTAAAGTCAAAATGCAAAACAATAAAAAAAATAAACAGAAAAATTAAAGTAAAATGTATTGAACAAAATGACACTAAAATGACAAAATCCAATAGGGGAATGAGATATGAACTGTAACGCTGTAAGAATCACAAGGTGCCAATGGATGAGGGGCCCGGGCATGGATTAGTCTCTCTGGAGCTGACTGTCAAGCCAGAGGAAACCGGAGGCCATGGCCTGCAAGCACATAGTGCAGGAATTAGGCGCAGTGGTCCAAGAAGACATCTAGTGCTCCAGGCTCTGATAGGGCTGCTGGCCTACAGGGGGATTCAAGGCAGGTTCGAGCGCAAAGTGCAGAACAAGCAGCAGATGCCAAGCAGGGCAATAGCAGACGGTCGAAGGCAGACGCGACTGAAAGGGAGTGACACCTCTGGCCCTCACCATCATGCAACAGCGTAGTGGAGCTCAGCGGGAGGACAACCCGATGACAGCCACCCACTGGGGCTGGGACCCCCGCGACAAGGCAGGCCGGTCTGGTGGTGTGGTAAGAGATATAGCTGCCATGTCCTCAGCTAGAAGCAAGAATGATCAGAATCTAAAAAAGATGCTGACCAAGCTCCTGATGACCGGCAACGCAGAAGGGAGGCTCTAGCCAATGACACAAATCAGCCAAGATGCAGACACCTCTGAAGCCCCAGTTACCCACACCTTTTTAGAGTCGCTATTCAGTGCATTATGAGGCGATTTGCAGACGCTGAAAAGGGAAATAGCGGGGAGATGAAGGAGATAACTGATTGAGGCCATACGTTCCCAAACAGCATCAACGTCCCGCCATATGATAAGGCGGGACGTCGATGCCATTGGGGACCGTGTGGCCTCCAACGAGGATCAGGAGCAAACCCGGGAAGAGGAGGTGGAGCATCTACAGCAAGAGATACTCCGGCTCAAGGCTCAACATAGCGATCCCCAGGCACACACAGAAGACCTGGAGAACCGGTCTTGGTTCCCCCTAAAGAAGAAGGGCCATACTGGGCGCCCCCACCGGATATTTTGGCTTACATTCCAGACTTTCAACTAAAAGAGTGTATACTATGCGCTGCCAGGGACAAGCAACCACTAAGATATCAGGCCGACTCCATAGCTTTGTACCAGGACCTGGCTCTAATACCCCTTCAATAGTGTTGGGTGTTCCGAGTTGCAACCACTCGTCTTCGAAATCAAGGAATACCGTATTCTTTGGGTCACCCTTTCCGGCTCATTTTCATATGGCAGGGCAAACTCCTCAGATCCATGCAGGACACTTGCCAGGTGCTGGGCATCGAGAATCCAATCCAGGAGGAGAAAGAGGGCCCACAGACCAAAACTCCCCGAGAAAGATGGCATAAGCTCTACGGGAGGCTTAGCACAGAGCGAGCGACGAGACCGGACCTCAAGACCATGGCACAAGAAAGACTGGCAGTGCTGGAGACATTGTCGAAGGAGACATTCCCCCATGATGACACAGTGAACGACTGAGGGACAGATAAGTGACATTTGCAAGGCTGGGTGGGCGGCGAAGTAGTCTCCGGGGAGCGTAGAGACACGGGGAGTGTAGAGACACGGGGAACTGGCCACACACGTTCCGTACTATTCCGACTTCCATGGACGTGCACGCACGAATGGTGAGTCCTAGATAATTTGAGGTTAATGGGTTTCTAAGTTGGGGTTAGGGAGGGGAGGGTGGAGAACTGGTATGCAGGTTAAAGGCGTTGAAGAGAGGATCACAGGGCAATGGAGGCCTGGCAGACGTTGGGAGCTCAGGGGGAAGAGGGATCACAGGGACCCAAATACAGGCCAAAGCTGGTGCACTCACTATGACACGCTATTTCCCAGCCCACACTGAAAATTCTCACTCTCAATGCGAGAGGTCTCAACAATCTCAATAAAAGGAGGTCCATCCTTTCCTACCTGGATAACATGGAGACAAATGAGTGCCTCCTCCAGGAGACACAGCTCCTCTCCAAAGATTGGCATGGAATGAGGTCATGACTCTTTCCCCAGCAGTTCTTTTCATCTACCCTGGATAAGAAGGTGGGTGGCTATTTTAGTAGCCAAGCGTTTTAAGGGGACAGTGGGGGAAAAGGAGGCCGAAATCAAAGAGCTTGATGGGAGCAGGGCCATCGATAGAGTAGGTGTTGGTATGAGTATTTTAGATGCAAAAATTGTGTTGCAAACCACCAGAGTTGCTGCTCCCACAATCACCCTTCACCCGATATACGATCAATCCAGGGGCTGCCTCAACTGTCTATAGATAGAAACGGGTCCCCCCCCCACATCCCCTATACCAATAACCATTTCAAATACCAACCCCACCAGGGATGGTGCTATTAGGTTAAACAGGCCCAGGGGCTCGAATCAGAACAGGTTGTCTAGTACCTCGTGCATTAATGTTCCTGCCGTCCCAAGTATGAATGGCTAATCAGGATGTCCTGAGTCTGCCGCCCGCTGCTTGCCCTTATGTGTTGGTACTGGCAGGAGTACCTACTTTAAAGAGGGATCAGCATGAGTCACCGGACCAGCTACGCAATAAATGTGCGGACTGGCTATCAAGGCATAGAAACTTCCATGTATCCGAAATAAAGGATATTATTATGGCACGCAGGGTTGGGTGAGTCAGTGCATCTACAAAAAATATCGAAGGGGACAGTATTCTAATTAACTTTCGCAGACCTTCTTTGGTGAGACACCTACTAAGGGGTTGCGAATTCATAACACATAATAGCACTAACATATGCGCACTACCACTTGGTTATTTCTACAAACCAAGTCATGCTTCTTTCACCAACAATCCCTCTTGAATTACTACCCCTAATAAGTTTGAGGCCTTGTCTGGATTAGAGACCCAAGACTGACTATCAACTTTTGGGGAAAATACTGATCCTGCTATTAGGTTACCTCATGCCCTGCCAGTAACTGAGTGTACTATTTCCACAACCCACTTATCCCTCCTACGCAAACGAAGGCCTCAGAAAGTTCAGACCTCCATATCTTAAGCTGGAATGTTGCAAGGTTGTACTCTAAACTTCACCAGCCAGATTGGGTACAACTTATTAAAGACCAAGATATCCTTTTATATCAGGAAACATGGGCCACACAAGAATTGCATATTGAGGGGTTTGAGTGCCATAACACTCCTAGCAACAACCCCCAAGCAGGGTCGACCATTTGGGGGTTTATCAATCTGGGTCAATATTAAGACAGGGGGATGCATAAAAACGGTACATACAGATAACAATAATTTTCTAGGCATATTATTTAATAGGGGAATTTCCTTTTGGATAATTATTTTTTATAACAATGATTTTCATTCTGTTCCAAATATGCATTTTATAAATGTGATTAATTGTATTGCATCTATTGGAAAATCCAAAGACTCTTTCAAGTCAGTAGGAATCTGTCTGGGGGTGATTTTAATGCTAAGCTATCTTACTCATGGTCAAGCGAATATTCACACAGCAGCAGACAAACATGCAATAGGGGTAGAGAGCTAATGGACCATTTGAACACCCTTAACTTAATTAATGTTATAGAAATTGATGCAACTACAAAAGATAATGCCCCCCTTGAACCGACATTCAGAGGGAGGGGCTGTTCATCTACAATTGATAATGATTTTTATCTCCCCGGCTTTTGAAGCAAGCTTGCATAAAGCCAAAATTATGGCCACAATCTTTGGGGACCATAACCCAATACAAGTAACGTTACGGATGTCTCCATTTCCAACGCCTCAGACACAATATGGTGCTGGAGATCTATCACCATCCACAGATAACCGCAGGCTGGTATGGCGAGGCATTAATAACGCAGACCTATTCAGTTCTATGGTTAGGGGAAACATGAATCTTATTAACATCTGTTTAGAGGCCCTGTTCCACACCCAGTGGCTATCAGCGCCTTTACCGAACTCAGTGGAGCCATTAAATCCTTGTTGTCTAAACCCATTTGTACCGTGAGTGAGTGCAAGAGTTTTCCTAACTAAAATCCCGGTACCTCGGGACCCAGAGGTGAACCCCGCGTGGACCAGAAGCTTATAGCCCCCCTCTGTAACGCATGACAGGTGTTGCCGACCAAATGTGTTTCTTGCAACAAAACAATGTCGGGGGAGTGGCGCCTAAGGAACTGAAGGACCACACTTCGTTTTATTTTATGACCTAAGCCATTAACGTTCCATGTGAGGATAGTAAGGCAGGGGTCAAAAAATGTACTCGCCCGCTCGCAAATGCGAGTGAATTTCTTGAAGGTCGAGTCAGTTTCAAGGCCTACTTGACCGGCCTGGCGAGTGCTATCTGGCACTGCAGTATCAGGCGAAGGCTCTAGGGGGCAGCATTACAATGGCAGCAACGATGGCATTAAAGAATCAAGTGCACGCGGTGCGCGGTGAAGGCTCTAGGGGGCAGCATGCACGCACCACCTAACTTAGTGGTGGTGGTGTGGTGTGCTGCCTATGGTTTCTGTGGGTCCCAGGGCCGTCAATCTGGTAGCGCGCGAAAGCTCTACCAATGACGGCCCTGGCCTGCCTGCGCGCACTGTGCTGCTTAAAGTGCAACAGTGACGCAGCACGCCACCATGCGCTCTCTTCGGCGGAGTCGGGACGGACTGCAGGGCGATTTGGAGGTGAGTCGTTTTTTTTATATATGGTTTAATGTAGGTCTTCTTAAATCATGACTGCTCGGTGTCGTCTAAAATCACACATCCGTGTTAGGCCTAATGCACAAGGTGTATGAGGAGTAAAAAGGAGATACCGTTGGGAGCCTGACGTTCTGCCCTCACCAAATGTTTGCATTCTGCATGGAAACATTAAGGATTGCATTATTTATTATGTTGCGCTAGATTCGAGTTTTAATACGAGGGAGATGAGTCGTATCAAAAAGTGGGTCACACAACACAGCTTACTGAGTCCTCCGACCTGAGCAGAGGAGGAAATTAATGAAAAGCGATGCAGGAAAAAAGAAACGTAAGAGAATTCAAACAACTGAAAACACATTGTTGTGAGAAAGTGGCGATGTAAATGTCGAAAGGAACAACCACAAACACTGCGGATGTTTGTAGTGTCAGGTGCTCTCGAGTTGATCATGCACTTGCTTGGTGTTCAGCTGTGTTAAGATTAAAGGAGGTAAATGAGAAACATACTTGTTCGGAGTGTTATAATTGCTTGGGTTTGCTATACATCATTTGGAGGAAGTTGGTTTCTGTGATTTTGAAGATGTTGTGATTCAATTGTGATTTTAGAAAACATGAGTTACATTACCTGTGATTGTCCAAAGTGTAGAATAGTTTGTCCATTTCACAGTGATCCCTTTGGAGGTAATCTTGTGGGAGCGTTTCTTCCATTTCATTTGCATGTGATCAACTTTTGCCCCCCCCTCACTGATGTTTTTATTGAACCCGCTTTATGACAAGTATCAGACGAATTATGTCAATATCTGGTTCTTAGATACTTGGTGCGGCATCTTGAGGAAGGCTTTGTGAATGAGTATAAAGAGATACTGAAACAGCTTTACTGTTTATAAAATATTGTCGAACCTTTCATGTAAGTGGGTGCACCAATTGCACCAGAAAATAGGATGTCAAAATAGGATGTCATGCATGCCACGTGAGTGGGTGATGGAGAGCGACTGTAATTTTATTTTATTTTGTCTTTATTTCCACAATAATACTGGGTAGATTATATTTTGCTATGGGATCTTGTGCTGAAATTAGGTTTTGATCTTAAACGTTTCCTAGAAAAACTTTAGGTTCTGTTTAAGTCTTGACCGAGCGTTACTAACTTTTGGCACGAAAACATGCAATTCGGATTACATACTAGATAAATATATTATAATGTCTCCTGTAGTGGAAATCCTGCAAAGTTTATCACACATTTGTTTTAAAAACTGCATAAAAGTGATTGTTCGAGCATTTATTTGTTTTATTTTTGTTTGTGTTTGTAAGGCCTGCATAAGATTTTTCAGTCTCCTTAGTGTGTTAGGATATATGCGCATATATGAAGAGAGTAGCTGTCGCATATTTCAGTGGGCAGTAAACATTATGAATATTATAAACGGGTAAAAAGACGTGATACTTACTATAATATCTCGTCGTGATAGTCATGCTCCCTTTTTTACCTGTTATGGGGTAGTAACTTCTATCTGCTATGTGTGGGGGTATGAAGTGGAAGTATACTTTGAAGGCATACCTCGATTCATCAGAGTCGGAGTGAAAAATAAATGTTGAAGCAACACAAACATATGTGGAGCACCTCACAAGGGCTTTTACATGTACAGTTGAATAAGCAGGGTGGAAGAGTCCTGCCCTCACACACAGAAACCACTAGACTGGTGGTGTAACGCAAATGAGGGAATGCCACTGCAAAATGTGATGAGAGCACCATATCCTTCTATATCTTACTCATAGAAGTAGGTTTTAGCGTGAATGGGGCCTGGGAACTCTGAAGGTTGGGGTGCCCTCGTGCTACAGAGGATGCAGAGTCCTGCATTATGGCCCTGCATGAGACAAGCAGCACTAGCCCCAGACTTCATTTAAAATGCTGATGGAGAAATCTTAAAAGTGAATTCTGGATGAAGGCACTTGATAAGTGTTGGTACTAAGGTGAGAAAGATACTGGGTGGTCCCCTTACAGTCACCAACGTGACTAAACAATACCAGGGAACCTATTAGTGGTATAACACAAAATTATGGGGTCCCTGCAGAACGTAATGCAGGTGCCAGGCCAAAGAGTCCTGTGTCACAGTATTCAAAGGCTTTAGTTTAAATCAGGGACCACCTGTTGCGGTGATGCAACGTACTATAGCCTAGTGTGTTACGGCCAGAGTTTTAAGTCGGATGAATAAACTGGGGATCTCTCAAAGGGGCATGGTCGATATCCTTATTGGCATGGCTTAAAACACCTAAGCTAAAGATCTGTGCTGAGCACTGGTATTTTGCTGCTTCTGTCATTGCATCCTGACATATAATACAACATGTAACATTACACCCACAACAATATAGGATTATTGGCTTTGTCAATCGTTATTTGCATAAGATAAATAAGCAACACCTTTGGCATAACTATATATAATATTTAAAATACTTCCGTTCCGACATGACGAGACTGTGAAAGTACTATATATAATGCTTTTCTTTGAAGTTACCTCAAAGGCAATGAAGGGTGATAATGCTGCCGAATTCAAATGTGTTTTTCCCCCTGGCGGGTGAGGGCAAAAACGGAGATCCTATCATGATAGGGAACCGTCTCAGCACCTGTTTTTTAAATTGCGGGTTTGAGCACTGGCAGGACCCGGCCCACTTAAAGGCCTGGTTACCCCTCTGTTGTGATCCGGAAGGAAAAGCTCAACTTTTGCAGTGTTAAAAGCACGCCTTACGCCCCCATATGACAGGGATATGGTTGAAGACCCAGGAAAATGCATGTGCGATCAGTTTGTGGGTCGAGTGCATTGCTGTCAGGTCGAGTAGAAAAGGCTACTCACTCGACCTGCAGGTCAAGTAAGATTTTTTTAGATTTGTCGAGCCCTGTAAGGGAACTAGAAAGTAGATGAGCCATGACTGTAAGAGTGGGAGGTCAAAGTGATGGATCGTCCGGGAAGAAACCACCTGTGGCGGCCATGCCCCGGGATCCCTCTGAACATGGGACCAATTAGAGCATGCGTTCCCCTGGAACTGAGTAACAGACCGGGCATCAGGCCATGCAACATGGACTCTTGGACAACCAAAAAAGAAAGACTAAAGACAACTCTGCTGAAGACACAGGGATAGACGAATGAGACTAGATGAGCAAAGGAAACTCTGCTAAGGACAAAAGCGAACAACATACTAGCAACAAAACATTGCCAAACCCCCCCACCCCACACCCCTTCCCCCCACCCTGCTTCCCTGCCCGCGGATTCAGAACTATCCACACCCCAAATAGGCAGAGTGCCTGTCGCCCTCCCAGTCGTAATTGGGGTACTGGGTGAGCCGCCAGTGCAACTTGCCCGACGCAATGAAACATTATAGATATAGTACACGGATGTATGACGTTACAACGCATACTTTTACAACGCCTACCTTTACAACGCAATTTTTACAACGCAGGATCCATTACAACGAACTACCATTACAACGCATGTTTTTACATCGCAGATGCCTTTACAACGCATGCCATTACAACGTAAGTATTGGTAAGTATATAATCTTTTTAAAAATGTAATTAATTAAAATTAATATAATTTAATTTAATTTTAATTTTACTTTATTTTTACCCTGTACCCCTGTACCCCAAAACCCAAACCTAGCCCTGAACCCTAAAAATACCCCTGTACCCCAAAACCCAAACCTATCCCTAAACCCTAAAAATACCCCTGTACCCAAAAGCCCAAACCTAGCCCTGAACCCTAAAATACCCCTGTACCTAAAAACCCAAACCTAGCCCTGAACCCTAAAAATACCCCTGTACCCCAAACCCCAAACCTAGCCCTGAACCCTAAAATACCCCTGTACCCAAAAACCCAAACCTAGCCCTGAACCCTAAAAATACCCCTGTACCCCAAACCTAGCCCTGAACCCTAAAAATACCCCTGTACCCAAAAACCCAAACCTAGCCCTGAACCCTAAAAATACCCCTGTACCCCAAACCCAAACCTATACCTGAACCCTAAAAAATACCCCTGTACCCAAAAACCCAAACCTAGCCCTTTACCCTAAAAATACCCCTTTACCCAAAAACCCAAACCTATAACATTTTTAATAAAATGATATACTTACCAATACTTACGTTGTAATGGCATGCGTTGTGAAGGCATCTGCGATGTAAAAACATGCGTTGTAATGGTAGTTCGTTGTAATGGATCCTGCGTTGTAAAAGTTGCGTTGTAAAAGTAGTCCGTTGTAATAGTTGCGTTGTAACGGTTGTATACCATAGTACACTTGTAAGATCGTAACAGAAAACTTATGCAACATTCACATAATAGAAAAGTTACTTGTCAGTCAGCTGGTGCGGCCCGATCTCAGCCGAAGGAAACAGGACCCAGAAACAGAAGTCAATACGACAGGAGGAAATCAGTTGCCTCGGGCAGCCGCTGCAATCGCCAAGGAGTCGTGTATCAGAGACCACAGCTTATATTGAGACGGTCCGCCTCAGCAGGGGGATGTCACTCCACTCCATCCAGAGTACCTGTGAAGAGTTCCTGACTCTCTGGCATATGGTCTTCTCGTGCGGATTCATCTAGCGTAGAGCGGTTCTGCGGAGAGCCTCCGACCCTATGCCAGCCCTCCAGCCAGTCCCACACCTCCTCCGGCGAGAGAAAGAACCATGTTTTCCCATCCATCTCGACGCGTAGTTTCGCGGGGAAGAGCATGGAGTATTTGATGGCCTTGTCTCGCAACGCCCTTTTGACCTCCAGGAAGCTACGACGCCTTGCCTGCACTTTTACCGTGAAATCCGGGAACATGGAGATGCGAGTGTTTTCTAAAAGAAGAGGCGGGTCGGATCTTGCAGCCTGAAGTATAGCGTCTCGGTCTCTAAAGTTGAAGACCCTCGCGATGATAGGGCGGGGGAGGGCCCCCAGCTTGGGTTTACCGCCCGGGACCCTGTGCGCCCTCTCAATGGAGAAGTAACTCGAGAGCTGCTTCGGTTTAAGGTGCTTCGTAACCAGGGATTCCACAAATAGGTCGGCTGAGGGCTCCTCCAGTCTCTCCGGAACACCTAGGATACGGATGTTGTTCCGTCTCGCCCTCCCTTCATAGTCTTCCAGCGGTTCGCTCACCTGCTTTTGTTGTTTCTGAAGCTGGGCGACTTGCTGCTGAAGCGTTGATGTATCATCAATCAGGGCCGCCGTCTTGACCTCCACGTCCTTAACTTCAGTGTCCATTTTACGTAAGTCAGCACGCAGGAGAGTCACCTCAATATTCACGGAGTCAATTCGGGTCTCAAGAGAGGAGCGGACCCCAGCGATGGCCTCCATTACATCCTCCAGGGTGAGCGTCTTTGCCCCCTGCGAGGGGGACACAGGCTTCGGATCTCCAGGGGGG
Organism: Lissotriton helveticus; assembly: GCF_964261635.1. NCBI lineage: Eukaryota > Metazoa > Chordata > Amphibia > Caudata > Salamandridae > Lissotriton > Lissotriton helveticus. The sequence continues at coordinate 418,552,379 of NC_136058.1, read as the reverse complement.
GGGGCAGTCTCCCTGTTCTCCCCCCTGGTGCCCCAAGAGTTCTTGGTAATCTGTCTCTGATTTGGGGGTCTTGACCCCTTGCCGGACACCATCCTACTAACCCGGCGGAAACCCAAAGCAGTCGGGGCGAGGCGGAACCAAGGTAGAGGATGGAGACCAGCACTCACCCACGGCGTCGGATCCAATCAGAAGTCCACTCCACAGCACCGCTGGAGCCACTCGCCGCGGCACCAGCAAGGCACACCACGCGGGTGTTCACAGGCACAGGCCGCCTCAGAGTCTAAGGGTTCCCAACGCAGAGTGCGAGTCAACTCAGGAAGATCCACGGGGCACACGGGGCGGCCCCAAAAGAGTTCAAGCCCACCTGCGTGGAAGAGCAACAGGTCTCTGTGGAGCCGCAGTGTAACAGTGGGTCAGGATGGGAGGGCCACCACCCAGGCGCAGAATGGAGACGCCGACTGCCAGGGCACTGAGGGACGCAACACAACACCAGGAGGGCCACCCCCGCAGCCGAGCAGGGTCAAAGAATAGAAAAATTGCGGCGTGTACAGTAGGTAAGTATCCAATTCTCCCCACACCGGATCAAATGCAGTCCTGGTCTCCAGTGGACATCACAACTCCGGAGACAGCTCCTCAGAGGAGGCCCAACGCAGGGTCGGTGAGGACAAGAACGCTCCAGGGCCCCCGGGGCACTCCCCTCGCAACTCCAATTCAAGCCCAACCCACAGACTGCAAGCGGGGGGGGGGGCCTCAGGTCTCCACGGGGCAAAAGGAGGGCTCACCTGAGCTCCAAAGACGATGGGCCCCAAAGCCGCGGCGTCACTTGGGTGGCGCCCCGACACGCAAGCAATCTCCACGGCACCTCCTCCAATTAGGCCCAGTACAGCTGAAAAGGCACTCACTAGGGGTCGATCTCGTCCCGGCCGGGCGGAGAGGAGGTCTGGAGAGCTAGGTGCCAACCGGAGCTTCACTGATGGCGGACCTCAAAGCCGGGGCGTCGCGAAATTGGCGCCCCGGCACGAAAGCGATATCCACTGCACTTCCTCCTCACGTCAGGGATATCCTTTACAGTCTCTCAGGGGGCCCGTCTCAGCACGGCAGGGCAGAGAGCCGGCCCGGTGGGCGGCGGGGAGGCGAGACGGGTTTAGGCTCCAGGCCAGGTCTCTCCACATCCAGCCGAGATCGCTCAGGAGGCCGGTCAGGGCTCCGACGTAGCCGCCATCTTGTGGACCCCGGGGGACCTCTCGAAATCGGGCTCCACCTGCATCCGTGGAGTCTCGACAGGGCCAACACCTCGCACAATCGAGCACAGTCAGGTTCCGGACGGGGTACTCCCCTATTGTAGAGGGGTCCCCAGTCTGCAAACGGATCTATGAGGTGGATCGTCGGGCGAGGGTCGGGAGTCGCGCTGGCAAGCGACCATTCCTGCCGGCTGTCGGCCACGCCCCCCCTTCTTTCATTCTTGATCCACACAGCCAACGTGCTTCACCCCAAAGGTCTTCATCAGGGCTGTTAAAAACAACAGATCAATGATCATAAATACCTATCTCACATGAGATCATGAAGCCTTCACCATAAGTGCAATAGTGGAAATGTTCTTGAGCCAGAAAAGAAACAGTGCTTCTGATGGTGCACAACACATGACAGCAACGGCCATGAGAACACCCACACAAGAAACCAAAACGAAAAACCAAGACTCTTGTGAAGTGATGAACAAAAACAGGGAGTATTAGGACCCAAATGACCCATTCCAACAAAAAGCACATCTAATCAGTCTTTGTGAGGTTAGGAAAAAAAACATAGAACAACAACCATTAAATGAATATCTTTACCCATTTCGTTGCACAACAAATTAGGGGATCACAACTAACTATCTGGGTCACAGCCAGGGAGAAAAGCCAGTTCGGCACAAAAACCAACTCCACAAGTCATATATTAGACCTGTATTTTTGTTGAAACTCAACACCAGTGACTTGGTGAAGTTTAAAACACATCAACCATAAATTCCAATGATTTTTTATTTACCTGAAGTGGAAACCTTTATTCCACGTGCCTTGCAAGACGATGGATAGTCCACCAAAACACAATTCAAACACAGAAATCCTGGAGCAGAAAAGAAGCAGTCTCTGTTACGACCACAACCATCATCTTTTTACTTAATCATTAGTAGCATGGCTTAGATATTCACCATCCTATGTCCAGTATATATGACCCAAAACACCAAATAGCAAGTTGCTATACCTTGTCAGCTTAGACGTTTCTGCGCAGTATCAACAATTCAGATCCTTGCTTGCTAGTTGGCCGTTTCAGGCTCCAGACAAGTTTAGTGGAAGTCACTATCTCTTCAGTTCGTTCTGTGAAGCAAAATGAATGAGCCATCATTGAGAAAACATCTTCTAGTATTAACTATGCCGTTTGCATCTCACAGTGCACGAAAAAAGAGATTCTCCTTACATATTATGTCGGGAAAACTAATATTTAAAAAACGGCCCCGTTCAGTTAGCACTATGCACGTGACGTGATTCTCCTCGCATGCATGTTCAGAGAACCAATATCTGAGAAACTAATTTACGTATAGCGCTGGTATCCCTCACCCTCACACCCTCACCCTCTCACAACCCACACCCCCTCACCCTCACACCCTCACTCACTCACCCTCACTCACCCTCACACCCTCACCCTCCTCACCCTCACAACCCTCTCAGCCTCACTCACCCTCACCCCCTCACACCCTCACACTCACACCCTCACACACTCACCCCCTCACACACCCACCCTCACAACCCTCTCACCCCTTCACACCCCTCACTCTCACACCCCCTCACCCTCACACACACCCTCACCCCTTCACACTCCTCACACCCCCTCACCCTCACACACACCCTCACCTTCACACTCCCCCACCCTCAAACACCCTCTCTCTCACCCTCACACACCCTTTCACCCTCAACCACACTCTCACCCACCTGCACCCACCCTCACACCCCCTCACCCTGCTGCATGCTGCACACTACCGCACAACTCACACTGTTGCACGCCTAACACTGCTTCACACCTCACACTGCTGCACGCTGCACACTGCTGCATTACTCACACTGCTGCATGCCACACACTGCTGCATGCCACACACTGCTGCACGCCACACACTGCTGCACGCCACACACTGCTGCACGCCACACACTGCTGCACGCCGCACACTGCTGAACTCTGCTGATTGTGCTATGTTGGGGACGAATACCCATATGTGCGCTGTGTGCCATATTAATTTTTTCTTCTTAGAATTTGGTCTGTGCTTGGATCATCTCCCTATGATATTGTCTAATAGCTGCCTTATATTGACTTTTGATGGAGGGATCATAGTTTTTTCTCCACACCCTTTCCATTCTTTTACATGATTTTTTTGTCAGAATTAATTGCTTATTGAACCATGAGGCTTTAATCCTAACTTCAAGCTCACTTTCTCTGGTTTTCTGTGGGTGTTGGGCTGCAAATTTGTTGGGCCACTCAACCCAAATCTTGTTGGCCTCTTCTACGTCATCTGTCAGGCTTGGTCCTCTAATTCAATCCTTACGTTGTCAGGTAGGGATTTTGGCCATTTATTCTTAATCCCGGTTACTTTGTGACTGGTGTGTCGAGCCTGTGGATTTTCCAGTGTAAACGGGATGAAATAATGATCCGACCATGGCATTGGTATATGGGTCCCTACTTCTAGCTTAGGGTCATTTGAAACAAGCATTGGCATAACCAATAGGTCGCGCCTTTGGGACCTTATAAGTGTTTAGCCATGCATAAATTGATGCTGTTGCACCAAGGATTTGTTTCATTTGTTTCAAAAAGCTTACATTTAAAATGCGATTGTCTTAGAAGCCTTCAGAGTAATTTTAAAAGTGATACATTCAATCAATCAAAATAGTCTGGCTTAAAAAGACTGGGCAAACAAGCACGTTCTCAGTTAGTACTCTCTGGTACCGTGTGTCTGACCTGTGTCAGTTTCTCTGATTCTTTCTGTTTCTTTTGTTAAGCCATGGCAGCTTCTTGAGCTGTGCAGGGTGTGAGCATCTGGAAGGGCAGCCCCAGCTCTACCACTCCCACTCCCCCGAATGGACGCGCTATGGCTTAGCAAGAGAAACAGGAAGAGTCTGATCTGAGCCTCTTGTCACCATATTTGAGGAATAAACAGACTCGCTGAATAAATGTTGCAAAAATGTAACAGACTCACTCAGTAACCAAGAATGACTCAGCGAGCCTGTCTGCTCTGACACTTCTGGAGAGATAGGGAAGGATTAGCAGAATGAGCAGCTTTTACTCCCATGGGACCCCCAAGAGCAAAGGAGATACAGCGGCCCCGGCTCAGCCCGACCCCTTTTTGAAGAACATGGAAATACACATGTAGCTGGGGCGGTTGCCAGGGAGGATCTAGATCAGTGATACTCAAAGTACGGCGCGGGGGCCGCATAAGCCCCTCCAGGTCTTTACATGCGGACCCCCGGGCAGCAGCAGCACTGGGCTGCCGTTTACTTGACTCAGAACTGGTTTTGGAAATAGGGGACCCCTATATAATGATGCACTTGCTATACATAGGGTAATACAACAATTTGGAAAAGGTCTATAGCAAAGTGGAACAACAGCAAAATATAACATGAAAATAAGAGTAAGAAAAGTAAGAAAGCTAGGTGACTAACCAAAATGAAATAAAGAAAATAGAGAAAAAAGAGAGAAAGAGAACCCACGTAGAAAAAACTAGTTACCACATGGGTAGAAAATATTTATACATTTTATTAATCAAATATTGATTTTGTACGAAAATATCTTTGATGAAATTCATACATATTATTCCTTGACTGTAGAGGAGCGATAAACTATTTACAAAACAACATCATAAAAGCTCCTAAAAAACATAACAAACATAGACAGGGCATGTAGACAAGAGAACGATGGAGGCAAAGCCGTAGATAAGAACTATGCGCATTTCGGCTTCTAGGCCTTCATCAGGTAACCGTCTATTGCAACACACAGACCAAGATAAGACGCAAAAGTCTGATAACCAAGTATGACAAACCGACCATTAATCATAGATGCTCCAAAAACTGATGAAAAGTAAAGAAAGTGACAAATGATAAATTGGACCAAATCCTGGGGAAATGACAGGGTATCCTTATCAAAAGTGTCTGATTCCCTTGAAGGTTGAGACTCGACAATATAAACAACCAGAAGGATGTATGATGAGAAAATAGCGATAATCTGGATTAGTGCATAAAGGATGACCAGTGCTGGATAAAAGACACTTGCGAAGAATAGGGAGAAAAAAACAGCACCTTAATGAGGTATCTGAACCGATAAATCAAGATAATCAAAAATGCAACGTAATCCCGACATCCTGGGGATCCAATGGTGGCGAGTGGAGCTCAGAACTAACATGAAAAAGAAACGTACATATACAGCAAACACTTATTTAAAGGTTAATTGCAGTTAGGAAAAGGAGGTAACTAGGCCTTTAACTTTAGGAACACCTTCATTCTTAAAGGCAGCCACTAGATATACATGCTTTTTTTTCCTACCCAGACTTTACACCCCGCTGGCATCAGTGCGGCCCTCAGTCACACCATAGACCAAACGTTGCGGCCCCCCGGGAAAATGTTTGTGAGTACTCATGACCTAGATCAACAAAAGGCGGAAGTAGTTAGACTCGAGGACGAAACAGAAGCTTGCATCTCTAAAAGGCACAAACAGGAACCAATGAAATCAAGTATTGGCATAGCCAATAGGTTGCGCCTTTGGGACCTTATAAGTGTTTAGCCATGCAACAGTTGATGTTGTTGCCCCAGGATATTGTGCTGCATAACTAAATACTAATAAGGTCCCAAAAGCAAGACCTATTGGCTATGCCACTGCTTGTTTACCTGATGGGCATCGGCTGACTGCTGCCTGGTTACTGAGGCCCTAGTGAGGTTGAGACATATTTGGGGGAGTTTTATCCTCATCAGATGATGCTGTGCAGTCCCAGGCCCAGGTGCAATGAGGCGCAGTCGGTGCTGCCTGGGAGTGCGTTGCCAATGCTTGTTTACCTGGTGGGCCTTGGTTGACCGCTGCCTGGTCACTGAGGCCCTAGTGAGGTTGAGTCATATTTGGGGGAGTTTTATCCTCATCAGATGATGCTGTGCAGGCCCAGGCCCAGGTGCAATGAGGCGCAGTCGGTGCTGCCTGGGAGTGCGTTGCCAATGCTTGTTTACCTGGTGGGCCTTGGTTGACTGCTGCCTGGTCACTGAGGCCCTAGTGAGGTTGAGTCATATTTGGGGGAGTTTTATCCTCATCAGATGATGCTGTGCAGGCCCAGGCCCAGGTGCAATGAGGCGCAGTCGGTGCTGCCTGGGAGTGCGTTGCCAATGCTTGTTTACCTGGTGGGCCTTGGTTGACCGCTGCCTGGTCACTGAGGCCCTAGTGAGGTTGAGTCATATTTGGGGGAGTTTTATCCTCATCAGATGATGCTGTGCAGGCCCAGGCCCAGGTGCAATGAGGCGCAGTCGGTGCTGCCTGGGAGTGCGTTGCCAATGCTTGTTTACCTGGTGGGCCTTGGTTGACCGCTGCCTGGTCACTGAGGCCCTAGTGAGGTTGAGACATATTTGGGGAGTTTTAGCCTCATCAGATGATGCTGTGCAGGCCTAGGTACAATGAGGCGCAGTCGGTGCTGCCTGGGAGTGCGTTGCCAATGCTTGTTTACCTGGTGGGCCTTGGTTGACCGCTGCCTGGTCACTGAGGCCCTAGTGAGGTTGAGTCATATTTGGGGGAGTTTTATCCTCATCAGATGATGCTGTGCAGGCCCAGGCCCAGGTGCAATGAGGCGCAGTCGGTGCTGCCTGGGAGTGCGTTGCCAATGCTTGTTTACCTGATGGGCATTGGCTGACCGCTGCCTGGTTACTGAGGCCCTAGTGAGGTTGAGTCATATTTGGGGGAGTTTTATCCTCATCAGATGATGCTGTGCAGGCCCAGGCCCAGGTGCAATGAGGCGCAGTCGGTGCTGCCTGGGAGTGCGTTGCCAATGCTTGTTTACCTGGTGGGCCTCGGTTGACCGCTGCCTGGTCACTGAGGCCCTAGTGAGGTTGAGTCATATTTGGGGGAGTTTTATCCTCATCAGATGATGCTGTGCAGGCCCAGGTGCAATGAGGCGCAGTCGGTGCTGCCTGGTCACTGAGGCCCTAGTGAGGTTGAGTCATATTTGGGGGAGTTTTATCCTCATCAGAAGATGCTGTGCAGGCCCAGGCCCAGGTGCAATGAGGCGCAGTCGGTGCTGCCTGGTCACTGAGGCCCTAGTGAGGTTGAGACATATTTGGGGGTGTTTTAGCCTCATCAGATGATGCTGTGCAGGCCCAGGCCCAGGTACAATGAGGCGCAGTCGGTGCTGCCTGGGAGTGCGTTGCCAATGCTTGTTTACCTGGTGGGCCTTGGTTGACCGCTGCCTGGTCACTGAGGCCCTAGTGAGGTTGAGTCATATTTGGGGGAGTTTTATCCTCATCAGATGATGCTGTGCAGGCCCAGGCCCAGGTGCAATGAGGCGCAGTCGGTGCTGCCTGGGAGTGCGTTGCCAATGCTTGTTTACCTGATGGGCATTGGCTGACCGCTGCCTGGTTACTGAGGCCCTAGTGAGGTTGAGTCATATTTGGGGGAGTTTTATCCTCATCAGATGATGCTGTGCAGGCCCAGGCCCAGGTGCAATGAGGCGCAGTCGGTGCTGCCTGGGAGTGCGTTGCCAATGCTTGTTTACCTGGTGGGCCTCGGTTGACCGCTGCCTGGTCACTGAGGCCCTAGTGAGGTTGAGTCATATTTGGGGGAGTTTTATCCTCATCAGATGATGCTGTGCAGGCCCAGGTGCAATGAGGCGCAGTCGGTGCTGCCTGGTCACTGAGGCCCTAGTGAGGTTGAGTCATATTTGGGGGAGTTTTATCCTCATCAGAAGATGCTGTGCAGGCCCAGGCCCAGGTGCAATGAGGCGCAGTCGGTGCTGCCTGGTCACTGAGGCCCTAGTGAGGTTGAGACATATTTGGGGGTGTTTTAGCCTCATCAGATGATGCTGTGCAGGCCCAGCCTAGGTGCAATGAGGCGCAGTCGGTGCTGCCTGGGAGTGCGTTCTTTCACTTTCGATTGACGGGGCTGCCCCCCTTCACTCTGGTGAAAGACACAAACGGAATTCAAGTCGATCTTGTCATCACAGACTTTTCAGGTGAAAAACATGTCACCGTTTGCTGAGGCCTTGAAAAGAGATCCAACTCCACCAATGAGGGCCAATAATAATCATCAATCGATGCAGACAACAACAACAACGACAACAACAGATGAATCCCGGGCCGCAGGCTCGAGACCCTCCAGCAGCAGACAGTCTGTGTATCTCTGGACCTCACCTGGGGTTTCATGTGGGTCCTGTGGTCCCTGCTGTGGTCGAGTTTAAAGATGGGCCTCTGGATGAACAACTGCGCATGCGCCAAGGACAGACACTGCTTCTCACAGCGCGGGTTAAAGGAGCCTTAGATGAACTGCGCATGCGCTGGGGACAGGCCCCGCTGTTAAGGCAATCGAACTCCAGCAGTTGTTGCAAGAAAGATTTCGTTATTTAGTTCACAGCACAGGCGCAGTGAAGGGTCACACCTGTGACTCATCAGCTGACACCTCAGTGTCAGTACAGAGGGGACGGGGGCCTCGCAGGGACACAAAGAAGCACAAGAAGAACAGCGTCCGCGCGGGGGCCCAATGAATGAGAGACAACTGCCTCCCGCCGTTTAGCACGAGGCGCCTCGCGCCGCAGCACAGGGTGAGAGGTATTGAAGTGCACAGCTCGGTTCGGCTCCTCTATGTGGGGATAATGTCTCTCCTCTGCGCAGGCGCAGTGAGACTGAGTGTTCTCTGTTCAGGGCAGTTCAGTCTGTACTCCGTGCAAGGTCCTAACTCGGCGTAGAGAGTAGTGTTGTTGCAGGGTTTCTGTACTCACACAGAACTGTGCACAGAGGAGTGGAACCTCGGCAAATTAGGATGTCCCAAAACTTACCTTAGCAACCAACTCACCCCTTACCGAGCTAGCTACAGTGTCTCATTGGACATATCAAACACCCAATGTTTAGACAAACCAGAACATGAACTTACAGTACCTCAGGGTACGTGGGACTCATGAACACTCTTTCGTTATATTATCATTACAAACCAGAACATGGAGTAAAGAAGACACATGTGCATTTGAAATGTTTATTTACTAATGCCGTCTTCTCAGGCGCAGTATCTTAGATAATACAAGTACACTTATTATCAGTAGCAAAATTATCAGCATAGTTACTAAGACATAAAAAGCGAATGGTGACAGCATGTTAACATGCTGTAATGAATAAGAGTTAACAACACTTATATCTCACCCTCCCTGACACATATATTATATTATTAGCTAAGAAGGTCTCTTTGGGTTGTTTTAGGGCGGGCCCATACCTTAGTGTCCTAGCATGAAGGAATCACATCAGCATACACCAGCTCTCTCTGCATGTGCACCGCATCAAGTGTGTTAGCAATTCTCGTGCAAAGCAATATCAATCCCGCCTCAAGCCCAAGTTGGCAAAGGCTGCACTTGTGTTATGACTATGAAGGCGTGGAGATCAGACCTCATAACAATTCCATATCGTGTTGCTCCTGAAACTTCAGCACTCTCCGTGCAGACATGGTTTATTAAACAAAACTGATATCAGAGCAATAACATATTATTCTCACATACACCACGGCAAACCACTAGGTTGAAAGCTAAGTCAACAATTAAGGGTCGTGTGCAGAAGTTGCAAGAAAGGAAAAATGGCGTTTAAATCTCAAATGTACCTATGCTAACTTAACACGATATAAGGATATATAGGAGCTATACAACACCCCCCCATGATCCGAGAACGGACTAAATAAGATAACAGAAGTGCCATCACATGAGAGCAGAATCCATTTATAAAAGAGCATGAATAAAAATTCAATTATAAAAACTAATGCTAAAAAATAGCCCACAAGTATAATGTGGCTCAAGCCAATAGGCAAGCAAAAAATAAAATGTCTTGACCAAAAGTCAATAAAATCAAGGAAATGCTATCAATCAGCATGTCAATTTGAGGCAGTGTCTATGATAAGACTGTATATGAAAAGTAAGCTGCAACAGCCTCCAGGAGGAAGTCACTGTCCTCATCCGAAAACAGTTCAGCCATCCAATTTAAAAGATGAAAGGAACATACGTGATCTTCCAGCACCGCATCCTCTATAACCATCAGAGGACAGCTCGGTGGGTTTTCAAGAAAACTTCGTTCCAAGAAACTTTGCGCTGCCGACAACACATCCCAGGGACCCATTAGTCCATGTGCCACCGCCAAGGCCATAATCCCTTCGTCAGAACAAACCAACTCGTGAGCAATGATAGGACTCATCAGTTGATCAAAATCGACGTCAGCAGATATTGGTCCGCAGAGACACAAATCAATGGCCCAAAGGAAATCACAGGTCAGGCAGCGAAATACAGGCTGGACACAGGTGAAATAGGAGAACCGAAAAGATAATCCAAAAGCCGTGCTTAGAGTCGCCAACGGCAGTGTGCCATAATAATCAAGCATGCGGTTGCGAAACCGCGTCAGTAGTAGCTGTGCGTGGACTTGCACAGGAAGGGCATCCATATTTAAAAAGGCAGAAAACCACCAAAGCGCCAGCCGCTAAAGCAAGTAAAAACGGGAACCCTCCAAATAAGGATGAAAAAATAGAATGGAAGAAAGCAGGGATGACTCCAAAAATCTTCTCAAAGGAAGTCACGAGACCACCGCTAACAACTTTAAAAAAATGTGCTAGGCCCGTTGTGGAGGATGCGTTAAAGATAGAACGGACCATGGCTCCGAAATGCAAGGGCAAATCAGTGTTTAAAAGAGCCTGAACCTCCGTGCGGGTGTTAGCAATGTGAAGCACGAAAGTTTCACGGGCCGAGCTCAAGGCCACCTCTTTCTGGGACAATAGAGCTCTTATTCTAGCCATGCCGCTGAATTCTGCTCCCAAGGTCGGTATCTGTGGCCAAATGGAAGACTCCCTATGTTCACGTGTGGGAGGATAAAGAACATTTCTGCAGCAAATAACTCGCTCACTAACTGTTACTATGAAAGCTATACCTCTAATTAAACCACAACAGTTTTCATTATTGAGCATTAAATAACTACCATTCTCTAACAATTTAAACGTGGGGATGATAGCAGGAACTGGCGTGCCCTGTAAAACGCAAGCCATATTCGGGCGGTCCTTGTTACATGAACCGTGTAACTGTATGTGTCTGCACATTAAAGAATGATCTGGCGTCTCAGTACACTCATCCCCTGTTAGATAAACCTCTTGGTCATCCTTGAAACATCTGTATGTGTATGGGAGTGACCAGACCTCATGAAGAAAACCGCTACCTAAGGGTTCAAAACGACCTATTGGCACATATTTCATACAATTTGAAAACTTATATAAGGCAAAAGGCAGTGTTATTAAACCGTGGATAAGCCACGTAGCAGCGGTGGATTCTGCCACAGAAAAAGGTAAAGATTCTAACCTTTCAATATGTAGCATAGAAAAGGAAGCATCACGCATTGAAAGCAAGCGTTGTTTGTCTGTCAAATTAAACGGTGCAAATAAAGAAGAAACGTTCATGTATCCCCAGGGAACTTTACCCATTTTCAGAGTCTGAAGTGTCCATGCAAACTGCATGATTGAGCGTAATTGATTTTGACCATGGTATAATACAGATACTTCATCATGTACAATATCAACAACAGACGACACAATATTATCTAATGTGTAAATTCTAGAGGAAAGCACGTTAATGCTATTGTCAACCACTGCAAGCACTTTCTCAAGATTTGCCTGATCAATAGCCCTAAGGCGTGAAGCAGCCTCAATCTGTGAGAGTTTCCAAATTTCATTGTAAACACCATATAACCACCTTTTCGACCTGCCACTAGCTGGGCCCTTAATGAAATCATTCAAATCCACGTCTGCATTCAGTTTGGAAAGGTGATACTTAACCGCAGGTAAAGTTGAATGTTTCAGCCAAGCTTGACACAACTTGCCAACAGAGTAAGAGGTGACAGTATGACTCAAATCAAAACGGGGATCAGATCTAACAGTCTTAAACCCGTCAGTTATATTTAAAAATCTTTTTTGGCAAGAATCAGCACTACGGTGCCAAAGCAGCCAACCCTTGGGAGTCATACTGGAAATGTCAAAGGAGGAATTCAGAAGCAGAGCCTGTACATCTCTAATGGACAATTTAGTAAAATTACTCCAATTCTCATATTCCTCCAACTCCGGGAAAGACGGGGTGTTTAACCTTTTAGACGTAGCCAATCCAAAGCACGTGGTCTGGGAAATGGTTTCATTTAAAAACCACATATGATTTGGGATGAGACATGCACGGTGCAAAGCCTCAGTGCCTTGTACCTGCCAGGCCTTTGAGCCCCAAACTGATTTAAGGTCTATGGTATCCTTCCATAACTCATACCCTCCAGTAACTAATTGATCCAGGAAGGCCTTTGAATATAACAATTTTGTATTTGTAAGTCGAACCTTGGACAGTGGCTGTTTGTGAAATTTAAAATAAAAGGACTCGGGATTGGACTGATTAAAGTCAGTGAAATAAGTATACTTTTTAAGAAACGTTTCTGAACTCCCTTGTGTTGGTGCTGGGCAATGTTCCCACTGAGTAAAATTAACCGCATCCCTTCGGGAAGATGTCTTGTGTAAGAAGTGATTGCCATAATGTTGGTAACAGAACAATTCACCATAATTAGCAGATTCTAAATATAAATCCTCAGCATCAAAAGCAGCATAATATTTCAAATCTGAAAACAAACTTTCCACAGCATTAACATCCCAATCATCAGAACGAATGTTTTGTTTCACCACATCCCCCATATTAACTCTTAGTACATTAGGGACATTAACGACTTCCGTTGGACCATGAATCTGAAAACGAACAGCATCCCACGCGATTCCATCCAGAACAGGCCACGCTGTGATGTTAACCAAAGTCAAGTCTCTTTTTAATCTGTGTGTAGAATGTGAAGAGGAAAGTGGGGCCAAAGTTCCATTTAAATGAGTAATGCAAGTTCTCTCCTCGACATAGTGTCCATTCATAATCCGAAAAAAATAAAACACAAAACCAATTGACATAAAAAGGTAAACTGAAAAAAGGACCAGCCAAACGTATATCCAAGGAGGTATCAAAAAATGTTTTTTAAACAGGCTAGCATATAATGCAATTTTAGAGGGTTTTTTCGAGGCAAGGGAAGCAGAGTCAAATGAAAATCTGGATTCCGTGGCTAAACGAGCTTGCAGGTCAGGCATGGACAAATCAGTGGGGTATGTATAGTCTGTCTCATCAAGGTTAGTTCCTGGTAAATTATTCAATAATGGACTGGAAACAGCAGGTAAGTCGATGGCCACCCCAGGTTCATTATTAGAAGCAGTGGGCATAATTGAATTTCTCACAATGGAAGGACAGGAAACAGCCGGTGTCATGCTAAGAAGAATCGGCCACTCTGTGTATCTTGACATTGTCAATAGAAATAAACCTGTTTTCCTTACGACCTGGAAGTGGTGGTAAAATGACTGTTCTTGTGCCCTTCACTCCAAGCACTGGGACCGGAGCTCGATAGGAGGGACCAAACTCTTTCTTGTTGTCGATCTTCTCTCGAACCAGTTCTCCAACTTGGGGTAGCCAGCCAACTACCGGGATCTGCAACGCATCATCCGATGTGGAGGGCAAATGTTCCTTTGCAAGAGTGTCTCTCGTCTTTTGTAGATTCTGTAAAACATTGCAATGTTCATCTGCGTCAAAGCAAGTGGCGCGAACCACCGAGTCTAGACCGTCAAGGTCAGGGACGAACATCTTGATGCCAAAGAGCATTTCGTATGGGGTCCGCCCACCCAGAGACCTTCTAGGGAGATTATTAAGAGCACGCTGCACGCCATAGAGGTGGGCCAGCCAGTTTCTGCCAGTGCCTATAACTCGGGCTGTCAAAGATTGCTTTAAATCACGGTTCATTCGTTCAACTACACTATTACCCTCGGGTCTGTAGGGTGACGAAAACTTGACTTGGACCCCCATCGAAGTCATGGCATCCTTATACGCCTTAGAGGCGAAAGCTGGACCCTGATCCGAATGGAAGGTACCACAGGCAAAAATCCCTATAAAGATACGCAAATCTCTGATGACAGTCCGGGAATCAGCGCTGCGATGTGGCCATAACCACACAAAGCGTGTGCATGAGTCAACTGCTACTAAGATGTATTTATACGCAGTATCAGATGAAAATGGACCGCAGTGATCTAAATAAACACAGCCTAGTGGTTTATTAGAAATGTACAACTGAGTCTGAGGCGGACGCGTAGCAGTTGAAGGTTTAATCTGCTGGCATATGTCACAAAGAAGGACATAATCACGCGTCTGTTTGTACAGTCCCCGCCACCAGAAACGTTGTTGTAGTTGCGTTACAGTGGCTGAGACGCCCGCATGCGCAGACGCCACACCTTCATGAGCCGCTGTAATCAAGTCTGTTCTGCGATCAGAGTTGGGAATCAGCCGTTCCCCAACATCAGGAATTGTCACAAAAGGAACCTTTTCGGGACTTAAGTGGTATTTATACTTCGAAGGGAATCCCGAAGGATGTTTACTTCCCTTCTCAGAGGCAGCAATCGCTGCCAAGATGTCGCTATCAATCTTGGTTTTCGACCTAGTAACTGCTGCAACTAAGAATGTAGATACTGCTGATTTCGCTGCCTCATCAGCAAGCGAGTTGCCAACAGCGTGAACTCCCACGCGCTGATGACCGAGAGTATGAATCACATAAACGAGTGGCAACATAGCCTTAAGCTCTGCCACTCGAACCCAGATCATTTTATGTTTTATTGTGCTACCCTTGGAATCATGAAAATCATTTTGAATCCAAAAGAACAAGTTTTCATTGTAAGACTGGACACAGTAGTAAGAATCACTTACAATTAGAGTAGTAACACTTGGATCTGCGTACTCCAAAGCAAGTAAGAGAGCACGAAGCTCTGCCAATTGTGCGGTGCAATCGCCCAGGGGCAACGTGTGTACCTCCCTGGAAAGGAACTCATCATTCAACATAGCACCGACCACAATGGCGCAAGCGGAAACGTAGGCATGTTTAGAGCCATGCGCAACCTGCGCCGACCCATCAGTGTAAATGATGCAATGGAAGTCCTCCAAAGGTCGCATCGCCAGAGGAGCAGGGTGAACGAATTCATACTGCAAGAACTCCTGCGACCGTAAGGAAGCGTCAAAAATAAACATGACATCCGAGGATGACAATGACGCAGCCCACTGAATCCACCGAGGGTGCAAAGCCTTTGAATTTGGTACACTGGCTTTAGTGACTGCCTCCAAATGAGGACAGGGTGTTACCACTAGCATGCGCTTCCCCTGTGACAGAGCACGTTCCTTTAGAATTGCCATCTGTACCGCAGTTAAAACCTTTTCCACTGTGGGAAACCGCATCTCAGCCGAAGTGTACAAGTGTGACTTGTAAGCAATAGGTACCGTGTCACCTTCATTAAAAGTGAGGTACGTGAAACCCACCGTCCCAGGAATTATTCTTATGACCAGGTTGGTGTGGTTATCACGAGTCAGTAAATATTTAGAAGCGAGCAGATCAGCCTGCAAGGATTGCAAAATGGCTGAATGCTCAGGCAGCCAGCATGATCTTGAGAAAGTTGGTTGTATCAAAGCATACAAAGGCTTGATACGCTGGGCATATTCCGGAATGTAAGTTCTGCCGAAATTCAAAAAGCCCAGTAAGGATTGTAATTTTTTCAGAGTTGTTGGTGCGCGCAATTGTGCGCACTTCTCCAAGAAGTGAGGAGCCAAACCTCTACCTTCATTGTTGAGCTCATAGCCCAAAAACAACACTGTGTGTTCAGCAATGTGCGATTTTGCAAAGTTGAATTTGTAACCCATGTCTGCGAAGTTGCAAACAAGAGAATTTACACGACACAGATGCTCCCAAATATCGTCGTCTGTGAGATATATGTCATCCACATACGAAAAAGCATCAGGGTCGAGTGCCTCCAGAATAGAGACAATTCGAGCGGTAAATACACCAGGACTATTCTTGTAGCCCATTGGAAGACGCCGGAATTGCTTTTGGACTCCAGCGCTTGTAAAACTGGTCCATTGGGAGCTAAAGCTGTCCAATCTGTGGGCATAAAAACCATTGGATATGTCAAGCGTTGTCTTGAAACGCTTACGCACGAGACTATCCACTAGGGCAGAGCCGTGGGTATTCTGTACTGCACAGTTACGGCAATGCGAGTTTAAATGCCGGTAATCCAAAACCAAACGATATGATCCGTCAGGTTTATTCACAGTAAAAAGGGGATTATTCATCGGTGACACACACGTTTCAATAACTCCCTGATATTCCAATTGTTCAAGGATTTCCGCGACGGAAGATTTTGCTTCACGCCGAATGGGATATTGAGGTTGAGGCTGCGGCTGAGACCGCAACGGAATTTCGTGGCAAGGCGACAATTTATCCCAACCACATTGGTTACGGTACAGAGCCGGCGCGAGAGCCCGAGCCCACTCTTCTGCAAAATGCTGCGCATGCTCTTTCGAGACAGTGTTCGCGAAACTGGGTAGGATTACCTCCTCCCCTCGCGGCGCCGCGAGCACAAAAGGTGGGGGCCAGTCAGCCTCCGAAAGTAAAATATCATATGTAGAAGACAGATTCTCCCAAAATACACCTTTAACGGTACGCTGTATGTCACCTTCAATTAACAGGACAATTTCATATAGTCTTTCAGGGGGAGCAAGTCTCGTATCCGCTGTTTCTATCACAACGTAGACATCAGTCGCTGTCACCCTCAGTAGTGGACGCAGCGCCTCTCTGACTATGGTTATCTCCGCCGCGCTGTCCAGCAAGGTCAGAGCCCACGTCAGATTCCGAAGCCGCGTTCTCACTATCTGTGGCATATCGATGCGCTGTTAAGGCTGCGACTTTCTTTTTCGCAAACTGCGGACGCCTAGGCGTAGAATCCTCCTGCTTCACTGCGCCGTCCGTCTGGCGGGACTGACCACGTCCTTGTTGGCCACCACGTCCACGTCCACCCCCTCCTCCTCCACCGGTCTTGGGAGCCGATGTGTCCTGAAAGGAACGAGGAGAGCGTTGATCAGAACCCTGAAAACGATCAGGCGATTTAATCATCGCGCGGTCGCGCAAATCATAAACTTTTTCGGGTGGCGCAGGAGCTTGTATTGCAGGAAAATTACCCTGAGTCTGCGTTGTCTGCTTCCCCTGTGTCTGTTTTTTAGGCCAATTTTGTTTCTTGGACTTGGGCTGGGCATCTGTCACTGCAGATTGTCCCTGTGGTTGTTTTTTCTCCTTTACTGGAAAATATTTTAGACCTCTACTTGTGCGGCCAATTGTTTTATAAGCGGCCACCACAATCTTTGCTAACTGGCGGGGTTTGTCGGCATCGGGCAGAGCAGCCAAAGCATTCGACACCTGAAAGTTAACTGCATCTCCTTTAACATTGGAGAGAATGAGATCACTTACAATCTCAAAAGAACCACACAGGCGCATACCCAATTCAACCGCTGCCTCTGGACCGTGATCATTCTGAACACGTCTAACGATTTCAGGCAGGGCAGTCATAGACGGGGTGCCGAAACACCTTGTATAAACTGCCGCAAATGTTTTTCCCCAGCTGTCACAGTCAGCAAGTTCAGGAGTAATATCCTTCGGTAGAGTAATCGTTAACATTCTATGTTTATCAGCAGGAGTAGAATTCGGAAAAACCGCCTCCAGTTGATCAAACTTCTCTGCTAGCCAGAATGGGAAGTCATCGTTGTCAACAGGACGCGCACCAAAAACCGAATTTACCATCACTGGATTGAGACGCATACCGCCTCGTTCCATGGGAGCGGCCGCACCCCCCTGGGGACCACCAGGAAGATGTCGACCGATGTATTGCACTAAAGCACGAATCACGGAAATGGAAACTACATGCAGCCTGCGAATTTCAGCCAGGGTGCAAGCCCCGTGATTCGGGTGCGGGGTAAAGCCACCCAACGCAGGCCAATTAGTACCTGGAATTGAGAGTGGACCTAACCTCGCAGGGGACATAGAGTGGGGGAGGGCGCCATCAAACCAAACTCGATGCTGCCAATGATCAATAGGTATTTCCAATGCCCTGTATGGCGTATATTCAGCCGGGACATCCGAGGCGGTGTAGGAGTGGAACAAACCAGAATTAGCGTCCACAGCCGGAAACGTAACCCAAGAGTAAAACAACTCGTAAGGAAACGCCGGATCTGCACATACCACGAAAATCACAGCCATCCCATCTACTGGGACTTGGTACGTCTGAAGATGGTTGCGTACCGCTACGCGACTATGCTGCGCAATAGCCACCGCTGCCGCCATTACAGTATTGGAAATAAAAAAACACAAAGAATACTTTGTAGCACAACTGGGTAGTAATTCAAAGAAACCGTTTAAGAAAGAATCAAGCTTGAATAAAGACCTACTTCTAAAAATAGGTAGGTTTCACCGACACCCCGTTTTCCGGAAACGGACGTGAAGGGGTTAAGGCATGAACGATAAACTACTCGAGTGTCATGATATAAGACCACCGAAACCGTTGGGCGCCATGTTGCAGGGTTTCTGTACTCACACAGAACTGTGCACAGAGGAGTGGAACCTCGGCAAATTAGGATGTCCCAAAACTTACCTTAGCAACCAACTCACCCCTTACCGAGCTAGCTACAGTGTCTCATTGGACATATCAAACACCCAATGTTTAGACAAACCAGAACATGAACTTACAGTACCTCAGGGTACGTGGGACTCATGAACACTCTTTCGTTATATTATCATTACAAACCAGAACATGGAGTAAAGAAGACACATGTGCATTTGAAATGTTTATTTACTAATGCCGTCTTCTCAGGCGCAGTATCTTAGATAATACAAGTACACTTATTATCAGTAGCAAAATTATCAGCATAGTTACTAAGACATAAAAAGCGAATGGTGACAGCATGTTAACATGCTGTAATGAATAAGAGTTAACAACACTTATATCTCACCCTCCCTGACACATATATTATATTATTAGCTAAGAAGGTCTCTTTGGGTTGTTTTAGGGCGGGCCCATACCTTAGTGTCCTAGCATGAAGGAATCACATCAGCATACACCAGCTCTCTCTGCATGTGCACCGCATCAAGTGTGTTAGCAATTCTCGTGCAAAGCAATATCAATCCCGCCTCAAGCCCAAGTTGGCAAAGGCTGCACTTGTGTTATGACTATGAAGGCGTGGAGATCAGACCTCATAACAATTCCATATCGTGTTGCTCCTGAAACTTCAGCACTCTCCGTGCAGACATGGTTTATTAAACAAAACTGATATCAGAGCAATAACATATTATTCTCACATACACCACGGCAAACCACTAGGTTGAAAGCTAAGTCAACAATTAAGGGTCGTGTGCAGAAGTTGCAAGAAAGGAAAAATGGCGTTTAAATCTCAAATGTACCTATGCTAACTTAACACGATATAAGGATATATAGGAGCTATACAACAGTGTCTTCGCTCTGCACATGCGCAGCTGTGACAGATGTTTGTTCGCGCGTGCTATGTTGGCTCGGGCGGATTAAGACACCGGGCCCAACTCCTCACGGGCAGCCGGGCCCCCGGTGCGCCCCCCCCTCTCCCAGGCCCTGCAGCCAGGCGCGCAACACCCATTGCCACCCCCCCCGTCCCCCCGGTCACTGTGTCTATAGTCGAATACACAGTTACCATAAATGACCTCACGGGCACTTTACTTTATAATAAAGACTACGGTAGCAAAGATCACATTATGCTAAGGATTGGATAGACTTTATACACAAGGACATAATTATGTGACGTTTTACGATCAATTTTGAAACTAGCCACGAGAATTCACAAGAATATCTCTTATATTTAATACACATTACGCAAAATTGATTTTTATTATAACCTGTCTGCACTCCAACGTGCATCTTTTATACACGCCACCATTTTAATGATCTAAATTGTATTTTAGAGATTAAATTTATGAGAAGTAGATGAGTGCACAGAACACGCGCATTTGACAGATTCACCATTCCAAGATGGCGCCCGTTTCCATGACCGTAGTCCTTCGTTTATTGTAATGTCGGGATACCGGAAGTCACCCCGAGCGACGGGCCGAGCTCTTCTACAGCTTTGGATCCCGCTCACCGAGCTCGGGCTGCGGGTTTGGATACAGCGGCTCCTCTGCTGATGTTCGGATCCTCTGCTGTGCTCTGCGACGGTAGAAAGGTAAGACCGAGGTCACAGGGTTCATGTCGGTTGAGAGCTTCCGGGTCATCACGCACGAGGGAGACATGAGGATGAACGTGTTGATGAATGTTTCATACCAGAATGAGCGGCTCCCTGTGGGTCCCTCGGACTCTCGAGGTGAGATCCAGGCTGACCACAGACCCCAGGGGCCGCTCCTCATACAGAGCAGGCGCAGGCGACTCTCAGCGTTTGCATCAAGAGTGAGGCCTTGAGAGACTTCAACAGTGTGTGGCCGGGCTCGGGTAAACCCGGCTTTGAAAGGAGGTTTCAACAGTGTGTGGCCGAGCTCGGGTAAACCCGGCTTTGAAAGGAGGTTTCAGCAGTGCGTGGCCGGGCAAACTCGGCTTTGAAAGGAGGTTTCAACAGTGTGTGGCCGGGCTCGGGTAAACCCGGCTTTGAAAGGAGGTTTCAACAGTGTGTGGCCGAGCTCGGGTAAACCCGGCTTTGAAAGGAGGTTTCAACAGTGTGTGGCCGAGCTCGGGTAAACCCGGCTTTGAAAGGAGGTTTCAACAGTGTGTGGCCGAGCTCGGGTAAACTCGGCTTTGAAAGGAGGTTTCAACAGTGCGTGGCCGGGCTCGGGCAAACTCGGCTTTGAAAGGAGGTTTCAACAGTGTGTGGCCGGGCTCGGGTAAACCCGGCTTTGAAAGGAGGTTTCAACAGTGTGTGGCCGGGCTCGGGCAAACTCGGCTTTGAAAGGAGGTTTCAGCAGTGCGTGGCCGGGCTCGGGTAAACTCGGCTTTGAAAGGAGGTTTCAACAGTGTGTGGCCGGGCTCGGGCAAACTCGGCTTTGAAAGGAGGTTTCAACAGTGCGTGGCCGGGCTCGGGCAAACTCGGCTTTCAAAGGAGGTTTCAGCAGTGCGTGGCCGGGCTCGGGCAAACTCGGCTTTGAAAGGAGGTTTCAGCAGTGCGTGGCCGGGCTCGGGTAAACCCGGCTTTGAAAGGAGGTTTCAACAGTGTGTGGCCGGGCAAACCCGGCTTTGAAAGGAGGTTTCAACAGTGTGTGGCCGGGCTCGGGTAAACCCGGCTTTGAAAGGAGGTTTCAACAGTGCGTGGCCGGGCTCGGGTAAACCCGGCTTTGAAAGGAGGTTTCAACAGTGTGTGGCCGAGCTCGGGTAAACTCGGCTTTGAAAGGAGGTTTCAGCAGTGCGTGGCCGGGCTCGGGTAAACTCGGCTTTGAAAGGAGGTTTCAGCAGTGCGTGGCCGGGCAAACTCGGCTTTGAAAGGAGGTTTCAGCAGTGCGTGGCCGGGCTCGGGCAAACTCGGCTTTGAAAGGAGGTTTCAGCAGTGCGTGGCCGGGCTCGGGTAAACCCGGCTTTGAAAGGAGGTTTCAACAGTGTGTGGCCGAGCTCGGGTAAACTCGGCTTTGAAAGGAGGTTTCAACAGTGCGTGGCCGGGCTCGGGTAAACCCGGCTTTGAAAGGAGGTTTCAACAGTGTGTGGCCGAGCTCGGGTAAACTCGGCTTTGAAAGGAGGTTTCAACAGTGTGTGGCCGGGCTCGGGCAAACTCGGCTTTGAAAGGAGGTTTCAACAGTGCGTGGCCGGGCTCGGGTAAACCCGGCTTTGAAAGGAGGTTTCAACAGTGTGTGGCCGGGCTCGGGTAAACTCGGCTTTGAAAGGAGGTTTCAGCAGTGCGTGGCCGGGCTCGGGTAAACCCGGCTTTGAAAGGAGGTTTCACCAGTGTGTGGCCGGGCTCGGGCAAACTCGGCTTTCAAAGGAGGTTTCAGCAGTGCGTGGCCGGGCTCGGGTAAACTCGGCTTTCAAAGGAGGTTTCAGCAGTGCGTGGCCGGGCTCGGGTAAACCCGGCTTTGAAAGGAGGTTTCACCAGTGTGTGGCCGGGCTCGGGTAAACCCGGCTTTGAAAGGAGGTTTCACCAGTGTGTGGCCGGGCAAACTCGGCTTTGAAAGGAGGTTTCAGCAGTGCGTGGCCGGGCTCGGGTAAACTCGGCTTTCAAAGGAGGTTTCAGCAGTGCGTGGCCGGGCTCGGGTAAACTCGGCTTTCAAAGGAGGTTTCAGCAGTGCGTGGCCGGGCTCGGGTAAACTCGGCTTTGAAAGGAGGTTTCAACAGTGCGTGGCCGAGCTCGGGTAAACTCGGCTTTGAAAGGAGGTTTCAACAGTGTGTGGCCAGGCTCGGGTAAACCCGGCTTTGAAAGGAGGTTTCACCAGTGTGTGGCCGGGCTCGGGTAAACCCGGCTTTGAAAGGAGGTTTCAACAGTGTGTGGCCGGGCTCGGGTAAACTCGGCTTTGAAAGGAGGTTTCAGCAGTGCGTGGCCGGGCTCGGGTAAACCCGGCTTTGAAAGGAGGTTTCACCAGTGTGTGGCCGGGCAAACTCGGCTTTGAAAGGAGGTTTCACCAGTGTGTGGCCGGGCTCGGGTAAACCCGGCTTTGAAAGGAGGTTTCAGCAGTGCGTGGCCGGGCTCGGGTAAACTCGGCTTTCAAAGGAGGTTTCAGCAGTGCGTGGCCGGGCTCGGGTAAACCCGGCTTTGAAAGGAGGTTTCACCAGTGTGTGGCCGGGCTCGGGTAAACCCGGCTTTGAAAGGAGGTTTCACCAGTGTGTGGCCGGGCAAACTCGGCTTTGAAAGGAGGTTTCAGCAGTGCGTGGCCGGGCTCGGGTAAACTCGGCTTTCAAAGGAGGTTTCAGCAGTGCGTGGCCGGGCTCGGGTAAACTCGGCTTTCAAAGGAGGTTTCAGCAGTGCGTGGCCGGGCTCGGGTAAACTCGGCTTTGAAAGGAGGTTTCAACAGTGTGTGGCCGAGCTCGGGTAAACTCGGCTTTGAAAGGAGGTTTCAACAGTGTGTGGCCGGGCTCGGGTAAACCCGGCTTTGAAAGGAGGTTTCAGCAGTGCGTGGCCGGGCTCGGGTAAACTCGGCTTTGAAAGGAGGTTTCAACAGTGTGTGGCCGGGCTCGGGCAAACTCGGCTTTGAAAGGAGGTTTCAACAGTGTGTGGCAGGGCTCGGGTAAACTCGGCTTTGAAAGGAGGTTTCAACAGTGTGTGGCCGAGCTCGGGTAAACTCGGCTTTGAAAGGAGGTTTCAACAGTGTGTGGCCGGGCTCGGGTAAACCCGGCTTTGAAAGGAGGTTTCAGCAGTGCGTGGCCGGGCTCGGGTAAACTCGGCTTTGAAAGGAGGTTTCAACAGTGTGTGGCCGGGCTCGGGCAAACTCGGCTTTCAAAGGAGGTTTCAGCAGTGCGTGGCCGGGCTCGGGCAAACTCGGCTTTCAAAGGAGGTTTCAGCAGTGCGTGGCCGGGCAAACTCGGCTTTGAAAGGAGGTTTCACCAGTGTGTGGCCGGGCTCGGGCAAACTCGGCTTTGAAAGGAGGTTTCAACAGTGTGTGGCCGGGCTCGGGCAAACTCGGCTTTGAAAGGAGGTTTCAACAGTGTGTGGCCGGGCTCGGGCAAACTCGGCTTTGAAAGGAGGTTTCAACAGTGTGTGGCCGGGCTCGGGCAAACTCGGCTTTGAAAGGAGGTTTCAACAGTGTGTGGCCGGGCTCGGGCAAACTCGGCTTTGAAAGGAGGTTTCAACAGTGTGTGGCCGAGCTCGGGTAAACTCGGCTTTGAAAGGAGGTTTCAACAGTGTGTGGCCGGGCTCGGGTAAACCCGGCTTTGAAAGGAGGTTTCAGCAGTGCGTGGCCGGGCTCGGGTAAACTCGGCTTTGAAAGGAGGTTTCAACAGTGTGTGGCCGGGCTCGGGCAAACTCGGCTTTCAAAGGAGGTTTCAGCAGTGCGTGGCCGGGCTCGGGCAAACTCGGCTTTCAAAGGAGGTTTCAGCAGTGCGTGGCCGGGCAAACTCGGCTTTGAAAGGAGGTTTCACCAGTGTGTGGCCGGGCTCGGGCAAACTCGGCTTTGAAAGGAGGTTTCAACAGTGTGTGGCCGGGCTCGGGCAAACTCGGCTTTGAAAGGAGGTTTCAACAGTGTGTGGCCGGGCTCGGGCAAACTCGGCTTTGAAAGGAGGTTTCAACAGTGTGTGGCCGGGCTCGGGCAAACTCGGCTTTGAAAGGAGGTTTCAACAGTGCGTGGCCGGGCTCGGGTAAACTCGGCTTTGAAAGGAGGTTTCAACAGTGTGTGGCCGGGCTCGGGCAAACTCGGCTTTCAAAGGAGGTTTCAGCAGTGCGTGGCCGGGCTCGGGCAAACTCGGCTTTGAAAGGAGGTTTCAACAGTGCGTGGCCGGGCTCGGGTAAACTCGGCTTTGAAAGGAGGTTTCAACAGTGTGTGGCCGAGCTCGGGTAAACTCGGCTTTGAAAGGAGGTTTCAACAGTGTGTGGCCGGGCTCGGGTAAACCCGGCTTTGAAAGGAGGTTTCACCAGTGTGTGGCCGGGCTCGGGTAAACCCGGCTTTGAAAGGAGGTTTCAACAGTGTGTGGCCGGGCTCGGGTAAACTCGGCTTTGAAAGGAGGTTTCAGCAGTGCGTGGCCGGGCTCGGGTAAACCCGGCTTTGAAAGGAGGTTTCACCAGTGTGTGGCCGGGCAAACTCGGCTTTGAAAGGAGGTTTCAGCAGTGCGTGGCCGGGCTCGGGTAAACTCGGCTTTCAAAGGAGGTTTCAGCAGTGCGTGGCCGGGCTCGGGTAAACCCGGCTTTGAAAGGAGGTTTCACCAGTGTGTGGCCGGGCTCGGGTAAACCCGGCTTTGAAAGGAGGTTTCACCAGTGTGTGGCCGGGCAAACTCGGCTTTGAAAGGAGGTTTCAGCAGTGCGTGGCCGGGCTCGGGTAAACTCGGCTTTCAAAGGAGGTTTCAGCAGTGCGTGGCCGGGCTCGGGTAAACTCGGCTTTCAAAGGAGGTTTCAGCAGTGCGTGGCCGGGCTCGGGTAAACTCGGCTTTGAAAGGAGGTTTCAACAGTGTGTGGCCGAGCTCGGGTAAACTCGGCTTTGAAAGGAGGTTTCAACAGTGTGTGGCCGGGCTCGGGTAAACCCGGCTTTGAAAGGAGGTTTCAGCAGTGCGTGGCCGGGCTCGGGTAAACTCGGCTTTGAAAGGAGGTTTCAACAGTGTGTGGCCGAGCTCGGGTAAACTCGGCTTTGAAAGGAGGTTTCAACAGTGTGTGGCCGGGCTCGGGTAAACCCGGCTTTGAAAGGAGGTTTCAGCAGTGCGTGGCCGGGCTCGGGTAAACTCGGCTTTGAAAGGAGGTTTCAACAGTGTGTGGCCGGGCTCGGGCAAACTCGGCTTTGAAAGGAGGTTTCAACAGTGTGTGGCAGGGCTCGGGTAAACTCGGCTTTGAAAGGAGGTTTCAACAGTGTGTGGCCGAGCTCGGGTAAACTCGGCTTTGAAAGGAGGTTTCAACAGTGTGTGGCCGGGCTCGGGTAAACCCGGCTTTGAAAGGAGGTTTCAGCAGTGCGTGGCCGGGCTCGGGTAAACTCGGCTTTGAAAGGAGGTTTCAACAGTGTGTGGCCGGGCTCGGGCAAACTCGGCTTTCAAAGGAGGTTTCAGCAGTGCGTGGCCGGGCTCGGGCAAACTCGGCTTTCAAAGGAGGTTTCAGCAGTGCGTGGCCGGGCAAACTCGGCTTTGAAAGGAGGTTTCACCAGTGTGTGGCCGGGCTCGGGCAAACTCGGCTTTGAAAGGAGGTTTCAACAGTGTGTGGCCGGGCTCGGGCAAACTCGGCTTTGAAAGGAGGTTTCAACAGTGTGTGGCCGGGCTCGGGCAAACTCGGCTTTGAAAGGAGGTTTCAACAGTGTGTGGCCGGGCTCGGGCAAACTCGGCTTTGAAAGGAGGTTTCAACAGTGCGTGGCCGGGCTCGGGTAAACTCGGCTTTGAAAGGAGGTTTCAACAGTGTGTGGCCGGGCTCGGGCAAACTCGGCTTTGAAAGGAGGTTTCAACAGTGCGTGGCCGGGCTCGGGCAAACTCGGCTTTCAAAGGAGGTTTCAGCAGTGCGTGGCCGGGCTCGGGCAAACTCGGCTTTGAAAGGAGGTTTCAGCAGTGCGTGGCCGGGCTCGGGTAAACCCGGCTTTGAAAGGAGGTTTCAACAGTGTGTGGCCGGGCAAACCCGGCTTTGAAAGGAGGTTTCAACAGTGTGTGGCCGGGCTCGGGTAAACCCGGCTTTGAAAGGAGGTTTCAACAGTGCGTGGCCGGGCTCGGGTAAACCCGGCTTTGAAAGGAGGTTTCAACAGTGTGTGGCCGAGCTCGGGTAAACTCGGCTTTGAAAGGAGGTTTCAGCAGTGCGTGGCCGGGCTCGGGTAAACTCGGCTTTGAAAGGAGGTTTCAGCAGTGCGTGGCCGGGCAAACTCGGCTTTGAAAGGAGGTTTCAGCAGTGCGTGGCCGGGCTCGGGCAAACTCGGCTTTGAAAGGAGGTTTCAGCAGTGCGTGGCCGGGCTCGGGTAAACCCGGCTTTGAAAGGAGGTTTCAACAGTGTGTGGCCGAGCTCGGGTAAACTCGGCTTTGAAAGGAGGTTTCAACAGTGCGTGGCCGGGCTCGGGTAAACCCGGCTTTGAAAGGAGGTTTCAACAGTGTGTGGCCGAGCTCGGGTAAACTCGGCTTTGAAAGGAGGTTTCAACAGTGTGTGGCCGGGCTCGGGCAAACTCGGCTTTGAAAGGAGGTTTCAACAGTGCGTGGCCGGGCTCGGGTAAACCCGGCTTTGAAAGGAGGTTTCAACAGTGTGTGGCCGGGCTCGGGTAAACTCGGCTTTGAAAGGAGGTTTCAGCAGTGCGTGGCCGGGCTCGGGTAAACCCGGCTTTGAAAGGAGGTTTCACCAGTGTGTGGCCGGGCTCGGGCAAACTCGGCTTTCAAAGGAGGTTTCAGCAGTGCGTGGCCGGGCTCGGGTAAACTCGGCTTTCAAAGGAGGTTTCAGCAGTGCGTGGCCGGGCTCGGGTAAACCCGGCTTTGAAAGGAGGTTTCACCAGTGTGTGGCCGGGCTCGGGTAAACCCGGCTTTGAAAGGAGGTTTCACCAGTGTGTGGCCGGGCAAACTCGGCTTTGAAAGGAGGTTTCAGCAGTGCGTGGCCGGGCTCGGGTAAACTCGGCTTTCAAAGGAGGTTTCAGCAGTGCGTGGCCGGGCTCGGGTAAACTCGGCTTTCAAAGGAGGTTTCAGCAGTGCGTGGCCGGGCTCGGGTAAACTCGGCTTTGAAAGGAGGTTTCAACAGTGCGTGGCCGAGCTCGGGTAAACTCGGCTTTGAAAGGAGGTTTCAACAGTGTGTGGCCAGGCTCGGGTAAACCCGGCTTTGAAAGGAGGTTTCACCAGTGTGTGGCCGGGCTCGGGTAAACCCGGCTTTGAAAGGAGGTTTCAACAGTGTGTGGCCGGGCTCGGGTAAACTCGGCTTTGAAAGGAGGTTTCAGCAGTGCGTGGCCGGGCTCGGGTAAACCCGGCTTTGAAAGGAGGTTTCACCAGTGTGTGGCCGGGCAAACTCGGCTTTGAAAGGAGGTTTCACCAGTGTGTGGCCGGGCTCGGGTAAACCCGGCTTTGAAAGGAGGTTTCAGCAGTGCGTGGCCGGGCTCGGGTAAACTCGGCTTTCAAAGGAGGTTTCAGCAGTGCGTGGCCGGGCTCGGGTAAACCCGGCTTTGAAAGGAGGTTTCACCAGTGTGTGGCCGGGCTCGGGTAAACCCGGCTTTGAAAGGAGGTTTCACCAGTGTGTGGCCGGGCAAACTCGGCTTTGAAAGGAGGTTTCAGCAGTGCGTGGCCGGGCTCGGGTAAACTCGGCTTTCAAAGGAGGTTTCAGCAGTGCGTGGCCGGGCTCGGGTAAACTCGGCTTTCAAAGGAGGTTTCAGCAGTGCGTGGCCGGGCTCGGGTAAACTCGGCTTTGAAAGGAGGTTTCAACAGTGTGTGGCCGAGCTCGGGTAAACTCGGCTTTGAAAGGAGGTTTCAACAGTGTGTGGCCGGGCTCGGGTAAACCCGGCTTTGAAAGGAGGTTTCAGCAGTGCGTGGCCGGGCTCGGGTAAACTCGGCTTTGAAAGGAGGTTTCAACAGTGTGTGGCCGGGCTCGGGCAAACTCGGCTTTGAAAGGAGGTTTCAACAGTGTGTGGCAGGGCTCGGGTAAACTCGGCTTTGAAAGGAGGTTTCAACAGTGTGTGGCCGAGCTCGGGTAAACTCGGCTTTGAAAGGAGGTTTCAACAGTGTGTGGCCGGGCTCGGGTAAACCCGGCTTTGAAAGGAGGTTTCAGCAGTGCGTGGCCGGGCTCGGGTAAACTCGGCTTTGAAAGGAGGTTTCAACAGTGTGTGGCCGGGCTCGGGCAAACTCGGCTTTCAAAGGAGGTTTCAGCAGTGCGTGGCCGGGCTCGGGCAAACTCGGCTTTCAAAGGAGGTTTCAGCAGTGCGTGGCCGGGCAAACTCGGCTTTGAAAGGAGGTTTCACCAGTGTGTGGCCGGGCTCGGGCAAACTCGGCTTTGAAAGGAGGTTTCAACAGTGTGTGGCCGGGCTCGGGCAAACTCGGCTTTGAAAGGAGGTTTCAACAGTGTGTGGCCGGGCTCGGGCAAACTCGGCTTTGAAAGGAGGTTTCAACAGTGTGTGGCCGGGCTCGGGCAAACTCGGCTTTGAAAGGAGGTTTCAACAGTGTGTGGCCGGGCTCGGGCAAACTCGGCTTTGAAAGGAGGTTTCAACAGTGTGTGGCCGAGCTCGGGTAAACTCGGCTTTGAAAGGAGGTTTCAACAGTGTGTGGCCGGGCTCGGGTAAACCCGGCTTTGAAAGGAGGTTTCAGCAGTGCGTGGCCGGGCTCGGGTAAACTCGGCTTTGAAAGGAGGTTTCAACAGTGTGTGGCCGGGCTCGGGCAAACTCGGCTTTCAAAGGAGGTTTCAGCAGTGCGTGGCCGGGCTCGGGCAAACTCGGCTTTCAAAGGAGGTTTCAGCAGTGCGTGGCCGGGCAAACTCGGCTTTGAAAGGAGGTTTCACCAGTGTGTGGCCGGGCTCGGGCAAACTCGGCTTTGAAAGGAGGTTTCAACAGTGTGTGGCCGGGCTCGGGCAAACTCGGCTTTGAAAGGAGGTTTCAACAGTGTGTGGCCGGGCTCGGGCAAACTCGGCTTTGAAAGGAGGTTTCAACAGTGTGTGGCCGGGCTCGGGCAAACTCGGCTTTGAAAGGAGGTTTCAACAGTGCGTGGCCGGGCTCGGGTAAACTCGGCTTTGAAAGGAGGTTTCAACAGTGTGTGGCCGGGCTCGGGCAAACTCGGCTTTCAAAGGAGGTTTCAGCAGTGCGTGGCCGGGCTCGGGCAAACTCGGCTTTGAAAGGAGGTTTCAACAGTGCGTGGCCGGGCTCGGGTAAACTCGGCTTTGAAAGGAGGTTTCAACAGTGTGTGGCCGAGCTCGGGTAAACTCGGCTTTGAAAGGAGGTTTCAACAGTGTGTGGCCGGGCTCGGGTAAACCCGGCTTTGAAAGGAGGTTTCACCAGTGTGTGGCCGGGCTCGGGTAAACCCGGCTTTGAAAGGAGGTTTCAACAGTGTGTGGCCGGGCTCGGGTAAACTCGGCTTTGAAAGGAGGTTTCAGCAGTGCGTGGCCGGGCTCGGGTAAACCCGGCTTTGAAAGGAGGTTTCACCAGTGTGTGGCCGGGCAAACTCGGCTTTGAAAGGAGGTTTCAGCAGTGCGTGGCCGGGCTCGGGTAAACTCGGCTTTCAAAGGAGGTTTCAGCAGTGCGTGGCCGGGCTCGGGTAAACCCGGCTTTGAAAGGAGGTTTCACCAGTGTGTGGCCGGGCTCGGGTAAACCCGGCTTTGAAAGGAGGTTTCACCAGTGTGTGGCCGGGCAAACTCGGCTTTGAAAGGAGGTTTCAGCAGTGCGTGGCCGGGCTCGGGTAAACTCGGCTTTCAAAGGAGGTTTCAGCAGTGCGTGGCCGGGCTCGGGTAAACTCGGCTTTCAAAGGAGGTTTCAGCAGTGCGTGGCCGGGCTCGGGTAAACTCGGCTTTGAAAGGAGGTTTCAACAGTGTGTGGCCGAGCTCGGGTAAACTCGGCTTTGAAAGGAGGTTTCAACAGTGTGTGGCCGGGCTCGGGTAAACCCGGCTTTGAAAGGAGGTTTCAGCAGTGCGTGGCCGGGCTCGGGTAAACTCGGCTTTGAAAGGAGGTTTCAACAGTGTGTGGCCGAGCTCGGGTAAACTCGGCTTTGAAAGGAGGTTTCAACAGTGTGTGGCCGGGCTCGGGTAAACCCGGCTTTGAAAGGAGGTTTCAGCAGTGCGTGGCCGGGCTCGGGTAAACTCGGCTTTGAAAGGAGGTTTCAACAGTGTGTGGCCGGGCTCGGGCAAACTCGGCTTTGAAAGGAGGTTTCAACAGTGTGTGGCAGGGCTCGGGTAAACTCGGCTTTGAAAGGAGGTTTCAACAGTGTGTGGCCGAGCTCGGGTAAACTCGGCTTTGAAAGGAGGTTTCAACAGTGTGTGGCCGGGCTCGGGTAAACCCGGCTTTGAAAGGAGGTTTCAGCAGTGCGTGGCCGGGCTCGGGTAAACTCGGCTTTGAAAGGAGGTTTCAACAGTGTGTGGCCGGGCTCGGGCAAACTCGGCTTTCAAAGGAGGTTTCAGCAGTGCGTGGCCGGGCTCGGGCAAACTCGGCTTTCAAAGGAGGTTTCAGCAGTGCGTGGCCGGGCAAACTCGGCTTTGAAAGGAGGTTTCACCAGTGTGTGGCCGGGCTCGGGCAAACTCGGCTTTGAAAGGAGGTTTCAACAGTGTGTGGCCGGGCTCGGGCAAACTCGGCTTTGAAAGGAGGTTTCAACAGTGTGTGGCCGGGCTCGGGCAAACTCGGCTTTGAAAGGAGGTTTCAACAGTGTGTGGCCGGGCTCGGGCAAACTCGGCTTTGAAAGGAGGTTTCAACAGTGTGTGGCCGGGCTCGGGCAAACTCGGCTTTGAAAGGAGGTTTCAACAGTGTGTGGTCGAGCTCGGGTAAACTCGGCTTTGAAAGGAGGTTTCAACAGTGTGTGGCCGGGCTCGGGTAAACCCGGCTTTGAAAGGAGGTTTCAGCAGTGCGTGGCCGGGCTCGGGTAAACTCGGCTTTGAAAGGAGGTTTCAACAGTGTGTGGCCGGGCTCGGGCAAACTCGGCTTTCAAAGGAGGTTTCAGCAGTGCGTGGCCGGGCTCGGGCAAACTCGGCTTTCAAAGGAGGTTTCAGCAGTGCGTGGCCGGGCAAACTCGGCTTTGAAAGGAGGTTTCAACAGTGTGTGGCCGGGCTCGGGCAAACTCGGCTTTGAAAGGAGGTTTCAACAGTGTGTGGCCGGGCTCGGGCAAACTCGGCTTTGAAAGGAGGTTTCAACAGTGTGTGGCCGGGCTCGGGCAAACTCGGCTTTGAAAGGAGGTTTCAACAGTGCGTGGCCGGGCTCGGGTAAACTCGGCTTTGAAAGGAGGTTTCAACAGTGTGTGGCCGGGCTCGGGCAAACTCGGCTTTGAAAGGAGGTTTCAACAGTGTGTGGCCGAGCTCGGGTAAACTCGGCTTTGAAAGGAGGTTTCAACAGTGTGTGGCCGGGCTCGGGTAAACTCGGCTTTGAAAGGAGGTTTCAACAGTGCGTGGCCGGGCTCGGGCAAACTCGGCTTTGAAAGGAGGTTTCAACAGTGTGTGGCCGGGCTCGGGCAAACTCGGCTTTGAAAGGAGGTTTCAACAGTGTGTGGCCGGGCTCGGGTAAACCCGGCTTTGAAAGGAGGTTTCACCAGTGTGTGGCCGGGCTCGGGTAAACTCGGCTTTGAAAGGAGGTTTCAACAGTGTGTGGCCGGGCTCGGGCAAACTCGGCTTTGAAAGGAGGTTTCAACAGTGTGTGGCCGGGCGCGGGTAAACTCGGCTTTCAAAGGAGGTTTCAGCAGTGCGTGGCCGGGCAAACTCGGCTTTGAAAGGAGGTTTCAACAGTGTGTGGCCGGGCGCGGGTAAACTCGGCTTTCAAAGGAGGTTTCTTTGAAATATCCAGCACTCTGGGACTTGACAGAGATGGATTTTCAGACGTTTAAAAATACCCCTTCTTTATTTACAGAAAGTTATACTGGGACGGTAGAGGTATTTATTTCTCACCTTCATGCTTGATACACCTGGGGCTCTAAGGTTTGGGACTTATGACCCCCAGACTAGAGCACACGACGTGAGAGCCATCACTCGGACCAAACCACAGACACGGGTTTTCACACTTGAAAGTACGAAGGATTTTGTGCACCAGGGCTATAAGGAGGTCATTTTACCATTGGAGTTTTATCTGGATTCACTCTCTCCATCGTATACTGTATCTTAGAATGCTTTCTTTACATGTATCTTCTCAACAAGGTTAGGTTACTATTGTTTGTATACCCAACATAGACAACCCCCTTAGTTTATATGCGCTGGGGCCATATTTAATTTTACAAAAAATAATACCAATGACTGAGAAGGATTTGACTTCTATTTAGACCATGGTTCTGTACCTTTATTTTTTACACAGCCTTGAGAAAGTCACGGGATCACACCCTGTAGCGAAAAAACACATGTTGGTTGTGGCCGAGAACACCAGAATAAAACACGAACAACACAAAAGAAAGAAAGAATTGTGTATATTCTGTGACTCATTTACTGTACTTTTTTTTAACTTCGAGGGAAACCACATCTTACTTAAATACGTGTGCTGGGAAGTTGATTTTTTCAGGGGTGCAGAGGAGGTGAGGCCTGTCCATGGGGTGCAGAGGAGGTGAGACCTGTCCAGGGGTGCAGAGGAGGAGAGGCCTGTCCAGGGGTGCAGAGGAGGTGAGGCTTGTCCAGAGGTGCAGAGGAGGAGAGGCCTGTCCAGGGGTGCAGAGGAGGTGAGGCTTGTCCAGAGGTGGGGCAGAGGAGGAGAGGCCTGTCAAGGGGTGCAGAGGAGGAGAGGCCTGTCAAGGGGTGCAGAGGAGGAGAGGCCTGTCCAGGGGTGCAGAGGAGGTGAGGCTTCTCCAGAGGTGGTGCAGAGGAGATGAGGCCTGTCCAGGGGTGCAGAGGAGGAGAGGCCTGTCCAGGGGGGTGCAGAGGAGGTGAGGCCTGTCCAGGGGTGCAGAGGAGGAGAGGCCTGTCCGGGGGGTGGGGTGTACAGAGGATTTGAGGCTTGTCCAAAGGGTGCAAAGGAGGTGAAGCATGTCCTTTTCAGGGGTGGACTGGTTACGAAGGAGGCAAGGCCTGTCCTAGGGGTGCAGAGGAGGGGGCCTGTCCATGGGGTGCAGAGGAGGTGAGGCCTGTCCATGAGGTGCAGAGGAGGTGAAGCCTGTCCATGGGGTGCAGAGGGGAATAGGCGTGTCCTGAGGGGTGCAGAGGAGGTGAGGCCTCTCCACGGCTGCAGAAGAGGCGAGGCCTGTCCAGATGGTGCAGAGGAGGTGAGGCCTGTCCAGGGGGTGCAGAGGAAGTGAACCTGTCCAGGGGTGCAGAGGAGATGAGGCCTGTCCAGGGGTGCAGAAGAGGTAAGGCTTGTCCAGGGGTGCAGAAGAGGTAAGGCTTGTCCAGGTAGTGCAGAGTAGGTGAGGTCTGTCCAGGGGGTGCAGAGGAGGTGAGGCCTCTCCAGGGGGCCGAGAAGGTGAGGCCTGTCCAGGGGGAGAAGAGGAGTGGAGGCATGTCCAGGTGATAGAAGAGGTGGAGCCTCTCCAGTGGGGCAGAAGAGGTGAGACCTGTCCAGAGGGTGCAGAGGAGGTGAGGCCTGTCCAGGAGTGCAGAGGTGTGGCCTGTCCAGGGGGAGCAGAGGAGGTGAGGCCTGTCCAAGGGGAGGAGAGCAGGTGAGGCCTGTCCAGGGGTGCAGAGGAGGTGAGGCCAGTCCAGAGTGGTGAAGAGGAGGTGAGGCCTGTCAAGGGGGAGAAGAGGAGGGGGAGGCATGTCCATGGGGTGCAGAGGAAGTGAGGCCTGTCCATGAGGTGCAGAGGAAGTGAGGCCTGTCAAGGGTGCAGAGGAGGGGAGGCCTGTCCAGGGGTCAGAAGAGGTGAGGCATGTCCAGGGGTTGCAGAGTATGTGAGGCTTGTCCGGGGGGTGTACAGAGGATTTGAGGCTTGTCCAAAGGGTGCAAAGGAGGTGAAGCATGTCCTTTTCAGGGGTGTTGTGGTTGTGAAGGAGGCGAGGCCTGTCCTAGGGGTGCAGAGGAGGGAAGTCCTGTCCATGGGGAGGAGAGCAGGTGAGACCTGTCCAGGGGGAGAGGAGGAGGTGAGGCGGGTCATGAGGGGTGCAGAGGAGATAACTGTTCTGGAGGAGCAGAGGAGGCGAGGCCTATCCAGGGGGTGCAGAGGAGGTGAGGCATGTCTTGTCCATGGGGGTACAGAGCAGGTGAGGCCTGTCCAGGGTTCAGAGGAGGTGAGGCATGTCCAGTCCAGGGGGTTAACAGCAGGTGATACCTGTCCGAGGGTACAGAGGAGGTGAGGCATGTCCTGTCTAGGGTATTAAGAGCAGGTGAGGCCTGTCCAGGGGTGCAGAGGAGGTGGTGCCTGGGCTGGGGGTGCAGAGGAGGTGCGGCGTATCTGGGAGTGGTGCAGAGGAGGTGAAGCCTCTCCAGGGGGATGCAGAGTGGTTGAGGCCTGTCCAGAGGGATGAAGAAGAGGCGAGGCCTGTCCAGGGGTACAGAGGAGGGGAGACCTGTCCTGAGGGGTGCAGAGGAGAATGCTTTCCAGGGGAAGCAGACGAGGCAAGGCCTGACCAGGGGTGCAGTGCTGGTGAGGCATGTCCAGGGTTCAGAGGAGGTGAGGCATAGCCCGTCTAGGGGGGTTAAGAGTAGGTGAGGCCTGTCCAGGGATGAAGAGGAGGAGGTTCCTGGGCTGGGATTGCAGAGGAGGTGAGGCCTGTGCAGGGGGTGCAGAGGAGGTGCGGCCTGCCCCATGGTGCAGAGGAGTTGAGGCCCGTCTTTACGGGTGCAGAGGAAGCAAGGCCTGTCCTGGGGTGCAGAGGAGGTCAGGCGTGCACAGGGGTTGCAGAGGAAGTGGTGCCTGTCCTGGGCTGGGGGTGCAGAGGAGCTGAGGCTGATCCGGGAGGGGTGCAGAGGAGGTGAAGCCAATCCAGGGGGATGCAGAGTGGTTGAGGGCTATCCAGGGAGATACAGAGAAGTGGAGACCTGTCCCCTGCTGGGATGAAACCTGCTCGGTAGGGATAGGAGTTGAGGCCTATCGTGTCCTCTGTGTATGAGGAGTGTGGACCGCCTCAGCCGCTTCTCTCACCGCCCAGAGATGCTCCTTTCCAGGCAATGTATTTTATTGTAAGAGCTTGTAATCCAAGTTTTCGAAAAGTATCCGGAGTTACCATTGAGCCCCAGATGGCTCATGACAAAGGCATGTTAAATCAATGAGAACTAGTCTGTCAAGACGTGATATGAGACTCAAAACTGTATGTTGTTAGTGATAAAAAGAAAAGGGTTCTTTCTTTTTACGAAGCCCCCATCCATCAACCTAGTTGGTGGCATGCTTCATCATCGGGCCCACCTGGTGACACCAAGTGTGTCCCTGCTGTGCTACAAGGCCTGTATTACAGCAGAGCAGGTATCTTTACTGAGTGTGCAGTGGTAGTGATGTGAAAGTGAAGTTTAAAAACTGTCCAGTGTTCCCATTATCCAAAGGGATTATCTTTAATGTTTGGGCCTCTGGCAGTAGTAAAAGCAAGTGAGATAAAACAACCTAGGCACTATGGTATTATGAATTGACAAACTTTTAGAACGTAATAAAGAGGTGGAACTACAAAGGTTCAGTATCTAACATTTAATAATATTCATATTAAAAACAAACAAAGCTTTCAGCAGATGGATCTGGGTTAAAAATTCAAACAAATACATGATAATACATAAAAATGAATCAATTACCAATACATAATAATTTCAATTATACAAAATTCACAATTATCAAAAAAATATAACACAGTTATTATTATCACAGAATTCACAAATAAAAACAAGTGGCAAAGTTAATGCTTTTCTCGACGCGCGGCGACCAGCTTCTTCTTCTGGAGGAGCCACAATATATTCTACAAATAAAGAAAATGAATTTATTATCTAAACATAATAGAAAAAAAGGGGAGAATACAATTGTTACGACATATAAAAATAACCTGAACCTATAACATCCTAATAACCTCTTATGTTTAGCAAATATACATCAATAATATAAACCCGATTACGGGTTTTCCATTTCCTTGTTCATTTTTACACTGGGGAGAAAACCCAGTTCTGGGGGAGGCTGCGTGGAGAAACAAATAAATAATTGGACAAGGGACCCTTAGAGACATAGGTAGTATTAAAAAGGATACAGATGGGACAGGGTGTCTTAAAAATCATTATGATTAGAAGGGCAATTTTAAGGCCAATACTCCATTTTTAGAACATAATAATAATTTTGATTATATTATGTCAATGTGCGTTAATCACTTGCTAAGCAATCGCTTGGATCAATGCCTTCAATTGATTGCACACGGAAAGGCTTTAGTACGGTACATTCTGAATAAAATATAGTAGATATGTATACATAGTCAATTTATAGGATTGGTGATACGTTTGTATGTCACGATACCATCTTCGACAACCAGGGTATATGACCCTTTAATTTCGTAATTATACTCACCTATTCTAAAAATAGTGTAGAACTAGTGAAAGTACTGATGATTCCGTTTCAAAAACGTAGGCCTCAGGCTCTTAGATAAAATAAATCAGAGGTAAACACTATAATTAGATATGAAAAATCAGTGTTGCCAATAAATTCATATACAGAATAGATAACATGGAGGTGCATCCCAAAATGGGAATAATTGCCGTTTTCGATGCACTGATAAATTTTTACCATCGATAACATTCAAGATATAGTATCCATGACTAATTTTTTAATAATTACCTTTATGCCGAAAGTATCTCAATTACGGCAGTGGTAACAGGGCTATTTCATAAATATGTTATGTAGATGAATTTCTATAAAGAAAAAACATGAGTGTTAGAGAACTTCCTTCTCTACGGCCTCTAAAGGCTTGCCTGTTTAAACTCAAATATCAAGTACCTGATTGGCTGTGAAAAGTAGTAAAAGCAAGGCAATGGATGTAGGTGGAGTAGTAAGCGAACCCAGCCGGGGGAAAGGGGCATGGGACAGAGAAGAGACTATCTGACCTTCTGGCCCTTCCACTCTACTTCTTCCTTTCTGCCGTACTCCGTTTTATGCCTTTCTTATTCCCTCTCTATCTTTAAGCATGAGTGGAAATCGCTGTAACAGAAAAGCACACCATTACTAATTTCCTTCTCCACTTTCTTACTCTCTCTCTATTTCCTTACCCAAAGTGCCTATGGCTTTGGCTCCTCTTCTATTCTGCAATATAAGTATTCTATTCTTTGGTAAACTGCTTTATAAACAACTTTTTAGCACTCTGTAACTCGTGTGAGTTCATTTATTCTTTTTCACTCATTTGTTCGTTCACTCTCTGCCTTACTTTCTTATCTTCTGAATTCTTCTTACTTCTCCCTTAGGAACCTTCAGGAGCTTCCGCCATCAACCAAGCGACGAAGAAATCGGGAACTGAAGTATTCAATGAGTAAGTATTAATTCTTCTCTTTATATATTTTTTTCCTGTTTACTTTAAATTGGTATTTCTAACTAGACTACAGAAAGAACGTGACTAATCTCTGAAAATCCGTTGGTGAAGTGCGTGGTTCTAAAAATCAACCGGCGCTCTTCACAGCTTGTCTAGACCTCGCACCCGTGTCCAGGAGCGCAGGACTAGACCGACAACTTCTACCGCGGTCCTCCCTGTTGGTAGTACAGGGGAGAATACCCAGTTCCACTGTATAATCACTCGCGACCATTTGCGAGCGTGTAATCTTTGCAATGCCCATTTAATGGCAGATACTGCGGGACAAAGAAGAGCTTTGATTTCTTTTTCCTGCACCTTGACAGTACCCCTTTGCAAGGTTAAGCCTCCGGGCTGAGGTTTGTGAGGATTTTGCAAGTGAAAAATGTTGGTTAATCGGGGAGCATGAACATCTGATTGTTCCACCCACGACCTATCCTCTGGGCCAAAACCCTTCCAGTCTACAAGATAGAAGATTTTCCCTCGAATGGACTTTGAAACTAAGATTCTTTTAAAGTAAAATTCTTCTCGTCCTTTCACTAAAATAGGTTCTCTGTTCCTCAATTCTTTCAAATGGGGTAAAACCTTTTTAAGAAGAGAAACATGAAACACTGGGTGTATTTTTAGCTGTGTTGGTAGTTTTAGTTTGAAAGTCACTGGATTCACTACTTGCTCCACAGGAAATGGACCTATAAATCGGGGTTGAAACTTTCTATTTCCTTTAAGCTTTAGGTTTCTTGTGCTTAACCATACCCTGTCCTCTGTACTCAAATCTGGTTCAGGTTTTCTTTTTCATCTGCACTTTGCTTGTAGCGTTCCTTAGCTTTCATTAAGTTCTTGGTGGCAGACTCGTGTACCTTGCTAAGATGCTGTACAAAGTTTTGTGCTGCAGGCACCAACACTTCTTGAGAGGAAACCTCAGAATTCGGATGCCTTCCATAATTCAAGTAGAAAGGGGGAAAACCAGTAGAGGCATTCTTAGCATTATTATGTGCAAACTCTGCAGTCCAAAGAAGATCAAGCCACTCTCCCTCTTGATCCAAAGGAAACAGTCTGAGATACTTTTCTAACTCTTGATTGGCCCTTTCAGTTTGACCATCTGTTTGTGGATGAAAACTCGTTGGGTAACGTGTCTCAATTCCCAAACCCCTTGTACAAACCTTCCAACAATGGGATAGAAATTGAGATCCACGATCTGTGATCAAACCCTTTGGAATACCATTGAATTGTGTGGCTATTTGGCTATTTGTTTTGCAGATGACTTCCCTTTCAGGGCAACAAAATGCGCCATTTTTGAGAACGCGTCTTCCATGAGTAATACTGAACTGAATCCCTGACTAGAAGGCAATTTAACAATCAAATCCATAGTCACAGTGTGCCAGGAAAATGGAGGGGTAGGCAAAGGTCTCAATAGACCCCGAGAAGCCAGCTTATTTGTCTTTCCCATTGGACAAATCTCACAGCCTTCCACATAAGCTCGAACATCTTTGGACAACCCTGGCCACCAAAACTGTCTCCTTAACAACTCCTCCGTTCAATGGATTCCAGGGTGACCAGCCAATGGACTGTCATGACAGTCGATCAACGCTTGTTGTTGAAGTTCTTTGATTGGTAAGTACAAGGCCTTGGAATGAAACGGTAATCCATCGACAATTTCTTTAGTTGACTCCTTCTCTGCCCAGCTGCGTATTCCTTCAGAAGGTAAGGCTTCTTTGACCTTGTCTACAAGAGTTTTCTCACTAGTGGCTCCAACGATCTTAGTTTCAGGAATTATCTTTTGATCACTAATGGGACTCTTTCTTCCATCCGTGTCAATGCGAGACTTGGCATCTACCTTTCCATTATTTCTTCCTGGCCGATAAGTTATTACAAAGTCATAATTGGCGAAATACAGGGACCACCTAAGTTGGCATGGTGTGAGCGTTCTGGCAGACTTCAGAAACTGAAGATTCCGGTGATCGGTGAATACCGTCACCACATGTTTTGCTCTGACATGGTAATGTCGCCATTATTGGAACGCATCTTTGATAGCGAGGAGTTCTTTATCTGAAATAGTATACGTTATTTCCACTGGTTGCAATTTTCTAGAGTAATATGCCACCGGATGCAACTGTTCGGTCTCTTTGTGTCTCTGTGAAAGTACTCCTCCGATGGCCTGTTTAGAAGCATCAGCCTCCAGGTAAAACGGTTGAATAGGATGCGCATGCAGCAGAATTGGTGCAGTGGTAAAACTCTTCGTCAAGAATTGGAAAGCATCTTCTGCCTCAGCAGACGATTAAAAAGGTACTCCTTTCCGTAGCAATTTAGTAATTGGTGGTACCTTCAGGGAAAAATCTTGAATGAATCTCCGATAGAAATTTGCAAACCCGATGAAGCTCTGTATTTCTTTCACAGAGGTTGGAGTAGGCCAATTTAAGACTGCCTCAATGTTTTTAATATCCATGATAAGACCTTCTGGCGCAATTACAAATCCCAAGAAATCCACAGGTTTCACTCCAAAAGCGCATTTTTCAAGTTTTATGTAAAGCTTGCTTTCCTTCAGGCAATGCAAAACTCTTTTGACCTGTTGCTGATCTTCTTCTGATGAGGAATAAATCAAAATGTTGTCGATGTAAACAATCATACATTGATCAATGAACTCCTTCAGGACATCATTAATGAAGTACTGGAAGGCTGCAGGAGCGTTGCTCAAACTGTAGGGCATCACTTGGTACTCATATAATCCATACTTTGTTCTGAATGCTGTTTTCCATTCCTCTCCACTTCTCACTCAAATTAAATGGCACTCCCCATGTAAATCTAACTTCCTGAAGATTTTTTCATCTTTTAGTTCATCTAGCACATGGGTACTCACAAACTTTCTCTCGGGGGCCAAATTTACAGTGTGGTTTGTGGCCGAGGGCCACACCGGTGGAGGCGGAGTCAGTGGGGGAGGGGGAAGGGGCTAGAACAAAAAAAACTGTGAAACTGTGACCATGAAGTTGAACACAGGCCCCTGCAGCTGACGCGTTCATCCACTGAGCCAACAGACCAGCATACACACACATCTCTCTTTCTCCCTCCCTCTGTCTCCCTCCTTCTATCTCTCTCTCGCTCCCTCCTTCCCTCTGTCTCTCTCCCTCCGTCTCTCTCTGTCTTACCTCTCTTTCTCTCTCTCTCCCTCCCTCTATTTCCTTCCCTCTCTCCGTCTCCCTCTATCTGTGTCCCACTGTCCATCTCCATCTGTCTCCCTCCCGCCGTCTACCCTCTGTCTGTCTCCATCCCTCACTCTGTCTCCCTCCCTCTGTTTCCCTGTCTCCCTCCCTCTGTCTGTCTCCCTCTGTCTCCCTCCCTCTGTCTGTCTGTCTCCATCTGTCTGTCTGTGTCTGTCTCCCTCTGTCTGTCTGTCTCCCTCCCTCTGTCTGTCTGTCTCCATCTGTCTGTCTGTGTCTGTCTCCCTCTGTCTGTCTCCCTCTCTCCCTCTGTCTCCCTCCCTCTGTCTGTCTCTCTGTCTGTCTCCATCCCTTCCTATGTCTGTCTCCTTCTCTCCCTCTGTCTCTCTATGTCTCTTTCGCTGTCGGTCTCTATCGCTGTCTGTCTCTATCGCTGTCTGTTTCTATCGCTGTCTGTCTCTACCTCTATCTGTCTCTGCCTCTATCTGTCTCTGTCTGTCCCTGTCTCTGACCCTATCTAGCTCCGTCTGTCCCAGTCTCTATCTGTCTCTGCCTCTATCTGTCTCTATATGTCTTTATCTGTCTCTATCTCTATCTGTCTCACCTCACCCGGCTCTCACTCCCTGCTGCCCTCTGTCACCGCACCCGGCTCTCACTCCCTGCTCTGCCCTCCACCTCCCTCACCCGGGCTCTCACTCCCTGCTCTGCCCTCCACCTCCCTCACCCGGGCTCTCACTCCCTGCTCTGCCCTCCACCTCCCTCACCCGGGCTCTCACTCCCTGCTGCCCTCCACCTCCCTCACTCGGGCTCTCACTCCCTGCTCTGCCCTCCCACCTCTCAGTTCCTGCTGTCTTCCCCCCTCCCACCCCCTCTCCCCTGTGTGTCAGCCTGGCTGACACAGCCTCCCGAGCACCCCAGTGCTTCACAGGTCTTTAAACGACCATTTGTTTGTTAGTGAGGCTTTGTTCACCTCTTAGTGCCCCTGCAGCTCCACTCTTGACTGTGGCTGGAATCGCTCGAGGCCCCCACAGAGCAGGCTCTCTGATTACGCACTGCTGTT
Source organism: Lissotriton helveticus (assembly GCF_964261635.1). Lineage (NCBI taxonomy): Eukaryota > Metazoa > Chordata > Amphibia > Caudata > Salamandridae > Lissotriton > Lissotriton helveticus. Next base: position 418,510,435 of record NC_136058.1, on the reverse strand, counting down.
CCCCGAGGTGTTTGCTGAAGTTAAAAAAAACAAACACACAGGTGCGATGTGTCTCAAGCTCCGCGGGCCGCCACTGAAGGCTTGCCGGGCCGTACTTTGAGTACCCCTGATCTAGAAGAACTGAAATCAGGGGAAGAGGCTAATGATTCTTTATTGTAATCTTGTTCAAGGCACGATAATCAATGCACATTTTCAGATCTCCGTCACATTTTGAAATGAAAAATAACAGTGAAGAAACGGGGGACTGTGAAGGTCGTATGAACCCGTTTTCTAAGTATTTCTTAGGATGACGGTTTTCAGCTTCAGTAAGCGCATACATTCGGCTACAAGGAAGGTTAGATCCAGGTTCCAAATCAAATTTTGCAGTCATACCAGTGATGTGGGGGCAACTTCTTTGATTCCAAATCACTGAAAACTTCAGCAAACTATTGCTATTCTACCGGAAGACTCAGTTTGCACCACAAACACCATCATCTTTTTACTTGCATAATAAAGCTGCTAGATTTCCATCTTGCTCGTTCTGCTTTTCTCCGAAGCAATTCTCCAACCAATAACTTGGTTGTGTTCAGTTAACCAAGGCAAACCCAGGATGATTCCAAACTGCGGAGCATCGATCAAGTTAAATTGAATCTCTCCCTTCTGACCTTCAACAGAGACAAGTTCCACAACTTCTGTGTGACTGGTTATTGGGCCGGAAGATACATTTGTACCCTCAACAGCCCTAACTGCCTCACTTCTCTCTTTAGGTAATGCCTCAGACCAATTTTCGAGGCATATTTGAGGTCACAAAAGTTCCCCGTAGCACCGGAGTCCAGCATCACGGCCACTCCTGAAAGAACTCGGTCTTGAAATCTTAGGGTCCTCGTCAGAATAAGGTGTGGAGCGGAAGATTGTAGAATATTGGCCACCTGATGAGAAATTGGAGTTGTATCCTTGTTAGCAACCACCAGCCCAACTCCTTCTACTATTGGTGCAGAGAGTTTTCCTTCTTGAAGGTTTTTGGCTTCTTGGGACATTTCTTTACAAAATGTTCACTGATACTACAATAAAGCCATAGATTATTCTGTCAACGCCTTGCTTTCTCTTCTTTGGAAAGGGGGACTCTAATAGTTCCAATTTGCATAGGTTCGACTGAATGTTCTTTATCACCAGATTTAACAACCTCTGTGCTGACCCGGTCAAAGCGTGGTACACTGGGCCGAAATTTGCATTGTCTTTCACCCCTTCTTTCCGTTTGTCGATAGTCTATCTCAAAAACGAAATCAATCAAAGCTGAAACTTCTGTAGGGCGATTTGGGATCTGTGACACCGCATCCTTTAAGTCATCTTTCAAACCCCAATAGAACAAGGCTGCCCTTTTGGCCTCCGGCCATTCAGTTTCTACAACAAGTTTGTTAAATTGGGCCAGGTAAGTGACACGCTCTCGATTCCCTTGCCTCAACTCCAGTAATTCATTATCCGACTATCAAAAATTCACAAAAACACTTTCTTGAATTCCTCAAAGTTCTATAAAATTGGGGAGTCTTGGGTGACCAGGGGCATTGACCATGAAGCTGTGTCTCCATTGAGATACGACAAGATGGAAGCTCTACAAGATTGTGCATCTGGGAAGACAGTGGGTCGACACATGAAGTACAATGAGCAATGAGTTAAAAAATGTGGGCCTTCATTTAAAATTTGATTACCTTATTTTTTTCCCTGACTCCTATCAGCTGTTGTTGAATCTCCTTAAGAATATTTCCTAATTTTTTTTAATTGAACCCTTTAGCCATTCTGCTCAGGTGAGTATTGACGTGGGCACTTCACTCTGTTAAGGGTCGTGGTTACTCACAGTGCCAACACTCCCAGGAGCAGAACTATGAGATTTTCCAAATTCGGAGCAGAACTATGAGATTTTCCAATTTCCACCACTGGTTTTCCCACAGCCACCAACTGAAGAGTTTACTAGTGGCCGTGTGAACCCAGCCGGGGAAAAGGGGAATGGAACAGAGAAGAGACTGCCTGACCATCTGGCTCTTCCACTCTACTTCTTCCTTTCCGCCGTACTCCTTTTTTTGCCTTTCTTACTCCCTCTCTCTTCAAGCATCTCTTCAAGCATGAGTGGAAATCGATGTAACAGAAAAGCACACCATTACTAATTTCCTTCAATTCCTTCTCCACTTTCTTACTCTCTCACTCTCTCTCTCTCTCTCTCTCTCTCTCTCTCTCCCTCTATATATATATATATATATATATATATATATATATATATATATATATATATATATATCCATTTCCTTACCCAGAGAGCCTATGGCTTTTGCTCCTAATCTATTCTTCAATATAAGTATTTTATTCTTTGGTAACCTGCATTATAAACAACATTTTCGCACCCTTTAACTCTGTGAGTTCATTTATTCTTTTTCACTCATTCGTTCATTCACTCACTGCCTTACTTTCTTATCTTCTGAATTCTTCTTACTTCTCCCTTAGAAACCTTCTGAAGCCTCCGTCATCAACCAAGCAACGAAGAAATCAGGAACTGAAGTATTCAATGGGTAAGTGTTAATTCTTCTCTTTATATTTCTTTTTTCCTATTTACTTAAAATTGGTATTTCTCTCTAGTTCTAAATTACCGAACTAACTAACCGACGCACCGAAGCGCTCGAACATGCGCCTAAGCCTGGCACAAAATGGCGTTATTTCTATTTAACTAGACTACAGAAAGAACATGACTAATCTCGCAATGGTATGAAGATATGATGTTTTTATGGGGTTCTACATTTTTGAAATAGCACCGTGTTAAACTATGCATTGTTAAAATTGGTTTACATAAAATGTGTTGATAAAAAAACTTTTTTTTACAAATAATTGATTATGAACTTTATATAAGAGGAAGAGAATAAATGAAAAAACAACAAAAAATAAAAAGAATATGTTCCAATGAAATGAACGTTTTGTTCTTTCACATTTAATGCATCCATGGTGAAATACGTAGTGATATAATTAGTGTATAAAATTATATAGGTCAGACTAGAGGTACTTTACTGTTTCTGTTGTTCATTCTCCCTCCTCTGATTCGATTCGATTCAAAATCTTTATTCGGATTACAAAAAATCCATAAAAGCACAGTTTAAAATACAATTCAACATATTTAAAATTACAATTACACTAGATGCAATAGATATTTATAAAGTGCATATTAGTACAATAACAAAGTCACATATTTCCATTATCTAGTGTGCAAAGGAGGTCAATAATTATAAGGAGTACAAATAGATCAAGGGCATTCCATACTTCTACGAACATTAAAAATAACTTTTAAGAAAGTGCTTGTGCGGAATATAAGTTCGTCGTCCTCTAATTTTAGAGCATAAAATAGGACTGGTTCAAAGAGAGAGGTCTGTATTTTTTAAAATATGGGGCTAGAAACCATTTAATATATTTCATATAAAACTTACACATAAAAAAGAAATGTAAATCACTTTGTTTACTGATTCCGTCACAAGGGCACGGAATATTTCCATCTGGGCTATGTCCCAAAGGAAAACAAAGTGAAAACTTTATCGTTCCTGCTCTCATTCTGAAGAGTAGCGATCTTTCCCAATTACACATTGGTAGTATCAAATACAATGGTAGTTGTTGAATTGGTAAGTCAGTATTAATATAGGACACAACAGTTTGTTTTCGCATTTCTTCTGACAGTCTATTTCTATTATAGGTGGCATATAGTTCAGATTGGACTTCCTTTTTATCGGTCCTCTTAATGTGAGATGGATTATCAAAGAGGTCACCTCTATCTATGCTAGACAAACTTTCTTGTATGCCTCGGAGCCATGGGATCTTATTCCATTTATCACAGGCTAAGCATTCCCTTAGGATGTCCTGTGTTAGGCTAGCATAGTCATTTGCCCAAATGGCCAGCCAAAATAGTACGGGCCTGGCAGCAATAAAATCACTAATATAAGGTATATTCAGCTCTGAATGGCAAATGTACCCTGATGATGAAATGGGAACCCCCAGTAGTTTCCTACAGAGCCGATTCTCTTCTCTTTGTAGTGTGGGGGTTTTTACTGAACCCCAAATTTCGGCGCCGTAGGTTGCCACTGGTGTACATTGAAGCCTATATATCTTTGAGATGGCTTTAGTTGCTCCGATTTTCCTCGGTCTGGGAAGGGATAAATTTGAGTTTATAGCCTTTGAGAACTTGCCTGTGGCGTGGGCAATATGCCCACTCCACAGGCCGTTCGCAGCAAAGACTATAACTAAATAAGGGAAAATTTTGGTTGAGAGCAACTTATCAGCTCCTATCGTAATAGAGTTTAATTGCCTAGCACCCGGCCCACAAGACATAATGAATGATTTTTTTAAATGTACTTTAAGATCCAAATTCCCCATATAAAGTGAAAAATCCCTGACTAGTACACGTAGGGCATTAGGTGTTAATCCCATGAGTACGGCGTCATCCGCATACAAAAGACAAGGTAATGGGCCTCCTTTAATTTTGGGAACATCTGAGGTAGCCTTCTTGAGAGAGTTGCTCAGGCCATTTATATAGATGATGAATAACAGGGGTGCTAAAACGCACCCCTGTTTCACACCTCTTTCTACACTAATTGGCCCAGAAACGGTACCCTCCATGTCGATCCGTACTTGCGCCTCTGTATCTTTGTGCAGGTAGGCGAGGAAATGTACCAGGGGGGGATCCAGGCCGTACGACAAAAGAATCGACCACAATTTTGACCTATTTACTAGGTCGAATGCGGACGATAAATCCATAAGTGCAAGATAAATGGGTGATGCCTTAGCTATATTATATTTACTGATTAAAAGGTTTAGATTTAGGCATTGTTCAATGGTCCCAACCTTGCATCTAAAACCCATTTGACAACGGTCTAGTACCCCCATTTCCTCAGCCCAATCAATGACTCTGTTGTACAGTACTCTGCCCAAGATCTTCAATGTATTGTCCAGGAGCGAAATAGGCCTGTAATTTACAGGATCAGATCTTTCGCCCTTTTTGTAAATGGGCACTATTATGCTCGTGGACCAGGATGCGGGTATTGGGACAAATGGTAGACTATTAAAAAGGTTTACAAATATTTTCCCCCAGAGTTCCGGCTTATACTTGATTATGTCTATTGGGAAGCCATCGGGCCCAGGTGCCTTATTACCAAGGCTCTGATTAATGGCCACGGTGACTTCCCCCACGGTGATTTCTAAGGGTTACAGTATTCCTTGGGCATAGTCTTCTATAACAGCTCCAGGGCTAGCATATATTTTGGAAAAGTGCAATTCCCATTGCTCACTTGCTATAGTACAGCTAGTTGGAGTTAGTTGCTTGCCCATATCCCGCATCTTTTTAACAGCAGGCCAGAAAGTCGTACTGCTCCCTAATGCAGCAGCAGTTGTTAGTGCCTCCCATTGCTCAGCTAGTAAACCAGCCTTCCTTAAGCCTATGGCTGTTTTATAATTTTGTCTGGCGGCCCTCACATCCCTTATACTTCTAGGTTTGCAGTTTAAAGCTCTACGGAGAGCTTTATTTGCTGCTGAACAATGGCAATCAAACCACCTTGGCTCAGGTGTAGTCAATTTTATAGGGACACTTAGGAGGGATTTTATAGTATTACAGAGTTTAGAGAAATCTTTTACTATTCTATGATGGTTCCCATCATCCAAGGAGCAGGATTCAATTAACGGACCATGGTTACTTATAATTGTGTTTGTTACTTGGCCACTATCTACCCCTCGCCATTTTAGTCTTAAATTATTAGTTGAGGCCACAATATCCCTAGCTCCCAGGAAGCGAACAAAGGCAGTAGGGGGACCTAAGCCAATGTTGACCTCCAGGGCATTGTGGTCCCCAAAGGCAGTTTCAAGGACACCAGCCTTCTTGACTCTATCTATTAGGTCAGAAGACATAAATATATAGTCCACTGTGCTAGAGAATTCTCGTCCTCTAAAGGTTGGGATGTGGGTGAGTGGCTCATTTTTATTAACATCCATTATGTCTGTTAAGATATATTCATTAAGGAAGCGTTCTAATTTTTCGCCCCGTTTATAAGCCCTAGCTATTTGTACATTATCCGTTTTAGATGTTGTAAACTTTGCATTAAAATCTCCTGCTTAGATTGTCCTAGTGCTCACCTGATTATGGGATTTTTCCGCTATTTTAGATAATTCTCCGAAAAGGTCTATGTAATTCTTATTCGGAGTTGAACTAAAATCATTGTTATAAAAGTTAATTAAGTAGTATGGAAGCCTACGGGTATACTCAATTATCTGGATATTTGGATTTTTAGAGGGGATCAATTTTATGGACCCCCCTATATTTATCTTAAACCCTATTAATAAACCTCCCATCGGGCGGCCAAAAACAGGCTTTTCGGCCTTAATACAATAGCAATGGAAGCCCTCTATGTGTACAGCTGTTATCGCCCAGGTTTCCTGCAATAATATTATGTCCTTATCTGAAATAACCTTTAGCCATTCCAAATCGGAGACCCTTTGCTTGAGTCCTGCGACATTCCAGCTTATAATCTTAAGTTCCTTATTTTGCACCCTTAAGTATTCACTACCTCTATTTGACTTAGCGTCCCGAGTGCTAATGTAGCACCCCGGCTCTTGAATCCTCTGTTCCCCCAACTCATAGGGGGTGACATGTTCTTCCTTTTCTTGACTACAATCATTAAAGGGTAACTGAGGTTGGTCCCTGGGCGGACTTAATGAATCAATTTGGTCTATAGTACAGCCCCTCCTCGGGTGCCCATCGTGGGACTCTTTCATTTTGTATGTCACATTAAGTCATTCATTCTCATCCAATCGGGAGAAAGGATGGAATAAATTAGACAGAGGTATATGCCAAGTATCCTTTGGATCATAGATCTGGGAATGATCCCTCGGATAGTTGGCAAAGGAATTGTAATTATAAGCCTGTGGATGGTTTGGATATAACAATGGAGGGCAGAAGTCAGAATTCCTATTGTAAAGATCGTGGGCCACCGGGTTCATAAAGAAATCTGACCTATATGGTACTTTGGGTCTATTGCTCTTAAGAGGGTAGGGAGTGGGCATGGGTTGGAGAAAGGGGGGATCATTTCCATTATGATACATTTGAGCTTGGTTCAAAGTTAGAGTAGATCTAAATGAACCTTCTGGTCTCCAGTTGTTTAAGGGGCTATGATTTATATTCCTCCTTGATGGATTACGATTGGGTGGGGGCTTCATAAGAGCTTCCGGATAGAAATAGCTCAGGTTATGCGTAGCAATTCCCCCCTCCCCATCCCCAGGGTACCAGTCACTGATATATGTGACCAGTCTGTGATCTTTAAAATTAACAATAATCACGTCTCCTTCAATGTCCTTTGGTCTGGAACCCACCCACTTACATCGCCTAACCGACACTATGTCACCATTTAGGTGTGATGGTAATGGTCTATTTTTCCTTAGCCAATAAATGACCTTATTTTTCAAACTTGAGTAATGTTCATGACTATCATTTGACATAGGCGGAACTCCTGTAAGGACGATAACAAAATTTAGGGAATCCGGGGGTAAATCAGCTACATTTCTTGTTCTCATTGTGGTTGCAGGGATCGGGCCATTTAAAGATTCTTTTATGATGTGACTTCTTTTTTGTGTCCCTGTGTTAGGATGAGAAATGTCCTTATTTATCTTATCGGATGTTGTGGAGAATTTTTTAGATGGTTTAGTACCTACCATTGAATTGGATCTCCCCACAGCAGGCATATTAATTACTGTAGGAGGACCGGTTTGTTGCTTAACTAATTCAGTGGAAGGTAGTTTAGCTGTTTGGTTCCTATTTTTTTGTTCGTCAATTTTACGATAGGGAGCTACCTTTTGCCCATCAAGAATCTGATCCATTTTTTCCACTAGTGTTTTAACCCTTTCAGTGAGTGGGAGTATCAGAGCCTTGATAAGGCTGTCAATATCATTAAGTAGGCCTTCATAGCTTGGAACAGATATCGATTTGACAGACGCGTTCCCTCCTAGGTCCATTTTTTCCACCTCTTTCCGGATCGTGTGCAGAGGGAACATAAAGGGACTATTTCCCTTTTTAAGTGCACCCTTCCTTCTTCTCTTTCTCGGGGGTGAGCCCGAGACTCTATTAGGACCCTTATTACTTTCCTTGATAGGAGATTTCTTTGGTTTTTCGAGATTACAGGGTGGATGGGGAAGCTCGTCTGCTCCCAAGGGTGTGAATAAAGGGGAAGGTACATTTATATCATGGAGAGGGGCTAGACCATTAGATAGGGGAGTGCTTAGATCAATTATCTGATTGTCGATAGACTCTGAAATAGTAGGATCGGGAATGACTATAATGTCATTTTGGACAGGGTGATTAGTCTGAAATATAAGTGGGATACCCTCTGTACTAAGAGACTCACTGTCAGAGTCATTACATTTGGTAAGATCTGTAGGGCTAACTGAATAAACATTCTCAGCAAGGAGTGGTCTTAGTTTTAGCAACTCAATGGATAGACGTCGCCCCGCTCGCTTCTCAGCGAGCGTGAGCTCCCTGTCGGTATCACTCTTTATTTTGGCAAAGAATTTATCTAATGGACCCAAGATGAGGGATCCAGCCTGACCCGACCGTGGGGTCACTTCGAGTAAAGACATTTTAAACTTACATCAAAAATCTAAATAACAATATAAACAATATAAACGGAGCCTAAAAATTTCTAAGAACAGCAAACTCTACTTAGACACCAAAATATATGGCAGTGAGCATAGAATATAAAATCGAAATCGATAGTCAACAGAGAGTGTCAATGCCATAAGACTGCTTTCACAGTGTCAGGGGGGTGGCCCAGCCCGGCCTCCAGCGGCCCCGGATGGCCACAGACGGTCCCGCCCTTGTCCCGGGCTTCTCCCGGTCGCTCCCGCGCAGCGGGTAAGCAATGGTCTTTAAATACCGAAGTGCGTTATGGGCGGTGGGCGGTGCCGGCAGGGAGAGCAGCCCAGCTGATGTCGATTGGGCTTGCAGGGGCTCCTGGTCCACGGAGTCCCTGCTACCAGCTCGCAGCCCTGCCGGTCAAGTGTAGGTGTGCCCGTCCAAATGCAGCAGCCCCTGAAAAGACGCCGCGCTGCGGGACCCGCGAAGCGGGTCCGGCGAGGAGCGACAGTTAACCCCTAAGGCAGAGGGGCTGAGAACGAAGGCAGCAGCAGGCAGGTGCGTAGACAGCAGCGTTGAAGAGACAAAGTATCCCACTTGCAGGTTCAGAGTCCGCCCTGTTTAACTCCGTGGGCGGTGGGCGGTGCCGGCAGGGAGAGCAGCCCAGCTGATGTCGATTGGGCTTGCAGGGGCTCCTGGTCCACGGAGTCCCTGCTACCAGCTCGCAGCCCTGCCGGTCAAGTGTAGGTGTGCCCGTCCAAATGCAGCAGCCCCTGAAAAGACGCCGCGCTGCGGGACCCGCGAAGCGAGCTCGGCGAGGAGCGACAGTTAACCCCTAAGGCAGAGGGGCTGAGAACGAAGGCAGCAGCAGGCAGGTGCGTAGACAGCAGCGTTGAAGAGACAAAGTATCCCACTTGCAGGTTCAGAGTCCGCCCTGTTTAACTCCGTGGGCGGTGGGCGGTGCCGGCAGGGAGAGCAGCCCAGCTGATGTCGATTGGGCTTGCAGGGGCTCCTGGTCCACGGAGTCCCTGCTACCAGCTCGCAGCCCTGCCGGTCAAGTGTAGGTGTGCCCGTCCAAATGCAGCAGCCCCTGAAAAGACGCCGCGCTGCGGGACCCGCGAAGCGGGTCCGGCGAGGAGCGACAGTTAACCCCTAAGGCAGAGGGGCTGAGAACAAAGGCAGCAGCAGGCAGGTGCGTAGACAGCAGCGTTGAAGAGACAAAGTATCCCACTTGCAGGTTCAGAGTCCGCCCTGTTTAACTCCGTGGGCGGTGCCGGCAGGGAGAGCAGCCCAGCTGATGTCGATTGGGCTTGCAGGGGCTCCTGGTCCACGGAGTCCCTGCTACCAGCTCGCAGCCCTGCCGGTCAAGTGTAGGTGTGCCCGTCCAAATGCACCAGCCCCTGAAAAGACGCCGCGCTGCGGGACCCGCGAAGCGGGTCCGGCGAGGAGCGACAGTTAACCCCTAAGGCAGAGGGGCTGAGAACGAAGGCAGCAGCAGGCAGGTGCGTAGACAGCAGCGTTGAAGAGACAAAGTATCCCTGCTCCTAAGAAATTAGATCCTGTTGATGCCAAGAAGAAACTCTGCCTGAAGAGAAGGACCTGGGAAAGCTACATGGAGGACTATTGTCTCTAATCCTGAGAGACTGGCCTGTGGTAGGTTCCTTGCTGTAAGAAGGAGAGAGGAAGAAAAGACTGAGAGACGTTTTATTCACTTGTGCATCTTAAACAAATCTCCAAGGGCTTGCTGGTGAACTTGCCCCCTGAACTGCACCCCAGAAACAGTGGGCGCTACCCCTCCCTTGAAGAAGGAAGCTGCTGCTGGTGTATTTCCCCCTTCAGCGCTGACCCCGGTGACCTGAGTGCAACTGGGAATCTGTCCCGCACTCTGAGAGCCTGTGCGCCCCATCCCGCTGAGCAAAGTGACCTCTGACCGACTGGGCAACAACTAGCATCGTGAAGGCCTGGCCTAAACACCGCGACCTGCTGCAACATCGAGCCGGAGCTCGCACCGCAAGAACGGACCGTCCAATCCAAACAACGTGAGTCTGTGGCCCCCGAGCTGTAGAACCCACCGTGAAGACTGCCTGCACCTGAACTCGCCCCTCCATTACGACGCTCTGTTGACAGCGCCTCGCCGCTGGATTCACCTCAAGCCGCTGCCCCCTCCCTCTTCAAACACAGAACGGACCATAAGATCAAGAAACCCCAACGCACTGCTGCCCTCCGAGTGCAGGATCTATTGTGCCCTCAAGCTGTAGCTCGCAACGAAGGAGAAGCGCACCTCGACGTGGGACGCCCGATCTCCACCTGTGTTCGTCCGCGCGACCCCCGAGATCAAGGTACTGTACTTGTGCGCGGTGCGAGTCGCATTGAAGCTACGGCTCGCACCGCCCTTTGTGCCTCAGGAGCCCCTGGTACGCTCCGCATCGTGCGCCGCGCCCGGACAGAGGTGTCCGCGAGGCGCGGGCTGGTGTAAGGCCCGGGTGGAAGCAGCAGTACGAGTCGTACCCCTATTCCAAAACCGGCCACGTCGTACCCGTCTAACGCGAGGCGCATGAGCTTTAGCGAGGCCTTCCTGTTTTCACCATACGAGGCGCACAGGAGCACTAAGAGGCGTACAGCCTTAACGAACATTGCCAAAAAGCACCGCATCTTGCTCTAAGTATTGTGGAATCCTTTTTAAACCTAAACTGGAACTATTTAAGTACTGTGAAGTAATTTTCAAGTAATTGAATGCATTTTCAGTACTGTCCATTATATTTAGGCACTGTGGCAACATTTTAAAGAGTAACTGGAATCACGTCTGAAGCACAAAGCCTTAAGCCTGCTTGAAAGTTTCTATACATAAAAGGAATATATTTTTACAAAACTACAGTCTTATGTCCCTGTGTGGGGGTTGGTGATTTATTGTGTGTGTTGCACTAAATGCTTAACCGTATGTGCTCTGGAGTTTAGCCTTGTCTGCTCGCGCCACGCCGCCTAGAGAGTGAGCAGGGGTTATTTCTAGGAGTAGTCCTTTGCCCTGACTTAGAGGAGAGGGTCCCTGCTTGTCACAAGTGAATACTTGCACCAACCAGAGACCCCCAATTCTAACAATGGTGAAAGGAATCCTCCAAGCGGTTTGATGGGTCAACTCAAAGCAAGGATGCATGGGTGGGTAAATGTCAAATGTATGTTGGTGAAAGGTTTGTTGAGAATGATAGCCATGTTTGGATGGATGGATGGTATTCAATCATAGGTGGAGACTGGATGAAGAGAATGTAAAACATAAACCGTGCCGGAGTAGCAAAGACAAGGGTGATAAAATAATGCTAGAAGAACAATGCATTTATAAATGGAAAAATCCCTGGGGAGAAGACTAAACAAGGAATGTTTTTGTTTATCAAGGTTTTTGTTAAAATGTTTGAGGTTGTATTTAGGACTACTGCCTTGACTCACAGTAGTTTCCAAGCACAACATGTATATTATGAACCCACCCGTTATCAGTCACCTCCCTCCGAGGCCCACTCCCTACTAAGCATGGGCGGAAAATCCGTTCCGCTTGCGGATTTTGCGAATTTTCGGTAAATTCGCGATCCGCGAACTCCCGCGAATTTGCCGCGAATTCGCAAATCCGCGAGGGGCGGATCCGGGCCCGGGGCAAAAGTTGAAGCCTGGCCTGTTGTAACTATTTTACGATGGCGCCGGCAAGCTGCCGGCGCCATCCTAAAATAGTTACTAAGTTAGCTTCAACAGGAAGCTCTAATAGATAAAATAAAGCAGGTGCTCGATTTTATCTATTAGAGCTTCCTGTTGAAGCTAATTTAGTAATTATTTTAGGATGGCGCTGGCAGCTTGCCGGCGCCATCGTAAAATAGTTACAACAGGCCAGGCAGGTGTGCCTTCTTCCCAAATCTACCGTCGGAAATCAGCTGTGATGCTGGACAGAGGCCTTTGCATCCTTGACTTTCAGGAGCGCAATCCCTTTGCTGTTCCTGTGACCAGGAGGGTCTGTCTCTTCATCTACTGCTCTGATCGGTCTAAGACCTTTTATCCACACAAGAGGCATGTGCACTCGCATGGAAGCCCCGCCCACACACTCGCGGTGTGCACCGTCTTCCCGCCATTGACCCACTATGATGGACAGCTCACCTAAGGGACCCCTGCGCCCTTCGGGGCGATTGCATATTAACACACACATGGTCGCTGGAACTAGTTGGAGCTTAAATGCAGTCACTCATTCATCAGCCCAAAAAACAATCGTGCTCGTCATCGAGGCTGGGCAGGTGTGCCTTCTTCCCAAATCTACCGTCGGAAATCAGCTGTGATGCTGGACAGAGGCCTTTGCATCTTTGACTTTCAGGAGCGCAATCCCTTTGCTGTTCCTGTGACCAGGAGGGTCTGTCTCTTCATCATGTGTACCTTTTAAACACACAAGAGGCATGTGTACTCGCATGGAAGCCCCGCCCCAAATCCGCGGATCCGCAAATACGCAAAATCCGCCGATTTTGCGGATCCACGATCCGCAAATCCGCGAATTGTGGATCCGCAAAATCCGCCCATGCTTACTCCCTACCCATGGGAATTTTCGACAGTGTCAGCCATGGGTGGCCTATCGGCTGTATGGTTACAACAATTACAATACCAGTACCTCACGTAGCGTTGTGACGCTTATCATCATTCAAATTAGTAACTATTCATCTGCCTTGTTGTAGACTAGTCAGGGCGAAAGTGAAATTGAGCATTTGCCATTTAACAGAGCCTGGCCATAATAGAAAATTAGATAATTGTGTAGTACAGCTGCCCCACCTGCAGACAGTAGTAAGGTATCGCAAGTCTGCGACAAGAGCATGGCTGTCTATGGCGCAAGCCGAGCTGGCATGCCTACAAGATTAATTTAGCTAAACAAGAGAGAGAGAATAAGAATACTTGTCTACTCCATCAGCCGCTGATATTGGGCCCTGATGGCCTACAGCTGCCTTTTGCCAGGTCCTGCTTGCTCTCTCTGGCCTGTCAGATGGTGAATTGGCAGGAGTAGCTATATCAAGAAAGAAAAAGACAAATTGTAACCAATACTCTTAGCAAAACAGTAACATATAAAATGATATAGTGGCACAGTAGCACTAGCAGCACATAACATGTGTGGTATCCTCGATTCCTCGGCCCCCAAGATGTGGATGTGATTAGAGTTTCAGGCATCAAGGCCCAATATCAGCGGCTGGTGGCCCAGGAACAAGAAGAGGAGGCGGCAGCCGCTGCAGCCTCTAATGCGCCAGGCCCCCGCCAAGCCCAAGTAGTGCCTTTGGTGGTCCGGCAGCCACCCGCTGCCATTCTTCAACCATTGCTGCTCACCCTGTACACTTCGAGCCTTTCAGCACCGCATGCTCCTGAGGTTTGCGCGCCTGGAAAGCCGGATAGAGGAGCGTTTTGAAGAGCTGGAGAGGAAGATCCGACTCCTAGCCCGCCACTAAGCCTCAGTCTCTTGCCCCTTTTTTAAATTGTTTGTTTGGTGTATGGGACCTGTTGGGGAGAGGGTGGGAATGTGGGAGTTGGGGAAATTGGATTGGGGTTTTTGGAATCATTTTTTATGGACATTTGTTTGGACAGTTTGGATTTTGGAGTTTCGTTGGACATTGGTTGGGGTTAGGGAGAGGGGTGGGTCAGGTGTTGTGAGCTTTTCTTCTAGTTTATATTTGTTAGGGGAATACATTCTTAGTTTACATATGATGTAAATCTCTTTTGGTGAGGGTTACTATTTTACATTGCACTGTTTCCTTTGACGCAGGGCCACAGACAGTTTTTTAAATCTGCCGATAGTGTAACACAGCAACAGATAGATACGGCACCCTCACTTGTCCTCCTACTCTCTCCTCCTAGTCTATGCAGTCTGCAACTATATAAACCCCTGTGGATTCGGAAGGGGTGTGGGTGTGTGAATTTATTTCCACAGTTTATACAGATTATTGCATCTTCAATGAATCCCCCACAGTTCTTCTCTTACCTGTGATTAGGCAAAGCGATTTCTGCATGGTGATGGTTTGGTTTCCAAAGGGGCCATGGTGGTGATAGTAGACAGTAGCAGCAGCATGCTAGCGGACTAGTCGAATACTAGTGAAGCAGTTAGCAGCAGATCCTGCACCGAGGCTTCACTCCCACCTAGCCGAACTCAAACTGTAGGGTGAGGAATGAATATTGATCGCAGGGACTAATTAAATTGACATATTTAAAACTGACTTAATGCCGTTTTATATGCAAGTTTTGACACAGAAATAATAAGACAGCCACCTGAGGGAGACTAGAGTGTGACTAGTAGTACAGTACACGAGAAGAAGACTGCCAAACCAGAAACCACCATAATCAATGCTAAAGTAACATAAATCAGAATGGTGGGCTAGTACAAGTTACAAACTCACAGCTTCGACTTGAGCTGTAAAGTGGACAAGTATAACCTTTAGTGCTGAAAGGAGGATGATGCTTTCAATTAATATGGATTAGGTTCCTCTGGAAAATCTTGAATATCGAATACTGGTGGGTGGGCAATCTAATATATATAATATTGCCAGTGTGGGCTATATACTTATAGCAGAAGAAGGCCCTCGCCCTGCCTTGAGTTGGTGTTGCTTTCACCACATCCGCCCCAGCAAAAGTGTGATTAATTAATGATGAAAATTTGATTTAGTCACACCTCAATAAATCACACAGCCGGGAGGAAGAGGGTTAAGGGTTCAATGAATGGATGAAAAGTGGGATTGAGGGAAAGGTTTGACAAAGACAAACATTACACATGGACAACCCATTCATCCTGCCAGCCGAGCATCCTAAATCTGTAATGGGAGGAAAAGGAAATGCACGCATGATGATGAGTACTAGACTAGTACAGATATATCAAATTGTCTATCTGTTATGCAGTAAATAGTGCAGTTAAGCTTACACAAAAGATCCCTTCTTAACAGGCAGATTGGGCTTGAGTCGCATACCACAAACTGATGTCTATCTCGGAAAGTCCCTTTTCTCACAGGATCGGTTCAGTCAAAGGGTTTGTCATTTTCTTGTTTGCTACTCCAACAACTTGGATTGATTGTTCCGGGAGGGATAGGTTGGGAACTACTGCAGATCTAACAGTAGAACGGGTGGCACTAGTGTCAACCAAAAAGGTGGTAGGATGCTCGTCAATGTCAACTTCTACAAACGGTCATCTCTGATCTACCTCCAAGACTGCCCCAAGAGTGCAGTCTTCCTCCCCCCTCAGGCACCATCATACCAACGAGTCAGGACTGTACCGTCAAGCCCATCAAAGAGAGACATCTGCTGGTATGTCCGAGTCCCTTGTGGGATTCTCGGTGGCTGGGGAACCTGCGCTTGTGGAACCAATGTCTCTCCCTCCTGCTGCAACTGATTTGCTGGGTTCAATGGACACTCGCATTTCCAATGCCCGATTTGGTGACAAAAATGACATGCAGTGGTCTTATTCAGTGTCGCCACATGCATTCCCATTTTGGGGTCTACTTGTTTTCCCTTTCCCTGATCCTGACCATTCTGTGCTCCTCCCTGATTACTTCCCTGTTTTCTCCCTAATGTTACTCCATTTGGCTGCATCTGGAGTCCCTTATCAGAAGCTTGTATCTGGACTAACATCAGCTTATCGTTAAGCTTCCTATGTTTCGAGTCCACCTCATCACTGCAATACCTGGCATATCGCAGTATCTCATCCACTGGCTTGTTCTGCCAACAGATCAAATGCTGCTGAATCATAAGTCTAATCTCTTGTCTCAGACCCAAACCAAACTTTGAAATGAACTGTCCCATGTCTTTAGGGTCTAACGTATCTAACCCACTGTACTGTTTGAAGACTTGCAAAAGTCTTTCATAATATTCATGTACCATATCCTTCGGTTCCTGAACCGTTCGATCTATCTTGACCCAATCGATGTCCTGTGGCGCCACCTTGGACTTCAGCCATGTGATTATCTGTTCAAACTTCTTCATGACAATAGGCGAAGGACCATTTGTAACAGAATCCCTAACTGGTTTATACGTAGGCCACAAGCTCAGCATGGAGACACATGTGCATAAAACAGCGGCCTGTTGCCTTGCCATCCTTCACTCACTTAGGAAGGTTCTGCCCCTCCTACCCACCCTTGCGCGTACCCAGGTGGTCAGATGCGCTATCCTGAGCAGGTTGGACTATTGTAATGCCCTCCTGCTTGGGTCCCCCGAGTTTCTGCTGGTTAAGCTCCAAAGGGTCCAATCGGCGGCCGCGAAACTGGCACTAGGGTGGTCGAGAAGATCTCATGGACCATCTGCATTGGCTAAACTACATTGGCTTCCTCTTAGACAGAGGATTCAATTCAAGGCTCTCTGTATAGTTTTTAGGGCCCTCCATGGTTGCGGCCCAGTCCCTCTACATTCTAAGTTCACATGGTATGTCCCCACCAGACATCTCTGCTCTTCTGAAGCTAAACTGGTAGTTGTGCCCAGATTTAGGAAGGTTAGAGCTGGAGGTAGGTCTTTCGAGGTGGCGGCTGCTAGCCTTTGGAACACCCTCCCCACTGAGATCAGGCACACTAACGAACTTTTGCAGTTCAGAAAAAAGTTGAAAACTTGGCTTTACCCTGGTTAAAACACTTTTTATAATAATAATAATAATAATAATAATAATAATAATAATAATAATAATAGCAACTTTACAAGCTGCCCACAAATCGCTCGGAACTTCAATGTCAAACAGCGTATTCATATCAAACCACAACACCTTTGAGATCTTAACAAAGCGATCAACCTGTTTGTACCATTCAACTGGTTTCTCCCTCAGCTTAGGGAAGTCATTTGTGAACGCTGCTAAGTCACCTCTACTCCAAGGCACATACCATCTACTAGCTACTTCCCGCAAAGGGTATTTCTGTACTCCCAACACTCCCCCTCCCGGAGGTGGTGTCTCTCCTACGCTCTTTTGAGCACTCTTCTTTTTGGACCATCTTTCTTCCCACTTTTCGAGCTTTTTCCATGCGCGTATCCCTATAATCAGTTCCCGAATGTCCTTAATCCAATGACCCTCTTCTTTTCCAGTTTCTGCTCACTGTATTGCAACATGTTACCCCCTTGTAACATCTTTGATTTGGACAAATCCACCTTGTACCTCTTCGCTAAGGCAGACATTTTCTCATGTACCCACCTTGCCTTTCGAGTCTCATCCTTTGCTACAAACAATAACTCATGTTATGTTATGTTATGTTAAAAATATTTTTATAGCGCAACAGTTTCATGGCGCTGTGAGCACAGGGTAAACAAACATTCAGCAGTGTAGGTAATTAAGAAAGAAAGTGATTATCCATGGGCTTGGCGGAACAATAACGTTTTCAGGAGGGATCTAAAGCAAGGGTAAGAAGGAGTAAGTCTCAGCTCCAAGGGTAGTGCATTCCAACGGGAAGGGGCAAGAAAAGAAAATCTAAGACCACCATGTCTTTTGCGGTTGAAAGTAGGAATTGTAAGTAGGGCCAAGTAAGAAGAGCGAAGGTTGCGCGAAGGAAAATAGCGGTGAAGAAAAGAAGAAATGAAAACAGGGCCAAGGCCAGGCAGGGCTTTAAAGATGATGCAGCCAAGTTTAAATTCGCTGCGTTTAGCCACTGGAAGCCAAGGAAGGGCTTTAAGCAAGGGGCGAGCATGAAGGTGTCTGGGCTGATGGAAGATTAGTCTCGCGGCCTGATTCTGTACCAGCTGTAAGTGATTTAGCTGGTACGCAGGGATGCCAACATAAAGTGAGTTGACATAATCAATCCTAGAGACTACAAGGGCAAACAGAGCCCGGGTCAGGGCCTCCGTGATTAGAAATCGGGAGATCTTACGGATTTTCCGAAGATGGAAAAAGCAAGAGGATACCACGGCACTAATCTGGGGCTTCATGGAAAGGTCCTTGCTAATAATGACTCCTAAGCTTTTTGCTGAGTTGACAGGGCGGGGAGGGGAGCCAAAGCCGGAAGGCCAGAAATTAGAATTCCAAGGGTTGGAGGCACCTCCGACCAAGACCAGCTCGGTCTTGTCGGGGTTAAGCTTTAAGTGGTTGTCTTCCATCCAGTTACTAATGAGACACAGGGTAGACTGAAAATTATAAATTGATTGATCGGAGGAGTCAATGTCAAAGACTAGCTGGATGTCATCAGCGTAGTTAAATGCAATGACATTGCTACTCCGTAAAGAGTGGATGAGGGGAGTCAGATATATGTTAAAAAGAAGGGGAGAGAGGGAGGAACCCTGGGGGACACCACATGTCAACTTAACTTTATCCGCCGAGAAGTTGGAAAGGCAAACAGCCTGATGACGGTTGCTCAGGAAGGAGCCGATCCACCCAAGGGCCTGCCCCCGGATGCCGGCATCTCCGACACGACCGACCAAAATATCATGGTCGACCGTGTCGAAGGCAGCCGACAAATCCAGGAGCACCAAGGCCTGGCTGATCCCAAGGTCCGCTCCTCTCCTCAGCTCCTCCATTACTGAAAGGATGACTGACTCGGCCGAATGGGCCGGCCTAAAGCCAGCCTGTTGCGGGTCGAAGAACTGGGTGCGTTCAATAAAGGAGCTCAAAAAGTTAGTGACATGGACCTCCAGCACTTTACTAAGGTAGGGGAGCAGGGAAATAGAGCGAAAGTTGCTCATTAAGGAGGGGTCCGCATTAGGCTTTTTCAAGATGGGTATCACTTCGGCTGTCTTGAAGGAGTCAGGGACCAGGCCAAGCCGGAGGGAATTATTAAGGAGTGCCAGGGGGGGTTTGGGACAGCCAGTAAAAGCCTCCCGTAAAATGTGGGGGGGCAGCAGTCTGTAGGAGATCCAGAACCCACCTTTTTTAACAGGGCAGAGAATTCCTCCTCGGATATCGGGGGTATCTGGTCCACTGTGTGAGGGTTTCTGGTGGCAGATGTAGTGGCAGATGTGAGTGCGAAGACTGGTGTACGAAGAGGAATACTATTTTTAATTTTAGCAATTTTTTCCACAAAAAAGGAATTAAGAGAATCGCAAAGGGCTTGAGAGGGGGGGAGTTTAATAGTCACTCTATCGGGGTGTGAAAGCTCTTCCACTATAGAAAAAATATCTTTTGCCTTAGTGGCAGAGTCAGTAATCCTCTTAGAGAAGTACAAGGTTTTTGCCTGGAGAATGGATTGCTTATAATCTTTAAGCTGGGCCATGAACAACAATTTTTTCTCTGGGGCATAATTGCGCCTCCAGCTCGTTCGGCCTGCCTAAGG
The DNA here is from genome assembly GCF_964261635.1 of Lissotriton helveticus. Classification (NCBI taxonomy): domain Eukaryota; kingdom Metazoa; phylum Chordata; class Amphibia; order Caudata; family Salamandridae; genus Lissotriton; species Lissotriton helveticus. The sequence goes on along the minus strand of NC_136058.1, from coordinate 418,490,605 downwards.
GTAAGTTTTTTAATTTTTAACTCATCCGAAAACCATCTCTGGGCATCGTGGGGGCACTTTAATTTGAGACGTCTAAATGGCGCCATAATGTTGCTGGCTGATTCAAGCTAGTGCCTCATGCTAGTAGCCTGAGTGTTTAGGGAGTCATGTTCCGCGGGGGAGGAGCCGCTGAGTAAGGAACAAAATTCATTGAGATGAGCCCTGTTCCAATTCCTGGCCAGGAGGTTCCCCGTAAGTGTTTGGCTAGTGTGGGGGATAGAGGCCAGGGAAAACTTAATGATAAAGTGGTCAGACCACGGACAAGGAGAAATAAGGGGTTCGGAAATATCCAGATTGGACGTCCAGACCTGGTCTAGGACGTGGCCTTTAATATGCGTTGCCGACTGGATATGTTGAATACAATTCATGCCCGCTAGGAGATCCGCAAAGGCAGAGGAGCAAGTGCTCTCCCTAGCATCTGAGGGCCAGTTATTAAAATCACAGATGATCAGTACTTTTGAGTTATTGATCACCAGTTGGGAGAGCATATCGCCGAACAGCGACGGGAAGCCAGGCATGTGTTGGGGGGACGATAAACAAGAACACAGATTAAGAGGGGACAGGGAAGATTCAAGTCTTAGGATGAGGCAGTCGACTGATGGTATGCTAGCAACCTCTAGGGATGAGAACCTGATTGAGTGTCTAACAATGGCTGCGACCCCACCACCAGGCTTACCAGAAGATCTATTAGGCTGGAGGATATGGTAGCCCGGGGGCACCGCCGCCAGAATGTCAGGGGTTGACTCCTCATTGAGCCCGGTTTCCGTCACTAGGAGTATGTCAGGTTTCTCTGAATCCAATAGTTGGAAGATCTCTAACTGGTGTTTAACCAGCGAGCGGGTGTTTAAATAGCTGACTGTCAAGATAGAGCTGGTTACTTTTTTGGCTGGGGGGTAGAGAATCACGCGGGCCAAACGGGGCAGAAGGGGACAAGGGAGATGTGAATTCCTGAAATTCGGACCTGGGGCTAAAGATACACAGTGAGCCGGTTCATCTGGTTCATAATGCTCCGCTCTCTCCAGAGGTAAGTTTCCTTCGATTATCTCATCTACCTCTGCTTTCAGTCTCACTACATCCAGCATCTTTGCCCTTATGTCCTCGACCAGATGCACCATTCAATTCTTCGCTTGAACTGCTCTGTTCTCTACACCTATTCCCTTCGGCTGCATCCATAAGGACTGGTTTGTTCCCTTCGCTTTCATGATCCCAACTTACTGTCCTCCTGTCATTCCAATTCCTCACGGGTGGCTCCCACATTCTTAGGACTGATCTCGAATCGGCAAGGGATCTCGGCCTCGCCGTCCTTATCTCCATCTGTCCCCTTGATGAGTCTTCAGTGACTGGCAATGGTGTACTCAATTCCCTGGGTCTCGGCAATTGAGCTATCAAGCTCACTGTACCATTCCCTTCAGAGCTAGTTCTCTCTCCTATTACAAACTGTGATGAATTTTCATTTCTCGCCTGATCTGGATCGTACACTGACACTATGGGACCAATGGTGGCATTTTGGAGGCCTAAAGTTAGGAGTCCTAACTTTAGGACTCCTAAATGCCTTCTGTGAATACTGAAAGTCTTAAAGTTAGGATTTTTCTCACTTTAGGAGTCCTAAATGACTTCTGTGTATACAAAATGAGTAAGTGCCTACTGTGAATACCAAAATGGTCGTAAGTTTAGGATTTTGTCTTAAGTTAGTTCTGTGAATCAGGCCCACTGTTCTTGGAAATGGGCCGCTACACCCGCTCTAGTAAAAGTACTGGGCTGGTCCGTTAACTCTGGTATTTCAGGCTGATATATTAGATGAACATCTCGCATCGGAAACTGAGATACCAAGGTAGGACTCTTCTCATGCAACCTGCCCCTATACACAATTAACGTTGTGATGTTCTCAAAAACTTGGCCAGGCTTCATACCACTAGCATACACGCCCTTATCTTGGATCAACCTCCCAACTATCATTAAATAAGGTAGTGCCTTCTACCAGTTCTAGAAGTACATCTATGAATAATAAACATAATCAACAGGTGCCTATGTCTTTTGTATCTGAATATTTTTAGACTTTATTGCTCCAGGACCAACTGTTTTTGTACCACTTGATACCCAGGTCTGCGGATATTTATTGGGTTACCCCGTTATGTTATAATGGAATGTAAAACATGAGGCCGGTATTTTTCTCTGGGAAAGGTGGCAACCCTATTTCTGCTCCAGGACCCAGATTCTCTCTCCAACATAGTGCAAGTCTGCATTTACGTAGCTTGAGTTTCTTTTGATCAAACTGGAAAACTTGCCAAGTCACAAAGCGATTTCTATGTTATTTCAACATAAAAGCACCAATAGTATTTCTTTACCAGCATAAACGTGACTTTTACTGCTCACAAAACCTGCCTTTACATCTTTAAAATAATAGTGTATTGTATACATTTTTATATGTGTGAATTAATCTTCTATCGGGGATAGCTGTTCCGGGACAAGAGGCCCTGGCAGTTCGGACACATACACAAACATAGTTGGTAAAAACAAATCTTTTCTCAGCCCCTTCAAATTATGACTCATAGAGCTGGGCGGTCACACTTAGAAGAGCACCACACACATCTCACAGACAAACACACACAGAGACACACAGACAGACACACACACACGCACACACAGACACACACACAGACAGACACACACACATGCACACACAGACACACACACGCAGACACGCACACACACACACACACACACACACACACCGACAGACACACACACGCACAGACACACACACACACACACACAGACACACACACACACACAGACACACACACACACACACAGACAGACACACACACACACAGACACACACACACAGAAACACACAGACAGACACACACACACACACACACAAACAGACACGCACACGCAGACAGACACACACACACAGACAGACAGACACACACACACACAGACACACACAGACAGACACACACACACGCACACAGACAGACAGACACACGCATACACAGACACACACAGACACACAGACACGCACACACACACACACACGCACACACAGACACACACACACAGACAGACAAACACACAGACAGACAGACACACACACAGACACACACACACACACACACGCACACAGACAGACAGACACACGTACACACAGACACACACACAGACACACACACACAGGTGTGCATCTCTGGTCCCTGCTTTGGCTCAGAGAAGCCAGTCTCATGCACAGACCTCGATGCACAAGAAACAAAACAGAAACAAAAACTAAAATTTGAAAGAGCTGAGGATGCATGAGATTACACTGAATTAAATCCCCTCGAGTGACATTTCAAAAAAGTAGTCGAAGATGGACCCTGTTTGGTGTTTGCTTAGGAAACCAGGCAGTAGAAGTGTTCCGACTGTGAGTGTCTTAACACCCACGTCTGTGTCTTTGCCAGCGCCAATGCTTGTTTCTCATACGAGACCCTGTCATGGGCTCAAACACCCATGTCTGTATCTTTGCAGGCGCCAATGCTTGTTTCCCATAACACCCATGTCTGTGTCTTTGCAGGTGCCAATGCTTGTTTCCCATAACACCCATGTCTGTGTCTTTGCAGGCGCCAATGCTTGTTTCCCATAACACCCATGTCTGTGTGTTTGCAGGCGCCAATGCTTGTTTCCCATAACACCCACGTCTGTGCTTGTTTCCCATAACACCCGTGTCTGTGTCTTTACAGGAGCCAATGCTTGTTTCCCATAACACCCATGTCTGTGTCTTTGCAGGTGCCAATGCTTGTTTCCCATAACACCCATGTCTGTGTCTTTGCAGGCGCCAATGCTTGTTTCCCATAACACCCATGTCTGTGTGTTTGCAGGCGCCAATGCTTGTTTCCCATAACACCCACGTCTGTGCTTGTTTCCCATAACACCCATGTCTGTGTCTTTACAGGAGCCAATGCTTGTTTCCCTTAACACCCATGTCTGTGTGTTTACAGGCAGCAATGCTTGTTTCCCAGAACATCCATGTCTGTGTCTTTACAGGAGCCAATGCTTGTTTCCCATAACACCCATGTCTGTGTCTTTACAGGAGCCAATGCTTGTTTCCCATAACACCCATGTCTGTGTCTTTACAGGAGCCAATGCTTGTTTCCCATAACACCCATGTCTGTGTGTTTACAGGCACCAATGCTTGTTTCCCATAACACCCATGTCTGTGTCTTTGTAGGTGCCAATGCTTGTTTTCCATAACACCCATGTCTCTGTCTTTGCAGGCGCCAATGCTTCTTTCCCATAACATCCATGTCTGTGTCTTTACAGGAGCCAATGCTTGTTTCCCATAACACCCATGTCTGTGTCTTTACAGGAGCCAATGCTTGTTTCCCATAACACCCACGTCTGTGTCTTTACAGGAGCCAATGCTTGTTTCCCATAACACCCATGTCTGTATCTTTACAGGCGCCAATGCTTGTTTCCCAGAACATCCATGTCTGTGTCTTTACAGGCACCAATGCTTGTTTCCCATAACACCCATGTCTGTGCCTTTGCAGGTGCCAGTGCTTGTTTCCCATAACACCCATGTCTGTGTCTGCAGGCGCCAGTGCTTGTTTTGTGGAAAAGTAAATTTTGCCATGTTCTGTGTCCCTACGTGTCATCCATCATATGTTATGTGTGCATGATTAAATATGCATATGCATTCCCCATGTTCGATTAATGACGCAATTACAGTTGTGTCCACCTCTAGTATGCCAGTTTCCAGTCCTCGTGAATACTACGAATATCAGGCCTATGTAAAGCTACGTTGCCACGTTTTTCAGTGTGCACGTTATTCTATTATAAAGTCTCCGTTTCTAGGCCTCAAAAGGGCCTGGACACCAGATTCAGCTCCTGTCTCCTGAAGCCTCGCTGAGGAGCGATACAGCCCCCACCTGTATCCTCGACCCTTCACTTACTTCCTGCCTTGCAGTGCCCGGCCCAGCCTGGCTCAGTCTCTGAGTCTGCCAAGAGTATGTTATGATTCCAGTTATCAGTTCAGTCCTCCTTCTCTGCATTCCTAAACTACTGAACTGCATCAATAGTTTCCGTCATTGTCTAGCCTTCACGTCTCCACGTTAGAGAAATACTGCATTTAATGGTCATTTAATATTCTTCATCACGCACTACATGTAGAATAATGCATGGTCCAGTCTTAGAATCAAGTTAGCCTTTCCCCTCCTGACTTCTAGTTTATATTAACATGTTCTCTAAACATCAGATACTAGATACTGTTTAGGTACATGTCGCTCCGACCCTCCAGACTTCAGTCTCTGCTCCTAGCACAGAGTTCATAGCCCCCAGCTTCTCCTAGTAATACGTCATTGCCAGTTTGCGCGCACCACTAGGTTAGAGGTCCCGGCTCCTCAGGTAGCCCCCTCCATGGTTTCCGCCCCATTCATGACATATTCTGTTACGTTGCATCACATGTCTATGTATACGCCCAGTTACACCTACTTTCGCCCTTATCTTTCGCGACTGCTACGCGTCACACCTATTGCTCCACCCACTGCTACGCCTACTGCAATGTAATGCTATGTGTTTGCGTTATGTATATATGCTCATGTATTGTTATTAAAAGTCAGCGCGCTCATCCCAGATCCAGCCCCAGCAGCTGCTGGGCCCTGCCATCCTATTCCTATGCAGGTTGTCCTGATCCTGTCCTTATGCTGTAATAAACCTGCAAAACTCCCACTACCTCGAATCTTGACTCTTATTTATTGAGCTATCTGTTATTCATTCATGCACTCAAAAATAGGGTATTATTTATTTATTTACCACAGCAGGAGAATGTGAGCTGCAGCTCTCTGAGTTAACCCTCGCAGTGCATGACATTTACCTCTGAAGCAGGAGAATGTGAGCTGCAGCTCTCCGGGTTAACCCTCGCAGTGCATGACATTTACCTCAGAAGCAGGAGAATGTGAGCTGCAGCTCTCTGGGTTAACCCTCGCAGTGCTGATATTTACCTCTGAAGCAGGAGAATGTGAGCTGCAGCTCTCCGGGTTAACCCTCGCAGTGCATGACATTTACCTCTGAAGCAGGAGAATGTGAGCTGCAGCTCTCAGGGTTAACCCTCGCAGTGCATGACATTTACCTCTGAAGCAGGAGAATGTGAGCTGCAGCTCTCTGGGTTAACCCTCGCAGTGCATGACATTTACCTCTGAAGCAGGAGAATGTGAGCTGCAGCTCTCTGGGTTAACCCTCGCAGTGCATGACATTTACCTCTGAAGCAGGAGAATGTGAGCTGCAGCTCTCCGGGTTAACCCTCGCAGTGCATGACATTTACCTCTGAAGCAGGAGAATGTGAGCTGCAGCTCTCCGGGTTAACCCTCGCAGTGCATGACATTTACCTCTGAAGCAGGAGAATGTGAGCTGCAGCTCTCCGGGTTAACCCTCGCAGTGCATGACATTTACCTCTGAAGCAGGAGAATGTGAGCTGCAGCTCTCTGGGTTAACCCTCGCAGAGCATGACATTTACCTCTGAAGCAGGAGAATGTGAGCTGCAGCTCTCCGGGTTAACCCTCGCAGTGCATGACATTTACCTCTGAAGCAGGAGAATGTGAGCTGCAGCTCTCCGGGTTAACCCTCGCAGAGCATGACATTTACCTCTGAAGCAGGAGAATGTGAGCTCCAGCTCTCTGGGTTAACCCTCGCAGTGCATGACATTTACCTCTGAAGCAGGAGAATGTGAGCTGCAGCTCTCCGGGTTAACCCTCGCAGTGCATGACATTTACCTCTGAAGCAGGAGAATGTGAGCTGCAGCTCTCTGGGTTAACCCTCGCAGTGCATGACATTTACCTCTGAAGCAGGAGAATGTGAGCTGCAGCTCTCTGGGTTAACCCTCGCAGTGCTGACATTTACCTCTGAAGCAGGAGAATGTGAGCTGCAGCTCTCTGGGTTAACCCTCGCAGTGCATGACATTTACCTCTGAAGCAGGAGAATGTGAGCTGCAGCTCGACGGGTTAACCCTCGCAGTGCATGACATTTACCTCTGAAGCAGGAGAATGTGAGCTGCAGCTCTCTGGGTTAACCCTCGCAGTGCATGACATTTACATCTGAAGCCGGAGAATGTGAGCTGCAGCTCGCTGGGTTAACCCTCGCAGTGCATGACATTTACCACTGAAGCAGGAGAATGTGAGCTGCAGCTCTCTGGGTTAACCCTCGCAGTGCGTGACATTTACCTCAGAAGCAGGAGAATGTGAGCTGCAGCTCTCTGGGTTAACCCTCGCAGTGCGTGACATTTACCTCTGAAGCAGGAGAATGTGAGCTGCAGCTCTCCGGGTTAACCCTTGCAGTGCATGACATTTACCTCTGAAGCAGGAGAATGTGAGCTGCAGCTCTCTGGGTTAACCCTTGCAGTGCTGACATTTACCTCTGAAGCAGGAGAATGTGAGCTGCAGCTCTCCGGGTTAACCCTCGCAGTGCATGACATTTACCTCTGAAGCAGGAGAATGTGAGCTGCAGCTCTCTGGGTTAACCCTCGCAGTGCATGACATTTACCTCTGAAGCCGGAGAATGTGAGCTGCAGCTCTCTGGGTTAACCCTTGCAGTGCTGACATTTACCTCTGAAGCAGGAGAATGTGAGCTGCAGCTCTCTGGGTTAACCCTTGCAGTGCATGACATTTACCTCTGAAGCCGGAGAATGTGAGCTGCAGCTCTCTGGGTTAACCCTTGCAGTGCTGACATTTACCTCTGAAGCAGGAGAATGTGAGCTGCAGCTCTCTGGATGAACCCTCGCAGTGCATGACATTTACCTCTGAAGCAGGAGAATGTGAGCTGCAGCTCTCCGGGTTAACCCTCGCAGTGCATGACATTTACCACTGAAGCAGGAGAATGTGAGCTGCAGCTCTCTGGGCGAACCCTCGCAGTGCTGACATTTACCTCTGAAGCAGGAGAATGTGAGCTGCAGCTCTCTGGGTTAACCCTCGCAGTGCATGACATTTACCTCTGAAGCAGGAGAATGTGAGCTGCAGCTCTCTGGGTTAACCCTCGCAGTGCTGACATTTACCTCTGAAGCAGGAGAATGTGAGCTGCGGCTCTCTGGGTTAACCCTCGCAGTGCTGACATTTACCTCTGAAGCAGGAGAATGTGAGCTGCAGCTCTCTGGGTTAACCCTCGCAGTGCATGACATTTACCTCTGAAGCAGGAGAATGTGATCTGCAGCTCTCTGAGTTAACCCTCGCAGTGCTGACATTTACCTCTGAAGCAGGAGAATGTGAGCTGCAGCTCTCTGAGTTAACCCTCGCAGTGCTGACATTTACCTCTGAAGCAGGAGAATGTGAGCTGCAGCTCTCTGGGTTAACCCTCGCAGTGCATGACATTTACCTCTGAAGCAGGAGAATGTGAGCTGCAGCTCTCCGGGTTAACCCTCGCAGTGCATGACATTTACCTCTGAAGCAGGAGAATGTGATCTGCAGCTCTCTGAGTTAACCCTCGCAGTGCTGACATTTACCTCTGAAGCAGGAGAATGTGAGCTGCAGCTCTCTGAGTTAACCCTCGCAGTGCTGACATTTACCTCTGGAGCAGGAGAATGTGAGCTGCAGCTCTCCGGGTTAACCCTCGCAGTGCATGACATTTACCTCTGAAGCCGGAGAATGTGAGCTGCAGCTCTCCGGGTTAACCCTCGCAGTGCTGACATTTACCTCTGAAGCAGGAGAATGTGAGCTGCAGTTCTCTGGGTTAACCCTTACAGTGCATGACATTTCCCTCTAAAGCAGTAGAATGTGAGCTGCAGCTCTCCGGGTTAACCCTTACAGTGCATGACATTTACCTCTGAAGCAGGAGAATGTGAGCCGCAGCTCTCTGGGTTAACCCTCGCAGTGCTGACATTTACCTCTGAAGCAGGAGAATGTGAGCTGCAGCTCTCTGGGTTAACCCTCGCAGTGCTGACATTTACCTCTGAAGCAGGAGAATGTGAGCTGCATCTCTCTGGGTTAACCCTCGCAGTGCATGACATTTACCTCTGAAGCAGGAGAATGTGAGCTGCAGCTCTCTGGGTTAACCCTCGCAGTGCATGACATTTACCTCTGAAGCAGGAGAATGTGAGCTGCAGCTCTCTGGGTTAACCCTCGCAGTGCTGACATTTACCTCTGAAGCAGGAGAATGTGAGCTGCAGCTCTCCGGGTTAACCCTCGCAGTGCGTGACATTCATCTCTGAAGCAGGAGAATGTGAGCTGCAGCTCTCTGGGTTAACCCTCGCAGTGCGTGACATTTACCTCAGAAGCAGGAGAATGTGAGCTGCAGCTCTCCGGGTTAACCCTCGCAGTGCATGACATTTACCTCAGAAGCAGGAGAATGTGAGCTGCAGCTCTCCGGGTTAACCCTCGCAGTGCATGACATTTACCTCTGAAGCAGGAGAATGTGAGCTGCAGCTCTCCGGGTTAACCCTCGCAGAACGTGACACTTACCTCTGAAGCAGGAGAATGTGAGCTGCAGCTCTCTGGGTTAACCCTCGCAGTGCATGACATTTACCTCTGAAGCAGGAGAATGTGAACTGCAGCTCTCTGGGTTAACCCTTGCAGTGCTGACATTTACCTCTGAAGCAGGAGAATGTGAGCTGCAGCTCTCTGGGTTAACCCTCGCAGTGCATGACATTTACCTCTGAAGCAGGAGAATGTGAGCTGCAGCTCTCTGGGTTAACCCTTGCAGTGCATGACATTTACCACTGAAGCAGGAGACTGTGATCTGCAGCTCTCTGGGTTAACCCTCGCAGTGCATGCCATTTACCTCTGAAACAGGAGAATGTGAGCTGCAGCTCTCCGGGTTAACCCTCGCAGTGCATGACATTTACCTCTGAAGCAGGAGAATGTGAGCTGCAGCTCTCCGGGTTAACCCTCGCAGTGCATGACATTTACCTCTGAAGCAGGAGAATGTGAGCTGCAGCTCTCCGGGTTAACCCTTGCAGTGCTGACATTTACCTCTGAAGCAGGAGAATGTGAGCTGCAGCTCTCTGGGTTAACCCTTGCAGTGCTGACATTTACCTCTGAAGCAGGAGAATGTGAGCTGCAGCTCTCCGGGTTAACCCTCGCAGTGCATGACATTTACCTCTGAAGCAGGAGAATGTGAGCTGCAGCTCTCCGGGTTAACCCTTGCAGTGCTGACATTTACCTCTGAAGCAGGAGAATGTGAGCTGCAGCTCTCCGGGTTAACCCTCGCAGTGCATGACCTTTACCTCTGAAGCAGGAGAATGTGAGCTGCAGCTCTCCGGGTTAACCCTTGCAGTGCATGACATTTACCTCTGAAGCAGGAGAATGTGAGCTGCAGCTCTCCGGGTTAACCCTTGCAGTGCATGACATTTACCTCTGAAACAGGAGAATGTGAGCTGCAGCTCTCCGGGTTAACCCTTGCAGTGCATGACATTTACCTCTGAAGCAGGAGAATGTGAGCTGCAGCTCTCTGGGTTAACCCTCGCAGTGCTGACATTTACCTCTGAAGCAGGAGAATGTGAGCTGCAGCTCTCTGGGTTAACCCTCGCAGTGCATGACATTTACCTCTGAAGCAGGAGAATGTGAGCTGCAGCTCGACGGGTTAACCCTCGCAGTTCATGACATTTACCTCTGAAGCAGGAGAATGTGAGCTGCAGCTCTCCGGGTTAACCCCCGCAGTGCGTGACATTTACCTCTGAAGCAGGAGAATGTGAGCTGCAGCTCTCCGGGTTAACCCCCGCAGTGCGTGACATTTACCTCTGAAGCAGGAGAATGTGAGCTGCAGCTCTCCGGGTTAACCCCCGCAGTGCGTGACATTTACCTCTGAAGCAGGAGAATGTGATCTGCAGCTCTCTGGGTTAACCCTCGCAGTGCATGACATTTACCTCTGAAGCAGGAGAATGTGAGCTGCAGCTCTCTGGGTTAACCCTCGCAGTGCGTGACATTTACCTCTGAAGCAGGAGAATGTGAGCTGCTGCTCTCTGGGTTAACCCTCGCAGTGCATGACATTTACCTCTGAAGCAGGAGAATGTGAGCTGCAGCTCTCTGGGTTAACCCTCGCAGTGCATGACATTTACATCTGAAGCAGGAGAACGTGAGCTGCAGCTCTCTGGGTTAACCCTCGCAGTGCATGACATTTACCTCTGAAGCAGGAGAATGTGAGCTGCAGCTCGCTGGGTTAACCCTCGCAGTGCATGACATTTACCTCTGAAGCAGGAGAATGTGAGCTGCAGCTCTCTGGGTTAACCCTCGCAGTGCATGACATTTACCTCTGAAGCTGGAGAATGTGAGCTGTAGCTCTCTGGGTTAACCCTCGCAGTGCGTGACATTTACCTCTGAAGCAGGAGAATGTGAGCTGCAGCTCTCTGGGTTAACCCTTGCAGTGCTTGACATTTACCTCTGAAGCAGGAGAATGTGAGCTGCAGCTCTCTGGGTTAACCCTTGCAGTGCTTTGCATTTACCTCTGAAGCAGGAGAATGTGAGCTGCAGCTGTCTGGGTTAACCCTCGCAGTGCATGACATTTACCTCTGAAGCAGGAGAATGTGAGCTGCAGCTCTCTGGGTTAACCCTCCCAGTGCATGGCATTTACCTCTGAAGCAGGAGAATGTGAGCTGCAGCTCTCTGGGTTAACCCTTGCAGTGCATGACATTTACCTCTGAAGCAGGAGAATGTGATCTGCAGCTCTCTGGGTTAACCCTCGCAGTGCTTGACATTTACCTCTGAAGCAGGAGAATGTGAGCTGCAGCTCTCCGGGTTAACCCTTGCAGTGCATGACATTTACCTCTGAAGCAGGAGAATGTGATCTGCAGCTCTCTGGGTTAACCCTCGCAGTGCTTGACATTTACCTCTGAAGCAGGAGAATGTGAGCTGCAGCTCTCCGGGTTAACCCTCGCAGTGCTGACATTTACCACTGAAGCTCTGATGTGGAACAAATGATGATCAAAGTCTGAATTTCTGTCTACGAGCCATACTCGTCAGCACATTACACAACCGCGCATTTCATTAGCGATAAAATAGTTAAACTATTAAATACACTTGGCCCTATACCTGTCAAGGAAAAACCCAGGAAACACAAGCTTATTTAACAACTCAACATTGGCTACCTCACAATCACCTTATGCTGAATACCCTCAAGACAGAATTTCTACTTATTGCCCCCCACAATCATACTACCCCCATTCAAGACTGGCTCAAACAACCAACGGCCCTCAATTGCAATCCACATGTTGTGGATTCCACCAGATCTTTAGGCATAACGCTGGACAAACACCTCTGCCGAAATAATGCACCCCAGCTATTCTTTCATTCCTACTGAATTTACATTTCTCCTTTGTTATTGTAACACCATGTTATTAAAGAACGAAGAAAGTATATTTTTTACTCTATTATATTCCAGGACAAAATCTGTATAGAACTCATGGCGGGTCAAATCGAAGGCCTGTTGCACAGAGAGAAGATTGAAGATGCCAGCACCCGATCCATCGAAATTCCAAAGATGAGATAAAAAAAAATATATAGGGTGAATGAGGAAGTACGAAAACTGGGGACGGTGGGCCCCCAGAAACGTTACCCTCAGTGGTTAGGGGCTGCCCAGCTGTCATTCCCAACCGCTATCATGCAAGAGGCATAAATGTGACACCTCCAGGCACATACTACAGAACACTCCTGACCTGATGAAGATCAGAAAATGACTGACCCTGCTGTTTGGCAACCTGGGAGGAACCCTGAGGCACTGGACCGGCTTTCTTTTAAATCCAGGATAAAGAAGTGGTTTGCAAAGTCAGTTGGATGACCACATGTTCAAGCTACAGGTATACAATAAGCTACAAGAAGCCTTTCCTCCAAGGGCTCAGGTGACCAGTGCCAACTGGACCCTCTGCCCGACACCCTGAGAGTGTCTAGGTGCCACCCCGGAGGGGCTTTAGCTTTTTACTTCTGTGCTGGGTTGGGGATTAAAGGGATAAATCTGTAGGTAAAATCTTTGACCACTACGGTAGGGGGAGAGGGGTCGATGGGGGGTGGTGCAGGGGTTTGGGGCTATGTCTATATGTCTATGGATCGTAATTGATGACAAACTGACTTGATTGCAGTGCCTCCAGGGCTTGGAGTGCTGCGATTGTATGTTGATCCTTCAATAAAAAGAGTTGTTAAAAAAAAAAAAATCTTTGAACAGGATGAACCTGGTTGGTGTATTTGATCTGTGCTCCATCACAGTCAGCCTCTAATTACACCTAGGTGCTGCCCACCACGTCCATTGGCACTTTGTTTCTCACATAAAACTTTAAAAATTCCTATTTCACCGGTGCCCTTAATGGATTTTTTTCATTTTGCTTTATAATTGTACACTCGTGTTCTAATTTGGCTTGATATTTTTATGGTTTTGAATTTCAGTGTTATTACTGTTTCAATGCTGCATAAATACCTTGGGTCTCATTTATGAGAAGTGACGCATCGCTGCGTGAAAGCAGCGATGCGTCACTTCTCAGTGTGCACTCCTTGCGACATGATTGATGCGTCATATTTACAGTATGACGCATCATGTCGCAAGGAGTTACAGATACGTCTGTATTTCGGACGTATCTGTAAGCGCAAAAGTCACGCATTTCTGGAGTGTGTCACAAAAGTGACGCAACTCCAGCAATGCGTCCTTTCACATGGGGAAAGCCCCATGTGAAAGGGCTTGCGTCAGTCTTACGCCTGCTGTGAGGCAGATATTGACGCAACAGCGTCCTAAAAGTGACGCAGTGAAATCGCATAGATTTCACTGCGTCACTATTACGAGACTTTTTGCGGGGGAACTCCCCCTCTGCATACATTATACCCGACGCAGTTATAATGTAGCGCAGGGGTTTACAAAGTGACGCATCTGCCTAGATGCGTCACTTTTTAAATAATGCGCAACAGGAGGCATGTCACAAAAAGTGACGCATCGTAAGGGCAAAACTGACGCAAGGCCTCATAAATGAGGCCCCTTGCGTATTGCCCTTAGGTGAGCCTGTCTGCTCTGTGCCAAAGGGGACGAGCTCAGGGACGTTGAGGGTTAACCCTGGAAAGGGTTGTGATTATTCCCTGAAGTGGGAAGTCAACCTTCGATCCCAAATAACAATCCTATTTCTTACAAATAATGACGGATAAGTGGTAGTAAAATCTTAAGCTTTGCAATGTTTGTTTACCATGTTACCACTAGCCATTTGAACTACTCGCAGTTTTCTCATATATTGATGCCCTACTTGCGCAACAGTAACTCTTTAACAGTGCATTTGAGCACCATTCTAGTACTTTAAATGAACATTAAAAAAAAAACATTCCAGTTACCGAACAGCAAAGTGGTTAGATTTGATGCACCTAGATTGCTCATTACACAGAAACCAAATTTAAATGTAACTTCTACACCACTTAACCGACTTGGGCACCCGTCATGAGGACTGCTGTCCAAACAGAAGGCTAGAACAGAATGAGACTGATCACCCCCAACAAGGTCTCTGTTTTCCCCTAGATTAGAGTAGAAAGGGCTTGAGCTATACAAGTCTACAGAAGATCCAAACTGGATCTTGAAGCTTATAATATTAAACAACTAAGTTTTGTGAGTCTCCACTTTCTGAAGCAAAGCTTATGATTTGCATTTGGGTCATGCGTACGTAAGAACAATTAAGTTTACATCCATGTGCGCGTTCCTCCGACATACAACGGCAAACACTGGAGACCTAGGGAAGCTAACAGTGCTAGGAATGTTTCCTACACCCAGAAAACATTCTACTAACGAGGAAGTTGTGACAGGCTCACTGCCATTTAATGTAAGCACAGTGCTCCTTCCGCTCGTTCCAAAGGCATCCTGCACAAGATCTGAAGACATTTCTTGTGCTAAAGATTGTATTACTGTTTGCCATAAGAATAAAGGCTTGCAGGCAGGGGGTGTAATGCTGCAGATCCCACATTATTATGAGGAATTGTAAAAATTAGTAAAGTGCCGAGCTTCAGAGCAGTGTCAGCAAACATGACAGATGAGTAGGCCTGTAACCATCAGGCGAGCTAAACACAGATGAGTGACCTTTAACTAGCTGTTGACCAGAAGGGGTCAATTGGGGGGTGAATGTTACAACTTTGGAAGAAATGACAGCAGTCAAGAAACAGAAAAAGGTTTCGGAGGAGTGCCTATGCCTCACTTTGCATGTTGAGATGTCCACCTTGCTGTGTGTAGGTGTGGGTGCTGGTATTTTTATGTTGCTACTCTAGCTAAAGAGAAACAGAGCACAATACAACCAAGCAAGTGTTTCCAGACAGAACAATACTGTGCCCATCAAATGAGGATTTACACATTTGAACTCCACAGCTGCATTACATTTCTTGAATTAACATTTAGGCAAAGGAAGATTAAGAGATCTTAAGATTTTCAGGAAAGCGCTGAAGCTGGAACCAGCACCCGGATCCCCAGGTTCCACAATAGTCAGCTGAGGCACCAGCACATATTTACTCCCAAGATGTTCTTTTAACGTAAGCTGCCTCCGTGCTGAGTGGGAATGAGCTAGATGCATTCAATACGATTGGCGTAAAACTGTGAAGCGCAGACTTGGATCTGGCAACTTCCACTCCCAGTGAGAAGAGCCATCTTCAGTAGCAGATAAGGTCATGTCCCTCATCACCCCACTAAAACGCAAATGTTATACATATGTAGCTCCTCATGCTTGCTCAAAGCGCTTAACCCTGCAAGCGTGGCACTTGGCAGAGTTGTGCTTTGATCTCAGTGCAGCATGTGTAATGTCCATGTTAGTGTTGGCAACCTTTTAATGTGGCCCAGTCAGGGTGAGCCGGGCCCAGAACACTGGTGACTTGGCTCTGGGTCCAGCTCAGCTCTTTCTGATGGTTGCCACAGTGGAGACTGCTACGCAGAGGGACAACTACAAGAGTTATCCTCCCAGATTGATGAGGACACACTCCCAGAATCACAATTTTTGACCTATGGGACACCAACATGCTCCCTACAGACACTGTGGAAGGGCAGCCACATTGAATCCAAAGCATATGACGTCTTACAGGTTGTACTTACCTTTGGCAGTGGGTGCAAGCTCATTTCTCGGCTATACAAAGCTATAAGCATTCACCGCACCCCACTGACGAAACTAAGGCCATACTGGGAGGAAGCAATAGGACAAAAACAGAGAGACAACGAGTGGGGTCATATAGGGGCATATCCATGTGAGGTCTCCAGACACACTAGATTCCACTAGACGCGATTTAACTATCTGCACACCAAGTACTTACACCCAAAGACTGAACATTATTTTGTTGACAACAGACAATAAATGCCCCAGTTTCCACAGAACAGATGCGGACTTTAAACATGAGATATGGGCCTGCCCATCCATTGGCGAGAGGTCACAGCAGATTTGGGGAGTGGGCAACCGGGAGAAAGCACACGTTTTAACCATGGAGACATGTCTACTTGGCCTGTATCCCCACTCGCAGCCCCAGAAAGTGCAGTCTGGATTTATGGACTTAGGTTTGATCACGGCCCGCCAAGCAATAGCGATGTGCTGGAGATCACTTGAGGGGCATCCCCACTGCCACTGGAGCAAGTTCATAGAAGGGCAAGAGCGGAGGGAACGGCCCTCCCAACCGAAGAACGCGTAGGGCTCCGTAAGCACTCTACAGCGCACCTCCGGAATGAACTGACCGAATCATTCAAAGAACCCGCAACATAACCCCAGAGCAAAGTCACAGATAAGAAAAGATATACAGAGGCCACCACAAATGACACAGATCAATGCCATGACCCAGAACTGGACTATGAATGATAGACCAGATAGGCAGCTGCTACCAGCGACCATAGTACATTTATACATTTACAAATTAGATAGTAAACCCTGCGTAAGGGGAAACGATTTGCCATGGAATCATGGGTTAAAACCGCTGAAGTCTTATATAATGAACAAAAACTAGCACCCCCACACTCCATCAAATTCTGTCCACCAGCCGTACGGCAAACCAATCAAATTTCCTTTTAAGTCTTTAAATGTGGCAGAAGAGATGAAGATCACAGAAAACATTGGTAAAGATGGACAAGCGATCATGTTTAATAAGAAAGCTGTTAGTAAAGTCTAAAAAACTTTCTGAAGGTATGGGTCACCCGGCACGATTGGACTGTCTGGACAAGGAGACCAACTACCCGAGTCACCAATATTATTACTGCTCCGAGTCAGCTCGAATTCCACACTCATGGAGAGGATCCATATTACACCCAATCAACAAAAAGCATTGGCATAGCCAATAGGTCTAGCCTTTGGGACCTTGTGAGTGTTTAGTTATCCAGTACAATATCCTTGGTGCAACAAGATCAACTGTTGAATAGCTAAACATTTATAAGGTCCCAAAGGCGAGACCTATTGGCCAAGAAGGAGGCTGGGAGTCCGCAAAGCCTACTTAGGCGGTCTGTGACTGCACAGATAGTGAAATAATATAAATAGATTAATAAAGAGCATACAAATAAAGAGGCAACATTTTACATTTGAAAATGTTCTATAAATGTGAAGGAATTTCAAATTTAAGGCAAAAAAAGTTAGTGTCCTCCAGATTAATTTGTTAGAGCAGTGCAAGTGCATCAAACAGAATGGAGTATGTATGGTTGTGGCCTCAATTGAATTTAGAAAGGCTGCAGCCTTCCCAATAAAATGTTGAGATTTGTTGGTGAAATAAATAAAATATTTCATAACTTATGTGGTTGGGTGTTTGTTTCTGTATTTGTGTATTGTTTTGTAGTTCAAATGATCGAAAATGCTTCAGTCAGTCACCTGCTTTCAATAATGACTTGGTGGGGGTCCCCAGATTCAAGTAATGATTAAATGAGGATCCACAGAAGTCAAAAGGTTAAGAATGACTGGCATAAGGTGTATTGGCTTTGAGTAAAGTGGTGTAGACCGAATTGGCAGGGAGTGCAGTCGCATAGAATGCGGCGACGTAGACTATAATGGAGTGGCACAAGGTTGATTCAGAGTCGTTGAGTGGAATGACGCGGAGTGGAATAAAATGGCATAGAATGCAGTGGCGTAGAATAGATTGTTTCAGAGTAGAGGGCAGTGTTGTAGAGAGCAGTTGTCTAGAGTATTTAAGTTTTTTTTGGCGTTTGGTGCATCGCTGTAGAGTGGTGCAAAGTGGAGTGCAGTGGCGGCGAGTGCAGTGTTGCAGAGGAGAATGGCGTAGACCGCGGTGACATAGTGAGGAGTGATGCAGGGTAGAGTGCAGTAGCATAGTGGTCCACAGAGTGCAGTGTAGACTGTTGTAGAGCCCAGTGTTAGTCTGAATTTGTAGAGCGCACGTTCACCGCATGGTTTCTTGGCGCTGTGTGCCACTGGGGAACCCGTCCTGGCTTTCCCTGTGAGATGGTCCCTGTTGGGCATCCCCAAGGTGAAGCCAGGCATCCCCAGCAGCGAGGGGGCCGTTATGGAGATTAAGCAAGCTATTGCCCAGAGTTGCAGCGTGGGACCCATGGTTAGAGAGGCACCGAGGCGAGATTTATCGAGCCCGCTGACATTGGTTCCGTACCCTACCGCGTCGGGAATTGAACCCTGGTCCCGGGCCAACCTCTGCTTCTGGGTCTGCCGCCTCTAACCGGTGAGCCACACTTCTCAGTGGTGTATAGTAGAGTGGCGTAGAGTGGTACAGACTAGAGTGGCATAGAGCACAGTGACGCAGAGTAGAATAGAGTGGCTTGGAGTACAATGGCATATACTGCAGTGGCATAAAGTGTTCCTGAGTAGAGTGCAGTGGTGCAGAGTGCAGTGGTGCAGAGTGGAGTGGCGCAGAGTGGTGTGGCGCGGAGTGGCGTGGAGTGGAGTGGTGTGGCGCAGAGTGGAGTGGAGTGGGGCACGGCAGAGTACAGTGGCGTAGAGTGGCGCGGAGTAGAGTATAGTGGCACGCAGTGCAGTGGTGCAGAGTGGAGTGGCGCAGAGTGGAGTGTTTTAGAGTGGAGTGGTGCACGGCAGAGTACAGTGGCGTAGAGTGGCGCAGAGTAGATTAGAGTGGCGCAGAGTGGCTAGGCAGAGTGCAATGGCGTGAAGTGGTACAAAGTACATGCAGTATGGTGTGAGTGGCATTGTGTGGAGTGGTGGTGCAGAGCTAGTGAAGTGGCGTGGGTGACTAATTCAGTAAGTAAGGCTTGGGCAAGGGAAGGGACAAATTTGTGCTGAACAGCCAAAACACACAGAGTCAACAAATAAAAAACAGGCACATGCGCGTTATAAACCACAAAGCCAGTAGTAAGCAATGGACGGAAGCATTCCCAGGGAACTTTTCTGAATGTTCCCTAGATGTTGGTAACAAACAAGACAGCTGTGCTATCAGGTAGGCTATGACCTAATAAAGTGTGCTAGTTTCTGCCACCTGCAGCCACCAGCGCAGATTAAATAAACACTAAAGAGAGGTTAATTTTTGGTTGAGACGTGAAACGCAGACGCTGCCATGAGAGCAAAATATTCTGAGTATTTGTAATTGTTGTACTCTTAGGTCAAAAGTCAGCCTCTTCAGTGGGAACATGCACGTTCACAACTTTGACTCTGCGTGATTCTGGCCTGAAATCCGTCACCGGTGTGCAGGGGGGGGTGCCTTTTGTCATTCGCGGTGTGTCTCTTCACTTCTCCAGTCTCACGAGGCGGTGGGCGGGTCCGGCACTTGTGGCTGTTTACATATTATGCAACCAGTGTTTCAAAGTACAGATATCTATCTTCTGCCACTGCGGAAAACGCGTTATCTGGGCACCCGCCTTAGTGTGCATATATAAGGCCGGTGCATAAAGTGAGCGCGTGTTTTCTGCACGCGCTACAGCGAAGTTCTGTAAAAGAGGGACGACTGACTGATCGATAGTACAGTATGTACCCATTTCTCCTTGAGAGGAACCCAGAAGTTTACTTACGTATAATATACTCATGCATTTTAAGCATCTGGTTGCTCAAGACATGAGTGTTACTTTCGTTTTGTATGATGGGAGAAAAGCGTTTAAAGCAAAATTAATAGATGGATTATTGTTTTCAGGAAAGTCATATCCAGTCCCGGATTTTCTTGTCTAAACAACCAAATGCATTCTGTGGGTTGTAGTTTTGTTAACCTCAATTGGATTAAATTGCTAGATTGCAGTGGTTTGCAGCAGGAAAACTGGAATCTAAGGTGTTCACGGGGAGAATCCCGGAATTCATAACAAAGTTAAACTTCCGAACAAGATGATGTTTGATCAGCGAATATTTTAATTTGCCCTTGAGCGAGTACGGGATTTCAGCCGACTGTAGAGTGCACATCTCCTTTCCGCCTTCCAGCGTATGGGCCTCAAAGTCTCGGAATGCGTTGTTCTGATCTCAACTAATATTTGGTGTCCGTTGACAGTGCTAGGTTTGCTCAGGAGCACCTCCACATCTCCATGCCACCCAAGGGGGTAGTTGTGTACCTCTCAGGTGGGCCTTTGTTGGAGGGGCTGGTCTGTACTCTTTTAGTCTGACTGGTGAGCGGGAGAAAGAAAATACTGCTTCTGTATGCATTCGTTTGCAACGGCTTGGCTTTCATGTTAATTAGCAGAGGGTATGGTTTCTCGGAGCCCTGACTGGCTTTAGCGTGTGCACTGGGGTGGATCTGCGCTGGCTACTAAGTTTTGCACTGGTGGGGATGCGCAGCTCCTTTGACTGTTTTCGAAGCACTAGCTCACAAGTGGGACTGTCGAACCTAATTTTTAAAATGTTACGCAGTTGGTATGGCTGAAGGACGTGGTGCCTCAAGAAGACCAGGACATATGGAGGCTAAGAAGTGACGCAAGAGACTGCATGCTTGACAGTCACGTCAGCAAGATAACACAGTCACAGCTCCTGGACCAAAAATCATACTTATGTTTTCGCTTTTAATCTTGTATCCTGCGATATTTTGCCTACTAGAATGTTGATACTCTTCAAGAAATTAAGAATGCATATTCCGTGGACACTTTTCAAATGACTAAATACAAATATAAACAAGCATTGGCCGCGTGACTGTGAAAGCAACGCGGCCACGACAGTGAAAGCGATCGCGCTAAGAAGCAGCAGCTGTTTTCAAGCACACTCATGCTTGTGGCACCATCCGCCTTGCAGGAGCGAGCAACAGACAATTAGCATGCACGCCGCTGCTCGCTCCCGTAAGGGGGATGCTGCCACAAGTATGTGCTTCCAAAAACAGCAGAGCGATGGCTAAAGGTCCTCCTATGCAGCGCATGCGCGCTGCGTAGGCGAGACCTAAAAAGGGATCCACCATTCATCCATCGTACTATCGATTAATTGCATGTGAGATCTAGAAGCAAAATCGTAGGCAAAAATTTTACTGCAACAATTTGAGGGTCTGTAGAGGAAAATATAATTCTGTAATTCCAAATTGATTTTAGGCATTCTTCCCTACAGAAGGTTATTATTTATCTCTATTCTAACACGGGTCCACATTAAGCTCAACAACGTAAAACAGAGTAACATTTAAAATACAGATAAATCGAGGCCTCAAACAGGAGTGTGTGTTAGCACAGATTATGTTTAATTTATATACAGCAGACCTGTGCCAAGTCATGTCAAAAGATAAAACAATACCACCAAGGATCGGGTCTTACAGACTCCCTGTACTTCAATATGATGAAAACCTAATCTTCCTCGACCACACTAGAAATAAACGCACGGAGCACTGGACCAGCTGAATTCATTTAACTTTTATAATATGCTTACTGCTAAAGCTGAAAACACTATGGTCGAGATGTTCGGCAACTAAAAACATATGTCGAATAAGCACTGGAGGTTAGAATTGAAGATTAATAATTCATCAAATTATAACTATCTGGGAGTATGGTTCCCTAATAAATGCGAGCAGAGCAAGCACACAACTACAGTATCTTAAGAGAAGAGCGTCTGCAGTCATATTTGATCGCTGCAAATTAAACTAACACCTACACAGTCCATCGGCCAAGTCAATAATTTGATTTGTGCGTGCCAAACTACTGCCTACCGTTTCCTACGGCCACCACAGCTAAACTCTGCCAAAGTCAAGACTCATCTTGGAAAACGAGACAAATTTTACCTGGAAATCAAGGCCTCGTTAACCATCACGCCAGGCCACATAGGATCACTGACCCTATGTCTGATGCTGACATTCACTCCTTTCTACTTCATTACAATACCGTCCATAATAAACCTTCTCTCCCACTCGCGCCGTGTCTGTAGTCAGCTGCCATCGAGCAGGACGGACGGGACCAAGCGGAACACGCCATCCCATTGTGGATCAGCGGAAAGCGGATTGCATATTCGTGCAGCCGCCCGTTATACATTATCAAGGCTCTGAAATTCAATTGGCTACAGACCTAAATTACAGGTTCCATATCAGGAAGAGGACCACTGACGAGATTTGCTGCCGTCCCGCCCAACTATGCACAGAAGCCTCAATAGGCTTTGCATGGACACGCTCAGGTGACTCTACTCACCGCAAAGGCTTCACATCCAGAGGCCTCATGCCCCTCCTGCGTTAATCGCTATCAGGCTTTTAACATTTCAGGCAATAGCATTAACACTAGTCCTGAAGATGATCCCAGTTCATATTTGGAGCTAGGGATCAAAACGTCACGTCGACTGCTTTAACAGAACTGCATGTTATAATTGTACATTTTATTGCAGTAACTGTTTGTGCGTGCTTACACAAGATTGCATTGTATTGTAAGCCGCCATTTGCTCCAACTCTTTTGCCTGTTTGACTTTCCTTATCCTTATCCTTTTCCCTTTATTGTTTTTTTCCCCTCACTTGGTACAGGCTTGTACCCAGTTTTTTGATTCATGTCGTGTCTCACGTATTCTGTAAATCCCTGAAAACTTTTGAAAATAAATAATTCCCTGTCCGGCTGGACATTGGAGAAAAACAAGCCATAGTTCTTATTTAAGTCTATGTTTGCCATTTAAGATAATTATTTGTTAAGCTTAGGACCTGTGTTCTTGATAAAAGTCGTTAACCATCACGCCATGCCACATAGGATCACTGACCCTATGTCTGATGCTGACATTCACTCCATTCTACTTCATTACAATACCGCCCATAATAAACCTTCTCTCCCACCATCCAAGATCCAGACTATTTCCTCCAACTCATTTAGAGAATCCAGTGTCAATCTCAGAACATTGTTGTTGGAGTCTCCTAAATATCTGATAGGGAGACTCCAGAGAATACAGTTGATGGCCGCCAAGTTCGCACTAAAGAGACCACACCAGTCTTCATCATCTCAGGCCTTGGCCGAGCTCCAGTGGCTCTCAATTATGCAGAGGGTACAGTTTAAGTCAATGTGCATAGTCTCTAAGGCTCTGTATGGCATTGGGCCCAAGCCATTACAGAGCAGGTTTGAATGGTATGTCCCCCCACGTAACCTTCGCTCCTCCTCAGCTAAACTGGTGAGAGTATCCAGGTTTAGAAGAGTTAGATCTGGAGGAAGAGCTTTTAATATGCGCCAAAAAGAACTATGGTGGATCAAAGGAGATACCACTCAACTACACAGAGATTCCACACATCTCCTTTCTTTCAGAAAACAACAAAAGAAATTGAAAAAAGAAACAAAAGAAACAAAAAGGTACACCCTATATACAGGTATTACATGAAGCCAGAAGTTAACACACATAATCTTACAATTTCTTAGGCTTGTTGGTCGGACTACCAAATCTTCCCCAGTGGATACCTTCAGCCCTGGATGAAGACAGCTCTACCCTAGACCACTGTGTTACAGACCACTTACTCTCACTGCCTCATCCAGTTCCATCCCTGATCCAAAATCCAGCACTGAATTTCACCGGCTTTACCTCCGTGCTTTGCATCATACCATAATTTATATGGAAATGACTCCTCTTCTGGTGACTATTCCACCTATCTAGCCTTTGGCCTCCACCCACGGTTGTCCATGGTGACTGGCAGCCCCCCCATTCATCAAGACAAAAGGACTGTAGCCCAAGACCTCACATGGTGTGATGTGGTATGCACAGGCCATACCCCCCACTTTCTATTACTCTGTGCCAGCTTTATACCCTGAATCACATTACTGAAGTGCTCAACACTTCCATTTCCTTCAGGTTGATAAATAGATGTGGTCCTGTGCATAGCAACATTCCAGCTCAAAAAGCTTTGGAATTTTTTCGATCAGAACTGTTAGCCATTACCACTCATGAGATACTTCGGCACATATTCCCTGGGAAAACCCGTATCCAGGAACCAAGAGCCCACAAACATCACAACTTCTACTTCAGGCCATTTTCAGAAATGTCCATAGATCCCTAATATGCATTTGATTTACCGACCATTCTCCCATATGGGTTCCATCACCTCAACGCTAACTCTTTACCACGACATAGGGGGTTTGTTTACTGGGAATAAAGTTGGACTGAACGTGAGCTGTGATTTTATCAGAATTTATGCTTCCACAGAATCCTTCATCTTCTTTGTCTATCCTAGTCCCCCAATACAATATTCTTTAGTTAGCCCTTTGTTTTTCATATATCTAAATGCCCCCTGTGATAAGTGTCAAGAGTTCTCTCTCAAACTTTCCAGAGAAATCACAAGTCTACCGCAACAATAATCCATCCTCTTCAGCCAATTCTTCCTTACCTCTCATTCAGTCCATCATTCATAAGCCAATAACATCTAATATATTTATTCATGCCTATCAATATTTTGTCTTCCATAAGTTTTTTCGCCCATTTTCTCATGGCTGAGGCCATGGATCTTTTTCCTTTTACAATCATGCATTAAAAAAAATCCCCATTCATTCTTTGGTACTTTTTTGATAGGTAATGGCTTCAGACATAAATCAGAAACTTTTTGCCACACTTGGCACATATTGTACAGTGTAATTCAGACGAACAACTTAATGGCCATGTGAGCCAATGCAGCCACCGCCGCCCACCACAACCTCATCAGATATACTAGAAGAAAGCATTCCAGGACAGAATCTCCACCCACACACACAACAGCAAGGAACTCTTTGGCATCAAAGAGTTCGCCCATCCAACAGTGAGACAACCGACATCCCGCCCGGACCTCTGCGACAGACTCTGCACCTTCTTCCACCACATAATCAGGACCATCTATGACAACTTCAACAACAACAACCTACACAAGGAACCTACACCCACCACCCCCATACACAACGCAGCTTATGCTAGACAGCTGGACAGCTGTCACCATTGAAGGCACCCTGAAGACTATGAAGTCAACCCACTCCGGGGCCCCCACCAGATCTACCACAGACCAGCTGACATCCTCGTCCGAGCTTCGTCAAATCATCAACAGCTCTTTTGAGACAGCCTCCTTCCCCGACGACTGGAAACATGCAGAGATCAACCCTCTCCTGAAAAAACCCACGGCGGATCCCACCGACCTCAAAAACTACAGACGGATCTCATAACTCCCGTACCCAGCGAAGGTCATCGAAAAAGTCATCAACAGCTAGCTCGCATCCTTCATAGAAGAAAACATCCATGACTCGTCCCAATCTGGCTTTTGGAAAACCCACAGCACCGAAACCACCCTACTCGCCGCCACAGACATCCGCTCCATCCCTGACAGAAGAGAGACTGTGGCACTTAGCCTCCTGGACGTATCCGCAGCCTTCAACAGTCTCTCAAAGCAACATAGCCCACAGACTACATGACGCAGGAATCTAGGGCATGGCCCTCAGCTGGATCCGCTCATTCCTGTCCAGCAGGACACAGCGGGTCAGACTCCCGCCCTTCCACTCAGATCCCACACTGAACAGCTACAGAGTTCCCCAAGGATCCTCCATCAGCCCCACACCGCGACTACATGGCTCTGCTCGCACCCATCGTCAGATCCTATGGTCTCAACATTGTATCCTACACAGACGACACCCAACTCATCCTCTCCCTATCCAACGAACCAAACATCTCCATACAAAACTTTCAAGAAGGGATGGAATCTGTCGCCAGGTGAATGAAGAACAGCTGGTTACAACTGAACACGGACAAAACCGAAATACTCATGAAGGACCCATACCTGATGCCTGGTACGACAGACACCTGGTGGCACCCCCGTCCTTGGGAATCCACCCTCCCACACCACCCAAGCATGCAATCTCTGAATCATCCTGGACTCCGAACTCAAAATGGACCGTCAAATCAATGCTGTCTCCTCCTGTTTCCATACCTTCTGCCTCCTACGAAAGACCTTCAACTGGATTCCTCTAGAGCACAGAAAGACCGTCACCCACGCCTACGTTAGCAGCAGACTGGACTACAGTAATGCACCCAAAATCGGGATCAACAAGAACCTTACCAGCCAACTCCATATCGCCTCCACCAGACAAGTCCTCAACCTACCATGTCATTGCCACATCACCCAACACCTGCGGACACTTCTCTGGCTCCCTGTGGAGAAGAGAATCACCTTCAAGCTTCTCACCAACGCCCACAAAGCCCTCCTCAACACCGAACCCGGCTACCTGAACCACCGACTCTCGTTCCACGCACCCCAAAGATCCTTCCGCTCAGCCCAGCTCTCCCTTGAAACGGTGCAGCGCATTAAGAAGACCAGAACAGCAGGTCGCTCCTTCCCCTTCCTCGCAGCCAAGGAATGGAACACCCTCCCTCTCCACCTCTGGCAGACACAAACACTCTCCAAGTTCAAGAAGGACCGCAAGACCTGGCTCTTCGACGAATCACCGAGAACTTCCAGGAGCCTCCCCAGTGCCTTGAGACCCTTTCAGTTGAGTAGTTACCCTTCACCAACCTGTTGATTGATTGAAACTGGTAAAAAGGTTTGAAGCCCTCTCTCTGGCAAGGAATATTTTGTTTCTGCAGGTCAAACACAAAGGTTATAACTATTTCACATCCTTTCTTACCACTTGGGTCAGTACTGTTCCTAACCCATTACCAATTGCAGCAATAGTTACTAACCTTTCAAGACTGAAACCACATTCAGGCGGTGCACTACAAAAGTCTTTATTTAGTTCACCAAACCCTTCCCAACACTACTGGCAATTCAAATGTATACGTATTATTTAGCAATTGTGTGACAGTGTAAGCATTTTCTAGAAAGATATTCACAAACTTTGTGTAAAATTCCACGAGGTATAAAAGCGCCCCTGTATCTTCTTTACTTTTGGGCAGAGGGGCAGTGTTAATTGACTCCATCAACCTCTCCTTTGGTTTAATACCTTCCCTGCCAACTTCTTGCCTCAGACATGCCACATCACCCTTAAGTGGTCAAACCTTTTCGTTTGAAAACTCCCAACCAACTCCTTCGAATTTTTATCGTAAAAACTGCGTGAGGTGCTTGGGTGGATGTATTAATGGTCAACTGCACCTAAATGATTATTGTGTTGGTGAAAAGTACAGACTGTCAAGGCCAGCCTGCTCCGCTCTCCAAAACAGACTTCAGGCAGTTTTAAGTAGACACATGCGCAAGAGCCTGTTGGCAGCATTGATGGAACTGAAAGTTAAGTAGTATGGGCTGAGCTGCTGGCAGCCCGATTCTGCAATAATTGGAGTCCTCTGAC
This sequence comes from Lissotriton helveticus, assembly GCF_964261635.1. Taxonomy (NCBI): domain Eukaryota; kingdom Metazoa; phylum Chordata; class Amphibia; order Caudata; family Salamandridae; genus Lissotriton; species Lissotriton helveticus. The sequence continues at coordinate 418,463,107 of NC_136058.1, read as the reverse complement.
AGGGATGTGGAATTCCTATAGCGCAGAGGGATAGATTATATAAAGTGGACTTTGTTACATGACAAGTGGATTTATAAGGCAACGTGTCCCATGGACAAGCATTCTATTACTTTCTATACCCCTGCTCTGCGCCTGACAAGTATTCTATTCCTTTCTAAACCCCTGCTCTGGGCCTGTCCACAAGTTACAAAAGAGTCACATTCCAATGCAGCTCTGGGTGTCTACAGCATCAACCCTGTACTCCCGAAGCTGCTTGTCCAATATCAGCTGCCTTCTACCATTCCTCCCTTTCCAAGTCGTCACACTGCGACGACTTGGAAAGGATGGGGTTGCAGCATTTGCAAGATGGTCTTGTGCTCTAAACAGAATACACCGCACATGCTTCTGAGCCTCATGTATTCTGTTTACAGCATTAATGTAGAGAAAGAGCTACAGCTGGGCCTCTTTGAAAGGCTGCGTCGTGGACTATTGGTGTGCAGAGCCTGCGGCCCCCCAAAACATACCCTCATAAACACCAGCTTCACTTGTAGTACAATACATTCACTGGTTTTACGCCTCACCACTTTCAAATTCCACCAGCCGCCACTGCCCTGCTGTGTCCCCAACTGACCTCGGTCACAAAATGGTTGAATTGTGGCAACATGTGGAAGATTTTGGGAGAATTCATCATCTGACAATTGAACCCCAGATCTCCATGTGGCTGATCTGCACCTCACTGGCAGCACGTGGCCTGAAATTACCATCTGGATGGTAAAGATCACTGAAGTGTATTACTACTGGGCAGTTATTCCCCATATCTAATATCTGTCAGTAACCCGTGAGACTCACGGGGAATAACGGCTTCTTTGCAAATTTAGAAAAGTACAAGGGGCATTGTTGACGGATCATAGATCTATAATAACGTTGCAGGAGCCATGATACAATGATATCTTTAATTTCAATATCGAAGTAACACCTGTCAAATTATTTCGCCCCCCCAGATATGAACCACTTAAATCTCTGTACTGGCATCTGACACGCCGAAACAATGCCAAAGTATAGGTTATATAGGACTAGTGTGCAGAAAACACTGTAAATCCGAAACGGTTTCAAAGGATGTCTCCCTTTACTGTCATCAGCAACCTGTCCACATCTTTGCTGGCTGTTTTCCTCGTACTGCATTATTTTGGCAAAATCAACTGAATAAGCCCTTTATGATCGTGACGGAGATGTACTGAAATATATTATAATTATATGGATTAGGAGAACGTACTGTTCCTCATTAACTTGTATTGAACGGAGGCAGTTTAAGGCGGGAGAGAGCCAGAGAAAGGTTTATTTTGGCTCGAGGAGCCGAGCCAGGCACCGGGCTCGAGCCAGAGCCAGAGTCGAGCCAGGCACCGGGCTGGAGCCAGAGAAAGGTTTATTTTGGCTCGAGGAGCCGAGCCAGGCACCGGGCTGGAGCCAGAGCCGAGCCAGGCACCGGGCACGAGCCAGAGCCGAGCCAGGCACCGGGCTGGAGCCAGAGCCGAGCCAGGCACCGGGCTCGAGCCAGTGCCGAGCCAGGCACCGGGCTGGAGCCAGAGCCGAGCCAGGCACCGGGCACGAGCCAGAGCCGAGCCAGGCACCGGGCTCGAGGCCGAGCCAGGCACCGGGCTCGAGCCAGAGCCGAGCCAGGCACCGGGCTCGAGCCAGAGCCGAGCCAGGCACCGGCTGGAGCCAGAGCCGAGCCAGGCTCCGGGCTCTGCTCTCCCCGCCCCCCTCCAGGGCCCCCTACCCTCCCCGGGCCGCACCGGCTCGAGGCCACACATGGAACCCCCCCTCCTCACCCGGCCACAACGGCGCCTCGTCCTGCGTCACTTGACCCGGCGATGCCATCCATCGGCAGGGCGCTCTTCTCCTCAGCGGCCGAGGAACCGCCCCGGATATTCCCATTTCAACCAATCACGGAGCTTCTTTGAAAGAAACCCTACAATAGTTACAACAACTTCCGCTTCTCATGGCCACTCGAAGTGCGCGTGAACAGCGGACAGTTGGATAATCATCATTGGGTTACCATGTCCTATCCGCCAATGACAAAAACAATATAACTTACTACTGTTAGAGTGACTTTACAGCAGTGACGTGCCAGTCACTCTCATGAATGCCTCGGTGTGCACAGCTACAGGCGCTCCTTCTACTGTTAAACAAATGCCTGTGTCACCTGTAGTGATGAATCGGGTGTTTGCCGCAGAGGCTTCTGGGTATGCAAATGCCTGTAGCTCGCTACGCCCCCTCCAGTGACAGCAAGGTTCCTGTAGCAGCCCCATGGTGACTTGTGCTCTGGGTCCAGGCTGAGAAGAGTCTCAAAATCCAGTAATGATCACACAGACAACATTTGAAGACAGGGAGGGGGAGATTTAAAATAGAAAATCAGGAGAATGAAAACCCCCCATTGACTTCTGTTGTAGAAAATGCAATTTCAGGCAAGAGACGGCTAAAATAAAGGCATTTGTAGCTTGAAAAATCTGTAGTCTCCTGCCTGAATAGGGTCTATTGGCATGTATGAATAATGACCAAAGGCTCCGTGGGGTTAGGGTACTTCCACAATATACACGTGTGCATATGTGCCAATAGACCCGATTCACACAGGACAGTCCCAACTTTTGAGCCAAAAAGGCTGTCCCTGCCTGACATGGCAGCGTCTTCAATGCAAGTCAATGGGGAAATGCATCTAGCCCTGCCCAGTGCCACGCATCAGGACTGAGACTAACACATGTTACTGCTGGTGTCCGCATCAATAGACTAAAATGCATTAGTCACGCAATTATAGCGCTCGGGGACACTGCAGGAGCCGTGCTCGAGGAACTCAGCTGCACAGCCATGACCGATCGCACTGGCATGCGCTGTGCTAGTAGAGCATGCTTTCTCACTTGTTGTAATGTTTACACACTGCAGTGCCTCCTAATGAAGGCTCTCCGGTGCCCCATGGAGAATCAATCAATCAATCAATCAATCAATCAATCAATCAGAGGGCAGGTGTCTCTGTCATTAAAAATTCCAGACATGGATCCTAGAGGCAGCACCTTGCCTGTTGTTCATTCTCGGCAACGCACCCGCCCCACTGTGACCTCGCACGGGCTGATTCACCAGAGTCAGACACCTCCAGGCAGCAGCTTTATTTTAAGTTGCCGCAACAGCACATTAAATCTAGACATCACCGGCCTTCACCCACGCCCAAATGAAGCCTACCTGCTAAGGGTTTCAGATCGCTATGAGTAAAATTTTAATAAATTTAGAGTAGTTATGAGTGACTTGTGTGTTTTGCTGTTCACCCTATGTGGGAAGGGTATGCCCAGACGTGGGTCCCGTGCTCACTACGCCACTGGAGTCAAGCTATCCTGGATGAAGACGGCTGATAGCCAGAAACTGGTCCTTAGGATGCTTGATTCCGGTCCAGGGAAGACATGGCTTGGCAGTTCGGTCTGGACTGTTCCCATGAGTCACAGGGTCAAGACTGATTTGCATATGGCCATGTGTGAACTGGGGTGGCTTGGTGAGCAACATAACGATGGATTAAACCAAGATCTGTGATTGGGGGTGAGTGTTTTGCCATTGTGCAACATTCCGTCCATCATTTTGTGTGTTTTGCAGTAAATATTCCAGGCAGACAGTCAACCATGTGGATCCTGGAGGCAGCACCTTGCCTGTTGTTCATTTCTGGCAATGCACCCGCCCCACTGTGACCCCGCACGGGCTGATTGACCAGAGTCAGACACCTACAGGCAGCAGCTTTATTTTAAGTTGCTGCAGCAGCAAATTAAACCCAGAAATCACCGGCCTTCACCCGCCCCAAATAAAGCCTACCTGCTGTGAGTAAAATTTTAATAAATTCAGTGTGGTTATGAGTGACATTCCAACGGCTATGAGTGACACTTACTTAAGAACAAAATTAAGCAATGAAGAAGAGGAAAAAAACAAATAAATATCAGAAGTTACACCAATTTGAGCAACGAGAAACTCTAAGAAGAACTTAAAACTGCTGCAAAGCACCAGAAATGGAAGGGCAATAACTAGAGACAGACTGCACTTCTCAGTCACAGAGGGCAGGGGGCACTACAGCTGCTCACAAGATGATCTCATTGGTCTGATCATTCATGGCCACGCACTATCCTAAAAAGCACATTTGATGGTATAGCATAGCAAGTGCAACTAGGGGATTATACCATGACGCCCAAGCACAGGCATATTTGTTATTATACCACCATATTGCGAATCCATCATTCAAGTCTTAAGCCCCCTATAGCTGTATTGATGCGTGTAAGTAAACATTGTAAAAACCCTGTGACTGATACACCCATACCTATACATTCTGTCCCTGCATCTCCTGGCACCAAGGACAAGGTATGTGCTCTGCAGTGTTTGCTGGTTACCCCTGCATTTAGTAATAGAATAAGGTGATGTTCACAGCGTGTCTGCGTCTCCTCTTCCACCACACACTCACCTTGAGGAATGCAGTGCTGCGGGCTTATGCGTGGGTGCACGATACACACTATTAACAGTTTCCTGAACACATCCAAGAGTGCAGGGTGTGCAGGCTCGTGTCATACTGTGGTGATAATACACGGTGCACTGCAGGTTAATAACAACTCCACCTCCGATAGGTAATATTAACGTCAAAGTATTTATTCATCGGTTCCTGGTTCCTCATACATAGAGAGTGATGCCAGCAACACCCAGCACAACAGCTACTCCTGGCCAACTGATGCCCCCAATGTTCCTATTCTAACACCTGATCATGTCCCTCACCAACCTTCCACTCACAACACTCCAATGTCCCACACACCTTCCCTCTATACAAATAACAACCACAACAAAACAACAATAGATGAATGACACATGTCCTTTCCCTACTTAGAACACCAACTACCAGGAAATAAATATGCACACTGTAAATAACTAAAATATAATAATATTCCATTACAATCTCTTTAATAATTACCAGGCAATTTACTCTCTCTCACACTTCGAAGTACTCTCACATCTGGATCCCTCTGACCTCCACCATTGGCCACACCACAACTCCCACACATCTCACTCACCCTTGAACACACCTCATCACTAAGCATGGGCGGATTTTGCGGATTGGCAATCCGCGAACTTGCGTATTTACGGATTCGCAATCCGCGAAGATCCGCGAACTCTAGCGGATTTGCGGATTTTTCCGTTTTTTGTGTTGGCGCGTGTTCGCGCCGATTTTGGGACAAGTTCGCAATTGCGAACTTACTTTTCGGCTTGCAACGGCCGCGACTATGTTGTTTCTACGTCTGGTTTATCATCACAGGTTCACAGCACCCTCTGTTTCACCACTGCCACCCTCTGGGACACCCATGCCACCCTCTAGTACATCCTCACTGGCACCTATTAGGTTTATTTATCACTGTAGATTATGGTGGTTGAAAAAAGCAAGCACACCTGCCCTTCTTCAACTGCCATCAATTAATTTGTGTTTCATTAATGTGTCAGTAATTTTGAAAGTTCCAGTCTGGCTGGCACCTGCTTCCTTCCTTACCTGTAATTTGCTTTTTGTTGCAGTGAAATTTTTTTTCACAGGACCTTTATGGTGCTATTCTATGAGCCTGCTGTTTGGGTCATAGCAGGGTCATAGAATAGTTGCAAACTCTGGAGGGGCCCATCAGGAAGCACTACCTTGAATGTTACTAATGTTAAGTTTGAACTTTTGCACCTGCTCATTGCTTTCATTTTAGCTAAAATCGTTTTTTCTGCAATTTCGCGCGTTTTTTGGGGCGCGAATCCGTGCGAGATCGATTTCGGAAGCCGCGAATACGTGCGAATACAAAATTGTTTTTGTTGCGACGTGTATGTTCGCGTGATCTTGCGCGTGTTCGCGAGGCGCTTCTAGCTATTCGTTTGCCAAGTTACCCTATCGGTCGTACACGGGCGCGGCCATCTTGTTGGCGTGACGTAATTCCGTTTCCGCCCGCTATGTGTAATCTCGCAAAGTGTGCTGCTCGCTAGTACAATTTCGCGCGTACTCGCAAGGAAAATCTCGCGCGAACTTACCCACGCGGTCGTGAACGGGCGCGGCCATCTTGTTTCTCATTCATTGCTATGGTTCTGGGCATGCTTTCTCTATCCTCTCTCAATCTCTGCCATCCTTTGCTTGTTTGAAGTTTTTTTGATCTAATTTTACTTATTATCTAACCCTCTATTTTTCTAGCTCTATATTTTTGTGTTTTCTGCAGCTTTTAGTTACTTTTAAACTACTTTTTTAAACTCTTTTCTTTTCTTCTTCACTATTCTATTTCTTCTTTATCATTTAAGTTTATTTCTGCCCAGACCATGGTAAAGGGAGCCGGGAAGCACCCTGAGAAGGGGAAGGGTCCCGCACCCCGTGCCCGGCTCCCGTGCGGGCGTTTAAGGGGGGAGCAAGTGGTCCCGAGGGAGATCTTCAGCGCGGAGGAAGTGGCGGCACTGATCTTCCACGTCCAGCGCCGCCTCCCCAAGACGATCCTGGGAGGCGGCAAGATCGCGACCGGCTATGGCATCCGGGAGCGCCGCCAGCGGTGGGAGAAGGTGTGCCGGGCCATGTACAAGATCTCTGGGGTCCGGCGCACATATAACCAGGCCACCCACCGCTGGACCGATGTCATGGACCGGGAGCGGGACTTGCTGGACGCGCTCGGCGTAGAGGTCCCCGGGCTTGGTGAGTAGTAGTAGTAGTACATTTACTACTCTGTTTTATCCTGCTCTGTTATTTGCAAATCTTTGTTCTTTACCAAGAGCAATAATGCTGCCGATTACATTGAGGTAAATTATATTTCAAAATCTTCTATGCATTTCATTTTCAGGTGCACTGCTCTCCTTCTCAGTAGCCTTGCTTGCTACTATGCTTCTTTGTTTTGTATGTTGTGTTTAGAAGCATTTCATTGGCCTGAGAAATTATGTATGAGTGTACTGTAAAGAAAAGAACTGCGTAATGCTAGACAGTAAGGGTCATATTTTCAATTACCGGCGCATCCCTGCAAAGTAGCAGGGATGCGGCAGTAATTGTGTGCCATGCCACCACCACCCATTGGCCCAAAACGTCACAGAAGCCTTACGCATCTGTGCCGTAAAGGCAGCGCATTGCTGGAGTTGCGTGCCAACGATGGCGCAGCTCCAGCAATGCTCTGGGGTACCCTATCTCCCCAATGCTGCATCAAGCCGTACGTCGGCTTCAAGCGCGCAGGGTTTGAGTCATGCATCATTGTCCTAAAAGTGACTGATTGACATCTTGTAGATTTCCCTCAGCCACTTTTAGGATTCGTTCCTGCGCAGGTACGCCCTCCCTTGCGCCGGAACGCCCCCTGATGGCGCAGGGCTTTACAACGTGATGCATCGCCCATATGCCCATATGTGTTTTTTTTTTTAATATATACGCCGCACCAACACCATGGCGAGTCTTTTGTTCTGCCGCTGCGTCAGAAAAGGCACGCAACAATGGAGGAAAATCAGCCGCAACTTCCGCAAGGGACTTATAAATCAGCCCCAACAGACTGAAGTCCAGTCCTTCCTTTAGACAGTCACATGGCTATCAGAAGAAATAGTGGCGGTGGTGGCGGGTGGATTGATAGTTTGAGTATTCACTGATCTGCAAGCAGGATGGACTTTGTCTGTCACGTGTTGCGCACTGCTGCCTGCAGTGCCAGGCCTAGGCAAACCTCTTTAGTACTCTGTTTATTGAGTTACATAGGAACTTTCTAAGTCAACGTTCCGCAAATCAGGCAATACGAATAACGTAGTATACCACATGAGATAGATCCCGTGGAATAGTTGTCTATCTATTTGCTATTTTTCCAAAATATGTTGTTATTGTTCTTTTGAAATGTTTGATTTGGTTGAAAAATCTCATCCATGTTTTCTGGTTTTTCTTTCTTTCATGTTGTACATCAGCTCCCCCCAAGGGCAAGAGGACACAGGAGGAGGGTGCTGAGGATGCAGGCCAGGATCGGGCAGGCGAGGGCTCCTTTGCTGGCCCCAGTAAGTTTACATTTTAATAAACAGTACATATTTTTTCCTAGCGTTCCTCATTCGATTTTTTCTAAATCGTCTTTGATCTTCTTGTAGACTGGATATAAATTCTTATCCTGCCTCGAATATGACTCCCTGTGGTATTACTAGACTATTCTTATTAGTCTGTCTGTGTAGCTAACTAAGATTGGACATTTGGCAATTCCATTGGACTCCCATTATATTCAGCAATACCTCTATGCACTGTCTCCTTACTGACTAGATAGTGTGGCAGAGTCATTCAGCTCCCGAAGTCACCGATTATAGATCCCCAATGATCTCTAGATTATCGTACGCAGGACAAGAGAGTAGTACGGAGTCACAGCACAGTCAAGAAGTGTCAGAGGCACTCATGCTTGCAAAAATTCCAAAACCTTTAGCTCATCCACTCTAGTCTAGAGGAACAAAAACCACAGAGTCTATTTAAGTGTAAAAGCTTTATTAAAAGTAAACACATTTATTAAAATCTACTTTGTCATAAAACTATTTAACTGTAAACGGAAAAGTGGTTAGTGCTGACGATTAATTGGACACATTTCTTGTGGTCGAGCCGAACTCTCACCTAGTTTGAACTTGATCCTGGTCGTGTTCTTAGGACTCAGGAGTCAAGCTTCTGTCTGTTAGGAGAAAAAGTGGTGCGTGTTAAAAATCAAAAGCAAGCATTCATCAGTTGTGCATAAAAGTGCAGCAAGACAACAGCCTTCCCTGGAAAATGGGACATTTTTACTATGGAGTAGACAGTCACAAATTATTACATTGTATTCTGTTTTTTTAACATTTCTCCTAGACCAAATATTATATAGTAGTGAGTGGTGAATTCTAACATTCTTAAATGTACTTTGTAGGTGTAACATCTGGTGATGGGGCCAGCGCGGAGGTGGCTGTGTTGGACTTGGACTCGGAGGCCTCTGGGGAGGAGGCGGCGTTAGAAGAGCTGGTGGCCGTTCCTGTGGGGGATCAAACGGTGGTGGCGGAAACAGGTAAGCTATATATTCCTTACTTATTGAGATTGAAGACTGCATAGTGTGCTTTCTGCACGGGTGTATTACAATTACAAATCAACCAGGTAGTAGCCTCCTCGAAATGTACTTCGACTTAGCTGTGAAGTTTTTGGTGAGAAGAATCCCAATAAGTTCTTAGACGAACGTGATGGATGGGATGAACGAAAAGCGAAAGAAGGGTGTAAGTAAGTGGGACGCGAACATGTATGATGGCTGGCAAAGAAGAACGATATGTGTTTGCTTGGACCCAGAGGTGGCTGGGAAGGAAAGAATATGGTATGGTGCATGGCTGGGTCAATGATGAAGCAAGGATGGGTGGAAGGACAGCAGCCTGGGTGGGTGAAACAGAAACTGTATGTGTGCGTATACTTTGACTGAATGGATGCCTGGAGCATGGTATTCTCTGACTCTTACATAGCACATGTGTATCTAGAGAGAGTAGATGGTCGCCAGGTGAAGTAAGTGTTACCTTGAAGAGCATGTACCACCGCACCCGCACGTCCGTCCCAGTGCAGGGAAGGCAAGGAAAAGAAATTGTAAATGTGTCCAATACTACCATGAATAGTAGCAGTACTTTGTATTGCGTTTGCATTCACAGCATATATCTGGTTATTACGGTGGACACTCCGTACCTCTCTTAATAACTTTAGTTTACTTGTAGTACGTCATTCATGTGTGGGTGTATCACTGTTCACTCAATATTAAGCAAAGCACCTAAAGTCATCTCATCTGTCATTAAATACGTCCCATGTGAAGTGATAGATAATCAAATTAGTTAGCTTCTTCAGTTTCCTTTTCTAGTACTCATTTGCACTGTAGGGTGAAAGGTAAATTAATTAAGCAGTAGCCCTTGTAACAGAGTATTCTCAGTGCCACCCGTAATAGAAAAGTAATAGCTTCACCACCTGCATGTACTGGACCGGTACAGTAACGCAAGTCTGTCTCCATCATCATGGTGTGCAACTTTTTTTCTCGGGTGCAACTTCACTGTGCTGTGTCCATGTCATTCAGCCGGCTTGCATAAGATAACGTACCCATTTCCCTAAACAAGAGAGAAGAAGAAGAATAAGACTGGTGTACTGTCATAGTCGACTGTAATGGAAGTCCATAGTGGTCGTAGAATTAGTTCATTAAACTACCACTACTGTTAGAGCAAGGATGCAGAAGTGGGAGGTTACATAGATACTGTCCTCAATAGTTATGTACTGTGCTTTCAATTTGCTACTTGTACTCTGTGACCCAACTTTCGGCTCAATCACTTTGTGTTATTAATAAGGAGCATTGGTTACAGACTATGTCTTTCTTTCTTCATATAGTTGCTCCTTCCAAATCAACAACAAGGAGGGAGCAGGCTAGATTGGCCCGGCAACGGAGGCTGGAGGCCACAGTCGCCGAGTATCGGCGGCTGGTGGCCCTGGAGGAGGAGGAGGACACGCAGTCGAGCGGGGCAACATCTTCGACTGTGACCACTGCATCCTCCTCCGTGACTAAGCCAGCGGGACCGAGCCGGGCTAAGAAAGCCGACCGCCACCGCCAAGCAACCGAAATACCAGCTGCCCCCCACAGGAGCTGCAAGGAACGCCTACGAGTCCGCATGTCCAACCTGGAGCAGGAGGTCCTGAGGTATAAGACCTTGGTTAAGGGCCTCCGCTCCGAGCTTGCCACCCTCCGCAAGGAGTATGATGCCCATGCCGCATCATGCACCAGCACCAGCACCCTCCAGTAGTGGAGTGTCCCTTGCCCTTTTTTTATAGACTTTTGGGGGGTGGGATTTGGGAGTTGGGATCGTTTTGGGACGTTTCAGAGACAATCGTTGGGGTTAGGGTGGGTGAGGGAGATTATTTTGTTAGGGATAAATAAATATATTTTTCAACTTTATCTGACCATACCTGTTTTTTACTGCTTTTCAGTCTGGTGGGTGGGGGGCGGGGGTGTAACAGTAACTTTGTTTTCCTGAACAGTCGTAGGACTTTAGTAGTACAACCGTCAATCTCTTGTCTACTCCGAAATAATACTCCATTATACTACCTCCCACCAAACGCTTATCTTACCTGTAATTTGTGTTAGAAATTAGGGCTAGGCCCAGGGCTGGCTCCAGGTGAAATGGGGATTAACGTTGTCATTCCTGGGCGGGTGACATTTCCTCATTGCGGTGGTACTAGTGGTGTGACACAGTGGCAGTTGCATGCCTATGGAAAAAAAGAAAACAAAACCTTGTTTGTACTCCTTACTGTAGCATTACAACGGTTACGGTACGATCGAGAAAATAGCAGGTGACAGTACACTAGAACAGTGCCATAATGTAGCCTAACAAATGGTAAAGTATTGCAAGTATAACTAGTACTTGCGTTGAATTTATTTGACATTGGCTACTACTACTAGAAGATATAGTACTGAAGCTGAGTAAGTCTAGAAGATATCCTCGTATTCCTTCACCAGCCTGTTGCTGCTATCACCTTATCCTCCCCAGCAAGTGTGTGGAATTATTGATGTCATTTTAGTCAGACATCAAGCAAAACAACACAGCCCGGGGGAAGAGGGTTAGGGTTTGTAAAATGGATGGGAATGGGGGTTTCTTTTTGGGTAGGTTTTGTTGAGAGAAGAAAAAAAAAGCAGAGCATGGACAAACAATAATTGAAGATACAGAGTTTACAGACAATCTTTGGTTACAAACTAAAGGTAAGCACATGCAGTCACACTCATAGAATAAAAGACAACAATGGATACTGTATCTGTATTGCGTATGTTGTTGGAGTTGTCCTGTTGAAATTGGTAAGTAAGTTGCATGCAGCAAACAATTCCTCTTATTGGCGGCACTCCTCCATTCCAGCTGACGCTTCGTCCATCAATGTGGTGGTGACCACTGACAGAAGAGACACCCTGTCCACTGCCTGCCTGGCGGATGTTGACTGAAACCCGGCCTGTAATTATTGAACGGAAAACAGGAAGTGCTATTACAATACCACTGATAAATAAATAAAAGGTATGTACGCTGTGTGGTTCAAAAAGTGACACTTTGATTTCCCTAATAGACAGTACAATATTTTTGAAATTGCGTGCTCTGTCTGAGTCACCTTTTTAAGGATCAATAAGTATGGCCAAAATATTATAGCGGATCTTTCCCCTCAAGGTGGGTGTACTACTGTGTTTTAGAACAAAATTTGACCTTCCCAGCAATGCTCCCACCAAGACCCTTACTAAAGCCAGTCGCAAAAATGTAGAAGAACCCAATCATATCTCCAAAAACGATGCCTAGCAGAAAAATGGTTACAAAACGTACTTTGAAAGTAACAGTAGACCCAAATACAGACCGTGGATTGTATTCAAACCACTTGCCTGCAAGCAAAAGTATCCATAGCCAGCATCGCTCCAACAGTGCTCTACAACAACAGAACCGCGTTGCAATAGAACCCCCCTAAACACATGCAATCCTGCTGCTAGGGCTAACCCTAACGAACCCTAACTTTCAAAAAGTGCCAAAACTGGTGTTTCCTTATGGATTTTGTCCAACAAACTTCTAGCCGGTATTAGACCTTCCCAGGAATGCCCCAGGCAAGACCCGCCAACCCACCCGCAAAAAAACACCCGACACAACACCACCAAACAGCGAAAAAGCTAAATCTCATACTTACAATGTCTCTCGGCCTTCGGTCCAAACGCGGCGCTGTGCAGCTAGGTCGTCATCATCATCAATCATCATAACTCCTGTTTTCCACAACGGATTTCCTGAAAAGCAAATGCAATCAAGATTAGACTGTCGCAGCAGTGCTTCGACAGAGACCCCGGCCGCAACCCACCCACGAACAGCAGGAAGCCCCCCAAAACGCTACATTGAGCAAGATGTCTGAAGAAATGGCAAAAAAAAGGCTGTTCCTTATGGATTTTGTCCAAAACACTTGTATCCGGTATTAGACCTTCCCAGGAATGCCCCAGGCAAGACCCGCCAACCCACCCGCAAAAAAACACCCGACACAACACCCCCAAACAGCGGAAAAGCTAAATCTCATACTTACAATGTCTCTCGGCCTTCGGTCCAAACGCGGCGCTGTGCAGCTAGGTCGTCATCATCATCAATCATCATAACTCCTGTTTTCCACCACGGATTTCCTGAAAAGCAAATGCAATCAAGATTAGACTGTCGCAGCAGTGCTTCGACAGACACCAAAAATTACACACAAACCCCCGGAACCCCGCCAAAGAGCACCTCAAAGGCAAGCAAGTCAGCAAAAACGGCAAGAAATTTCCACCTCATATTTGGTCCAAAACACTTTTGTCCATTATTAGAGCTTCACAGCAATGGGCCCAAAACCGTCAACTCACCCGCAAAGAAGTACAACACCCCCACAAGTGCTGAGTCTTTCTTCATTGTGCGTAATCCAGCACTCTGCTTGGAGGGAAATCGCAGTCTGGAGGAGGAGGATAGAGGAGCATGTTCTTCAGAACTTGTGAACCTGAGGAATGTAGACTGCGGCACCTTCAAATCAATAAGCAAACAAGTGAAGACAGTTCTGATGATGGTCTTGTTTTTGGGATTAGGTGATTAAAGTTTGAATTAAATTAACTGTGCAAAACAAAGAAAGAGAGACACAAAGCACACAGGAATAAAAGTGAATAAGGACGAAAAAGAAAGTTCTTGATTGATTGTCTCATTTTCAGGGCTCGGTGTCAGGGAATAAGAACAAGATTTCGTCATCAAACTCTGCGAATTCAGGCTGGATGAGGTCAGTGGCACCGAACAGAGAAAAAATCTCCTCATCTACGTTGCTGTCCTCCTCGTCTTCATGCGGCGTGCTTTCTCGTACTTTGTAATCTGGTGGTATGAGGTGCTGATTCATCTTGATCATTGTCAGCCGCTCCACATTTTTGGGCGAGAGGCGGCTCCGTTTGGGAGTTACAATGCCACCAGCAGCACTGAAAACACGTTCAGAAGACACACTTGCGAGTGGGCAAGACAAATAGTTTATAGCCAGGTTGAAGAGCTGTGGCCACAATTGTTTTTTGCCATGCCAATACTGCAATGGCTCATCATTAAGGAAGACCTCTGAGTCATTCAGATAGTCCTGCACCATCGACTCAAGGTCATCAACTGTTCCTCCACTTTGCTTACTTTTTGCTGTGCCTGTGACATTTTTTCGAGAACCATACCCCATCAAACTTAGCCAATCCTCCTCCCCAGCCACTGTTAGTGTTGTCATTGTGTGTGGTGCAGATGATCCAGTTGCCGGTGTCTTTAACGGCTGAGAGGTCACTTGTGCCCCAGCCACAGGTGCAGAAGTGGATTCTTGTGACTGCGGATGGCCTGCTGATGCTGATGCTGATGTACTGGCTTCTCCTTCAATAACCTGCCGTTCTTTTTCAAACCTCTTGGCTGACCAGGCTAACCAATGTTTGTACTTTTGAACATCTGCATCAGCGAAAGGAAAGAATGCGTTGTCTGCCAGCGCCTTTTTGTAGCGTGGATCCAGAATAGTAGCACAAATGTAATGCTGATCTGAGTTGATGTTTTTAAGACGTTCATCACCACGTAGGCGATGTAATAATTTCTCAGACAAAATGAAATGGGTTTTTTTTTTTTCATCTTTTTGAAACTCAGAAGAAACCGCCATCAGTTGGTGCTCCAGTATGCACAACAATGGGATAGCTTTTCCCAAATTACAGTCCTCCTGGCTGACTGCACGCGTGAAGAACTCAAAAGGACGAAGCATGTCTGTCAGGCTTTTAACTATGGCCCATTGCGCCTTACTCATCCGCAGGTCCTCCTTCTGAGATGTAGCCTCTGTCAAGAAATAGTGATCGAGTACCGTATACTGCTCATACAGACGCTCAAGCATGTAGAAGGTTGAGTTCCAACGTGTTGCCACCTCCTGGATGAGTGCTTTCACTGGCATTCCACGTTCAAGTAGCAGTCTCCGCAGATGCTTCCGGGCCTTAAAAGAATGGCTGAAATGGTTGCACATTTTGCGGCAGGTGGCCATTACCTCGAACGCTGGACTCTCTTTATCACTCAAGAATTTTTGAACTACCAGGTTGATACAGTGCGCCAAACACGGCACTCTAACATGGTCACCCTTCAACATGGCCTTAACTACATTGGCGCCATTATCCGTGGAAACATAACCAATCTTGCGTTTTAGGGGGGATAGCATTGTCAAGACCTTTTTGTCAAACTCTTCCAAAAGGTTTTCTGCTGTGTGACTTTTCTCCAAGCCAAACATGGCTAGTGTTGCATGTTTCCGAGCAGCTTTGAAAACTTGGTCCGGGTCAACACCTGCGTTTAGCTTTGCTATAACACCTGAAAAAGAGACCCAGTGTGCAGTGATGCACATGTAATCATCGCCTGGGCCACTGGTCCACATGTCTGTTGTCAGATGTATTGTGTGAACAGCACTCTTCTGCAAAGCTGCCCCAATCGCCTGCAGCACATCTTCATGTAGTGCTGGAACCGCAACTCTGGCAAAATAGAACCGGCTCGGAACCTTCCATTTAGGGCAGAGCGTTGCAACTAATTCAAGAAAACCTACCGCTTCTACAAAAGAAAAAGGTAGAAGGTCCACAGCTAGCATTTTAGCCAGCTTAGTGTTATACAGACGCGTCAGTGGGTGGTTGCGTTCATATGGCACGTCTGAAGTAAGCATTGTTCTAATGTTGCCCTGGACCAAGCATTTACGGGCTGATAATGACTTCGTTGACCCAATTTTGCTCGCTGGTGAACTTTTGTGCGTTGGTGTCTCACTCGCTCCAACACTCTTAGTGTGCCTCACATTGGGTGTGCTGCTGACAGGGGTACTGGGTGTAAGGGAAGTGTTTGACACGTCTTCTTGCTGCTCGTCATCATCAGATGAAACATCAACGTTTCCTTGAATTTGGCCTTTCTTGATCGCATCTAGGTGCGCAAACCATTTGACAGTGTGCTGTCTCCTAAGATGACCTCTCTGGCCTCCGGTACCATAGTTGGTACCTGGCTTACCACGACTAACTGCTTGCTTACAAATGGTACAAATGGCAAACTTTGGATTTTTTGGACAAACAGTAAAGAAGTCCCAAACTGGGGACTTGAAGTGTCTGTGGGACATGGAGGAGGCGGCGATACTGGTGGTGGTGGTCATGAAGCTAATGCCAGATGAAGTGGAGGATGTGGATTGCCCAACTTTTGTACGTTTTGCACTTTCACCGCCACTAATTAAGGTCGAGGTTGACGGAGGTCTCTTCTTGCCAGAAAGAAATATGGAAGCGGGACGAGTTGGTGTACTACTTAACTCCAATGATTGTGGTGTTTCCACTGCCTCCTCATCGACAACATCATCATCACGCTCAGCAGCTCTTCGGGCTAGGGTCAAAATGTCTGTTTGCTGCATGCCCGCTGGGGCTGCAGTGACCTTTATGATGACTGGGTCGTCGTTGGCAGAGTCTTCATCAGCAGCAGTATCCGCCACTTCTTGTTGAGACTCATCACACTCCATAACTCTGAGACTTTGGACGAGCTTCCTTTTACGCTTAACTACCTTTGTTTGTTCCCAAGTTTGATCCGTATCATCAGAAGGAGGTGTGCTTGAAGAGGATGTAGACACCACCCTTGATCTCTTCCTTGCTAGGGGTGTGGAAGACAATGAAGGATCATCAGGAGGAGTGGCTTCCTCAAATGATACCTCGCCTTGATTGTCGATTTCCTGATGTGCCCCTACTTCGGGAGGAACAACTATTGTGGGCACTTGTTGTGACCCTCCATGCACCTCTGCTTGCGCATCTCCTTGCGCTGCCTCTCCTTCCACATGTACTTGGGCTTGTACTTGCACATGTGATTGTTGTTGCGGCTGTGGTTGTTCAACACTCGTCAGATGAGCTACAACAACCTGTGTTGATTGAGGGACATTGCTGCTGCTTTCTTGCGATGAGCCAACATCACTGGTCGATGGTGATTGAAGAAGTATACTGGCTGCCTCTGCAGCCTCAAGGGCTTGGACTTAAGTTGGCGTGGTGGTGGTGGTGGCACTGAGCCCAATGGAGCGGGGGTGCTGCTGCCAGCTTGGTCCCCAGCAGATCCCGCTGCAGCTGCTGCAGGCATACTTTTTTTTTTACTCCCAAAAAAAGGGGCGGGCGGCACACCAGTGTCCTTGGTAACTTGCTTCTTCTGCTCCTTACTGGCACCTTTCTTGCTAGAGGAGCTACGGGTTACTTTTTTTGGGGCCATCTTCTTCAGAGCAGGTCAGCAGGCAGCAGTTGCACGAGTTGCAGAGGGTTCTGTGTCCAGACGTGACGTCGCGTGACGTTATGCTGCACACACCGCTGCAGGACTTCTTCCTGGCACTGGTGGTTCTATTGAGTCTTCTTGTGCACCTAAAAGCAATGGAAGACAGAGGAACATCAGTTCAGTTATACACCCCAAAAAATCGACAAAACACAGAAAAATGAGCACAATCCCATGCCATCCATGATGTTTACATTGAAGACACCCCACAGAAAGACTAGGGACATGCAAGTATGCAACACTCACTACCCCTGGGCATAAGGGATGAAAAGTAGGCAAAATAAGTGCAGGCCTCAGACACTGCCTCTCCTCAAAATGGCCCCCTTACACCCCAAGCACATGTTGCCTGTACCAACCAGCACTCAAGATGGCCACCACCACCACCCACATGGCCAGTCCACATCAACAGTACACCCCCAAAAAACTGAAAAACAGCCAGAAATCACCACAATCCAATGCCATCCATGATTTTTATATCAAAGAGAGTGAGACCACACCACAGGCACACTCAGTCCATGCACCACCACCACCCCTGGGCAAGCAAAAGGCCACACCAGCAGCCCCCCAAAAACGACAAAAAACAATAAAATAAGCACAATCCCAGCCCATCCATGGCCTCAATTATGTTTAAATTCAAGAAGACACCCCACAGAAAGACTAGGCCCATGCAACACACACCACCCCTGGGCAAAGGGCCACACCAGCAGGCCCAAAAAAACGACAAAAAACAATAAAATCTGCACAATCCCAGCCCATCCATGGCCTCAATGGTGTTTAAATTCAAGAAGACACCCCTCAGAAACACTAGGCCGATGCAACACTCACTACCCCTGGGCATAAGGGATGAAAAGTAGGCAAAATAAGTGCAGGCCTCAGACACTGCCTCTCCTCAAAATGGCCCCCTTACACCCCAAGCACATGTTGCCTGTACCAGCCAGCACTCAAGATGGCCACCACCACCACCCACATGGCCAGTCCACATCAACAGTACACCCCCAAAAAACAGAAAAACAGCCAGAAATCACCACAATCCAATGCCATCCATGATGTTTACATCAAAGAGAGTGAGACCACACCACAGGCACACTCAGTCCATGCACCACCACCACCCCTGGGCAAGCAAAAGGCCACACCAGCAGCCCCCCAAAAACGACAAAAAACAATAAAATAAGCACAATCCCAGCCCATCCATGGCCTCAATTATGTTTAAATTCAAGAAGACACCCCACAGAAAGACTAGGCCCATGCAACACTCACCACCCCTGGGCAAAGGGCCACACCAGCAGGCCCAAAAAAACGACAAAAAACAATAAAATCTGCACAATCCCAGCCCATCCATGGCCTCAATGGTGTTTAAATTCAAGAAGACACCCCTCAGAAACACTAGGCCGATGCAACACTCACTACCCCTGGGCATAAGGGATGAAAAGTAGGCAAAATAAGTGCAGGCCTCAGACACTGCCTCTCCTCAAAATGGCCCCCTTACACCCCAAGCACATGTTGCCTGTACCAGCCAGCACTCAAGATGGCCACCACCACCACCCACATGGCCAGTCCACATCAACAGTACACCCCCAAAAAACAGAAAAACAGCCAGAAATCACCACAATCCAATGCCATCCATGATGTTTACATCAAAGAGAGTGAGACCACACCACAGGCACACTCAGTCCATGCACCACCACCACCCCTGGGCAAGCAAAAGGCCACACCAGCAGCCCCCCAAAAACGACAAAAAACAATAAAATAAGCACAATCCCAGCCCATCCATGGCCTCAATTATGTTTAAATTCAAGAAGACACCCCACAGAAAGACTAGGCCCATGCAACACTCACCACCCCTGGGCAAAGGGCCACACCAGCAGGCCCAAACAAACGACAAAAAACAATAAAATCTGCACAATCCCAGCCCATCCATGGCCTCAATGGTGTTTAAATTCAAGAAGACACCCCTCAGAAACACTAGGCCGATGCAACACTCACTACCCCTGGGCATAAGGGATGAAAAGTAGGCAAAATAAGTGCAGGCCGAAGACACTGCCTCTCCTCAAAATGGCCCCCTTACACCCCAAGCACATGTTGCCTGTACCAGCCAGCACTCAAGATGGCCACCACCACCACCCACATGGCCAGTCCACATCAACAGTACACCCCCAAAAAACAGAAAAACAGCCAGAAATCACCACAATCCAATGCCATCCATGATGTTTACATCAAAGAGAGTGAGACCACACCACAGGCACACTCAGTCCATGCACCACCACCACCCCTGGGCAAGCAAAAGGCCACACCAGCAGCCCCCCAAAAACGACAAAAAACAATAAAATAAGCACAATCCCAGCCCATCCATGGCCTCAATTATGTTTAAATTCAAGAAGACACCCCACAGAAAGACTAGGCCCATGCAACACTCACCACCCCTGGGCAAAGGGCCACACCAGCAGGCCCAAAAAAACGACAAAAAACAATAAAATCTGCACAATCCCAGCCCATCCATGGCCTCAATGGTGTTTAAATTCAAGAAGACACCCCTCAGAAACACTAGGCCGATGCAACACTCACTACCCCTGGGCATAAGGGATGAAAAGTAGGCAAAATAAGTGCAGGCCTCAGACACTGCCTCTCCTCAAAATGGCCCCCTTACACCCCAAGCACATGTTGCCTGTACCAGCCAGCACTCAAGATGGCCACCACCACCACCCACATGGCCAGTCCACATCAACAGTACACCCACAAAAAACAGAAAAACAGCCAGAAATCACCACAATCCAATGCCATCCATGATGTTTACATCAAAGAGAGTGAGACCACACCACAGGCACACTCAGTCCATGCACCACCACCACCCCTGGGCAAGCAAAAGGCCACACCAGCAGCCCCCCAAAAACGACAAAAAACAATAAAAGAAGCACAATCCCAGCCCATCCATGGCCTCAATTATGTTTAAATTCAAGAAGACACCCCACAGAAAGACTAGGCCCATGCAACACTCACCACCCCTGGGCAAAGGGCCACACCAGCAGGCCCAAAAAAATGACAAAAAACAATAAAATCTGCACAATCCCAGCCCATCCATGGCCTCAATGGTGTTTAAATTCAACAAAACAGTTGTATCATGCACCCATAACCAACCCTGGTCCTACTGGATACTGTGGCTACCCACAATATAATTTATTTAATTTTCTGAAAAAGTTCCAAAATTGTACTTGCAGCAACTGTAATGCCCCAAACAAACTTACTTGTGAAAGTTGATTTCTAATCCAAAAGTGATCCAAAGACAGTCAAAAAGGCCTCAAATCCAAATATCCAGCAGCACCCACAAAAAGTAATCCTTCCAGCTCCAGATCCAAATGAAAGTGACCAGGAGATGGACAAAGCACTGGGAGGAGCCTGCTGGACAGGAACAGGAAGTTGGAGACTGTGGGGCACTTCCTTCCTCCCCCCCCCCAAAATGGACTCCTTGCAAAAAAAAAGGCCATGCAAATGTCAACCTGAGGAGTGATTCTGATAAAAATCATAATTTTCTGAAGGTTTATCCTGTTTGCTGGTGATTTTCTTGTGCGAAATTGCAAAATCTCTATTTCGCAAGTGCGAGATTGTTCCTTTCCGCCGCAACTACGTGTTCGCAATTGCGAACTCTCGCGAGGTGTGCTGTGCAAGGTGGCAAGCCGCGAGTACGTATTCGCGGGCGACAAACTCCCGCGGGAACACGCAGCAAGATCTAAAATGGCGCGTCACTCGCAAAGAAAAACAACTCGGCAAACGCTAAAATGACGGAAAGTGAACGCCGTGCACCACGCCGCGCGCCGCAACCAAGCAAAAAATCCGCCGCGAGCGGATTCACGGATTTTCGACAAATTCGCGAGCGTTCGCGGATTGCGAATTTGCCGAAAATCCGAAAAATCCGCGATCGGAGCGGATTTTACGCCCATGCTTAGTGGTTGTCCTTGTCTGGTGTGTGGTTGTCCTTGTCTGGTGTGTGGTTGTCCCTGTCTGGCGTGTGGTGGTCACTGTCTGGCGTGTGGTTGTGCCTGTCTGGTGTGTGGTTGTCTCTGTCTGGTGTGTGGTTCTCCATGTTTGGTGTGTGGTTGTCACTGTCTGGTGTGTGGCTATCCCTGTCTGGTATGTTTTTCTCCCTGACTGGCGTGTGGTTGTCCCTGTCTGGCATGTGGTTGTCCCTGTCTGGTATGTGGTTGTCGCTGTCTGGTGTGTGGTTGTCCCTGTCTGGTGTGTAGTTGTCCCTGTCTGGTGTGTGATTGCCCCTGTCTGGTGTGTGGCTGTCCCTGTCTGGTGTGTAGTTCTCTCTGTTGGGAGTGTGGTTTGCCCTTTTGGGTGTGTGGTGGTCTCTGTCTGGTCCCTGGTATATGGTTGTCCCTGTCTGGTGTGTAGTTCTCCCTGTCTGGTGTGTGGTTGTCTCTGTCTGGTGTGTGGTTGCCCCTTTCTGGTGTGTGTTTGCCCCTGCCTGGTGTGTGGTTCTCCCTGCCTGGTGTGTGGTTCTCCCTGTCTGGTGTGTGGTTGTCCCTGGCTGGTGTGTGGTTGTGGATGAGGGTGGGGTGGTTGTGAAGAGGGCCTTTGGTACAAGGAGGTAAGAGGTGTTTGTTTGGGAGGCAGAGGCATGTCTGAGGCGTGACTGACAAGGACTCCATACACATGAGAAGGAGCAGCAGAGGGGCCCCT
Source organism: Lissotriton helveticus (assembly GCF_964261635.1). Classification (NCBI taxonomy): domain Eukaryota; kingdom Metazoa; phylum Chordata; class Amphibia; order Caudata; family Salamandridae; genus Lissotriton; species Lissotriton helveticus. The sequence continues at coordinate 418,441,153 of NC_136058.1, read as the reverse complement.
CCCAGAAGAAGAAGCAGAGGGACCCTCCTAACCTCCTACAGTGGCCCCCAGGGGTTGGCAGCAGCAGTCCCCCAGGGAGGGGTTTATTCTGTCTTTATTTTGGGATGTTTATAAAGCTTGAACGAGGCCGGGGGGGAGTCAAGGCGCCTCGGATTAAACATTTATTATCACAAGTTGTGCCCAAGAAGAGATACACACAGTATAACACCCCCAGAGGACACACATCAGGAATGGGGTACAGTGGGGGGCAGTGTCAGCTGCACAAGACACGATCATCCCCACAAGTCAGAAATACCCCAGAGATCTGCCCCCTCCAGAGAGGACACTTCAGGGTTAAAGGTCACTTTTGGGGACGGATCATTGAGGGGGGAGGGGGGGGACAACAACAGCATCACCGGAACCAGGTCCCGGGGCTGAAAGATGGAAATGGATCAGGATATTTCCCTCATTTCCCTCATTCTGAGGGATGAACACGTGCCTCGGGTGTAGCGCCTCGTGTCTGGTGTGTGGTATTAAAGCGCCTCGGTCCGAGCCAGAGTCCTGCCCCCAGGGGGCGCCTCTAGGCAGGTCCAGGTGAGCAGAGTCTCTCTTCAGGGCCTGTGCATAGCGCTCCGAGGCTCAGGGCGGAGTCAGAGGCGCTGTATGGGGTGGAATGAACTCTGGGCTCCTCTGTCCTTAATGAGAATCCTTCACCGAGAGGCTTGTCCAGAGGATGGGCAGAGGAGGAGAGGCCTGTCCAAAGGAGGGGCAGAGGAGTTGAGGCCTGTCCAGAGGGGTACACAGGAGGTGAGACCTGTCCAGGGGGTGCAGAGGAGGCGAGGCCTGTCCAGGGGTGCAGAGGAGGTGAGGCCTGTCCAGGGGTGCAGAGGAGGAGAGGCCTGTCCAGGGGTGCAGAGGAGGAGAGGCCTGTCCAAGGGGGGCAGAGGAGGTGAGGCCTGTCCAGGGGGTGCAGAGGCGATGAGGCCTGTCCAGTGGTGCAAAGGAGCTGAGGCCTGTCCAGGGGTGCAGAGGAGCTGAGGCCTGTCCAGGGGTGCAGAGGAGCTGAGGCCTGTCTACAGGTGCAAAGGAGGTGAGGCCTGTCCAGGGGTGCAGAGGAAGAGATGCCTGTCCAGCGGGTGCAGAGGAGGAGAGGCCTGTCCAGGGAGTGCAGAGGAGGTAAGGCCTGTCCAGGGAGTGCAGAGGAGGAGAGACCTTTCCAGGGAGTGGAGAGGAGGTGAGGCCTGTCCATAGATGCAGAGGAGGTGAGACCTGTCCAGGGGCAGAGGAGGTGAGGCCTGTCCTCTTCAGGGGAGTGCATAGGAGTTAGGGCCTATCCAATGAGGTGCAGAGGAGGTGAGCATTGTTCAGGAGATGAAGAAGATGGGAGGCCTGTCCTGTGCTTGTGGGAGTTTAGAGGAGGTGGGGCGTGTCTAGGTAGGATGCAGAGGACATGAGGCCTGTCCTGTAGGGTTGCGAAGGTGGTGAGGCCTGTGCAGGGGTGCAGAGGAGGTGAGATTGGTCAAACTGCACTGGCTCCCGCTGAAACAGAGAGTTCAGTTCAAGTCTCTCTGCCTTGTTTTTAAAGCCCTACATGGGCTGGGTCCGGCGCTCATGCGAAAGAAATTTGATTGGTATGCCCCAATGAGAAGGCTTCGCTCCTCATCAGCCAGGCTGGTGAAGGTACAGAGGTTTAGGAAAGTCAGGTCAGGTGGCAGATCGTTTGGGGTGGTAGCGGCCAAACTATGGAATGAACTCCCGTGGGAGGTTAGACAAATCAAGGAGCTCCTCCCATTTAGAAGGAGACGGAAGACCTGGCTGCTCCCTAAGGTATAGCCCTCTGCCTTTTATTTGACATACGTCTTTTGTCCTCTGAGATGCCTGGCGCCAGGATGCCTGCAAGGTGATAGCGCACTTTATAAGTTTAATAAATAAATAAATAAAACTCGGAGGGGAGTGCAGAGAAGAGGTGGTTTGTCCAGGGCAGCCAGGAGAGGTGAGGCCCATTGTTGGAAAGTTGATTATTAGTTGTGGTCAATATATATCTACCACTGACAATAATACCACAGACACAATATAGGGCTCAGAATAGGTCTCATAAAAGTATTCCCATGCTCAACCCTTGGTAGCTTGGCTGTGAGCAGGCAGGCTTAACTTCAGAGACAGGTATGTAAAGCATTTAGAAACACTAATTCAGTAAATAATTAAGACACAACCCACAATAAAAACCCAACACCAATTTACGAACATAGGAAATATGTTTATCTTTTAAATAACATCAAAACAAAAAAATCCAATGTAGGGAACCAGAGATATGATTTTTTAAAGATTAAACACCTTTTAGTACTTAGGAACCAATAGAGTCACTTCTGGACATTTGGTCGCCTCTGACTGAGACACGGTCAAAGTTTGAGGCCGGCGAGATCGATCCCTGGTGGGTACACAAAGCAGGAGACCCTGTCAATAGTTTACCTTTACACTTGACACCTTTTCTGGAGGATTTCTCACCAGACGTCGGGCAACCTCCTCCAGCAGGCCGGATTCAGTGAGGGTTCACCGGACTGCCTTTCTGTGAGAGTCTGGTCTCCCTATGGAGCTTTTTCACAAAAGTTCACCAAACTTTCCCAAACCTCTGGAACTTCTTCCCGAAGTTCCTCTTGATGGTCCAAAGTGTCCAAAACACAACCTAAGGGTCTGGAATCTCAAAAATGGTCCTTGAAAGGTTAGGACCACAATGCCCACAATGCACCTGTACAACACCCTTAAAAGTCCACGCTGACAACCACTTATCTTGCCAGCCGTGAGGGGAACAGCAGTTCTTGAGAGGCTCCAGTGGGGACCAGGGGACAAGTTTTCCGCCCTAAAGTGCCGTGAGGGAAACGGCCAGAGTTCCCAACCAGGGACTCCAACTCCCAGCATCCTCCACCTAGGCGCCATCTACTGGCATCATCAAGAGGCGACCAACACCTCTTAAAATCCGCCTGCACCTCCCGCTCCGCGGGATGCTGACAACCCCTTACCTTGCCAGCCGTGAGGGGAACGGCAGTTCTTGAGAGGCTCCACTAGGGGCCAGGGGACAAGTTTTCCGCCCTAAAGTGCCGTGAGGGAAACGGCCGGAGTTCCCAACCGGGGACTCAAACTCCCAGCATCCTCCACCTAGGCGCCATCTACTGGCATCATCAAGAGGCGACCAACACCTCTTAAAATCCACCTGCACATCCCGCTCCACGGTATGCGCGCGGGCAGCGCCCGGGCGAAGGCTGGGCCAAGGGCGGGCCCGTCCTTGCCCGTCATCGCCCGGAAGAGGCTGGGCTGGGCCACCTTCTTTTCATTTGGAGCAGGGACACTATTCAAATGGACCGAGGTATTGTTGATTCTTCACTGTCATTTATTCAACATCCTAAACCTGGGACCATTTAACATTGTTTGTTTTTTCAAAATTGATTTAATCCTCCCTGCACAAGATGATCCAGCCAAATCCTCCTAAACGTATTCAAGGGAAGCGAGCTTGTGCACTTAAGCCCCCCAAAGTCCAAGCTAACCCCTCTGCCACAAAATCTGTTACCGCCATAGATCTAATGCTTCAGAAAGCAATTGGTGTAGTAAACACCGAAATAGTGAATACTGAACGCCGATTATCTATAACACCAGATCTATCATTACTGGTACCCACTACCCCCCATTGAGCCAGCCCTAGACGATATTCCAACTCCTAGTGAGGTTTTTTCCTCCCTAGTTAGTACCTCTAACCTGACTCAACATCCTAATGATATACGGGGAGAAACCAATGTTATAGGTCGAACTACTGGGAGGAAAAAAAGAACAGGAAGTAAGGGTGGGACTAGATATAGGAAGGCCAAAGAGAAGCAGACAACAAGCTCCAGTCAGCCAAGTAATGTAATGTAATGTAATGTAAGTATACTTGTAGTAGTAACCCACCTACAACTACTACACCCCTACTTGTTTCATCTAACCCCTCCTACCCACCCTGGATAGATACATTATTATCTGATTTAGTTATCCAGTGTAGGGCAATTATAAAAGAGGAGGTAGCTCCAATACTCAAATTCATTACAGATTTTACCGCAATACATCACTGCCCTCTTCCTGCACCAATTTTACAAACTATCTCTATTACTGAAAGCGATCAAAATCGTCCTGCATTGTTATGCCCCGGGGCTGGGCTAGGGAATGCTGACAGAAGTTCTAACCCCACAATGGCCAAACCATCATCAAAAACACCATCGCAGAACAACAACCCCAGTACCACCCACATAACTACTACCCGCTCCCAACAAGCTCCACGAAGACTCAATCAACAAACAGATACCATCCCTCCAATCATAGTGCTCATAGTGCTCACCCAAGGACTGATGAGCCAATAGGTGTTCCGGCAGTTGGATTGCCCATCCAACGGAATCATCCTAGTTTTAGTAATGATCCACTTTTTGGAACCCTCCCGATGATAGATCTTCCCCCTGCAGCTTCCCCCTATGTAATTGTACTAACAGGCATCCCCGAACTTACAAATACTTCTAGGGAGGTCCAGTTGGATCTCCGTAACAAAGTTCTATTCTGGCTGGCTAAGCATAAAATGTTCCATATTAACTGGCCAATGAAATCCTGATGGTAAGGAGAGTTGCCTGGGGGGGCCCTACAGAAAACAATATCAATGGCGATTGCGTGAGTATTAACTTTAGAGATCGCCAACTCACGCAAAGAGTCCTTACCCAGCTGGTACCTCTCCGGGGAAATTCTACATCTATAACTGCATTTAATCTTGGATCTTTTTATCCCCCTAGTAATAGGTTAGGTGAAACTAGCCCTACTAGAGCGCTAACGCTAGGTGCAATACGATTCCAACATCCGCCCTTGGGGCATTACGAAGACCTGACTTCTTTCCGCATTCCCCTCAATAATCGATTTGCTTCGCTAGAGGACGTAGATTGACTGGAAGACCAAGTTCCACCTATTTCTAACTCTGCTCAAGTATCACCTAGGGCTACTATACATAGACCAGGTAACCCCGACCTAGACACTTTACGATCTGTTTATCCCGGGGCCCCTCCCACACCATCATGCCCTTCCCTTAAGAGTTTTGCCAATGGTTCCCCATCGTCTCCCTGCCATCCCCCACCCTGTTCAAATATGGCCATCTCTTCCCTTTACAAAGGTCGAGATAACCCCCATAACCATATGCAGTCTCACAACCCTTCAATAAGCATCCAACAGACTAGCAGTAGCTCGACAGACTCACTCACGACCAAACTTAAAATCCTGTCATGGAATGTGGCGGATACTCCAAAAAAGCTAATTTGCCCGGAATGGAACCAATTTATCAACCAATACGACATTTGTCTACTCCAAGAGACATGTGGAGAAGTGTGGCTCAAATGGTTAGAGCGGCAGACCTTGATGCAGAGCTCAGGCCCAGGACCAGGGTTCGATTCCTGCCTCGGCGGATCTCGGGCTCATAAATTCCTCTGACCTGATATTCTCGCCTCAGCGCCTATTCTAATCATGGGCCCCACACTGCAACCCTGGACAATAGCTTGCTTAATCTCCACAACGGCCCCCAACAGCGCTGGGGATGCCTGGTTTCACCATGGGGGTGTCCAGGAGTGGACACTTCACAAGGAAAGCCAGGAAGGGTTCCTCAGCGGTATGAGTACAAGCGCCGGGAGACCCTTGTTGGGTAGCTGTGCACTATACAAGTACAAAAACATTTACATTTACATTTGCATTTATGGGCAAGGCAAGAGTTAACTAAGCAGGGGTTTCACGCGGTCAACAATCTAGCTCTTATTGGCTCTAGAGGGAGACCATTCGGGGGCCTAACCATCTTTATCGCGTCCCACTTGGGCTGCGTAGTCTCCCAAATTACCACCCCCACAATAGACTTACAATGCCTATCATTACTGTTCCCTAATGATTTTACCCTGATCCTTGTCAATGTCTATTCCCGCCCTAGTAGACTAGGGAGCGAATCGGCCACAGTGGCAGCTCTGGACGATTTTATATACTCCCTAGCGGGAAAGGGTTCGCTGATTGTGGCTGGCGATTTCAATTGTCAGTACGAACCACTACATGGTATTATTGAGAGTATCTCTAGAGAGGAGGATGACCAGTGGTCGATCCCAGATCTTTCAATTCCACCGATTAAGGCATGGACACCTCTTGCAATTCAAATCAACTCTCTAACTCTCGCACATTCCTTAAGAGCTTGCAATGGCCGTGCACAGTCAGACCTACTAGGGTGCCCTACTTACACTCGCCCCGGGCAGAACTCTTGCATCGACTACATTTTGGTTGAGGCAAGAGCCTGGCATTTTGTAGAAGACTTTGCGGTTTCTGTTTGTTATGACATTGACCACAACGCCCTAATGCTTCTCTTTAAGCTCCCTCTACCTAATTCCTGTAGTCATTACAATGAAGCAATTTCCAATCCTCCCTTACTTACTAATGACAGGAGACGTTTAAAATGGCCAACAATTAGTAAATCCCCAGAAAAAATTAGATGTACTTATAATGTGGAGTGGTGTGGCTCACTGGTTAGAGGCGGCAGACCCGAGAGCAGAAGTCGGCCGGGACCAGGGTTCAATTCCCGACACGGCAGGGTCGTGGACTCGGGTCAGCGGACTCGATAATTCTCGCTTCGGTGCCTACTCTAGTCAGGAGTCCCACTCGGCAACTCTGGGCATTAGCTTGCCTAATCTCCACAACGGCCCCCCCAACGCCGGGGATGCCTGGCTCCACCTTGGGGACTCCCAGCAGGGACCATCCCACAGGGAAAGCCAGGACGGGTTCCCCAGCGTTGCACAGCGCCAGGAAACCTCCGGGTAGCAGCGCGCTTTACAAGTGCAAACATAATAATAATAATAATGCTATCTCTAAAGCACTCTCAGATCTCACCCTTTCCCTTGCTGAGAACCAAGAAAGGAGGATGATTTCTATCATCCAGTTGGTGACTACTTTAGCTGACCTTTTTAATCCTGTGGTATCTAACTCAAGAAAGCTACAGAAGGTCTTAACATGGTTTAACTCCAAATGTGAGGTGGCTAAATCTGCACTTCTGGAGTCTTTAAAAAGTGGCGATAGGACACTGGTGGCGTCCAGGAGAATTGATTACAAAGCTGCGATAAGGGAGGCAAAACAATCTTGGGAATCAGAAAAATGGGAAAGTATTAAAGAAGCCTTAAACAAAAGGGATATGAGGGACTTCTGGGCAATAGTTAGATCAGATACTAAATGGGGCCTAGTGGCAGATGACCCTAATATAGCACCGGGCCAGTGGATAGACCACTACCAGAACCTCTATGCCCCTCTAACTTTTTCTAACCAGGATCCCTATGACCCAAAGGAGAGTATTACAGCTATAACTTTCACTGAGGTGGAATTAGCTATAAATAAGCTCCCCTTGGGCAAAGCCCCAGGTCTAGATAAAATTCCTGGGGACCTCTATAAGGACCAACCTGAAATATGGATCCCTTATTTTCTATTATTTAATGCTATAATTAACGGCGCACCCATTCCTGAGACATGGGCTGGCGCCGAAATAATCCCAATCTTCAAAAAGGGCTCCCCACTCCTCCCAGTTAATTACCGCCCAATTAGTCTGATAGATGTCAGCCAAAAACTCTTTTCCCGTATCATCTTGGATAGGGTACAGGTAAGGATTGAGGACCAACATATACTCAGTCTGAGGTAACGGGTTTTTAGGAACCCGCTGGTGTCAGGGGATAACATCCGAAGACCTCTGAGTTCTCCCTTGTTCCGGACCACAGAAACACGGAGTCTTCTAGTCGCAGTCAAAGATCAAGTTTTATTGGTAGCTACCAAGTAACACGTGTCCCAGAAGTACACCACACGGAGAGTAGGTTCTTGGGAGACTGTTTGTTTTTACAGAACCAGCCTTCTCCTTATATACAAGATACATGGCTTCAAGCAAGAATTCTTGAGTTTATGGTATGGCAATATACATATTTCTACAATAATACAAAGAGCAAAGTCATGTAAGCAAGCCCATATTTTAGATGTCCAGTTCGCTGATAGATTACCTAGTTGGATCGGGAACTCCCATCAGATATCGATGAAACACCAATAAAGGAAGGTGTAACCCAGTCATAAAACTAGCCATAAACAAGGAACGCGGACAGGTGCATGTTTGCAGAAAGCATGGTCTGTATGTAGTGAATGGTTCGTGGAATGTTATGCGTAGATGCTATCGTATTCGGCCACTGGGCGAGGAGCTGCCTAAACAGGTTTGGCCGAAGACAGTGGAGTCAGTTGGGACAGGTCAGGGGAAAGTCACGAAAGGTGGACGTGTCTATTTGGATCAAGCTCGACCTTTAATTGACTTATCATGAGGGCAAGAGGCAAGATGGATGCCGTTCACAAAATGGAGTTTAAGGGATGGGACGGAAACTGTGATTTAGGGGTGTTGGCAACCCTCGATTGTAACGAAAATACATAGGAATGATGTCCTAATCATTATCGGTTCATAGACACCAAAATCGTCTTGGTACGTTGAGGTTTCGTGACACGGGTATTGGACCTCGATATCGGGAAAACAACAGGGTCCGGATTTTGAGAACCACAGACCCTCCTTTTGCCCTCATATAAGGCAATAACTCATGCTAATCTGAGTCCAAATCGGTATGAAGAAATTCGTGGAGATGTTGCTGTAGCATCATTCTGTTACTCAGCTCGTCCTGCGACACAGGCTTCCGTACACACGAGGTAGCACAGAGGCCACATAGTGCAGGAGCACACTGTATACACAAGCAAAACATGAACAGAAGTGCCAAGATCATCCCAATGAAAATCAAAGTTTTCCATCCCCAGGCAGTGATCAGTTCCCAGAACCACCCCAGCAGGGACCAATCCCCTTTCTCAACGTGAAGGGAACCAGATATTTCGTGCAGTTTGGAGATGGCCTGGTATACTGTCGGTGCGTTATCAGGGATGAATATGCAGCAACTGGATTGGATGACTCTACACACACCACCACGATCGGCGAGTATGATGTCTAAGGCAATTCGGTTCTGAAGGGTCATAAGTCGATCCGACTGAAGCTCTGTTGTCAAATTGCCAAGGGCTCCGGCCGTCGTAGTCACGGCGGATTCAACTATCCGTGCTAACTGGCGAATATTCCTGCTGTTCACCATAGGCCCCCAAAATGGCAGAAAACCCTTTGCGAAGTCAGCGAATTCCTGACCCGCGGTGTCGTCTTTACTCACGACACCTCTAGCTGTCCTTGTCCGATGGTAATCTGCTCGGGCCGTGTAGGTAGGAGGCAGCAGAAATTAAATAAAACATGTACCTGAGAAATCAGGGGGCAACCACGTGTAGGCTTGGTCGTGGCAAACGAAATACGTGCCTTTGGCTGCCAAGAGTATAGGGGAAGTTCGGGAAGCAAATACATATGTTTCCGTGCAAATGCTCTTTCCTAACTGTGCTGTGGGGTCCCTACCAATACCCTGTAAGCATAAGTGACCTCGGTGGGGAACTATCCAAACTGGGCGAGATTTCTTTGCTGCCTGGCTCTTGACCAGGTAAACCCCATGTTTGGTCACGTTCCAACGGGTGTAGGGACTCAGTTCATCTTTGGGCATGGTCAGATATGTGTCGATATCCCTACTCATGTTTCTTATCCCTGCAATTAGTGCCTTGTTACTGGAATCGCTCGCAGCGGAACGGGTCGGGTATGGTTCTAGGGCGAATAAGAACATGGTCTGGAAAGCCCACAGAGAACCATAGTAGCTGAATGGCAAAATGAAGTATGGGATACCCTTATCGGTTGTATGTGGCATAAGTCCGCATATCCAACAGTTTGACGTGTTCATTATGGACTGGTGTTGGTGTAGAAGCTGGATGAAAGAGTTGTTTACAAATTCGAGTCTTCGGGCAGACTCGTGTTCAGGTAAAGGGTGAAAGTAGTGTGGAGAAATAGTGGGAGGAGGTGGTGGCTGGGTGTCATTCGAAAAGGTAACTTTAAATACGAATAGTGTATAACCAGTAAAAAACACAAGTATGCTACATAACATTAAAACACATAGTATCAGGAATCTTCTTCTGGACAGTATCGTGCATAACTGTTTTCTGAAGTTCGTGAGTCTGACAGGTCTCTCTACCCTTGGAAACTCCATCCTCTAGTTGCTGCCCGCGGTGGTTGATTGATTCTCCCAGGGAGCGCGCTCTGCTCAGTCCGGGGTAACTCCCGTGGACCAATCAGAACCGTGGACCTAGAACTTCCCAGTTGCACTCCCCAGACTTCAACCGCGACCCTAGCAGCAGAACCGGATGGCGGTTCGAAAAATCAAAAATGAGCTAGTTCCCTTGAGACGAGAGAGCTGAAAAATCCAAAAAAATAGTTCTTAGGGGAAAAAGGGAAATCACATTAGATCAAGTTTTTATTAGTCCTTTTGTGGTAAATAAATAAATAATACCTCTATTTTTGACTGGATATAACAATAACAGATAGCTCAATAAATAAGAGTCAAGATTCGAGGTAGTAGGAGTTTTTGCAGGTTTAATACAGCATAAAGGACAGGAACAGGACAACCTGCACGGGAATAGGATGGCAGCGCTGCACGGGCAAGATCTGGGATGGCTAGCAACTTTTAATAACAGTGCACAAGCATATATACTAAAACAATGGCATTACAGTACATACAGTAGGCGGAGCAGTGGGTGGGGTTCGTAGCAGTCGCGAAAGATAAGAGTGAAAGTAGGTGTAACAAGAGGCGTATACATAGACATGTGATGTAAACGTAACAGAATATGTCATAAATGGGGCGGAAACATGGAGGGGGCTACCTAAGGAGCCGGGACCTCTAACCTAGTGGTGCGCGCAAACTGGCAATGACGTGTTACTAGGGAGAAGCTGGGGGCTATGACTTCTGCACTAGGAGCAGAGACGAAAGTCTGGAGAGTCAGAGCGACATGTACCTAAACACTATCTAGTATCTGATGTTTAGAGAACATGTTTGATAGAATCCAAAAGTTATCAGGGCAAAGTCTAACAGACTCTAGGACTGGTGCATGCATTATTCTACATGTAGTGCGTGTAAAGGAATATTAAATGACCATTAATACAGTATTTCTCTTACATGGAGACATAAAAGCTAGACTGTGACGGAAACTATTGATGCGATTCAGTAGCTTAGGAATGCAGAGAAGGAGGGCTGGACTGATAACTAGAATCATAACATACTCTTGGCAGACTGGCGGGCAGAGCCAGGCCGAGCCGGGCACTGTGAGGCAGGAAGTAAGTGAAGGGTCGGGGATACAGGTGGGGGCTGTATCGCTCCTCAGCGAGGGCTCAGGAGACTGGAGCTGAATCTGGTGTCCGGGCCCTTTTGAGGCCTAGAAACGGGGACTTTACAATGAAATAACGTGCACACTGAGAAACGTGGCAACGTAGCTTTACATAGGCCTGATATTCGTTGTATTTACGAAAACTGGGAACTGGCATACTAGAGTTGGACACAACTGTAATTGCATCTTTAATCGATCATGGGAATACATATGCATATTAATCATGCACACATAACATAAGATGGGGAACACGTAGGGACACAGAACATGGCAAAATTTACTTTTCCACATTCCCTCCTTGTCACTACGTTTCCATCAGGAAACATCAATATTCATGATACCATCTATCATTTCGTACAGTATCATTTGCTCGTCTCGAATTGTCTTGGAACGGGATCTAGGACGGGACTTAGGACTAGGAATACAAGAGGTAGCACAAATGCCGCAAATCGCAGGGCCACATTGTATACAGAGGCAGCAACTGAATATGATCGCTACTGCAATACCTAGAAATGACAATAATTTCCATCCGCAAGCAGAAATTATACTCCAGAGCCAACCGGACCATGTCCAGGTGCCTGGATTCTGGTGTAACTGATGGGCAATTTTATGAAGTCTGGTTATAGCTGAATAAACAGACGGCGCGTTATTAGGAATGAAAATGCAGCAACTAGATCCGATGACTCTACATGCCCCGCCCCTATCGGCCAGTATGACGTCAAGGACGAGACGATTTTGCAAAACTACAAATCTCATAACAGATTGCTCTTCGGTTAAGTTACCTAGAGCAGAGGCAGTCTCATTCACTACTGCTTCAAGGGTTCTGGTTAACCTACGGATTAGCTTACTATTCTGGATAGGGCCTATAAAGAAGAAGAATCCTCTATTAAAGTCTGTATACTGTTCTAGAGCAGTTTCAGTTTGATCAACAATCGGGGACTCGATCTCCCTTCTATGTCTAATGTGTACTAGATGTGTGTTTCTATGATAATCGGATGGGGCTAGGAAAACTGGTGGCAGTAGGAAGGCAATGTAACAGGTTCCATCCCAATCGAGGGGCAGACGAACATATGCGGTCTGACCACAAACAAAATAAGAATGACGTGAAGCTTTGAAAATAGATTTCCCACTGTCACTATACTCGACAATAGTAGTACAATCACTATGTCCTACATGTACGGAACCATTATTTCTAACACATAATTCGCCTTTGACTGGTAGTACTGAAATAGCAGGTAAGTCTGGAGTAGGATCAGACTGAACATTCAGGACCATGAAATTCGAAGAATAATTACCTAAATTATACTCTTCATTTTCTAGATCTAACCCGGTTCTGTGGGGAAGACCTTGCTTGTCTGGAAAACATGTACTGTTTAGAAAGGACATATCATTTGAAGATGACGTTAACGTGGACCATGCTCCACACGAACCATTATGTGAAAATGGATAAGGAAAGAGTGGCAGAACTCCCTTCGGTGTCTGGAAAGGGGGGAGTCGACCACACACCCAACAATTAGTGGCATTGCTGGTCTGGTGTGAATAATGTAACATACGGATAAATGAATTGTTGCGCATAGCAAGACGATAAGATAGTTCATGAGGAGGCAGATCACTAAATGTGTGCTCTACTGTAACATTAAAAGACTTATTTACATGAGAAACTGGAAAACACAAATAAAATGCATAACTTGTGCAAGTAGTCATAAGGCTGAAAAACAATATGAAACTTAGAAAAACGATACATCGGATTGAGTTTTGACTAACTCTCTCACTATGGGGGTCTATTTTATACATGTCAGAAACCGGTCTAACCGTTTCACCTAGTGGAGGACTTAGACAATCAAACTGGCTGACTTATTTTACTAGACCTTAATTTTTTCTTATACTCCTGTTGCGGAGTTTTCTCTAACAGGGAGGGATTTATATCATTGTCTTTTGCGGGACAGTCCTTAAGAACAGTACTTTGGCAGTCTTTCAAATCCTGGGAAATGTTCTTGGAAACAGTCTTTAATCCATAAAACTTTTTCACATGAGACAGGTGGACCCAGCCCTTCCTGCCTTCCAGCTTGACGGCAGTACGGGTGGCCAGGAGGACCTGTTTTGGCTCCTTCCAACGAGGCTCCAGCGGACTTGAACGATCAAAGTTCCTCACAAGAACCAGATTTCCGGGAACGATCTCATGCGGTGCCACCTCGGTATTGTCTGGAAATGCGGCGGCAACCTGTGAACGACAAGAGTGTAGGGCAGACATCAAGGAAGCTAGGTAATCTGTCAGCATATTACTTGAAACATCGGTAATACTTCGAGGTCTAGGTGTACCCCACATATTAGGGGGGCGGCCGAATACGACCTCATACGGGGACAGACCTGATCTGGAATGTGCGACCATGCGCATATAAAACAAAGCGACTGGCAGAGCTACTAGCCAGTCTACACCTTTCTCTTGACATATTTTGGCAATGCGGATTTTCAGGGTCTGATTATGTCTCTCTACGAGACCGGCTGCTTCAGGATGGCGTACACAATGGAACTTCCACTGGTACCCTAACAACAGGGAAACATGCTTCATAAGCTCAGATGAGAATGGCTGGCCGTTATCAGAATATACGACTCTAGGGAGTCCATAACGGGGGAAGAACTCACGAACCAACTGCTTGGCAGTGGTCGTGGCTGTGTAATCTGGGACTGGGTATGCCTCCGTCCATCTGGACAAAGCGCATACAACTACAAGGACATACTTGAAATCTCGACATCGCTCCATCTGAATATAATCCATCTGGAGGACTTCAAAAGGGTGGTCAGGGGGTTGGAATCCACCTTGTTCCACTGGGACACTTTTACCTGGATTAAACTGGCAACATATCATACAGGTACGGACTTTCTGCTTAGCTGCAGCTCGTAAATGCTTGTTGAACCAAATGTTCTGGATACTGTCTAACATGGCTTTTTCTCCTAAATGTGCTGGACTATGTGCGGTATTGATAATGACTTGAACCATAGAGTCGGGGAGAAACCATGTGGCTCTACCCTTCGTTACCCATCCCTGATCTGTCTGGACCCCTCCTTGTTCGGACCATTTCTTGATTTCATCGGGAGTAGCATGTAACTGGATATCTATGACATCTTGAGTAGGGTCCTTAACTGTCATGCATGTAGTCGGATCTGGAGTATGTGTCTGTGTTGGATTAACTGAAATGTCTGGAGTCTGTGCTGTAAGCTTGGCTGTGCGATCTGCTAGATCATTACCTTGAGAAATAATGTCAGTAACTTTCGTATGTGCTTTGCACTTCATGATAGCAATAGATGTCGGTAAATGTATGGCATCTAACAGAGCTTGAATAAGGAGACCATGCTGAATCTTGGTTCCATGAGAAGTCATGAAACCTCTCTCCTGCCAGAGCACTCCGAAGTCGTGTACAACTCCGAATGCGTAGCGTGAATCTGTATAAACATTAACTTTCAGGTTCTTGGCGTGTATGCAGGCTTGTGTCAGAGCAACTAGCTCTGCTGCTTGAGCAGACAGGGTGTCAATACGGTGTGTTTCTATAACTTCAGTGTCAGTAGTCACTGCATACGCGGCTACTAGTTCTCCTGTACTTGTTCTCATACATGAACCATCCACATAAAGTGTCAGGTCGGGATCTGGTAATGGAATATCTGTCAGATCTTGTCTTGGCTTAGTCATAATATTAACTACTTCCACACAGTCGTGTGTGACAGGATTCGAAGTAACTGACGGTAACAGTGTAGCAGGATTTAGAACGTTGCAGCGTCTGATTTCTATGTGTGGCTGGAACAATGTCAATTCATAACCTGTTAAACGTGCAATTGTCAAGTGCTGAGTCTGTGTTCGGTTTAAAAGAACTTCCACGGAGTGTGGAACTTGTACTGTCAAGGAATGTCCTAATACTATGGAATCACTTTGTCTGATAGCTAGTGCTGTGGCTGCAACTGACTTAAGGCACGCAGGCAGAGCCTGGGCTACAGGATCTAATGTGCTTGAAAAATAAGCACAAGGCTTGTATTGTCCTGCTTGATCTTGTGTGAGAACAGATAATGCTGTACCTTCGCGTTCTGTGACAAAAAGTGTAAAAGGCTTACTGTAGTTCGGTGTAGCTAGAACTGGAGCTTGGCATAAAGCTTTCTTTAACTCATTGAAACTAAGTGTATGTTCAGATGTCCAAGGGAGGACAGTCGATACGGCTGCCTCCTGTGTCGTTAACTGTATCAGTGGTTTAGCTAGAAATGCATACTGAGGAATCCATTGTCTGCAATAAGAAGTAAGGCCGATAAAAGCACGTACCTCCTTCTGGGTCTTGGGCTGAGGAAGACTCGCTATTAACTGGATACGGTCTGGTGTCAACTGCCTACCTCACTTGGACAGTAAGTGGCCTAAGTAGATCACTTGCTGTACACAGAATTGAAGCTTCGAAGGGGACACCTTGTGCCCCATCTCGGCAAGGAAATACAAGACTGTAAGTGATGCTCGCTCGCAAGCACGTTCAGAACGGGCTGTGATCAGTAGATCATCGACATACTGGAGCAGGGCAGTGTCAGTTGGCATGTGAATGTTGTCTAGTTGTCTCTTAAGTGCTTGACTGTAAATGCTAGGACTTTCTGTGAAACCTTGAGGAGCTCGTGTGAACATATAGCTCCTTCCATTTAAACAAAATCCGAAAAGAAACTGGCTGTCTGGATGAATGGGGACACTGAAAAACGCGTTCTTGAGGTCTATGACTGTAAAAAATGTGGCTTCGGAATCAATGGCTGTCAATAGGGAAGAGATATCTGGAACAACTGGATACTGGGGAATAATACATTTATTGAGTTCTCGAAGGTCAATCACTAATCGATATACTGGGGGAGCATTTGGATCAGTACGTTTCATGACGGGAATGATCGGAGAATTACATACATTGGAGTCAGTTTCTACAACTACCCCTTGAGCCATGAGCTCGTCAATAATTTTGGATAAGGCTGCTACAGCCTCAGGTGGCAATCTGTACTGCCTGATTCGTGGCAGGACTACACCTGGTTTGAGAGTCACACGATGGGGTGTGATTTGCATGAAGCCAACATCAGTTGGACCTTGCGCCCATAGATGCGGCGGGACATTAGACAATCTCGGATCAAAATCTCGTAATACATAGTGACCCTTGAAGTCACGTAAAAACAATCGTATTCCCTCTGGGGAACAGCAAATAACTGCACCTAATTCTTTCAGTGTCTTAATACCTAACAGATTTTCTGGACATGACTTCGTAAGTAATAGATCAGTAGTACGGGACAATGGACCTACTTCTAGAGTAACTGGCTTTGAAATCTCATTTACAATAGGCTTTCCTGAAAATCCAAGGGAAACATTTCTAGAGCCTGAGAGCGGAGCCCCTGGAACTTCGGCGTGACTGATGGTCGTCCTACTTGCCCCTGTATCAATCAGAAACTTTCTGTCTTTCCCTAGTACTTGACTATGAACATAGGGACCTTCTTGATCTACAGGAATCTCGATGAGAGGCAAGCCTACCTCCCTCTCTAGGCTGTTTCATGAGTACTGTTGATACTCTGGATACTCAGACTGTGCATACTGGTACATCTGCTGTGTAACATGCTGTGTTGCAGCAATAGGCTGCGGTGCTGGAACTGTCTGTTGTGCATTCTGTGGCTGAGAAGTCTGTGAAACTTGTTCTTGTCTAGGCGGACGTGGTCTTTCTTTAGTCTTACCAGTAGCTATATTGTGTTTCAGAACTGCACACTCGTTTATGAAATGACCTGGCTGTTTACAATAATTGCAAGTCCCTTTAACGGGAGCTGCAGGATGACTGGCTTGAGTCGGACCCCTCTTCTGACTGTCTTGTGGAACAGATTGTGAAACTAGTACTTTCATTTTCGTGTCTTTCATACGTTTTCTCTCGTGTTCTTGCTCTTCCCTGATTCTATTCTGGTGGTACTGGAGCATCTGCAACATCTGGGACGGAGTACTTGCTTGCCATGTACTTTCGACTTTCAAAACTCGATTCTTAACTTGTGGACTAGAATTCTCAACTAATTTAGTAACAAAAAGATGAGGTATGACTCACTACTTGTCTTGAGGCCACTGTTTATAATAAAGCATTTCTCAAATCTAGAATAAAAATCACTAGTGTCTTCGTCTTGTTTCTGTTTACAGGCTGAGATTGCATCCCGGTCTTCCTTTTTAGTTGCTAATAATCTGGGCAAAACTTGTATTAATAGTTCTGGTAATTCTCTACATTTCTCTCCAAGACCGGTACCTGGTACTCGTATCTTATCTTCGGCTTCTAGAACTGCCCAATCGATCTTTTTCTCTCCCACCTCCCATTCTTTTTCCTTGAGTTTCTCGTATACCCCTGCGGGCAACAGGACTTTTAACATTTTAATAATATCTGGATACGTGTATTCTCCCATACGGAGCATGTCTTTTAATTCTCGGTGGAACCCTGCTGGATCTTTGTCGTGACAAAGAATTAATTTCTTCATCTCTAAGAGTTCCATCTTTGTAATCGGGGTGTAAACAAATACTCTTTGCATTTCACCATCCGCTGTCCTGACTGGGTGTACTTCTCGTAACGGATTCTGTCTATCTATGTAAAATGGTTTACTTTCTGGAGGTGAGACATGAACAAAATGCGGGTTCAGGAACGTTCTATATTTGTGACGCTGTTCTAAAATGACACTAATTAAATCGGTACCTAAACCTTTCCATTTATACTGGAGTAACTCGTTCAGGACATCAGGTAACGGACCTGGATCAGAATGTTGACCCTCATACAATGTGATGAGGTGCTGGATCATATACATACCCACCAGTCGTTGCTCGGCTGGGGGCAATTTCAGAAACATGTGTGCCACTATTTCATCTGGAAAAGTGGTAGAATCAGTAATCCATCGGACTGCTGATCGGGCTAGTTCTTGTTCATGCATAGTACTTAACTCACTATAACCGATTCGTGATTTCAGAATATGATCGGTAGCTTGAAATACTTGTTCTAGAGAACCTTGTTCCGGTGCTGAATGATGAAAAACTGACTTGTGTTCTAGGCGTAAATGGCGATCTGGAAATCTAGATTTTCCTACATACGCTATTCTGGCGGGATTCTCGTCCTCTACCTCTTCCGTAGGAGAGTCATTCTCTTTCTCGCTTACTTGTGCTGCTTTACGTTGTTCGTGTAACCTTATTATTTCCTTACGAATTTTCTTGTACATACTCTCTATACTACTGATAGTTCTGTGTTTACCCTCGGCTATATTATCACTCCACCTTGTCAGGATTCTCATTTCGCTCGGATCTTTGGACGGATAATCTTGTTCCCTTATTAAACAATTAATCAGAAACTTTAATATCATGAGCTGGATTTCAGCTTTCCTTTGAGACATGGCTTCACCAATGCTTTCTGGATCATCCCCTGTACGGATGAAACGATATATTCTGTCTAGATCTTCTTTCATATCTGGTAGGGTGTCCAAATACCCGGTCACCCGTCTTACACGTATGGAATATATAACCGTACTATCATCACCTGCGACTGGATCATAGCGGCATTCAGTAAGAGCTCGTCGGATATCTGCAACGGACTTATATTTGGGCGTACGCTGTAACGCACATTCATGTAACTCGACTAACGTTAAACGTTGGTGTGGTGGCGGGGTACCAGGAGGACCTCCTCCTGCGGCCCCTAAACTGGTATCATCGACTGATACTCTTCGTACTGGCGCGGCGGGAAGTTGTAATGTAGGCTGGACCGGGGGTACCGTAGCAGGTACTCCGGTGTCTGGAGGAGCAGGAATGGCATGATTTACAGGGACTGGCGGAACAGGATTTGCATATTCTGGGACTGTGTCGTCCAAGTAGGACGAGATGAAAATATCAGCTGCGGTCGGTTTGTGACGTAGCTTGGTCGGAACTAATGGTGGCGGAAAATTACTGGATGCCTCCGGGGTCGCTTTTGGCAAACCCTCGGCAAGAAGAGGATACATACCCTTAATAAGGGCATGCCTCTGTCTATCTGACTGTTCGGTTTTGACTCGTTCACCTATCTCGATTAATTCCCTTTCTTGGGCTCGTTCTAAGGATTCTCTACTTAATTCTGACTTTCTGATTTCTTTTTCCATAATGCTTCTTCTACTCGCATGATGCACTCGGCATCCCACGTACCTGATACGGGCCATCTATACTTTTCTTCTAACTGTTTGGTATACTCTACCCATAAATCTAGATATAATATGGCACTTATGCCATGCTTCTGATACATAAAATGACCTGGACTGTCCCTAGGCGGGACAGGAACTGCTGCTTCTAACAGACCTTTTCTAGTTCTTAACTGACGTAGTCTGGAAAATAACGGCATGACTGAACTGTAATCTGGACACAATACAATACACAATGAACACGATAATTACACCACTTTCATACCACGACATTAAAATACATGAAGAACATTTAAAATAACAGTCTTGACAAAATACTACCTGGAATACTGAAAACAGAATACATGAATCTTCTCGAGAACAGAACTGACTAGAACAGAAACTAGATGCACTGCTGAAACAGTACGAAACTTACCGGTCTCATAAAGAGACACGTCAGGACCCGCATCCACCGGAGTGGACACTTCGTTTTGGGATCTGTGTACCAGCAAACCCCACGGACCAGAGACAATTAAATTGACCCTGTCTAGATACTCCCCAGCAACGGTACTCACCGGGCAGCAAGAACGGAAGGCCTCGGACTGGACTGGACTGCTTCGACGCCGGACGGACGAACTTCGGACTTCTGTTACGGGCGGGCCTCCGGATACCTCGGACCTTGGACTCTCGGCTTGGGCTCTGGTCGGGACTCGCCGCGTTCCTCCACCGCCTCGTCTGGATGCTGGACCGCAACCTCCGTCTCCTCCGTGGGCCTGAGGGATACTTGAAGCAGAAATATCTGCACGTGCACGGTATGGTTCCGTCACGGCTGCAGAGGATCAGGGGGCATACGTGGCTTCACCGGCGCGTGGGGAAAGGGCAAGTCCCTATTCGGGCGCCATTATGTGGTATATAAATAAATAATACCGGATCTAGGTTTGACTGGACATAGCAATAACAGATAGCTCAATAAATAAGAGTCAAGATTCGAGGTAGTAGGAGTTTGCAGGTTTAATACAGCATAAAGGACAGGAACAGGACAACCTGCACAGGAATGGGATGGCAGCTGCCTGGGGGCAGGATCTGGAATGAGCGCGCTAACTTTAATAACAATACACAAGCATATATACTAAAACAGTTGCAATTGCAATACATACAATAGGCGGAGCAGTGGGTGTGGTCAATAGCAGTCGCGAAAGATAAGGGTGAAAGTAGGTGTAACAGGAGGCGTATACATAGACATGTGATGTAAACGTAACAGAATATGTCATAAATGGGGCGGAAACATGGAGGGGGCTACCTAAGGAGCCGGGACCTCTAACCTGATGGTGCGCGCAAACTGACAATGACGTGTTACTAGGAGAAGCTGGGGGCTATGACGTCTGCGCTAGGAGCAGAGACTGAAGTCTGGAGAGTCAGGGCGACATGTGCCTAAACAATATCTAGTATCTGATGTTTAGAGAACATGTTGATAGAATCCAAAAGTTATCGGGGTAAAGGCTAACAGACTCTAAGACTGGTGCATGCATTATTCTACATGTAGTGCGTGTTGAAGAATATTAAATGACCATTAATACAGTATTTCTCTTACATGGAGACGTAAAGGCTAGACGATGACGGAAACTATTGATGCGATTCAGTAGCTTAGGAATGCAGAGAAGGAGGGCTGGACTGATAACTAGAATCATAACATACTCTTGGCAGACTCGTAGGCAGAGCCAGGCCGAGCCGGGCACTGTGAGGCAGGAAGACCACAGGCAGTGCAGGACACACCGCAGCCAGTGCAGGACACACCACAGGCAGTGCAGGACACACCACAGGCAGTGCAGGACACACCACAGGCAGTGCAGGGCACCGCCACAGGCAGGGCAGGGCACTGCCACAGGCAGGGCAGGACACACCACAGGCAGGGCAGGGCACACCACAGGCAGGGCAGGACACACCGCAGGCAGTGCAGGACACACCGCAGGGCAGGACACACCACAGGCAGTGCAGGACACACCACAGGCAGTGCAGGACACACCACAGGCAGTGCAGGGCACACTACAGGCAGTGCAGGACACACCACAGGCAGTGCAGGGCACACCACAGGCAGGGCAGGGCACACCACAGGCAGGGCAGGGCACACCACAGGCAGGGCAGGGCACACCACAGGCAGTGCAGGGCACACCACAGGCAGGGCAGGGCACACCACAGGCAGGGCAGGACACACCACAGGCAGGGCAGGACACACCACAGGCATTGCAGGACACACCACAGGCATTGCAGGACACACCACAGGCAGGGAAGGACACACCACAGGCAGGGCAGGGCACACCACAGGCAGGGCAGGACACACCACAGGCAGGACAGGACACACCACAGGCAGTGCAGGGCACACCACAGGCAGTGCAGGGCACACCACAGGCAGGGCAGGACACACCACATGCAGTGCAGGACACACCACAGGCAGGGCAGGGCACACCACAGGCAGGGCAGGACACACCACAGGCAGGGCAGGACACACCACAGGCATTGCAGGACACACCACAGGCAGTGCAGGACACGCCACAGGCAGGGCACGACACACCACAGGCATTGCAGGACACACCACAGGCAGGGCAGGACACACCACAGGCAGTGCAGGACACACCACAGGCAGGGCAGGACACACCACAGGCATTGCAGGACACACCACAGGCAGGGCAGGACACACCGCAGCCAGTGCAGGACACACCACAGGCAGTGTAGGACACACCACAGGCAGTGCAGGGCACCGCCACAGGCAGGGCAGGACACACCACAGGCAGTGCAGGGCACCGCCACAGGCAGGGCAGGACACACCACAGGCAGGGCAGGGCATACCACAGGCAGGGCAGGACACACCGCAGGCAGTGCAGGACACACCACAGGCAGGACAGGACACACCACAGGCAGTGCAGGACACACCACAGGCAGTGCAGGACACACCACAGGCAGGGCAGGACACACCACAGGCAGGGCAGGACACACCACAGGCATTGCAGGACACACCACAGGCATTGCAGGACACACCACAGGCAGGGCAGGACACACCACAGACAGGGCAGGGCACACCACAGGCAGGGCAGGACACACCACATGCAGGACAGGACACACCACAGGCAGTGCAGGGCACACCACAGGCAGTGCAGGGCACACCACAGGCAGGGCAGGACACACCACAGGCAGTGCAGGACACACCACAGGCAGGGCAGGGCACACCACAGGCAGGGCAGGACACACCACAGGCAGGGCAGGACACACCACAGGCAGGGCAGGACACACCACAGGCATTGCAGAACACACCACAGGCAGTGCAGGACACACCACAGGCATTGCAGGACACACCACAGGCAGGGCAGGACACACCACAGGCAGTGCAGGACACACCACAGGCAGGGCAGGACACACCACAGGCATTGCAGGACACACCACAGGCAGGGCAGGACACACCACAGGCAGTGCAGGACACATCACAGGCAGGGCAGGACACCGTCACAATACCCTGCCAACGTTCCTTCACATTCCTTCAGTGCATTCTTTGTGTCGACGAATTAGCTCGTTAATTTCTAAATCTATACATTTCTGGTGAGATTTAAAAGTGTGATTGTTTTGTTTTTTTATTCCCGTTTCCTCCTGTGTTCTCCCCACCGATCAGTGCCGGACGCCACTGATGTCCATGTAAACCCCCCTAGGCCTTCATCTAGGCCAAGGACTGCCTTCCACATACATTCAGCATGTGGCTGGAGGGCGGTTGAGCCCTCACCCTTCCACTCCATGCAATGTGCATGTAAATGACTAGGCCATCAGCTCGGCTAAAGGCTGCCTTCCACATACATTCAGCATGTGGCTGGAGGGCGGTTGAGCCCTCACCCTTCCACTCCATGCAATGTGCATGTAAATGACTAGGCCATCAGCTCGGCTAAAGGCTGCCTTCCACATACATTCAGCATGTGGCTGGAGGGCGGTTGAGCCCTCACCCTTCCACTCCATGCAATGTGCATGTAAATGACTAGGCCATCAGCTCGGCTAAAGGCTGCCTTCCACATACATTCAGCATGTGGCTGGAGGGCGGTTGAGCCCTCACCCTTCCACTCCATGCAATGTGCATGTAAATGACTAGGCCATCAGCTCGGCTAAAGGCTGCCTTCCACATACATTCAGCATGTGGCTGGAGGGCGGTTGAGCCCTCACCCTTCCACTCCATGCAATGGGCATGTAAATGACTAGGCCATATGATCGGCTAAGGGCTGCCTTCCACATACATACATGTGGCTGGAGGGCGGTTGAGCCCTCACCCTTCCACTCCATGCAATGTGCATGTAAAATAAAGAACATGCCTGATTTATTGGTGGCACTGGCCTAAGGGCTTAAGCTGACCCCTTGGCATGTTATGGGCATATTATTGGGTGGCCCTCGCTTATGTTGCCCCCCCTCCTTTATCATGTTTTAGGGATATTTCTCAGCATAAAACCATACGAGACACAATGATGTGTTGCCTTATGCTCTGATTGAGAAGAGTGTGGTCAGTATTTACTATATAGGTCCACAAATGACTTCTTTGTAGCCATGGCATAAGTTACCCCTCTTGGCATTTTATGGGAAACTTACCATATTTGGTGACCTTGTCAAATGCTGTTTTTAGGCATGTTCTGGGCATACTAACCCGTAGACTGCCTAAATCACACATAATAGTACATTGACATACACTGTATGGTGGTCATACTTGGCATAATGGGGACTTGGCATAAGGTCATCCTTGACATATTATAGGCGTATTGCACAGTAGAAGGGCCATGTCTGCCACGTTGGCTTGCTATGGGAAACTTTATGATTAAGATAACTAGCATAGGCTGGGAAGCAGCATGTGATAGCCCTCCTTGGCATATGCTGGGCATTATGCTGCATTATGGGGCCATTCCTGGTGTAAGGGTGACCATGACCTCAGCCGGCTTTCCTTGGAGTCTTGTGGGATTCCTTGGCATTAAAAGTTTCAGCACAGGTATATCAATTGCATTTCCTGACATATTGGTACCTCG
The DNA here is from genome assembly GCF_964261635.1 of Lissotriton helveticus. Lineage (NCBI taxonomy): Eukaryota > Metazoa > Chordata > Amphibia > Caudata > Salamandridae > Lissotriton > Lissotriton helveticus. The sequence continues at coordinate 418,416,677 of NC_136058.1, read as the reverse complement.
CATGTAGTGGTCATGCAGAGCTTCTGACGGGCATCGCAGGCCCCACTGACACATGATGGTTATCTAAGGCATGTTGTTGAGATAGAAAAGCACATGAGACGGAATCTGCTGTATATGTGAGTGCCAGGTGAGCACACAAGCTGATGTTTGATGACTAGGCTTACAGACTTTACTGAAAATCAAACTGAAATCTTTGAGTCAAAGTAACATCTGGCAGTGGGAATCAATATAAAAATTCAAAGAAAATGTGGAGCTAATGTCCGAGGGCAAAAGTCTTGCATTTACTTAATAGATATAAAGCGTTAACTGAGTGATCAGTTATGCAGAGTTTTGGGCAGTTATTGCTGATTTTGCTTCCCTGGTAAATATATAAGACAGGTGACTAATATAATTACCCTGTCCTGAACGGCTATGATTGGAAAGACAATACTAGAAGTTCAATACATTATATACATTGATATCAATAGATCAGTCCTCAGTATGCCTTCCCTTGTCTTTGCAATTGTGCACATTCGGTCACTTTGCCAGCCAATATTTGGCTAATACGAAAGCATCAATAACTTTTGCTATAACTCTTTTTGTTTAAGAAAGAACGTATGATCAGTACAAATGTAAATAGGAATGAGCAGCCAAGGCAGAAGCTGGTTCAGTGCTTCGTATATCACTGCACTCTCAAAATACTACTATTGAATCAAAGGAACTAGGTCAAACCATTTGGCATTAAACAAAACGTATGTGCTGGCTAGCCCTAAATTTCGAACTGTTACAACATAAAAATGTGATCGGTGTCTTGGGTAAGGGAATTATGTAGTATGAAAGAAATGCGTGGGTACGGAATACATGTTGTGACACACGTTGGTACTGATCATTTTCTTTATTTTTTTCTGTAAATCATCTTTATTCTGGTTTTAGGTCTCGCCTACAAATTGCATGCACTGTTTTGTGAAACATATTGTTTACAATTCCCCAGGCTTACAACCCACCCACCACATACCATTTGTTTTTTAGGTCTCACCTGGCGACGCAGCGCTAAAGCGCTGTTGCCAGCGTGATCTATTGTCAGCAACGTGCCTCGGAAGTGGGACAGAGCGGGCCACGGGGCGATTGGGGTCTGTGGACATGCTTGTGAAGACGCGCTTGCTTCTAAAGTGTGTACAGCTGGTGTTTGGCGGCGGGGCGCGGCGCGTTAATTAGGCTCGAGGATATTTTCACTTTCTTTTTTTTACTGCACACGCACGCTGCAAGCGCGGCACGCTCCGTTATGTTTCATTCAGCCGGTGCCCTCAGCGTGTAATCCGGTAGGTGCTGGGTGGATTTACGGGTTGATTCCGCTGGCTGCTCACCACTTCAATAGCCGGTGAGCTCGCCCTCCGCTGCTGCCGCGTCCTGTGCTCTAATCCGGCTCCCCGACCGTAGCCTCACTTCACGCCTCTCAATCCCTGGCCAGCGAGCTCACCCCACGCCGCTGCCTGCTCCCTGGCCACACACCAAGCAAGGTGTCTCCGATCACCGCCACTCTTCTCTCACGGGCCGTGAGTTCACCCAACGCTGCTGCTGGTACCGCACACTCTGCAATACCGGGCCAGGAGTCTCCTACCGGGTGGCGCGCTCCTGCCCCCACCGTAGCTTGCCTTCACGTCATTCAGGCCAGGCCCGCGCTTGGTGGCTCCTCTCCTTCCCACAATGCTACGTTTGGCAATCCAGCGATGACAGCAATCCAATGGTAAAGGCAACTATTACCTGGGGGGGGCTCATTCAGTCCTTAAATCCTGCTGCCCGCCCAGGTGCCCCCATGCCATTGGGCACTTTGAATGTCGCGACCCAATAGCGCTACCTCTTTTTTTGCAGGCCTGGTGACTGCCCGCTTCCGGCTCAGCCCCCTGGTAGGGGTTTCTTGCAGGCCCCTCACCGTCCGGCTTCGGCTCCCTGGCCCGCTTGTTTTCACTCTGAGATCTTTTTCTTCCACTCACTTTCACTTGTTCTCTTCTTCACACTTTCTACAGGGATATTTTAAGGCACTGTCAAAATAAGGAATTATCCAGGATACTCACCTTCTTAGGGGCACCCTGGTAAAGTGAGAGGGCAGCCAAAATTGCTACTATAATGATGTTGCTCATAAAAAAAAACAGCTTTGTTTTTAATTTCACAGTAGAGCATGCTTAAAAGAAACTTAGGTCCACATCTACTAAGGATTTGCGTTGGGGAAAAACACAACTACAAACACAACACACACAACCACAACCACACACACACACACAACCACAAGCCAACACAACTACACACACAACCACACCCACAAACACAACACACACAACCAAACACAACACATGCAACCACAACCATAACCACACACACACAACCACACACACAACCACACACACATCCACACACACACACACACACACACAACCACACACACACAACCACACACACACAACCACACATACAACCACACAGACAACAACACACACACAACCACACATACAACCACACACACAACCGCACACACAACCATACACACAACCACACACACAACCACACACACTCACAACCACACACACACAAAAACCACAACAACACGACACACACACAACCATATATACAACCACACATACAACCACACACATACGCACACACACAACCACACACACAACCACACCCACAGCCACACACACACACAACCACACATACAACCACACACAACCACCCAACCACACACACAACCACAAACGCACAACCACACACACAACCACACGCACAACTACACACACACAACCACACACACACACAACTGCAGGCACAACCACACACACACAACCACTCTCACACAACCACACACACAGACACAACCACACACACAACCACACACACAACCACACTTACAACCACACACACACAACCACACACCCAACCAAATACAACCACACACACAACCACACACACCACATACATACAATCACACACACACAACCACACACACAACCACACACACAACCACAACACACACAACCCCACACAACCCCACAACTACAACCACACACACAACCACAACCACACACACAGCCACACATAGAACTACACATACAACCACACACACACACACCACAAGCCGTCAGTGCACGCTTCCACCAGGCACACACCACCAACCGGCAGTGCACACTTCCACCAGGCACACACACCTCCAGCCATCAGTGCACAATTTCTACAGGCACACACACCACCAGCCATCAGTGCACACATCAATTAGTAACACATCCACAATTAACTATTGTAGCAATCGCAGTATGGCGCACTCTACTTTTAAACATATTCATCTAAAGTGCAGCATAACACCATTGCTACAAAAATAAATACACATTTTTTTGGCCTACAATTTATAGACTTTTGTTGCAATTGGTGTTGCAATATTTAGCAATGCCAATAGCTCAAACTTAATTAATGCGAGACCTATTGCATTGCAAATGCTTGTTACTACTTGTTAGACTTGGGATCTTTTGGCGTGTTTCCCCTGAGTTTTTGCTTTCTGCCCTCCCGGTTTTGACTTTGTTTTTACTGGCGTAGTGTTTCTGCGCACTTTTCTCACTGCTGATCAGTGGTAAAGTGGAAGTGCTCCGTTGGTAAAATTTGATTTACTTATTAGTCCCTAGTAAAATGCACTGTGTGTGCCAGGGCTTATAAATCAAATGCTACCAATGAGCCTGTAGCACTGATTGTGCCACCCATGTGAATAGCCTTAAAAAGATAACTCAGACCTGCCATTGCAGAGTCTGTGCGCAGTTGGTAACTGCTGTGTCGACCTGGCAAGTGCACACACTTGCCAGGCCCTAATCCTTCCCTTTTCTACATGTTAGTCACCCCTAAGATAGGCCCAAGGTACCCCTGTGGGCAGGGTGCAGTGTATGTGAAAGGTAGGACATGCCCTGGTGTGTGTGGCATGTCCTGATAGTGTATTGCAGCCCATTTCGTTTTCCACTCTTTTAAGACTACCTGTTCCCCATAGGACACAATGGGAAGTTTGTTTATACCATGCTATAAACATAACTGGCCCTGGGAACTAGGTAGGGAAATACAATGTAGTATGCCTGAACTTAGAATCTAAAGATGCATCTTTTAGTGAAGGTGATTTTTACATTCTGTGTATGAAAATACCACTTTTAGAAAGTTTGTATTTTCTTGCTCAGTCATCCCCTGTGCCTCTGCTGGAATGTGGATTGCCTGTCTGGGTTTTGGATGACAGAAGGCTGGGGAGCAGGAGTGGCTCCAGATAGTCTTAGTAGGGTCACTAAAGCGTTGAATAGACCTGGGCTGCAATGGGGGAAGGGGGAGGAGAATTCCTTGCACCTCAAAGGGCCTGGTCTGCCTCTGACAATGCCGTCTCCACCTCCTGCCAGGAAATCACACCAAAGAAGGCAGAACCTGTTCTGGCTGGGCACAGACACTCGCTGCCTAAGAGATCAAAGGACTTTGGGACATAAATATTGGGGCCCAGACCCCTGAACTTTAGAACTCTTTTGAACTAGGAAGACTGCCAAGAAGAAGAGCAGGCGAAGCTGTGAGGAGGACCTCTCACTTTGCTGTGTGCTTTGCTGTGTTGGCCTGCAGTGGCTGCTTCTGTCTTTGGCAGTGAAAGGACTGGACTGAACTTTCTGCAATTTGTTTTTTGAGTTTCTCCAAGTGCTGAGTTAGAGCTTGCCCCCTGTTCATAAAGTCTCAACAACAGCAAAGACTTTAAGCTCTTCTTCCTTCAGCACTGGGGACTGTGCATTTTGTGCTGCAACAGAGGAAAAGCCACTGGACGATGTCTATGACGCCACTGCCGACTCAGTGTCCTGACGGCACTGCAGAAGGCACCGCCGCAACGTCGTGACCTTGGTCTCACCGACGACTCCTGTGGAAGCTGCCACCAAGCCGCTGGTTGCACCGTGGCCTGTGGGCACCGCACTCCGCACCGCTTTGGGACGACACCTTGGCACCGCAGAGGGCACCGCCGCACCATCACCTCCGACACCTGTTGACACCACCACCGAACCGCTGCTTGCACCGCAACCTGTGGGCAATGCATTTCGCACCGCCTCGCTTCACGACGATGCCTTGGTATCCCCGACGACGCTCCACGCTGAAATCAACGCAGCTGCTTGCACCGTTGTTCGAGGACACCGCTCATAAAGGTACACGATGCACCACCCACATCCCGCACCTCAGCCTTGGCCTGCCGACGCCGGAGCCATTGACTCCAGTTCGTCAGCCGACGACAATGCTTCAACAACGACGCTGCTTGCAACGTGACGTGCCAGCATCTCGACGAGCACCGCCTTTATCTCGCACCGTGACCTGGGTCTCACCGACGACGCCATCTGATGCCACAACCGAACCGCTGCTCCCACTGCGACCTGAGGGCAACGCACGCCGCACCGCTGCACTGTGCACTGCAACACACAATGCCTGCCTACGCTATTGCTCCTGACTCCATCAGAGAGGAGATCGACCCGCAAGGTGTGTGACTCCGAGGTCCCTGATGACTCCTGCACGACCTCCGGAACCGTTGCCTGTGGACGCTGTGTTTTCAGAAGCTCAACGAGAGGTCATCGACTCCCTACATTTCTAAAAGGTACTGTTTGCGGGTGTTCCCGACACCGTAAGCTGGCCCGCTACGCCGAGGTCAGCCAGAACTGTTTGGATTTGTTGTCTCACGACGCTGTGATAGCCCCAGATGGAGCTATAGACATCAAGGAACCATTTTTAAAGCATATTTTGGTAAGTGAGGATTTTGAAATACTGTATGGTGGATTTTTATTGTTTTTGGTCTTGTCTTAAGTATGTAAAAATATTGCATATTTTTCTAAACTGGTGTGGTGTCCTTTTGTAGTGCTTACACTGTATTACTGTTGGTTATGTGCAAATGCTTTACACACTGCCTATAAGATAAGCCTGACTGCTCATGCCAAGCTACCAAGGGGGTGACCAGGGGTTATTTTAGGAGTGTAACTCCCTTATCCTGGAAGAAGGGTCCCTATTTGGACAAGGTGCAAACCCTTGCCAACTAGAGACCCTCATTTCTAACACTACTCTTTAAAAAATATGTGCACACACCTCCTTTTTCTACACTGCAGTAAATCTGTGTACTCTGCACTGGTTTTTACTACAGTTTGGGGGCATTGACAGTGAAGGGTTCTGTGCACTGCTCAGCTTTTACTACTCTTAGGACCTTATGCATGAATAATAGATTTGGTAACCGGGGTCGCAATCTGCTCACCAATTATACCAAATGCATTAGTAGTTTGCAAATCGACCTATGAAGCTAAGGTGCACTTGGTAGTGAAATGAGAACCGAAAACTTACGGTTTTACTAGATGCGACAATTTAGTGAATGTGAATTTGCAACACGCCATGGATCTCAGCGGGATCCCTTATTTCCTTCCTCTCTTTGTGTTAACATTGTACTTTTAAATAAAGCAATCTCTTCTTTTAAAAAAGCAACTCAGCCCCATTCCGTAAAGTAAAACTAGATGCCTTTATAAAACAAAGTTACACAAACCTTATTTTGGAGTAGACAGTGGCCCCATGTACTATTACTATTCCCTTGTACCCCAGAACCCATACCCAACCTAAAAGTTAAAAATCTCCATTACTTATTTTATAATGCTTTGTAATGGCATGCGTTGTAATGACATGCGTTGTAATGGCATGCATTGTAATGGCATGCGTTGTAATGGCACGCGTTGTAGTGACATGCGATGTAATGGCTGCATTGTAATGGTATGCGTGTAAAGGCAGTTGCGTTGTATCAGCTGCATTATGAAGGTAGTGCGTTGTAATGACTGCGTTGTAATAGATGTTTCCCGCAGGACATGTGCTAAATGTGCAGACTTTGGGCTGCCTAATATGAATGTTGCCAGGCTGAGGATTTCACAGCCCTGTGGGCGTGACCTTCTCAGTCTGGCAAGAGTGCCTTGAGGCCCTCCCCCTTGTGATGAAGGAGAGCGCCACTGATTGCCTCGGACATGGGCGCTACCATTTTAAGCCCTGAAGTGCCCTGGGCAGAGTGTCCATCAGTGGCACCTAGTCACAGCATGGGGTGGGGTCAGACGTTTCACTGACTCCATCCCGACTCTGTGAAGAGGTTGGGAATGCTGCCTTCCAATTAGCCAGTGAGGTAAGGTAGCAGTCCCAACCCTCCTACTGAGCTGCCTGCACACCGGACTCATCCTCTGGGCCTCCTCTGGGCAAGGGGCCGACCACAGGTTCTGAAGGGGGGGAGGGCGTCTAGTGGGTTTTTCTCAGGCCCCATTCAGCCTGCTTCCTCCATCACTAGCAGCCATAATCGATGTTAGAGGCAGTGTACGCAAGCCAGGATCAGTCGGACGACCGCTGGTGGTGCAGTCTGGTCTGTTCTGGCCTCTCTGTTGCAGTGTGTGGGAATGCCATCCTCATGAAGTGGGTCGAAATGGAAAGAGCGAGAAGGGTCCCCAGTTCGTCAGAGCATGTCTATTTGATTCACAAAGGTAGTGTGCTATACATGGAGAACTTAGCTGAGGGGAAAAGGTGTTTGCATACGGTTTAGAAATGTTGGAATTTCGCCTTTTCACAGAACTCCCCAAGCGCGCAACAAGCATTGGATTCAAAGCGCTTCATCCCCCCCCTTCACCGTCGTGTGTGTCAGCCTGACTGAGACAGCTTCCCAGGCTCACACACAGCCGCACCCGAGTACTTCACAAGTCTTTAGAAGACCATCTACATGTTACTGAGGCTTTGTTTTTTCTTTCACCCCTTCTTAGAGCCCCTGCATCTTCACTCTGCCAATTGCTGGAACAATCCGCACCCCCGCCCGAAATTTTGATTAGCCCCTCCTGAAACTTTACTCTAGTTGCGCCTCTGGATCTCCCCACGGGAGACATGAATGTTCTGACTGCTGAGTTGATTTTGGAGGCATTGTCTATAGTGGTATCGAAAGAAATTGGAAAATAAAGATGTTACTAAAAGAGAACACTGGTGCCATTATACATCAACATTATACTAATTTTCTTGGGCACAGTATTTCCCCATTCTATCATCTTCATTGACCTCGATTACTCGTGGTCAGCACCCTAGTTCAAGACCACACGAAATCTTCTGCATGCCCATTCATCCCTGTGGCCTCTTACTTACCCTGCAGTCAAACAGCAATTTGAAATGTTGCCTTACTTTAATCTTTCGTGGGCCCCCTGATAGAGCCAGCTCTGTTCTGGAGTCTTGCCCTAATGACCTTGAATATGTCTTTAAAAGAGTGCTTAACTACAGTTTTCATGTAATTTCTTTTTAATATGGAACCAGCATGCGTTTCAGCTTTGTGTGCCCTTTGTTGCCAGGTCATTAGAGCGCACAGGAACACTCCTTCAAATTCGATTATTCTGGGATAGTGAAGTGTGTTTTCAATATTTTTGTTACACAGCAGCATTTATTTATATATATTCAATATTTTTGTAACACACCAGCATTTATTTATATATATTCAATATTTTTGTAACACAGCAGCATTTATTTAGATATATTCAATATTTTTGTAACACAGCAGCATTTATTTATATATATTACTGAAAATAATCATGCATTGTCACTTTAAATAAATGTGGAAAAATACCAGCTGTAGCGTCGTCTTTTGCTTGTGGCAAAAATAAATGTGGATAAATACAGAAAAAGTGCCCCAAAAATAAATGTGGATAAATACAGACGGAAATGGCAAAAAAATAAATACCATAAAACCGGGAGCCCTAATTATAATTCCTTGAGTACCAAAGGAAAGGACACCACATAAGGTATATATCAAATATATATGTATTTAACCTAAACACAGCCCCTCTGCACTCTTTATGAGGTCAGAGGTCAAAGTACATTACAAAAATCTCAATTAGCATACGATAAGTTGCACAAAGACAGTTATGCCCTAGGGGCCTCACAAACCATATACTAAAATAGTGGTATAAGAACCATGTGTGGAATAGAAAGCAGGCCTGGGGCCTGTGGAATCGCTGGGGCTACTCTAAACAACCAAAGGTTAGGAAATAGGAGGCCCACAGGAGACGCTTGCAGTGTCTAAACACAGCTGCGGGTTACCATTGACTTTCCATGGGAAACGAAGAAGTTACAAAAGTACAATTTAAGGACACTTCCGGATGGACTTGGATGGAACCCTTTTAAACTAGGACACTTTGAGAGTCAAGACCCACTGGAGCACCGGAGTACTCGTGTTACCTCAGCCAGGGAAGCCGGGTGCATAGGTGCCTTTTCTGGTCGGGTTTCGTCATCGTTTTCAATGCAGAGCTGCAAAGAAATGCTGCAGGCGACCAGAGGAAAAGTGTCCGGGTGGATCCAAGGGTGGATCGAAGATCTGAAGAACCTGAAAGCAGAGGGGACAGAGTTTGGGTCACTAGCCAGTGACCAGGAAGGTACCAGGAAGGAACCAAGCGATGTTGGGTGATTTCCGGTGAAGAAGTTGAGCTTGTCTCTTCAACCACGAGGTCCAGGAGGCATCGACGATGACCAGGCGCTGGATTCGAGCTGTACCACAAAGGATCTAGTTGACTGCAGTGTCAGTATCCGGATTGGACCTAACAAGCCTTTGCAATGGCAACCCATGCATGATGTCAAGATTGGCTCTGTTGCAGACCAGCAAGGTCTGTGGTGCTCCTCGTTTGCAGGGAAGCTGGAGCAAGCCTAGAGCAACCAGGAAAGCAATTTTGTTGTGAAGAAAAGTCTTCAAGGGGCTCATTAGTCAATGGGCCAGGAACCGGGAAGATGCATCGAGCTCCAATGCAAAAGCAGGGCCCACTGGACACTCGTGGAGCGTGGGGTCCTGTGCTTCGGTGCAATTGGTGCTCATGGCTGGAGCTTCTCATCCCCAATGCACAACTGTGAGGATACCTCAGGAGTCGATGCAGTTAGCAAACTGCAGGATGTCCAGTAGTTCCGGTCCCACGTCTCTCGTTTCCGCCACGTGTCTCAGCTTTGCTGTGGAAGTGGGTCGGGTCAGAGATGTCTGGAAGTCCATGTCCTGTGTTGCAGATTCTTTGGGATCCGGCAGGAGCCTCAAAAATGCAGACCGGCAAAGTTGCTTTTGGAGCCTGTTTGTACAGGGTGGTCATTCCTTGACCACAAGGGAGATATCTTCCATCTTCCAGTCAGAATGGAACGTCGAAGGTCCAGGATATTTCTTGCAAAGTTTTGTCCAGGGCAATCTTAAGTCCTGGGGACATCTCCTATACTTATACCAAGTTTGTGGGCTGGACTACCTGAAAGGTCCCTCCTATGGGTGGACCAGGAGAGGGGGTGGTTACACCCCCTTTCCTTTGTCCAGTTTCATGCCAGAGCTGGGGCTGAGTGCCCCAGCAACCGGTTTGGACTGGACTATGCATGGAGCACCTTGTGTGCCCCAGGCAGTGTCTGTAAAGCATTCACTGAATGCAGCCCTCCCTGCCCCAATACACTAAAGCCTGTCTGGGGAGGTGCTGGCACCTCCCTGGACAGGAAACATATTGTCCAAGCCTCCCCTGCCGGAGTTTCGTCCAGCAGCAGGAGGTCAGACTCGTATCTGTGGCAGCAGCATCCATTTTGTGATGCTGTGGCTCTGTTTAACTTTTACAGAGTTTCACAGTAACTACATGTCTTCTCCCTCTAGAAGGGTGGAATGCTACCCCCGCCACCAGGACTGGCGGGTGGGTAGTATTCAAAGTGTTTGACACAACATGTTTTGATAAATCCAAACCAAAGTTAGCATTAACTGTGAGCATTATAATGCACTTAAGAGTATATGGCATGGATATATCATAGAACAGCTATAAGGAGATAGTTCCGAAAGCTGCAGAGGGGCTCAGCTCATGCTAGGGCACCCTCTCACATAAAACCAAGCACTCTGCCTTCAGGATTGTCAAGGCCTACCATAGGAGTGGCTTATAGGTGTATATGTGTCTATATATATAGATATAGGGATACTAAGTAAGGGGTGATTACAACACCTTACCCAGACTGTGTGAACAGACCTGTGGTGTCAGTTTGGAGGGCCAGCCAGGGGTGGCATAATACATGCTGCTGCCCCCTGGTAGGCCTTGGGTGCACCTATGCCCTGGGTAACTATGGTACACTATACAGGGACTCACAAAGGTGACCCACAACCCAATCTGGCATGTACCTAAAGTAAATGGTTACAATTTAGAGAGAGAACAGCTAGGCTGTGGTCCTGATTAGCAGGGCCAGAGCCACACTAAAGTCGAAAAACCAGAGAATCACAGCAAAAAGTGGGGGTAACCATACGAAGCAGACCCTACTCTCCTACAAGCTTTAAGGGATAAAACCTCACTTCTTTTCCATGGAATATAAACCCACTGTTCTTGGAAATGGGCCGCTACACCCGCTCTAGTAAAAGTACTGGGCGGGTCCATCAACTCTGGTATTTCAGGGTGATATATTAGATGAACCTCTCGCATCGGAAACTGAGATACCAAGGTAGGACTCTTCTCATGCAACCTGCCCCTGTACGCAATTAACGTTGTGATGTTCTCAAAAACTCGGCCAGCCTCCATACCACTAGCATACACAATCACACCCTTATCTTGGATCAACCTCCCGATTATCATTAAATAAGGTAGTGCCTTCTACCAGTTCTTGAAGTATATCTATGAATAATAAATCAAAATTACTTTTAACAGGTGCCTATGTCTTTTATATCTGGTGCACTGATGAGGAATTTGTTTGGATTGATAATTCTTGCAGATTAGATATATGCATAAAATTGAAAAAAACTTGAAGGTTTTTAGACTTTATTGCTCGACAAACAAGTCCAGGACCAACTGTTTTTTGTACCACTCGACACTCAGGTGCACGGACATTTATTGGGTTACACCATTATGTTATAATGGAATGTAAACATGAGGCCGGTATTTTTCTCTGGGAAAGGTGGCAACCCTATTTCTGCTCCAGGACCCAATCAATCAATCAATCATTTGTAAAGCGCACTACATACCCGCTAGTGTCTCAAGGCACTGGGGGGAGGGGCGCTACTGATCGAGCAGCCAGGTCTTGAGTATTCTCCTGAAGGTCGGCAGGTCTTGGGTCTGTTGTAGGCTCAGTGGGAGGGTGTTCCATGTCTTGGCGGCGAGGTGGGAAAAGGATCTCCCACCGGTGGTTGTTCTTCGGATGCGCGCGACAGTGGCGAGTGAGAGGTCAGCGAAGCGTAGTTGGCCGTTTGGAATGTAGAAGGAGAGCCGTCTGTTGAGGTAGGCTGGGCCAGTCTTGTGGAGTGCCTTGTGTGCTTGAGTGAGGAGCTTGAAGTATATCCTCTTGTTGACGGTGAGATTTCTCAGGTGGGGGTGATGTGGCGTGGTACGCCGAGGATCAGTCTTGTGGAGGCGTTTTGGATGCGTTGTAGTCATTTGATGAGCTTCGTCGGGGCTCCCGCGTAGAGGGCGTTTCTGTAGTCGAGTCTGCTGCTGACGAGGGCATGGGTGACTGTCTTTCTTGTATCTGTCGGGATCCATCTGTAGTTCTTGCGGAGCCTATGGAGGGTGTTGAAGCAGGAGGAGGAGACGGAGGTAACTTGCTTGGTCATTTAAAGTGTTGAGTTGAGGATGGTTGCGTGTGTGGTCGGTGGGTGTCAGGCTGCCCCCAGTGCCGTTGTCCACCAGGAGTCGTCCCAGGCTGAAGGGTTGGAGCCAAGGATGAGGACCTCCGTCTTGCTTAGTTCAGCTTCAGACGGTTGGTCTTCATCCAGTCGGCGACGGCCTTCATTCCTTCGTGGAGGTTGGCTTTGGCGGTGATGGGGTCCTTGGTGAGGGAGAGGATCAGCGGATGTGTCATCGGCTTAGGAGATTATGTTGAGGTCGTGCTTTAGGGCTACGTGTGCGAACGGGGCCATGTAAATGTTGAACAGCGTCGGGCTGGGGGAGGATCCCTGGGATATGCTGCAGATGATCTCGGAGGCTTTGGAATGGAATGGGGGGAGGCGGACGGTCTGGGTACTACCAGAGAGGAAGGAGGTGGTCCAATCCAGAGCCTTGTCTTAGATCTCTGCGGCGTGGAGGCGTGCGCGTAGTGTGCGGTGACAGACGGTGTCAAAGGTGGCAGAGAGGTCTAGGAGGATGAGTGCTGCGGTCTCGCCGTTGTCCAGCAGGGTCCTGATGTCTTCGAGGTATCGGGCTAGCTGTCTGTTGACGGTTTTCTCAATGACCTTGGCCAGGAAGGGGAGCAGAGAGATGGGCCGGAAGTTCTTGAGGTCTCTTGAGTCTACCTTAGGTTTTTTCAGTAGGGCGTTGATCTCGGCGTGTTTCCAGATCTCTGGGAAGGTCGCAGTCTCGAGGGAGAGATTGATGATGTTGAGCAGGTAGGGTGCGATGGAGCTAACTCTGTTGAAGACGTGGTGCGGAAATGGGTCAGCCGGAGAGCCGGAGTGGATTTAGCGCATGGTCACGCTGGCCCAGGCTAGCAGCGGGTCATGGTCGATGGTGTACGGAGGGTCTGTTGTGTTGCTGCCTGTTGGGGCTGTCTGGGTGTTGAAGCTGTCGTGGATGTCTGCTATCTTGAGGTGGAAGAAGGTGGCGAGGGAGTCGCACAGGGCTTGTGATGATGGGATGTCGTTGGTGTTGGAGCTGGTGTTGGAGAATTCCTTCACAATGTTGAAGAGCTCCTTGCTATTGTGTGTGTTGTTGTTGAGGCGGTCTTTGAAGGAGGTCCTCTTGGCCGCCCTGATGAGGTGATGGTGGTTGGGGACGGCGTCCTTGTGTGCTGCGTGGCTGTCCGGAGTTTGTTCACTGTGCCATTTCTTCTCTAGTTTCCGGCAGACTTGCTTGGAGGCTAGGAGTTCTGGGGTGGACCAGCAGGCCCTCTTGTTGGTGTCTCTGTGGGGGGGTTTCTTCGAAGGGGCGTGGGTGTTGGCACAGGCCTCGATCCAGCGTCTGAGGCTGTATCTGTCAGGAAGGCGACGTCCGGGGATGTTGTGTCGAACAGGTCCCGGAGCTTGACAGCATGCTTGCGTGCGGAGCGGGTGTTCAGTAGTATGCATCGGAGGTGGTTGGGGTCTTTCTTGGCGGGTGGTTCGTCTGCTCTGAGGCTGGTGTAGCTGCAGTTCCGGCAGGTGAAGTGGCCGTGTGTGCGTTTTGGGGCGGCCTTGAAGCAGGTGTGGCTCCGTCCGGAGTTAAGAGTGTGCAGAGTGCTGTCGTCGTAGTGGCTGCGGTCATCGTGGCGGGTGCAGGGGCCAGGGGTTCTGCCGCTGGGCGTGGTCAAGGCACGGATGGGCTCGCCTTAGGCATGCCTTCGGTGCGCCAGCGGCGCGGCCGCACAGCGGCTGGCATATATGGGGAGGAGGGAAGGAGGAGCAGTTGGGAGGCAGGGGCAGCGAATGGGTAGTGGGCAGTCAGGGGGGCTGGGACGCAGGGGACTCAGCCGCGAGGGCGGTGATGGACAAAGAAGATTACAGAAATAAAAGGGGCACAAAATCGAGGGTGAAATGAGTGGCACAGAAGGCAAAAGGGCACAACACCGAGTAGAGCAGAAGGCAAGGGCACAGAAATACCGGAAAAACGAGTGGCACAGAGGCAAAATACAGAACACAGATTCTCCCTCCAACATAGTGCGAGTCTGCATTTACGTATCTTGAGTTTACCTCTTCTGATCAAACTGGAAAACTTGTCCAACACAAAGGGAATGTGGTGACTTTGTCTGTGTCACTCAAACATCCTCGCAAAACATGAGGTGCAATTCACAAAGCGATTTCTATGTTTCTTTCAACATAAAAGCACTGATCGTCTTTCTTTACCAGCATAAACGCCACTTTTACTGCTCACAAAAGCTGGCTCTACACCTTTAATATATTTGTGTATTGTATAAATTGTTATATGTGTGAATTAATCTACTATCGGGGATAACTGTTCCGGACGAGAGGCCCTGCCAATTCAGACACATCAACAAACATATTTGGTAAAAATAAATCTTTTCTCAGACCCTTCAAATTATGAAAAATGTACTCCTGCCATGGCAGACAGGAGTAAGTCTGTTTCTAGAGAGGTAAAGAGAAGGGAGCTCTCTTAAGACTGATAGAGGGGCGGTCAATGTGCTTCTCCAGAGGGAAAAACATGTCCTTCATGGAGGAAACACAACTACACGTGTGCAGCTATAATCAAGGAAGGCCTGGCTCACAAATACTTTTGGAGCCTCATGGTGGAGACTCTCAAACCCCCTTGGAGAGCTCTGGGCCCTGCTGTGGGCTCAGAGAAGCCAGTCTTATGTACAGACACACACACACACACACACACACACACACACACACAGAGCCACATACACACACACACACACACTGACACATCTCACACACATACATCTCTCTAACACACACAGACATACAGACAGACACACACACACACACACACTGGTGTGCAGCTCTGGGCCCTGCTGAGGCTCAGAGAAGAACAAAAGGGGGTGGTGATGGACGGAGCATCCGAATCAATCAAACACTCACACCCAGTCAAAAGATCTGGGTTTAATCCATCACCGTTCTTTAGCCCACTCTGCCTCCCCAGTTCAGACATGGCTATATGCAAATCAGTCTGACCATGTGCCTCATGGGAACAGTCCAGCCCGAACTGCCAAGCCATGTCTTCCCTGGACCGGAAACAAGCTTCCGAGGACCGGTTTCTGGCATTCCAGCCGTCTTCAGCCCGGCTTGCTTGAATCCAGTGGCAAAGTGAGCAAGGGACTCAAGTCTGAGCATACCCTGCCACACTTATGGCGGCCAAAAGCGGTACAAAAGGGGGTGGTGATGGACGGAGCATCCAAACCAATCAAACACTCACACCCAGTCAACAGTTCTGGGTTTAATCCATCACCGTTCTTTAGCCCACTCTGCCACCCCAGTTCCGACATGGCCATATGCAAATACTGTCTGACCCTGTGCCTCATGGGAACAGTTCAGCCCGAATTGCCAAACCATGCCTTCCCTGGACCGGAAACAAGCTTCCGAGCACCGGTTTCTGGCATTTTAGCCGTCTTCAGCCCGGCTTGCTTGAATCCAGGGAGAAAATTACAAAAAACAATTTGATGGACAGAATGTAGATCAATGTCTTACATTCACCCCAGTACAAGTATCTGGGCCTAAATCCATCGTTTTTTGCACTCCACTCCACCCTGGGTTAGATAATGGCTTAATGCAAATCAGCTCTGACCCTGTGCCCCATGGGAACAGTCCAGTCCGAACTACACAGCCATATCTTTCCCAGACCGGAATCAAGCATCCGAGGACCGGACCGGTTTCGAGGTAACACCTCTCATCAGCCCGGCTAGCTTGACTCCAGTGGTGTGGAGGCTCTGGGACCCACGTCTGAGCTACCCCAGTACACTCAGGGAGAAAATTACAAAAAACAATTTGATGGACAGAATGTAGATCAATGTCTTACATTCACCCCAGTACAAGGATCTGGGCCTAAATCCATCGTTTTTTGCACTCCACACCACCCTGGGTTAGATAATGGCTTAATGCAAATCAGCTCTGACCCTGTGCCCCATGGGAACAGTCCAGTCCGAACTACACAGCCATATCTTTCCCAGACCGGAATCAAGCATCCGAGGACCGGACCGGTTTCGAGGTAACACCTCTCATCAGCCCGGCTAGCTTGACTCCAGTGGTGTGGAGGCTCTGGGACCCACGTCTGAGCTACCCCAGTACACTCAGGGAGAAAATTACAAAAAACAATTTGATGGACAGAATGTAGATCAATGTCTTACATTCACCCCAGTACAAGGATCTGGGCCTAAATCCATCGTTTTTTGCACTCCACACCACCCTGGGTTAGATAATGGCTTAATGCAAATCAGCTCTGACCCTGTGCCCCATGGGAACAGTCCAGTCCGGTCCGGTCCTCGGATGCTTGATTCCGTTCTGGGAAGGACATGGCTTTTGTAGTTCGGACTGGACTGTTCCCATGGGGCACAGGGTCAGAGCTGATTTGCATATCGCCATTGTCTAACCCAGGGTGGTGTGGAGTGCAAAAAAACGATGGATTTGGGCCCAGATCTTTTGACTGGGTTGAATGTGTGACATTCATCCACATTCGGTCCATCACCTGTTTTGTTTGCAATTGCCGCCATAAGTGCGCTGGGGATGCCCAGACGTGGGTCCCAGGCACTCCACACCACTGGAGTCAAGCTAGCCGGGCTGATGAGAGGTGTTACCTCGAAACCGGTCCGGTCCTCGGATGCTTGATTCCGTTCTGGGAAGGGCATGGCTTTTGTAGTTCGGACTGGACTGTTCCCATGGGGCACAGGGTCAGAGCTGATTTGCATATCGCCATTGTCTAACCCAGGGTGGTGTGGAGTGCAAAAAAACGATGGATTTGGGCCCAGATCTTTTGACTGGGTTGAATGTGTGACATTGATCCTGTAGGAAGGGGGAGGCTCTAGTTGGCGCAGTGCAACACTAGCGACAAGCAGGGACTCTCTCTTCCTCGTCAGGGCTGAGGGTTACCTTCCAGACAACCTCTGCTTACCCTCTAGGTAGTGTGGCTTAAGCAGTCGTAGGCTAATCTTTGGGGCACATAGGGTTAAACACTTGCAATAGTACACCTTTACAACCAACCCACCACACAACGAGACCAGACTGTATTCTGTAAAAATATATATCTTTATATAGATTTTAAGCAAGCTTGTGAATACAGTCAACGTACTTTATGATAACGGTTGCAAGTTTACTTAGTTCAGGTTACCACAGTTCTTATGCAGTTCTCTTGAGGCCCGTAGGCCGGTGTTAACCAAAGTTCTTGTGGAGCCGGCGGCTTCCGGGGGATCTGTCCCACGTCGCGTTGCCTTCCCGGGATCGCTGATCGTTGCGGCTCTTCAGCCGAGCAGGTCACTGGTCATCCGGGGCAGCGGTGTTCTGTGGCGGCCGGATCCTCTCCTCGTCGTCCGCTCCGACCCTGGAGGCGGCGGTTGTGCGGCGGTGACAAGTGGCAGTACGGTCCCCAAGTGCAGGACGTACCCAGCCAAATGTCGGTGCAGCTGTGGGCTCACAGCTGGGCTGTCGGGCAGGCTACCGACTTTGCGGATTCTCGTAGGGCAACTGCCCGTCTTTGCAGGTGAGTGACTGCTCGCTATGCAGTCACCTCGAGAGCTCGGACCGGACGGGTCCTCCTTCACTTTGCTCTCGGGCTCCCGGTGCAGTGGCGGTCACGGTGTTCGGGCCAGCGGCGGCTGGTCCTTACTTTGCTCTCGCTGTTGCTTTGGGCCCCGGTCACGGTGGTCGGGAGGACGTTGACGCCTTAGAGGAGACTCCTCTGTCGATACTGCGGCGATGGTCAGCACCCGCAGTCGCTTTCTTCCAAGGGGGTTAGCGTCCACTGGTCCTGGGACGCTGGTCAGGGGGCAAGTTCAGTTGCAAGCCCTTGGAGATCTCTTCAGCAGAGTTTGGCACAAAGTAAAGCAAAAGTCTTCTCGTAGTCTTTTCTCCTGTCTCTCCTTCAGCAGCAAGGCACCAGACACCGGCAAGAGTCAGCACCCTTCCTTGTCTCTCACGGTCCTTCTCGTCGGGCAGAGTCCTTCTGTGGCCCAAACCGGATCTAATTCTCGAGGAGCAGGGCTCCTTCTTTTATAGGCCAATTCTTTTGTTCTCGCAGGCCAGGGGGGCCTTTGCATAGCCACTCTCAGTTCTGGAGTACCCCGGCGGGTGTACTCCGGCTTCTGCTTTCAGTGTGAGGGGCAGGCGCATCAGACGCCCCACAGGAGGTGGAGCCAGCATTGTCCGGACAGGGGTGGCCAGAGTACCTTGTTGATGGGGGCTTCGCCCTTCCTGGGCCAGGCGCCGGCAGAGTCATCCGCCGCTCCCCAGGAGGGTGGAGCCAGCATTGTGGTGGCCGAGCACAGTGACAGTTCGAGTCAAGAGGCACTCCTACCTCCCACTAAGGTGTAATCTGCGCATTCACCACCTGTCATCCCTCCAGCCCTGTCACTCACACATCCCAGACAGTCAGATACACATACCAGCAGAGGCGGGCTGAAATGGTTAAGCAAGCAAATGCTAACTTTCTAAAAGTAGCATTTGCAAACCCAGGATACTAAAATAAACTTGACTACAAGAAATATTTTATCATCCTGAGTTCAGGCATACTAAACATGACTCGCTACCATGCTCCTTGAGCCTGCGGGGATTATAGGGTGTAATAATCCTCGCAGCTCAGTCTGGCCTAATGGAGCAGGGAGCCTTCAATAGTGAAATACGGTCTTGGTTGTAAGTCACTACTAGGACAGGCCACGCATCTCAGGGCTTGTCCTACCTTGCACCTACAACGCACCCTGCCCGCAGGCCTACCATAGGGGTGACTAATATGTAGTCCAGGGAAGGGTCGGTGCTGGCAAGTGGGGACATTTGCCCAGCTAGCGTGACAGTACGAGACCGCACGCGGGTTCTGCGGTCGCAGTTCCCAGACACATCTTTACGGCTGCTTCGGTGGGTGGCGCAACCAGCGCTGCAGGCCCACCAGCAGTATTGGCATCTACAAGCCCAGGCACTCTCTCGTGCACTTTACTAGGGACTAACAGTAAATCCAAAGAACCAATCATGGATACCAATCGCATGTACAATTTTTCAGTAGGGAGCACTTGCACTACGGCACGGATCAGCCGTGGCGCAGTGCCCTGAGTATCGGAAAACCAGCAAACATCGGAGGCACATCAGCAAAAAGTGGAAGGGAGACTCACACCAAGGTGCCAGGTCTAACAGATCCACATTCGGTCCATCACCTATTTTGTTTGCAATTGCCGCCATAAGTGCGCTGGGGATGCCCAGACGTGGGTCCCAGGCACTCCACACCACTGGAGTCAAGCTAGCCGGGCTGATGAGAGGTGTTACCTCGAAACCGGTCCGGTCCTCGGATGCTTGATTCCGTTCTGGGAAGGACATGGCTTTTGTAGTTCGAACTGGACTGTTCCCATGGGGCACAGGGTCAGAGCTGATTTGCATATCGCCATTGTCTAACCCAGGGTGGTGTGGAGTGCAAAAAAACGATGGATTTGGGCCCAGATCTTTTGACTGGGTTGAATGTGTGACATTGATCCACATTCGGTCCATCACCTGTTTTGTTTGCAATTGCCGCCATAAGTGCGCTGGGGATGCCCAGACGTGGGTCCCAGGCACTCCACACCACTGGAGTCAAGCTAGCCGGGCTGATGAGAGGTGTTACCTCGAAACCGGTCCGGTCTTCGGATGCTTGATTCCGTTCTGGGAAGGACATGGCTTTTGTAGTTCGGACTGGACTGTTCCCATGGGGCACAGGGTCAGAGCTGATTTGCATATCGCCATTGTCTAACCCAGGGTGGTGTGGAGTGCAAAAAAACGATGGATTTGGGCCCAGATCTTTTGACTGGGTTGAATGTGTGACATTGATCCACATTCGGTCCATCACCTGTTTTGTTTGCAATTGCCGCCATAAGTGCGCTGGGGATGCCCAGACGTGGGTCCCAGGCACTCCACACCACTGGAGTCAAGCTAGCCGGGCTGATGAGAGGTGTTACCTCGAAACCGGTCCGGTCCTCGGATGCTTGATTCCGTTCTGGGAAGGACATGGCTTTTGTAGTTCGGACTGGACTGTTCCCATGGGGCACAGGGTCAGAGCTGATTTGCATATCGCCATTGTCTAACCCAGGGTGGTGTGGAGTGCAAAAAAACGATGGATTTGGGCCCAGATCTTTTGACTGGGTTGAATGTGTGACATTGATCCACATTCGGTCCATCACCTGTTTTGTTTGCAATTGCCGCCATAAGTGCGCTGGGGATGCCCAGACGTGGGTCCCAGGCACTCCACACCACTGGAGTCAAGCTAGCCGGGCTGATGAGAGGTGTTACCTCGAAACCGGTCCGGTCCTCGGATGCTTGATTCCGTTCTGGGAAGGACATGGCTTTTGTAGTTCGGACTGGACTGTTCCCATGGGGCACAGGGTCAGAGCTGATTTGCATATCGCCATTGTCTAACCCAGGGTGGTGTGGAGTGCAAAAAAACGATGGATTTGGGCCCAGATCTTTTGACTGGGTTGAATGTGTGACATTGATCCACATTCGGTCCATCACCTGTTTTGTTTGCAATTGCCGCCATAAGTGCGCTGGGGATGCCCAGACGTGGGTCCCAGGCACTCCACACCACTGGAGTCAAGCTAGCCGGGCTGATGAGAGGTGTTACCTCGAAACCGGTCCGGTCCTCGGATGCTTGATTCCGTTCTGGGAAGGACATGGCTTTTGTAGTTCGGACTGGACTGTTCCCATGGGGCACAGGGTCAGAGCTGATTTGCATATCGCCATTGTCTAACCCAGGGTGGTGTGGAGTGCAAAAAAACGATGGATTTGGGCCCAGATCTTTTGACTGGGTTGAATGTGTGACATTGATCCACATTCGGTCCATCACCTGTTTTGTTTGCTTGAATCCAGTGGCAAAGTGAGCAAGGGACTCACGTCTGAGCATAACCTGCCAACTTATGGGGAACAAAGTAGTACAAAAGGGGGTGGTGATGGACGGAGCATCGGAACCAATTAAACACTCACACCCAGTCAACAGTTCTGGGTTTAATCCATCACCGTTCTTTAGCCCACTCTGCCACCCCAGATCAGACATGGCCATATGCAAATCAGTCTGACCCTGTGCCTCGTGCTGGGCTCTTCTATCTGGGCCCCCTGGGGCTGAGCTGGGCTCTTCTATCCGGGGGGGGGGGCCTGGGGCTGAGCTGGGCTATTCTATCCGGGGCCCCTGGGGCTGAGCTCGGCTCTTCTATCCGGGGCCTCTGGGGCTGAGCTAGGCTCTTCTATCCGGGGCCCCTGGGGCTGAGCTGGGCTCTTCTATCCGGGGGCCCTGGGGCTGAGCTGGGCTCTTCTATCCGGGGGCCCTTGGGGCTGAGTTGGGCTCTTCTATCCGAGGGCCCTGGGGCTGAACTGGGTCTTCTATCCGGGGGCCCTGGGGCTGAGCTGGGCTCTTCTATCCGGGGCCCCTGGCGCTGAGCTGGGCTCTTCTATCTGGGGGCCCTGGAGCTGGGCTGGGCTCTTCTATCCGGGGGCCCTGGGGCTGGGCTGGGCTCTTCTATCCGGGGGCCCCTGGGGCTGAGCTGGGCTCTTCTATCCGGGGCCCCTGACGCTGATCTGGGCTCTTCTATCTGGGGGCCCTGGGGCTGGGCTGGGCTCTTCTATCCGGGGGCCCCGTGGCTGGGCTGGGCTCTTCTATCCGGGGGCCCTAGGGCTGGGCTGGGCTCTTCTATCCGGGGCCCCTGGTGCTGAGCTGGGCTCTTCTATCCGGGGGCCCTTGGGGCTGAGTTGGGCTCTTCTATCCGAGGGCTCTGGGGCTGAACTGGGCTCTTCTATCCGGGGCCCCTGGTGCTGAGCTGGGCTCTTCTATCCGGGGGCCCTTGGGGCTGAGTTGGGCTCTTCTATCCGAGGGCCCTGGGGCTGAGCTGGGCTCTTCTATCCGGGGTCCCTGGGGATGAACTGGGCTCTTCTATCCGAGGGCCCTGGGGCTGAACTGGGCTCTTCTATCCGGGGGCCCTGGGGCTGAGCTGGCCTCTTCTATCCGGGGCCCCTGGCGCTGAGCTGGGCTCTTCTATCCGGGGCCCCTGGGGCTGAGCTGGGCTCTTCTATCTGGGGGCCCTGGGGCTGGGCTGGGCTCTTCTATCCGGGGGCCCTGGGGCTGGGCTGGGCTCTTCTATCCGGGGCCCCTGGGGGCTGAGCTTGGTTCTTCTATCCGGGTGCCCTGGGGCTGGGCTGGGCTCTTCTATACGGGGCCCCTGGGGGCTGAGCTTGGTTCTTCTATCCAGGGGCCCTGGGGCTGAGCTGGGCTCTTCTATCCGGGGCCCCTGGGGTTGAGTGGGGCTCTTCTATCCGGGGCCCTTGGGGCTGAGTTAGGCTCTTCTATCCGAGGGCCCTGGGGCTGAACTGGGCTCTTCTATCCGGGGCCCCTGGGGCTGAGCTGGGCTCTTCTATCCGGGGCCCCTGGGGGCTGAGCTTGGTTCTTCTATACAGGATCTGTCCGCTGCACTGCATCTTGGTGCACTATGAGGAATCTATGCACATGAGCTGCCCGTGAAGTGAAGGTGGTGGAGCGGGGAGGGAGTCAACAGCCGACGATGAGGGAAAATTAAAATAAAAAAAAGAAACCTGCTTACCTTGTGCTTGCTTATTTTTAATGGGTTTCCATTTTGAACCTCTGGTACCTTTCAAATACCTTTGTGCTCAATCAACATTGTACCCTTGCACGGAAGGATGAATCTGACACTATCAGTGTGGGAATGGATGGATCAGCCTTCTGTCATGTGAGCAGCAAGGCGTGAATATCTGTGAGCTGTGCAGTGCGGTCACCAAAGTTTTTAATGTGAGTCTATAGTGGTTTGAATTTGGCGTTTTCACAATTTCCCTGCATGCAGCACATGTCACTGAGAATTTCTGTGTCATAACAACCACAGGACATGCAGAGCCATCTGTATAGAAGACTCTCTTTTAGTCCTCAGTGGGTAGGATGTTAGGAGTTTGTGGTATATTTTGTGTATAGTGCATAAATTCTTGAATGCTGAGAGTCAGATCATACTCAAATGTTACATCAACTCCACTTAAAGATGCAGGCCATTGCGTCATCATCTGTTGTGGCCAGTAATATTACTATACACTCCGCCCTGGTCATGTGCTGTTCTGCATCTTCATCTGTTGTGACCAGTATTGTCACTATACACTCCGCCCTGGTAATGTGTCGTTCCGCGTCATCCTCTGTTGTGGCCAGTATTGTCACTATACACTCTGCCCTTGTCAGGTGTCATTCCGCGTCAACCTCTGTTGTGGCCATTATTATTACTATACACTCCACCCTGGTCGGGTATCGTTTTGCGTCATCATCTGTTGTGGCCAGTATTGTCACTATACACTCCGCCCTGGTCAGGTGTCGTTCTGCATCATCATCTGTTGTGGCCAGTTTTATTACTATACACTCCGCCCTGATCAGGTGTCGTTTCGCGTCATCATCTGTTGTGGCCAGTATTGTCACTATACACTCCGCCCTGGTCGGGTGTTGTTCTGGTTGTCATCTGTTGTGGCCAGTATTGTCACTATACACTGGAAAAAGAGGATTATTCAATGTACAACTACAAGGCATTATAATGCCGTGATCTTCAGCTGACCCCGGATAGCTTTAATGTTGTGTTTGCTTCTGGCTTCGGAGGATATTGAGCCTGTGTTTGGGGCTCAGCAATGACCTGTAGAATAGATTCTTCATCCCACCCTTCTTGGTTTCCATACAGCGCTGGAGCCTACTTTAAAGCTCACTCACACGCATACTTTTCCGTCAGGTCCCCGGGTTTGTAGGAAGAAAATGCTAACAATTTTACCTCCTCTCCTGAGGGCGCATCCCTTATGAAGGCTTGGACTGTGACCCTCTGCAAGAAGGATGTTGTCGGAAGCTGATAAATGCGGTCAGAATATTGCTTTAAATTTGTGTGTATATATCGCCCTCAACTAGTATTTTTACAATCTGAACACTATCTGGAGGATTTACATGTCCATCAGAGTTTCAGACTGTATGTATTCTTCAGTCTGACTCACCATCAGAAGTTCTCGAAGAATCCGGCGCACTCTTTTCACTTCAGCTGGGCTGTCCACCAGCGCCGTCACCCAAGTCCTGTTCCGCAGAAGTATCCGTAGTTTACAGGGCATTTTCTTTAGTTAATCAAGTTCCTTTTTTTCTTTTTGAAGTGAGTAATAGAGTTCAACCTTTCTCTTCCGTCTTTACACTAACCACAGCAGCTTGTCCTGATTTCCCTTTCTGATTAGTACACTCACTTTTCTGTGGTATTCGGTCCGTCCACTCCTCTTGGCCCTAAAAGAATGAGAAGTAATGCTATTAGAATACAGATGCCAGTCTGGCTTTGATATATTTGTACGGTCCATCAAATTGTATCCACCTTGGCTGGACTTCTGAGTTGATGGAAATCCCGTCCTTTTATTTTTGTGTTACTGTCTTTTTCGTCTTTTTATATCCTTTCTAGTCTCTGGTGTAGTTTTTTCCTCATCAGAACCCTCAGTCTCATTTTTTGTTGTGAGCTACGGTTTGATGGTGCATGACCCCAAGGTGTCACGCCCACAGAAGTATATGTTTCAAAGTCATTTTAGGTAGCTCCTGTTCACACTCTTGAACAGGGACTGCTGCAGCCTCTGGCGCATAGCCAAAGCCGCTGCTTCTTGGCTCAGCATGATTGAGGAAAATTGTTTTAAGATTTACCATTCAACCTTCTACTCATTTGTTCTTACCTTAGTACATCGGGTACTAATGTCCATGACGGCGTGCCATGGGAAGTATGGCTGATACTTCATCTCATTCCTAGATCTAGGGCTGGTGCAGCTTTGTACTCATTTGTACTTACCTTAGTTCATCGGGTAGTACCGCCCATGACGGCGTGCCATGGGTAGTACGGTTGATACTTCATCTCATTCCTAGATCGAGGGAGGGTGCAGCCTTGTACTCATTTGTACTTACCTTAGTACATCAGTTAGTACCGCCCAAGCCCGGCGTGCCATGCGTAGTACGGTTGATATTTCATCTCATTCCTTTATCTAGGGCTGGGGCAGCCTTGTACTCATTTGTACTTACCTTAGTTCATCTGGTAGTACCGCCCATGACGGCGTGCCATGGGTAGTACGGTTGATATTTCATCTCATTCCTATATCTAGGGCTGGGGCAGCCTTGTACTCATTTGTACTTACCTTAGTTCATCTGGTAGTACCGCCCATGACGGCGTGCCATGGGTAGTACGGTTGATACTTCATCTCATTCCTAGATCTAGGGAGGGTGCAGCTTTGTACTCATTTGTACTTACCTTAGTTCATCTGGTAGTACCGCCCATGACGGCGTGCCATGGGTAGTACGGTTGATACTTCATCTCATTCCTAGATGTAGGGAGGGTATTGTATTGTATTGTATTGTATGTGGATTTGTTGAGCGCGATTGCTGCCCGGGGGCGTCCAAGCGCTAAGAACCAACAGAGAGAGGAATGGCGCCGGGGGTTTTACTGAGGGGAGTTGAAGAGGAATGCTTTAAGCTGTTTCCGGAATGAGGAGAGATTGGGGTTGGCTCTCAGATGAAGGGGCAGGGTGTTCCATATCTTGGAGGCATTGTGAGCGAAGGTCCTACCGCCAGTTCTGGATTTCTTTATTCTGGGTGTTATGGCCATGTAGGCCTGGTTTGATCGAAGATTCCTGGTAGGTTGGTAGTGAGAGACTAGGTTAAGGGTGATGAGGGGGCCCGTTTTCCAGCAGGCCTGGTGCACGATACACAGGGCTTTGAAGTTGATTCTTTGGCGGATAGGTCACCAGTGTAATTTGATCAACCCGGCTTTGGCAGATTGACGCCGAGGGAGCTGAAGTAGTGTGCGGGCTGCGCAATTCTGCACAGTTTGTAGTCTCAGCAGCGTATATTCTGGGGCAGCAAGGTAGAGGGCGTTGTTAAAGTCCAGTCGGGACTGGATAAGGCCCTGGATGGCTACCTGTTTTGCCTCCATAGGTAGAAGATGGAGAACCTTCCTTAACATCCTAAGGAGGCCAAAACAGGTAGCAGCGAGTTTGGTGGCTTGGGTGCCAAAAGACAGGGATCTGTCCAGCCATACCCCAAGGCTCTTGATATTGTCCTTGGGGGCCGGGGGGGTACCTAAGCAGGATGGCCATGGAGCATTGAAAGAATTAGGGTCGGCAGGGCCCAGTAGCATTAGCTCTGTTTTATCCCCGTTCATTTTGAGTGATGAGGAGGACATCCAGCTCTTAACCTCCACTAGACATTTCCTGAGCCCTCCTCTCGTTGGCAAGTTAGCTTCCTGCGCCAATGAGACCACCAGCTGAGTGTCGTCAGCGTAGGAAATGATCTTAAAAAGGCTGCACTTAAGGGTGCAGCCTTGTACTCATTTGTTCTTGCCTTAGTACATCGGGTAGTACGGCCCATGACGGGGTGCCATGGGAAGTACGTTGATACTTCATCTCATTCCTAGATCTATGGCTGGTGCAGCCTTGTACTCATTTGTACTTTCCTTAGTTCATCAGGTAGTACCGCCCATGACGACGTGCCATGGGTAGTACGGTTGATACTTCATCTCATTCCTAGATCTAGGGCTGGTGCAGCCTTGTACTCATTTGTACTTTCCTTAGTTCATCAGGTAGTACCATAAATGAGGGTGTGCCATGGGTAGTACGGTTGATACTTCATCTCATTCCTAGATCTAGGGCTGGTGCAGCCTTGTACACATTTGTACTTTCCTTAGTTCATCTGGTAGTACCATCAATGACGGCGTGCCATGGGTAGGACGGTTGATACTTCATCTCATTCCTAGATCTAGGGCTGGTGCAGCCTTGTACTCATTCAATCAATCAATCAATCAAGGAATTTGTAGAGTGCGCTACTCACCCTTTAGGGTCTCAAGGCGCTGGGGGTGGGGGTGGTTGCTACTGATCGAACAGCCAGGTCTTGAGTTGTTTCCTGAAGGCGAGGTGGTCCTGTATCAGCCGAAGGTGGGTGGGGAGGGAGTTACAGGTCTTGGCTGCCAGGTAGGAGAAAGATCTTCCTCCGGCGGTGGCTTTGCGGATGCGTGGGACGGTGGCTAGGGCGAGCCTGACCCTGTTCGACCCTGTTCAACATCTATGTGGCCCCACTTGCCAGGCTCGTAAGATCTTTTGGAATGGAGGTAGTCTCCTACGCCGATGATACCCAGATCTTGGTCTCTCTCCCTCACTCGCGGAACTCTTCCGTTCTCAACTTCAGAAACTGCATGGAGGCGGTTTCTAAGTGGAGGATCTACAATTCACTGAAGTTGAATGGGGAGAAGACCGAGATTATGGTTTTCGGTGGAAAGACGAACAGCTGGTCGACCGAATGGTGGCCCTCCTCGCTGGGAGTCTGTCCTACACCTTCAGACTCTGCCAGGAATTTGGGAGTTATGATCGATCCTGCTCTCTCAATGGCACAGCAGGTCAACAGGACAGTTGCTACCTGCTGGGGCATCAATAAAATTCTGCGTAAAATTAAACACTATCTGTCCCCTCAGGCTCATAAACAGGTTGTCATTGCCTTGGTCGCTTCGCGACTTGATTACTGCAACGCTCTGTACACTGGCATCAATAAAGGCCTGTTGCAGCGCCTTCAAACTGCCCAGAATGGGGCGGCTAAGTTTGTTCTGGATGCCCCCAGACTTTCATCTGCCACGGCTGCTAGGAAAAGCCTGCACTGGCTTCCTATTGAGTCCAGGATCGCCTTCACGACTCTTTGTTTAACCTATGGGGCACTCTCTGGCAAGGGAGCAGGCGGTGTGATGAAATTGCTGCTTCCTTATGTACCGGGCAGAGATCTGCGCTCCTCTACTAAGAGCTTATTGGTGGTGCCCCGTGTTCGCAGAAGTAAATGGGGCGGGAGGGCTTTTTCAACAGTTGCCCCCAAACTGTGGAATAGCCTTCCCCATGAAATTAAATCTCAGTTGTCTGTTCTGAAGTTTCGGAAAGCTCTTAAAACGTGGCTATTTTTAAAGGCGTACTCATAGTGTTGGTTATCTACTCATTCTGATGGTTTTCTGGTAGGTGCCTTGATCCCTTCGGCTTAGTAGCGCGTTACAAGACTTACAAAAAAAAAAAGAGGCTGGCGGAGCGGTGCTGGCGGGTTGGTGTGTGGAAGGTGAGGCGGTTGTTGAGGTACATGGGGCCTGCGTCGTGGAGAGCCTTGTGTGGGTGGGTGAGGAATCGGAATGTGATTCTCTTGCTGACGGGGAGCCAGTGCAGATTCTTCAGATGGGCGGAGATGTGGCTGTGGCGGGGGATGTCCAGGATGAGTCTTGCCTAGGCGTTCTGTATGCGCTATAGTCGTTTCTGGAGCTTGACTGTGGTTCCGGCATAGAGGGTGTTTCCGTAGTCTAGGCGGCTGGTGACGAGGGCCTGGGTGACCGTCTTCCTGGTTGCGGTGGGGATCCATTGGAAGATTTTTCGGAGCATGCGCAGGGTGTTGAAGCAGGACGAAGAGACAGCGTTGACTTTCTTGGTCATCGTGAGAGAGGAGTCCAGGATAAATCCCAGGTTGCGAGCGTGGTCTGTGGGTTTGGGGGCGGTGCCCAGGGCAGGAGGCCACCTGGAGTCGTTCAAGGCCGAGGGGGACGGTCCCAGGATGAGGACTTCCGTCTTGTCTGAGTTCAGTTTCAGGCGGCTGAGCTTCATCCATTCCGCGACGTCCTTCATTCCTTCCTGGAGGCTGGCTCTGGCGGTGTCCGGGTCGTTGGTGAGGGAGAGGATCAGCTGTGTGTCATCGGCATAGGAGATGATGTTGAGGTTGTGTTTGCGTGCGATGGCCGCGAGGGGGCTCATGTAGACGTTGAAGAGGGTGGGGCTGAGCGAGGATCCTTGTGGGACGCCGCAGATGACTTCGGTAGCCGTGGACCGGAACGGGGGGAGGCGGACTCTCTCGGTTCTGCCGGCGAGGAACGAGATGATCCAATCCAGGGCTGTGCCTTGGATGCCGGTGTCGCTGAGTCATCGTATTATGGTGTGGTGGTATACCGTGTCGAAGGCTGCTGAGAGATCTAGGAGGATGAGTGCGGTGGTTTCCCCGTTGTCGAGCATCGACCTGATGTCGTTGGTAGCTGCGATGAGGGCGGTCTCGGTGCTGTGGTTTGCTCGGAAACCGGACTGTGACGGGTCGAGGGATCTGTTAGTCTCGAGGAAGGCGGAGAGTTGTTGGATGACGGTCTTCTCGATGACTTTGGCGGGAAACTGGAGGAGCGAGATGGGTCGGAAGTTCTTGAGGTCCGTGGGGTCCGCGGTGGGTTTTTTCAGGAGGGCGCTGAGTTTTGCATGCTTCCAGCTTTCCGGGAAGGTGGCTGATGCGAAGGAGCTGTTGATGATGTCGCGGAGTTGGGGTGCGATGATGGATTCGGCTTTGTTGAAGATGTGGTGTGGGCAGGGGTCGGTGGGGGAGCCGGAGTGGATGGTGTTCATCGTGCGGGTGGTGTCATCGGTGCTGACTGGGTTCCAGGTGCAGAGGTTGGCGGTTGGGTGCACTGGTTCAGTGGTTGGGTAGTTGGTCTGTGCGCCGAAGCTGTCGTGTATGACAGCGATCTAGCGGTGAAAGAATGAGGCGAGTGACTCGCAGAGGTCTTGCGAGGGTGTGATGTTGTTGTTGCAGGTGCTGGGGTTGGAAAGCTCTTTAACGATGCTGAAGAGTTCCTTGCTGTTGTGGGTGTTGTTGTCCAGGCGCTGTTTGTAGGTGGTTCTCTTGGTGGTACGGATCAGTTGGTGGTGCTTGCGGGTGGCGTTCTTGAGGGCTGCCATGTTCTCTGTAGTCTAGATCTGGCGCCAGGTTTTCTCCAGGGAGCGGCAGGTTTTCTTTGAATTTATGAGGTCGTCCGTGAACCAAGGGGCTTTCTTGCTGTGGGGTCCGCTGGGTGGTTTCTTCAGTGGTGCGAGTTCATCTGCGCAGTCGGCGAGCCATTGTGCGAGGTTGCGGGCTGCTTCGTTGGGATGCGTCGTGGTGGTGGGAGGGTTCTGGCTGAGGGAGGTGGTGAGCTGGTCGGTGGTGATCTTGCTCCAGCTTCTGCGGGGGGCCTGTTGCGGGTGGTGGTGGGTTGTGGTTTTCTTGAAGGAGAAGTGAACGCAGCTGTGGTCAGTCCAGTGGAGGCCGGTGGAGTGGCTGAAGGAGATGTGCTTGCTGGAGGAGAAGACGGGGTCAAGCGTGTGGGCGGCGGAGTGGGTGGGGGTGTTCACCAGTTGCTTGAGTCCGAGGTTGGCGAGGTTGTCCTGCAGGGTGGTGGTGTTGCTGTCATTGTTGTTCTCCAGGTGGAAGTTGAGGTCTCCTAGGAGGATGTAGTCTGGGGAGGCGAGGGCATGCGGGCTTACGAAGTCTGCGATGGTTTCGCTGAATTGAGTGCGTGGTCCCGGGGTTCTGTAAATGAGGGTGCCTCTGAGGGTGGTCCTGGGGTCGGTGTGTATCTGGAAGTGCAGGTGTTCGACGGCTGTGAGGGTGTCTTCCGAGTTGGTCGTGATGCGGATGGTGTTTTTGTGGACGATGGCGATGCCTCCTCCGGTTTGGTTGGTGCGGTCCTTCCGGGTGATCTTGTAGCCATCCGGGATGGCTATGGCGATGTCGGGGGCTGAGGAGGCATTCATCCAGGTTCCCGTGAGGAAGGCGACGTCCGGTGCTGTTGTGTCTAGGAGGTTCCAGAGTTCGACTGCGTGTCGGTGGACGGAGCGGGTGTTGAGCAGTATGCACTTGAGGTGGTTCTTGCTGGTGGTAGGCTTGGTGGGTGTTGGCCCGGGATGGATGTAGGTGAATTTGCAATCTTGGCAGGTGGAGGGTCCGTGTGTGCGGTCCGGGGTGGCCAGGTGGCAGGTGGGGCTCCGGCCGGTGTTGAGTGTGCGGAGGGTGGCGGCGTCGTAGGTTCGTTGGGTACGTTGGCATCGTCGGGATCCAGGGTTCCTGGCGCTGGGCGCGGTCCAGGCGTGGATGGGCGTAGACGGGCTTGCCTTTGGCGCGCCTTCGGCGTGCAATCGGCGCGCCCGCTGCGCGCAACCGCTGCGCGTACGCGTCAACTCCGCCATAAGTGGCGTAGTGGGAGGGAGGAGCAGCTGGGAGGCGGGAGCGGGGTGGCGCATAGGAGGGGAGAGGGTACAGAAGGAAAAAAGGGTTGCTGGGCCGCGGGGGAGCAGCGGCAGGGAGCGGGGAGTGGGGGAACAAAAGCAGGAACAGGCAGCAGAGAGGCACAAAAGTCGGAAAAATACAGGGGCAGACAAACGGTCAGACAAATAAGCAAAAATTAGGCACAGAAGCAGGAAATAAACACAACCAAGAGGCACCTACGCCCTGGGGGCAGCGGCGAACAGGCGACAGCAGCAGGGGGAACCGGCGCACTCATATACTTTCCTTAGTATATCGGGTGTACCACCAATGACGGCGTGCCATGGGTAGTACGGTTGTTACTTCATCTCATTCCTAGATCTAGGGCTGGTGCAGCCTTGTACTCATTTGTACTTTTCTTAGTATATCAGGTAGTACCGCCCATGACGGCGTGCCATGGGTAGTACGGTTGATACTTCATCTCATTCCTAGATCTAGGGCTGGTGCAGCCTTGTACTCATTTGTACTTTTCTTAGTATATCGGGTAGTACCGCCCATGACGGCGTGTCATGGGTAGTACGGTTGATACTTCATCTCATTCCTAGATCTAGGGCTGGTGCAGCCTTGTACTCATTTGTACTTTTCTTAGTATATCGGGTAGTACCGCCCATGACGGCGTGCCATGGGTAGTACGGTTGATACTTCATCTCATTCCTAGATCTAGGGCTGGTGCAGCCTTGTACTCATTTGTACTTTCCTTAGTTCATCGGGTAGTACCACCAATGACGGCGTGCCATGGGTAGTATGGTTGATACTTCATCTCATTCCTAGATCTAGGGCTGGTGGAGCCTTGTACTCAGTTGTTCTTTCCTTAGTACATCGGGTAATACGGCTCATGACGGTGTGCCATGGGTAGTACGGTTGATACTTCATCTCATTCCTAGATCTAGGGAGGGTGCAGCCTTGTACTCATTTGTTCTTTCCTTAGTACATCAGGTAATACGGCTCATGACGGCGTGCCATGGGTAGTACGGTTTATACTTCATCTCATTCCTAGATCTAGGGCTGGTGCAGCCTTGTACTCAGTTGTTCTTTCCTTAGTACATCGGGTAATACGGCTCATGACGGCGTGCCATGGGTAGTACGGTTTATACTTCATCTCATTCCTAGATCTAGGGAGGGTGCAGCCTTGTACTCAGTTGTTCTTGCCTTAGTACATCAGGTAGTACCGCCCATGACGGCGTGCCATGTGTAGTACGGTTGATACTTCATCTCATTTCTAGATCTAGGGCTGGTGCAGCCTTGTACTCAGTTGTTCTTGCCTTAGTACATCAGTTAGTACCGCCCAAGCCCGGCGTGCCATGTGTAGTACGGTTGATACTTCATCTCATTCCTAGATCTAGGGCTGGTGCAGCCTTGTACTCATTTGTTCTTCCCTTAGTACATCGGGTAGTACCGCCAATGACGGCGTGCCATGTGTAGTACGGTTGATACTTCATCTCATTTCTAGATCTAGGGCTGGTGCAGCCTTGTACTCATTTGTTCTTTCCTTATTACATCGGGTAATACCGCCGATGAGGGTGTGCCATGGGTAGTACGGTTGATACTTCATCTCATTCCTAGATCTAAGGCTGGTGCAGCCTTGTACTCATGTGCTCTTTAAAACCTTCTGTTTATTGTTTTCAAGTAACAAACATGTACATTTCACAATTACTGCATATTACAATCCAATACGGGTCCTTTTTAACAATGCTCATAATTAAATCATTACACAGTGCGTTACATTCAGCATCCATCTTCACAGTTTTCATTATTATATTCACAAATCCAAAAATCCAGCCTGTCTTAATTACTTTACGTTAGAGATCTACTCCTGTACGACATTATGCTATTGTACAGTTCTGAGAGCATCATCTGTATTCCCCCTCTTCCCTCCTATAAATCCTCATGTAAAATACTACCTACTGTGCTATCCCGTTCTTTTCTGTTTTGATACCCATCTTTGTCTCTTATATGGCAGCTACCTAGTGTTACTTCGTATCTCTGGATTTGGTAATCAAATAACATTTCAGTGGGGCCCATATATCATTAGGTCTAGAGGACACTGGTAATAGTTCTAGGCTCCTTGTGGTGTCTCATGAACCTACTTCTGGCGCTCTGGAGGTGCTGCTCCTTCTCGTGGGGTTGCGGCAGACAATTTGACTTGTGATGTTCTCGCGGGCAGGAAGGGCACCAGCGCTGTGCCTCCATTGTCCCTGCCTGCCTCTCTCCACACACAGGGCTCTCCTCGGTGCCTGAGGGCCCTGCCCTTCGCAGCACTCAACCGGTCTTCACCCGGGCCCCCTCCTGGGACTCGGGGCTTAAGGTCGACTTCTTCCGGCTTCCTCTTGCGGGCACGGCATGGCTTCGGGCCTACCGGGCCTCAGGACCAATCCAGCACGGACCTCCTAGGGGCGCGCCCACAACCGCCAATCACAGAGCGGCTTGCGGGGGCATGACGGCCGCAACCAATGGCTGCACAGCAGCTTCCACGCAGAGACCCGGCCAACGGCGGTGATGTTCGGCCCCAGGCGCAACCGGCAGCAGCGCAGGTAACCTTGGGATGCAGCAGAAAGGGCGATAGCGCGTTAAGGGGCACAGCTCTTGAGGGATGCAGCGCTTGGGAGTTCACAGCGCTCGTGCCGGCCCAGTCCCTTAGCTTTAGGTCGGACACAATTCCTGGCAGGACAGCGCTTGGGAACCACAGCGCTTAACTTAACACCACGTGGGGCACAAAGGCAGCCTCTTCCTGCTGCGCAGCTCTAGCAAGCCGGCAGCACTTCTCAGCACAGCGCTCCCCAATAACAGTTCTCCGGGGCCCCACAGCGCTTCCAGGCAGCCCAGCTCCTTGGGGGCACAATCCTCCCACTACAGCGCTTTAGCACACAGCGCTTCTTCTAGGCACACAGCGAAAGGGGGGCAGACAGTCCCAGCAGCAAGCCCCAGGGGTCCAAGGGTAACTCTGCTCACCTCCTGGGGGGTCCAGTCCAAGATGCTCCTTCCCTTCTAGGCACTTCTGGGTGCAGCACTTGCGTGGTGCAGAGTCCCGGCACTTCAGGGACCTAGGGGGGCCCTCCTTCTTCTGGGGCCTGGGGGACTGAGCAGTAGGCACTACTGGGCCACTTCAGCAGTTAGTGGGGGCATCATCAAAACAGGGTGGTAGGCTTTCACCATCCCCACTGTAGCGTGGCCCTCCTCCTACACGGCAGCCTGAACTCCTGAAGTGGGGCTCCACTAGCCCTGGGGACAGTAGAGGGGTGATGGATGGGTGCAGGGTCCAGCACACAGGCCCAAGTGTCGGTATCCCCTGGCAGCAAGTCCCCTCACGTTCCTGTTCCAGCTATGTCTCAGCACATGGTGGCACTTTCCCCTTATGTATACCCTCCTCACCCCACCTCCCAGACAGTGCCAGCAGCTTCTGGAATTCTCTGGGGAACTGGTTTAAACTGGCTCAGGGGAGGAGTAGAGAACCCTGGGTGCCAGGCTTTGCCTACAAATGCTGGGATTGCTGGGTACCAGACAACTCGACTGCTAACCCACTGCAGTCAGGTGGCACAACACATAACCATGGCATCCATTTTAAAAATAGCAGTTCACCAGGGTACATTTACACAATGGGGGTATTGACAAGTGCTCACACCATTGCAGGACATTACACATTAACATGGCGTCTCACACCACACATGGCCTATACAGTAACCTTTACCATGGGGGAGACATCCTACATTAGGGGGGCAAAAGGCGAAACATTTTTGGGGAAAAGGGCCAAGTCCAACAAATCTCCTCCCTCAGTTCCTCCTGAAAAACCATATCCAGTAGGATAGGGGCGCATAATCTCCACAGAATACGCGGTATGTTAAAATCTATGGAAGAAAGTGACATTAGCACTGGTGTATGATCAGAATACGTTCTAGAGAGATGGCTTGCATCATCTATCGCTGGGGCCAGCCCTCTAGTCACAAAAAAATAATCCAATCTAGCCCAAGATTGTGCATGCGGCGTGAAGTGTTTACCTTCTCTTTTCTGTGGATGCCCATGCCGTCAGACATCCATCAACTGGTAGTTAGTCTTAATTTCTTTAAGGACTGCCTGTGCCTTAGTGTAATGATGCGGCGCTGAGTGGGACCTGTCCACAGTGGGATTATACGTGATATTAAAATCCCCCCATATCACAAGCGTAGATTCTGTCTCAAAAATGTTGGCCCACAGTACTTCAAAGAAACCGGGGTCATCCAAGTTTGGCCCATAGTACCAGGCTAAAGTGACTGATTGGGATCCCAACTGCCCCCACACTATACAGTACCGGCCTTCCGCATCACATGTAGCCCCAGCCATCTGAAACGGTGCATGTTTCTTAACCAATATTGCAGTACCTCGGGCATAAGTGGAATAAGAAGAGAATATTCTAGTCTTTGCCCATTTACTAGCAAACGTGATCGGTGTGCTACGTGGACAGTGAGTCTCTTGTAGCATAGCAATGTGCACATTGTGTCTATCCAAGTAAGACAAAACTTGCTCTTTTTCCTGGGATCTCCCAGTCCTCGCATATTCCATGTAATTATACTAAGTGCAGTCATCGTCGCCTCAGCCATACTCCCCTAACGTGTGTACCATCTTTAACAGCAGGACGGAAGAATATCCTTCACTGACCAATGTACCACTCCCTTTAACCACACTGCACTGTTTAGATTGATTATATTTGTGCCAACGGACTCTAACGTACTCACTCATGTGTACTGTTAACTCTAACCTTCTCAACATTACAACAACACACTCCCCTCCGTTCTTCCTCAACTCCCACTGAAGCAACCCAATTTTGCCAGCATCTATCGCCCTCCCCCCTCCCCTTTTCCCAACATCAAGTCCAATGCAGTCTCTAGTTCGGCAGCAGCTTGTGTGCTGCATTCCGTTATGGGGGTACACCCTCTGGGGGCCATCTCTAGAGGGCTACACAGTCTCTCCTCTCCCCTTGAGGCCCTCCGTGATGTAACTCAATGGGTCCTCGTCAATGGGGGGAGGTTGGCCCAGAACTCCATTACTTCCAACAACTGATACCTTTTGTAAAGTCTTATCTATGTAGTTTTACCTTATTCATATATACTTGCCAAGCCCAAAACAACGTTCGGTTTTCGCCCTCTACGCAGTCACAGTGGATTTTCCTCTTCTCTAGCAGGGGGGGACCTTTGGGAGCTGCTGCGGCTTCCTCCTTCTTGGTTCATCCGTTTCACTGTACGGAGATACTCTTCCACTTGATTAGGGTTGGTGAAGAATCTATGTTTACCTTGGTGCGTGACTCGCAGTTTCGCCGTGTAGAGCAGTGTGTAATCAATTTGCGCCTCTCGTAGCTTTTTCTTGACTTCAATACATTTCCTACGTTCTTCTTGCACTATTGGTGTAAAGTCTGGATATATCGAAAAAGCATTACCATCGTAGTTCATAGACTGTTTGTTCCTTGCTGCCCTTAGAGCTACGTCCCTATCCCGGTAATTCAACAAACGGGAAATTATGGGCCTTGGTGGGGCACCAGGTACAGGTCTCGGTCCAAGGGACCTGTGGGCACGCTCAACAATAAATTGCGGGGAGAATGCTTCTTCTCCTATGGTGGCTGTCAACAGTTTCTCCACGCATTCCTCCATTTTTCAGGTGTTGGTTGTCTCCGGTATGCCTACCACCCGTATGTAGTTCCGGCGGCTGCGTGCATCCAAGTCCTCATCCTTGGCTGCTATGGTCTTCAGAATCTTATCCATGCGCGCCAGTTGAACCGTGTGCCCAGCCGTTGTGTCATTATTGTCAGATATTCGCCTTTCCGTGTCTTTAATGCGTTACTCATGTGCATCCAGTTTATGTGCTATAGCATCCATTCTTGAGGACATGCGGTCCACCTTATCCACCACTGTCGCAAATTCCTGCCTCATTTCCTGCAATATATTAAGCATGTCTGCATTCTGCGACGTGGTGCCACCATTGCCTCTTTCCTCCTCTGTCGGCACCATCTCACTTTGCTTGTGTTTAGTCACATTCCTGGATGGTTCAAAATTTATTTTCGGCTGCCTGGTGTCTAGTTAACCCATTTTATCCCCGAATGTCTTGCCTCTAGGGAATGGGGCTAGAATTTGCACTCACTATGGCCGTTTGTGTGCTGCAGAGAACTCTATAATCCAGTCCCGGCACTGCTGTGCAGAAACAGTGCTCGTCACCCAGCACGCCCGTTGCTCCCACGTTCAGCGGCACTCCCTATGCACTGCCACCAAGGCCTTATACCCTCACTCTTGCAGTAGTCGCCCGGTATTCCGCCGTCTAATGTGGGCTAGCGTGGATATCTCCAGAGCGTCACGTGCATCCGGTCTTGTTTAGCGGTGTTCGCCACTGCTGCCTTTCTGCCATGCACCCACTCAGGTTTACAGTGCATTTGTCTCCATTCACAGCTAGCCGGCTTTCTCTGTCTGTTGTACTGCAGCACAGTGCCGCTCCTTATATTTGAATGCAGGCCAGCCTGCCCTCCAAGCGGTTTTGCGCTTTGCGCCTTTATCTTGCCACTCCACAACCTCGTGTCTCCTAATGACGTACCTCAGTGCGTGACCCCCCGACTCCTTCGCCTGGGTTTTAGGCGTAGCATGCTCTAGTTACCAGCTTTCTCGTGTCGAAGCTCACCACTCCGCTGCGCCATTCCAAAGTGCCTGTGTCCCCCTTTAGCACTCCAGGTCCCAGTGCGTGCCTCCCAGGCCTCAGACTATGGCCGTTAGTGCCCCTTGCTTCTTCTCAATCTCTTGCTGCGGGCCCCCTATGCGCCGTTACTTTGTGCCCACAATCTTCATTGGGGGAGCTGGTCCCATAATTCGCCCCAATCTCTGCAGCGCCGTCCCGGTATGCCGTACGTGGCAGCCCTCACCTCCTCTCGTGCCGCTAGCCCAGAGGCCTTCACTCCGCACCTCAGTCCTCAGGCTTTCCCACCGCTCCTCCCCACTCTGCGCTTCTGCCGCGTTGCAGCCTAGGTGTCGGGCAAAAACTGATTCGGCCGGCGTCTGCACAGCACGGATCCGTTCGGTTCCAAACTTTCACCGAGTGAGCTCTAGGTCTTGGGCTTCAGCTTGACCAGGTTTCTGTCATTCGGTACCACCGTTGTTGGCAGGATAGATTCAGGATAGTTGGTCCAGGCAGCAGGAGCCTCACTCACACGTGGCCATACTGCTTGCGCGCCCTCTAGTGCCCCCCTTGTACTCATTTGTTTTTGCCTTAGTACATCGGGTGTACCACCAATGACGGCGTGCCATGGGTAGTACGGTTGATACTTCATCTCATTCCTAGATCTAGGGAGGGTGCAGCCTTGTACTCATTTGTTCTTCCCTTAGTACATCGGGTAGTACCGCCCATGACGGCGTGCCATGGGTAGTACGGTTGATACTTCATCTCATTTCTAGATCTAGGGAGGGTGCAGCCTTGTACTCATTTGTTCTTACCTTAGTACATCGGGTAGTACCGCCCATGACGACGTGCCATGGGTAGTAGGGTTGATACTTCATCTCATTCCTAGATCTAGGGAGGGTGCAGCCTTGTACTCATTTGTTCTTTCCTTAGTTCATCATGCAGTACCACCAATGAGGTTGTGCCTTGCGTAGCAGTGTAGATACTTTCCCAGGTGTTGTACGCCTCTGAAGGTGGCTCCATTCCAAGGGCACATCTCATCGCCACAATGCTGCTCCTCTGGTTGGTGTTGCAAGCGATCCAGAAGGCAGTTTTGTTGCTTGTTACGGGCACTTTGCCCGTAGTGGCGCTTATAGTCCGTGGACAGATTGCTTGTATGGAACCCTGTGTCTGTGGTACAGGTCCGACTCGACCCGCTCTGCCTGCTTTGTTCTGCAATACATACTGTCTGAGCCACCTATACAGGATACTGTGTGTACCGAGCCAGTACGGTATCAGGTGACCCCACTTTAGGGAACCCAGTCGGGCATTCTGAGGTATGTGGGGGCTAAGTGACCCACAAACCAATCTTGTGAACTGGAAGGGTGAAGGGTTCACCGGGTCGTGATAAGCTTGGGTCTGAGTAGGAACGGCTGCATCTTTGTAGGAGTGGAAAGCCTAGAACCAGCATCTATAGGATCAAAGTTCCCCCTTGAATAAACCATTTCAAAGGCATAAACTGCTTGTGCATGTACAACAAAGGTTACTGCACCCCTGTGCTCAGGGTTGGCTCTGTCTTCACAATGTTGTGTAACTTCTGCCCTGTAATTGACTCCGATCAAACCAGGAGCTCCATGTTTAAAGAACCATTTAAACTAACGAAAAATCCAATGTGCAAATACCCCAGATTTGTTTGGATTAGTAGTTTTGTGCTGAACAATTCGCCTAATGGTCATCTCTGGAAAAAAAAATCTACCTGAAATGTTTGTTAACTGCTCACATTGACCCCTTAAATGCTGGCCCTCTCTCTCCTCTCCCCCACGTGCTGAGCACTTACTTTTATGTATTTTGGGTAGTTTGTGCTTAGGGTACATAACTTTTTTCCACAAAAGGTACCCATGTCCAATTTAGCACCCTCTTATTTCTAACATCCTGGGGATTGTAAAGGTACCCAGGGTTTTTGGATTCCCCTGGAGGGGACCCAGAAAATAGGCAAAATATAGCAACATTTTACATTTTTTGAAAAAATAGGGAAAAAGTGCTCCAGAGCAAACAGTTTTTTTCCTATAAATGTCATCATCAAACATTGGCTGTGCTAAGGACACCATCTTCCCAGCTTGCAGGGACAAAAACACATTTTTCTACCACAGTTGTAGCCCATTTTTCCTATTTTTTGTGCTCTCAACTTTCTTCCTGTTTTTGGTGGAATCCACTGTGGAACCCAGGGGGGATCCAGGAAAGCTGCAGATTTCTGAGAGTAGATGTGAGAAGTTGGCCCGATATGCAGCGTTCGCTATTCTAGCGACCGCTATGTATCGTTCCAAACGACCCTTATGATGATTGGTTGTAAGTCAACCTAAAGACCAGCTATCCTAGTAGCGTGGATACGAGCAGTCTAAGGCTAAAGACTCGAGAGGGCGTGTTAAGCCAGCTGTTTACCACACATGTA
Source organism: Lissotriton helveticus (assembly GCF_964261635.1). NCBI lineage: Eukaryota > Metazoa > Chordata > Amphibia > Caudata > Salamandridae > Lissotriton > Lissotriton helveticus. The sequence goes on along the minus strand of NC_136058.1, from coordinate 418,375,976 downwards.
CCCCTTGAACACCAAGTGAAAGGACACCACACAAGTGTTATGAAAATAAACAGGATATTTATTAAGATTCACAACAGCCCTGTACTCTTTATGAGGACAGGGTACTAAGCACAAACCAAATCTCTTAGGAAAATACTTCAAGTGCACAATTAAAACAAGTGTCCGAGGACACGGAAAGTTTAGAGGTCAGACTCGTGTCTGTGGTGGCAGCATCCATTTTGTGGAGCTGAGGCTTCAGTTAACTTTAACCGGGGTTCACAGTTACGGACATGTCGTGTCCCTCTAGAAGGGTGGAATGCTAACCCCGTCGCCAGAATTGGCGAGGGGTTAGTATTCCAATTCGTATGACACCTTACTCAACATGTTTTGATAAAGCAATACCAAAGTTAGCATTTAACCGCGAGGATTATAATGCACTTAAGAGTATATGGTATGCGATATCATGGAACAGCTATTAGGACTTGGTTCCGCAAGCTGCAGACAGGCTCAGCTCATGCCAGAGCACCATCTCACACGATTCCAAGCACTCTGCCTTCAGGATTGTCAAGGCCTGCCATAGGAGTGACTGATGGGAATCTGTGTGTCCATTTTAGGGTTAGGTATAGGTATACTACACCTACAGCAAAGCGTGTTTACACGACTTTGCCCCAGCTGTCATGCAGCCAGTTGTGTCAAATTTAAGAGGCCAGCCAGGGGTGGCATAATACATGCTGCAGCCCCTGGCAGCCCTGGGTACACCTATGCCCTGAGTTACAGGGTCTGATAAGGTGGCCCAGTACCAATTGGTAAATGCACCTAGGGTACATGTCGTAATTTAGAAAGAGAACAGCCAGGCTGTGGGTCTGATTGGCAGGCCCACAGCCAGAGAAAGTCGTAAACCAGTGAAACAAAAGCAAAAAATCTGGGTGATCATAGGATTGCAGACCCTACTCTCCTACAGTAGACAAAACTCAGAATTCAGAAAGGGGTCATATGTGACAGTAGATCCCTCAAGATTTTCCCAAAGATGCTGACTCTTGAAATAACGAAATATTGAAAATGAGTAGGACAAAAATGCCGTTTGTGACAACATTTCATCTGTGAATATCTGTCACACTGGCCAATTTGCAAAACTGTTATTTGTACATCTCTAAATTTAAGAGTGCCCATACTAGAATATGATTCAGAGGACGAGTCTGGCTGGGGTGTTCTGGTTGGTCTGGAGTTTGTGTAGCAGGGTTTGGTTGATTCCGGCATCGAGGGTGTTGCCGTAGTCCTGTCTGCTCGTTATGAGTGCATGGGTGACAGTCTTTCTGCGTTCTGTGAGGATCCACTTTAAGGTCTTGCAGAGGATGAGGAGGGAGTTGAAGCAGGTGGAGGCGACGGCGTTGATCTGGCGGCTCAAGGTTTGCTGTCTATGACGATCCTGAGATTCTTGGCATGGGTGGTGAGGGTAGATGTTCGTCCTATCTTTAGTAGCCATCAGGTGGAGTCCCACGCTGACGTGCTTTTCCCGAAGATCACGGTTTAAGTCTGTCAGTGTTTTAGACAGTTGATCTTCATCCAGTGGGCAATTCCAGTCATACAGGAATAAAACCTCATCCGGATACTGGGTGTCTTGGCCATGAGAGACAGTTCTGTGTCAGTGTAGGAGAGGACGTTGATGTTATGAGAGTGGATGGTTCTAGCTAAAGGGATCATGTATGTGTTGCAGAGGGTCGGGCTCCAGGAAGATCTGCATGGAACTCAGCAGACAAGGTCACCGGCATGCAACGTGTAAGGTGACAGGATGACTGACTTGGTTCTTCCAGTCAGGGCGAAGCAGATCCATCAGAGTGCGTCTCGTTGGATTCTGATCTCCTGGAGGCGTTGGATAAGGATGGAGTGAGAGACTGTCTCAAACTCTACAGAGAGCACCAGGAGAATGAGATCACCATGTCTCTTGTGTCCAGAGTCATGCGGATGTCATCCATGGCCGGGATGTGGACAGTTTCCAAGCTGTGGTTGGGGCTCAAACTAGACTGAGTGGTTTTGAGGAGCTGGTGGTCAACAAAGTGTCTGTTGACCATTTTCTCCAAGACGTAAACTGGGACTGGTAGCATGGGGATCGGCCTGTGGTTGGCGAGCGTTTAATGGTTTGAGGGGGTTTCTTCAGCAGTGGGAGGACATGGTGTCTTTCTCTCAAACATTTCTTCCTCGGGGTCTGTAGTAAGATCGAGAGATCCACCCCCAGGCACCACCAACTCTGAATGTTGTATTAGAGCAGAGTATTGGAGTGGATAGGCGAGGGAATGGGGTTTAGGGGATAGGAACTGCGAGTAGCGAGATTTCAAAAAGAAACCATACATAATATTCAGATGGAACCTAAGTTTTGAGTTCCCCATAAAACTTCCCCCGCTATTGAAGGATTTGTTTTTTTTACCCTGTTTGGTGAACCTAGAACTCTCTCTCTCTATTCTGCTTTTTTGAGGGTTTCTGTTTCTCTACCGGCTCTCTTAAAATTAGGCTGCAAGATAAAGGGGATCAGGTGAAGCCACTTGTTCAACGCTAACCTTTTAACACCTTAGCTACATCCGATTCTAGACAATGCTACAAGGATGCATTCCCTAAAGAGTTTCATTAAACATTTCTCTCCCTCTTCTTCAATATTTCAATGCCCCAGGTTAAGTCATCTGGCTGCGAAAGATAGTTATATGAACTGAACAATAATATTCATGAATCATGTTCTTATTCTTCAGCCAAACGGCTTTGTCTCATTGGAGCTGCCTTCCCTGGAATTGTTTCAACTAATAATGGTCTTCACTGGTAGCACAGGAAATCAGGTTACATTTAGTCTATTCCTTCGAGTTAGAACCAAAACTATGATGAGGCTTTAAACGCTAAAAAGTTCGGCCAACTCAGCCCTTACCAGGGGTTTCACTCTCTCCCAAGTGGAGGCCGGACTCAGTCCTTACCAGGGGTTTCACTCTCTCCCCAGTGGAGGCCGGACTCTGCCCCTACCAGGGGTTTCACTCTCTCCCGAGTGAAGGCCGGAATCAGCCCTTACCAGGGGTTTCACTCTCTCCCGGATTTCTGCCAGGGCGAGCGTACTCACCACCAAAGAGCTCAGCTGAAGAAACGTTGGCCAACAAACTCCGTCAACAAAACTGAGTGATCCAGTTTATCGCGGGAGCTCAGGAAAGAAGGGGTTACTTCGATCATTTCCTGGAATAGTAATCACGCGGTTCTGAACAGGCCCTTTTATACAATAACCCCACCCGCCATGGCCAGCAATCGCGGCTTTTGGGAATTGCAGTGCAGATGCGCGGTCGTTCTCTGGAACTTAATAATTGGCAATATAAGTCCCATATTAAATCACAGAATCATCACGGGCAATACTGATTGCATACTTGCAGAGCCCTTTTCAGACAGCGATTACCTAACACAGCGGAGTTTGTATCAGGACCGCCATTTTTGGTGGTCTTTGCAAGCTAGAGGGCTTTTCCACAAGATTGTTGTCCTTCGCCTGAGTACGGGTCCTAGAGTACTCACCACCAGGATTCTGAAGGTTGCGGAAAAGGTAGAATGATTGTGAGCACAGCGCTGATGTTTTGCAGTGCTCTGGAGTATGCTTGCTAGAGGCAGGGGTCCTATGGGCTCCCTGAGAGGATGAACTTCATGGTGGTGGCCGACCATTGGATTGGCTTTGGTTCTTTGGATGAGATCGGGAAGTGTTTGCACGGGCCTGTCGGGTCCGGTAGCAGGTTAACGCTGCTGTAAATGGAAGTGATTTTGTGGCTGAAGAATTGAGAGCAGTCCTGCGAGGGGGTGATCGTGTTGGAGGCGGCTGATGGTGAGGTGAAATTATTCACAATTGTAAAGATTTCTTTGCCTCCGTTGGTGCTGCCTTCAATATAGTCTGTCAGAGTGGCCCGTTTTGTGATCTGGATCATTTGGTGGGAGGGTCTCAGGGCGGATCTAAACATGCTCCTCTCTTTATTTTCCTGGCTAATTCTTCATTTGTGCTCTAGTTGTTTGCAGTGACGTTTCATCAGTCTGGTTCCCCTGTGTACCAACTAGCTTGCATCTAGATCTTGTTATATTGCAGCTTTGGAGGGAGCAAGGGAGTCTGCGCAGGACATGATCCAATGGTTGAAATTCTTCATGGCTTTGGGGAGGCTGGTTGCTGTGTTCAGGCCAGAGGGTGTTGAGAGCAGTGTTCCAGTCCTTGTCAGTGAGGCTGGTCTTGTTTTTGCGGGCTGGTCTGGTGGTTATGTGTGTGTTGGACCAGGATGCTGAACTTAGGGATCCCGCAAGGCTTTTTGTCAGAAAAGCAACCGGGTGCACAGCCTATGTGAGCGCACTGGATATTAATAAGCTATAATTAGGTGGTGCAGATGGGCGAGTGGAGAGCCCTTGGAACCACTCAAATTTAAGTAGACTGAGCTCCCAAATGTAGAGATTACGGGTTTACCCAATGCACTCGAACAACAGTGGAACATATGTTATGTAACATGCAAACGTATAATACAAAAAACAAAGCGACAGAAGATTCTCGGAAACTCCAGAGGGAGAGTAGTCCGTTGGAGTCCTTTAATATGTCAAACAGCCAGCCGACACGTGTTTCATCGCTATTGCCAATCCTCAGGGCTGAAACAAACAAATAAGTAACAATGGAGCATTCTTTGTGCGTGAGTACAATTACACAAAGGCAGTAGTGCACGGTCTCAAGTACAATTTACATAACTTCCACTAGTGTAAACCAACAGTATTACACCTTGTTACATTTTAGTGCAACCACAAGACATTCGTGTCGAAAGTGCGTCTACGCCGTCATCTTATAGCCGTGCTGGTGACCAGGTGAACCAGTGAATACAAGTGGAGGGTTCTTAAATAAACCTTACTAGAGAAACGGCGCGTCTTATAATCAAAACCGCAAGTGCTATTGTTAGTGCACGGTTCATTCACACTACATGCCATGTGATATGTGATAAAGTCACAAGATTGTGACTCTATATAGAAAAAAGCACATACCTATAATGGCTGTGTCAAAACCAGAAGGTCTGTGTGTAAGAACAAAATCAGACAAAAGGGAGGAAAAAACCCATCACTATTGTATCATTTATCTCAGTTTCGGGGCAATGAGGAACGAAATTGTGAGTACAAGACAAAACAACAATTCAGTTGTAAGCTCACCGCGCAGCTGGTGATAATTCCGACCCAGCCGGGCCCGTGACCGTCGGTGTAGAGATGAGGAAAGAACAGGGAACTGGTCTCCAAACTAAGAGGGGGCCAAATAATGTGAATAGTGTGAAGAAAAAAGTAACGCTAAATCAAAGGCAAGACAGGTTTGAACATCCACAGTACCAGAAAACAAATATCCTGTTATATTGTTAGCCGATTCTAGGCCAAAGAATGTGGGTAGTGTGGAGACAAAATTATCGCTAAATCAAAGGCAATGACAGGTTTGAGCATCCACAGTTCCAGCAGACACACATCCTGTTACATGATTGGATGAGTTTAAGGCTGTCACAGAGTGACAAAATCAAGGCTGTAACCAATTCAAAATGCCTGAATACTATATTTCAATCCCATGATTAGAGGATTTCGTGGCTATCAGGGAGGGGTTAGGTGCATTAAATCACAGCAAGCATCCTAGATACACGAAGGAGGGTCTCCACGTGTCATGAACGTATAAATTAGAATATGTACAGTCAGCAACGTTAAAGGCTCAACTGTGAAAATGGCTTACCAGTATGAGGAGGCTGTAGGCAAAATCGTCACGTATTGGATCTAACGTCGATAGACTGAGTAGTCTATTGAATAATTGATGTATATTATTGTCAAAAAGTAGCGGTCTGAAAAGTATCAAATATCCCATTCAGAATATGAATAAGACTCTGTACACTCGGTGACAGGATTCACAAAGACCGTCTATATCGCTCTTACCTCAAGACTTTATTTATGCTCATGAGTTATTGCAGTCAGTTTTGATTTCCACTAGATTACAGGCACAGTTTTATAAACAGTGTTTTCTTTTGTATTATACACCTGACAAAATCGCGAAGTGGCGTTGAGGGAAGGGAACATGTTGTCCTCGCTGTGCACTCTGTAATGCAGAGAGTGTTCATATTTTTGCATCATGTCAGGTTTTGCAGAAATTTTATAAAGATATCACAAAGTTTTTATCAGAAGCGTTAAAAACTGAAATAACACATAGGGGCTGATTCTGATGCGGGTTGGAAAGCAATCCCACCCAGGGCCTGATTCTGATGCGGGTCGGAAAGCATTCCGACCCAGGGCCTGATTCTGATGCGGGTTGGAAAGCATTTCCACCCAGGGCCTGATTCTATTGCGGGTTGGAAAGCATGCCCACCCTGGACCTGATTCTGATGCAGATTGGAAAGCATTCCCACCCAGGGCCTGATTCTGATGCGGGTTGGAATGCATTCCCACGCAGGGCCTGATTCTGATGCGGGTTGGAAAGCATTCCCACCCAGGACCTGATTCTGATGCGGGTTGGAAAGCATTCCCACCCAAGGCCTGATTCTGATGCGGGTTGGAATGCATTCCCACGCAGGGCCTGATTCTGATGCTGGTTGGAAAGCATTCCCACCCAGGGCCTGATTCTGATGCGGGTTGGAATGCATTCCCACGCAGGGCCTGAGTCTGATGCGGGTTGGAAAGCATTCCCACCCAGGACCTGATTCTGATGCGGGTTGGAATGCATTCCCACGCAGGGCCTGATTCTGATGCGGGTTGGAATGCATTCCCATCCAGGGCCTGATTCTGATGCGGGTTGGAAAGCATTCCCGCCCTGGGCCTGATTCTGATACGGGTTGGAAAGCATTCCCACCCAGGGCCTGATTCTGATGCAGGTTGGAAAGCATTCCCGCCCAGGGCCTGATTCTGTTGCGGTTAGTAAAGCATTCCCACCCAGGGCCTGATTCTGATGCGGGTTGGAAAGCATTACCACCCAGGGCCTGATTCTGAGGCGGTTAGGAAGGCCTCCTAATGGCATTTGCTCCTTCCAAATAGGATCGGGAGCGTCCCAGTGCCCAATTATGATGCGGTTAGGAACATGTGCTCCAATTGAAGTCAATGGGAGTCCAACCAAATCGTATCTGGAAGCATCCGGATGCATCGTACTTGGACGGTCGGACTCTCCCGATCCGAGTGGGTCGGAAACCATTTCCAACCCGATTCGGTCGGGAAGCATTTCCAACCCGCATCAGACTCATCCCCTGAGTGTGTAATCCTGCTCGGGACTTTTGAGACTAATCGGCGTAGGGCAGGGCATGAACTGATTTTTATTTCTATGGCGGTTTTACGAATGTGTATTGCAGCTGCCTGGGTGGATGCTAATGCACCAACTTTTCAAAAATGGCTTGGTAGGTGGTTAGCAATGTCTAGAAACAGGCATATATAGGCAAAAAGGGAGGAATCCGCATAAAAAATGTATGAAAATCTGGGACCCTCTCCGTGTCTGGATTCAAACTCAAAGTGGAGAATGAAGATGAAGTAAGAATTTGCACTTTATTGAATCTGCACAAATCACATTAGGATAAATCTTTTTCCGGGATTATTTTAGTCTTTTCTAGTAAAATCTATTGTAATTCGAAATTTGAGATGGAAGCAGTTTATTGCCTTACATGAAATAATGTAAAGAACTTTGGGAAGTAGGTGATGTATTAACTCTTACTCCTGTCTGCGTGGGTAAGGGGTGGGGTGGGTGGGTCTTGGGGGGGTGAAAAATGCAAAATGATTATAGATTATAGATTCACCTTGTCAAGAGACGCTATTCCATACAATAAAGGGGCTGAAAGATGCAAAATGGATCAGGACATTTCCGTATTTTCCCTTATTCTGAGGGATGAACATGTACCTCGTGTGTAGCGCCCTGTGTATGGTGTGGTATTAAAGTGCCTCGGTCTGAGCCACAGCCCTGCCCCTGGGGGGCGCCTCTGGGCAGGTCCAGGGGAGCAGTGTCTCTCTTCGGGACCTGTGCATAGCGCCCCGAGGCTCAGGGCAGAGTGAGAGGCACTGTATGGGGTGGAATGAACTCTGGGCTCCTCTGTCCTTAATTAAAACTCTGGGCTCCTCTGTCCTTAATGAGAATCCTTCACCGAGAGCTACTGTGAGAAGCACCGAGGGGCCTGTCCAGGGGAGCAGTGCCTCTCTTCGGGGTCTTTGCATATCGCCCGAGGCTGAGGCCGGAGTTAGAGGCGATGTATGGGGTGGAATGAAGTCTGGGCTTGGTTTGTGTTTGAGGGTGTCGGGGATCCACCCCCTTTACTTTCACTCCTAGGGTCAGCTATTTAAAAAAGTGAAAATAAAGTATTTTAATTATATTTCAAAAACAAATTACACGCACCTCTTGATTGGGGCCGGACCCGGACTGTTTGTTGCTGTGATCATAACGACAAGCCTGTCATGTGATAGTGGTAGCGGTGCCAGGACATTTAATTTTCACTGGGCGGGTCCCAAGTGTACAGTATTTGCCGGGCTGAGGAGCTCACAGCCCCAGCGTGGCAAAGACACAGCCACGAGGACCAGTCTCCACCCCTGATGGAGTGGGGGTTAAGTTCGCCGCGGGCGCTTCAGGCTGAAGCCCTGTAGGGCATGGGCTCCACATCAGTCAGGGAGTGGAGAGGATGGTCACCCCTCCCTTTCCCAACTCATTCTAGGGGGTGGGTCCATCCCTGTGATGAGTTGTGAAAGGGTAGGGTAGAGGCTGCAGGCAAACAGAAAGCTGGGAACTTGAGTCTGCGCAGTTTGTGTTCCGGACTTTGAAGACACACTGCGCAGACGCGAGGTGTCGACTTCCCACGCTTCTAATGATGACTGGAGCACGTGGGAGCAGGGTGCCATTATTCATTTGGAGCTCCGGTGCCTGTGTTTCACTGGCAGCCAGGAGGTGAGGAGCAGACACGGTGGTCACAATGCAGCTGCCTGCCCGCATCACCTACAAGCCACCCTCCCTTGCCCTGGCCTGATCCGAAGGTGACACCTGCACAAAGGATGTGTCGTCTGCGCCGACACTCCGCGGCTCCTCAGGATGATATCAGCTGCTTGTAGGTTTATTCTTATCTGTATTTAGAGGTGCATCCATTCTGCAGGGTACTCTGCTCTCTCTCTGCCTTCCCTGAAAAGGTTGGGGAATATTTAAAGTAAGAGAGGCCCTTTGTGCGAGGCCGCAGTGGTCTCTTCCATATCTGTGTGTTGACACTCGCATAAAGATGTTTCTAGGAAACTTATGAATGTAGTGAGTAGCGACCTTTTACTCATGACTGCTGACCGGTGCAAATGTTCACCTCTAATGTTAAATGAAAGCACAGCAGAGAGTCCTAAAGACGGAGCAGCAGCAGGAGCCTGAGCGTCTACATAATTCCTCCGTGTCGACACCTGCTGGGAAAAATTCATATTTAACTCACAATCACATGGTGCTTGACATTAAATAAATACACTTCCAGAACATGTAAGTGGCTAACAAGTTGTACATAGATATTATCACGCATTACACCAAAGTATTTTTTTTGTCTCGCGTACGTAGCGCGCTCAGAAGGAGACCTTTAGTAATCAATTTCCTTTTTCTGCCAAAAATGTGCATGCTTTTCATTGCTTTCAATGGCAACATGTGCACGTTTGGTGTTTCCCTTGTGGGAGCGAGCTTTGAAACCATCTGTTTGTAATTAATAGATGGTCCTTGCTCGCTCCTGCAAGGGAAACAGGTGCAGGCCCCTTCCTCTCTCCCCTGCCCCTGCTGCCTCCTCCTGTCCTCTCGATTTTTTCACTTTTAGTGTGAGGTGTGTGTGCTTGTTTTTAAATGCAGTAAAAACGGAAAAAGGTTAACTTTTAATAGTTGATGATCTACCCTTCCCTAAGGCCCCAAAGTGAGTGAGCAAGTGTATGAACCAAATTGTCTTGTGTTCCCTATGGCTTCTACAGCACACAGTGTCTGGTGCCCAGGTTTTATGAATGTGAGGGCTGGCTCGTTGTGTGGGATGGAGGATGGGTTGGGAGGGTTTGGGCTCGCCAGATGAGTCGTGTTTGAACTGTTTGTGGTGTCATGGAGTTCTTAAATCCTGGCTGTGTTCTTGGAAGCTGTTGTGAGGGGGTTTGCCTGGCCTCTAACAGAGAATTGTGCAGGCCTATGATCCCAGGCCCACCTGCCAGGGTGCTGGCCAAGTTGCTTTTAAAGTGACTGCTGCTGTGAAATTTTTTTAAGCAACCAGCTATTTCAATTATTGCACATGAGATGGATGCATCCGGTGTTCTGCTGACAGTTTTAGGCACCAGAATATGCCATTCAGACACACAACACTTAATCGAACTCATAATTTCCTGTGATATAGCATGCTATCCTACAGCTGGTGAGCTGTGTAATCAGAATTGACTGAAGAAGACACAACGGTCGGTGTCTGCCCCAGTGATCATTATAACTAATTATTCCATGCATATCATGATAGAAATGTAAGTACGGTGACGTGAAGGAACTGTCACCACGTCGCAGTCCTCAGACGTCTCTGCCCACGGGTTACCCAGCAGGATGTGGGCAGGTGAGTGCCAAGGCACTCTTTTCGTGTATGTGTAAGGTGAACACCTACAGATATAACACCTAAACTAAAACATGGTAGTTATTAACTAAAACACAGAAACCATCTACACTGTTGAAAGAATAGGCATGGGGGGGTTAATGGTCCCTAGATTGGGCAAATGGATGCCATGTGCGTCTGGTTCAGAGGGCCTTGAAGCATGTTTGTATGTCCATGCAGCTGTGGCAATAGTAACAAGTGAGGTGTTTAACCTGCTGTGATGTATCCATGCAGCTGCGTTGTGGCAATAGTAACGGGTGAGGTGTTTAACGTGGAGTGATGTATCCATGCAGGTGCGTTGTGGCAATAGTAACGGGTGAGGTGTTTAGCCCGCTGTGATGTATCCAGGCAGCTGCGTTGTGGCAGTAGTAACGGGTGAGATGTTTAACCTGGTGTGATGTATCCATGTAGGTGCGTTGTGGCAGTAGTAACGGGTGAGGTGTTTAACGTGGAGTGATGTATCCATGCAGGTGCGTTGTGGCAGTAGTAGCGGGTAAGGTGTTTAATGTGGAGTGTTATATCCATGCAGGTGCGTTGTGGCAGTAGTAACGGGTGAGGTGTTTAACCCGCTGGGATGTATCCAGGCAGCTCCATTTGTGGCAGTAGTAACGGGTGAGGTGTTTAACCCGCTGTGATGTATCCAGGCAGGTGCATTGTGGCAATAGTAACGGGTGAGGTGTTTAACCCGCTGTGATGTATCCAGGCAGCTCCATTTGTGGCAGTAGTAACGGGTGAGGTGTTTAACCCGCTGTGATGTATCCAGGCAGGTGCATTGTGGCAATAGTAATGGGTGAGTTGTTTAATCAGCTGTGATGTATCCATGCAGGTGCGTTGTGGCAGTAGTAACGGGTGAGGTGTTTCACCCGCTGTGATGTTTCCATGCAGCTGCGTTGAGTCAGTAGTAACTAGGTGCAAGGAAGGAGAATTGCTTTAATTTCTCCTTCCTTTTCTGACTTTGCATGCATGGTGCACTGTGCAACATGCAAACAAGGTGGGAAAAGGTTTCTCTCATGTCTAGGCATAGTATTTTGTACAGGAAGGGTGTCCTTCCTGTACAAAACCGATGCTGGACTCACACACACACCCTAGCGCTCTGGTGCTAAGGTGTGTGCATGGTGCAGGGCTGCTGTAATCAGTGCCAAAAAACACAGTTAATCAGTGCCGGCGCAAGGGAAAGGGAAGGAGAGAGCCATATCTTTGAAAATATGGTGCTCTCCTGCTCCCTCCCTGTCGCACAATGCATCGCAGCCTCGCGGGGGGAGGACTGTGCTGCATTGTGTGGAGATTTGGTAAATCTCCCTCGAAATGTCTTTTACAACCAGTTGAACATTGTGAATTCTCATTCCATTATGTTTCAATTCAGTAATTTAAAATATCTTTACATCCAACAGAAACAAGCCTTGAATGTGTGAAATGACCATCAATAATGAAGCGAATGCTGTAAATCTTCAATAATAGCAGAAATATTGAGCTACAGTATTCAGGAAAACGTCAGCGCAGTCGGCGACAGGGGAACCTGCACACAAACTGACAGATCCCGGATGAAGTATCAAGGGCAGTTCAGTGATTGTAAGAGTCTGAGCTGTGCTCCTCCACACTACAAGACGAAGAAATGACCTTAGGAAAATTAAGGCAACAACAATAACAAACCACCTCCTGTATGAACAAGTGTCCAACACCAGCTCTGATCATTGGATCGGTATGATGTGATTACCACAGTGCTCTGTTTTCTAAAATGACGACGAGCCATCATTCCGTGCTCTAGGTGAATTGTAAACTCTTTCTGGCCAAACCACAGTAACCAGAGAAGAGCACAACAGAACAGAGCCAGACAACTGACGGGTAATGGAAAGAGGAGTTCTTTTATCTACAATACAACAGACTCTCCCAATTTGCACCGGCCAGACGGAAGATACGTCTTTACCCCCAAGCGTGCATAGCCATAATCCAATCTAAAGGCACAATCGCCTACAAAGACACCGTCTACGTATTAGGAGTGTGGCAAATATTTGGTGGCTATTGCATTTTTATTGTTAAAACAGAAATCAAACATGCAAAATACTACACACATATAAAGTGTGAGAGAAAAACACAAGTGCTTTATCAGCCATTTTGGCCCATCAGGAAATGCAGTCATGGGATTTAGACAAATATATACCCGACCCACAGACAGTAACCAAGAAAAAAGAATCATACACATGCAGCAAGAGCTTGCTTCATCAGCAAACATACACAGGACAAAAAACATTCAAGTGTAGTGAATGTGTAAAGAGCTTTAGTCAGTTATCACACCTTCAAAAACATAATCGAACACACACAGGGGAAAAGCCATTCAAGTGCAGTGAATGTGGGAAGTGCTTTAGTAGGTTATCACACCTACGAAGACATCAACAAACACACACAGGGGAAAAGCCATTCAAGTGCAGTGAATGTGGGAAAAGCTTTAGTAGGTTATCACACCTACGAAGACATCAACAAACACACACAGGGGAAAAGCCATTCAAGTGCAGTGAATGTGTGAAGAGCTTTAGTCGGGTATCAAACCTCCAAAGTCATCAGCGAACACACACGGGGGAAAAGCCATACCATTGCAATGAATGTGTGAAGAGCTTTAGTCTGTTATCAAGCCTTCAAAGACATCAGCGAATACACACCAGGGCAAAACCCTATCATTGCAGTGAATGTGACAGTAGTTTTAGTTACTCTTCATCATTAAGGATTCATCAGCAAACTCACACAGGAGAAAAACCATTCAAGTGCAGTGAATGTGCAAAGTGCTTTAGTCGGTTATCATACCTAAAAAGTCATCAGCGAACACACACGGGGGAAAAACCATTCAAGTGCAGTGAATGTGCAAAGTGCTTTAGTCGGGTATCAGACCTCCAAAGTCATCAGCGAACACACACAGGGGAAAAACCCTATCATTGTAGTGAATGTGACAGCAGTTTTAGTTACTCTTCATCATTAAGGATTCATCAGCAAACTCACACAGGAGAAAAACCATTAAAGTGCAGGGAATGTGCAAAGTGCTTTAGTCGGTTATCATACCTAAAAAGTCATCAGCGAACACACATGGGGGAAAAACCATTCAAGTGCAGTGAATGTGCAAAGTGCTTTAGTCGGGTATCAAACCTCCAAAGTCATCAGCGAACACACACAGGGGAAAAACCCTATCATTGTAGTGAATGTGACAGCAGTTTTAGTTACTCTTCATCATTAAGGATTCATCAGCGAACACACACTGGGCAAAAACCATTCAAGTGCAGTGAATGTGCAAAGTCCTTTAGTCGGTTAACAGACCTAAAAAGTCATGAGCGAATACACACGGGGGAAAAACCCTATCATTGTAGTGAATGTGACAGTAGATTTAGTTACTCTTTAGCATTAAGGATTCATCAGCGAACTCACACAGGAGAAAATCCATTCAACTGCAGTGAATGTGAGAAGAGCTTTAGTCGGTTATCACACCTACGAAGACATCAGCAAACACACACAAGGGAAAAACCATTCAAGTGTTGTGAATGTGTGAAGAGCTTTAGTCAGTTATCACACCTTCAAAGTCATCAGCGAACGCACACAGGAGAAAAACCGTTCAAGTGCTGTGAATGTGTGAAGAGCTTTAGTCAGTTATCAAACCTTCAAAGTCATCAGCGAATACACACAGGGGAAAAACATCTGTTAACCCACATAGGAGAAAAAAAATTCAAGTGCAGTGAATGTGCAAAGTGCTTCAGTAAGTCATCACACCTACAAAATCATCAGCGAACACACACAGGAGAAAAGCCATTTAAATGCAGTGAATGTGGGAAGAGCTTTAGTCAGTTTTATCACCTCCAAAGACATCAGCGAACACACACTGAGGAAAAACCATACCAGTGCAGTGAATGTGGGAAGAGCTGTAGTCGATTAGAAAATCTACAAACACATCAGCGAACACACACAGGGGAAAAACCATACAACTGCAATGAATGTGAAAGCATTTTTAGTCGTTACTCAACATTAAGGATTCATCAGCGAACACACACAGGGGAAAAACCATTCAAGTGCAGTGAATGTGAAAAGTGCTTTAGTCGGTTATCATACCTAAAAAGTCATCAGCGAACACACACGGGGGAAAAACCCTATCATTGTAGTGAATGTGACAGTAGTTTTCGCTTCCCTTCAACATTAAGGTATCATCAGCAAACTCACACAGGAGAAAAACCATTTAAGTGCAATGAATGTGGGAAGAGCTTTAGTCGATTATCAAAGCTGCAAAGTCATCAGCGTGCACACACGGGGGAAAACATAAAAGGGCACTGAGAGTGTGAAGAGCTTTTGTCAATTTTCGATCCCACACAGCCCTAATGAATACACTCCTTCATTTAACTCATATGGAAATAATCCTAGAGATGCAGAGACTTCGGAAAGAACTTAAGAACATCAAAAATAATTTTGAACCATCTGAGGACATAGACAAGAGCAGAACAGTGAAGAGGAATGAATTATGGAAACAGATAAAATTCAAATTATGTGGGACATTTAAATACCAGATGATAGAAGACCGGACTAGCAGTAAAGAAGACAAACAGATAACAGAATTTGCAGGATTATAAAAGTGTTTGTTTCCAGTGATTGTTCACTTCCGTTCACATAGCAGAGCTTCATGTTGTACTAGGATACACAGTGGGAGGCTAGCACAATGTGACCTAAAAGAAAAGAAACATTGTTCATTTTTATTTGGTGAAGAAGAGATACAAAAAAAGACATTCAATTGCACCTGATCACACTACCTGTAAAAGCAACACTGAACAATACTGGGACTAACAACTATATTTTCAGCTAACTTGTCGGATTAGTGATAAAACCTATAAACCAAAAACACAGAGAGTGGACATTTTGTCTGGGCTCTGGAGATGTGAATCCTAATTTGTAAAATGTATGTATTACTATTAACAAATGCCACTGCGGTATATGTAATGAACTAAAGTGAAGCACAAGTGTTCAAGAAATAACCTATTTTTAGATATAAAAGAGCATATACCTTGTTTTCAAGTAACGTTTGGAGCATCTTTTACACACTGTTATCGGTTGATGGATCAGCTTGTGCCTCGGGCCTTGTAACTAAGTGTGACCCGTGGCTCCTCTCCGACTTGGCTCCGACTTGGCTCTCCCTATTCATTTTGTGATTTGCCAAACTCTACTTTTTACCAGAATTGAGTCATTGTAAGCAGCAGACTCTGTTTGAAGAATGTGGTGCAATAGCAAAATCCCACATCAAAAGCATATATGTGCCAGGACAATCAGTTGCACTCCCAGCAACTCATCTTTCACACTGATTG
This sequence comes from Lissotriton helveticus, assembly GCF_964261635.1. Classification (NCBI taxonomy): domain Eukaryota; kingdom Metazoa; phylum Chordata; class Amphibia; order Caudata; family Salamandridae; genus Lissotriton; species Lissotriton helveticus. The sequence continues at coordinate 418,360,102 of NC_136058.1, read as the reverse complement.
TCCCTTGTCCTCAAATGTTCTGAAGGATTTGTCATATGAATGCCAGAAGTGGCAGTGACATTCATGAAGCTAAAGCTAACAGGAGTGTGTGGGAGATAGAGAGGGGGAGAGAAAGAGAGCTAGAGAGACAAAGAAAGGGGGAGGAAAAGAAGGAGAAATGGAAGGAGGGGGTACGGCAGGTGATTTGTATTCACCTAAAAATGGAAGAAGCAGCCGAATACATGTCGATGTGTGACATCACCAGAGAAATGGGCTGAATACCTGTGAATTTATATGTTTATTTTTAATACCTATAGACCCATGTCATGCCAATAAACAGGGCACGACCAAGGAAAATAGTGAAGGAGCCCATTATCATATGCAAATCACAGAGACGTCACATGTAGTGACGTCACAAAAAGTGATGTCAGGCCCTTATAATAATTTTCACATGAAAGGTCGATGGCATGTTTTAAAAACAAAAAACAAGAAACATAAAATAATATAAAAATAAGTTTTTGGTTTCAGTTATTATACATCATGTGTCAGGGTCTAGAAAAGGGTTTTTAGTCAGGACGAAGAAGGGGCTCACAGCTAATGATTAGCGCTTAGTGTGAATCCATTCGAGTAAGGTGTGAGGTGCAAAAAGGTTGAGGGGATAAGCCCTATAACCCCCCCGAGGACAATGAAAGCCTACGCTACCACTGTATATAGTATAAAGAACAGATCACCTATGCACACTCTCGTAAATACATTAATTGTGTCAAAGTGGACATAAAGGCAAAGGACACAAAGCCTATTGAATAAATTGCAAAATAACAGATCTTATTCTTGTAGTAGGTTGATCCAAAAGTAGTGTCTTTAATTTTCTACAGAGACCAACCGACACGTGTTTCGTTGCTCAGGGGATAGAATCCTGCGACTCCTCAGCACTTCAAATGTAAAAATTGTCCTAGTGTAAGTCGCTCTGTCAGTGATAATTCCGACCCGACAGGGCCCAGGACTTGTAGAAGGATGAGGTAAGTCATTCTGGATTTCTATAACTCCCAGGATCCACAGATGCTGAGAGAAAAAAGTGTCGAATAAGAGTCCTGGAAAACTTCAGCCCAAAGTATGGCAATTCCGGGATGTGTCAAAATGTGCATGAGACTATATTATAGAAATGTTACAGCTTTGATTTAACACCTTTTTTTTCCTTCGCTATAAGTTCATTGGCTTTAAAGACATGCAATGTTATGAATATAGCATCTGTAACCATATAATTTATTCATTTCTTTTTTGAACATGCAAACTACAAGGTCATTGTGTAACATTGAAATCATGCACCAATAAAAATAATATAAAAAAAAGACAACGGTGCGCACCGGAACGCCAGCTTCTAACACTCAGAAACTTTATTTGCTGTGCGCATCAGCGAAACCATCAGCCCGATTACTGATGGTACATATTTATATAGGAGGAGTCACTTTAGTCTAGTGCTCAATTACATGTGCAGATGTGAGTTTGGTGGTGCCTGATAACTGAAAGGCACATATTTGTTTACATACCATTTCATATATGACTGATTTCTTATTCCTATTACAGCGCCTTCTACCCTCCCTTCCTTGTGTTGACCATCTATCTAAATGTGATATTGTGTTGGTAGATCTTAGATGTTCTGGGGTGTATCTAGAATGTTGTGTTCCACTGCTTTCATCTCTCGAGCCATTTACTCAGTGGTTCCCAGATTTTTAACCCTTTTGAGCGGGATCGAGTCCCCCTTTTCCCATTTAATGCTTTTTCAAAGTTGTAGTTCGCGATTAGACGTTATAACCACTGACAGTACTGTAAAGATGGAAGCAGGAAAGTTGTAGGTTTCTTAATATAAGTCTTTTATTGAAGAGTAGGTACAGGAAACTCCAGCTCCTCTATCCACCAGCTTCACTCTGCCAGTACACAAGCTTTCTAATCATTACATTCCAAGTTACCTAGCAACACATGCAGATTCTAATAGAGACATCTCTACAAGTACACTGGCGGGGATGGAGCTAGCCAGGCTGATGTTAGGGTAAGCGATATATTGCCATACTTAAAAAAATGAGTTGTTCTCTGGGCATCCCTTGGGTCTCCTGATCTACCCCTAGACAGATCAGGGCTGATGAAAGGTTTATATCCCTTCTTAGGCACTCTTTAAATAAATTCGTAATGTCAGATTTTAAGATATTTAGTGTTGTACAGGACGCCAACATATGCTCTAAATCCGCCTGAGGCAGCGAACATCGAGGGCATAAGGTCCCCTTCCCAGTTCCCCATTTAGCAATCCTTTTTTGGCGTATAATAAAGTGAAAAGCAAGTTTTATAATACTGCGCCTGAAGTCGTGCTGGTTTTAAAAGCTTCTGTGCTTGTTCAGTGGAGTATTGAAATAAATCCTCTGAGACGTCTATTTCTTCTTTCCATTTGCTAGACCAATGTCCCATGTCAGCCATCATCAGGGAGTTAAGCGAATTATATACCATTCCGCTTGATTGATGATTCTGTCTTAGTTTATCTATAATGGAGATATTTAAGAATCCTATTGGGCTTCCACCCTTCTTGCTTAGAAAATCACATATTTGTAAATACATAAAAAAATCTTTCCATTCTAATCCATATTGTGTTTTAAGATTTTCAAAAGTGATTATATCAGTTAGAGAATAAAAATCCCCAAGCTTGGATAGGCCTTTGTCAATCCATCTCCTGATTGTGGGGTCTTTAAAGATTCCGGGCAAGTTAAAGTTATTACTGATCGGGGTATAATAATTCCACGGCCCAATCCTAGCATCTTCCGGACTGCCTTCATAGTTTTATATCCTGCTGCCAGCGTCTTATAACATACCTTTTTGTAGTGAGAATCATTCAAGAATCTCCAGGCCCATCCCCAGGCCTGTTTATGTTATGTTATGTTATGTTATTGTTTTTTGTTATGCGCACAGCTACTCCAGCTAAGGAGCGTCCTGGCGCATTGACAAGGTAGAACATAACATAACAGGAACTAGACAGAAAAACTAGGGGGGGCTAACTAAAACAGAAAGGTTTTTATGGCTTATGTTTACCCATTATTAGATCTATAGGTGTGTGGATATGGTTAGGTGAGTTGTCTAGTGGCTTGTGGGAGAAAAGGGTGTGATTGTGTAAAAGAGTAATTGCCCAATAGTGAATTTTAATGTTTGGTAGAGCCAAACCACCCCTATACTATAGTAGAGAAAGGAACCTATATGCTCTTCTTGGTTTCCCATAAGACCAAAAGAACCGGGAAAACATATTTTCAATATTGTTTATTCATTTGTGATTAAATTCAAATAGAATAGCTCTTATAAGATATAAGATCTTAGGGAAAAAAGCTTTTTGATTATATTACATCTTCCGATTATTGAAAGATGCATATTATGTAGTCGCCTCAGTTCTGGTTCTATTTTATCAATCATGGGGTCGATATTTGGTTCGACTAGCTTTTTTATATTGGCGGTAATGTCTACCCCCCAATAAGTGGTGTTTCCTACCTGTCTCACGTCGTCACCCATGTTGACGTTTTTACAGATAATCTGGGTTTTGTTTCGATTTAGGGAATATCCGGCCAAAAGGCCAAATCTCATCGCCTCTCGCTCTACCTCTGCCATAGATTCTATCGGGTTGGATATTACAAGCGCTATGTCGTTGTCATATGCCAATACTTATGTTTCCCAGTCTTAACTGATTATCGGCCTAATCCTCTGATTATACTCCAGAGTGCGTAAGAAGGGGTCGATATATATGGCAAATAGCAGAGGTGAGCTAGGGCATCCCTGACGTGTGCCTTGAGTTATTCTGAAGGTGTTAGTAAGTATACCATTTATGAATAATTTTGCTGTTGGTTGAAAATACAGCATCTTAAATGCCTGTATAAAATGTTGGCCAATCCCAACCCTCGACAGAGACTCCCAAAGAAAAGGCCAGGAAACTCTGTTTAAGGCTTTCTCAGCGTTGAGTAAAATGAGTGCCATGGGATTTCCCGAAATTTGTGCTGCATCAAAGAGTGAGATGGTTCTTCTTATGTGATCTGTGGTACCGTGTTCCGGGATGAACCCATGATGCCTTGTGGATATTAATTCATGAATTACCCCTGCTAATCTGGTCGCTAATATTTTGGAGTAAATTTTGCTATCCGCATTTATTAATGTGATTGGCCGATAAGATGCTGGGTCTAGTGCTGGTTTATATTTTTTCAGAAAAACAATTATTTTTGCTTGCGACCATGATTCTGGTGGTCTTCTCACCTTAAAAAATGTACAAACAAAGTAAGTAAGTAAGTAATGTTTATTGTTTAGTTAGTTAAAACCATAACAAGTTAAAACAAGTAGCAAATGCACAATATTACGATAAACAGTTAAAAGCAGAAATTTAAGTATAAAATCATTTTGTTTCTTAAAAGTTCAAACAAAGGAAAAATGACTTATCTTATTTCTGTAGAATTTTTGTTTATAAAAGTCTGCTGGAATACTATCTAGGCCTGTTGCCTTGCCATTAGGGAGACTTTTAATGCACAGCAGAGCATCAACCCATTGAGGGGGCTCCTCAAATTGCGCCTGGTCATCTGAAGATAATTGTTCTTTTGGAATTTGATTAAGGTAAGTCATAATATTGTCTGGGTGGGCTTTGGTAGTTTCTTGATATAGGGTTTGATAATATGTTAAAAATTCATTGCGTATACCTTCTGGGTCTGTAATTATGGCCTGGTAGGTATCTTTCACTGCCGTAATAGTATTTTTTGTGGCTTTTTCTCTGGCCCTGATCGCAAGATGGTGTCCGACTTGTTCACTACACTCGTACGCTTCTTTTCTCCAAGTCTCCAATCTATCTGCTGCCCTTTGGGTGATTACTTCTATAACTAATGATTTGTCTGAAAGTATTTTCGCCATTGCTTCTGTAGGGTCCTCCCATCTCTATATACTGTGATCAAGTTTTCTTCTGCAGCTGCCAATTGTGTCGGGATTGCCAGTAGCCCAAGAATATATAAATGCCGCTAACCTTATCTTTGTGACCAGCGGAGACGATGTCTGGAGATAGGCCCCCCAATTCCTCCTAGACACGAACCCCAACCAAGGAGTCTGTACACCCTCTGCGTGGACTCGTGCCCCGGGGAAAAGGGAAGTGGATAAAATAAAAAACTAGCTGTAGGTTCTGTGATTCCCTCAAGGTCTGGTCAAGAGAACGGCTGGGTACCAGGAAGGACGTCCACACTGCATAAGAGGATGACAAAGCATAATATATTACGCCTGTTCTTTTCTGATTACCTATAGCTGAATAATCAACGTCTTCTCACTCCTTACCAGAAAGTCATACAGCCAGACAAGGTATTTCCTATCCCTTGTGTCCCAAAACAAAAATATAAAAATAACAAGGGAATAATAGTCCAATTCAAATAGTCTGTATCTGGTACGGTGTATACCACAAATTGAGCAGTCTGTACTTGCTGCTGGAAAACGTGTAGAATCACAATGTCACCACAAGATTAAACACACCCAGGAATATCCTTTTCCAAGTGAAGTCGGGGTCTCCCGCGGACGTCTGCCCAGCACGAGTCCTGCAGCAAATCTACTCTAGCTGTCCTGACCCCCCCATTGCCTTCCTCAACAGCTCCCTGGCACAGGGCGTAGTGCCCTCTGCGCTCAAGGCAGCTACCATAGTGCCCATCTTGAAAAAACCTGGCGCTGACTCTTCCATCTCGGCCAACTATCGCCCCATCTCCCTGCTACCCTTTCTGGGCAAGGTGATGGAACGCCACGTTACCGCGGTGCTCAGCGCCCATGTTGAGGCAAATGGGGGACTGGCATCCCGCCAAGCCGGGTTCCGTCCCAGGCATTCGACCGAATCAGTCGTGGTCTCAGTCTTGGACAAACTCAGAAAGGGTATGGATGGAAACAAACACCAGGCACTGGTCCTCCTTGATCTCTCCGCCGCCTTTGACACGGTGGACCACACCATCTTACTTACCCGTGTCAAGGCGGCCGGCATCGGTGGATCAGCTTTGATCTGGCTCTCCTCCTTTCTGAGGGAACGCACTCAGGCGGTCCGGCTAGGCGACTTCACGGCCACTCCCCTCCCTGTCACCTGTGGTGTTCCCCAGGGATCCTCTCTCTCCCCCTTACTCTTCAACCTTTATATCTTTCCTCTCATCTTCGCACTACAGCAGCTGGAGGTCACCGTCTATAATTACGCGGATGACCTCCAGCTCATCTTTGATCTGTCCCCTTCTCCTCTCTCGGTCTCTAACTTCCAGTCAACTATGACATTCATCAGGGACTGGATGAACCACAACCACCTTAAGCTGAACCCGGATAAAACCGAGTTGGTTCTCACTGGTGGTTCGTCCAGTCCCTGGAACTCTCTCTTCTGGCCCCCCTCTCTTGGCTCTGCACCGACCCCCTCCACCACGGTCAAAACACTCGGTGTTAAAATAAACAACCAACTCACCCTCCATTCACAAATCAGTTCCGTGGTGTCCTCCTGCTTCCTCTCTCTCCGCACTATCCGCACTGTCTCCCGCTTCTTTTCCCCCCAGGCACTTAAGATCATCATGGCTGCACTTGTGATATCGAAACTGGACTACGCAAACGCTCTTTACCACGGTATCCCCGCGTACAGTTTGCGTAGACTCCAGACTATCCAGAACCAAGCAGCCCGGCTGGTGTACGGCCTCCCTCGTTATCACCATTCCACCCCTCTTCTCAGGGAGCTTCATTGGCTCCCTATAAAGGAACGGGCCCTCTTCAAGATCGGCTGCATGGTCTTCCAGGCCCGCCAGGGCACTGCCCCCGCCTTCATCTCCTCATTAATCAAGTCTTATGTACCTGCAAGAGAACTTCGGTCTTCCTCCAAGTCCCTCCTCCAGATCCCTCGCTTCACTCGTAAAAAGTGGGGCGGGGCTAATTTCTCCACCCTGGCTCCAACCTTCTGGAACTCACTTCCTGACCACCTCCGCTCTGCCACTCAGTATCTCCCCTTTCGCAGAGATCTGAAAACGTTCCTCTTCAGCCAGGCCTTCCCCACTTAAACTCCCTCAATATCCCCTTCATCTTTTCCTGGTCTTTTCCCCCTCAGTTGCTGATCCCCCTAGCGCCAAGAAACCGCAAGGTGTACGCTGCGCTCTAGAAATATTTTAAATTAGAAATTAGAATTAGAAGTGTGATAGCGTTGTTAAAAAGACACAATGCTAATGTTCATAACTGTTCTTTTGGTGATTGTGATCACCGAATCTATAACAAAATTAACTGGAGCCACGGTGTCCAAAAGAAGAGTGAGCGGGATAACCAGGAACTGCGGCCAAGGGTCACCAACAGAACGAAGTAAACAAAGCAGCTCCCCTGAATACTGCTAAAAGGAAATTACACAGAGCGCGTCTTATCATCAGATGCGTTCAAAAGCAATAACCCTTCTCACTCCGCCGAATGCGATGTGAACGCGAAACAACGCGTTTACATTACACCGCGACTTCTCTTTTCTAAATCTAAGCACAGGTGCAAGGCGAACGCGGAGGAGGCGAGCCCGCACTCCTTCCGCTGAAATACCTGGCTCGATTTCAGTCTCGGAAATAAATGGATGTCCAGAACTGCAATGGCTTCAATCTTCAAGCTGAAATCCGGCGGGGAACACCATCCGCCATTCCCACAGAAACAGGTTGATTGGCAAGCACCTTCCCAACATGAAGGAAGTGCTTTTGTAAGTTCCGCCCTGAGCCTCCGGGTGACGTGTCCCTAGGCATGCTGGTTGCTGTAGTTTTCCAGTAGTTTACCCTCATCTCATATCGGACAGGAGAACAGCGGTGACCACAACAACGGTATGGTTGTAACCCCCTTGACATCGAGATCGCTACAGATTGTAGAAGATCCAATAATTGGCGTTTTTCCCTATTATGACCTAGCGAAAAGCTCATTGTTTCTCCCCTGATTGCGGCCTTGAGTGCATCCCAGACCACTTCTATCCTGGTACTGTCCAAATTCTCCTTAATAAATTGGGGGATCCAATGCCTCATGTGTTTGCAAAATTCGTCATTAGAAAGTAGAGAGTGGTCAAACGTCCATCTAATCGTATTTCTGTTAACCCTTGTTTCCCTTCTTATTTCTAGAACCAAGGGATTGTGATCCGATATGATTTGTCTATGTTTTTCTATTGAGCACTTGTGGAGAATAGAGTGAGATGTAAGGACGTAATCTAATCTGACCGGACGCCGATGTCTCTGGAAGACACCGCACCGACCAGGCAAGTTGCCTGGCTTCCAGGCCATGGCAGTTCCGGTGCGGGGTGGGCATCCGCTTCAGATAAAGCCATGGTGGGGTGGTCACCCGCTCTTCCCTTGAAACGTGGGGTGGGCTCCCGCAGTAATTAAAGGTAATTGCGAGGGGTTCCCCCGCTCTAAAGCCACCGATGCGGGGTGGGATCCCGTTTTTTAAGCATAAATCAGCAGGGTAGGCTCCCGCAAACAGCATAAAGGCGGGGTGGGCTCCCATCTCAAGACATGCACAAACGCAGGGTGGGCTCCCGCTCTCTTCCTGCAGGCAGCCCAGTGCTGCTTACAACCAAAGGTTCTCCTATCCTGGGAGAATGAAGGTGATTGTTACTGCACTCACAAGCCACTTAAGCCCCCACAAAGATTTCCTCAAGGGACAAAGCTGTGCCTACGCAGGCCAGCACACAGGACCCTCCAGCAGGGAGGCAGCCCCTTGTGGCGGTTCCACCTGGGGCCCAGCAGCAACAGGTCTCAAAGAAGCACAAAAAGCACAACCTTTCATGGGGTTACAGCCACTGTATTTATACTACACATCTCTGTCTGCAAAGCACAGGGCTTGGGGGGACCAGCCAGAACGGGTTCTAGAGCACTCTGTTTACAGTGCACACACCCTTTTTTGGGAGATGGGGGCTCGGCCATCAGACACACCAACGGGGGGCCGAGCCAGCATTCACTAGGGCAGGCACAATCCTATTCAGGGTCAGGGGACTACTCCTCCCACTTCTCCAAATGCCAATGTCCTATTCAGCCCAGCGCTGACTCACCCTGCCCCTCCTGGATCCACACACACCTCCCAGGCCCTGTTACTCAAAAGCCAAATATGCAATTCATATCAGGCTGGCAGACACATAGCAGCCAGAAATGGCTACTTCTAAAGTGGCATTTCTAAAATAGTTATAATAAATCTGGCCACACCATTGCGTAGCATTTGTTATCCCTATTCCAAATATACCAAACTTGACCACACTGCTTCTCCCATAGCAGGAATAGCCATTGAAACACTTATCAGGGAATCCCCAATGCATTCCTAAGGGATGGCAACCTCACAGTAGTGAAAAACCAAAATGGCTGTTTGTCACTACCAGGACATGTCACACACTTAAGATACATGTCCTACCGTTTACCTGCAATGCACCCTGCTCATAGGGCTAGCTAGGGCTTACCTTTGGGGTGACTGACATGTAGTAAAAGGGGGGTCACAGACATGGTACAAACTTTAGGTGCCACGTCACAGCGGCAGTAACACTGTGCGCATAGGCCCTGCAATGGCAGAGGCCTGAGATAGGTTTGAAAGGCTACTTTGGTGGATGGCGCAATCATCCCTGCAAGCCCACCAGTAGCATTTAATTTACTAGCCCTGGGTATATGAGATACCACTTTACAAGGGACTGACAGGTAAATTAAATAGGCCAAATAGGTGTAGACCAATCTTCCCATAGGTAACACAGAGAGCACACGCACTTTACACTGGACAGCAGTGCTAAAGTGCTCAGAGTCCTAAAACCACCAACACCATCTCAGAAAAAAGGCTAGGAGAGAGGCAAATAGTTTAGGGATGACCCTGCAAAAAGGGCCAAGTCCAACAAAGACCATTGACACATGAGAAAGGGAATAGGTGCAAAGATATGTGCCAGGCCCTTCAAAAATCAGGATACGAATGGAGATTGTATGAGGCATGCTGTCCCGCCCCTCTTGATCTCCACACATGAAGGTGGAGACTCTGTAGGGCGAGAGCGGGTTCCGCCCCTCTCGATCTCCAGACATGAAGGTAGAGGCTCTGTGGGTTGAGCACGGGTCCCACCCTCTCGATCTACAGACATGAAGGATCCTACCATCATCACATACAGCAGGATCCTACCATCATCACCACCAATCCTCCTTTGCTGCCAGCCCCCCAACCCTCCCTGGACGCTTTCGGTCCCGTAACAACGGAAGAAGTAGGAGCAACGCTGGCCGCAATCAAAAGTGGCTCCCCCCTCTACCCTGCACCCCTCCGTTTCCTAAAAAAAGTGTCGAGCACCATCATCCCTCCCCTCACGGCCCTGATTAATTCCTCTCTCTCGGAGGGCTTAGTCCCCCCCAGCTGGAAAGCTGCAGCAGTCAAAGGTCTACTGAAAAAACCTTCCTTAGACCCGCAGGATTTCGCCAACTACAGGCCCATATCCCTTCTCCCTGGAAACAGCAAGATCGCAGAGAAGCTGGTAAACAAGCAATTATCGCTTTACCTAGAAAGCAACAACCTCTTATCGGTCTCCCAGACAGGATTCCGTCCAGGTCAGGGCACGGACATCGCCCTCCTGACAGCGGTGGAGAAGGCCAGAAGCATTCTGGACATAGGAGGATCAGTGGCAGTGATCCTCCTAGATCTCAGTGCGGCCTTCGACACTGTAGACCATCCCACCCTAATCCACCGACTGGGAGAGATCGGACTAAAGGGTATGGCCCTGAAATGGCTAGAATCCTTTTTAACAGGACGCTCCTTCCAGGTGCGGGAAAACGACAGCTGTTCATCCACCATCCCCCTCCGGTGTGGAGTACCGCAGGGCTCATCTTTGAGCCCTACACTATTCAACGTGTACATGGCCCCACTGGAGAAGAGGGTCAGCTCGTACGGCGTGTCAGTTACTAACTACGCCGACGACACTCAGCTGGTCGTAACCCTTTCACACCCTCACCACGCCCCATCCGATCTCCACAGCTGCCTCTCCGAAGTCCACCGATGGAAATTGAACGGGTCCAAGACCGAGATCCTCCTGAATGGCCACAAGGGGCCCTCTTTACCATCTCACCTTTGGCCTAGTTGCCTAGGGGACCCCCCCGCACCCAAGGAAGAGGTCAAGAGCCTTGGTGTGTGGATTGAGAAGGACATGAGTTTTAAAACCCAGGCTAAAAGAACCGCAGGGACATGTTTTGGGCTACTCAGAGCCTGCAGGAAGATCTTCCCCCTGCTTCCCGATACCGCAAGGAGGCTCCTCATTCAGGGTCTAATTCTGGCAAGATTAGACTACTGTAACGCCATATACTTGGGAGCCCCTGAAGCCACCCTGAACTCGCTGCAGAAAGTCCAAAACGCCGCCGCCCGTCTACTCACGGGCACACCAGGAAGATCCTCCGCCAGGCCGGCCCTCAAATCCCTCCACTGGCTCCCAGTCAGAGAAAGGGTCGTGTTCAAGGCCCTCTGTCTGGCCCATAAAACCCTCAACAACAACGGCCCCCCCCCTCTGAAAGAACTTTTAATCCCATACAAAGCAGAGAGAGATCTCCGATCTAATGTAGAAAATCTTATTGTAGTCCCTAGAGTCAGAAAAGCCAAGACCGGTGGCCGTCGCTTCTCGGTTCACACGGCCAAATGCTGGAACCACTTACCACGAAAACTCAGGACAGAACCGAACTACCTCCAGTTCAGAAAAAACTTAAAGACCCTCCTTTTCCTCAGACATAATTTCATCAGACGGCTGAAACCCTTGGAGAAGCAGGTCAGCGCTGGGATGCTCTCTGAGTTACTACGCGCTTTACAAAAACCATTAAATAAATAAATAAAAAAAATGAAGGTAGAGGCTCTGGAGGGCGAGTGCTGGTCCCACCCCTCTTAATCTCCAGGCATGAAGGTGGAGGCTCTGGAGAGTGAGGTGCGGGTCCTGCCCCGCTCAATCTGTAGACATGAAGGTGGTGGTTCTGCAGGGCAAGTGTGGGTCACACCCCTCTCGATCTCCAGATACAGAGGTAGAGGCTCTGTGGGGCGTAAGCGGGTCCCGGCCCCTCAATCTGAAGACATGAAGGTGGAGGCTCTGCAGGGAGAGCGCGGGTCCTGCCTCTCTCGATCTCCAGACATGAAGGTGGAGGCTCTGCAGTGGGGTGTGGGTCCTGTCCCTCCATTCTCTGGATATGAAGGTGGTGGCTCTGGAGGGTGAGCTGCGGGGCCTGCCCCTCTCAATCTCCAGATATGAAGGTAGAGGCTCTAGAGATTGAGGTACACGTCCTGCCTCTCCCGATCTCCAGGCAAGAAGGCTGAGGCTCTGGAGGGTGAGGTGCGAGTCCCGCCCCTCTCAATGTCCGGACATGAAGGTGGAGGCACTGCAGGGGGAGGCCTGGGTCATGTACTACTCAATTGCCATACATGAAGGTGTAGGCTCTGGAGGTTGAGGTACGGGTATTGCCCCTCTCACTGTCCAGACATGAAGGTGGAGGCTTTCCAGGGTGAGGTGCGGATCCTGCCCCTCTCAATCTCCAGACATGAAGGAGGAGACCCTGCAGGGTGAGGGACTGGTCCTGCCCTCTCAATCTACAGACATGAAGGTGGATGTTCTGCAGGGTGAGGCACAGGTCTTGCCCCTCTCAATCTCCAGGCATGAAGGTGGGGTCTCTGCAGGGTGAGACACAGGTCTTGCCCCTCTCAATCTCCAGACATGAAGGTGGATGCTCTGCAGGGCGAGCGCGGGTCCCACCCCTCTCGATCTCCAGACATGAAGGTGGAGGCTCTGCGGGACGAGCGCGGGTCCCGTCCCCTCAATCTGCAGACATGAAGGTGGAGGCTTTGCAGGGTGAGCGCAGGTCCCGCCCCTCAATCTGCAGACATGAAGGTGGAGGCTCTGCAGGGCGAGTGTGGGTCATGCCCCTTGCGATCTCCAGACATGAACGTGGAGGCTCTGGAGGGTGAGCTGCGGGTCCTGCCCCTTTCAATCTCTAGATATAAAGGTAGAGACTCTGGAGATTGAGGTACACGTCCTGCCTCTCTCGATGTCCATACATGAAGGCTGAGGCACTGGAGGGTGAGGCGTGAGTCCCGCCCCCCCTCAATCACCAGACATAAAGGTGAAGGCTCTGCATGTGGAGGCCTGGGTCATGCCCTTCTCAATTGCAAGACATGAAGGTGGAGGCTCTGGAGGTTGAGGTATGGGTATTGCCCCTCTCAATGCCTAGACATGAAGGTGGAGGCTCTGCAGGTCAAGCGCGGTTCCCGCCCTCTTGATCTCCAGACATTAAGGTGGAGACTCTGCAGGGCGAGCTCGGGTTCCGCCCCTCTCGATCTCCAGACATGAAGATGGAGGCTCTGTGGGGCAAGTGTGGGTCCTGCCCCCTCCATCTGCAGACATGAAGGTGGAGGCTCTGCAGGTCAAGCGTGGTTCTTGCCCCTCTCGATCTGCAGGCCGGAAGGTGGAGGCTCTCCAGAGTGGGGTGCGGTTCCTGCCCCTCAATTCTCCGTACATAAAGGTGGAGACTCTGGGCGGTGAGGCATGTGACCTGCCCACTCAATCTCTGGACATGAAGGTGGAGGCTCTGCAGGGTGAGGTGCTAGTCCCGCCCCCTCAATCTGCAGACATGAAGGTGGAGGCTCTGCAGGGCGAGCGCGGATCCTGCCCCTCTCGATCTCCAGACACGAAGGTGGAGGCTCTGCAGTGGGAGGCCCGGGTCATGCCCTTCTCAATTGCCAGATATGAAGGTGGACGCTCTGGAGGTTGAGGTATGGGTAATTCCCCTCTTGATGTCCAGACATGAAGGTTGAGGCTCTGCAGGGTGAGGTGCGGGTCCTGCCTCTCTCACTCTCCAGACATGAAGGTGGAGGCTCTGCAGGGTGAGGCACAGGTCCTGCCCTTTCAATCTACAGACATGAAGGTGGAGGCTCTGCAGGGTGAGGTGTGGGTGCCGCTCCTCTCAAACTCCAGACATGAAGGTGGAGGCTCTGCAGGGCGAGGTGCGGGTCCTGCCCCTCTCGATCTCCATACGTGAAGGTGGAGGCTCTGCAGGGTGGGCTGAGGGTCCTGCGCCTCTCGATCTCCAGACATGAAGGTGGAGGCTCTGCAGGGCGAGCGCGGGTCCTACCCCTCTCGATCTCCAGACATGAAGGTGGAGGCTCTGCAGGGCGAGTGTAGGTCCCGCCCCTTTCGATCTCCAGACATGAAGGTGGAGGCTCTGCGGGACGAGCGCGGGTCCCGTCCCCTCAACCTGCAGACATGAAGGTGGAGGCTCTGCAGGGCGAGCGCGGGTCCTGCCCCTCTCGATCTCCAGACATGAAGGTGGAAGCTCTGCAGGGTGAGGCACAGGTCCTGCCCCTCTCAATCTCCAGGCATGAAGGTGGAGGCTCTGGAGAGCGAGGTACGTTTCCTGCCCCTCTCGATCTCCAGACTTTCCAATTGGAGAATGTTCCCCCTGGGAGGCAGATGAAGGGGGTGGCACAAGGAGGGGCGCAGACGGTCCCTGTACCACACCCTTCTGACCAGTAATGGGTGGTAAGAATGGCTTCAGACCAGTCATGGTGAATATTCCTGAGAACTGGAGGAATTAATGATATGGGAAGAAAGGTGTATGAAGCGTAAAATTCCACCTCAACCGAAATGTGTCCCCCAACATTTCCTTGAGTGTAAACTGCAGGCCACACAATTGTGGACAATGGGCGTTCTCACAAGTTGCAAATTTGTCAACCTGAGGGGGGTCCCACAAGGCTAACATGTTCTGCACCAGAACCCAAAAGGAGATGCCGCTCGTGGTCGGCAAAATGATGCCAACTCAGGCTGAGAGCTTACCAGATGGTTGGCACCCAGCCAGGTCTCATGCTGGTGCACGTAGAACCCAGAGACTGGCACGTTTGCGCCCCTGGAACGTCACTTTTTTGATGTTCCTGTGGCGCAATGTGTCACTGCATATTTATAACGTGACGTAAAGCCACTTTAAGTGGCTTTTCATGGCCTTATAAATACATTCTCCTTTCACGCAGAACACCGCATGAAACAGGCGTGTTCCATGGGTGTTGCTGAGGGTGTTCCCACACGACACTCATGGAACCTGACGCATTTCCAGGTTTATGAGAGATTGTGAACCTGGGAACACATCAGAATCTCATCTAAATCATTAGGGAGGCGCAACAAGGAGGATTTCTCCTCGTGCTTTCCTTTTCTTTTTGTGCTGCATTCTGCAGCACGCATAGAAAAAGGAAATCTCCTCTTGTGATTTACTTTGTGCAGGGAGGTCGCCCTTCCTGCACAAAATCATTCATCCCGCAACCCAGGCACCCTTGCATTGCACCATGGAGAAAGGCTGCCTGCATTGGCGCATGGCAGCCCATTGTGCGCCTGCGCTGGGGAAAAGGACAGGAATGCGCTGTATCACATAGATACGGCGCATTCCTGCCCTTTTGTTCTGACAAAAGATACCCAAAACCTCATAAATGAGGCCCAGAGTCTCTGGGATTCCTGACTGAGGAGGAGAGACACCAGGGGGAAGGTGTTGGATCGACTGAATCCAGTCAAAAATTAACTACAAAAAGAAGAGATTACATTCTTTGGCCACATTTACACCGACACAAGATGTTTGGAAGAAAGAGCCAGACCACCCGTAGGATCATGAGACCACCATGAGCCAGACCAGATTACCCCCCTCCCGAAGGATCATGAGACCACCATGAGCGAGAACAGATTAACCCCCACCCGTAGGATCATGAGACCACCATGAGCCAGACCAGATTACCCCCCATCATAGGATCATGAGACCACCATGAGCCAGACCAGATTACCCCCCCTCCTGTAAACTCATGAGACCACCATAGCGTTTGAGCAAGAAGCAACAGCTAAAACGCAGACATTAGCTGTATCAGAAGTCCACAGTGGCGGGTCGAGGAGATGCAGTCATGGAGAGACTCGTGCGTATTCTCTTCCTCTAGTATTCTCTTTTTTGTGTTTTCTTTCCTGTAATTCTTCTCCTTCCTGTCTGTTTTTCTTCTTTCTCCACCCCGCCCAGTCGCCCTACATTCGTTCATCTATCAACCAAGGTGTAAGATGTTGATTTGAGCTTAATTTCAGCCGGTGGTCGCAGGTTGGGCCCATCAGCACTCTCCTTTTGAGGGTCGGCACTTATTTTTCCTCATCAGACTTTCACACATAACAAGGCTGTGAAAAACACACAAGGGGGAAGAACGAGGAAGAGAAAGATGAAAACAAGTGACAAAGGGGGAAAGCAGGGACCTACAGAAGTGAGATAAAGGAGCCGAGAGTGGCTGGGGTGGATTAAAGAGCCATGAGGTGGAATCAAGAGTGAGATAAAGGAGCTGAGAGTGTCTGGGGCGGATTAAAGAGCTATGAGGTGAAATCAAGAGTGAGATAAAGGAGGCGAGAGTGTCTGGGGGTGGATTAAAGAGCCACGAGGTGGAATCAAGAGTGAGATAAAGGAGCCGAGAGTGGCTGGGGTGAATTAAAGAGCCATGAGGTGGAATCAAGAGTGAGATAAAGGAGCCGGGAGTGTCTGGGGTGAATTAAAGAGCCATGAGGTGGAATCAAGAGTGAGATAAAGGAGCCGAGAGTGTCTGGGGTGGATTAAAGAGCCACAAGGTGGAATCAAGAGTGAGATAAAGGAGCCGGGAGTGTCTGGGGTGAATTAAAGAGCCATGAGCTGGAATCAAGAGTGAGATAAAGGAGCCGAGAGTGTCTGGGGTGGATTAAAGAGCCACGAGGTGGAATCAAGAGTGAGATAAAGAAGCCAAGAGTGTCTGGGATGGACTAAAGAGCCTTGAGGTGGAATCAAGAGTGAGATGAAGGAGCCAAGAGTGTCTGGGGTGGATTAAAGAGCCACGAGGTGGAATCAAGAGTGAGATAAAGGAGCAGAGAGTGTCTGGGACGAGGTGGACTCAAGAGTGAGATAAAGCAGCAGAGAGTGTCTGGGGGTGGATTAAAGAGCCACGAGGTGGAATCAAGAGTCAGCTAAAGGAGCCGAGAGTGCCTGGGGGTGGATTAAAGAGCAACAAGGTAGAATAAAGAGTGAGATAAAGGAGCAGAGGGTGTCTGGGGTGGATTAAAGAGCCACAATGTGGAATCAAGAGTGAGATAAAGTAGCCGGGAGTGTCTGGGGTGGATTAAAGAGCAACAAAGTGGAATCAAGAGTGAGATAAAGAAGCCAGGAGTGTCTGGGGTGGATTAAAGAGCCACAACGTGGAATCAAGAGTGAGATAAAGGAGCTGGGAGTGTCTGGGGTGGATTAAAGAGCCATGAGGTGGAATCAAGAGTGAGATAAAGGAGCGGGAGTGTCTGGGGTGGATTAAAGAGCCATGAGGTTGAATCAAGAGTGAGATAAAGGAGCAGAGAGTGTCTGGGGGTGGATTAAAGAGCCATGAGGTGGAATCAAGAGTGAGATAAAGGAGCTGAGAGTTTTGAGGGTGGATTAAAGAGCCATGAGGTAGAATCAAGAGTGAGATAAAGGAGCGGGAGTGTCTGGGGTGGATTAAAGAGCCATGAGGTTGAATCAAGAGTGAGATAAAGGAGCAGAGAGTGTCTGGGGTGGATTAAAGAGCCACAAGGTGGAATCAAGAGTGAGATAAAGGAGCCGAGAGTGTCTGGGGTGGATTAAAGAGCCACAAGTTGGAATCTTTTTTTTATTTTTTTTTATTAGTTTTATTTCAGAAAACAGTCATACAATAAACATACCTCACAGCGTTATCATCATATAAACAATAAACTGCTAGTTACTCACAATTCATTAATAAAAATGTTTAACATTGTAGAAGCATACAAAATTAGATCCATCTTGAGATAGGGGCCCAGATTTTTTGTCCAAGCTCCTTTCTTTTAGTACACTTATGTTTGTAAATGGCCATTTGGAATTGATATATAGATAAGAGTTTGACTTGCCAGTTATAAAACACTGGAGGTTCGATATCTAGCCAGCGTGAGGTGATACAAAAACGATAGGCAGCTATACAAATAAATAGAAAAGCTGACCTTGTTTCTGTCTGATCAATTTCTAAACCCATAATAACCATTTTAGCAGTCAATTTTAGGGTAATCCCCAAACTATTGTTCAAAAAATATTCAACATCAGAAATATATTGAAGAAGTTTGGGGCACTTAAAAAACATATGAATAGAATCAGCAGCTGTTTCATCACAACGTTTACACTTATGATCGTTGCTACTTTTCCATTTAGCCATCTTTATCGGAGAATAATAAAGATCATAAATTGCCATAAAGTGCTGGCTTTGCAGCAAAGCGTTGAACAGCCGAGTCGATAATTGAATAGATCTAGTTATATCAATATTCTCCGTTTCGAACTTCCTTTGCCATTTATTCTCAATAGCAGTCAGATCATCATCCATTTGGTTAATAACCATCTGATAAATAGGCCCTATTTTTTTTTCCTTCTGCTTGCTTCTAAAATATTATTTTTACTCATACAAATATGATGAATAAAGCCCTTTGAGTCCAAGAAACTGCGTATCTGAAGGTATTTAAAAAAATCCTTTCTAGGTAGGTTATATTTTGTTTGTAGACTAGAAAAAGAAACAAATAAAGTATCTTGATAAAGATCTCCCAATTGACGGATACCTGCAATGTACCATCTCTTCATAATTTGATCTATAAAAATTTCAGGAAGCATGTGATTATTCAAAATTGGAGAATAATAATTCAGATAATTTAATCGGATAACTTTCTTTTTGATCTGGCGCCATATAGATACTACTGTTGACATAATTTTAAATTTAGTCTTCTTATAATAGCTAGGTTCTATAATTTTAACTAGACATTGGGAAACTTCCTCGCCTAACAACATCTCATAAATTGAGGGGTTAATTGGTCCATCCAGAATAATGTCGGGAAATATTAATATGCCCATATTTCTTAAAGAAATAAGCCAATAGTATAAACGGAAGTTGGGAATCCCCCATCCACCCTTCATTCTCGGAAGAGAGCACCATCTTAAAGCATGCCTAGATCGCCGGTAACCCCATAAAAACCTAGACACCATTCTGTCTATTTTTGTAAAATAGGATGCTGAAAACAGGAGGGGGATTGTGCGAAATAAATATAAAAATTTGGGAAAAATCAGCATCTTCAAGATATTTGCGCGTCCGTAAAGAGAAAAGTGTAGATTATTTAATCTTTCCAACGTGGTGTTAGAAGATTTTAACACTGGCTCAATGTTAAGATGCACAATTTCCTCGATCTTAGGGGAGATAGTAATCCCAAGATATTGGGCTTCTGAAACAAAATCCAAGTCATTAGGGCGGCCACTTTCAGAATGAATCAACTTAGTTTTTGCTAAATTTAGTTTGTAGCCCGACAGGGTTCCGAATTCTTCTGCTAAAAAACTAATTTTTGGTAATGCGAGACTGATGTCTGAGGTAGTAATGGCAACATCATCTGCATACGCAAATATTTTAAATGTATTTTGTCCAATCGTGACCAGAATGATACCTTCTTCTTTTAATAATTTGCGGAGAAAGGGATCCAAATATATAGCATATAGCAAAGGGGAACAGGGGCAGCCTTGCCTAGTTCCCCTTTCTATCCTAAAAAACTCTGATAATGTATTTGAAATCCTTATAGCAGCTTTCAGGTAGTGATATAACGCCTTAATTGCATCTATGCATACTTTAGGGAAACCCATCCAGGCCATAACAGCCCATAGGAACCCCCAGGTGACCCTGTTGAACGCTTTTTCAGCGTCCAACAGGGCCACCGCAACCGGAGATTTTGAGGCCTGCGCCCAATCCAATAAAGCTATCATTTTTTTGATGTGGTCCGTGGTATCCCTTTTAGAGATAAACCCATGTTGCCTTATGGAGACCAGGGAGGGCATCAAGTCGTTTAATCTGTTAGCAAGGATTTTAGAGAAAATCTTGCTATCGGCTGAAATAAGAGAAATAGGTCTATAAGATCCAAGCTCTTCACGATCCTTTCCTTTCTTTTTAAATATGACAATAGTGGGGAGAGCCCATGACTCAGGAGGATTGCCTGAGAAAGCTAGCTGAAATAGCTTAATCAATTCTGGTTTTAGCATTCTCCTGAACACACAGTAAAATTCTAAGGGAATATTATCAGGTCCCATTGCCTTGCCGATAGCCAACCCCATAATGGCTGCTTCAATTTCTTCCCAAACGATTGGGGCACTGAGTATCTCCTTCTGCTCTTCAGATAGTTCTGTTTTATTAATGCTTGCCAAGTATTGTGCTGTCTTTTCTCCCAAATCTGCCCCTTTGTTGGACTGATGGTATAAGTTTTGGTAGAATTCATTGAAGGCTACTAATATGTCCTCTCTAGAAGTCCTGACATCTCCCCTAACATCTCGAATTTTCAAAATTTCATTAGATATTGTTTTTTGGCGCAGTCTCTGCGCTAATATTTTCCCTGTTTGTTAGTTTAATTCGTAGCTTTCTGTTCTATGTTGTCTAAACTCAGATGCCTCTCGATCGGCAATATGGGAATATACTATGCTACAATAGATCGATTTGGGATTCTTCGATATGCATATTAACTTTGATACTTTCAGCTAGCTTTTTTTCCGCCTTTAGGACCATATCACAATCATTTTGGAATTTCTCTCGTTTACTTTTGTGTAAAAAATTTGAATATTTTAGAGTTTCCCCTCTAACTACAGATTTGAATGTGTCCCATACAATTGGGATAGAAGCGGTTTCATTATTGATGGGAAAAAAATCCTAAATGACTTTGGTCATAAATTGTATGTAGTCCTCTTCAAATAATAGATTCCTCTGATATGACCAAATTGCTTTAGGGACTTCCCCGACCAATGGTAAACAAAAACTTGCTATTAGTGTATTATGATCTGATAATAGTTTTGGAAGAATCTCCATCGTTATTGTTTTAATAAAAACTTGAGATACAAAGAAATAGTCTAGACATACATATTTCCGGTGTGGGGCAGAGAAGAAGCTAAACCCAGGATCTTTGGCATGGAAATTAGCCCATTATCAACCACTAAATTCTTCAAAGTTCTAAACGTCCGTGGTTTAGATCCATTATATTTATTATTTTGTCTCTTATCGAAATTAGCTTCAAGATTAATATTGAAGTCCCCGCATATAATGATGGGAAGGCTACACAATGCAAGCTCTAAGTTAAAAAAGTTTAACAATTCAGAATCGTCTAGGTTAGGGCCGTATACTGTATAAATCATAATTTTCGGTTGAGACAATAAAAGTTCTGCGGAAGCCCACCTCCCCCATTTGTCCGCAGTTGTTTTAAGACATAAACCTACATTTCGTTGCATAAAAATAGTGACCCCTCTCTTGATCCCAGTCTGTTTAGTACATATTAACAGATCTAATCCTAGATTTTTTAGAAGTCCCCTTTTATCCCACGCAACATGGGTTTCTTGTAAGCAAAGTATATCGATTTGCAACAAATATATCATTTTAGCCAAAATCCTCTTTTTCTTAGCATCATTAAGGCCATTAATATTCAATGTACACACCTTTATTTTCTTACCCATTTGAGAAAAAATAAAAGATCAGTTAAAGGCCGCCAGACAGAGTGAGATAAAGGAGCCGGGAGTGTCTGGGGTGGAATAAAGAGCCATGAGGTAGAATCAAGAGTGAGATAAAGGAGCCAAGAGTGTCTGGGGGTGGAATAAAGAGCCATGAGGTAGAATCAAGAGTGAGATAAAGGAGCCGAGAGTGTCTGGGGTGGATTAAAGAGCCACGAGGGGGAATCAAGAGGGAGATAAAGGAGCCAAGAGTGTCTGGGGGTGGATTAAAGAGACATGAGGTGGAATCAAGAGTGAGATAAAGGAGCCGGGAGATTCTGGGGTGGATTAGAGAGCCATGAGGTGGAATCAAGAGTGATAATAAGGAGCCTGGAGTGTCTGGGGGTGGATTAAAGAGCCATGAGGTGGAATCAAGAGTGATATAAAGGAGCCTGGAGTGTCTGGGGTGGATTAAAGAGCCATGAGGTAGAATCAAGCGTGAGATAAAGGAGCTGAGAGTGTATGGGAGTGGATTAAAGAGCCATGAGGTGGAATCAAGAGTGGGATAAAGGATCCGGGAGTGTCTGGGGTGGATTAAAGAGCCATGAGGTCGAATCAAGAGTGAGATATAGGACCCAGGAGTGTCTGGGGGTGGATTAAAGAGCCATGAGGTGGAATCAAGAGTGAGATAAAGGAGCCAAGAGTGTCTGAGGGTGGATTAAAGAGCCATGAGGTGGAATCAAGAGTGAGATAAAGGAGCCGTTAGTGTCTGGGGTGGATTAAAGAGCCATGAGGTGGAATCAAGAGTGAGATAAAGGAGCCGGGAGTGTCTGGGGTGGATTAAAGAGCCATGAGGTCGAATCAAGAGTGAGATATAGGAGCCAGGAGTGTCTGGGGGTGGATTAAAGAGCCATGAGGTGGAATCAAGAGTGAGATAAAGGAGCCAATAGTGTCTTGGGTGGATTAAAGAGCCATGAGGTGGAATCAAGAGTGAGATAAAGGAGCCTGGAGTGTCTGGGGGTGGATTAAAGAGCCATGAGGTAGAATCAAGAGTGAGATAAAGGAGCCGGGAGTGTCTGGGGTGGATTAAAGAGCCATGAGGTGGAGTCAAGAGTGAGATAAAGGAGCCTGGAGTGTCTGGGGGTGGATTAAAGAGCCATGAGGTAGAATCAAGAGTGAGATAAAGGAGCCGGGAGTGTCTGGGGTGGATTAAAGAGCCATGAGGTGGAATCAAGAGTGAGATAAAGGAGCCGGGAGTGTCTGGGGTGGATTAAAGAGCCATGAGGTCGAATCAAGAGTGAGATATAGGAGCCAGGAGTGTCTGGGGGTGGATTAAAGAGCCATGAGGTGGAATCAAGAGTGAGATAAAGGAGCCAAGAGTGTCTGAGGGTGGATTAAAGAGCCATGAGGTGGAATCAAGAGTGAGATAAAGGAGCCAGGAGTGTCTGGGGTGGATTACAGAGCCATGAGGTGGAATCAACGTGAGATAAAGGAGCAGAGAGTGGCTGGTGGTGGATTAAAGAGCCATGAATCAAGAGTGAGATAAAGGAGCGACCCTTGACCCTGATCCAGGCAGGTCGCTCCCCACGCCTCACATCTCTACCTGTCTGTGCCCATATCCCTGATCTCGCTGCTGCCACGAGTTCAAGGTCCCCCTCCACCCACTGGCCCCTGCCTGCACCTCATTCCTGGTGGCCCAGTGGTGAGCCGTAAGTATTTGTGTGCTAGCTCTGTTCCTTTTGGCCAGTTATTTCTCTGCTGTTGTATTACTTTTTGCGGTATCTGTTACCCACTGTTGTATTACTTTTAAGTACTCTACTGCTGTATTATTTTGTTCCCACTGTTGTATTTCTTCTCTTTGTATTCTGTGCTTCCACCCGTTTTTCGCTCTGTAGCATTTCAGCATTCCAGCCTTCCTCTCCCCTTCCCGCCGCTGGGTCCCCTGCAGCCCCTACCCCCGCTTGCCCATTCGTCCCGCTCCCGTCTCCCAGCTGCTCCTCCCTCCCACCTCCCCTTCTAATGGCCACCGTCCAGAAAGCGAGCCGAATGCAAACCTGCCTGCGCTTGTCCGCGCCTGGACCGCGCCCAGCGCCAGACCCCCTAGCCCCCCCGAATGCCACGCTGCCTGCCGCCACTACGACACCAGCACCCTCCATGCACTCAACGCCAGCCGATCATACACCTGATTCCTGGCCACCCTGAAGCGCACCCAAGTACCCTTCTCCTGCCGGATCTGTAGCTTCATCAGCCTCCAAGCCGCCGCCTCGCCCACCGGGGTAGGACGCCAACACCTCAGATGCAAACTACTCAACACCCGCTCTGCCCACAAGCACGCCATCGAACTCTGGGACCTACCCGACTCATCCTCCCTGGACCTGGATGAACCCCTCCTCTGCACCAGACATTCCCATAGCCATCCTGGACGGCTACAAGATCACACGCAGGTACCGTACCAACAGAGCAGGAGGAGGAATCACCATCGTCCACAGGAACACCCTCAGAATCTCGACCAGCACCGACGACACTCTCAGCGCCGCCGAACATCAGCACTTCCAGATCCACATCGATCCCAATACCACCCTTAGAGGAACCCTCATCTACAGCCCCCCCCCCCCCCCCGGGCACAGTACAGCGACTCCATCCCCGACTTCGTCAGCATGCACGCTCTTGCATCCATGGACTACATCCGCCTTGGAGACCTGAACTTCCACCTCAACAGCAACTCTACCACTCTGCTCGACAACTTTGACAACCACGTACTCAAACAGCTAGTCACGACTCCCACCCACTCCGCCGGACACATGCTCAACAGCATCTTCTCCGCCAGCAACTACGTCACCTTCAACCACACCACCAAACTCCACTAGACCAACCACCGCTACATCCGCTTCACCTTTGAGAAACCCACCACACACAACGGACTCCCCGCTGCTGCTAGAGCAAAGTCACCGAAGACCAGCTAATCACCACCCTTGCCCGAAACCCACCAACTGACACTGCCGACACAGACACTGCGGCCCGCAACCTCAGGCAATGGATCGACGACTGTGCCAACACTTTCGCCCCGATCAAGAACCCCTCAAACAGACGCATCAACAGAAAATCCATCTGGTTCACCGCCGACCTCCACTCATCCGAGCAGACCTGTAGAAGGCTCGAGATGAAGTGGCACCACGAACAGACACCACCGGACAGCAATGCAGCCTTAAGAGCGCCATACGCAGACATCAGCAACTCATCCGAACTGTCAAAACGACTTCCTTCAAGGAACGCTTTACAACTACGCACACAACAACAAAGAGCGCTTCAACATCATGAAGGAACTCTCCAACTCCAACTCCAACTCCCAACGACATCCTGCCATCGCAAGAACTCTGCGACTCCCTAGCCACCTTCTTCCACTGTAAGATCGCAGACATCCATGACAGCTTCAACAACCAGGCCCCCCGACTGCCAACGACACCTCAGACTCACCACCCCCAGCCACACCAACCCCCTGCTCTCCTCTACCCATGTCAACGATGACAACACCATCAAAAACATGAACACCATCCACTCCGGCATACCATCAGACCCCTGCCGACACCACATCTTCAACAAAGCAAGCTCCACCATCGCAACCCATCTCCGCAAGATCATAAACAATTCCTTCGAGACTGCCACTTTCCCGGAGAGCTGGAAGCACGCCGAGATCAACATCCTACTCAAGAAACCCAAGGCGAACTCTAAGGACCTCAAATACTTCCGGCCTATCTCCCTACTCCCGTACCAGCGAAAGTCATCGTGAAGATTGTCAACAAGGAACTGACCCTCTTCCTCGAGGAGAACAACATCCCGGACCCATACCAATCTGGATTCCACAGTAACCACAGCACCAAAACTGCCCTCATTGCCACCACCGATAACATCAGGAACCTGCTGGACAACGGAGAAACCGCAGCCATCATCCTCCTGGACCTTTTGGCCACCTTTTACATCGTCTGCCACCACATCCTACGCACACGCCTCCACAACGCAGGGATCCGCAACTAAGCCATGGACTCGACCACCTCCTTCCTCACTAGCAGAACACAGAGTGTCCGCCTCCCTCCGTTACGATCTAAAGCCACCAAGATCATCTGCAACGTTGCCCAAGGATCATCCCTCAGCCCGACACTCTTCAACATCTACATGGCACCGCTCACCCACATAGCCCGATCGCATGACCTCAACATCATCTCATATGCCAACGACACCCAGCTGATCCTCTCCCACACCAAGGCCTCCACCACCGCCAAAACCAACCTTCACGAAGGAAGGAAGGCCGTCACCGAAAGGATGAAGAACAGCCGCCTGAAACTGTACTCGGACAAGACAGCTGCACCCTGTCCACCTGGAACGACGTCTGAATGCCGGTCACACTGCGAGCCGCACCGACGCCCACCGACCACAAACGCAATCTAGGGTCCATTCTGGACTCATCGCTGTCAATGACCCAGCAAGTCAACGCTGTATCCTCCACCTGCTTCAACACATTCTGCATGCTCTGTAAGATCTACAGATGGATCCCCACCGGAACCAGAAGGACAGTCACCCAGGCCCTCATCACCAGCAGGCTGGACTACGCCAATGCCCTCTACACAGTGACCTCAGCCAAACTCCAGAAATGACTACAATGCATACAGAATGTCTCAGCACGCCTCAGCCTCGACATCCCCCGCACAGCCACATCACATCCCACCTGAGAGACCTGCACTGGCTCCCCGTCAAGAGGATATTCTTCAAGCTCCTCACCCACGCATACAAGGCACTCCATAACACTGGATCAGCGTACCTCAATAGACGACTCAGCTTCTACACCCTGAACAGCCAGCTTTGCTCCGCTGACCTCGCCACCATCCATGTGTGGGTGAAATACCCCCTCCGTCCTCAGACCCCATCCACTGAGTGAGAGACCCCTGTGTGGGTGAAATATCCCCTCCATCCTCAGACCCCAACCACTGAGTGAGAGACCCTGTGTGGGTGAAATACCCACGCCATCAGACCCCATTCACTGAGAGAGAGACCCCTGTGTGGGTAAAATACCCCCTCTGTCCTCAGACCCCATCCACTGAGTGAGAGACCCCTTTGTGGGTGAAATACCCCCTCCATCCTCAGACCCCATCCACTGAGTGAGAGACCCCTCTGTGGGTGAAACACCCCCTCTGTCCTAAGACCCCATCCACTGAGTGAGAGACCCCTTTGTGGGTGAAATACCCGCTCCATCCTCAGACCCCATCCACTGAGTGAGAGACCCCTCTGTGGGTGAAACACCCCCTACGTACTAAGACCCCATCCACTGAGTGAGAGACCCCTTTGTGGGTGAAATACCCGCTCCATCCTCAGACCCATCCACTGAGTGAGAGACCCCTGTGTGGGTGAAATACCCCCTCCATCAGACCCATCCACTGAGTGAGAGACCCGTTTGTGGGTGAAATACCCCCTCCATCAGACACATCCACTGAGTGAGAGACTCCTATGTGGGTAAAATACCCCCTCTGTCCTCAGACCCCATCCACTGAGTGAGAGACCCCGGTGTGGGTGAAATACCCCCTCCATCAGACCCCATCCACTGAGTGAGAGACCCCAGTGTGGGTGAAATACCCCCTCCATCAGACACATCCACTGAGTGAGAGACCCCTGTGTGGGTGAAATGCCCCCTTCATCAGACCCCATCCTTGAGCGAGAGACCCCTGTGTGGGTGAAATACCCTCTCCATCAGACCCATCCACTGAGTGAGAGACCCCTGTGTGGGTGAAATACCCCCTCCATTAGACCCCATCCACTGAGTGAGAGACCCCTGTGTGGGTAACACCTGTTGGTTCTGTCTCATGACTTTATTGTGACTACAACCTGCTTCTTTCCTTCTTTTATGAGTGAGCCCCTGAAGGGGGAGGTGGACAAGAAAGCAGCAGAGAAATGCAAACCCTGATGTGGTGCAAAGCAGCGGGAGAGAGTTGATTGTCGGAGGTATTCATTGCGGCGAGGTCCGGCCCGTACAATTGCTGCTCCTCGAGGGGTATCAGTTTTATTCAAAGTGTACTTTATATTTTATTAATAGCGCTAGCGCCCTGCCAGTGCTGCT
This sequence comes from Lissotriton helveticus, assembly GCF_964261635.1. Classification (NCBI taxonomy): domain Eukaryota; kingdom Metazoa; phylum Chordata; class Amphibia; order Caudata; family Salamandridae; genus Lissotriton; species Lissotriton helveticus. The sequence goes on along the minus strand of NC_136058.1, from coordinate 418,332,553 downwards.
GTTCCTAATACTTTCAGTGCCAGTTTGTGACCTGAGTTCTTTGTACTAAATAGTAAAAGGTTGTGCTGCTTATTCACAGCGAAACCGTCTTCTATGCAGCCCCGGGTATGTTTTTGCTTACTGGAGTGGCATCGTTCAAGAAGAATGGAAAATATCTTCAATTTGTAGCATTCCTTAAAAAGTAAACATGTATTTAATTGCAAATTGTCCTTGATTTATGTGTGGTACAACGTTCTCGTTGTGCGCTCTCTTTCCTCATGTAACTAGCGTGTGTGGCAGAGCTTTTTTTTTTTTTTAAAGACATGCGAATACATTGTAGGTGTCTTATTCCATTGTTGTAAAGACAGAGGCCTCATTTGTCCCAATTGTCTAAGCTATTCAGCTAAGTTGTGCCAATGTAGCTTTGTTTTTAGACTGAATTAATCTATTTAGTAAACAGGTTCTCTTGGTTTCTTCTAGCGAACTTAATTCAGCGCAGCTCACGTGCTCAGTGTCTATGTTGTAGCTCTCCGTGACAGCAACTTCTGAAAACAAATGTGTGCAGGGCCCTTCTGTTCACCTGGGCAGTGTGCGGGCTCTGCATTCACATCATAATGTTATGCAATTATTTCATAACCTGTTACAGAGGCCTGCTTGGGAATTGTTTAGCAGTGATACGAGTGTATTTAATACGGAACCCTCTTGTTTTGCACGTACTCCGGTTCTTAGCTACATGACTGCGTTTTTGTCTAAACGATTGCATTTTATTTTCCATGGGCTGTTTCTTTAGTACATTGTGGCGTCTCGAGGTCACCTAAAAGTGATCATGGGAGTTCTGTACTTCGTTTTCATGTTACACCTGACCTAGCGCTGTGATCCGTACTGGAGTGTGCACGTGCCCTGCTCTCCACATGCGGCCTAAGCAGAATATTGCTTGTAAGACCTGAACTCTTCTGTTTTTATAAATGCCAAAACAAAAACCTTGTTTGAAAAGCAGTATGAAGACGGAAAAGGGAGAAATGGTCCCTTAAAAAAAATGCAACATATCTTAAAAAACATATCTTTTTTAAGTCTATCAATAGTCTTTTTTCCAAATTCCTGTGGAATAAGCGTAAGGCTAGAGTCTCTCTCCTCCGTCTTCAACAACCTAAACATCTTGGTGGTGTCAACTTCCCCAATATCTCACGCTTTCATTCTGCTTTTACTCTCAAGCAAATTTGGCCTTTTCTTGACACCTCGTCTCCTCCTATTACGGCTTGGAGCTCTCTGGAATTGGCTCAACTTCACCCCTTCTCCTTCCTTATTGCCTCCAATCTTACTCAACCACCTCCTAAGCTACTTTCTCCTATTTTCAAACACTCCAAAGCTTTAACACTTGCCCTTTTTCGTTCATTCTCTGTACCATCTACTCTTCATATGAATACCCCGCTTTGGTATAATAAATCTCTTAAATTACGCAATCGTGCGCTCTTTTGGAAGGAATGGATTGACAAAGGAATTCTCACTTCCCGCCATCTTATTTCTGACAATTCCTTATTAACCTTTCCAGCACTTCGTGACTCCTTCGGTATCTCTAACAAATACTGCATACACTTTCATGAACTTCTGCCCAAACTATCCACTGTTATCCTACACAACACTCCTTCATCCTCTTCACCTCCCCTCCTTGCCTCTCCACCTAACTTTCAGGTTCCCCTTAAGGCCTCTGCTATTTATAAATTACTTTCTTCCTCACTTATTGACAGGCCTAAAACTAATCTTGAACTTATCTGGGAATCGGACCTCAATCAAACTTTCCCCTCACTTACCTGGGACTCTATTTGGTCCAAACTTCATTCCACCTCTCGCTCCGCTAGTACCACACAAACCCTTTATTTTTTTTATAATAGATTATTTTATTCTCCCTGTGACGTGTTTAAATTTGAATTGTTAGACACTAAGAAGTGTTGGTCCTGTTCATGCACTCCTGGTGACTTTGTTCACATGTTTTTTCTTTGTCCTAAGGTCCAACTTATGTGGTCCCACATTTGGTCTACACGGAAGGACGTGAACGAGGAATCGCCATGCTGGGAGGACCTTAGGATTGTAGGCATTAGCCTAAAAAGAAATGTTTTATTACTGAAGAATTATATTTTTATACCACGGACAATGTACACATTTTTGAAACAGGAATTTTCGACGTGAATTAACTCATTTAGCCTTGAGAAAGCCCCGGCGCAAATCGCCAAGAGGGGGCGAAACACGTGTCGGCTGTCCTTATCGTATGAATTAAAATAAAGAAATCTTTCTGCAAACAGAGATGTTCTTGTCCTTCATATCACGAGCGGGAAAAAACGGATATTAATCCTGGCAAATTAAACCAATCTTATGTGGAGATCACACTCACAACTTCTCAAAACTCCTGGTGACTTTGTTCACATGTTTTTTCTTTGTCCTAAGGTCCAACTTATGTGGTCCCACATTTGGTCTACACTTAATAAGATTTTATCTACTAATGTTCCCTTTGTTATTTCTTCTGTATTCCTGGGTGGTTTGGCCCCAGTTTGGGATGTCCCACTCCATACTCGTAAATTTATTGATCTTTGCATAGCTATCGCTTTTCAAATTATAACCACTAATTGGAAAGACACTCCAAACGTAGTTTATAATGCTTGGTGGAATTTGCTCTGCCATCATCATAGACTAGATCGTGCATGTGCTTCTTCTATTCCATCGTTGATAAAACGTGATTTACTTTGGTCCCCTTTAACGGACTTTTTATCTAAAAGTGCCTCTTGATCTCATGTTATTGTTATATTTAGTTTTACTGTTATTATTATTACTGTGAACTTCTCTGTATTTCATACCTCTTTATTTCTCTTACCATATATTTTTCTATTGCTGTTCTCCTTCCATTCCCCCATTTTCCCCTTTCTTCCCTCTTTCTTTCTCTCTTCCTTCCCCACAAAATGAAAAGTTATAAAAGCATTTTTTCTTTGTATAGCGTTTTCCCCTTTTGGGGCCTTTCTTGTTTATTGGCACATTATTCTCCACAATTATTTTAATTCCTATTGCTCTTTATTTGTGCTATGGTACTGATGTTTGACATTGTTTTCTTCAACTCAATAAAGCTTTTCAAACTTAAAAAAAAACATGCTAGGACTAGGAACATTAGAAACGCTGCTCAGCCTCATTGCAGCAGCTGTGTCTACATTGCACACATTGAATGAAATACAAGTCCTCATTTCAGTTCACTCCTGAATATCATGCCTGTTCCTTTGCAGAAGTTAAAAAAATGAACACATTGCAGGTATTTCACTGAGAGAGGGGAGCAGAGCTGGCATGAGGGGCTGAATCTGAGGCTCCTCAAGAGCACACCAGGCAAGGGTGAGGCCTGTCCTTGGACTGTGAGTGTCTTAAACACCCATGTCTGTGTGTTTACAGGTGCCAATGCTTGTTTCCGATAACACCCATGTCTGTGTCTTTGCAGGTGCCAATGCTTGTTTCCCATAACACCCATGTCTGTGTCTTTGCAGACGCCAATGCTTGTTTCCCATAACACCCATGTCCGTGTCTTTACTGGCGCCAATGCTTGTTTCCCTGCTGGAGGCGGTGGTTCCGTCAGCGGCCACCAGAGGGTACTCCTCGCCTGCTGATGAAACCTCTGAGCTGCACATAGGATGGAAGGAGAAGAGTTTCCTCTTCCGAGTCAGCGGCGGCAGAGACAGCATCAGCAGCGGGGGTGACATCACTTCCTGCCATCTCCTTGTGTGTGCAGCCTGCAGCAGAGGAGGAAGGAGCCCTGTCTGGTGAGCAGTCACCTTCATCTGCAGACCCTCAGAGACCCCATCTCTGCCCCCCTCTGACCCCAGACCTGACCCCCCCGCCCCCCCCCCGACCCCCCAAGGTGAGGAGAGCGCCTGGACACGTCTGCTCAGGTCTCTGCTCAGGTAGGAGATTGTCAGCACCTTTTGCTGTGTTTGTAGAAATAGACTGAATAATCCTGGATCTGTGGCTGCATCTTACTGCACTATGAGGAATCTACACACTGCGCTGCATCTTACTGCACTATGAGGAATCTACACACTGCGCTGCATCTTACTGCACTGTGAGGAATCTACACACTGCACTGCATCTTACTGCACTGTGAGGAATCTACACACTGCGCTGCATCTTACTGCACCATGAGGAATCTACACACTGCGCTGCATCTTACTGCACTATGAGGAATCTACACACTGCGCTGCATCTTACTGCACTGTGAGGAATCTACACACTGCGCTGCATCTTACTGCACCATGAGGAATCTACACACTGCGCTGCATCTTACTGCACTATGAGGAATCTACACACTGCGCTGCATCTTACTGCACTATGAGGAATCTACACACTGCGCTGCATCTTACTGCACTGTGAGGAATCTACACACTGCGCTGCATCTTACTGCACTATGAGGAATCTACACACTGCGCTGCATCTTACTGCACTATGAGGAATCTACACACTGCGCTGCATCTTACTGCACTGTGAGAAATCTACACACTGCGCTGCATCTTACTGCACTGTGAGGAATCTACACACTGCGCTGCATCTTACTGCACCGTGAGGAATCTACACACTGCGCTGCATCTTACTGCACTGTGAGGAATCTACACACTGCGCTGCATCTTACTGCACTGTGAGGAATCTACACACTGCGCTGCATCTTACTGCACCATGAGCAATCTACACACTGCGCTGCATCTTACTGCACTGTGAGGAATCTACACACTGCGCTGCATCTTACTGCACCGTGAGGAATCTACACACTGCGCTGCATCTTACTGCACCGTGAGGAATCTACACACTGCGCTGCATCTTACTGCACTGTGAGGAATCTACACACTGCGCTGCATCTTACTGCTCCATGAGGAATCTACACACTGCACTGCATCTTACTGCACTGTGAGGAATCTACATACTGCGCTGCATCTTACTGCACTGTGAGGAATCTACACACTGCACTGCATCTTACTGCACTATGAGGAATCTACACACTGCACTGCATCTTACTGCACTGTGAGGAATCTACATACTGCGCTGCATCTTACTGCACTGTGAGGAATCTACACACTGCACTGCATCTTACTGCACTATGAGGAATCTACACACTGCACTGCATCTTACTGCACTGTGAGGAATCTACACACTGCATCTTACTGCACTGTGAGGAATCTACACACTGCGCTGCATCTTACTGCACCATGAGGAATCTACACACTGCGCTGCATCTTACTGCACTATGAGGAATCTACACACTGCGCTGCATCTTACTGCACTATGAGGAATCTACACACTGCGCTGCATCTTACTGCACTGTGAGGAATCTACACACTGCGCTGCATCTTACTGCACCATGAGGAATCTACACACTGCGCTGCATCTTACTGCACTATGAGGAATCTACACACTGCGCTGCATCTTACTGCACTATGAGGAATCTACACACTGCGCTGCATCTTACTGCACTGTGAGACTCTACACACTGCGCTGCATCTTACTGCACTGTGAGGAATCTACACACTGCGCTGCATCTTACTGCACTGTGAGGAATCTACACACTGCGCTGCATCTTACTGCACTGTGAGGAATCTACACACTGCGCTGCATCTTACTGCACCGTGAGGAATCTACACACTGCGCTGCATCTTACTGCACTGTGAGGAATCTACACACTGCGCTGCATCTTACTGCACTGTGAGGAATCTACACACTGCGCTGCATCTTACTGCACCATGAGGAATCTACACACTGCGCTGCATCTTACTGCACTGTGAGGAATCTACACACTGCACTGCATCTTACTGCACCGTGAGGAATCTACACACTGCGCTGCATCTTACTGCACTGTGAGGAATCTACACACTGCGCTGCATCTTACTGCACCGTGAGGAATCTACACACTGCACTGCATCTTACAGCACTGTGAGGAATCTACACACTGCGCTGCATCTTACTGCACCATGAGGAATCTACACACTGCGCTGCATCTTACTGCACCTTGAGGAATCTACACACTGCACTGCATCTTACAGCACTGTGAGCAATCTACGCACTGCGCTGCATCTTACTGCACTATGAGGAATCTACACACTGCGCTGCATCTTACTGCACCATGAGGAATCTACACACTGCGCTGCATTTTACTGCACCATGAGGAATCTACACATTGCGCTGCATCTTACTGCACTGTGAGGAATCTAAACACTGCGCTGCATCTTACTGCACCGTGAGGAATCTACACACTGCGTTGCATCTTACTGCACTATGAGGAATCTACACACTGCACTGCATCTTACTGCACCGTGAGGAATCTACGCACTGCGCTGCATCTTACTGCACTATGAGGAATCTACACACTGCGCTGCATCTTACTGCACCATGAGGAATCTACACACTGCGCTGCATTTTACTGCACCATGAGGAATCTACACACTGCGCTGCATCTTACTGCACTGTGAGGAATCTACACACTGCGCTGCATCTTACTGCACTGTGAGGAATCTACACACTGCACTGCATCTTACTGCACCATGAGGAATCTACGCACTGCGCTGCATCTTACTGCACTATGAGGAATCTACACACTGCGCTGCATCTTACTGCACCATGAGGAATCTACACACTGCGCTGCATCTTACTGCACTGTGAGGAATCTACACACTGCGCTGCATCTTACTGCACTGTGAGGAATCTACACACTGCGCTGCATCTTACTGCACTGTGAGGAATCTACACACTGCACTGCATCTTACTGCACTATGAGGAATCTACACACTGCACTGCATCTTACTGCACTGTGAGGAATCTGTGCACACTCTTTGCTCGGCTGTCTCTGTTAATTTGTTGACTTGCACAACCCTAACCCTATATCTGAAGCATGTCCCCCAGTCTGTTGAGTGTCAGTGTTACCCTGCTCCCCTGTGCCTCTTCTCTCCCTTTGCCAATGTTTCCATCTCTCAGACTAGGCAGAGGCTTCAGTCACTGCAATAGTTTCCTGTGGCATAGGTTGGCTTGTGGCATTATCTGCTGCAGAGATTGTGTGTGTGTGGGCACAGACATTGGGTCTGGCAGGGTGCAGGCTTGTCAAGCAGTGGAACGTACGTGTCTGTGTTTTTAATGTACCTCTGCAGGAGGAGGTGTGTCTGCAGGTTGGGTGTGTGTACCTGTGACTAGGGTAGGGTTGTCTTTGAGGGCTTTGTATGTGCCTTTATGAGGCGTGTCTGCAGTGTGTCTCTTTGCAGGGTGTCTGTCTTGGCAGATGTTGGTGGGCTGTCAGTCACTCTTCCTGGCCTCTCTTCTCTGTACAGAGATCTTTAGGACCACTGGCTGAAAAGAAGGTCTGCGCTGTGCAGAATAGTAGGGTACTACTTGACACACCGCACACCGCAGACGTCTGAGCAACGTCACATGTGAAGTTCTAGTTGTTCTCCATAGTTTGAAGAATTAGCCGGGTCTGAGTGAGACTTCAGACCGACCTCCAAATGTGCGAGTGCCCGAAGCCCCCAGGATCCCTTGTGTGACAATGCTACAAAGGGTTGCCGCACTCTCTCATCATGCATCGATGAGGACTTTACTATGATATAGGAGCCTATGTGAAGGGTGCAAGAGAGTCTTGAAGTCATTCTGCTCTGCTTGTCACTTCAGCAGGAAGGGAAGAACAAGATGAGCGAGCAGAAACAGCAAGAAGAGGCCAGAAAAGAGAAGTAAGGGCGAAACAGAGAGAAAAACACCAAGGGTAGAGCAAAGTAAAAAATAGATATCAGCAAAAATATGAAAGAAATAGTTCTTCCCCAGAGTACGAAAAGAAGTGCAGGAAAGGGGAAAGAATTAACTTTATTTATGAATTCCAAAAAGTCTAATTGGTAGTGCTAAAAATATGATTTAAGTGTGAATGTGATTCTTCAAGAGTTATAGGTGTCATTTGCTGTGGAGTGGTACCAATACTTGAACCAACTTTAGTGCTTTGAATCTCCAGTCACCAAACAGTGTAAATGCGCAAACTGGAGGGATCCATGTATTTTCCTGCGGGTTACCAATTTCAACTCTAGTGAGATACTTAAGGGGTCCCAGGTTCCTACCGTCCACCTGTATAAGTGGGTTAATGCACATACTGCACAGATTGTGTTACCTTTTTATCACAAGTACCAATAATAATAAATTCCTAACAAAAATACATTGAAAAGTACTCCTAAATTAAACCAAGTTTGCACCAAGACCTTCTCATGCTGTCCCAACTCCACACCTGTTTAGTGAAGTAGTGTGGCTCACTGGTTAGAGGCGGCAGACCCGAGAGCAGAGGACGGCCTGGGACCAGGGTTCGATTCCCGGCGCGGCAGGTTTCTTGACCAGGGTCAGCGGACTCGATAATTCTCTCGCCTCGGTGCCCACTCTGATCAGCGATCACACTCGGCAACTCTGGGCATTAGCTTGCCTCATCTTCACTAACGGCCCCACCAGACCGCCGGGGATGCCTGGTCTCACCCTGGAGATACCCATTAAGGGACCATCTCTCAGGGAAGCCAGGAAGGGTTTCGCAGCGGTCGAAGCGCCTTGGGACCCTACGGGTAAGTAGTGCGCTATATAAATGCCTATACATTTACATTTACATTACTACCAAAAAGAGCTGTGAATGTGTCTGTTATGGTCAATCTATTATTTAGGTAGTAAGTAGGACAAGTGGATGTATCTAAAGGACAAGTAGATTTCTGTATCAATCTGCCCTTTGGCCAAGCAGATTTTTTACATAATTCCCCACCCCTGTAAGGGGTATCAATTTCAATTTATAAAGCTTTATTCGACATTTGTCATAAAAGCATTCACCTAACCCTATACAATAAATACTACATATAAAAATACTTCTAAAAATACATATTAAACATTAGATGTCGAATAATACATAGTAAAAAGTACATCGAAATTACAACACATTATTACATTTTTTTTAAAAGTAACATTCCTCTAAGTTAAAAGACAAAGAACAATGGTCCATGTCGCAAAAGCAAGATTAAGGATATACATAATTTCATTGTAATGCAATAGCCGTTAATGATCGGGTACGGATTAGCCATGACCAAGCCAAAAATTTTGCTACACCAATCACAAACAATGTTGAGCAATCTGTTTCGAGTATCCTAAGGGCTTCGGAATGGCTTCGGGTACCCAACTTTGAGCACACCGGATTTAACCACTTACGTCTAGGGGACAAGTACAGTGGACAACAAAACAAGAAATGGGAGGTGTGTTCAGTTTCTTCGTTACAATGGTGACAATTCTCATCCCATGCCGGGGACCAATGCTTCTTGAACGCATTCAAAGGTAGTGTACCAATGCGAAATTGAAAATAAAGTTTTCTATCGTATGGTTTTTCAATTAGGTCCCAAAAAGGTTCATAAGAGGGGTACATTTTTGTATTTAAAAAGCGAGATGTTAGATTTACGCTTGTGCTGTCACTAAACATTGTAAAATATACCATTTCCCAGTATAGATCTTTTAGCTTTTCCTTAGTAGGGAAGCAAGCTAGGTCTTTGTTGTCCCATAAATAGTCCAATTTTAATTTTGTAAGGAGCCCCCGCAACTCCCTTAACCATGGGATAGTATGGAAACGATCAAATTTGATGACATCCATCAATGCTGCTGCATAGTGGCTTAATTCTGGGGTCACCATAACTCGTCTCCAATATAGGAGGGGCCGGAGCCTTGCTATATCCTCAACAGATTTTCTTCCCAGGTCTAATTTTAACGGGATTGTTGGTGTGCTTTGGGGGACCATTACGATCCCTCTTAAAAACCTATTTTCTGCTCGGCCCAGTTCACTCAAGTTTGAAAAACCCCATAGTTCCGAACCATATAAACAAGCCCCCAGGACTTTCATGGAATAAATTTCCATCACACAGTTTACAGGCTTTGTCAGTGAGATACGGTGTTTTAACGAAATAGCGCCTGCTAGCTGTCTAAACTTTAGTAGGGTTGTGGTTATGTGTTGCTTCCAGCTCATGTTTTCTTGCAGAGTGATACCTAGGTATGAAAAAGAGTCCACTCTTTCTAATGGTGTTCCTTTGTATTTTATTACACCCTTAAAAGAGGACTGCAGATTGAGGCACATGAATTTCGTTTTAGTGGTGTTTAATTCTAGGCCCCTTTCATCACAATATACACCAAAGGCATCAACTACTTTTTGTAACCCACTAGGGGTGCGGGAAAGTAAAAGTGTGTCGTCCGCAAACATGAGGACTGGCACACGGGAGCCGGCTATTACAGGGGCGTCACTAGCAATCTTCTCTAAGTGTTCAACGATACCATTTATATAAATAGAGAAGAGGGTTGGCGCTAGGACACACCCTTGTCTCACCCCACGTTCAACCGGAAAGGGATCAGTTACATCTCCTTGTTTGCCCCATCGTATCCTTGCAAAATTATTTTCGTGTAGGCGAACAAGGAGTGTGAGCAATTCCTGGTTTAGGCCTGCGTCCGCCAAGGTCTGCCAGAGTTTTTCCCTGGGGACCAGGTCGAAAGCGGCTTTTAGATCTACAAAAACTGCGTACAATGTCCCCTTCTTCAAGATGACATTTCTCCAATAGATTGTTAGGAAATGGAGGACTTGGTCGACGCTACTAGTTAGGGGCCTGAACCCAGCTTGATAAGATGACAGAATGTTGTTTTCGTCGATCCATTGTTGCAGTTTATTTTGCAGTAATCGGCCCATTAGCTTTTGTGCTGTATCAATCAGGCTAATGGGTCTATAGTTTTTGGCCAGGGATCGGTCGCCTTTCTTATATATGGGAATTATTTCGGCTCCCTTCCATGAGGCAGGCACTTTCCCTCCCATAGCCACTGCATTAGCCAGCATTGTAAAGTAGCTGCACCAGGACTTCCGATCAGATAGGAAAATATCAGCCGGAATTCCATCCATGCCTGGTGCTTTCCCCCCTGCTACACAATCCAGTACAATACTCACGTCCCTCTCAACAAATAAAGGTGCTTTGTAGTAAACTTGTGGAGGAAGACTAACATTATTAAACATGGGGTTACAGGCATACTGTGGTTGAAAGTATTCTATCCAACTGTTTTTTGCGACATTATTAGCAGGCTGGGGTGCTATGCCACCCTTTGCCCATTTTACTGAAGCCCAGAAGCGCTTAGAATCCTTGGAAGCACATACCTCCTTGAGTTCTCGCCAGCAATCCTCGTCCCAACGCTTCTTTGCTAGTTTTTGAACCTGTCTATACTGGTTTCTTGCCAGCCTTACTACTTCTGGCCTTCCTGATCTTAGTTCCCTGCTAAGATTATCTCGTGCTGCCCTACAGCTCTTGTCATACCACCCTCTAGTTTCTTGGGCTTTCTTTATTTTATTTGTGGATATTTTTTTAAGAAAAAAACTTTGGATTCTAGAAAAAAGTATCTCATGGGCAGCCATCATATAGTCAATAAAATCAGTCTGTCCATAATGAGACTTAATCTTAGCAACTTCGCCCACCACTACTTTCTTTAGAGTTTCTATTTTAGCAATATCTTCTAGGAGCATACTCCACTTCAAATATCGGGTGTTATTTGAGCTTACAAGGTCCCGCGTAACCATGTGATCCTCTATAGGATGTTCGGGTTTGTCGTGGTAGGTATGTAGCGTCAGGCACAATGGATTGTGATCACTTTCAATCTTATCCTTCACTTCCATATCTACCAATTTATCCCAGGCCCTTACATCCAGGAGTATATAATCTATCCTACTGGCCGATCGACCATTATCAAAAGTATTTTTCCCCATAGAATCTGACAATGCCCGACCATTGGCTGCTCTAAGTCCTCTAGAAAGACAAAAACTTTTCAGTTGGATTGCTACCGTGCTCCATTTCCTAATTGCTGGGATATCTAGTTGGGGGATTCCCCACTTGGTATCCTCATCTTCGGCCAGGATCTTATCCTCCTCACCCAAGGGTTCAAAGGTAGTGTTAAAATCCCCGCCTATTATTATATGGGTAGGGTCTGGTAGCAATTCAATATGATTCTCGAGGCACGTTAGGGTCTCTGATGGTTTACCCCTGGCAACTCCCCTCGAATAGAGATTAAACAGGGCTAATTGTTGACCATTTTGCCAGGTAATATCAAGTGCCAAAATGTCGTTAGAGGGTATAGACCTTTGTTTAACCGAACAATTCAGAGTTTGGCGTACCCAAATTAACAGGCCCCCCGAGGGACGTCCCACTCGATTTCTTAATGCCGGGACGTAAAAGTTCAAATACCCTTGCCTGAAAATTGGTGTAAGCGACCAAGTTTCTTGGAACATGACAATGTCGTAATAGTTAGTAAAGTCGATCCAGTCTGGGATGTTTAGTTTATTAATAATTCCAGCTATGTTCCATGAAATAATTGATAATTTCGGTTTAGCCTTTTGGGGGTATGTCTGATCAATATCAGGGGTTTTTAATGTTTCTGTAGGATCTATTCCTAGTATTACATTATTACTCAATGTTGGTGACATCTCAATTTCCTCCAATATCCTTTTCTGTTCCACCTGGACCCTATTTACTTCTTCTAGGACGGAGGTACGAAATGCATCTGGGGCTAGTGTAGATTCGTCTAGCATGGAAGTCTTGACATGTCCTTGGCCCAACTGCGTATCTAGGATGACGGGGGAGGCACATGCGAGTCAGTCACACTCATTTAGATCAGTTAACACAGAATATTGGTTGTCCAAGTTTAGCCATACTGGATTAGACCTGGCCTTTCTATTTCCCACAACTGTCCATTTTGTTCTTAATATGCTCGGTTTGGCTACTAGACCTCTTCTGCTATAGAAGAAATCCAGTGTCAGTGGAACTATTTCAGCTGTCCTACGTTGTGGGGGGAGGATGTTCCGTAGGACATCAGGCAGAACTTCAGGGCCCTTAAAGTTCAAGACCACACAGTCCCCTTGAAATTTCTTCGCCTTAGTACCTATCCACCTAACCCTTCTTGCTGTAAGCAGATCGTCAGATAGTTTTTCCTTGCCCCAGGGAGTTATGTGCATATTACTACTGAGCCACTGGAGAGCCTTGTTTCTTAAGAAATCTGGTGACTCGATCTGTCCAGTTTTCAGCAAGGGTGTGTTTGCTAGTACTAAAATAAGGGGCGAGGCTTCAACAATTAGTTCAACTGGGGCAGTTTCTGGGTTTAGAATCTCAGGGATGGTATTGCCCACTAGTTGGGCTGCATCTGAAACTAGGGCCATGTCAGGAGTATTATCGAGCATGGAGCTGGCTTGTTGGACTTGCTCAGAAGGAGCTTGTAGGCCAGTATTCATGTTCACCCCGAGTGATTTTCCCGCAGTCTCCAGTTGTTCAAATTTAGTTACTACTAGATTTGATATTTCCCCCACCCCCTCGTTAGTTTTCCTTAACAGGGACTCCAGCTTGTTGACCTTATTAGCTAGTTGGTCAACTTTTGATATGAGGGGTTTCATTAATCCTAATAGTTTGGACTCTAATGTACCCATAAGCTTATTTAAGAGGGTGTCCTCCCCTTCTTCATTTTCATACTCTTCTTCCCTTATCCCATCCTCTGTCCCTTTCTTTGTTCGTCTAGGTGGGGTTGCGGGTTTGTTTTTACAAGAACGTAGGCCACCTCTTCTAGGAGGTGCCTTTGTAATCCCTTTTTTGACTCTTGGAGCGGGGACCGGTGTGGGAGGGGTGTTGCTCTCTATAACTAGCTCCTCAATTGTTACAGATTTATCTTGATCTTCTAAATTGATTAGATCTGTAAAGGGGTCAAGTTGTTGGTCAGTAGAGGCCATGGATACATCAATTGCTGGGTGCTCATTTGGGACCTCAATAAGATCGGAGAAAATGAGATCATCAGCGGTAGACTGAGTTACCCCTGATTGATTGATTTGAGCACAAGGTGGCGAATCCCCGATGCCCAGGGAGGACCTCCGATTATTATTAATTTTTGACACTACCTGGACCAGGTAGTTGTGCATTGTATTTGCCGGGGTGACAGGCGTTTTTTGCTTGGACATAGTGAGCAAACAATAATTAGCAGCGAGACCCTGTAGATTTATATAACAATAATAGACTGGTTACACTGTGGATATAGGTGTGTTTTACCTTGCCAAAGTTCGGTTTAGAAGATGGGAGTAAGAAGGGTGGCCCAGTCCAGTCTCTCACTGTCTAGAACGGGCTAAAACGGGCCCGCCCTTGGCCCGGGCTTCGCCCGGCGTCCCGCTCGCGTCCCGCGAGACGGGGGTGTCGCGCAATTTGTACGCCTCCTGGCGCGTGGATGGCGCGGCGTGCGCCGCTTTGGCTGATGGGAGTTGTGGTTCAGGCAATCCCCCTCGGACCGCGCTCCGCTCGCCTACAGGGCTCAGATGGCACCAGAGCCGGGCAGCGGGAGGCGGGAAGAGGACTGGCAAGGTTTGTTGGGATCCAAAGATTCTCTCCAGCGAACAGGCGATAAGGCAGGTAGGCGGCAGAGATTTCCGCTTCAAAGGGCTTCCCACCCCTCGACCGGGGTGTCGCGCAATTTGTACGCCTCCTGGCGCGTGGATGGCGCGGCGTGCGCCGCTTTGGCTGATGGGAGTTGTGGTTCAGGCAATCCCCCTCGGACCACGCTCCGCTCGCCTACAGGGCTCAGATGGCACCAGAGCCGGGCAGCGGGAGGCGGGAAGAGGACTGGCAAGGTTTGTTGGGATCCAAAGATTCTCTCCAGCGAACAGGCGATAAGGCAGGTAGGCGGCAGAGATTTCCGCTTCAAAGGGCTTATTAACAGATCTGTAAGGTGCACTGATTATCACTCACGGTACAAAGATGTTTACACTATAAGACATATGTGCACTTTGCCCTGCTTTTTGCTCACACCATGAGGGATATATAGTTTCTCTTTCACACACTGCACTGCTTATTGCTGACACTGTGAGTGGTTTTAAATAAATGAGGGGGTATGTGACCATTGCACCGTGTTCCATATTACCAAGTGAGTGGAGACAGCTTTCTGGTGTTGCTCAGGAGCCATTTTAAGAGTTATTTCAGAATCTTCAGGGTGTGAAAGCAGACACGTCCTTGACCTGGGGAGACCTGTCCAGCTTTTTGTTGCTGATGATCCCTAGGTTACTGGCGTGCGAGCTGGGGGTGGGAGTATGTCCTCGGGTGGCTGGCTGTCAGGTGGAGTCCCATGGACAGGTGTTGTTTCTAAAGATCACCACTTCTGTCTTGTCAGTGTTGAGTTTGAGGCAGTTGGGAGTCATCCAGGTGGCCTCTTCCATCATGCAGGTGGTGCACTTGTTCCTTGTTTGTGGGTTTTGTCCAAGAGGGACAGTATGAGTTGTGTGTTGTCGTGGTTGGAGAGGATGTTGATGTAGTGGGCACAGATGACGTTGGCCAGTGGGGTTATGTAAGTGTTGATGCAGATGAGATTTCCGGTTTCCAAAGAGTTTGGCGTCAGGTTGACTGTCTGAGTTACTTTTGTCAGGAAGGAGCAAATCTATCGCTGGCAGGTCCTTAAATCCCGATCTTGTGAAGGCGCCCGATGAGGATGGGGAGTGGTGCCATGTGAAACGCCGCTGAGAGGTGTAATAGGATAAAGGCCTCACACTCCTCTTTTTCGGATCATGCAGATGGCGTAGGTGGGTGCGACGAGGGCTGTTCCTGTGCAGACATACAAACTGGCAAAGCAAGCCATGTATGTGTAATTCTATGCATACATGACTGAAAATTATACAGTGTCAAAACATTTACACCTGGCAGGTATGCTATTGTGGATCACTGTCCGGCATTAAAGGAGCCATCAACAACTCCCTGACTGGACACTGAGACGCTTGTTGCTGAAAAACTCACTCAGATCACTTTGGTGGGTCCCATTGTTGCTTAATCTTTTCTTTTTGGGAATGGAGGAATTTCTTTTTAGATGTTTGTAACTTGAAACGCAGTAGCAGGGACCTATGCGCCCGTACGGCCGCGCGCAGCCTCGCCTCTCCCTGCGCCCAGACTGTCTCTGGGAGCCCCTTGGCCGCTTCCATGTTACCGTCCCCATTGGCAAGTGTTTTCACACCGGCTGCATGTCGTCAAGGAAATGTTCTTTTACTGTCCCTCTAGAAGGCGTGAAAACTCTTTCTTGAGCGGCAGACTGCGCTGGAGGCCCAGGACATGCACTGAAGCTGCTACTTCAACTAAGAATGGAGCATTGCGGGTTCCGGTCTAGTGGCAGTTTTGACTTTTCATAAAGTAGTGTCGAGGGTTAATATGCCTATTCCAAAGAATGTGTACCATACAAATCGCAGAGATGAGTTTATGTGGATAGCTCAAGTGGTTACTGCTGTTGTCACAGAGATCTTTTTGATACTTACAATTCATAGCTCATAATCCTAATATAGTACAGTGACCTATAAATTGTTATCAAAGACCTGCATGGTATGTGGTATAGGTTAGAACGTTATGCTTTGTTTTAGATGGTCGTCCTGCTGTGCTTCCACGAATCCTCATGCATAATGTATGAGATCTCGAACTAGAGAAACCTGTGTTCTGGGTGCAATGTTGTATCTAGGTAAAGGGTCAATCCCTGTAAACCGTGACAAGTGTTATGTAGGGAAGAATATAGGTGAAGGGTAATGAAGTTACCGGGGCCTATATTGTGGTACCTATATGAAATACAACACTGTGATCTTGGTACGGACGGGTATAAGTCTAGCACAAGCATGTTGTGGTGGCTATAGTGCTTTCTGATGTCTGTCATGTCAGTAACAAAAGGCCGTACTCTAACATCGGCTATGGTATAGTTTATCAGGCTGCTGCTAGGCACTCTTATTGAAGGTGTGCCTCCCTTCCTTATCTGAGAGAGTTCTTCCATTGATGGCGCGGACGCTCTAATTCAGAGACATGGCTTTGGGTTGGAGCGCTAGTGGCGTCCATTTCTTTATAGGGCGTATTGCTAGGTGCGGAATGTACCAAACTCTATCCTCTTCCGACACTATCTCTATACTGGGGCCAGCCACTGGCTCAAACTGGCAATTGGAATCGCTGCCAACTATTTTTAAATGACCTACCGGAAGACCTGCTATATGGGATGTGAGCATACTGACTGATGGAGATTCCTGTTTGTTACTCATGACATCACCTCCTCCTTTGCTACTTTGCAGCCCAAATGGGTTCCCTCGCCCGTCAGCAGCTCCCCAGATGGTCTACCCTGCCCCTAGTTATAGCTTCTGCACTGTGTGTTGGAAAGCTGGCTCGATGTACCTTTGTGGTTGGCCAGGTTTCTTGAGAGAGACAGATGTCAAACTGGTCAACAAAATGGCCTCAGTCTATATTGTCTAGTTTGTTGCTGGAGACCGCAATGTTCCATGAAAAGACCCTTAGGGTGGGCATTGGATCTACCGGTCCTGGGACCTTTTTGTCACCTATGCGTACCAATGTTGCCCTACGGTCAACAGGTGTAGGAGCGGGGGGCTGTCTTCCATGACAAAATTAGTATCTACAGTTCCCACTTGGTGAAGAGGTGTGCAAACAGGCATGGAGACTGCTGAAGGGCGGTCCGTAGGTGCTGGGAGCTTGTTTCTAATGGCTGGTAAAAGGTCTGACTGACTCTGGTCTCCTGTTTTCGAATACCCGCCTTTGGAACAGCCGTCTGTGGTGTACATGATGCGATTCAAACACTGTGAGATCTCACTATTAGCTAGTCAATCCACGTGGTCCAAAGCATTCTATCGGTTATACACAGGAACGCTGTAAGGCCCCGGACACCTGGGTAGGCCGGTGGTGGGTACACCGGGTCGTAAGTAATGTGTTTGATGTGGAGGGGGAGGAGTGTGGGCAACCCAACCTAGACATGATGATGGCTTATAAAAGTACCCCAAAGGGGGAAGACCAATGCTAGTGGTCCTCTCTCGCGTATATGCCGCATCAAATAGGATTTTGGGAACCAGAGTGAGGTCTAGGTAGTTGATATTTACACAATTCTCCTTGCGATCTATTTGACTCCTGCCAAGTGAAAAGTATATTGCGGGCAAGTGAGAGAGGGAAGTTCCTGTTCCACGTGAGCCAGGTCAGGCACTTGTTAGCCAGGTCTGTCATAGGTCTCTATCTGCTCGTTGCCCTGTCCCTGTCCTCCGTTAAGGATTGCTCCATAGGGGCAAGCTTCAAGGGGTAGGTTAATAATAGGAAGGTTCTCCTCTCTCTGAGGAGCCACGATCCCGTTGTGCCCAGTGAACCCCCCCTGTTGGCAATTCTGCATTGTACGTTGGCCCGTTTGGGTTCTCCCCAGTTGTCCCTGGTTTCATTGCGCTTGTTGCAAGAAATGAAGCCAGTGTCTGGGTTCAGGGACCTGTCTTGTGTGTGGGCTATCTACCAGCAGTGTGTGGGTGTAGCCGTTCAGAAAGAAAAGAATTTTTCTTTCTTGTTATCCCCTCACTCACCGGAGTTTCCTCACGGTGACATGCTTCATCATCGGGGTCATCCCAGTTCTCTACGAAAAGGGGCGTGCTGCGACTCTCGAGCTACGAAGGAGCACTGTTAAGTGAAGGACTATGTGTGGTGAGAGTAAGTGGAGTGGATGTGTGTGTGAGTGTTAAAAATACCGTGCTAGTGGGCCTCAATGTTTTATTCTGCTCCTAGACCGGTATGTTAAAAGTGGGGTTTGTACTGTCGACCAACCTGTGATGTGGGTTGGTTCAGTAACTGGTCAACATGTTTCACGCTACCCCTAGCGTTTCGTCAGGACCATACAGGGACCAGCCCTGTATAATACCACTCCTAAAAAAAACCTAGATTCAGGATTCAAGAATGAATTAGTGCAACAAAATATTTACAGCGATTGACGCTGTTCCAACTTGGTACACGCGTTGGTTTTGTTCAATGGTGAACATTTGTTGGTGCAAGATGCGGTCCAAGGGGAAGCAACTAGGTAATACCATGCGGCATTGCTGATCAGGAACATTGTTTCCACCGAGGCGATACCGCCCCCCAATGAGACCATGATGTGCCATTTTGCACCAACAAATGTTCACCATTGAACAAAACCAACGCGTGTACCAAGTTGGAACAGCGTCAATCACTGTAAATATTTTGTTGCACTAATTCATTCTTGAATCCTGAATCTAGGTTTTTTTTAGGAGTGGTATTATACAGGGCTGGTCCCTGTATGGTCCTGACGAAACGCTAGGGGTAGCGTGAAACATGTTGACCAGTTACTGAACCAACCCACATCACAGGTTGGTCGACAGTACAAACCCCACTTTTAACATACCGGTCTAGGAGCAGAATAAAACATTGAGGCCCACTAGCACGGTATTTTTAACACTCACACACACATCCACTCCACTTACTCTCACCACACATAGTCCTTCACTTAACAGTGCTCCTTCGTAGCTCGAGAGTCGCAGCACGCCCCTTTTCGTAGAGAACTGGGATGACCCCGATGATGAAGCATGTCACCGTGAGGAAACTCCGGTGAGTGAGGGGATAACAAGAAAGAAAAATTCTTTTCTTTCTGAACGGCTACACCCACACAATGCTGGTAGATAGCCCACACACAAGACAGGTCCCTGAACCCAGACACTGGCTTCATTTCTTGCAACTATACTCAGGAGGACGACCTGGTCTGTAGTAACCTCCTTTTCCCTCTACTCTGGTGCGGTTCATTGCGCTTGTGCCACTGAGTGTCCTTGAGACACTGATAGTGACGCTTGCATTGGGTTTCTTCGTCATGTCATGCCTTGATTCTGCAGCTGACGAGGGTTGCGCATGATCCCCTTGCTTAGTAGACTGGGGTGGCAGTGGTAGCAAGGGTTTGGTGATATTGTTAAGTGTTTGTTTCATCGCTGTCAAGCGAGCCGGAAAGGATGTGAGATCCAATGTTATGATCCCTTCGAACATTCCAGCTAGTTCTGCTACTAAGTCGCCTGTCCATCCAGGATTTGAGTGCCATCCACAATTTAGTCATGGTTTACAGGCGCTTTGGAAGTGGGCAGGGGGGGTAGCAAGGGAGCAATTCTTCACTTGTTACTTCTGGACAATCCTTTTCACTCTCTTGGCAGCTTCCTAGAGGTCCTCCTGCAGGTCCCCCAAAAGCGAGTTACCGGGTGACTGGAGGGTGGCCTCGCTCAGCGCACTAGACGTTACCGCTTCCTCAAGAGTGGCCCCAGTTGGGACAGGCTCACGTGGACCAGGCAGTGATTGTGCTAACTCTCTGTGCCCATAGGGTCTCCTCTCAGGCTGCTCGATTTCTGTGGCTGCAACGCTAATCGCTCTCTGGGGCATCAAATCTACTGAAGTTGTTTTGGGGGGAGTGAGCGTTGATAACGCCCCCGTGCCATTGCGCTTTCCCATGAGGGCCTCACTGTGGTTCCGCTTTGGTGGAACCTCAGTAACTGGCGAGACAGAATGTCCGTGGATAACTCCTCCACACGGCTCCCTCCATGCAATAGTTCAGCCTGCTGGCGCCACAACACCCCACAAGTCGGTTGATTTGAGGGAATCAGGTGTGCATGTTCTTGTGGCAGGTGTGGAGCGGCAGTCAAGGACAGTGAGTGAAGAGAGGTCCAGCAACGCACTTGTAGCAGTAGTATAGCAATATAGCAATGCAACAAAGCAGCATGCAACAATCAAGTTTCAAACTGTTTTTTTCACTTACCTCCTCCCCCGTTCTGGCTTGAGCCGCTGCCCCCACCCACACAAAAGCTGAAAAAGCAGAACAGCGTGCTAACCCTTAAGGACTGAAGAGGCAGCTGTAAGGTGTAGACATGGGAAGATTGATTATCCAGTGTATTAAAGCCCCAGTCAGTACCAATGACAAAAACAGGGATGGGAGCAGGCTATCAATCAACCACACGGCTATTCAATTGTGAGGGTCTCAAGGCACTGGGGGTGGTGCGGGGGGGCTGCTGATCTGTCTGGGCATGGCGGTTTAGTCGAAGAGCAAGGTCTTGAAATCCTTCCTGAATAGAATCAGCAAAGAGGATTGCCTGAGGTGGAGGGGCAGGGTGTTCCAGGTCTGAGCAGCGAGGTAGGAGACAGATCTTTTTCTCGTTCTGGTCTTGTGAATCCGTGGGACGGTGGCCAGGACAAGTGGTACGGAGCGAAGTTGTCTGTCGGGTTGGTCGTCTCCCTAGCGAGGGATGACGCCATAGACCAAGGGATTAACAATCTGACCCTGTGCCTCACCAAAGTGCACCTCCTCATTTTTAAAACTAAATGGGTCGAAAACTGATATTATGCTTTTGGGCTACAAAGCCCCTATCAACCTTGACCCATGGTGGCCAAACTGTCTTGGTCCTCCACCCCTCCCTAAGAACCAGATAAAGAGCCTGTGGGTGTGGCTTGACTCCTCTTTGGGATTCCAAGTCCAGGCTGCTTAAGAAATCGGGTCTTGACCCGAAGGTCCCTGCCAACTATAGGCCGATTTCCTTGCTGCCGGCTCTCGTTAAGATCTTGGAGAAATATGTTCAGTCGGTGCTCTCCAATTTTTTGGAGACCCATGAGATCTTACATGACTCCCAGTCGGGCTTCCGTTCAAATCGTAGCACCGAGACCGCGCTCCTTGAGGTTTCTGAAACTATCAAAGGGGTGTTGGATACCGGGGGCAAAGTCATGCTGGTGTTGTTGGACTTGTCGGCGGCTTTTGACACCGTCCCCAATGATGGCCTTCTCGCAAGACTCTATGAGATTGGTCTTCGGGGGACGGTGCTCAGTTGGTTCTCATCCTTTCTAGCTGGCCGCTGGCAAACGGTCTGGACACCGCCTGACACCGCCGCGATGCCGCCTTTGGGAGTCGTGGTCCCTCAGGGCTCTATATTGAGCCCGACCCTTTTTAACATCTTTATGACCCCTTTGGCGGCGGTGGTGGAGTCGTTTGGTGCCCGGATCGTGTCGTATGCCGACGACACCCAGCTCCTCTTTTCTTGTGAGAGAGGGGCGGACTTTGACGGGGAGAGTATCCGGAATTGCCTTGGGGCGGTGTTCACATGGTTCCAACTGAACAGCCTCAAGTGCAATTCCGATAAATCCGAGGTACTCTTTTTCGGGTGCGATACGGAGCCTAGCTGGCAGGCCTGGTGGCCCATCGATATGTTCCCTCCGTCCGGTTCTTCCCCTATGGCCAAAAACTTGGGGGTTAAGATGGACAAGGGGCTGACGATGAAAGCCCAGATCCTTGGAGTGACCGGCACCTGTTTCGGCCTATTAAAGATGCTGCGGAGGTTCTTGCCTCTTCTGTCGGAGGAGCACAGGAGGCTGTTGTGCAGGCCCTGATAGGTTCCAGGTTGGATTACGCCAACATTCTTTACCTGGGCCTACCAGAGTACCTGTTGCAGCGTCTTCAAGTTGCGCAGAACGCGGCTGCCAGGGCCATTTTTGGTCTAAACAGACGTACTAGCGCCTCGGGCCTGTTGTTGACTCTGCACTGGCTACCCATCCGTAAACGGATCGCTTTTAAGGCTATGACTTTGGCATACAAGGCTCTCCATGCTGTGGGAGCAAGGTATCTCCAAAAGAGACTGGCCTTTTACCATCCGGCTCGTTCTCTGAGATCAGAATGTTTGCTCTTGGCGGCTGTTCCTCGTGTTAAGAGAGCGCACCTGGGCGGCCGTTCCTTCAGCCTGCTGGCCCCACAGATGTGGAATTCGCTTCCGCTCCCTCTCAGGGGGGCTTCGAATCTGCTCGACTTTAGGAGAGGTCTTAAGACCTGGTTGTTCACTCAGTAGTCCCGCTAGCAGTCCCCTCTTTTTTTCCTGTGTGTTCTATGCTCTTTTTAATGTGTTATGTTATTGTGAATCAGTTCTCCTTACCCAAAGCGCCGGGACACTCTTTTTGAGTAACCGTTGCGCTATACAAAAGAATAAATAACATAACATAACATAACATAACAGGCAAAGCAGGTTGCTGCGACCTGTTATGGACTGATTAGGGTCCTCAGGAAGGTCTTGACCTTTCTTCCGTTTGAGGCCAGACGCATGCTAGTACAGTCGCTGATTCTCTCGCGGCTGGACTATGCCAATGCTGTCTATTGTGGGGCCCCTGCAGGGTCCATCCAAACTTTGCAATCGGTGCAGAACTGCGCAGCTCGGCTGCTTATGAACATACCCAGACGCAGCTCTGCGAAGGCTGCATTGCGACATCTTCATTGGCTGCCGATTCAAGAAAGAATCACGTTCAACATGTGTGAGGAGCATGAAGATGATTCTCTTGTTGACTGGGAGCCAGTGGAGTTGCTGGAAGTGTTGTGTGATGTGGCTGCAGCAGGGGATGTTAAGGACCAGCCTGGCTGTGGCTTTTTGAATGTTCTGTAGTTCGCTGAGCTGTTCCTGGGTAACGTAGAGTAGAACTCCTTGAACTCCCTAATTAAGTAGTAAAATATGTTGCTTTCTCAAAGAAGTGAAATTTTCCCCTTCCTATAGCTATCAAATAGGAATTAAAGGTTTGTATCCATCTATACCACAGTAGAATAGGCTCCTCAATGTAGTTTAAAAACAGGAAAGGTTGATTCATCCCTGCAGCTGCCATAACTAATGACAAGAAAAGTACATTCCCAAAGCAATGTGGTGATTTGATGTAAAAACCACTTAGCTCAGAATATACATCACAGCATTTTTGCCACTGACTGCATGGCTGCCCACTTAACGCCAGGTGCTGGCGCTGGCGCTGACAGCCGTGTGTGCGCCCCGGGCCGCAGCAAACTTCACTCACTGGCGATCTGCTCTGCCTCTCACAAGGGTCACAGACTCAGTGCTTGCTACAATGTTCCTAACACTCTGCTCTGCCTCTCACAGACTCAGTGATTGCTACAATGTTCCTAGCACTCTGCTCTGCCTCTCACAGACTCAGTGCTTGCTGCAATGTTCCTAACACTCTGCTCTGCCCCTCACAGACTCAGTGCTTGCTACAATGTTCCTAACACTCTGCTCTGCCTCTCACAGACTCAGTGCTTGCTACAATGTTCCTAACACTCTGCTCTGCCTCTCACAGACTCAGTGCTTGCTACAATGTTCCTAGCACTCTGCTCTGCCTCTCACAGACTCAGTGCTTGCTACAATGTTCCTAACACTCTGCTCTGCCTCTCACAGACTCAGTGCTTGCTACAATGTTCCTAACACTCTGCTCTGCCTCTCACAGACTCAGTGCTTGCTACAATGTTCCTAACACTCTGCTCTGCCTCTCACAGACTCAGTGCTTGCTACAATGTTCCTAACACTCTGCTCTGCCTCTCACAGACTCAGTGCTTGCTACAATGTTCCTAGCACTCTGCTCTGCCTCTCACAGACTCAGTGCTTGCTATAATGTTCCTAACACTCTGCTCTGCCTCTCACAGACTCAGTGCTTGCTACAATGTTCCTAACACTCTGCTCTGCCTCTCACAGACTCAGTGCTTGCTACAATGTTCCTAACACTCTGCTCTGCCTCTCACAGACTCAGTGCTTGCTACAATGTTCCTAACAATCTGCTCTGCTGCCTGAAATTGCGACCTCACATCCTCCTGGAACAGGAAGTGAGGTCAGTGACCACCAGAAGCGGCGGGGACAGGGACTCAACTGGAGGAGTTGCAGCTGTGTCGTCCAGTCCCAGCGGGCGGCGTCCCTCAGTCAGTCTTACTTCTTAGACTGTCTGAGTCGAGCGCGCTGCCTGCCAGCGCAGGAGGGGCAATATTTTATATTATAACCCGGCCCGGCCGTGTTGTTGTACCGGCTGGACGCCTGCACATCATAATCGATCTCACCTGCTGACAGTCACTCAGGGTCTGCCAGCACCGCTGTGACACAGACCAGTGAGTCCTGCGTCGCCCTCACTGGCCGGTAACGGGTCAGTGACACTTTTGAAATAATACGAGCCTGCGGCTGGGCTGGCTGTGTGTCTTTGCTTCAGTCAGCCTTGCCTGACTCTATCCCAGCCCACAATGTGGGGCCTGGGTCTCCTCATCTGCAGCGCCCTGCTCCAAGCAGCCACGGCAGTACCACCCGAACCGTAAGTGAACCAGTCTGTAAGGTACTGGGAGGAAGACTAGTATGGGGGAGACTTTTCCTGACGGGATGGAGCTTCGATCGGTAGTAGAACAGCCTTTGAGATTAGAGTGTGAAAGGAACAGGGATGGCAGAGAGTGGCACAAGAACCGCTGTATGCATAGGGACGGAACCACGTGGGGAGGGGCGCTGGCTGACTGTGAGAAGTTGGCCTGGTAGGGGATGTTTCCAATTCTGGAACCACCTACTACCTGACCAAACAATCCCCTTATGGTGTCTGGTTGTAAGTCAACCTTATTAGACAAGCTATCCTAGGGGTAGCATGGACTAAGCAGCCTAAAGGCTTAACTTAAGAGGTCGTGTTAAGCGAGCTGTTTTACCACATACAATCCTGTAATACCAAATGAAAGGACACCACACAAGTATATATTATAAAAATATATGTGTTTATTACTAAAAACAATCCCCAGTATTCTTTATGAATAAAGGGGCACAAGCGTTAAATCAAAAGCACTGTTTAAACATACAAGTTGCACAATTATGGATGAGGGCAGGGGGCCACTCAAACCATATACTAAACAAGTGGTATAAGAGAGGCCACTCGAACAGTGGTTAGGCCTAGGGCCTAGGGAATCGCTGGGAGCAGTCAGGACAAGCAATGCTGAAGTCGGGAATGGCCCTCGGGATTCGGGAGATGTGCGGAAAGCGCACGCATGCACCAATGTTAACCAATGGTGCGTAAAAGTCAAATAGTTAAAGTTTAAGGACACTTCCGCTGAACCTAGAGGAACAAAACTTAACACACAGACCCTAGAGGTGTGTACCAGTGTGGGAACACCGGCGGAGCAAAGTTACCTCACCCACAGGAAGTGGGTGCACAGGGTCGAAGTGGCGTCGGGTTTTGACACGCAGGCTCTTGGTGCTTGAAGCTGAAAGGGCTGCAGGCAGGGTGAAGACGAAGTGTCCGGTGGAGTCCAAGGGTGGACTCAAGTTGTAGAGTACCTGAAAGCAGAGGGGACAGAGTCTGGGTCACTCAGCAGTGACCAGGGTGGAACCAGGACGGAACCAGGCAATGTCGGGCGCAATCAGGTGGTCGTCGAGGCGCTTCTCTTCGCTGTCACGTGGGCTCTGGGGCATCTGCGACGTCCAGGAGCAGGTCACGATCTGTCCCACGCAGGCTCTCACCGTCGGTGCAGTCGGCTTCCGGTTTGGAGCAAACAAGCCTTGGTAAGAGCAATCCACGCGGGATTGGAAGATGGCGTCTCACTCGGACCAGGAAGGTCAGAGTCGGGGCTCCCTTTCAGGGGAGCTGGTGTGGATCTGGAGCAACCAGAATCACGAGTCTTCTTTTGTAGTTCGTCGGCACAGGGACCACAAGCCAGCTGGCAAGTGACCGGGCCAACGCGTTGAGCCAAATCGTGCCAAAGGGCCCCACGCAGCACTCGTCGAGTGTGGAGGGCTGAACTTCGGCTCAGGAGTAGCTCAGGGTGGGGGCTTCTCAAACCCCGGTGTACAGCTTCGAGGGTCACTCGTGGGCTGCACGGTCAGCGTCTCGTGGTCACTTCAAGATGGCGTGCCCCACGCTTCCGGTCGCCTCCACGGGTCTCAGCTTTGCAGGGACTGTGGATCGGGCTGTTAGAAGCTGGGCAGGCTTGATCTCGTCGATCTCAGTCGCTCGAGTTCCGGCGGGAACTGCAACTAAGTAGACGTCGAGGGCTGGATGGTGCCTGCTGCTGCAGGGTGGTCACTCCTTGACCACAAGGGAGATTCTTCGGGCTTCCACTTTGAGATGGAGGGCGAAGGGTCCAGAATATCGTTTCAAATGTTTCTTCCAGGAAATCTGATGTGCATTGGCACTGCTCCCACTCTTATTCGAATCTGGTGGGCGTGATTACCTGCTAGGTCCCCTCCTATGGGTGGGACCCAGGAAGTGGGTGGATACACCCCCTTCCTTTGATCCAGGCCGCCCTGGCACGAGGGCTGGAGTGCCCCAGAACCGGTTTGGCCGGATTATGCAAGGGGCAGCCTTGTGCGCCCCAGGCAGTGTCTGGTTTCTTTCAAACCTCCCTGCTACAATACACTATCTCCTGTCTGGAGGGCGGTGACACCCTCCTGTGACAGGAAACCCTTTGTCCAGGACCCCCTTGACTGGGTTTCGGTCAGCTCCAGGGGTCCAGACATTTGTCTGTGGCAGAGGCATCCATTTTGTGGATCTTAAGGCCTTTGGAGAAATCAACCGCATTAAAGTGAAGTAACATGTCTTACCCCTCTAGAGGGGTGGAATGCCATCCCCGTCGCCAGAACTGGCGAGGGGATGGTATTCCAAAGCGTATGACACCTTACACGACATGTTTTGATAAAGCCAAACCAGAGTTGCTAAATAACCGCGAGGATTATAAGGCACTTAATAGTATATGGTATGGCATTATCCTGAAACAGCTTAGGGATTTGTTCCCGACAGCTGCAGACAGGCTCAGCTCATGCTAGAGCTCCATCTCACATGAAACCACGCACTCTGCCTCCAGGATTGATGAGGCCTTCCATAGGAGTGGCTCACAGGTTAATATGTGTCCAGATATAGGTTTAGATATAGGTATACTATATCTAAGCAAGGGGTGTTTACACCACCTTACCCCAGCTGAGTGATCAGCCAGTTGTGTCAATTTAAGAACCAGCCAGGGGTGGCAAAAGATATGCTGCAGCCCCTGGTAGGCCTTGGTGGCTCCTATGCCCTGGGCACCTATAGTGCATTATACAGGGGCTGACAAGGAGTCCATTTCCAATTTGTGGTATGTACCTAGGGTACATGGAATCCATTTTACAGAGAGAGCAGATGGCCTGGGGCCCTGATTAGCAGGGAACCAGGTCAACTAAGTCAAAAACCAGCTAAACACAGGCAAAAAATCCGGGGTAACCATAGTCAGGTAGCCACCTTCCTACATAACCCCCCCCCAAACGAAAGGAGATAAGGCTATCCTTGGCCAGGTAAGCCTATATTGCCTGAGTGGCCATATAAGGAAGTACCTGCACTAGCATGGGTACCCCCTGTCTCATGGTCCACTAAGCAGTCCCTCACCCTTTGGGTATTAGAGGGTCTCCACCATAGGGAATCACTACCTTGGGTGTGTTTATGCAAAGTTAAAGGCTGGTTTGGATATGGAGTTTTGAAGTGAGGCTCTACTAAGTTAGGGCTTGGCTTCCTCCAATTATCTTCCACCATGTGTGCCTTTCTTTCTTTAACTGAGTTGCACTGTGCTCTCAGGGTCAACCTCTGGCTACCTAAAGCTGGAGGCTGGGTCCCTCTGTTTGGCTTGCTGGAGGGACAGTTCAGGTTTGGGCCCTTTGGGTCCCAGGTTTGGCTGTGCCCAACAGAATCCATCTGTGGGAGGTCCCTAACTGTTTTTAAGGGGGCTCCCTTAGGAGTTTTTAAAGTTTTCACCTTACTAGGGCTACTAGTTTTGGTGCACCTAATCTTTTGATGGGGGTGCTTTATTTGACAGGGGGCCCTCTGGGTCTCACTGTCCTTCTGGTCCTCTGCAGCCCTGGGCTGGCTAAGGCAAGGTAGAGAGGGGCAGGTTACCTGCTCCAGACTGGGTCCCACCTGAGAAGGGTCCACTGACATCAGAGGTTCTGTCAGGCTAGGCCCAACCACCTCTGGGGCAGCTCCTTCATCAGGGGTAAGATCAGTTCCCTGAGGAGGCTGATCCTGTCCTAAAGTCTGGTGAGGGGGAGATTTCTCTTCCTCCTCCATGCTCTCAGTTTGTGTGGAGTTATCCATCATTTCAGGTTTCACAACACACATGTCAGTTTGAGTTTGGGCTGTGGCCATCACAGCCCCACCACCCTTTTCAGGAGGAGACTCAGTTTGGGTTTCTGCTGTTATCATAACAGCTTTGCTATTCTGTTCAGGAAGAGCTTTTACTAAAGATGGGGCAGAGAGTTTCTCAGCCCTACCAACCTTTTCAGGAAGGACATCTTGGATTGGGGCTGTAGCCAGTACAGCCTCACTAACCTTTCCATGGGAATTCACCATTCTAGAATGGGTTTCCCGTTCAACCTCAGCCCAGGCTGAGATTTCTAAATCATTCCCCAGTAGACAGTCTACAGGCAAGTTTGGGGACACTGCCACTCTCTTTGGGCCAGTGACACCTCCCCAGCTGAGACTTACTACTGCCATGGGATGATGTGTTTGGATGCCATCAATGTTTACTACCTGGTATGTGGCACCAGGTAAAAGTTGCTTAGAGGGGACTATGCCATCAGCCACCATGGTGATGCTAGCCCCTGTGTCTCTAAAAGCTTCAACTCTTAAACCATTGATGATGGGTTCTTGTCTATACTTGCTCAAAGTATTTGGGCAAGCAGAGAAGTTGGCAAACCCCATGCCAGCCTCATAAACAAGATCATTGGGTGATGGGGACCTGGATAGGCCAGGGTCCCCCTGATTTCCAAAAGTAAACCCACCCAGATTCCTGGGTGTGCTTCCACTTCCTGGGGGATTACTGCTGACAGTAACAGGAGGTGTTGAAGCTGGCTTTGGAGGTATATTTTCTTTATTGTTATTCTTGGGACAACAGCTGTCTGTTTTGTAATGCCCCACCTGTTTACAGGGATAACAATAGGGCTTTTTCTCAGTTGAAGAAGTGTCTTGGGACCCACCCCCATCCTTGGAGTTTTGGGGCCCTGGGGAAGTCTTTTCTTTACTTTTATCCCCACCCTTATCTTGAGGCTTGGTAGACTCCTTCTTCTGGTTACTGTCCTGATTCTTAGGCCTAATCCTGGTTCTGACCCATTTGTCTGCCTTCTTTCCCAATTCTTGGGGAGAGGTCAGATCAGAGTCTACCAGGTGCTGGTGTAAGAGCTGGTTCTGACAATTACTTAGGATCTGCTCCCTCATAATCAAATTATACAATCCTGTAAAGTCATGTACTTTGCTGCCATGTAGCCAACCCTCCAGAGCCTTAGTAGCACAATCTACAAAATCAGTCCAATCCTGGGTCTGTGTCTTCTGGGTATCTCTGAACTTCAACCTGTACTGTTCAGTGGTTAAGCCAAACCCATCTATCAGAACACTCTTCAGGACTTTGTAATTGTTTGCATCCTCATGTCTAACAGTGAGGAGCTTGTCTCTCCCTTTCTCTGAAAAGGAGTACCATAAGATTGCTGCCCACTGTTCCTCAGGAACCTGCTGTACCATGCAGGCTCTCTCAAGAGCAGTCATCCATTTGTGGATGTCATCCCCTTCTTTGAAGGGGGGCACAATCTTTGTCAGGTTTCTACTATCATAGGACCTGGGTTTCTCTTTAGGAATATTGCTGCCACCAGTGGCATCTAAGCCACACAATTTTTTCTCTCTTGCCAAGGCAAGTTTAGCTTGGGCCATGCTAAGTTTAGCTTGAGCCAAGGCTACCTCCTCCCTCTCTATTTGGAGTTGGACAGCCCTCATTCTGGCCCTATGCTCAGCTTTCTGAGAAGCACTCATGCCTCTCTCTGATTCTCTGGAGGCACTAGAAACATGAGAGTCCCCTGAGGGAGATCTCACTCTTCTGTTGCCTGGGAGAATCACATGTTGGGTTCTGGGGAGGTGCTGGCCCTCTCCATTCCCCAGTAGGTCCAAGTTGGCCTGGCTAAGCCTACCAACTGGAACCTGGCTACCCTGATCCTGTACTTCTAAGTCCCCAACATCTGAGTCCTCATCCAAGTCATCATCATCCTCCTCTTCAGGGGGATCAACTACAGGGGGGTTCTCTCCATTTCCTGTGTCTAGGGAAGCTGCTTTAGCCTTCTCTAAGTCATCCTGTTCTAGGATTTCTACCAGGGTTAGGCAGGTGGGGCTTCTGCCCCTTTTTAACCCTCTTGCTTTGCACAAGGCAATCAAGTCTCTGCGGGTTAGTTTGTCATATCCAAAAGTTGCCTGGGTAGGGTCAACTGTCACAGGACTAGACCGTGAGGCCTTTCCTGTGTCAGACATGGTTACTAGTGAGGTGTAAGTGGTGCACTTACCTACACTAAGTGTTTTCCTACTGGACCTTGCTAGTGAGTTGTAGTCAGGGGTGTGCTACTCCCTTCAACCTACAACTACTAAGTTCAGTAGAACTTAATATGCTAAGCTTTTGATTTTATATGTACCTAGAGGTACTTGATGTGATCTTTCAATTTGATATAAAGATTGCAATGGTAAAACAACAGCAAGCTCAAATCCGCACCGCTGCTCACCAATGTGAGAAGTTGGCCTGGTAGGGGATGTTTCCAATTCTGGAACCACCTACTACCTGACCAAACAATCCCTTATGGTGTCTGGTTGTAAGTCAACCTTATTAGACAAGCTATCCTAGGGGTAGCATGGACTAAGCAGCCTAAAGGCTTAACTTAAGAGGTCGTGTTAAGCGAGCTGTTTTACCACATACAATCCTGTAATACCAAATGAAAGGACACCACACAAGTATATATTATAAAAATATATGTGTTTATTACTAAAAACAATCCCCAGTATTCTTTATGAATAAAGGGGCACAAGCGTTAAATCAAAAGCACTGTTTAAACATACAAGTTGCACAATTATGGATGAGGGCAGGGGGCCACTCAAACCATATACTAAACAAGTGGTATAAGAGAGGCCACTCGAACAGTGGTTAGGCCTAGGGCCTAGGGAATCGCTGGGAGCAGTCAGGACAAGCAATGCTGAAGTCGGGAATGGCCCTCGGGATTCGGGAGATGTGCGGAAAGCGCACGCATGCACCAATGTTAACCAATGGTGCGTAAAAGTCAAATAGTTAAAGTTTAAGGACACTTCCGCTGAACCTAGAGGAACAAAACTTAACACACAGACCCTAGAGGTGTGTACCAGTGTGGGAACACCGGCGGAGCAAAGTTACCTCACCCACAGGAAGTGGGTGCACAGGGTCGAAGTGGCGTCGGGTTTTGACACGCAGGCTCTTGGTGCTTGAAGCTGAAAGGGCTGCAGGCAGGGTGAAGACGAAGTGTCCGGTGGAGTCCAAGGGTGGACTCAAGTTGTAGAGTACCTGAAAGCAGAGGGGACAGAGTCTGGGTCACTCAGCAGTGACCAGGGTGGAACCAGGACGGAACCAGGCAATGTCGGGCGCAATCAGGTGGTCGTCGAGGCGCTTCTCTTCGCTGTCACGTGGGCTCTGGGGCATCTGCGACGTCCAGGAGCAGGTCACGATCTGTCCCACGCAGGCTCTCACCGTCGGTGCAGTCGGCTTCCGGTTTGGAGCAAACAAGCCTTGGTAAGAGCAATCCACGCGGGATTGGAAGATGGCGTCTCACTCGGACCAGGAAGGTCAGAGTCGGGGCTCCCTTTCAGGGGAGCTGGTGTGGATCTGGAGCAACCAGAATCACGAGTCTTCTTTTGTAGTTCGTCGGCACAGGGACCACAAGCCAGCTGGCAAGTGACCGGGCCAACGCGTTGAGCCAAATCGTGCCAAAGGGCCCCACGCAGCACTCGTCGAGTGTGGAGGGCTGAACTTCGGCTCAGGAGTAGCTCAGGGTGGGGGCTTCTCAAACCCCGGTGTACAGCTTCGAGGGTCACTCGTGGGCTGCACGGTCAGCGTCTCGTGGTCACTTCAAGATGGCGTGCCCCACGCTTCCGGTCGCCTCCACGGGTCTCAGCTTTGCAGGGACTGTGGATCGGGCTGTTAGAAGCTGGGCAGGCTTGATCTCGTCGATCTCAGTCGCTCGAGTTCCGGCGGGAACTGCAACTAAGTAGACGTCGAGGGCTGGATGGTGCCTGCTGCTGCAGGGTGGTCACTCCTTGACCACAAGGGAGATTCTTCGGGCTTCCACGTTGAGATGGAGGGCGAAGGGTCCAGAATATCGTTTCAAATGTTTCTTCCAGGAAATCTGATGTGCATTGGCACTGCTCCCACTCTTATTCGAATCTGGTGGGCGTGATTACCTGCTAGGTCCCCTCCTATGGGTGGGACCCAGGAAGTGGGTGGATACACCCCCTTCCTTTGATCCAGGCCGCCCTGGCACGAGGGCTGGAGTGCCCCAGAACCGGTTTGGCCGGATTATGCAAGGGGCAGCCTTGTGCGCCCCAGGCAGTGTCTGGTTTCTTTCAAACCTCCCTGCTACAATACACTATCTCCTGTCTGGAGGGCGGTGACACCCTCCTGTGACAGGAAACCCTTTGTCCAGGACCCCCTTGACTGGGTTTCGGTCAGCTCCAGGGGTCCAGACATTTGTCTGTGGCAGAGGCATCCATTTTGTGGATCTTAAGGCCTTTGGAGAAATCAACCGCATTAAAGTGAAGTAACATGTCTTACCCCTCTAGAGGGGTGGAATGCCATCCCCGTCGCCAGAACTGGCGAGGGGATGGTATTCCAAAGCGTATGACACCTTACACGACATGTTTTGATAAAGCCAAACCAGAGTTGCTAAATAACCGCGAGGATTATAAGGCACTTAATAGTATATGGTATGGCATTATCCTGAAACAGCTTAGGGATTTGTTCCCGACAGCTGCAGACAGGCTCAGCTCATGCTAGAGCTCCATCTCACATGAAACCACGCACTCTGCCTCCAGGATTGATGAGGCCTTCCATAGGAGTGGCTCACAGGTTAATATGTGTCCAGATATAGGTTTAGATATAGGTATACTATATCTAAGCAAGGGGTGTTTACACCACCTTACCCCAGCTGAGTGATCAGCCAGTTGTGTCAATTTAAGAACCAGCCAGGGGTGGCAAAAGATATGCTGCAGCCCCTGGTAGGCCTTGGTGGCTCCTATGCCCTGGGCACCTATAGTGCATTATACAGGGGCTGACAAGGAGTCCATTTCCAATTTGTGGTATGTACCTAGGGTACATGGAATCCATTTTACAGAGAGAGCAGATGGCCTGGGGCCCTGATTAGCAGGGAACCAGGTCAACTAAGTCAAAAACCAGCTAAACACAGGCAAAAAATCCGGGGTAACCATAGTCAGGTAGCCACCTTCCTACACTGACGGATGGTGCATTGATCAGTAGTAATGCGGCCTTTTAGATTAAAAAGTGTGTGTGGCTAGCAGTTCAGTGAAAGGGAGAGGGAGACGGAGTGAACCAAGCTGTGAAGCCCACCAGTAAAGTCACCTATCCGCCTTCAGATAGACACCAAGGGGGCAGGGATTTAACCCGCTGTCAGCATAGACTCTGGGGCATGAGAAAGGTGAGAGGTGGTGCCAAGATTGAAAGACACACAGATAGAGCTATCTCAGTATATCTGGAAACTAGCGGTGAATAGGGGGTCTTAGAAATCATCACTTTTCCTAATGCTGTAAGATCAGATTGTGTTCCTATGCAGATTTTGTCTCTATATTGTCTCATGTGTAGGTTTTACATCTACTTTGTGTTCTTACACTGTGTTACTTCCTTCTTTGTTTCCTGGTCCCATTCTAAAATTCTCCTGCCTCCTGTTGCTTTTTAAGGCCATTATATTTCCTCATTTGGTTCCCTGACACAATTTTGCTTCAACGTTCGCCTCCATAGCTGTTTAACTTTCATGTTGTGTTCCCCGACACCTTGCACTCCAATTCTATATTCTATTGCCTGACACCATTTTACCTATGTGGCATTAGCACTAATCAATGCCATTTTGCTTGTGCTCCCTGGTGGCAGTCTTCCTCCACTGTGTACCCTGACACCATTGTCTTGGATGTTATGAGACTTGTTGCTCAGCCCTTGTGTCCCTGACCCCACTGTGCATCTTAATGGTGCTTCCTCTTCTGCTTTCACGTTCCATTTTCTGGCACAGAGCCTGGAGGCCCTGATTCATAAAGGGCCTCCCACTCGTGGTGGTGGCCTTGCAGTCGTTGGGGAGTTTCTGCAGTCAGGGCAGAATCTACGCAATGACAACTCCCCCACAACAGCGGGGCCACCACTCCGAGTTCGGAGGCCCTTTGTGAATGAGGCCTCATGTGTTTTACCTCTATCTACATCGTAGTCCCTGCCACAATTAGTGTAATTTCTGATATTTATATGTTTCCCTCGTCTAAATTGCTTGATTTTGCTTGCGACAAAAAGTCACTCATAGTCATTGAAATGTCACTCATAATTTCACGGAAATTATAAAATGTCACACTTAGCAATCTGAAACCTTGGCAGTTATGTGAATGGTTTTATAATGAATCTGCCCCAAGGGGTACCCTTCGCTAAGGGTCAGGTTCTACCGCTGCCATTTCGCCAAAGTTGTCTATCCTTATAAAAAGATTTGCGTCTCTCGGAAGAGATGGCGCAGATGGCGTTGCCCATGGGGCCAAAGGTCTTTCTATGACTAAGAGTTTGTCCTGGTATCCCTGCCAGGTCCGGTTAAACCCCTTTCTGTGATCTTCACAACTAATAAGAAAATAAAGATGCTGGCATCGTCAGGTGACTTCGCCACCGTAATTGGAATATCCGGCCACACCACCTTATTTGTAATCTAATGAGCCCTCCAGGGCGAAGCCCCATCGAACGTGCGCGGGTGCACCAATATCCCCCTGGTTGAATGAAGTAGGGGGAAATCCATGCCCAAGGGATTTTTTTCAGTTAATAATAATGATGGACGGCCAACAAGGTTTGCTACACAGTGCTAGAGATTGCACTTTCTGAGGCCCTGTTGACCGAGTCTAGGGCGGGGATACCCTGAACGTCAACAAAGTTCTTCTAGGAGACTTTTCTGCGCTCCTTTAGAATAAATCACCTCCTCCTTATATCTCGCCCATGCAATGCTTAAGGGTGTATACATGTAATATTGTAGTGGAAAGCACAGAATCACAGAGGAGTAGAGGGGGAGCCAACCCTAAGCACACAAAAAGTAAAAATAATGTACCTAGCTCCTCAGCAAAGCTGCAGTCTAAGTTATTCCAGCCCACAAGGGCGTAAGAGCCATATATAAAGAACAGGATACCCTGTCCCCTGTCCTCCCTACATCCCCCCTGCTCCCTGAGCGCTAGTAGCCCCCCAGTGTAGCCCCCACCATTCTCCCTCGGAGCAGGACACCTAGAGCCAGGCCCGACGATAGAAACCCAGGCCAGCCAGCACCCTGCCCCCCAGAGCATCCAAGAAACCCGAGACCCATAACCACCTGGCCAGACGTGGAGCACGACCCTTTGCACAGTCGAAGGGGGCGGAGGAAATTCGATGGCACCTCCCGCCAGGCCTGGCCCCGATCCCTGCCGGACAGCAGAAGAGCCCCTCCTCCAAACTTCAAAAGGGGGATGCGTGCCAGATGGCGAGAGGCGAGGACAATCATCCCCGGCCCCCAGGAACCATCTGGGAGGGACTGAAACTGGGAAGAAAAAGAGTTAGATAACTGTGACCGAGGCAGGGGTGGCACTCAACGCAGAAATGTATCTAGCCAGCCAAGTGCCACGCATCAGGAGTTAGACTACTCATCTCAGACACTGGGAATTGGAAGTATGGAGTTCATTCTTAATTTGTCTCTAGAGCACCTTCAGGAAGGGCGCTGAATCCAGTATGGCCTCAAACAATTAGAATTAGGTTCTTGATGGAAAAGACAACTTTCATAGTCTTCATTCTGGGATAAAAAATGAAGCCGGTAGCATGAACATTTTTGTAGCTAACGTGACAAAGAATTTTCAATTCTATTAAAGACACGGAGGCGAGAATTATGCTTCTCAATTTTTACTACACAAACAGCAGCAAAGGGTTAAACTTTAAACAGCATACCCCGGAAGGGCAACCCCCTCCAGGTCTGCACCAATCAGTACACACTATCATAAATAAATGTCCACGAAGTTGTCCTCACTTCCTCTTTCTTTGCAAATGTCTATAAACTGTAACAGGACTGAACCGAAACTTGACGCCGAACCGCGTCAGCGACCATCCTCTTCGAAACGTAGAAGGCCGGTCCAAAGCCTCGTTAGAACAGCTCACACTTCAGGTTTGTTTTCCTTGGTCGCCTGAAACAAGAAACACAGCCATAAGACCCATGTCAGACTGAAATAACAGTCACAAGTTGACAAATCGGGTGGGAAAAATAAGAAGTCAAACATTAACATTGAAATATGCAATCAAATATCAGTATAACAATCATGAAAGAACATGTAATACATGAAGTAATCCATCCTGGGTGGGATAATCGTCGCCTCCGTGTCCAAATAGAATTGAAAATTCTTTGTCGCGTTAGCTGGAAAAATTTTCATTCTATGTCAGTCCACGGAGGCTCTAATTATGCTAGTTTAAAGTTGCTCCACTACAACAGACGCAACATCCACAATAGGTTTGTGGTAAAAGGTCTTAAAAGTGGACTCAGAGGACCAGTCCGCCGCAGTCATAATATCTTGCAACCTAGACCCAGTCGCTAAGGCTTTTGAGGCCATGGACCCTCTCACAGAGTGAGCACCAAAAAGGGAGGAATTAATTCCCGCTTGAGCCAATAACCAGATAATCCACCTGGCTAGAGAAGCGGAAGAGACTGGGCGGAAAGGTCTCTGAAGCGATATCAACAGTTGACCTGCCACATCATTCAAACAACTAAACCGAGACACCCACGAGGGATTTTGCCACAACGTACCACGAGAGAGTGCGTGAAGGCGCAGGGATTTATCATGACCCCATAACTATACGCCATGGTGAAACACATTGGAATAGTCACTGCCTGGAGGGACACGACATTTCGACGCCAATGAACCTAACATTGCTCGAGTCTCAAGATATTACAAAGGAATGTTCTGAGGCGTCATCACTTTTCTCTGCTTGAAATTGCGGCCGCTTTTGTCCGGGCAAAAACTTACATGAAAGAAGGACAGGTTCCTTTCCTGAGTTACTAAAATTGAGCTCACAAGAAAATCAATAAAGCCGTGAAAAAGCCCTGTGGGCGAAACGCGCGTCGGCTGCTGTGGTGCTACTCAGTGTTTATTTGAAATTAAAAGCATTCATCGAAAGAAGACTGTGATTGGACTACTACATCCTTTTTGAGAAATTATGAACTTTGGACTATAGGGTATAGAGTCGCTGTTGTAATGTTTGGAGAGTAATACAATGACATACTGGGTCATAGGGAATAATGATAAAGTGTGCTTGGGTGTAAAGTAATCAAGTTGGTGACTTGGGTTCAGCAGAATCCGTGGACATATTGACACTTTGGTGGGTAGGTGTCACACACCTTGCAGAGCACCTAGGCCTGAGTTGCCTTTGATATTGACTAGTTTTGCAAGAAAACCCCCCCCCAATTGTTCTGTTACACTAAACGGCGCATCAATTGAGCAGGTCAAGGTCATGACTTATCTAGGTGTGACACTTGACCATCAACTCAACTGGAATCCCCAACTGGAGACAACTAAACTTAAATTTAATCGTTTGGCCGGTTGTCTGGTCCAAGAACAAAATAAATCCTTTACAAAACGAATCACCCCCGCCCTAAAAATCTATGATGCCAAGATCATCGCTGCAACACTATATGGAGCCGATGTCTGGGGTTACAAGGACCTATCATGTTTGGCCATTGCCCAGAATAGATTCCTGCGGAACCTGGTAGGTCTCCCACAGTCTGCACCTATAAAACCCCTGTTACTGGATCTTGGTTGCAGACCTATCACTGAGCTGGCACAGTATCGCCTAGTGGCACTATGGCGCTGCCTCTGGACAACCCCAGAGCTTAGCTTTTTCTGCCGTGAGCTTGATGAGGTAAAATCATTGTGGGGCGCGCTAAAGATACCATGGCTCAGGGAAGTCAAAAACATTCTGCATATGATGGGCCTACCAGAGTTATGGTCTAACCCAGGGGGGTGCATCTTTCCATCTAAACCTGAGTTTAAGGCCCTTTTTTGGGCCTGGAAAAGATCTATTTTAGTAGCCCAATCTTCGGATGCAAATTTAACAGGTTTATTCTTGATGCATAAAGCCATTCCCTTTCTAGAGCAGTATTGGGATCTGATCTCCAAAGTATTAGACCGTAAACTGTACCACCAGTTCCGTACAGGTACCTTGCCTGTTAATTCCTTTACAGCGAAGTGGGTATCAAAAGCAGGAAGCAAGTGTTTCTGGTGTCCCGACCAGGAAGAAAGTGTTGGTCATCTATTCTTTGGTTGTCCTGTTTACCGATCCCCTCGTAACAAGTGGCTAAAACCCATATGTGTAACCCTGAACTGTAGCGGTCATCGAGATGCACTGACCAAATTACAAGAAATCAGATCAGAAACGGTTGTGGTTTGTGTTGCCAAATTTTTGGGTTGGTCTTGGCTGATTCGAGCTAAGAGATTGAATATGCTTTTAAATTGATTGTTTTAACCATATGCATTTTTTGGTATCCTGGTTGTTGTGTATTCTGTGGTTTCCAACGGTATTAACTTATGTGCATGTTGTAATCATCTTATTGTATCGGGGATCCGCTAGTGGAACCTTTTTATTGTGTATGGTTTGTATGTTGTCTCTTATGAATTGCTTTTATTCGAAATAAAGACATATAAACTGAAACTGACTAGTTTTCTTAGAGGACAAGGATAACAATCGGATGTGCGAACTCAATTAGGCAAAACCCACACCAGTGTGTTTCATAATTGCACAACACACAGGGGCAGATTTATGAAGGCCTTGCGCCGCCGGTGCGTCACTTTTTCCCATGTTAAAAATGACGCACCGGCGGCGCAAGGCCTTCATAAATCTGCCCCACAGTTTGCTATGGTGAGGAAAGGCAGGATAAGAAATGCATTTAGAATGAGTCTTAGTACGACGGGAAATTGTGAAAGAAACGCCAGACGGAGTAAACGCTCTACCTGCTAAATCCAGAGCACATACGCCAGACACACGTCTGCATGAAATAAGGCATAACAAAAGCGTCAATTTGGCAGACAATTGTTTGCGCGACAGCCCTTCAATGGCTGTCCAAGTTTTCAAGTACCTCAGAACTATGGAAACATCCCATAACGACTGATATCTAGGTTGAGGAGGATTCACCAACCTGATACCCCGTACTACCTTACAGACCAGGGGATGTTCCCCCACTGGTCTATCATCTACATGCGGATGTCCTGCCGAAATGGCCGATCTAAAATTGTTTACCATCCTATAAGCCATACCAGACTTAGCCAAGTCGGATAAAAAATTCACAATCACAGAGATACCGGATCCCAAG
Organism: Lissotriton helveticus; assembly: GCF_964261635.1. Lineage (NCBI taxonomy): Eukaryota > Metazoa > Chordata > Amphibia > Caudata > Salamandridae > Lissotriton > Lissotriton helveticus. The sequence continues at coordinate 418,292,571 of NC_136058.1, read as the reverse complement.
GGATCACTCTGTCGTTCACCTCACCAACGCACCCATCGTCGCCAAGCGGACTCGTAGCGTTTGTGCGTGGAAGGTGCCCAAGACTGGGAGAGAAAAAAGAGAGTGTCCTGTGAAACTCCCGGCACTTGCCAACGTCGCCGGAAAGTCTCCACGCCATGAGAGACAACTGACCTTGTAGGACTAAGGGATGATGAAGGCCCACTGGATCTGTCAACAACTCTGGGAATGACCTGATCCGAACCAGTGGAGCACATGATAAGCTCATTGCCACCGGAAACCAAGCTTGTGCCTTCCAACATGGGGATACTAAGAGTATTTCTGCCCCCTGCCTGCGTGTCTGTGCTAACAACCTCGGAATCATGACGAAGGGGGAGAGGCATATAGAATGCCCGTCTGAGCTGATCGCCAATGGATCCGGACGCCAACTGTAAAACAAGGGAAGCTGTCTGTTGAGTCGGGATGCAAACAGATCCAGCGCACACGGTCCCCATTTGGAATTGAATGCCTGGAACACGCTGGGATGAAGTCTCTAATCTCTGGAGTCCCTCAGAAATCTGGAATTCCAATCTGCCACCACATTGGACGAACCCGGAATGTATTCCCCCGTCACTGAAATGTGCTGAGCCAGGCAGTAGTGCCAAAAATCCTTGGCTATTTCCGCTAGAAGTCGGGATCTGGTACCGCCCAGATGGTTGATATACCGAACCACGGATACATTGTCCAGACGCAGAAGAATACAACAACTCGCTCGCTGAGGAGACAGAGTTCAAATCAAAAGACCCTGCCAATAGTTCCAGGCAGCTGATATGGAGTCGCAGCTCCTCTTGGGACCACCGACCCCCAGTCTCCATGGTCCCACAACGAGCACCCCAGCCCCACCGGCTGGCATCGGACTCTATGATGACATCCTGACTTGCCGCAAAGATGGCCCTGCCATTCCAAGCGTCCATGTGCTCTAACCACCAATTCATCTCCAAGCGCACCTCCCGCGAGATCGTTATCTGTTCTGCATAGTGAAGACCTCTGTGGAGATGCAGAATCTTCAACTTCTGTAAGGCCCTGTAATGTAATGGGCCAGGAAAAATCACCTGTATGGACACCGCCAACAAACCCACGAGGCGGGCTAACGTCCTCAATGATATAGTCTGAGAGGCAAGCGCTCTCCTCAATTCTTTCCTGATCGCTGTCCTCTGTTTGAGAGGCAAAAGCAGTTGAGAGGTCAAGGAATTTATCTGAAAACCTAAGAAATCAATTATTTGTGAGGGTACCAGAAGAGATTTCGGAACGTTGAGGAGAAATCCCAACTGGATAGTCCAAGATAGATGAAGTTGCACCACCTCGACCGACTGACCCATGATCAGAATGTCGTCCAGATAGATTATGAGCCTGACTCCTCTTTCCCTCAACCATTGAACAACCGGTCTCATGAGTTTCGTGAAACACCATGGAGCAGACGAAAGACCGAAGGGAATAGCCGAAAACTCGAACCACTGATTGCGCCATTGAAATTGTAGGAAGCGCCGGTGAGGCGGGAAAATGGCGACCACCAGATAGGCTTCTTTCAGGTCCAACCGAACCATCCAATCCTGACTCAACAACATGTCTCTCAAGAGATGAATCCCCTCCATCTTGAAATGGCAGTAGACCACTCCCACATTGAACTCTTTCAAGTTCAGAACCAGACGAAAACCTAGATCTTTCTTGGGAACCAAGAAGATCGTACTCACAAAACTGTGCGGATGAAGATCCGTCTGCACTATTGCCCCTTTGGCTAGTAACGAGTGAACTTCCTCGTTGATGAAACTCATTTCTAATGGGGAAAAATGTAGTGGTCTGGGAGTCAACGATTGCGAAGGAGTCGCATAAAATTCGATGTGAAAGCCCCGAACCATCTGACTTATCCATGGGTCGGGAGTCAGGGCCTCCCATCTGGGAAGGAACTGCGCAAGACGACCTCCCACCATATGATCCCCACAATGTAAAATGGGTACCTGCATAGGAAGAATCTCCAGACTGGAACTGTTGACCTTTGTAACCTCCTTGTTGTCCACGACCCCTGTCACCTCTGTTGCGGGTCGGGTAGAATTTTGATCTTTGGGAACCACCTCTTCCCCGTTTTTCTGCACCTCTAGAAGTCTGATTACCACCTCGGCCGGACTCTCGACCTCTGTAACGGCCGGCCCTATTAAAAACACATGAGTGAAAAACTCGTTTGATGTTGGCCTCTGCCTTATCCAAGGAAGAAAAAGTGGCCACATATTTGCCCATCTTTTTGACAAAGTCATCGCCAAACAACATGCCATTTGCCATGGAACCCGGTTCCGTAGTAGCAATCTCAGCCAGTTGGGGATCAATTCGCATAAGAAAATACCTTCTTCTCTCCGTGGATAAAGCCACGTTGGCATTGCCTAGAAAACACATGGCGTGTTGCTCCCATTCCATGATGTCAGAAGGATCCAGGGGAACACCCTTATCCTTAGCTGTAACAGCAGCATCTAATATCTTAGTCAGCAGACCAGAGATATCTAACATTTTGTCTCGGCACCCTTTCTAAGCCCTATCCAAACCTTTTTTGGGATCTTTGGCGAATTTTCGCATGAATGCCGCCATGTTAGGGTCCAATTCTGGCGTATCCGCCACTTTCCCCAACAACGAAGGTTGGGGACATTCCGAGCGCAAGGTGGCCCTGACCTGGCTCTCAAAACTCTGCCGCAAATTATTTTGCACATAGTGCGCCACCTCAACACAGGGAACCCATTCAGTGGACCTAGGATGAATCAAGTTTTGTGGATTAAAAAGCAAGTTCTTTGATGTCACATCCTCCTGTGCATCACAAAACATATGTTTTGTCTATTTGACCTTCTTCTTGGGTTTCACTGAGTCGTCAGAATTTGTTGTATCCAGGGTAGCCGGAGAAGACTGTTCTTGCGTATCCCTGCTTGCCAAGGAGCCGTGGTCCTTAAGAACATTCTTCGCCATATTAATCAGGACTTCAGCCGAAGCCTGTGGGGCAGAAGTGTCCTTACTAGAAGACCTAGACTTTATTTTACCAAAAGATTTAAGGGGTTTTGCTAGGGGCTTCAAGGCCTTGATAAGTGTCTTATTCACCAAACCCCGTACGTGGGTATCCTGGGCTTCTACTGGGTTCTCCTCCAAGTCATCCTAATAATGCTCCTGATATTCCTCATATTCATTGTACTCAACCCACTGTCTTCCTCCTCAGCGTAGTAGGTCATTATACGGTATAGTATAGGAGGTCTGAAGGAGATTCTGGGGGGGGAGTAACCCAAGGGCAAAGAAGACCTCCTGAAGGCTTTTCTGAGTAGAAAAAACCTGGGTCTCAAAAAGATAAAAAATAGAATCAAAATAATAACTATGGAACAAAAATATAAAGTTCTATATGATTGTTTTATATAAATATCCAAATATCTATAGTAGTGGCAGGAGCTTGCCCTAAAACTCCCCTAGTGCCAAGCACTGATCCTGAAAAACGCTCCGGTAAGCGTTAAATGAGCAGAGAATTTGTGACAGGCAACACTGTTGCTGATGCGCGAAGAGCCGATGACAGAAAACGAAACCAGCTCTTCGCGCATGCGCACAATGTCAGGAATCTGGGGCTGTAACGAGCCTGCTTCCCTCGCGCACCGAAGTGCTCAGCTCCGCTCCCTCGCCACTGCCCACAAAGCGAAAACACTGTGGAGTGGCACCGAAGCCTCAAACTCCGTGAAAGAAGTCGCGCGTGCACAATAGAGAGCAGCGCGATGTCAGGCCAATAAAATATATAAAATAAAATAACGAGCGCGCATGACGGAAGGGCATGAAAGCCCTCAAACCTTCTGAAAAATAAACGCAAGTAGTAGATACAAGAAATGCGATAGAGCACACTATACACAATAAAGTTAAACAGTCAATTTAACACCACAATAAATACAAGAAATAAGGAGTCACTGATCTCGCTGCTGCAGCAGCAAAGAAAGAGGAAGTGACGACAACTTCGTGGACATTTATTCATGGTAGTGTCTACTGATTGGTGCAGACCTGGAGGGGGTTGTCCTTTCGGGGTATGCTGTTTAAAGTTTAACCCTTTGCTGCTGTTTGTGTAGTAAAGATTGAGAAGCATAATTTGAGCCTCCGTGGACTGACATAGAATCTGTCGTCTCAGTCTCTTTGACACTTACTTCTTTCAAGCAGCGACGTGGTTGTGGGTGGAGGTATTGGTACCGCACCATGTTTGTACAACCTGCAAAGACACCACTAGTTTTAGCCAAATTGTGGAATATTGTTCAATTCATGGGCATTCTGTATTACAAATGAACTGGAACTGCTATTTCGGCTGGTTTCAATGCATTGAGGTTCAATGCTTTTGATACACTAAGGGGCAGATTAACAAGCCCCTTGCGCCACTTTTGCATCACTTTGAACATGGGAAAAGTGATGCAAAAGTGGCGCAAGGGGCTTGTAAATCTGCCCCTAAGTCTTTGATGATTTATCAGTACATATTCTGAGTATGACGGATCGTGAATTGAATTGTGACGTTGCCGCCGAGCTGGACCCCACTGGAAGAGGCAGCAGTTGAACTGATTCCACTGCTTCCACCCTTGCTTGCTTCCTGTCGTTCCACCCCGAAGGGTCTTCACTTAAACCTTTCCACAGACTGTTGCGAGTCCCCATAGGGCCCACTGTCATTTTACCCTAAGGTAGCCTAACTACACATGTTGTCGGCTGCTTTTGCTTTGCACACGTTACGAGGTAACACGCTTGTTTTTGTGCCTTTCTGTGATTTTAGAAATAGATTGCACATGTTTTATTAGCCAGCTCTTCTGCTGGGAGTCAGTCTGAACGTTTCGTCCAAGGCCGAGACTTGCCTTTTTCAAAATAGAGAGAAGAATTTCTAGCAGGTGAAAGGTCCGGGGACGAGCTCACCAGCTCTGCACAATTTGAGATGCAGACCAGCTAACGGCAAATGCCAGGTATGACGCGTAGTATCATCCGGGAGATCACTGATATATTATTGTGAGGCCGGCTTATGCAGATGCACCGTTAACCATGATAGGGCTTTTCATTGGGTACGGTTAATTAGTGATGCTAATTACACTACTAGGTTTTGTATGCTTTCTAGTTGCAGCACGGTTGCTTCATAATAGTGCACAATAGTTTCAATAGATATTGTAAACTGTTCTTGTGTCTTATTTTTGTTTATTATGGACATGCCGGCGTGAGAGAATGAGAGGTGATGACCTGTTACCGTGGGTCCCTCAGGGGACTAGTGTGTTGTGTGCCAATGTGCCAACTTACCTCTTACTCTGGGAATGATAGGAGGGCAGATGAGGCACTATGGGCTAGTCTGGATTGTGGCCCTGAGGTACTGATGTGGTATGGTGACTCATTCCTACATACTTACGTTCTGTGATCCCAGGCATAGTTCTGGTCCCAGGTGAGTTCTGCTGAGGGTTTGGATTGTACAGTATAGGGCGCTAACGCATTGCAGTAAGGGTGTGTAGTGATGGACAGGAAGAACAAGCGTAGGGCGGTGCCACAAGTATAGAGGAAAACCCTGAAGCCTCTCAGAGGCGATCAGACACAAAATGCCTGAACACCACACAAAATTCAACAGCAGGTACTGGGCACACGCTAGGTACAAACAATACTATGTAGTTTGGTAGATTGAGACAAAACAATGGACACCGATAGAATCGTGAAGACAATATATTAAACTTTATATATGTCTTCTTTCTTTTGTATTCTTACAGAACGCCAGCCAACAGGTGTTTCATCAGCACATCCCGTCTGACCCAGACCAGGAGATACACCGCCTCTCCAGGAGACCGCATCCCAGTCGTATCCGACTGCACGTGCAAGACATCCGTCGCCCATCGACCCTTGCCTTTTCACTCTCTCAACGTGATTTTCGTCTTTATCACCGGACCCACCGCTCAGAACACAAACGCCGCTCACAGCCCTGATGAGTCACAGGCATTGTCCTGCTGATGAAACACGTGTCGGCTGGCGTTCTGTAAGAATACAAAAGAAAGAAGACATATATAAAGTTTAATATATTGTCTTCACGATTCTATCGGTGTCCATTGTTTTGTCTCAATCTACCAAACTACATAGTATTGTTTGTACCTAACGTGTGCCCATTTTCTGCTGTATAGTTCTGGTCCCAAACAGAATCCCTGCAACAATACCAGCACCTTACATCACAATATCAATAACAATATGCATTTCATATGTAATGCCTTTACCAGGCAGAGGGCATGGTGTATGGTTCTAGTGCCAAGGAGCATCAGCCAATCCCCGAGTCTGGGACCTGGAGGTATCCGGGTCTGACCTCATCAGCCTTGACAGGGACTAAACTCAGTGTACTCGTTCGAGCTCTCGCACTGTGATTGTACCCACTGGTTGCGCAGTAGTGAGAACTGAGTGGGAGCACTTCCTGCTGCCCTACGCTCTATGTGGGCTAGATGCATGCCAAGATGCTTCTGTCATCCCTCAGAGTGGACGCAGCTTCAGCAGCATCCTGACCTCCGTCAGTCCATCTGAGAGGCTCTTCCTTCACCAGCAGAAGCTTCTCCAGCCACAGATATTTTTTGCATCAGTGACTACCCCTCCGTTTCCAGCTGAGCGAGGTCCAGATAAGGCTTTCGTGTGCGGGATCTACCACTTCAAAACAGGAGGTTTGTGGTGCACCTTGGATCAGAGAAGGATGAAGGTGCTGCCCGTACTAGGTCAAGGAGAAGGACCCCTCTATGAGGACGGTATCTATCCTGGACAAGACCCCTGACTGAGACCTCATGGAGGACTGCCCAAGGGAGACAGCCTGACAAGCAGCATTGTGGCTCGGCTGCAGCTGTCCATCGGAGGGTGAGGGCAGGAGACCCATTGGGTCCAGAGTGTAACGTGATGCGATCTCCGCTGCTACACCTATGTGTTGGCACCTCCTCTCCTCGATGTAGCCTTCATCCCCTGCCCTCACCCTCCTATGGGGCTCTTGGTCCCATCCTTAGGACTTTAGTTACCAAGGCCACCTCGCAGTGGAGTGTGATCCTGCTCACCCCACACCGTGTATACCCTCTCACCACAGTTTGGTAAGAGTGGAGCCCACAATATCTATCACTTAGGTCCTGATGACTGCTGCGGACCCTACTGGGCCACCAGGCAGAAACATGTCGACCCTTTGACATCGGTGGGAGGACAAATACATCCCCAACTCACCGACCACATTTTTAAAACACCATATAGATGCAAGCAATATTAAACTTAATTTGACATCTGTAATGGTTTTTTAACTCACTTTTTTCTGTAAGGGGCCCCACTTAGTATAGAAGTGCATCCCTGTCTCCAGGTGTATGCCCACCCTCGATCGAACCACCCTCTCAGGACAGCCTGCCCCAAGCCCCGTGCTCCTCCATCCGTTTGTTTATTTATATATTTTTATATAGCGCAAACTTTACCCCGAGGTGTCAGAGCGCTTTACAATAGAGCAGGTAAATTACATAAGGAATGAGAGTAGCACGAAGGTCGGTAACACTACTTATAGGTACTTGTGTTGAAAGTTACATATTAACAACTTACAGATACATTCAGGATTACAAAATACGAAAAGATGGCGCGATTAGGGTTACACAAGCACTAAATACAAATTTACAAAATTGAGCTCTCATGAGTGTCAGGTGGCAATCAGGGTCATGACCTGTGATGAGGTGAATTATTAGAAGTGTCTTTGGAAGTGATGAGTTTTAAGTTCTGTTTTGAAAGTCCGGAAATAGGACGTGGTCCGGAGAATTGTAGGTAGCGAGTTCCAAATTCTGGTCGCGTTTCCTGGAAAGGACTGCACCGTGAGTCTTTCCCTTTTGAAAGTTGGAGGTTCGAGCAGTGCATTTTCAGCTTTGTGTGAAGGTCTGGAGCCGCCTGGTATTTTGAGTTTATAGGCCAGGTAGCGAGGGGCGGAAGTGTACAAGGCTTTATGGGTGGTGCAGGCAGTCTTGTAAATAGACCCAGCTTCAATGGGAAGTCAGCGAAGAGAAATCAGTATGGGTGTAATATGATCTTTTCTTTTGGCTCAATAGATGAAAGGTGCTGCTGAATGGAGGATGGATTTTAGAGGGGATAGGTGGGTTTTGGAGAATCCTGTAAGGAGAGAATGACAGTAGTTCAGTCTGCAGAGAACCAAAGATTGGACAAGAGTTGTTAGGTATAGCCCAGGAATGAAACACTGAACCCCCCAGAGGTGGCGCAGTTCGCAGCATGCCTTCTTGGCCATGGTGTTGATTTGGGAATGTAAGCTGAGTCTTTTGTCCAGGATGACACCTAGGGATTTGAGACTGTCAACGATGTTAGGTTTGATGTTAAGAATGTTCAGACTGTCCATCCATGATTGAACAGACGGTAGAGAGTTAAAGGTTGAGAAAAGAATGAACTCGGTTTTGGATGGATTCAGAATTAGATGATGAGATGAAGTCTAGTCTTGGATGGAGTTTAGGGTGGTGTTGAGGATTTAAATGCTGTGTACAGAAGACACCCTTAGGGAGAGTTGAGTGTCATCTGCATAGGGGTAATAATCCCAGACTTTTTTAGAAGGTTTCCCAGCGGTTCCATGTAAAGATTGAAACGGGTGGGTGCGAAGATCGAGCCTTGAGGGGCACCTTGATCCACAGCCTTTGATGTAGGGAGACAGGGAAACGGCCACTACAACACGGCCGTTTCCACGAATACATTAACCACGCATGCATTACAACGCATGCGTGGTTAACACGAAAGCCTTTACCACGCATACCTTTACTACGAGGTATGTAGTAAAGGCATATGTGGTAAAGGTTCAAAATAAACAAGTGGGGCTTGGGGGGGTCTCCCCCCCAAATAAAACCCTCACCTGAAATCACGTCATATTATGCAGGCAATCGTTGTCATTTAAGAGGAAACGGGAAAAAACTTCTGTTTCCTCTTAACGACGTACAACGTCACCACGCAAGAATTAGAGGAAAAGGTTATGCCTTAAAAAATCATTCCGTTGTAACGCATGCGTGGTTAAAGCATGCGTTGCAACGGAATGCGTTGTATAAACATACAACCAGGGAGACAGTTTGCTATTTCAATCTTCTAAGGTCTGCCTGAGAGGTATGATTCAAACCATTAAAGCACCGCGGCTTCAAATCCGATTGTATGTTTTAATGTGTTCAGAAGAGAGATAAGATTAACAGTGTCAAAGGCTGCGGATGGGTCCAGAAAGATCAGGAGACAAGACTTGCTTGAGTCAAGTACTTGCAGCCCCCTTGTGTTTGCCAGTTCCCCGTTAGGTTTCCCATTAAGTGGGCGAGCGGTGGCAAAACACTAAATGGCCGAACTCCCTACAGGCTGTAAAAAGGGGCCCTTGTATAGCCGCCAAGGTTTCAGTTTGATTATGTGTGACAGACAGCTAACCCGATACCTCAAAGAAAACAGAATCCTGGACCCTGCCCAGTCAGGGTTCCGCAGCAACCACAGCACCAAGACTGCCCTCATTGCCGCCATCGACGACATCAGGACCCAGCTGGACAACGGCGAGACCGCAGCACTCATCCTCCTAGACCTCTCTACTGCCTTCGACACCGTCTGCCACCGCACACTACGCGCACGCCTCCACGCCACAGGGATTCGAGACAAGGCTCTGGATTGGACTACGTCCTTCCTCTCTGGCAGAACCCAGAGCGTCCGCCTCCCCCATTCCGTTCCAAAGCCTCCGAGAGCATCTGCGGCGTACCCAAGGGATCCTTCCTCAGCCCGACACTGTTCAACATTTACTTGGCCCTCTTGCACAGGTAGCCCGACAGCACGACCTCAGCATACCCTCCTATGCCGACGACACTCAGCTGATCCTCTCCCTTACCAAGTACCCCATCACAGCCAAAGCCAACCTCCACGAAGGAATGAAGGCCATCGCCGACTGGATGAAAACCAACTGTCTGAAGCTGAACCCAGACAAGACGGGGGTCCTTATTCTCGGCTCCAACCCTTCAGCCTCGGGGGACTCCTGGTGGCCGACGGCACTGGGGGCAGCCCCAACACCCACCGACCACGCACGCAACCTGGGAATCATCCTCAACTCAATGCTCTGAATGACTAAGCAAGTCAACGCCGTCTCCTCCTGCTTCAACACCCTCCGCATGCTCCGCAAGATCTACAGATGGATCCCGACAGATACAAAAAGACAGTCACCCAGGCCCTCTTCAGCAGCAGACTCGACTACGGAAACGCCCTCTATGCGGGAGGCCCGACCTAGCTCATCAAACGACTACAACGCATCCAAAACGCCTCGGCATGACTGATCCTCGACGTACCACGCTACGGCCATATCACCCCCTCCTGAGAAACCTGCACTGGCTCTCCGTCAACAAGAGAATATCCTTCAAGCTCCTCATCCACGCACACAAGGCACTCCACAAGACTGGCCCAGCCTACCTCAACAGACGGCTCTCCTTCTACATCCCCAACCGCCAGCTCCGCTCCGCAGACCTCTCATTCGCCACCGTCCCACGCACCTGAAGAACAACTACCGTGGGAGATCCTTCTCCCACCTCGCCGCCAAGACATGGAACACCCTCCCACTGAGCCTAGGAGAGACCCAAGACCTGCTGACCTTCAGGAGGATACTCAAGACCTGGCTGTTCGATCAGTAGCAGCCCCCCGGCGCCATGTGACCCTCGTGGGTATGTAGTGCGCTTTACAAATGATTGATTGATTGACTTCTTCACGTGTTCTGTGTGTTTATGTGTGATATTGCCATCCCGTATGTGTGACACTTAGAGTGACACTTCATTGTGAGTAGAACAAAGCTGTTATGCCATTCTAATGGGACTAATATTAATAAAAGCCCTCTTTGTGCACGTAATTATGGGGCACATTTATGTGTGGTTTTGCGTCGTGCATGCAGCACGCAATGTGGTGCATGCGCAATGCAAGCCCAAAATGCAATTTATGAAGCCAAGAATGGCCACCTTGCGTGGCCCTGAGTTGCTTCATAAATTCAGAGCAAATCACGCAGCTGCCCTGAGAAGGTGTTGCATGGGTGTTTTCCTTTCAACTTCCATGGATTTTGATGCATTACTAGATTTTCTAAAAGTGGTAGACCTGGTAACATGCCAAAATGCTATGCCTTCCCAGGTGAGGTGTATCTTTTTCTTTGTCCTCATTCTGCAGCACACAATGCCTCTCAGGCAGTGGCGGCCACAAAGGGAGTGCTGCGGGGCAGTTGGGCAGGGGAGGGGCAGGGTGAGGGTGTAGTGGAGTCGGACATATGAGTTGGCGATACAGCGAGCGCAAAGTGAATAGTTGTATTTAATTACTTACTTACTTTACTCCTTGCCATTGTATGTCCGACTCCACCACACCCCCACCCTGCCCCTCCCACGCCCCGCCAAACGCACGCAGCACTCCCCCGGTGAGCTGTCACTGTTCTCAAAATTGTTTTTGTGCAGGAAGCAACTTCCTGCACAAAACAATTCTACATGCAACACAAAGGAAACATCGTTTACAGCGCGGGGATTACATAGCAATGCTATTACATCGCGGTTTTCACAACGCAAGTCGTTACAACAACCTACCTCTGGCTCTAATAAAGATAACAAATGGCTCTGAAGAAGAGAAAAAATGAATTCAGAGGACAGAAGCAGGAGGGACCTACCTCTGGCTCTAATGAAGAGAACAAATGGATGCAGAGGACAGAAGCGGGAGGGACCTACCTCTGGCTCTAATGAAGTGAACAAATGGATGCAGAAGACAGAAGCGGGAGGGACCTACCTATGGCTCTGATGAAGAGAACAAACAGATGCAGAGGACAGAAACGGGAGGGACCTACCTATGGCTCGAATGAAGATAACAAATGGATGCAGAGGACAGAAGCGGGAGGAACCTTGGTCTGGCTCTAATGAAGATAGCGAATGAATTCAGAGTACAGAAGTGGGAGGGACCAACCGCTGGCTCTAATGAAGATAACGAACAAAGGCAGAGGACAGAAGCCGGAGAGACCTACCTCTGGCTCTAATGAAGAGAACAAATGGATGCAGAGGACAGAAGCTGGAGGGACCGATCTCTGGCTCTAATGAAGCTAACGAATGAACGCAGAGGACAGAAGCGGGAGGGACCTACCGCTGACTCTTTAATGAAGAGAGCGAACGGATGCAGAGGACAGAAGCAGGAGATATCTACTGTTGGCTCTAACGAAGATAACGAATGGATAACGAGGATAGAAGCAGGCGGGACCTACCTCTGGCTCTAACCAAGATAACGAATGAACATTGAGGACAGAAGTGGGAGGGACCTACCTCTGGCTCTAACCAAGATAACGAATGAACATAGAGGACAGAAGTGGGAGGGACCTACCTCTGCGCTCTAATGAAGATAACAAATAAATGCAGAATACAGAAGCGGGAGGTACCTACTTCTGGCTCTAATGAAGATAACGACTGAACGCAGAGGACAAAAGCGGGAGGGATCTACCGCTGGCTCTCTAATGAAGAGAACGAATGGATGCAGAGGACAGAAGCAGGAGGGACCTACCTCTGGATCTAATGAAGATATAGAATGGATGCAGAAGACAGAAGCAGGAGGGACCTACCTCTGATCTAATGAAGATAAAGAATGGATGCAGAAGACACAAGCAGAAGGGACCTACCTCTGGCTCTAAAGAAGATAACGAATGGATGCAGAGAACAGAAGCAGGAGGGACCTATCTCTGGCTCTAATGAAGATCAATGATGAATACAGTAACCAAATGCACAGCTCGAACTGGGCTCTCCTGCTGCACCTCAGTTAGACGAGATAAAGTATTCACTCTGCACGCTCTAACAACTCGCAAAGAGTTTCAAGATTTATTGTCAGTCACTTAAGGAAAGAAAAGTTTACTTTACCATTTCATCTACGGCCTGCCTTTAAAATGTCAATGGGTGTTGATTTACAAAAAATAACTATTCAGTAAGAAGTAAAAGTCTGCAACACATGTGGACAGAAGAATCAGTGATGTCCTTAGCAGACTACCACCAGCTGGACAGGGTATGGAAAGGAACAATGTGCAGCACAGAAAGAGCAGAAATATGTGTTGCTGCCCCACTGAGATCCCTGAGTGCACGCACAAATAGCAAGAACAATGTACATTTGATGGAACCTTTTGCACAAAATGTATGTTACTGTGGAGGGAGGTGGATTGGTCGAGCAAATGATCTTGACAGTAGGGGAGATGTGGCCACCACTATGGCTTAGCAAACCTTGCTGCTGATTCGCCGAGCTGTAATCCATCCCTGTAACCTTTTCATTAGGAGATTTACACCCAGTGAGTTTTGGAGATTCAGGAGTGATCCACCGACTGCCCGTGGCTAGGATTTTCTGGATTAAAATGGACAAAAACTAATTTCAGATATTACACCGTTAGATAACAGAATCATTTCTGATATCATTAATTAAATGCTGTTCAGGGCTTAGTATGTTAATTAGGGATGGACTGAACTGGGACCCCAATGGCACTGAAATGGATGGTGCCTCGGGCCCCAACTGGAAAAAGAATGTGTGTATGCGAAGGGGGGATTATAAGCCTCAATAGCATCTTGAGTTCTCTTGTTTAGGACTGGAGTGACAAGGTAAGGATACATCACACATCCGTAACTGTAGTATGCAAAAGGCACTCCTCCACACTGACAAATATAACATGAAAGACGAGTGTAATAACACAACACCTAGTAAGACCTTAGTCACCCAACTGAACTCATTCAGCACCAAACAGAGCTAGATAGGTGCGCACTGATCAGACTGCACTCAAGAAAATGCCCTTCGTGCCCTCTCGGTGTTGTTTGATATGATGATCACGAGACCTTCCTCTACCGTAAGGCGTGGCATTGATGGAAATGTCTCAATGCCTCACACCTGCCTCCAGGACTCTGCACCACTAGGGAATACCAAGGTCTAAAAGAGCTCACAGGAAGGAGCTGCCAGCGACCAACCTCAAGCTGAAGCTTGGTTGAAGGGGATAATCAGGTCCTTCCCTTCATTATCAAACACAGGAACTGTTGAGGCCATTTTAGAGACGAGATTGTAAAACTGGAGAATTGATTTTTGCTTCAGTCGCTGCTTCCTTTGATGTGCGTATGTCCTTGAGTGAGATGGGAAGTATGCACTGAGTGAGACAGGAAGTATGCACTGAGTGAGACGGGAAGCATGCACTGAGGGAGAAGGGAAGTAAGCACTGGCCAAGCATGCTGCGGGAGGGCCACCCCTGCAGAATGTAATGAGGTGCCCCAGAGTATCCCGTATTTCACAGCTATTTATTTAACTTGGCCTCAGTAGGGGCCTCCATGACAGTAGAGGGTCCTGCAGGAATGTGGAACCCCATGAGCTACAGGGGCTTGTGTTAGGGCCGCAGCGGTTTAACCTCTTCTCCCATCACTCTCACACAGTAACCCAAGAGATGCAGAAGAGAAACAGAGCTAAGGTGCGGGTCTCCCAGTAAAACGAATAAACCTCCCCATCCCACTGAAGAGTAAAATCAATAAGCACCGACTATCCAGTCCTCAAGGACGCTACAAGAAGCAGCCTAGGCATCACCTCATAACACGCAACACAGCGGCACACGCTTAAAAGCCTTCACTGAGCCAAGGCTCAAAAGTAATACCCAGTGAAGCTGCTCCCCCATTCCACTTCAAAGGGGAACAAGCAGCATGAATTCTCTAAAGTGGACGGAAGTGTGAAGGCAGCGAGAAGCCTGGCCCCTGGGGAACTTATTGGGGCAATAAAGTCAAACGGAGTCAAATCAGTTTTATCATGTTTTCCGTCCTGATAAAAACACCAAACAGAAAAAAAAGATGGGGCATTAGTCAACGCTATTCAAGATAATATTGCATTTTCGGAGAAACTTTCTGGTGGTCTTATGTTTGACAATTCTCACATTGGCCTCCTCAAAGAAAAAGCAACACATTTCGGAAATGATCTAAAAACGCCGCTTGTCTTTCTTTCTGCGCATTAATGCTTGCTCAAACGGAAACTTTAAACGTTTCTGAAAGATTTACATCTTTTTTTCTTTTTTAATTCTTTTTTTCCTAATTGGCTGCCACATGCATCAACATTAGGATTTGCGATTCCTAAATAGCGATTTTTAAGGAATCGCAATTTGGGAATTGCAAATCCTAATGCATGTAGGAATCGCAAAATAAATTGTGATTCCTTAACCCGTTTACCGCGGCGGCGATTCAGCCAAGGTGCGGCGGGTTTAATGAGTGGGCGGGGCCGCACCAGCCTAGGGATGTGCGCAGCACTACGAAAGTAGTGCGTGCGACGGCCGTTGGTGACTGAAGCACGCAAGGGGTTAATATTACCTAATAGCACTTTGAAAAATGCATTTTGGGGGCTTTTTCAATGCATTTGCAAATTACCATCAACTTGAAGCTGATGGTAATCAGCATTTTCTAAATGCACAGTTCGCATCTAGGAAAGGCAACTTGCAGCGCATTAGGGAATGACAAATTGCAATTCCCTAAATACATTCACAATATAGGTAATCGCAAAAATTTGCAATTACCCAGTTTGCAAATGCCAAGGCTTTTAATGCTTTAGAAAAGTCCTTTTTGCCCTCGCAAATGGGCTGATTCAATGCTTGATGCATGTGGCCCTTGGTCTTCTAAAGCTATAAAACCGAGGCTTGGCCTCTGTGATTTCCGACAATCAATCAATCAATCAGAACATTTGTAGAGCGCACTACTTACCCGTGAGGGTCTCATGGCGCTGGGGGGGCGCTACTACTGCTTGAATAGTCAGGTCTTGAGGAGTCTTCTGAAGGTTAGCAGGTCCTGGGTCTGCCGTAGGAGGATGGGGAGGGTGTTCCAGGTCTTGGCGGTGAGGTGGGGAACGATCTGCCACCGGAGGTCGCTCTTCGGATGTGGGAGACGGTGGCGAGGGCGAGGTCAGCGGAGCGGAGCTGTCGGTTCGGGGTGTAGAAGTTGAGTCGCCTGTTGAGGCATGCTGGTCCGGTGTTGTGGAGTGCCTTGGGTGCGTGGGTGAGGAGCTTAAAGGCGATCCTCTTGTTGGGTAGCCAGTGCAGGTCTCTCAGGTGTGGCTGCAGTGAGGGATGTCGAGGATCAGACATACAGAGGCGTTTTGAATGCGCTGAAGTCGTTTCAGAAGTTTGTCCGAGGCTCCTGTGTAGAGGGTGTTTCCGTAGTCCTGCCTGCTGCTGACGAGGGCCTGGGTGACTGTTCTTCTTGTTTCGGTGGGGATCCACCTGTAGATCTTGAGGAGCATGCGGAGGGTGATGAAGCAAGAGGATGAGATGTCATTGACCTGCTTTGTCATGGAAGTGTGGAGTCCCAGGTTACGTACATGGTCGGTGGGTGTTGGTGCTGCTCCCAGTGCGGTTGGCCACCAGGAGTCGTCCCAGGCTGAGGTGGTGGAACAGAGGATGAGGACTTCCATCTTGTCTGAGTTTAGCTTCGGTCGGCCATTCTTCATCCACTCGGCGATGACTTTTATCCCTTCATGGAGGTTGGTTTTGGCGGTGAGGGGGTCCTTGGTGAGGGAGAGGATCAGCTGAGTGTCGTCAGCGTAGGAGATGATGTTGAGGTCATGTACTCAGGCGACGTAGGCGAGCGGTGCCATGTAGATGTTGAACAATATCAGGCTGATGGATGAGCCTTGGGGTATGTCGCAGATGATCTTAGTGGCTTCGGAGCGGAAGGGGGGAGGCAGACGCTCTGGGTTTTTCCGGAGAGGATGGAGGTGGTCCAGTCCAGAGCCTTGTCTTGGATCCCAGCATCGTAGAGGCGTGTGCGTAGGGTACGGTGGCAGGTGGTGTCGAAGGCAGCTGACAAGTCCGGGAGGATGAGGGGTGTGGTTTCTCCATTGTCCAGCAGGGCCCTGATGTCATCAGTGGCGGTGATGAGGGCTGTTTCTGTGCTGTGGTTGCTGCGGAACCCGGAATGAGAAGGGTCCAGGATACTGTTCTCCTCAAGGTAGAGGGTCAGTTGTCTGCTGAAGGTCTTCTCAATGACCTTTGCCGTGAACCGGAGGAGGAGGGAGATGGGCCGGACGTTTTTCAGGTCCTTGGGGTCAGCCTTGGATTTTTTGAGTAAGGCTTTGATCTCTGCGTGCTTCCAGCTCTCCAGGAAGGTCGCTGTCTTGAAGGAGAGGTTGATGGTTTTCCGGAGATGGGGTGCAATGGTGGTGCAGGCTCTGTTGAAGATGTGTTGTGGGCATGGATCTGATGGAGATCCAGAGTGGATGGAGTTCATGATTTTGATGGTGTCGTCGTCGGTTATGTTAGTCCAGGTGAACAGGGGGTCGGCGTGGATGGTGACCTTGGGGATGGAGGTCTCAGCGGTTTTCGGGGTGGTCGTGGCATTGAAGCTGTCATGGATGTCTGCAATCTTGCAATGGAAGAAGGTGGCAAGGGAATTGCACAGGTCTTGCGAGGGTGGTATATCGTTGGTGTTGGAGCTGGGGTTGGAGAATCCTTTCATGAAGTTGATGAGTTCTTTGCTGTTGTGTGCGTTGCTGTCTAGGCGGTCTTTGAAGAAGGTCCTTTTGGCGGATCTGATGAGGAGATGGTGTCTGCAGGTGACGTTCTTGTGGGCTGCGTAGCAGTCCGGTGTCTGTTCGCGGTGCCATTTCTTCTCTAACTTTCGGCAGGTTTGCTTGGAGGCCTGGAGGTATTCAGTGAACCAACTGGCTTCCTTGCCGGTGTGTCTGTTGGAGGGTTTCTTGATCGGGGCAAGGCTGTTGGCGCAGTCGTCGAGCCATTTTCTGAGGTTGCAAGCAGTGGTGTCGGGGTCGGTGGGGCCACTAGGTGGGCTCCGGGCGAGGGTGGTGGTTAGCTGGTCTTCAGGGACTTTGCTCCAGCAGCGTCGGGGGATCTGTTGGGTGCTGTGGTGCGTGGTGGGTTTCCGGAAGGTGAAGTGGATGCAGCAATGGTTGGTCCAGTGGAGTTCGGTGGTGTGGTTGAAAGAGACAAGGGAGCTTGCAGAGAAGATGGGCTCAAGCGTGTGGCTGGCAAAGTAGGTGGGTGTTGTGACGAGTTGTCTAAGTCCGAGGTTGGCAAGGTTGTCAATCATGGTGGTGGAGTTGGTGTCGTTGTTGTTCTCGAGGTGGAAGTTCAGGACCCAGAGGAGGATGTAGTCTGTGGAGGCGAGTGCGTGTGAACTGACGAAGTCGGCAATGGAGTCGCTGAACTATGGTCGGGTCCGGGGGGTCTGTAGTCTAGGGTTCCTCTGAAGGTGGTGTTGGGATCAGTGTGGATCTGGAAGTGCAGGTGTTCGGCGGTGCTGAGGGTGTCGACAGGCCCATTTGAGAGTGTTTTAAGTAGCATCAAAGGTAATTATCCACAACATAATGTTCAGAACAGCAGTAAACTGCATGTTTTCGTATGTGCTTGAAGTGCTATTCCCAAAATGTGCACACAGAAAATAACAAGAGACAAAAAAGGGGTTCCAAGTCCCCAAATAGCAAAGAAAGCTTTGAGGATTCGTGGCTAGGATAACAATAAAACACTTTAAAATATGAGCACTTCGTAAGGACAAAGAAAGGAAAGGAGATAAAGGCATTCAAGCAGCAAGCATGGCGCTGCTCGTTCCAGAGGCAATACTCCATGGGAATTAATTTGCAAGAAACTGTAGGGCATGTTCCAACCATTAACCAATTAAATTGTAGGCTATGATTTTGGAATGACACAGACATAAGCCAATCCGAACCGTGGGATGGATCAGACCCCACAAAGTTCAAACAACCGATCACCTGGCAGCTGCGATGTCTAGGCTCGACCTAAAAAAAGAAGGAGGGATGACAATAGCTCACAGCTGAGACAAAATAATAATCTTCACAAGAAGCACCGCTGCCTAGGGAGACAAGCATTTGCAATGCATTAGGTCTCTCGTTTGCAAGAGTTTGAGCAGTAGGCATTGTAAATGACAATACCTTTTATGTATGTGTTGGTTTTTAAAACATAAATTAAAGGCATTGTCGTTTATAATGCCAGTAGCTTAAACTCTCACAAATGCAAGACCTATTGCATTGCAAATGCTTGTTTTTAGTATTGGAGTCCACCAGTGCCGGTATCAGTGGGTTATTGATTATCAGAATAGAAGGAGCTTAAAAGCATGGAAGCCATGCCCGACGTCTTAGGCCATCCCATGCCCATCGCACAGTCAGTCATGGTAACTTCTGTTCTTCTGTACGGGTGGGTGATAAAGTGCCATGGATAGGGTGTGATGTACCAGGTCTGCCTCCACCGCCACGTGCGGTTGAAATTTGATGGGATATGTCCAGTTGTGGGCATATTGAGCCTGCGCACATAGTGCATATAATAATGATAATTAAGTAATTTGTAAAGCGCCTGGCTACACCGACTGGTGTGTCCCCGCGGTATGGAAACTGTTATATGCAGGAGTCAAACTGAGAGGTGCAGCTTATAACCGGTAAAACCAGGTTTTTAGGCCTCTGCGGAAGATGTTCTCAGATTTTTCTACACGCAGCAAAGGTGGCAGAGTGTTCCAATTTTTGTCTGCCAGATAGCCAAATGAGCGTGCACCCATCCTTGCCCTTTTAATTTTCGGTACTTTGAGCACATGTGCTCCTGTCGATCTCAACTACCGATTAGGCTTGTAGTGGGTCAGGAGATCATACAGGTAGCTCGGGTCTTTCCCCTGTAGACTCCGGTGACAGGAACATAAAGCTTTGAAGAGAATTCTTATACTGATTGGCAGCCAGTGAAGGAAGTCCAGAGCTTTCGTCGCTGAAGCCCGTCTAGGTAGATAGAGAATTAGGGTTACCGCTGCATTCTGAATGTCTTGCAACCGTTGCAGGCTTCATTTTGATGCTCCCAATTATTGGACAATCCCATAGGCCAGCTGCGAGGTCACCAGAGTGCGGACTAGAGTTTTGCTTGCAGAGGCGGGAAGATTGTCCAAGGTTTTCTTTAGCATTTTATGGATGCCAAAACATATAATGTCATATCTAGGGCGTTTAATCCACCCTGCCGTAGGGGAAGGTGAGGACTTCTGATGCTATAGTGGGCTGTTTCCCAGCCCATGCAAATGTTATTAATAGTGATCTTAGGTGCTTTAGGAATTTGGAGGATAGAATAAGGTTGACAAATTGATACAGGAATTTTGGCAGAACCACCATCTTGGCTATTGCCAACATTCCCGAGAGGGAGCATGGTAGAGTCTGTCCTCTAGACAGGTGATTGCTCTACCATAGTTTGCGGTCCACAGGTCTACGCTGTTGTGGCTGAGCCATAACCCCAGATATTTGACTGATTCGGTCACCCATGTTAGTGAGTATTCCGATTCAATTTGTGGGGAGTTTTCCGCGAGGGGGAAGATAATGGACTTAGTCCAATTAATTTTGACGCCCCACAATTCCCCGATGTGTTTTACCTCTCAGGTAACCGCATCAAGGTTAATATGGGGTTCTAGAACGTAAAGGGCTATGTCATGTGCATACTTGGAGACCAGCACTCTGCGGAGTCTGAAGTTAAGCCATTTGTGTGCGTGGTGTTGTCGTAGTCGGGCTGCTAGTGGTTCCATTGCCATGGCAAACAGAATTTGAGAAATAGGACTTCACTGTCGGGTACCTCTTGAAATGGGGCTGATGTCATTCCGTTAAAGCGTTAGGGTGCCATCGGGGACTGATATAGCAAAGTTATAAGACGGATGAATTGGGGGTAAAATCCTAATCGCCAGAGGAGACCAAACAGGCAAGGCCATTCCAGTGACTCAAACGCCTTTGTGGCGCCTAGGAGGGCATCGCCTGTCACTAATGTGGGCTCCACACATTGTATGACTGTGAACTGTGTTCTGAGATTATGTGCTATCGACAAAGCCCGATTGGTCGGGGAGAATTATGTCTGATAAAACGGGCCATATTCGATTGGATATCAGTTTAGCTAGGATTTTGTTATCAATGTTAATCACTGACACAGGGTGATAAGAGTCACATAAATGTGGTGAGTTCCCGGGTTTCGGTATGGAAATGATCATTGTTTCTCCTAAGGTGGGTGGCAGCATTTGGGCCTCTAATGATCCTTGGTATATAACTACCATATGGGGAACTAGCAGGGTGGCATATTCTTTATAAAAAGAGGCAGTTAGGCCGTCCAGACCAGGGGCTTTGTCGTTCTGGAGACTGCGGTTGACTTGCAGGACTTCCTCTTCAGTGAAGGGTGAATCAAAGTACTGTCACCTCACATCGTCAAGCCACAGCAGTTCAAGGGTATCAAAGTATTCTATTAGCATTTCCTCTGGTATCTCTTCCGTGGTATGGTAGAGATTAGAGTAGATGGAGGTCATCGTATCGAGTATGGCCAGTGGGGAAGTCTGGTTTGTTGATTGCTCATCCTGGAGTTCCGTAATATAGTGTTGCGCTCCAGGTCTGCGCAGCATGTCTCCCAGGAGTTTGCTAGCATCTTCGCCTTCCCTGCACTGCTTTAGGGTGGGGCCGCCGAGCAGCTCCCGATCTGTCTAGTTCAGATCTAGGATTACATTAAAATCTCCCCCCCAGGTTATAGCTCCGTGTCCCATTTTCACTATTTGGTGCCACAGCTCAGTGTAAAAGTCTGGGTCATCTATGTTAGGGCCATATATGCAAACCAGTATGAGAGGTTGCTGTTGGAGTTGTCCTGCCGCTATAACATACCGCCCCTCAGTATCCTTTTTATTCTGACTGAGCATCCATGGGATATCTCTCCTTATAAGTATTGCAGTGCCCCTGGCATAGCTGGGATTCGGGGAGAGGTGTACCTCTGCACACCAGCGCACCTCTAGGCGAGTGGAGGTGGGTGGGGTCAGGTGTATTTCCTGAAGGAAGCCGATATCTGTGTGGTGTCTATTGAGGTATGTGTGGACAAAGCGAGCTTTCCTGGGGTTGATGAGCCGTCTAACATTCCACGTTAGGAGCCTAAGTCCTCTGTGTGCCATTGGTATGTTATGGGTATCTGGGTGCTGGTATGCAGGGTCATCTTCTTGGTGCGCCGTCTACTTGGTTGGGGTCGTTGTGAGCTCAGTCTGGTGTCTACCATGTTACTGTAGGGCAGTAGTATGGGATCTGTCCTATAGACTGTCTGCTTCAGTGTCTTACCTATGTGTATTTGACAGGGGCCTCCTCTAAAACTTAGACAAAATCTAACACTCTCAAAACAGTAGAATAATGAAAGACCCCTCCCCTCCCTCCCCCTCCAATCCCTGAACTTGGTTTAGTAATCCATCCCCACCGCCTCCCCGGTCTGAATAGAAGAGCGTGGGACTCATTCCTGGGGGCGAAGAAGAGCCTCGCGTACACACCAGCCTTCCTCCAGCTTCGTGAAACAGTGGCTCACGCCTTGTGGATGGCTCCATCGGCGGTAGATCACATAAACTGTATTAAGGAACCCTGAAGTGGGCTCTGCACAGGTCTTTCACGCCAGTTACAGTGCCGCTTTGTACTGTGGTGATTTTTCGAAGTGGATCAGAGAAGTTTGAGTTTAAAGTTCAGTCATTTTCGTCCAGATTCCCATGATCTTGATCCCTTGGAGAGTGTCTGGACAACTTTGCAATCAGCAAATTAGGACATTTTAGCGCTGGTTTGGCGTCAGTGAACTGATGAGCTCTGCCACCATGTGTTTTGCGTCGTTTGGCTGGGTAGAGAGGAGCAGATTTTATCTCAGCTTTTTGGAGTAATTTTTTAGCTGGTAAAAATTCCTTACGGTCAGTCTGAAATATAATCGTGAAGTCCAGGTAAAAGGAGATCGTATTTCCTTTGTATTATAGGTTGCCGTGTTCACTTGAAAGTCGCAGTACTGTGTCTCAATCCTTGATGTTTAGGATTCACGATATTATGGGGTGGGCTAGTGCACCTGGGAGTGGTCTGGGGTCCAGAGTTCTGTGAGCCCGCTCTATTATGAATCAGGAGAGAGCCCTTCTCTGAACATGTTCATTTTTGCCGTGGACTCCGGGACTCCAAAAATAATTCTCAGGTTATTTCATCTAGATTGTGCCTCTAGGTCTTCGTTCTTGGCTCTTATTCCTTCAGGTATTTTCTCTATCTGGAGTAGTTGATCATTCCACTTTGTTTGGTCATTCTCTTCGTCAGAGACTCTAGTTTCAAGGTGCTCTATTCAATTATTGTATTTATCCACCTGTTCCTTCATTTTGTTGAGATGACTTGCCACGAGGTCTAGTTTGGCGTCTATGTTGCAGAGACTGGACATAACTTCCACCAAGTTTGCTTTGATGTCGACATCTTGGGCGTCTTCCTCCTTCCTCCTGGGGGTTGTCTAGGCTGGTCGCGGGTTGTGGTTGTTCACTTATCCTGTCTTTTTTTCCCTTTCGAAAGGGAGTTTGGTCTGTCTAGTGTCAGGATTGCCCTTGTGGTTGAAGATTCTAGTTATTGCTTTCACTTTCCAGCGCAGCAGGTATCGCGTCTTTTTGTATGAAGATCAGCAGGGGGCTCCCACGGACACTCAAGTTTCGCAGGTTGAGTTTGGTGTGCTAGCGCCATTGTTCTGATCGATCTCTGTCTCATCCGGGGGCCGTCCCAGAGTTCCACGGGGCCTGCGCTCCCAGGGAGGGGGGCCACAGGAAAGTGTATGCTCTCTGCCCCGGGCTCTCGGTGCAATGAGAGTCAGCTTTTCCTCAAGTGCAGCCCCATCAGGGTGAGCTGCTGGACCTCGGGACCTCTGTCCCCTCCAAGAGATGTTGTGTCTTAGAAGGAGTTATAAGGGGCCTTGCCCGTCCCTCTTCGGCTTCCTCTTCGGCCGGTCTCTGGTCTTTGCAAGACCCAACCTCGTCAGGTCTGTTGCTCAAACTCAGATTCAAAGCCCCCTCTTTTGTACTTTTTGCAGTGGGCCGGCTTGCATGTTAGTATAGCAGGTCATCATCCTGGCATCAGTGTCGGGGTGTATTCAGTGGGTTCTCAATAGAGTGCGGTGGGCAGCCGCAGCATCTATCTGCAACACTGAGGGCATATTCTCAAGGAGCTATTGCGGAGTTAACGTCACTTTATCGCTGCCATAGTAGTGATAAATGTATCTCTCCATTTACAAGCCAGTGTTAACAGCCCACAGTACCAGTTCAACCGTGATAGCATCAACACAGATGACTCCTGCAACTATCGCTAATGAGATGCAGAGTAGGCGTTCCTGTGCCCAAAGCCACGACAACACCACTCCACAACATTCAATACGACCAGACAGAACTGCAATAAGAACACAAAACATGCAATAAGGCGCATTAGCACCAGGAAAATAACACCTGCTCTGACCTGGTGCAAAGTCGGACCACAGCCTGCACCACAAAAGGGAGAACAGCCCACAGCCACATCGGAAGGGCAACAGATGCCATGGAGCCAATGGTCATGCTGCCTGGACACCCAAGAGGGCCACAACACCCACCGCCACCACCACAGGAACCCAACGCACACCCGGAACACTCCTCCATAACACCACAGAGGCAGCGGAGGCAAACACAACGGACCCCCAGGAAATGCACCAGCCTCACAGACCCAACACCTGACAATGTCATTGCCCACAACAGGCCCAAAAGAACAGACATCCTACGCATCTTGGCCAACAAGGTCCAACAGGCCGACTGAACCAACACAGCGGACAACCAACATCCCACTCTACACAAAGCTGCTGGCTGTGCTGCACCTGTTGGCCCCTGGTACCCCCAACCAACACCTGCAAGAGTCGGAGAAGTCACACAGCCAGCCACATCCAAGTACCTCACACCTGTCCTTGACATCAGCACAGCCTGGTACCCCAGTCCCTATAAGTCCAATACAATGCGCAGTTTCCGATGGACACCAAGCAGGGACCATACGCCTTAGCTGGATGCACGCACGTCTTGAGGCAATCAACAGCACACATGTGATACCGGTGCCCCCTGCCAACACAGCACACAATCGCCACAACAGAATGCACACGTCTCAAATCAATGTGCAGGCAATAACAGAAAACTGTGGAACCTCCACCAATGTTGCCTCCAACTACCCAGCCAGTGTGCATGATTCCTCTATCCTCCCGACAGTCCATCAGCAATCAGCGTTTCCAGGATGGCACCAAGGGAAATGCACAGCCCCTTGACAGATTCCAAATTAACACTCCATTCACCTCAACTCCACAGCCATGCAACCCACAACCCTTGCAATGCACACATCACAAATTCACAACCAACATGCAAAACAACATGCCCACCCACCAGAAACGACAGAACAACTCAAAATGGTAACCTGGGCAAGCCCTGCACATGAGCCATCAACGGCATGGCACCTCAGCCTCACACTAGCCGAATATGTTGAGAGGTGGCAACCAGGCATGTGTGAAGGAGACACAAGAACTATGATTGGGAAAGCACACAATGCCAAGTGTGGGATAGATATGCTATACAGACTGCAGTATGCAGAACACACCCATATCCATGGAGACATACACCTCTGGTGTATGTAGTGTAGTGGACAGTTGACGCAACTATGTCATCCTGGCCAGTGGGGGAGTACGCAGAAATGTTGCCTGTTATATCCTCCCCTTAAGCATGCGCAGAGTGGGATGGCCCGGCATATGGCAGGTCAGCGTAGGGGTGTGAATAAATAGCACGTAGCCCTGGGCGTGGTCCTCTTCCGGAAAGCCCAATGTCTCTGCCAGGGTGGTGCCGCTCCACACGGCCGATGCCATCCAGGTGAGCGGAGTTGCCTGCGGTCCTGTGCACCTGCCGTACCCCGGGCAGCTGGACTCCAAACCAGTCAGGCTCCCCCCTGCGCAGCCAGGCCACTCTAATTACCTCCAGACACCAGTGTGTGTCACGTAGGGCCGACCACATGCAGGTGAAAGCTCCAAGCCCGAGGGCCGCAACCCTGGCAGCCTTTCAGACCATTGCTGGCCCCCCGACGCTGGCCCACATTTCTCCAGCCTCATTCATATACTACACCGGCATCATCTTCAGGCCAGTAGGTACCATATGTGAAGCTGTGTCCTGAGGCCTGAATGGCAGTGACCCCAAAGCCGGGGCAGTGGCCACAGCACCAGACCCCCTGGATCAGTGAGGTATAGTTCCATATGGGCATCTTGAGAAACGTGGTGCCACTAACCCTGTTCAACGCAACCCGGCAACACGTAGATGAAGGACCAGGACGACCCTGCAGACCAGTAGGACCCACATCCAGCACCTAGTGGCAAATCACGAATGGCAGAGTCCACACCAGTGGTCGCACGGAGAGGAGTAAGAGGAAGATGCGGCTCAGTCCGGATGAAAGCCGGGTCACAGTCACGGAGGGTACCGAACACTATCAACAACTGACCTGGTGTCATCAACCCTGTTTTCGCAAGTCTGCATCCCGTGGTGCCACTGAAGCAGAACTACGCCGGCTGGTGGGTCGATCCAACCTATGCTGGCGACACTCGGTGAATGGCCTGTGCTGACCGTTGCCACAGGCCTACACTGCGGTCCAATAGGTCACACATGTGGAACTGTGTCTTGGGTAAGATGTGGAGTACTCCACACAATTGGGCTTGCCACATTGCAGGAGGCATCCCCTAACAGTACTGGTGTCACTAACTCTGTGTGCAATGATGACTCATGAGCACCATCTGGTTTGACCTTTGTGGCATCAGAGCCCGTGGCCTGGTGGCTTTCTGCATCTTCTTCTGGCTGGACTGGACTTGGTGTCCGACATGTGTCTGTTCCATTTATCTCCACAATGGTGACTGTATCAGCGTGGGCCTGCCCTCTGCATCCTGCCCTGGGGGTACACGTTCCACTGTCCATCGATACACTCTGCGACAAGGCCCCTTGTCATCCCATGAACCTGCTCTGCACCTGTGACCCTGCCCCAGTGCACCGCAAGTCAGCGGCCCATGGAGGTAGGCCCATGCAGTACGCAGTGCATTCGTGGCTACTAACTCTGTGCAGCAAAAATCATGGGGCCTTTATGGTTGAATGGTTGTGTAATTTCCTACATTTTTATTATAAATACTTATATTTATTTTATTTTTAAAGTAACATTTCATATTTTTAATGTAAAATAATAACAAAAGTAAATTCAAAAAGAATGCACTGCTAGTGAAACTGCCTCAGTGAACTTGTAAGTGTTTGTTAGAGGCAGATTTACAACACCCTTATGCCTCTTTTACACCACCGTTGCATTACTTTTCTGATGTAGCAGTGGTGCAAAAGATGCACCACGATATGTGGTATTTAGAATGTGACGTATCTGGGAGGTACGTCACATTGTAAATCCCTGTACCAGAAGGACACATTCCTACATGAGGAGGCGTTCCTGTGCAGGAACATAAGTATATGTTTCTATAAGTGATTGTTTAAAAGAGTAAGTATGTGTACGTTTCTGTAGAAGTAAATGTAGTGGTTTGTGTATAGCCGTGCAAGTAAATGGATGTTTGATAGTTTAATGGCATGTGTGAGTATGTGTGTGAGTAATTCTATGGATGAGTGTCGGTGTGTAACAGGATGTATAGGTGTATGAGTACATATGATGAGCGAGTACATGTATGAGTGACTATATAGTACTGTTGGTGAATGGGTGGATGTGTATGTAGATGTTGGAATTACTGAATAGGTTATTGTAACTGGTATTGGTATCTCCATTTTTTTAAAAATGTTAGTTTCTATTTTTGAATGTGTGTATCAAAGGTTATATTACGGTGAGGGGAGGTCTGCCACTCGTTCACAAGGATGATGTCATCAGTGATGTCATTTGAGATGTCATCAGTGATGTCATGAGTGATGTCACTGACCATGTCATGAGTGATGTAATATGTGACGTCATCAGCAGTGCATTGCACGCGCGCAAGTTATAGTTAGCTGAACTAACTATAACGAGGGAATATCAATGGTTTTGTATGAGAGAAATGTCCAGCTAACTATAACATGGGTGAAACCCATGGTTTTTTCAGTGAATATATATATATATATATATATATATATATATATATATATATATATATATATATATATATATATATATATATATATATATATATATATATATATATATATATATATATATGTAGATATATAGACATATATTAACATATAAGTCACTCCTATGGCAGGCCTTGACAATCCTGGAGGCAGAGTGCTTGGTTTTGTGTGAGAGGGTGCCATAGCATGAGCTGAGGCCCTCTGCAGCTTTCGGAACCATCTCCTTATAGCTATTCTATGATATAGCCATACTATATACTCTTAAGTGCATTATAATCCTCGCGGTTAATGCTAACTTTGGTTTGCTTAATCAAAACATGTCATGTAAGGCGTCAAACACTTTGGAATACTACCCCCCCCCTCCCTACCAGTTCTGGCATCGGGGGTAGCATTCCACCCTTCTAGAGGGAGAACACATGTATTTACTGTGAAACCCAGTTAAAGTTAAACAGAGCCCCAGCATCCCAAATGGATGCTGCAGCCACAGACACGAGTATGCCCTCCTGCTGCTGGACGAAACTCCGGCAGGGGAGGCCTGGACAATAGGTATGTATGAAAGGAACACAGGAGGATATGACACTGCACCCTGACCCCATCAGTGCACACTTTTACATGTATGAAAGGAACACAGGAGGATATTAAACTGCACCCTGACCCCATCAGTGCACAGTTTTACATGTATGAAAGGAACACAGGGGATATTAAAATGCACCCTGACCCCATCAGTGCACACTTTTACATGTATGAAAGGAACACAGGAGGATATGAAACTGCACCCTGACCCCATCAGTGCACACTTTTACATGTATGAAAGGAACACAGGAGGATATGAAACTGCACCCTGATCCCATTAGTGCACACTTTTACATGTATGAAAGGAACACAGGAGGATATGAAACTGCACCCTGACCCCATCAGTGCACACTTTTACATGTATGAAAGGAACACAGGAGGACATTAAACTGCACCCTGACCCCATCAGTGCACAGTTTTACATGTATGAAAGGAACACAGGGGGATATTAAACTGCACCCTGACCCCATTAGTGCACACTTTTACATGTATGAAAGGAACACAGGAGGATATGAAACTGCACCCTGACCCCATTAGTGCACACTTTTACATGTATGAAAGGAACACAGGAGGATATGAAACTGCACCCTGACCCCATTAGTGCACACTTTAACATGTATGAAAGGAACACAGGAGGATATGAAACTGCACCCTGACCCCATTAGTGCACACTTTAACATGTATGAAAGGAACACAGGAGGATATTAAACTGCACCCTGACCCCATTAGTGCACACTTTTACATGTATGAAAGGAACACAGGAGGATATGAAACTGCACCCTGACCCCATTAGTGCACACTTTTACATGTATGAAAGGAACACAGGAGGATATGAAACTGCACCCTGATCCCATTAGTGCACACTTTTACATGTATGAAAGGAACACAGGAGGATATGAAACTGCACCCTGATCCCATTAGTGCACACTTTTACATGTATGAAAGGAACACAGGAGGATATGAAACTGCACCCTGACCCCATCAGTGCACACTTTTACATGTATGAAAGGAACACAGGAGGACATTAAACTGCACCCTGACCCCATCAGTGCACAGTTTTACATGTATGAAAGGAACACAGGGGGATATTAAACTGCACCCTGACCCCATTAGTGCACACTTTTACATGTATGAAAGGAACACAGGAGGATATGAAACTGCACCCTGACCCCATTAGTGCACACTTTTACATGTATGAAAGGAACACAGGAGGATATGAAACTGCACCCTGACCCCATTAGTGCACACTTTTACATGTATGAAAGGAACACAGGAGGATATGAAACTGCACCCTGACCCCATTAGTGCACACTTTAACATGTATGAAAGGAACACAGGAGGATATTAAACTGCACCCTGACCCCATTAGTGCACACTTTTACATGTATGAAAGGAACACAGGAGGATATGAAACTGCACCCTGACCCCATTAGTGCACACTTTTACATGTATGAAAGGAACACAGGAGGATATTAAACTGCACCCTGACCCTATTAGGGCACACTTTTACATGTATGAAAGGAACACAGGAGGACACGAAACTGCACCCTGACCCCATCAGTGCACACTGTTACATGTATGGAAGGAACACAGGAGGACATTAAACTGCACCCTGACCCAATCAGTGCACACTTTTACATGTATGAAAGGAACACAGGAGGACATTAAACTGCACCCTGACCCCATCAGTGCACACTTTTACATGTATGAAAGGAACACAGGAGGACATTAAACTGCACCCTGACCCCATCAGTGCACACTTTTACATGTATGAAAGGAACACAGGAGGATATGAAACTGCACCCTGACCCCATCAGTGCACACTTTTACATGTATGAAAGGAACACAGGAGGACATTAAACTGCACCCTGACCCCATCAGTGCACAGTTTTACATGTATGAAAGGAACACAGGGGGATATTAAACTGCACCCTGACCCCATTAGTGCACACTTTTACATGTATGAAAGGAACACAGGAGGATATGAAACTGCACCCTGACCCCATTAGTGCACACTTTTACATGTATGAAAGGAACACAGGAGGATATGAAACTGCACCCTGACCCCATCAGTGCACACTTTTACATGTATGAAAGGAACACAGGAGGACATTAAACTGCACCCTGACCCCATCAGTGCACAGTTTTACATGTATGAAAGGAACACAGGGGGATATTAAACTGCACCCTGACCCCATCAGTGCACACTTTTACATGTATGAAAGGAACACAGGAGGACATTAAACTGCACCCTGACCCCATCAGTGCACAGTTTTACATGTATGAAAGGAACACAGGGGGATATTAAACTGCACCCTGACCCTATTAGTGCACACTTTTACATGTATGAAAGGAACACAGGAGGACATTAAACTGCACCCTGACCCCATTAGTGCACACTTTTACATGTATGAAAGGAACACAGGAGGATATGAAACTGCACCCTGACCCCATTAGTGCACACTTTTACATGTATGAAAGGAACACAGGAGGATATGAAACTGCACCCTGACCCCATTAGTGCACACGTTTACATGTATGAAAGGAACACAGGAGGATATTAAACTGCACCCTGACCCCATTAGTGCACACTTTTACATGTATGAAAGGAACACAGGAGGATATGAAACTGCACCCTGACCCCATTAGTGCACACTTTTACATGTATGAAAGGAACACAGGAGGATATGAAACTGCACCCTGACCCCATTAGTGCACACTTTTACATGTATGAAAGGAACACAGGAGGATATTAAACTGCACCCTGACCCCATTAGTGCACACTTTTACATGTATGAAAGGAACACAGGAGGATATGAAACTGCACCCTGACCTCATCAGTGCACACTTTTACATGTATGAAAGGAACACAGGAGGACATTAAACTGCACCCTGACCCCATCAGTGCACACTTTTACATGTATGAAAGGAACACAGGAGGATATTAAACTGCACCCTGACCCCATCAGTGCACACATTTACATGTATGAAAGGAACACAGGAGGATATGAAACTGCACCCTGACCCCATCAGTGCACACTTTTACACCTGGTGTAAATATGGGTGCATAGTTTGATGCATAACTTGTTTACATTGGGCAGGAATAAATATGGAAAGATTTGCATTGATGAGTGTTTCATCTGCCCCCACCCCCCCCCCCCCCAGGCTGCAGGCGGATTCGACCTATTTTAAAAGTTTCTCCATTCGATTCTTTTAAATTGAACTGATGTCAAAAAGGAAGAACAGAGAATGCCTACAAATGGGGGTTTATTGTTTTTAACATCAGATGTGCAAGTCAC
Source organism: Lissotriton helveticus (assembly GCF_964261635.1). Classification (NCBI taxonomy): domain Eukaryota; kingdom Metazoa; phylum Chordata; class Amphibia; order Caudata; family Salamandridae; genus Lissotriton; species Lissotriton helveticus. The sequence goes on along the minus strand of NC_136058.1, from coordinate 418,260,782 downwards.
GGTGGGGTGGGGGCTAATACCAGACAGAAATACTAAAATGCAAACAGGGCTGTTTGGGGGATCGAGGTGGACACGTGCCTCGGTTTCACCGCGGGGCCATTATCACTCATCCCCCTCCTGTGCTTGCGGAGACTGTCACTGGAGGGGGCGGGGCCAGCCACATATATTTGCATACCCAGAAGTCTCTGCGGCAAACACATCAGTACAGGCGACATCGGAGTTTGTTTAACAGTAGAAGGAGCGCCTGTAGCTGTGCACTCACAGGCAATCATGGGGGTGACTGACACGTCACCGGTGTAAAGTCGCCCTACCAGTGGAAAGTGATATTTTTTATTGTTATTGCGCGAACAGTTAAATGAGTTCATGAAACTTCTGTTTAATTCCTTTCGCGGGTCACGCGCACTCCGAGTGGCCGTGAGAAGCGGAAGCCCTTATAGATCATTCTTGGAGGGTTTCTGTACAAGAAACTCCGTGATTGGTTTAAAATGTGAGCTTCATGGGGTGGTCGGGCCTCCTCGGCCGCTGAGGAGAGGAGGCTCCCGCAGGCGCCACCGGAAGGCGTCACAGGGTCACGTGACACAGAACGAGGCGCCTGAAGGACTGACGCGTGCACCGCAGCTTCCTGGCGCTAGAGGTCGGGAGGCTCCAGAGGAACCTTCAGCGCGTCACTCCTAATCTGCATACCCACAATCCTGTGCGCGCCTCATAAAGCTGCTTTACTTTCATATAAATGCCGGGCTTTGTGGCTTTGAAAACGATAAAGAACAGATATTTAAGAACGAGGGGCAGAGTATCAGCCCGCTAGTAGGAAGACACGAACCATAGTGAGGCACACTACTTTACTAAGGGAAGTTTCTGGGTAATTTGCTTCTAATGTGTTGATAAAATCAGTAACATGTTTACGGGTTTATGCCAGCCTGACCAGTCCCTGGGTCTCGTGATCGCCAGAATTTCCCGGCGCTGCCAGCCTGATTACTCTCTGACCCTTGACTTCCTACGTCAAAGATGCACCTGGCGCGGACGGCCTGTCCAGGGCGTGCATCGAGGCGCTTCGAGGGTCCCTTCGAAGCCCCCACCACAAGGAGTGTCACTGCTGCCCCCATACCGACCCCTGCAGCAGTGGAGCGCGCCGTAAAGGGTGCCCCCGACGAGGGGCCTTTTCCACCTTCATCCGTCCTGAAGACAAAGAGACCAGCAGAGCATTTCAAAGCCCACAACCCCAGCCCCTCAAGCCGAGACCCTCCTGGACACAGCACGCCTGCAGCGCCACCCAGCGACCGACACAGGTACTGCAGCCTGCAAAGAAAAGGAAGGATTTCTCTTCTTTTGCACAGGACCCCAAAGATCAAGGGGAGTCTGCGCCCCCTCCTCCCACCTGACACCCCCTCGGGGCTCCTTTACAACCCAGAGCTCCCTGAACCTCAGCCAGCATACTCGTTCTATGCCATATCCTAGCAAGGGGAAGAGCAGGAGAAAAGACCATTCCCCTGGCCTCCCCCCCCCACAAACTTGTCCTAAAGGACACTCCTGCAAAAAAACGGAGCTCCAGCCCCGGCCCTTCCAAGGTTCCAGGCCTCAGCATATCACAGGAGCACTCTCTTGGGTCACTAGAAAGTCCACAAGGTTGTCCCTGTCCCCCCCCCCCTGTTCTAGGCTCTCAGCCTATCGCATAAAGATGTGTGCATTGCCAGTAAAGCCCTGCCAAACAATACATAAACCTATCGCCTGCACACATGCTTTTCACCTACCGGTAGCACAGTGTTTGCAGCAGGGTTGTGCTGTAACCCCCCGTACAGGGAGAGAAAAAGAGTTCTTTACAGTAATCAATATTTATTTATTTTATTTTATTTGAAAAGTTTTATATAGCGCTACTAGACACGGAGGTATCAGAGCGCTTTACATGAGTTACAGTGAGTTACAGGTTACATAGTTACATTCCTAATCCTGGGCTCAACAATAGAGGCTTCAATTATTTTTAAAAGCAACTTAATTTGCATTTATGTTAGTGAAGGATATACCTGTAGGATAAAGGCAGGTGAGTCCTATCGACTGGACGACTCGGTCAGACAGGAGCATTAATATTTCTCCGCCAGAGTGGAAACGTAAGTGTCCGCTGAGGTTGTAATGGGTTAGTTTTGTTTGTTAGGTGATCGCGGAGTGTTCAAACAGCTGTCCTTCATTTATCCAATGGGTATTTTATTCCATCCAGTTGGTAAAATCTTTGTCTTTCAAGTCCTTGTGAGTTTCCTAATCCGCGACTATATGATGCACGTGGATTTATGCATTAGGAACTCTTGGGGCTGAAAACTGTATCTACCTTCCTGTTTGGCTCTGATTTTGGATTTATGAACTACCAAAGGGTGGACTCATTTATTTAATATGGTGTAGAAATAGTAGTAAGAAAACTAAAAGAAATGCAAATCAGGTGGCTCTTTTTGTTGTTCCAGCTTCCATCTCTTTACTCTTTCTGAATCACACCGCTCACTTCTTTCGCCTTCACAATTTGAGCAGCCAGACTTAACGAAAGCCGGCTGTACTGCTCAGCATTTCTCAGCACCCCATGTTCAAAGTAGGCCTGGGCGGTAAATTCTGTTCCACTTGTGGAATTTGGGCAATTTCACGTTCCGCGGAGAACACAGAATTGGCAAAAATTCAGCGATCCACTGCTTTGCGGAATTTTTTGCTTTTTGCGCTTTCAAAATGCGTATTTGCAAGATATTCCCCCCCCCCCCCCCCTGAGAAAAAAGCACAGCAAACAGGAGGAAAAAGCAATTATGCGTGTTCGTGGAACTCTGCGTGCTTGCAGAGATTTTTTACCGTTTTGCAGAGCTTTGCGTAGCACGACTATCCAAATACCGCCCACCCCTAGTTCAAAGTACAGGCAGTCCATAATTAGAGTGATGCTAGTAGTATTTTGCCTTTGGAGCTTTCAACACGGGTCTAGCTGATGGAAGTACCTTGCTTGGCGATGATGACAGGCTTAGCAACGTCACTGTCCTTTAAAGAAGGGTAACAAAGACGTCAGGGCATGACTGAGCCTAATGAACAGTGCCCTGTGCTTTCCTTTGGTGCCTGACGAATATATAACAGGCTTAGCGACGTCACTGCCCTTTAAAGAAGGGTAGTAAGGACGTCAGGGCATGACTGAGCCTAATGAACAGTGCCCTGTGCTTTCCGTTGTACCTGACGAATATTTAACAGGCTTAGCGACGTCACTGCCCTTTAAAGAAGGGTAACAAGGACGTCAGGGCATGACTGAGCCTAATGAACAGTGCCCTGTGCTTTCCTTTGTACGTGACGAATAAATAACAGGCTTAGCGACGTCACTGTCCTTTAAAGAAGGGTAACAAGGACGTCAGGGCATGACTGAGCCTAATGAACAGTGCCCTACGCTTTCCTTTGGTGCTTGACGAATATATAACAGGTTTAGCGACATCACTGCCCTTTAAAGAAGGGTAGCAAGGACGTCAGGGCATGACTGAGCCTAATGAACAGTGCCCTGTGCTTTCCGTTGTACCTGACGAATATATACCAGGCTTAGCGACGTCACTGTCCTTTAAAGAAGGGTAACAAGGAAGTCATTGCATGACTGAGCCTAATGAACAGTGCCCTGTGCTTTCCTTTGTACCTGACGAATATATAACAGGCTTAGCGACGTCACTGCCCTTTAAAGAAGGGTAACAAGGACGTCAGGGCATGACTGAGCCTAATGAACAGTGCCCTGTGCTTTCCTTTGTACGTGACGAATAAATAACAGGCTTAGCGACGTCACTGTCCTTTAAAGAAGGGTAACAAGGACGTCAGGGCATGACTGAGCCTAATGAACAGTGCCCTACGCTTTCCTTTGGTGCTTGACGAACATATAACAGGTTTAGCGACATCACTGCCCTTTAAAGAAGGGTAGCAAGGACGTCAGGGCATGACTGAGCCTAATGAACAGTGCCCTACGCTTTCCTTTGGTGCTTGACGAGTATATAACAGGTTTAGAGACGTCACTGCCCTTTCAAGAAGGGTAACAAGGACGTCAGGCATGACTGAGCCTAATCAACAGTGCCCTGTGCTTTCCTTTGTACCTGACGAATATATAACAAGTCTAACGACGTCACTGTCCTTTAAGAAGGGTAGCAAGGACGTCAGGGCATGACGGAGCCTAATGAACAGTGACCTGTGCTTTCCTTTGTACCTGACGAATATATAACAGGTTTAGCGACGTCACTGCCCTTTAAAGAAGGGTAAGAAGAACGTCAGGGCATGACTGAGCCTAATGAACAGTGCCCTATGCTTTCCTTTGTACCTGACGAATATATAACAAGTCTAACGACGTCACTGCCCTTTAAGAAGGGTAACAAGGACGTCAGGGCATGACGGAGCCTAATGAACAGTGCCCTATGCTTTCCTTTGTACCTGATGAATATATAACAGGCTTAGCGATGTCACTGTCCTTTCAAGAAAGGTAACAAGGACGTCTGGCCATGACTGAGCCTAATGAACAGTGCCCTATGCTTTCCTTTGTACCTGACGAGTATATAACAGGCTTAGCGACGTCACTGTCCTTTCAAGAAGCGTAGCAAGGATGTCAGAGCATGACTGAGCCTTATGAACAGTGCCCCGTGCTTTTTTTTGTACCTGACGAATATATAACAGGCTTAGCGACGTCACTGCCCTTTAAAGAAGGGTGACAAGGACGTCGGGGCATGACAGCCTAATGAACAGTGCCCTGTGCTTTCCTTTGGTGCCTGACGAATATATAACAGGCTTAGCGACATCACTGCCCTTTAAAGAAGGGTAGTAAGGACGTGAGAGCATGACTGAGCCTAATGAACAGTGCCCTGTGCTTTCCGTTGTACCAGACGAATATATAACAGGCTTAGCGATGTCACTGCCCTTTGAAGACCGGTAACAAGGACGTCAGGGCATGACTGAGCCTAATGAACAGTGCCCTGTGCTTTCCTTTGTACCTGATGTATATAAAACAGGCTTAGCGACGTCACTGCCCTTTGAAGACCGGTAACAAGGACGTCAGGGCATGACTGAGCCTAATGAACAGTGCCCTGTGCTTTCCTTTGTACCTGATGAATATATAACAGGCTTAGCGACGTCACTGTCCTTTCAAGAAAGGTAACAAGGACGTCTGGCCATGACTGAGCCTAATGAACAGTGCCCTGTGCTTTCCTTTGTACCTGACGAGTATATAACAGGCTTAGTGACGTCACTGTCCTTTCAAGAAGCGTAGCAAGGATGTCAGAGCATGACTGAGCCTTATGAACAGTGCCCCGTGCTTTTTTTTGTACCTGACGAATATATAACAGGCTTAGCGACGTCACTGCCCTTTAAAGAAGGGTGACAAGGACGTCGGGGCATGACAGCCTAATGAACAGTGCCCTGTGCTTTCCTTTGGTGCCTGACGAATATATAACAGGCTTAGCGACATCACTGCCCTTTAAAGAAGGGTAGTAAGGACGTGAGAGCATGACTGAGCCTAATGAACAGTGCCCTGTGCTTTCCGTTGTACCAGACGAATATATAACAGGCTTAGCGACGTCACTGCCCTTTAAAGAAGGGTAACAAGGACGTCACGGCATGACTGAGCCTAATGAACAGTGCCCTGTGCTTTCCTTTGGTGCCTGTCGGATATATAACAGGCTTAGCGACGTCGCTGCCCTTTAAAGAAGGGTAGCAAGGACGTCAGGGCATGACTGAGCCTAATGAACAGTGCCCTATGCTTTCCTTTGTACCTGACGAATATATAACAGGCTTAGCGACGTCACTGCCCTTTCAAGACCGGTAACAAGGACGTCAGAGCATGACTGAGCCTAATGAAAAGTGCCCTGTGCTTTCCTTTGTACCTGACGAATATATAACAGGTTTAGCGACGTCACTGCCCTTTAAAGAAGGGTAACAAGGACGTCAGGGCATGACTGAGCCTAATGAACAGTGGCCTGTGCTTTCCTTTGTACCTGACGAGTATATAACAGGTTTAGCGACGTCACTGCCTTTAAAAGAAGGGTCCCAAGGACGTCAGGGCATGACTGAGCCTAATGAACAGTGCCCCGTGCTTTCCTTTGTACATGACGAATATATAACATGTTTATAGACGTCACTGTCCTTTCAAGAAGGGTAACAAGGACGTCAGGGCATGACTGAGCCTATTGAACAGTGCCCTGTGCTTTCCTTTGTACCTGACGAATATATAACAGGCTTAGCGACATCACTGCCCTTTAAAGAAGGGTAACAAGAACGTCAGAGAATGACTGAGCCTAATGAACAGTGCCCTATGCTTTCCTTTGTACCTGACGAATATATAACAAGTCTAACGACGTCACTGTCCTTTAAGAAGGGTAGCAAGGACGTCAGGGCATGACGGAGCCTAATGAACAGTGACCTGTGCTTTCCTTTGTACCTGACGAATATATAACAGGTTTAGCGACGTCACTGCCCTTTAAAGAAGGGTAAGAAGAACGTCAGGGCATGACTGGGCCTAATGAACAGTGCCCCGTGCTTTCCTTTGTACCTGATGTATATAAAACAGGCTTAGCGACGTCACTGCCCTTTGAAGACCGGTAACAAGGACGTCAGGGCATGACTGAGCCTAATGAACAGTGCCCTGTGCTTTCCTTTGTACCTGATGAATATATAACAGGCTTAGCGATGTCACTGTCCTTTCAAGAAAGGTAACAAGGACGTCTGGGCATGACTGAGCCTAATGAACAGTGGCCTGTGCTTTCCTTTGTACCTGACGAGTATATAACAGGTTTAGCGACGTCACTGCCTTTAAAAGAAGGGTCCCAAGGACGTCAGGGCATGACTGAGCCTAATGAACAGTGCCCCGTGCTTTCCTTTGTACCTGACGAGTATATAACAGGTTTAGCGACATCACTGCCATTTAAAGAAGGGTAACAAGGACGTCAGGACATGACTGAGCCTAATGAACAGTGCCCCGTGCTTTCCTTTGTACCTGACGAATATATAACAGGCTTAGCGACGTCACTGCCATTTAAAGAAGGGTAACAAGGACGTCAGGACATGACTGAGCCTAATGAACAGTGCCTTGTGCTTTCCTTTGTACCTGACGAATATATAACAGGTTTAGCGACGTCACTGCCCTTTCAAGAAGGGTAACAAGGACGTCAGGGCATGACTGAGCCTAATGAACAGTGCCCTGTGCTTTCCTTTGTACCTGATGAATATATAACAGGCTTAGCGACGTCACTGCCCTTTAAAGAAGGGTCGCAAGGACGTCAGGGCATGACTGAGCCTAATGAACAGTGCCCTGTGCTTTCCTTTGTACCTGATGAATACATAACAGGCTTAGCGACGTCACTGTCCTTTAAAGAAGGGTAACAAAGACGTCAGGGCATGACTGAGCCTAATGAACAGTGCCCTGTGCTTTCCTTTGTACCTGACGAATACATAACAGGCTGAGAGACGTCACTGCCCTTTAAAGAAGGGTAACAAGGACGTCAGGGCATGACTGAGCCTAATGAACAGTGACCTGTGCTTTCCTTTGTACCTGACGAATATATCACAGTCTTAGCGACGTCACTGCCCTTTAAAGAAGGGTAACAAGGACGTCAGAGCATGACTGAGCCTAATGAACAGTGCCCCGTGCTTTCCTTTGTACCTGACGAGTATATAACAGGTTTAGCGACATCACTGCCCTTTAAAGAAGGGTAACAAGGACGTCAGGGCATGACTGAGCCTAATGAACAGTGCCCTGTGCTTTCCTTTGTATGTGACGAATATATACCAGGCTTAGCGACGTCACTGCCCTTTCAAGAAGGGTAACAAGGACGTCAGGGCATGACTGAGTCTAATGAACAGTTCCCTGTGCTTTCCGTTGTACCTGACGAATATATAACAAGTCTAACGACGTCACTGTCCTTTAAGAAGGGTAGCAAGGACGTCAGGGCATGACGGAGCCTAATGAACAGTGCCCTGTGCTTTCCTTTGTACCTGACGAATATATAACAGGTTTAGCGACATCACTGCCCTTTAAAGAAGGGTAACAAGGACGTCAGGGCATGACTGAGCCTAATGAACAGTGCCCTGTGCTTTCCTTTGTACCTGACGAATATATAACAGGCTTAGCGACGTCACTGCCATTTAAAGAAGGGTAACAAGGACGTCAGGGCATGACTGAGCCTAATGAACAGTGCCTTGTGCTTTCCTTTGTACCTGACGAATATATAACAGGTTTAGCGACGTCACTGCCCTTTCAAGAAGGGTAACAAGGACGTCAGGGCATGACTGAGCCTAATGAACAGTGCCCTGTGCTTTCCTTTGTACCTGACGAATACATAACAGGCTGAGAGACGTCACTGCCCTTTAAAGAAGGGTAACAAGGACGTCAGGGCATGACTGAGCCTAATGAACAGTGACCTGTGCTTTCCTTTGTACCTGACGAATATATCACAGTCTTAGCGACGTCACTGCCCTTTAAAGAAGGGTAACAAGGACGTCAGGGCATGACTGAGCCTAATGAACAGTGCCCTATGCTTTCCTTTGTACCTGACGAATATATAACAGGTTTAGCGACGTCACTGCCCTTTCAAGAAGGGTAACAAGGACGTCAGGGAATGACTGAGCCTAATGAACAGTGCCCTGTGCTTTCCTTTGTACCTGACGAATATATCACAGTCTTAGCGACGTCACTGCCCTTTCAAGAAGGGTAACAAGGACGTCAGGGCATGACTGAGCCTAATGAACAGTGCCCTGTGCTTTCCTTTGTACCTGACGAATATATAACAGGTTTATAGACGTCACTGCCCTTTAAAGAAGGGTAACAAGGACGTCAGGGCATGACTGAGCCTAATGAACAGTGCCCTGTGCTTTCCTTTGTACCTGACGAATATATAACAGGCTTAGCGACGTCACTGCCCTTTAAAGAAGGGTAACAAGGACGTCAGGGAATGACTGAGCCTAATGAACAGTGCCCTGTGCTTTCCTTTGTACCTGACGAATATATAACAGGCTTAGCGACGTCACTGCCCTTTAAAGAAGGGTAAGAAGGACGTCAGGGCATGACTGGGCCTAATGAACAGTGCCCTATGCTTTCCTTTGTACCTGATGTATATAAAACAGGTTTAGCAACGTCACTGCCCTTTAAAGAAGGGTAAGAAGGACGTCAGGGCCTGACTGAGCCTAATGAACAGTGCCCTGTGCTTTCCTTTGATGCCTGACGAATATATAACAGGCTTAGCGACGTCACTGCCCTTTAAAGAAGGGTAGTAAGGACGTGAGGGCATGACTGAGCCTAATGAACAGTGCCCTGTGCTTTCCGTTGTACCTGACGAATATATAACAGGCTTAGCGACGTCACTGCCCTTTAAAGAAGGGTGACAAGGACGTCGGGGCATGACTGAGCCTAATGAACAGTGCCCTGTGCTTTCCTTTGATGCCTGACGAATATATAACAGGCTTAGCGACGTCACTGCCCTTTAAAGAAGGGTAGTAAGGACGTGAGGGCATGACTGAGCCTAATGAACAGTGCCCTGTGCTTTCCGTTGTACCTGACGAATATATAACAGGCTTAGCGACGTCACTGCCCTTTAAAGAAGGGTAACAAGGACGTCAGGGCATGACTGAGCCTAATGAACAGTGCCCTGTGCTTTCCGTTGTACCAGACGAATATATAACAGGCTTAGCGACGTCACTGTCCTTTAAAGAAGGGTAACAAAGACGTCAGGGCATGACTGAGCCTAATGAACAGTGCCCTGTGCTTTCCTTTGGTGCCTGATGAATATATAACAGGTTTAGCGATGTCACTGTCCTTTAAAGAAGGGTAACAAGGACGTCAGGGCATGACTGAGTCTAATGAACAGTGCCCTATGCTTTCCTTTGTATGTGACGAATATATAACAGGCTTAGCGACGTCACTGTCCTTTAAAGAAGGGTAACAACGACGTCAGGGCATGACTGAGCCTAATGAACAGTGCCCTGTGCTTTCCTTTGGTGCCTGACGAGTATATAACAGGCTTAGCGACGTCACTGCCCTTTAAAGAAGGGTAACAAGGACGTCAGGGCATGACTGAGTCTAATTAACAGTGCCCTATGCTTTCCTTTGTATGTGACGAATATATAACAGGTTTGGAGACGTCACTGCCCTTTAAAGAAGGGTAACAAGGACGTCAGAGCATGACTGAGCCTAATGAACAGTGCCTTGTGCTTTCCTTTGTACCTGATGTATATAAAACAGGCTTAGCGACGTCACTGCCCTTTAAAGACCGGTAACAAGGACGTCAGGGCATGACTGAGCCTAATGAACAGTGCCCTGTGCTTTCCTTTGTACCTGACGAATATATAACAAGTCTAACGACGTCACTGTCCTTTAAGAAGGGTAGCAAGGACGTCAGGGCATGACGGAGCCTAATGAACAGTGCCCTATGCTTTCCTTTGTACCTGACGAATATATAACAAGTCTAACGACGTCACTGTCCTTTAAGAAGGGTAGCAAGGACGTCAGGGCATGACGGAGCCTAATGAACAGTGACCTGTGCTTTCCTTTGTACCTGACGAATATATAACAGGTTTAGCGACGTCACTGTCCTTTAAAGAAGGGTAAGAAGAACGTCAGGGCATGACTGAGCCTAATGAACAGTGCCCTATGCTTTCCTTTGTACCTGACGAGTATATAACAGGTTTAGCGACGTCACTGCCCTTTAAAGAAGGGTAGCAAGGACGTCAGGGCATGACTGAGCCTAATGAACAGTGCCCTGTGCTTTCCTTTGTACCTGACGAGTATATAACAGGTTTAGCGACGTCACTGCCCTTTAAAGAAGGGTAGCAAGGACGTCAGGGCATGACTGAGCCTAATGAACAGTGCCCTGTGCTTTCCTTTGTACCTGACGAATATATAACAGGTTTAGCGATGTCACTGCCCTTTAAAGAAGGGTAAGAAGAACGTCAGGGCATGACTGAGCCTAATGAACAGTGCACTATGCTTTCCTTGGTACCTGACGAGTATATAACAGGTTTAGCGACGTCACTGCCCTTTAAAGAAGGGTAGCAAGGACGTCAGGGCATGACTGAGCCTAATGAACAGTGCCCTGTGCTTTCCTTTGATGCCTGACGAATATATAACAGGCTTAGCGACGTCACTGCCCTTTAAAGAAGGGTAGTAAGGACGTGAGGGCATGACTGAGCCTAATGAACAGTGCCCTGTGCTTTCCGTTGTACCAGACGAATATATAACAGTGTGAGAAGTTGGCCTGGTAGGGGATGTTTCCAATTCTGGAACCACCTACTACCTGACCAAACAATCCCCTTATGGTGTCTGGTTGTAAGTCAACCTTATTAGACAAGCTATCCTAGTGGTAGCATGGACTAAGCAGCCTAAAGGCTTAACTTAAGAGGTCGTGTTAAGCGAGCTGTTTTACCACATACAATCCTGTAATACCAAATGAAAGGACACCACACAAGTATATATTATAAAAATATATGTGTTTATTACTAAAAACAATCCCCAGTATTCTTTATGAATAAAGGGGCACAAGCGTTAAATCAAAAGCACTGTTTAAACATACAAAGTTGCACAATTATGGATGAGGGCAGGGGGCCACTCAAACCATATACTAAACAAGTGGTATAAGAGAGGCCACTCGAACAGTGGTTAGGCCTAGGGCCTAGGGAATCGCTGGGAGCAGTCAGGACAAGCAATGCTGAAGTCGGGAATGGCCCTCGGGATTCGGGAGATGTGCGGAAAGCGCACGCATGCACCAATGTTAACCAATGGTGCGTAAAAGTCAAATAGTTAAAGTTTAAGGACACTTCCGCTGAACCTAGAGGAACAAAACTTAACACACAGACCCTAGAGGTGTGCACCAGTGTGGGAACACCGGCGGAGCAAAGTTACCTCACCCACAGGAAGTGGGTGCACAGGGTCGAAGTGGCGTCGGGTTTTGACACGCAGGCTCTTGGTGCTTGAAGCTGAAAGGGCTGCAGGCAGGGTGAAGACGAAGTGTCCGGTGGAGTCCAAGAGTGGACTCAAGTTGTAGAGTACCTGAAAGCAGAGGGGACAGAGTCTGGGTCACTCAGCAGTGACCAGGGTGGAACCAGGACGGAACCAGGCAATGTCGGGCGCAATCAGGTGGTCGTCGAGGCGCTTCTCTTCGCTGTCACGTGGGCTCTGGGGCATCTGCGACGTCCAGGAGCAGGTCACGATCTGTCCCACGCAGGCTCTCACCGTCGGTGCAGTCGGCTTCCGGTTTGGAGCAAACAAGCCTTGGTAAGAGCAATCCACGCGGGATTGGAAGATGGCGTCTCACTCGGACCAGGAAGGTCAGAGTCGGGGCTCCCTTTCAGGGGAGCTGGTGTGGATCTGGAGCAACCAGAATCACGAGTCTTCTTTTGTAGTTCGTCGGCACAGGGACCACAAGCCAGCTGGCAAGTGACCGGGCCAACGCGTTGAGCCAAATCGTGCCAAAGGGCCCCACGCAGCACTCGTCGAGTGTGGAGGGCTGAACTTCGGCTCAGGAGTAGCTCAGGGTGGGGGCTTCTCAAACCCCGGTGTACAGCTTCGAGGGTCACTCGTGGGCTGCACGGTCAGCGTCTCGTGGTCACTTCAAGATGGCGTGCCCCACGCTTCCGGTCGCCTCCACGGGTCTCAGCTTTGCATGGACTGTGGATCGGGCTGTTAGAAGCTGGGCAGGCTTGATCTCGTCGATCTCAGTCGCTCGAGTTCCGGCGGGAACTGCAACTAAGTAGACGTCGAGGGCTGGATGGTGCCTGCTGCTGCAGGGTGGTCACTCCTTGACCACAAGGGAGATTCTTCGGGCTTCCACGTTGAGATGGAGGGCGAAGGGTCCAGAATATCGTTTCAAATGTTTCTTCCAGGAAATCTGATGTGCATTGGCACTGCTCCCACTCTTATTCGAATCTGGTGGGCGTGATTACCTGCTAGGTCCCCTCCTATGGGTGGGACCCAGGAAGTGGGTGGATACACCCCCTTCCTTTGATCCAGGCCGCCCTGGCACGAGGGCTGGAGTGCCCCAGAACCGGTTTGGCCGGATTATGCAAGGGGCAGCCTTGTGCGCCCCAGGCAGTGTCTGGTTTCTTTCAAACCTCCCTGCTACAATACACTATCTCCTGTCTGGAGGGCGGTGACACCCTCCTGTGACAGGAAACCCTTTGTCCAGGACCCCCTTGACTGGGTTTCGGTCAGCTCCAGGGGTCCAGACATTTGTCTGTGGCAGAGGCATCCATTTTGTGGATCTTAAGGCCTTTGGAGAAATCAACCGCATTAAAGTGAAGTAACATGTCTTACCCCTCTAGAGGGGTGGAATGCCATCCCCGTCGCCAGAACTGGCGAGGGGATGGTATTCCAAAGCGTATGACACCTTACACGACATGTTTTGATAAAGCCAAACCAGAGTTGCTAAATAACCGCGAGGATTATAAGGCACTTAATAGTATATGGTATGGCATTATCCTGAAACAGCTTAGGGATTTGTTCCCGACGGCTGCAGACAGGCTCAGCTCATGCTAGAGCTCCATCTCACATAAAAACCATGCACCCAGCCTCCAGGATTGGTGAGGCCTGTCTATAGGAGTGGCTCACAGGTTTACATGTGTCCAGATATAGGTTTAGACATAGGTATACTATATCTAAGCAAGGGGTGTGTACACCACCTTACCCCAGCTGAGTGATCAGCCAGTTGTGTCAATTTAAGAACCAGCCAGGGGTGGCAAAAGATATGCTGCAGCCCCTGGTAGGCCTTAGTGGCTCCTGTGCCCTGTGCACCTATAGTGCATTCTACAGGGGCTGACAAGGAGTCCATTTCCAATTGGTATGTACCTAGGGTACATGGAATCCATTTTACAGAGAGAGCAGATGGCCTGGGGCCCTGATTAGCAGGGAACCAGGTCAACTAAGTCAAAAAACCAGCTAAACACAGGCAAAAAATCTGGGGTAACCATAGTCAGGTAGCCACCTTCCTACATAACCCCCCCCCAAACGAAAGGAGATAAGGCTATCCTTGGCCAGGTAAGCCTATATTGCCTGAGTGGCCATATAAGGAAGTACCTGCACTAGCATGGGTACCCCCTGTCTCATGGTCCACTAAGCAGTCCCTCACCCTTTGGGTATTAGAGGGTCTCCACCATAGGGAATCACTACCTTGGGTGTGTTTATGCAAAGTTAAAGGCTGGTTTGGATATGGAGTATTGAAGTGAGGCTCTACTAATTTAGGGCTTAGCTTCCTCCAATTATCTTCCACCATGTGTGCCTTTCTTTCTTTAACTGAGTTGCACTGTGCTCTCAGGGTCAACCTCTGGCTACCTAAAGCTGGAGGCTGGGTCCCTCTGTTTGGCTTGCTGGAGGGACAGTTCAGGTTTGGGCCCTTTGGGTCCCAGGTTTGGCTGTGCCCAACAGAATCCATCTGGGGGAGGTCCCTAACTGTTTTTAAGGGGGCTCCCTCAGGAGTTTTTAAAGTTTTCACCTTACTAGGGCTACTAGTTTTGGTGCACCTAATCTTTTGATGGGGGTGCTTTATTTGACAGGGGGTCCTCTGGGTCTCACTGTCCTTCTTGTCCTCTGCAGCCCTGGGCTGGCTAAGGCAAGGGAGAGAGGGGCAGGTTACCTGCTCCAGACTGGGTCCCACCTGAGAAGGGTCCACTGACATCAGAGGTTCTGTCAGGCTAGGCCCAACCACCTCTGGGGCAGTTCCTTCATCAGGGGTAAGATCAGTTCCCTGAGGAGGCTGATCCTGTCCTAAAGTCTGGTGAGGGGGAGATTTCTCTTCCTCCTCCATGCTCTCAGTTTGTGTGGAGTTATCCATCATTTCAGGTTTCACAACACACGTGTCAGTTTGAGTTTGGGCTGTGGCCATCACAGCCCCACCAACCTTTTCAGGAGGAGACTCAGTTTGGGTTTCTGCTGTTATCATAACAGCTTTGCTATTCTGTTCAGGAAGAGCTTTTGCTAAAGATGGGGCAGGGAGTATCTCCGCCCTACCAACCTTTTCAGGAAGGACATCTTGAATTGGGGCTGTAGCCATTACAGCCCCACTAACCTTTCCATTGGAATTTACCATTCTAGAATGGATTTCCTGTTCAACCCCAGCCCAGGCTGAGATTTCTAAATCATTACCCAGTAGACAGTCTACAGGCAAGTTTGGGGACACTGCCACTCTCTTTGGGCCAGTGACACCTCCCCAGCTGAGACTTACTACTGCCATGGGATGATTTGTTTGGATGCCATCAATGTTTATTACCTGGTATGTGGCACCAGGTAAAAGTTGCTTAGAGGGGACTATGCCATCAGCCACCATGGTGATGCTAGCCCCTGTGTCTCTAAAAGCTTCAACTCTTAAACCATTGATGATGGGTTCTTGTCTATACTTGCTCAAAGTATTTGGGCAAGCAGAGAAGTTGGCAAACCCCATGCCAGCCTCATAAACAAGATCATTGGGTGATGGGGACCTGGATAGGCCAGGGTCCACCTGATTTCCAAAAGTAAACCCACCCAGATTCCTGGGTGTGCTTCCACTTCCTGGGGGATTACTGCTGACAGTAACAGGAGGTGTTGAAGCTGGCTTTGGAGGTATATTTTCTTTATTGTTATTCTTGGGACAACAGCTGTCTGTTTTGTAATGCCCCACCTGTTTACAGGGATAACAATAGGGTTTTTTCTCAGTTGAAGAAGTGTCTTGGGACCCACCCCCATCCTTGGAGTTTTGGGGCCCTGGGGAAGTCTTTTCTTTACTTTTATCCCCACCCTTATCTTGAGGCTTGGTAGACTCCTTCTTCTGGTTACTGTCCTGATTCTTAGGCCTAATCCTGGTTCTGACCCATTTGTCTGCCTTCTTTCCCAATTCTTGGGGAGAGGTCAGATCAGAGTCTACCAGGTGCTGGTGTAAGAGCTGGTTCTGACAATTACTTAGGATCTGCTCCCTCATAATCAAATTATACAATCCTGTAAAGTCATGTACTTTGCTGCCATGTAGCCAACCCTCCAGAGCCTTAGTAGCACAATCTACAAAATCAGTCCAGTCCTGAGTCTGTGTCTTCTGGGTGTCTCTGAACTTGAACCTGTACTGTTCAGTGGTTAAGCCAAACCCATCTATCAGAACACTCTTCAGGACTTTGTAATTGTTTGCATCCTCATGTCTGACAGTGAGGAGCTTGTCCCTCCCTTTCTCTGAAAAGGAGTACCATAAGATTGCTGCCCACTGTTCCTCAGGAACCTGCTGTACCATGCAGGCTCTCTCAAGAGCAGTCATCCATTTGTGGATGTCATCCCCTTCTTTGAAGGGGGGCACAATCTTTGTCAGGTTTCTACTATCATAGGACCTGGGTTTCTCTTTAGGAATATTGCTGCCACCAGTGGCATCTAAGCCACACAATTTCTGCTCTCTTGCCAAGGCAAGTCTAGCTTGAGCCAAGGCTACCTCCTCCCTCTCTATCTGGAGTTTGACAGCCCTCATTCTGGCCCTATGCTCTAACTTTTGAGAAGCATTCATGCCTCTCTGTGATTCCCTGGAGGCACTAGAAAGATGAGAGTCCCCTGAGGGAGATCTCACTCTTCTGTTGCCTGGGGGAATCATATGTTGGGTTCTGGGGAGGTGCTGGCCCTCTCCATTCCCCAGTAGGTCCAAGTTGGCCTGGCTAAGCCTACCAACTGGAACCTGGCTACCCTGATCCTGTACTTCTAAGTCCTCAACATCTGAGTCCTCATCCAAGTCATCATCATCCTCCTCTTCAGGGGGATCAACTGCAGGGGGGTTCCCTCCAGTTCCTGTATCTAGGGAAGCTGCTTTTGCCTTCTCTAAGTCATCCTGTTCTAGGATTTCTACCAGGATTAGGCAGGTGGGGCTTCTGCCCCTTTTTAACCCTCTTGCTTTGCACAAGGCAATCAAGTCTCTGCGGGTTAGTTTGTCATATCCAAAAGTTGCCTGGGTAGGGTCAACTGTCACAGGACTAGACCCTGAGGCCTTTCCTGTGTCAGACATGGTTACTAGTGAGGTGTAAGTGGTGCACTTACCTACACTAAGTGTTTTCCTACTGGACCTTGCTAGTGAGTTGTAGTCAGGGGTGTGCTACTCCCTTCAACCTACAACTACTAAGTTCAGTAGAACTTAATATGCTAAGCTTTTGATTTTATATGTACCTAGAGGTACTTGATGTGATCTTTCAATTTGATATAAAGATTGCAATGGTAAAACAACAGCAAGCTCAAATCCGCACCGCTGCTCACCAATGTGAGAAGTTGGCCTGGTAGGGGATGTTTCCAATTCTGGAACCACCTACTACCTGACCAAACAATCCCCTTATGGTGTCTGGTTGTAAGTCAACCTTATTAGACAAGCTATCCTAGTGGTAGCATGGACTAAGCAGCCTAAAGGCTTAACTTAAGAGGTCGTGTTAAGCGAGCTGTTTTACCACATACAATCCTGTAATACCAAATGAAAGGACACCACACAAGTATATATTATAAAAATATATGTGTTTATTACTAAAAACAATCCCCAGTATTCTTTATGAATAAAGGGGCACAAGCGTTAAATCAAAAGCACTGTTTAAACATACAAAGTTGCACAATTATGGATGAGGGCAGGGGGCCACTCAAACCATATACTAAACAAGTGGTATAAGAGAGGCCACTCGAACAGTGGTTAGGCCTAGGGCCTAGGGAATCGCTGGGAGCAGTCAGGACAAGCAATGCTGAAGTCGGGAATGGCCCTCGGGATTCGGGAGATGTGCGGAAAGCGCACGCATGCACCAATGTTAACCAATGGTGCGTAAAAGTCAAATAGTTAAAGTTTAAGGACACTTCCGCTGAACCTAGAGGAACAAAACTTAACACACAGACCCTAGAGGTGTGCACCAGTGTGGGAACACCGGCGGAGCAAAGTTACCTCACCCACAGGAAGTGGGTGCACAGGGTCGAAGTGGCGTCGGGTTTTGACACGCAGGCTCTTGGTGCTTGAAGCTGAAAGGGCTGCAGGCAGGGTGAAGACGAAGTGTCCGGTGGAGTCCAAGAGTGGACTCAAGTTGTAGAGTACCTGAAAGCAGAGGGGACAGAGTCTGGGTCACTCAGCAGTGACCAGGGTGGAACCAGGACGGAACCAGGCAATGTCGGGCGCAATCAGGTGGTCGTCGAGGCGCTTCTCTTCGCTGTCACGTGGGCTCTGGGGCATCTGCGACGTCCAGGAGCAGGTCACGATCTGTCCCACGCAGGCTCTCACCGTCGGTGCAGTCGGCTTCCGGTTTGGAGCAAACAAGCCTTGGTAAGAGCAATCCACGCGGGATTGGAAGATGGCGTCTCACTCGGACCAGGAAGGTCAGAGTCGGGGCTCCCTTTCAGGGGAGCTGGTGTGGATCTGGAGCAACCAGAATCACGAGTCTTCTTTTGTAGTTCGTCGGCACAGGGACCACAAGCCAGCTGGCAAGTGACCGGGCCAACGCGTTGAGCCAAATCGTGCCAAAGGGCCCCACGCAGCACTCGTCGAGTGTGGAGGGCTGAACTTCGGCTCAGGAGTAGCTCAGGGTGGGGGCTTCTCAAACCCCGGTGTACAGCTTCGAGGGTCACTCGTGGGCTGCACGGTCAGCGTCTCGTGGTCACTTCAAGATGGCGTGCCCCACGCTTCCGGTCGCATCCACGGGTCTCAGCTTTGCATGGACTGTGGATCGGGCTGTTAGAAGCTGGGCAGGCTTGATCTCGTTGATCTCAGTCGCTCGAGTTCCGGCGGGAACTGCAACTAAGTAGACGTCGAGGGCTGGATGGTGCCTGCTGCTGCAGGGTGGTCACTCCTTGACCACAAGGGAGATTCTTCGGGCTTCCACGTTGAGATGGAGGGCGAAGGGTCCAGAATATCGTTTCAAATGTTTCTTCCAGGAAATCTGATGTGCATTGGCACTGCTCCCACTCTTATTCGAATCTGGTGGGCGTGATTACCTGCTAGGTCCCCTCCTATGGGTGGGACCCAGGAAGTGGGTGGATACACCCCCTTCCTTTGATCCAGGCCGCCCTGGCACGAGGGCTGGAGTGCCCCAGAACCGGTTTGGCCGGATTATGCAAGGGGCAGCCTTGTGCGCCCCAGGCAGTGTCTGGTTTCTTTCAAACCTCCCTGCTACAATACACTATCTCCTGTCTGGAGGGCGGTGACACCCTCCTGTGACAGGAAACCCTTTGTCCAGGACCCCCTTGACTGGGTTTCGGTCAGCTCCAGGGGTCCAGACATTTGTCTGTGGCAGAGGCATCCATTTTGTGGATCTTAAGGCCTTTGGAGAAATCAACCGCATTAAAGTGAAGTAACATGTCTTACCCCTCTAGAGGGGTGGAATGCCATCCCCGTCGCCAGAACTGGCGAGGGGATGGTATTCCAAAGCGTATGACACCTTACACGACATGTTTTGATAAAGCCAAACCAGAGTTGCTAAATAACCGCGAGGATTATAAGGCACTTAATAGTATATGGTATGGCATTATCCTGAAACAGCTTAGGGATTTGTTCCCGACGGCTGCAGACAGGCTCAGCTCATGCTAGAGCTCCATCTCACATAAAAACCATGCACCCAGCCTCCAGGATTGGTGAGGCCTGTCTATAGGAGTGGCTCACAGGTTTACATGTGTCCAGATATAGGTTTAGACATAGGTATACTATATCTAAGCAAGGGGTGTGTACACCACCTTACCCCAGCTGAGTGATCAGCCAGTTGTGTCAATTTAAGAACCAGCCAGGGGTGGCAAAAGATATGCTGCAGCCCCTGGTAGGCCTTAGTGGCTCCTGTGCCCTGTGCACCTATAGTGCATTCTACAGGGGCTGACAAGGAGTCCATTTCCAATTGGTATGTACCTAGGGTACATGGAATCCATTTTACAGAGAGAGCAGATGGCCTGGGGCCCTGATTAGCAGGGAACCAGGTCAACTAAGTCAAAAAACCAGCTAAACACAGGCAAAAAATCTGGGGTAACCATAGTCAGGTAGCCACCTTCCTACAAACAGGCTTAGCGACGTCACTGCCCTTTAAAGAAGGGTAACAAGGACGTCAGGGCATGACTGAGCCTAATGAACAGTGCCTATGCTTTCCTTTGTACCTGACAAATATATAACAGGCTTAGCGACGTCACTGCCCTTTCAAGACCGGTAACAAGGAAGTCAGGGCATGACGGAGCCTAATGAAAACTGCCCTGTGCTTTCCTTTGTACCTGACGAATATATAACAGGTTTAGCAACGTCACTGCCCTTTAAAGAAGGGTAACAAGGACGTCAGGGCATGACTGAGCCTAATGAACAGTGGCCTGTGCTTTCCTTTGTACCTGACGAGTATATAACAGGTTTAGCGACGTCACTGCCTTTAAAAGAAGGGTCCCAAGGACGTCAGGGCATGACTGAGACTAATGAACAGTGCCCCGTGCTTTCCTTTGTACATGATGAATATATAACAGGTTTATAGACGTCACTGCCCTTTCAAGAAGGGTAACAAGGACGTCAGAGCATGACTGAGCCTAATGAACAGTGCCCTGTGCTTTCCTTTGTACCTGACGAGTATATAACAGGCTTAGCGACGTCACTGCCCTTTAAAGAAGGGTAACAAGGACGCCAGGGCAGGACTGAGCCTAATGAACAGTGCCCTGCGCTTTCCTTTGGTGCCTGATGAATATATAGCAGGCTTAGCGACGTCACTGCCATTTAAAGAAGGGTAACAAGGACGTCAGGGCATGACTGAGCCTAATGACTAGTGCCCTGTACTTTCCTTTGTACCTGATGAATATAAAACAGGCTTAGCGACGTCACTGCCCTTTAAAGAACGGTAACAAGGACGTCAGAGCATGACTGAGCCTAATGAACAGTGCCCTGTGCTTTCCTTTGTACCTGACGAATATATAACAGGCTTAGAGACGTCACTGTCCTTTCAAGAAGGGTAACAAGGACGTCAGAGCATGACTGAGCATAATGAACAGTGCCCTGTGCTTTCCTTTGTACCTGACGAATATATAACAGGCTTAGAGACGTCACTGTCCTTTCAAGAAGGGTAACAAGGACGTCAGGGCATGACTGAGCCTAATGAACAGTGCCTTGTGCTTTCCTTTGTACCTGACGAATATATAACAGGTTTAGAGACATCTCTGCCCTTTAAAGAAGGTTAACAAGGACGTCAGGGCATGTCTGAGCCTAATGAACAGCGCTCTGTGCTTTCCTTTGTACCTGTCGAATATATAACAGGTTTAGAGACGTCACTGCCCTTTAAAGAAGTTTAACAAGGACGTCAGGGCATGACTGAGCCTAATGAGCAGTGCCTTGTGCTTTCCTTTGTACCTGACGAATATATAACAGGTTTAGCGACGTCACTGCCCTTTAAAGAAGGGTAACAAGGACGTCAGGCATGACTGAGCCTAATGAACAGTGCCTTGTGCTTTCCTTTGTACCTGACGAATATATAACAGGTTTAGAGACATCTCTGCCCTTTAAAGAAGGTTAACAAGGACGTCAGGGCATGTCTGAGCCTAATGAACAGCGCTCTGTGCTTTCCTTTGTACCTGTCGAATATATAACAGGTTTAGAGACGTCACTGCCCTTTAAAGAAGTTTAACAAGGACGTCAGGGCATGACTGAGCCTAATGAGCAGTGCCTTGTGCTTTCCTTTGTACCTGACGAATATATAACAGGTTTAGCGACGTCACTGCCCTTTAAAGAAGGGTAACAAGGACGTCAGGCATGACTGAGCCTAATGAACAGTGCCCCGTGCTTTCCTTTGTACCTGACGAATATATATTAGGTTTAGCGACGTCACTGCCCTTTAAAGAAGGGTAACAAGAACGTCAGGACATGACTGAGCCTAATGAACAGTGCCCTGTGCTTTCCTTTGTACCTGACGAATATATAACAAGCTTAGTGATGTCACTGCCCTTTAAAGAAGGGTAACAAGGACGTCAGAGCATGACTGAGCCTAATGAACAGTGCCCCGTGTTTTCCTTTGTACCTGACGAATATATCACAGTCTTAGCGACGTCACTGCCCTTTAAAGAAGGGTAACAAGGACGTCAGAGCATGACTGAGCCTAATGAACAGTGCCCTGTGCTTTCCTTTGTACCTGACGAATATATAACAAGCTTAGTGATGTCACTGCCCTTTAAAGAAGGGTAACAAGGACGTCAGAGCATGACTGAGCCTAATGAACAGTGCCCTGTGCTTTCCTTTGTACCTGACGAATATATAACAAGTCTAACGACGTCACTGTCCTTTAAGAAGGCTAACAAGGACGTCAGGGCATGACTGAGCCTAATGAACAGTGCCCCGTGCTTTCCTTTGTACCTGACGAATATATAACAAGTCTAACGACGTCACTGTCCTTTAAAGAAGGGTAAGAAGAACGTCAGGGCATGACTGAGCCTAATGAACAGTGCCCTGTGCTTTCCTTTGTACCTGACGAATATATAACAGGCTTAGCGATGACACTGTCCTTTCAAGAAAGGTAACAAGGACGTCAGGGCATGACTGAGCCTAATGAACAGTGCCCTATGCTTTCCTTTGTACCTGACGAGAATATAACAGGCTTAGCGACGTCACTGTCCTTTCAAGAAGCGTAGCAAGGATGTCAGAGCATGACTGAGCCTTATGAACAGTGCCCCGTGCTATTTTTTGTACCTGACGAATATATAACAGGCTTAGCGACGTCACTGCCCTTTAAAGAAGGGTGACAAGGACGTCGGGGCATGACTGAGCCTAATGAACAGTGCCCTGTGCTTTCCTTTGATGCCTGACGAATATATAACAGGCTTAGCGACGTCACTGCCCTTTAAAGAAGGGTAGTAAGGAGGTTAGGGCATGACTGAGCCTAATGAACAGTGCCCTGTGCTTTCCGTTGTACCAGACGAATATATAACAGGCTTAGCGACGTCACTGCCCTTTCAAGAAGGGTAACAAGGACGTCAGGGCATGACGGAGCCTAATGAACAGTGACCTGTGCTTTCCTTTGTACCTGACGAATATATACCAGGCTTAGCGACGTCACTGCCCTTTCAAGAAGGGTAACAAGGACGTCAGGGCATGACTGAGCCTAATGAACAGTGCCCTATGCTTTCCTTTGTACCTGACGAATATATAACAGGCTTAGCGACGTCACTGCCCTTTCAAGAAGGGTAACAAGGACGTCAGGGCATGACTGAGCCTAATGAACAGTGCCCTGTGCTTTCCTTTGTACCTGACGAATATATAACAGGTTTAGCAACGTCACTGCCCTTTAAAGAAGGGTAACAAGGACGTCAGGGCATGACTGAGACTAATGAACAGTGCCTTGTGCTTTCCTTTGTACCTGACGAGTATATAACAGGTTTAGCGACGTCACTGCCTTTAAAAGAAGGGTCCCAAGGACGTCAGGGCATGACTGAGCCTAATGAACAGTGCCCTATGCTTTCCTTTGTACCTCACGAGTATATAACAGGCTTAGCGACGTCACTGCCCTTTAAAAAAGGGTAACAAGGACGCCAGGGCAGGACTGAGCCTAATGAACAGTGCCCTGCGCTTTCCTTTGGTGCCTGATGAATATATAACAGGTTTAGCGACGTCACTGCCCTTTAAAGAAGGGTAACAAGGACGCCAGGGCAGGACTGAGCCTAATGAACAGTTCCCTGTGCTTTCCTTTGGTGCCTGGTGAATATATAACAGGTTTAGTGACGTCACTGCCCTTTAAAGAAGGGTCCCAAGGACGTCAGGGCATGACTGAGACTAATGAACAGTGCCCCGTGCTTTCCTTTGTACATGATGAATATATAACAGGTTTATAGACGTCACTGCCCTTTAAAGAAGGGTAACAAGGACGTCAGGGCAGGACTGAGCCTAATGAACAGTGCCCTACGCTTTCCTTTGGTGCTTGACGAGTATATAACAGGTTTAGAGACGTCACTGCCCTTTCAAGAAGGGTAACAAGGACGTCAGAGCATGACTGAGCCTAATGAACAGTGCCCTATGCTTTCCTTTGTACCTGACGAATATATAACAGGCTTAGCAACGTCACTGCCTTTTCAAGAAGGGTAACAAAGACGTCAGGGCATGACTGAGCCTAATGAACAGTGCCCTGTGCTTTCCTTTGGTGCCTGATGAATATATAACAGGTTTAGCGATGTCACTGTCCTTTAAAGAAGGGTAACAAGGACGTCAGGGCATGACTGAGCCTAATGAACAGTGACCTGTGCTTTCCTTTGAACCTGACGAATATATAACAGGCTTAGCGACGTCACTGTCCTTTAAAGAAGGGTAACAAGGACGTCAGGGCATGACTGAGCCTAATGAACAGTGACCTGTGCTTTCCTTTGAACCTGACGAATATATAACAGGCTTAGCGACGTCACTGCCCTTTAAAGAAGGGTAACAAGGACGTCAGGGCATGACTGAGCCTAATGAACAGTGCCCTGTGCTTTCCTTTGTACCTGACGAATATATAACAGGCTTAGCGACGTCACTGCCCTTTCAAGAAGGGTAACAAGGACGTCAGGGCATGACTGAGCCTAATGAACAGTGCCCTGTGCTTTCCTTTGTTCCAGACGAGTATATAACAGGTTTAGCGACGTCACTGTCCTTTCAAGAAGTGTAGCAAGGACGTCAGGCATGACTGAGCCTAATGAACAGTGCCCTGTGCTTTCCTTTGTTCCAGACGAGTATGTAACAGGTTTAGCGACGTCACTGCCCTTTAAAGAAGGCTAACAAGGACGTCATGGCATGACTGAGCCTAATGAACAGTGCCCTGTGCTTTCCTTTGTACCTGTCGAATATTTAACTGGCTTAGCGAAGTCACTGTCCTTTAAAGAAGGGTAACAAGGAAGTCATTGCATGACTGAGCCTAATGAACAGTGCCCTGTGCTTTCCTTTGTACCTGTCGAATATTTAACTGGCTTAGCGAAGTCACTGTCCTTTAAAGAAGGGTAACAAGGAAGTCATTGCATGACTGAGCCTAATGAACAGTGCCCTGTGCTTTCCTTTGATGCCTGACGAACATATAACAAGCTTAGCGATGTCACTGTCCTTTCAAGAAGGGTAACAAGGACGTCAGGGCATGACTGAGCCTAATGAACAGTGCCCTGTGCTTTCCTTTGATGCCTGACGAACATATAACAAGTCTAACGACGTCACTGTCCTTTCAAGAAGGGTAACAAGGACGTCAGGGCATGACTGAGTCTAATGAACAGTGCCCTGTGCTTTCCTTTGGTCCCTGATGAATATATAACAGGCTTAGAGATGTCACTGCCCTTTAAAGAAGGGTAACAAGGACGTCAGAGCATGACTGAGCCTAATGAACAGTGCCCTGTGCTTTCCTTTGGTACCTGACGAATATATAACAGGTTTAGCGACGTCACTGCCCTTTAAAGAAGGGTAACAAGGATGTCAGGGCATCACTGAGCCTAATGAACTGTGCCCTGTGCTTTCCTTTGGTGTCTGACGAATATATAACAGGCTTAGCGACGTCACTGCCCTTTAAAGAAGGGTCCCAAGGACGTCAGGGCATGACTGAGCCTAATGAACAGTGCCCTGTGCTTTCCTTTGTGCCTGACGAATATATAACAGGTTTAGCGACGTCACTGTCCTTTAGAGAAGGGTAACAAGGACGTCAGAGCATGACTGAGCCTAATGAACAGTGCCCTGTGCTTTCCTTTGGTGCCTGACGAATATATAACAGGCTTAGAGACGTCACTGCCCTTTAAAGAAGGGTAACAAGGACGTCAGTGCATGACTGGGCCTAATGAACAGTGCCCTGTACCACTGTTCCCAATAACGTGCGCGCGTGGGCGCGCGCCCACATCTGTAGTATGAAGCGCGCAGTGCTGTGTGTGGAGCGCGCACACACACAGCACATCAATCAACAACATTTAGCGCGGCTGCTTTTAAAAGCAGGCGGCGCGAAACCGGGTATTTCTTTAATGTGTCCTTTTGTTTAAAGTACTCATGTTAATTGCAGCGCCGTGACAACCTGCAATTAAAATGAACACTTTAAAAAGAAGCAAGCAATGTGCCCATCACCCTGGAGCTACCCTCTATTATGAAAAGAAATGCAGCAACTCTACAAACACGATGTGTGCTTTTCACGTCGTGTTTGTGGAGTTGCTGCATTTCTTTTCTTAACAGAGCTTGGCTGCAGGGTGATTGTGGGGCTTTGTTAAAGATTTCAGGTTAATCACAGCCCCAAACGAGCGCTGTGATTAACCTGAAATCTACTGTCAGTCTTATCGTGAAAAATCAAGGGACGTTTGGTGATACACGAAACACGTGGAATAACAATAAAGGGACGTTTGATGTTACACCAAGAACGTGGAATAACAATAATAAAATGTTTGAACAAGAAGAGTTTGGAACAATTTCTCACTGGGTGTGCGATTGGTGATGGAGCGCCTTGCCGTTTCAATTGTATTTGCATTATGTTAACTTGCTTTGAGGTGAGGCATGTGCCCAGTCTGCACACGAAAGTAGAAAAGCATGGAAGAAAAAACGAAACAAGTTTAAATATGGAAAACACAGAGAAAATTTCGGTGTGCATTCTGCTACCCCCATAACTGCACTTCTGAAGCATTGCCATACCACACTTGCTGTCTTCTCTGACATATCTTTTGTCCTTTTTTTTTCTTCCACTCCCCAGCTGCTCTTGCTATCTCCTTCTCTTCTTTTTCTTCTTCCTCATATCAATCCCGCTCCACTTTTACTCACTTTCTCCTTCTCCTCATCCCATTCTTGTCTCCATTTCCCTCTCACTGCCTGTTCTTTGCCTTCTCTCTTACCGGTTTTCCATTCTCCATTCTCCCTCCCAGTTCTCCAAAGCCTCTGGCTACCTTTCTTTCTGTCCCTCTCTTACCAATTTCTCCATACCCCTTCCCCATTTTTCGTCTTTGCGCCCTGACTTTTTTCTACTTTGTTCCTCTCTCCCCCTTTCTCTGCCACTAAATCTTATTTCTCATGAGTCTCCTTTCCTTTTCCTTCATACTATGTTACAATTTTAAAAACACAGACTGTCTGGTGGCCTTTAGGGTCCCGGCTTGGGATACGCTGAGCAAGATAGCGACTAGTATTAAATCTGGCTTGCCTAAAGATCCAGCGCAGGCTAAAGTTTTAAGGGGTAGCACTGAGACTTTGGAGCCATATATCAGACACTTGTTAGAGCTCTCCTTTAGCTCAGGTAGGGTGCCGCAAACATGGAAGGAGGCAGTGGTGCTCCCTTTGAAAAAAAAGCTGAACATCAGTATGGAGCAGTGAAACAACCTGCTCCCCATCTCGCTTTTACCCTACTTCGCCAAGATTGCGGAGAAAGCTGTTAATCAACAACTGACAGCCCATATTGACACTCATAAGCTGCTCCATCCCACGCAATCTGGCTTCCATGCACTCCACTTGACGGAGTCTTCTCTGCTCTTCTCCATGGAGACTCAACGTAGACACGTAGATGAGGGTCAAACGGCGGCACTCATTTTACCTGACGTAAGTGCCTCATTTGATTCTGTAGCGCATCACACTTTGCTGCAGTGTCTGAATAGGGGAGGAGTGGCTGGTAAGGCGTGGGAATGGCTGGAATCCTTTCTTCATGTTCGTAGTTTCCACGTAGCACAGGGACCATATAGGTTCAAAGCTATAAGCCTGAAGCAAGGGTTCCTTCAATGGTCCAGCCTTAGCCCGACCCTTTTTAATCTTTATGTGGCGCCAGTGGCAGAGATTACCGATAAATATGGGGTGGAAGTAGTGTCATATGCAGATGACACTCATCTGGTTGTGGCTTTGGCACAGCCAGCTGAGAGTGCAGCCAGTAATTTCACCTCTTGTTTACAAGAACTGGCGGTCTGGATGGCTAGCAATGGTCTCCGTTTGAACTGTGATAAAACCGAGGTGCTGATTGTTGGGAAGGCGCCGTCAGTATGGACTTCGGCGTGGTGGCCTCAGATGCTTGGCCCTCTACCCTCACCCAGTGAACAAGTCAGGAACCTGGGGGTATGGATTGACTCTAAAACCTTGTTCGAGTACCACACTAGACGAGTTGCAGGCACCTGTTTTGGCATCTTGCAGGGCCTCAGGAAGACTTTGGATCAACAGCTAGGAAACTCTTAGTCCATGCCTTGGTCACTTCGAGGCTTGACTATGGTAAGGCCCTCTATTCGGGAGCAAATGTGAGGTGCATCCAGAGGCTTCAGCGCATACAGAATACGGCAGCTCATCTGGTGTTGATGCTGCCAAAGAGAGCTCCCTCTAAGAAAGCTCTGGAGACGCTACACTAGCTGCCAGTGAAAGAACGGGTGCAGTTCAAAGCCCTATGTGTGAGTCATCGGATCACACAGGGGAAAGGCCCCTGTTATCTCCAGAACCTGCTAACCCTATACAATCCGACCCGGAAATTGAGATCTAGCGGGACGGGACAGGTTAAGGTCCCTAAGATCAGAAGAGCGAGAATGGGAGGGCGCTCGTTTCGCTTTCTGACAGCACAACAATGGAACAGATTACCTCTGACGCTTTGGTTGGAAACCTTAGAGCTGGCTTTTCGTAAAGAGCTGAAAACCTACTTATTCCCTAGTGGGTAGGCCAGAGAGGTTTGTCCGGGGGAATGGGATATACGATGGCAAGGGAGGCTGTGCTAGGCTGGTACTACAGCGCGGGGACACACTAGCCAGTATAACCATGCACTTTATAAGCTCAGTTTACCTACTTACTTACATCCAACTACCTCTGAATATTACATGGAAGCACATTTAGAATTTGGACCAGTGTGCCTCTGCAGTGTCGGTGACCTGGCCAAAAAGGACATGAAAAAGCTGAAATAAATCCAAAGCTGTTCAAATCAGGGGCCCCGGAAATAAGTTTGGCCCTGGCACTCAAAATCCTGAAGATGTCCCTGTGCATTTGTTAAAGTTTTCATGTTAATCGCAGCACCCATCATGAGCTGCAATTAACACGAAAACCTTAACAAATGCACACTATCACCCCGCAGCCCAACCCTATTAAGAAAAGAAATGCAGTAACATAGCTGCCATGGTTTCAAATTGCATTGTGGGATGTTTTCATACTTTCACTGTAATTATTAGTGCCATTTGAACAGGGCCGGCTTTAGTGCTGGTGGCCCTGCTGTGACCGTGTTTGTTGGCGACCCAATGACCACCTCAACCACGGATATTCTCATTACCAACCTTTAACAGTGCCCCTCAAGTCTCCAAAACCCCTCTCTCTTTCATATTTATATTGTTTAATAGCGCCACTCATACCAGTGTAAGGTCTTAAGCACTTTACGTCACATACACATTACACAGAGACACTGAATCATAGTGTGTAAATCAATGTATAGGAAATGTTACATCAGACAGAGGAATAAAATGTCTTTTCTTAACAGAGCTGGGCTGCTAGGGTTTTAAGCAAACGTTTGTAGTGATATTTGGAGCTGCACACACGCGCGCTGTGTTTCCTGGCGCACATAGCCACGGCTGAAGCGCACAGAGACCCTACACTGCCGCACACAGAGGAAAAAAATTAGAGGGAACATCACTCATCACTCACATACCTTCAATCGTGCTTTCTTTAAATAACCAATACCATCAGGTATAGTTTACTCATGTGTCTCCTGTGTCGCTGCTACGCTGTGAATCAGTGGCACCGCTATAATAAGACAGTGTCTAAGAGTATACCAGCGCGCACACTGACGTCTCAGCCTCATCGCCCTCATCCAGACTGACAAATAGCAGATGCAACTGAGAACTCCTGACCCAACCGCTTTACCAATTTACACAACGTATAGTACCTTTGCTCTCACACCGCTGACAGCATGCACCTGGCTCCCAGGCCAGAACATCACCAGAATGAGCACAATCAGATGGTGTAATCAGAGTGAAAAAAAGAGTACATGTATGCCCAAGTGTACGTTTATCCTGGTGAATCGAGCCCATAATACCTGCTCTGTCACCAGCAGTTGTGTAAACAGTGAAGTTTTCTTGACCTCTGGCCAGATGGTGCATAAGTCCTATATGTAACCAGTAGCTGGGTGAATAGTACTGCTTCTTTGCCGTCTGCGCGTCCGCCATCCAGATAGGATTCAATATCTGCCCCTTAGCCAGTGTTTATTATTGATAAGGAGCAGGTCCACAATGCAGACTCTCCTGATACCCAGCAGCCAGGTAAATTGTGAAGTTCTTTGCAGTTTCCACTGCCTCTGGCTAAACCATGCATAACTTCTTATATTTAGCAGGCAGCTGGGTAAAAACTTACATTTATTGCTGTTTGCACAGTGCTTGTAAATAATGAAGCTTGTTTGCTATTTGCAGAGCCACCAGTATAAGTGTAAATAATCTCTGCTGTTCGTACAGTTGGCAGATGAATACCAGAGAAAATTAAATACACACCACTTATAGACAAGCATTGAAAACGCAACAGGTCTCGCCTTTGATTAAGTTAAAGCCATTTGCTTTGCTAATGGAACAGTATAGCAAAGCAAATGGCTTTAACTTAATGAAAGGCGAGACCTATCGCATTTTTAATGCTTGTTCTTTCTATGTTTTAGGTGAGGTTATTTTACTAAGACGTGGTTTTTCATTTCCGTGGGCGGTGACATGTGATGTAAGCCGCTTGTTTACCGGTGTCAGGCGCAATAGTTTTGGGAGCGTAGCTGAGTGCGGAGAGTGATTATTTTTTCTGAAGGAAATTAGTTTATCCGCGCGCCTCAGAAGTGCTGTCCTACAAGAGTAAACAAAACTAAAAGGAACCAGGAACATGCAGAAATGAAGCCTAAACCGCAGAAAATCAAAACGCTTATGACAGACTAAGTTTGACAGTCAAAAGGTGAAAGTATGTCAGAGCTCAGATTAACTATTCAGAGGGGTGTGGCTGCAGAGTGCAGATGTAACGAAGACACGACACCCACCTGGGTCTCTCCTTGGTTATATGAGGCTATAACCATCAAAGCCACTGGAATTATGTGGCAGTGAAGGGAAACTTATGTGGCATTCTTGAGTAAATTGTGCAGCAAGAAAAGACAAATTATGCGGCGCATTTTGTGACCGTATTAGTTCATTATTTTATCATTTTTACACGTGTTAACACTGTGTGGCCATTGGTTGCACATCATTATTACCAGTCTAACACCCAAATTTATAGCAATAAGCAACATAAAGGTGACCAGTGAAGCTTTGCAAGGATCCTTCCGCTGCGTAGTAGCACGTACTGCTATGTTTATAGGAACTTTTGAACCATTTGAGCTCAAACTTTTTTTTGTTAAAATTTGCAGGGGATGGAATATATGGCAAATGCAGCAAATCTATAACTGTGGAAAACACGTCTTCATGTTCAAGGTCAAAATGTGCAGAAAGGACTTATAGAGCGAAACGCACATTGAACCGCCACTCGAGGGCACGAAAGGCACTTTTTGAGAAGGTCGAAGGTCTGGATGGAACAGTTCTAGAACCTCGCAGTAGGGTAAGTGCACCTCAAACGTGAGAGGAGTCACATTCCACAGGCAGATGTCCGCACCTTTCCAGACTGGGCCTTATGGAGAGATAATCAACACTTCTATTGAGACTGAACAGGGTGGGAGTCTCGAGATGCTCACCGCAGACTGGAGGCCATCTCCAGCACAGTATCACCACTAGTGAGAGGCCAAACCCCACTGGAGGTAGGTTGCCAGAGCGCCTTTTAAAAGTGCCCGGTTTGGGAAATATTTTGGGTCATTGTATACAGAAGGAGCTGTAGTGATGCTCCTGCGTAGTGTCTTTTAACGCCAACGCTGGCAGCAACACTCTGGCACGAGCTGGTACTGTGCCCCCCTGTTACTTTCTATTTCCGGTCACCTCCTGACAGGGACTTCTAACAGAAATGATTTTTTTTTCGAGTTCATGGTAATTGTAATCTTAAAATAAAATCGGTGGAAGTGGATGGGAGAACATGATGGTGGCTGGTCAGTTTGGAGCAGCTTTGCGTCTGCATTAATGTAGCATGTCAAACTTCTGATTAGATATTGCGGCGCCTTTGGTGGCCACCCTACTGCACCAGAGATAGGAGCTTCAACTTCAGTTTACATGGATGGAGACTGCCGCATGTTTGTACTTAAAAGGTTGCTATCTATGTTCCGAAATAATTAAATTGGCTATAGAGATAAGACAGTTCTGTGCGGCCTGAGAAAGTGGTTTTTGTGGCAGAACGAGCTGGCTACAAAATGTTTAAACGTAATAAAAGTACACTTTTCTCAAAATGCTTCCTATAAAGACTTCGTTCTTTGTAGGAGGCACCATTTATGAGAGCACGGTTACAGCAGACAGATGAGGAAATATTGAAACGGCTGATTTAGATCACACCTGGACGGTTTCACAGAAGCTCGTGGTTAACTGGTGAAGTAGCAGACAGATTACTTAGTGGTCAAACCAGGTGCCTGTCACACAACTCTCACACTTCAGGGCAGTCTGCAAGAATAGTGCGCGCGGCTCGTTCATTGAACTAAAGTTGTGAAATGCAATCAATCCCTGTGTATGTATTTTATGTTTATCTTTGCTCAAAGCAAGTGTGCGGCGCTTGTGCTCAAAGGTGGTCCCATGTGCAGTTTGCTCCCCTCTGGCCCAGTCACATATGCCGCCGGGAGTGGGGAGTGCAGGGATCTTGCAGGAGGGGGGACTCTCTGGTCCTACTCACTCCAGACACTTAAGAGCCCTGCACCCCCGGGTTGTAAAGAGGCCGGGAGGGGCGAGTCGCGGGCCGTGATCCGTATGACTCATCCTCCCTCCAGAGACTCAAGAGCTGTGCCCCTGGGCTGTGCCCTCATAGCCTACACCCCTCCTCTCTCCCCTAGCCCGTGCCCCCTGGGCTGTGCCCTCATAGCCTGCACCTCTCTACCCTAGCCCTGCCTCTGTCCACCGGCCTCCGAGCCGCAGCTCTGCGCTCTGAGTGCTGAGCCCCTCCAGGCCAGGGGTGGCTGCTGGGGATTCCAGGAGGACCCGCTGCCTCTCACACTTCCTTCCATCTCCTCCAGCCTAGACTGACAGCCAAAGCCCAGACTGACAACCACAGCCCAGACTGACAACCACAGCCCAGACTGACAACCACAGCCCAGACTGACAGCCACAGCCCAGACTGACAACCACAGCCCAGACTGACAGCCAAAGCCCAGACTGACAACCACAGCCCAGACTGACAACCACAGCCCAGACTGACAACCACAGCCCAGACTGACAGCCACAGCCCAGACTGACAACCACAGCCCAGACTGACAGCCACAGCCCAGACTGACAACCACAGCCCAGACTGGCAACCACAGCCCAGCCTGACAGCCACTGCCCAGACTGACAGCCACTGCCCAGACTGACAGCCACAGCCCAGACTGACAACCACATCCCAGACTGACAACCACAGCCCAGACTGACAACCATAGCCCAGACAGACAGCCACAGCCTAGACTGACAACCACAGCCCAGACTGACAACCACAGCCCAGACTGACAACCACAGCCCTGACATAGGCTTGATTTAAACGTGGCCTCACCCTTTGTAAAATGTCACAAGAACTGTAACAGTGCCTCAGCTGTTTTGGGCAAAGAATGAATGCAGTTTTGACTCCCGTGATGTCCAGGCCACGACACGCAGCTCGGTGATCTCCTTACCCTCAAAGACAATGGTCACCATTGCACAGAACAGAACTACCTGGCGTCGCACTGCCCAACAGCCAGCTACAAGCTGAGGAGTACAAGTAAAACAAGCGCAAGTCAACCACGAGTTTACTTTCACATCATGCAGACTGTCACATCTAAACCCCCAGGTCTTTACATGCGCCAATGCTTGTTTCCCATATGAGACCCTGTCTCCATGGACTGCGAGCGTCTTAGAACACCCATGTCTGTGTCTTTACCGGCGCCAATGCTTGTTTCCCTGATTGAGCCTGGAGGCTGCAATTCCGTCAGCGGCCACCAGAGGGCGCTCCTCACCTGCTGATGAATCCTCTTCCAGGTCAGCGGCGGCAGAGACAGCACCAGCAGCGGTGGTGACATCACTTCCTATCTCTCCCCCTGTGTGGAGCCTGCTGCAGAGGAGGAAGGAGCCCTGTCTGTCTGTGCAGTTACCTTCATCTTCAGACCCTCACAGACCCCAGATCTACCCCCTCCACCCCCCCCAGAAGGAGGAGAGAGCCTGGACATGTCTGCACAGATCTCGGCTCAGGTAGGAGATTGTCAGCACCTTCTGCTGTGTTTGTAGAAATAGACTGAACAATCCTGTAGGGAATCTCTGCAGGAGCCGGGCTGAGCTGGGCCCTTCTATCCGGGGGCCCCTGGGGCTTAGCTGGCCTCTTCTCTGCGGGGGGGGGCCTGGGGCTGAGCTGGGTCCTTCTTTCCGGGGACCCCTGGGGCTGAGCTGGGCTCTTCTATCCGGGGGCTCTGGGGCTGAGCTGGGCTCTTCTATCCGGGGGGGGGGGGGCTGGGGCTGAGCTGGGTTCTTCTATCTGGGGGCCCCTGGGGGCTGAGCTGGGCTCTTCTATCCAGGACCCCTGGGGCTGAGCTGGGCTCTTCTATCCGGGGCCCCTGGGGCTGAGATGGGCTCTTCTATCCCGGGCCTTGGGGCTGAGTTGGGCTCTTCTATCCTGGGGCCCTGGGGCTGAGCTGGGCTCTTCTATCCGGGGGGCCCTGGGGCTGAGCTGGGCTCTTCTATCCAGGGGCCCCTGGGGCTGAGCTGGGCTCTTCTATCGGGGCCCATGGGGCTGTGCTGAGTTCTTCTATCCAGGGCCCCTGGTGCTGAGCTGGGCTCTTCTATCTGGGGCCCCTGGAGCTGAGCTGGCTCTTCTATCTGAGGGCCCCTGGGGCTGAGCTGGGCTCTTCTACCTGGGGGCCCCTGGGGCTGAGCTGGGCTCTTCTATCCGTGGCCCCTGATGCTGAGCTGTGCCCTTCTATCCAGGGGCCCTGGGGCAGAGCTGGGCTCTTCTATTTGGGGGCCCCTGGGGCTGAGCTGGGCTCTTCTAGCCAGGTGCCCCTGGGGCTGAGCTGGACTCTTCTATCTGGGGCCCCTGGGGCTGAACTCTTCTATCTGGGGCCCCTGGGGCTGAGCTGGGCTCTTCTATCCAGGGGCCCCTGGGGCTGAGCAGGGCTCTTCTATCCGGGCCCCTGGGGCTGAGCTGGGCTCTTCTATCCGGGGGCCCCTGGGGCTGAGCTGGGCTCTTCTATCCAGGGCCCCTGGGGATGAGCTGGGCTCTTCTCTCCAGGGCCCCTGGGGCTGAGCTGGGCTCTTCTATCCGGGGGCCCCTGGGGCTTAGCTGGCCTCTTCTATGCGGGGGGGGGGCCTGGGGCTGAGCTGGGTCCTTCTTTCCGGGGACCCCTGGGGCTGAGCTGGGCTCTTCTATCCGGGGGCTCTGGGGCTGAGCTGGGCTCTTCTATCCTGGGGCTGAGCTGGGTTCTTCTATCTGGGGGCCCCTGGGGGCTGAGCTGGGCTCTTCTATCCAGGACCCCTGGGGCTGAGCTGGGCTCTTCTATCCGGGCCCCTGGGGCTGAGATGGGCTCTTCTATCCCGGGCCTTGGGGCTGAGTTGGGCTCTTCTATCCTGGGGCCCTGGGGCTGAGCTGGGCTCTTCTATCCGGGGGGCCCTGGGGCTGAGCTGGGCTCTTCTATCCAGGGGCCCCTGGGGCTGAGCTGGGCTCTTCTATCGGGGCCCATGGGGCTGTGCTGAGTTCTTCTATCCAGGGCCCCTGGTGCTGAGCTGGGCTCTTCTATCTGGGGCCCTTGGAGCTGAGCTGGCTCTTCTATCTGAGGGCCCCTGGGGCTGAGCTGGGCTCTTCTACCTGGGGGCCCCTGGGGCTGAGCTGGGCTCTTCTATCCGTGGCCCCTGATGCTGAGCTGGGCCCTTCTATCCAGGGGCCCTGGGGCAGAGCTGGGCTCTTCTATTTGGGGGCCCCTGGGGCTGAGCTGGGCTCTTCTAGCCAGGTGCCCCTGGGGCTGAGCTGGACTCTTCTATCTGGGGCCCCTGGGGCTGAACTCTTCTATCTGGGGCCCCTGGGGCTGAGCTGGGCTCTTCTATCCAGGGGCCCCTGGGGCTGAGCAGGGCTCTTCTATCCGGGCCCCTGGGGCTGAGCTGGGCTCTTCTATCCGGGGCCCCTGGGGATGATCTGGGCTCTTCTCTCCAGGGCCCCTGGGGCTGAGCTGGGCTCTTCTATCCCGGGCCTTGGGACTGAGTTGGGCTCTTCTATCCGGAGCCCCTGGGGCTGAGCTGTGCTCACCTATCCGGGGGCCCCTTGGGCTGAGCTGGGCTCTTCTATCCGGGGCCCCTGGTGCTGAGCTGGGCCCTTCTATCCAGGGGCCCTGGGGCTGAGCAGGGCTCTTCTATCCCGGGGCCCCTGGGGCTGAGCTGGGCTCTTCTAGCCGCGTACCCCTTGGGCTGAGCTGGACTCTTCTATCTGGGGCCCATGGGGCTGAGCTCTTCTTTCCGCGGCCCCTGGGGCTGAGCTGTGCTCTTCTATCTGGGGCCCCTGGGGCTGAGCTGGGCTCTTCTATCTAGGGCCCCTGGGGCTGACCTGGGCTCTTCTATTCGGGGCCCCTTGGGCTGAGCTGGGTTCTTCTATCCGGGGCCCTGGTGCTGAGCTGGGCTCTTCTATCCGGGGGCCCCTGGGGAGATGAGCTGGGCTCTTCTATCTGGGGCCCAGGGGCTGAGCTGGGCTCTTATATTCGGGGGCCCCTGGGGCTGAGCTGGGCTCTTCTATCTGGGGGCCCTGGGGCTGAGCTCGGCTCTTCTATCTGGGGCCCCTCTGGCTGAGCTGAGCTCTTCTATCTGGGGCCCCTGGGGCTGAGCTGGGCTCTTCTATCCGGGGCCCTGGGGCTGAGCTGGACTCTTCTATCCAGGGGCCCCTGGGGGGATGATCCAGGGCTCTTCTATCCAGGGGCCCCCGGGGTTGAGCTGGCTCTTCTATCTGGGGCCTCTGGGGCTGGGCTTTTCTATCCGGGGGCCCCTGGGGCTGAGCTGAGCTCTTCTATCCGGGGGCACCTGGGGCTGAGTTGGGTTCTTCTATCCGGAGGAGGGGGCGGTGAGGGGGCTCTGGCAGGCTTTCCTTCCTTCCCTCAGGGTTGTCGTGCTTACAGGGTCGGGCGGCACTCTACAGGTTTTTTTTCGGATCATCATTTGTGTTAAAGGGATGGTTTGTGTACGGCATCCTCCTGAACTGTGAGGGATCTGCACACTACACTGCTTTTTATTACTGCAATATGAGATATCTTTACATTCTGCACTGCTTTTACTGCACTATTAGGAATCTGTACACACTGCGCACTATGACAAGTCTGTGTACTGCACTGATTTGTACTACACTATGAGAAATCTCTGAACAGTGCATCTCACTACATTGTGAGGAAGTAGAGCACACTGCTCTGCTTTTTACTGTCCTGTGAAAAATACATGTACTGCATTGCTTTTTACTACACTGACAAATGTGTGCATGCCGCACTGCTTTTTACAATACTATGAGGAATATATGAACACTGCAATGATGTTTATTGCACTATGAGAAACCTGTGTACACTGCACTGTTGAATACTATAGTCTGAAAATAGTATCCACACAAAACTGCTTTTTAATGCACTATTATAAAGCATTGCACACTGCTGTTTACTGCACTTACAAAAAATCTGTGCATTTAGCACGTCTGCTTCCTACACTATGAGAAATCAGTGTACGCTATACTGCTTTTTCCTATACTCGGAGAAATCAATGCGCAATGCACTTCTGTTTACTGCATTCTGAGATCTCTGTACACTATAAGCTGTTTTTAGGTCGAGCTAGAGTTGCGCATGCGTAGCATGCAGTCTAGCTCGACAACTATTGTTTTCCGTTTTCCTGGGAATCTGAGACAGCGTTCGGCCACGCGCCTTTGCTGTCTCAGATTTGTCCTCGTGATCGCGCTTTTCCTGCTGGCTGTTTGCTGTGTGTGCGCTGTTTCGCTTTCGGGTTTGTGTTTCTCAAGACGTGTAGGGCTGGGTGCAGACAGACACTTGCGTACACCCCCCTCCACGGTCATCGGGCTCTTTTAACACACACACACGCATGCATACACACGCATACACACACACGTGCACACACAGACCCACGCGCGCTCACATCCCCCTCACACCCCACTCACCAGGTTCTTGTTGCGTGTCCCTCGGCAGCCAGCGGGTCATTCTTGTTAACAGGCGGGGGCCGCGGGGCTCTCCACGAGCACGGGAGCCCCGCTAGCTGAGACGCAAATCTTCCGGTGGGCACATCAGCACGGATCCTGTCTGCTTCCTGTATTTGTCCGGCCCCACCCCCGTCCCAACAAAGGTTGCCTGGCTTCCTGTTGAAGCCGGGCTGCGGCGGTGAGTTTGCTTGTTTAGTATTGTCGTGAAAACTCAACGATTTTATACTATGTCAACATCACCTTTACTTGTACAGGGTACGTTCGCCTTTGGATTTCTTGCAAGTGAAATTTACGATGTTTATTGATAGCCAACTAAATGCCGCGCATTTTATGTACCTGTTCCCAGGATGTCCAACATTAGTCTGCTGAGCCACCATACTTCGTACAGCGTTGTCTTGTGATCCTCAACATGCACCATTGATCACAGCTGTTAAAATATGTTGCTTCCGAGTTTTTTGTTTTTTTTTACAGTTTTTTTACATAGCTCGAACTTGACTCGAAGGATCAGAGCACTTTACACCTGCCCAGTTGCACTTGTTAGAGAATTGCAATAGAAACGGGAGGAAAGAGATTATTACAGCCTTGTGCCGCGCACCATCTGCCTATGCTCCTGTCCCTCTTACCTGTTCCTCTTAAACCATTGGATTTCTAGCCATGGGAGACGCCTCTTTGGGGATGGAGAACTGCATCTCGATGAGAGGTAGGGTTGCTGGCAGGGGTTCATAGGCAGAGACACCTACTGCTACAAGGCTGGTGTGAGGCAGGCAGTCTCTCCAGCCTTGAAAACACTTTGATCAGCCTCCAGCCTCCTAAGAAATCCCCCGGTCCACTGCAGTCTAAAAACGGCCTTCCCTCATTCCTTCTGGCACTTTGTATATTATGTCATTGATAAAGAGAATATTTTCCCCTTTGTATTGTGACATAGTTTTTGAGTTGCACTGCTTATACAATCTGTGCATCCATTCAACAACACCTAGTTCAAATATGTTCTCTCAATGTTTCAAGCTTTATTACAAAGGTAACAAAAAGATGTTAATATTTCACTTCTGTTCTTGGATTTTCATCACAATAGAATACACTGAACATAATCTTCACAGAAGTTATTAACAAAACTTTATGATATTGCCATTTTAAATTACAATAACTTTTATTTAAGTATTAACCCCTTCCATGCGTCGGACGGCCGGCGGCCGTCCAACGTCACGGTGGGCGTGTGCGGAGGATGGCCGGGGGCCGTCCGAACCACGCCCATGCCATAAATCACCCGAACCGTGGCGGAATTTTCGCCGCGGTCAAGGGGTTAATTATTGAAAAATAATTTAAAGCCATTGTTATTTGTAATATCAATACATGTAAGTGACGTAAATACAACACATATTACATTACAAATGCTATAGGTGTCACATTTACAAAAGTTATAACTATTGGCATTGTAAATGACAAAGCTATTAATTTCGATATTTTCAAAAACAAAACGTAAATAAAAAATGTGTCATTTACAATACCAATAGCTCAAACTTTCCTAATGCGAGACCTATTGCATTGCAAATGCTTGTTTACTTTACTATATAAAACATCTGTGCGTACTGTGCTGCTTTTTACTGCTCTCTGGGAAATGCTGCATGTTACTTTGCATTTCACTGCACACGGAGGTATTTACAGCTTAATCTTTAATTCTGTGCACACTGCATGACTTTTAATACTGTATGAGAAATCTATGTGAACCGTACTACTTTTTACTACACTGTGAGACATCTTTGCACACTGGACTACTTTTACTACACTATGAGGACTATGTTCACAATGGACAGCTTTGTACTGCACTACAGGGGGGCATTCATTGTGAAAATGTGTACACTGCACTGATGTTTACTGCACTAAGAGAGATGGATTATCACTGCACTGCTTTATACTGCACTGTGAGGAATCTTTGCCACCACACTTCTTTACCTGCACGCTTGGGAGAAATTTACATTCTCATTGTTGCTGAGATTGGACTCACGCACCCATCGACGCGCAGGCCGCGCCTGGGTGTGTCTGACCAGAAAGAGGCACTTCTGCCTTCTACTCTGACAAGGAGAGTGTGCGTTTCTCCTGCTCTGCCGCGGTCAGCAGCCCCCTCATTTCTTCCTCTTCTTCCCTCTCTCTGTCTCTGTCTCGCTCTTCCTTAGTTGCTGAATGAAAGCGTGACTTCAAGAAACGACGCTTACCCTCTCTTTCCTCTAGTTTCCTTCATTTGTTCACCTGTGAAAGGGACCCAAAAGAGAAACACTTTTGCCGGAAATGTCGTCTAGTTCTCAAATTTTTCTATTCCAAAGTGCAGCCTCGGGATGGAAA
Source organism: Lissotriton helveticus (assembly GCF_964261635.1). Lineage (NCBI taxonomy): Eukaryota > Metazoa > Chordata > Amphibia > Caudata > Salamandridae > Lissotriton > Lissotriton helveticus. The sequence continues at coordinate 418,220,391 of NC_136058.1, read as the reverse complement.
GAAAAAAGTAAAGCAAAACAGAGGGGTCGAAAAGTGGCCAGATTGTTTTTTTTCACACCTAAACACATTAGCGCCACTTCACGGAGTTTGCCAGTGAAACAATACTTTTGTTTTCTCGTCTTTCTGTTGGTGCGTGGAATGGAAAATGTTTAATGCAATCCTTAACGACTGTTTAGTTTATAAAATGTGTACCACAGCTCTGTCTTCGGAGATGTGGTCTTTTTAAATCATACTATTTATGTTTTGGAAGGATGTAAGGATATAAGCAATGGACATTGAAACGGGTCCCTTCCAGACCCTGTGTTTACTTTTCAGGCAAAAACACTCTTTGATTTCTAAATAGTGAGTGTAAAAGTGTTGAGGTAACCATGTTGTTTCTGTTTATATTACACATGCTTTACTTAATCTTGCATTCCCTATAAGTGTTTGCTTTTCCAGGAGGTTATTACTTTTCTTTTTTCAGGAAGCATATTGCTCTTGTCTAGTGCATAATTTGAAATGAGTCGCATCCAGGTGCTTATAGCGGGGCACAATTGGGTTGTGGGTAAAGGCAGTGCAAGTTTTTTCTCAGTGGGGCAGTATGGTGTTCAGTGGGGGTGAGAATTTGGCTCTATGGCCAGAGATGCCGAATTTGGAACTGGTGAACCAGGTTCAGCATTCACTACCAGACCACCAGACCATTCTCTTTAGGGAGCATATTCCCATGCTAGACCTTAGAAGGCCCGCTGGACCTTAGAATCCCTAGTGTCTTAGCACCAGTAGGTGGACCTTAGAAGTGGCTGGTATGGGTTAACCTTAAAGGTTACCACAATCCATACCGAAGTTCACCTCCAGTCTTGCAGGCAGGTCTATGAAGCAGCACACCCTATAGCGACAGTGACTTTGGCACTGAGGTCACAGGACCCTTGAGGCCAGTCCACCTCACCCATTGCTGCATCCATTGGCATTGTTTCAGCAGTGGTAGTGCAACTCGTCAAAAATCGACAATGCAGGATTTGCACCCACACCAAACTAAGTTTGCAAACTTCAGGGTCTCTGCTTCAGGCACAAGCACTTTTAACATCTGCTTTTGCATTAGGGTTTGTGTATCATTTAATCCACACTAACAAGAACTTCAATTGTTGGGTACATCAAACTCTCTCATTTCTACTTAGGCATATCTGTCTACTTGGGTAACATAGCTTAAAAACATTGACAAAGTCAATAGCTCTGGTTAATCACTTATAAGGTCCCAAAGGTTTATTTTCAAGGTTATTTAGCGCTAGCTCCACCGAGGGTATCAGAGCACTTTACATTTGCAAGGTTATAAACAAGAAAGCAACAATTGTTATGAGCGAAACAAATTCTACAGGTTGGTCTGACAGAGCAAAAAGAAAAATTTAGAGTACGTAGTGAGATGAGTGAGTAGAAGGTAAACAAAAACCAATTAAAAGAACAAGAATGTCATTATTGATAACAATTTTACAGTATACCAAGGAGGGCTCAGCAGACTTGGTAGGGTGTGAGAGAATATAGGAAGGCGAAAAGGGGAGGGATTGAGAAAAGAATGGGTTGGTAAGGGAGGAGAGAGGGGTGTGGAGGGTGTCATGAGAGGGGTGTGTGAGTGCGATAGGTAGGCGGAGTTGCCTGAGTAAGGAGGAGGGAAAGTAGTCAGAAAGGAGAGCAGGGAATTAATTTCCTCAATATTTAGTGAGAAAGTGTATTTTAAGGTCTCTTTTGAAGCTGGTGAGACCTATTGGCTAAGCCAGTACTTGTTAATACATGTAAGTTACCCCTAAGGTTGTCCCTGGATAGCCCCAAGAGCTGGGTGCAGTATTTAAAAAGTTGGGCATGTACTTTTATGTTTTACGTGTCCTGGCAGTGAAAAGCTCTTACATTTGTTTTTTACTACAGCGATAACATTGGAGTTACCGTGTTACATTTTAGAAGTGTAATTTCCTAATGGTAAGAGATATTTGGTTTAAGTTTGGTGTCTCTGGAATCCTGAATTAAAATCCTAACTCATGTTGATGTCGAATTTTAAATTACAATTCTGAAAATGCCACTTATAGAAAGTTACCTTACAAAATAATGGGGTTGCCCCTTGTCCATCAGAACCTGGTTATTTAATTATATTGGCTACAATGTGTTCAGTTGGGTGTTGCAATTGCTTTGCGTGAAAAGTTAGTTCTAGAATATGTCACCAATGTATGCAGATCAATATGTGGCCTGGAAAATTAAGGAAACAAAATGCACAACGCAGATAGAGTGTGACCCTATCTGGGATGTGGAAATATTTTACAAATCTAGTTGTCCAAGGGACAATAAGCTACAGAAATCTACTATCATTGCACATAAATCAATTTGCCTGGCCTACTTCATAAATCAATTATACGGGCTTCCAAAAAAATGTACCTCTTATGTGTAGTGCGGACTATGACAATATTGACTTTACACAGTGAAGCTTTCGCTTGAGGAAAAAAAGTTCTATAAAATGACATGGTGTCCACTGTACTGGAAAATCTGTATCATATATTTACACAGTATACATTTTCATAAGGTATTGCAAAGCAATAAAATGCAGTAACAAACATTTCAAACCCAAGCTGGTATTTACAAAACATCTGTGATCCAGCCGTAAGTCAGAAATGGACATGCATGTTTGAGTGTATCTCAAGTACAGCTCTGTTTTCTCCGGCAATGTGAAGGTTAGCTTTTCTAATAGATCAGACAAGAGCAGGGGTGCGAGTACTCCTTTCTTAGGAGACAGTTCTGAAGATTTCATTAAGACTTACTGCAAAGTATCATCTCACAAGGTGTGCAGGATTCTCATTTGAATAACTGACATTGCAATACATAATGGCCATAAGGAAAACTCATTGGTGTACCCCAGCCTGACCTCACTGTGGGGCAAGCAGCGGGGTAGATAGGTTTATGACTGAGGTATCGCAGTCTTACCAGCAGTCCCAAACTGAACTTACTGTGATACTTGGTGATGAGTTTATAGGATCGTCAACGAACAAGACCTCATTTTATTTTACAGACGCACAAAAAGGGCGATAAAACTACCCAAAGGAGAGTGCTAGGTGAGAGTCTTAGAGGGCTTGATTAGACCCCAGAGCCATTTTCTTGGCCTGTGCTAGCGAGGCACAACTGATACAAGAACAAGTTGTGTAGCAATGCTCAAGTATGAAATGGCTACACTCGTGATTAGCCGGTATCAGGGCTAAGGAAGGGAAATTCTTATCAATCTTGTCTTTTCCTAGCAGGCTTTTGATGTTCCTTGGTACAAACTGTAAGGAATTCTGTCTATGGAAATGTGTTTATATGTTTATGATACACCGCTGGATGAATCCTGCATTGTCAGTATGAACATGGTATCGGAAAATATGGCATTGCCATCAAAACGGTTGTGGTTGGAGCCGCGAGGTTTCACCGCTAATACTTACCACAGTGCTGTGACAGAATTAGACTTCGGCAGTAACTTTAACACAATGGGTCATATGCATGAACACATTTTCCCATAGACACAGAATGGGCAAAACCATTTAATGCATCTGGCCCAATGATTCCATCTTGAGTGGTCAGTATTTGTCATAATAGTCATCCTTCCGTGATGGCTATGTGCTTTGTAAGAAAATACAGATCACTGTCCTCAACCATCTATGTCAGACAGAAACCAAAGGTGCCTCTCGATCAGAACATCAAATGTTTTACTTAATACGGTTTAGAGTATGGTTTGGCCCAATTACTTCTCACTTACCAGTAAGGTGTTAAAAAATGGATCCTCAAGACTGGCTTTTCCTAACTCATGCACACTGTGGTTAAGGTAGGAGCCAATGAATGCATGCAGAAGGCGACTGGCAGGACATATCTCCAAGCAAAAAAAGCACAAATAGTCTAATTAATAAAATCACGCTGAAGCTGCTTAACATGCTCAAAAGAATCCCCGGCTGAAGAGCTATTTACCGGATGCTGGGGCATGTTACTGAGCTGGGTGCAGGGTAGGCGTATGAGAAACAAACATACACAGTGGCCTGTGTATCGGTTTTACATTGAGCTGTGCACACATGCTTTAGCCTTTTGTCCCAGATGGTCATCCACGAGACAGGTGATGAGGTTACTTGGCGGAAGTGTGCCACTTTACTTGGTGGAAGTGTGCCACTTTACTTGGCGGAAGTGTGCCACTTTACTTGGTGGAAGTGTGCCACTTTACGCAAGAGAGGAAGACAGCATGGGCAGCTGTAAGAAAGGGTGGTAGGTTGAGTCATAGGGAGATAATATGGGGAGAGGTGGAGATAGGGAATAGTGGGAATGTTAGGGCAAATACAAGAAGAGAAGTTACACAGGAAAGTAGCTTTGGGGGAGAGAAAGTAATCTACACTCACACACTTGCCCACCGTTTAGCATGAGGTGACATCAGTTTCCAACATCTAAAAAACTGAAAGCATCTTTCGTCTGAGTCAAGTGCATTTCAAACTGTGGTGGTGTCTGACCATGGACAGCAGCTAAAAACAAGTTTAACAACACTTCAGGAATCCATCAAAGCCTGTGGCTTAATCTAGGGAGGGTAAATGCAAGTGATTGTCTGATTCTTCCATTACAGCACATTATCCCACCATGCTTTGAGAGAGAGAGTGAGAGAGAGAGAAACACACACACACACACACACACACACACATGCACACACGTACACACACTCACACACACCCCTCCCCCCCACTTTTTAATCATTAAATGTATGGCTTACACAAGGAGCCCCTTGTTACTGATGGGTTCTGCAGGGAGCTAGTGTTACCTTTGGGATGGGGGTGGGAGTTACTGAGTGAGCCTTTGGTAGTCTAGAATTTGTGAATGGAGCCAGGGATTCTCGGCTAGAGATGGTTTAGGTGTCACAGTGGAAGCCGCTGATGGCTTCGCGGTTACATGTGGAGCTACTGTTAGGTCGGTGGTTCGAGAAGAGGGAGGGATGATTGAGAGTTGAGTTATAGATTTAGACATGACGAGGGAGCTAGACTGTGAACCAAAAGAATAGCAGCGGGCTTCGGAGGGGGGAGAAGAGATGTGAGTTTGGGTCCTGGAGGCTTGGTAGTGAGGTTACACTGTCAGCAAGGTAAGGATTTATTTGAGTGCAATAACAAGGAAAGGGTTGGACATGGCAAGAGATGGTTCAGGAGGTTGCTGTGGAGCTAGAAAAGATATGAATATTGTATGTGGCTAAAAGTGTTGGGTTCCTTAGGCACGGCATGGGCTCGTTTTGATGCCTTTTTGGTTTCAAACCAGAGTTTATGGTTACTGTAAAGCACTCTATATAAAAAGCATTCATGTTATCCTACATAGTGCCTCTACTCATAGCACTCTAATATGTGTTGTTTCTATATTTAGTTGCCCCTTACAAGACCTTCTGCTTGTATTTCCGTGCTTTGCAGACAGTATGTTTTGAGCAGATGAATAACTTCACTGCTGCCTGCATCGAGGTTAAATCTTGCGATTTGAGGTCCTCTCTAAATGTTACAACCTTTGTGAGGTGTCGTTGATTGAGCACATTAGAGGCAGCAGACTAAGAAGCCCAATCAAAGTCCAAGGAAAGACTGTGAGACACAGGGAGGTGTTTAAAGTCTGAAAACAAAGCTTGTCTAAGCTTTACTGATGTGCGGGACTCCAGGGCCCTGTTAATCTATCAACATCAGGCCAGAAGAGTAACAGGGCACCTTCAGACTCACCACACTCCCTCCTCAAGTTCTATGTGACCACTGTTAAGAAGCCAATTGTATGCCCTGCATTAAAAAGGGTCTCAATCCTTTTTACATTTCTTCATTAATGGTATATCTGAGGTAAACTTTCCTGATGTTGACCTAGTGTTGGCATACAATACATCATGCTAGTGAAGTTATACTCTGTTGGCTAGGTTAGCAGCTGTTAAATTTAAGCACCAAACTTCTAACATTGCTCAACTTAGCTACAGTGTGTGATCTTTGGCAAATGTTCAGAAAACTGTTTGCACTTGGATAAAGGCTTCCCCCTTTCCCAGGCAACTGTACATTGACATATTAAGTGTTTTATTGATTAGGAGCACACCACCACTTTGTTTAAAACAGTATTAAAATCAAGATTACAGAGACCGAAAGGTACTCAGATTAGGTCCCAGTGAGTGCCAGTGGGGCCGCTATCGTGTAAGGAGGAAGAATTACCATGTAGTAGATATCGGCAACAGAGGTTTCTTGCGCTCTCAAACGGTGAGCGTTTCATGTCCCACTATGTCTCAGACGCATTTCCTTGGGCATTATAAACCAAGTATTCATGATAATACATTTTATCCCACAGGGATCTCTGCTTTTTAGAATAATTTCCCTAGTTGGAAGATATCAGTCTCAATACTGGTTGATGCCTTGCTATGGGCTCCAGCCTATCCTGGAGGAACCCTGTTCCCACATAATCTGGTTACAGCTAGGTGAGTCAATTTGGAGTCCTCCATATGTTTTTGAATTAATTTTATTGGATAACACACACCATTCTTGAATGAGGCTTTCTTTCCCCCGTACAGGCTTTAGTTAATTTACTAGTCCTGAGGAAAACCTGCCGTGATTTGTATACACTAACACACCAGGGTCGAAACATCGACGACATCTTATTGGTCCATGATCGTGGTCAACCATCGCTAATGAAATGAATGATGAGATAGGGTGTATGTTGAGCCAGTTGACACAATAAGGATAGACATTTCTTTATTTGTTTCATGTGCATTTTTTTGTGTTGTATCAAGCATTTTTGCATGTTGTGTCATCAGTCACATTGTTCGATATTTGTGTGTCCGTGACAGCCATATATAAAGAAAATTGTGTATGTTATTTGAGTATATGATTTGGAATATACAAAATATTTATTAGTTATTCATGTGTTGTCTAGATTATTATTGATTGTACCATGGGTGTGTTAAATATTGGTTTAATATAGGGCCACATTCGATCTATGTTGTGTATATTGTTTAAATAATTTTTGAGACCATATATTGATCTGCATACATTGGTGATATATTCTAGACACCATCTTTTCACACTAAGGAATTGCGACATACAACAGAACAGCTTTATCCCTTTATAGAAAGTTTGCATTTTCCTGCCCTAGCCATTTGGTGCCTGCAACCTGTCTCTGGTCACATGACTGGGTGAAGTTGGCAGTGGGGCTTTCTGTATTCCTCCTACACAGTCACAAATAATGGGAGCGAACGTTTGACTGGATGGGCCATCGCTAGCAGGATGGGAGGAAGCAGCTGGGCCCAGCCTCACTTACACCTGAATAGGTTGTATCCTGTGTGCACACAAAGGTCTGCATACTCCCTAAAGTTTAGTGTGGAGCCACAGTAGGAAAAACAGGGCATCTGTGTACTTCAAGGGCAAGCGTCATGAAGCTTCTTCCCACTTCAAAGGTGTGTGTATAAAAGAACCATCTCTGATACCACTCCTTCAGTATGCTTCTGAACCTGTGGATACTGTGCCAGGAAGAAGGGCTGCTGTGCTGCTGAAGGTCTGCCTCTCTGCTGGACTCCTGCATATCTGTGCATACCTGTTGCCTACTGCCCTCTTGCCTGAGTAGGAAGGACTGGACCTGCATTGCTTGAACCCAGAACCCAGAGTGACTCCAACGGCTGGTTGGCTGTCCTCCTGAACTGAAGCCTCGGGGACATAACATGCTTTCAACAACCCAACCTTGCATCTGCACTTGGACTCTACCGTCTGCGATTCTTTCCTGCCAAGTTCTGTCAACCAAGTCCAGGACACTTCAAAGTGGGCCTAAGGTACTCTGCTAGCCTCTGTGGATCCAGAAGAACCAACACATTTCTGCTGTGCGGCTCAAACCCAAGCGGAGCCAACCCATCACTGCACTACATGGATCGGAACCGCTGCAAAAAAACTGCATCGAAGCCTGAGACTGCATCAGAACGGCCGCTGTGTGACACATCCCCTACACAGGCCCTCACATCCCCCACCGACGGCAGCCTCAGCGATGGACTCCGCATTGCAGCCCCACAGCTCCTCTGAACTGATACAGCTCACCAACTGCGCAGCACATCTCCGACTTGGACTTCGCATTGCAAGCCGTCATTGATGATGACGCAACAGAACCTCACAGTGCAGGCACGCCACATCTCCGTTCCGATGCACCGCCTCAGCTGCACGACTCATGTTCTACGCGGATCCACAGAAGGCTCCGCAAAGTGGATTTAAGGTACTCTGTTCAGCAAGCATAACTGGTCCCTGTAGCCGACACATACTCTGTAGCGGTCAGCCTGAACATGTTACTGTGTCCCGATCTGCCGTGACCAGATAGCTTCAGCAAGTACTTTACTCTTTTGGCGCCATTTACTCTAAACACTTTAATGTTCAATATCTCCAGTTCTACTAATTCGATTTTTGTCATGCTTTATTACATTTAGCTTTATTTGTATAAGCTGGTGTAGGATCTTTTTGTGTGGTGTTTTCACTGTTTTTCTAACAACCCCCCACTGTCTGATTATGGCATGAAGCTGTTGTTTTCCTTTGCAACTCGGCAGTTATTTTCCAATTACCTGGCCGCATCCCTAGTCGCTGGTCTGTTCTGTATGTGACCTTTGTATCCTCACAGTAGGCCATCAAAGAGGTATCTAAATATATCTCTGTTCCAACTTTTTAATGAGGCTTTGCTGGATCAGTGCCCCACCATGATCCATTCCCCACTATGCTGCCTCTACAGAAATGGACACTGCCAGTACACATTTAAGCAATTTATGCTTTTGAGTCAGTAGATGGCTACTAATGTTTAGACGGCCCTGCCAGTTGTACTCCAGTTCTGTTAAAGACATTAAACGGGGCTGGCTCAGTCAGGAGTACTCTCTTCAACCCACCATCGTAGTTACCGTCCATGCATACCCTCATAATTGCATAATCAATACATCCTTTGGAATTAAGCCCCTTCTTACGGAGAACATGGGCCTTTCTTATCAAAATCAATCAAATATTTCTGAATAAGACAGATATAGAACTGGAATGAATTATTGGAGTTTAGAGTATAAAGATCATTAATTTTAAAGAAAACAATAAGTCTGACCTTTCAGGCTGGTGTTGCTCAATGCGTTCAGCGTCTGAGAGCTGCTGCCTTCGACCACACATCGTGTTGCTTATCATCTGCTGTATCTCTTGTAGTTTGTTCAGTTTTCACAGGCAACAGGGAAACTAGTGCTACGTGCCACAAATTAACTTACCCAGAAACATTGTAAGACTGCCATAAAGTTAGATGCAAAGCTAAAGTGCATACTTCTTTGGCCCTGTATGCTGGTTAGTGCACCATGTCCCTCATGTAACTAACCCATCAACATCACCCTCCAATGTGGCACCATCAGTTTATCTGCTCTTCTGACAACACCATTTACCTTGGACAACTGTATTTATTCATGCTGCTCAATTTATCTGCCATTCTTAGCTAAGCACAAAGGATACATTTGTTTTGTTTTTCTCAACTAATCAGCACATTGGACGTCCACAACCATTGGGCCTCAGCAATTGCTAAACCTCAAATAGATTACCCGCTTGCCAAAATCATTTAATCAATACCATTTTCACCTTCGGTAATCCGCATTATAAGTTTCCAGACCAGGTACATTACACCATAAAATAAAAAGTATCAATGAACCAATGCCATACAGCATATTGTAGGAGCAGGTAATGAAGCCAGCCAGATCCATGTACACAAATATTCGATGAATGCCACAACACTGTGAGCTACAGCCTACTGCCTTAGGTCTTCTGTCCATCTCTTACTCCAAGTGCTGTTCTCGTTTAAAACAAATCTTGACTATATGCAGCTACAGAAAGCTGTAACTACGCAAGTGTTCTTTCTTTACTAATTTACTCTACGAACACTGGTAAATCAACACATTTTCTGAAATAAATAAGTTGTGACATGTTCAACTGAACGTTTATTGAAATATCTGTTTATAGTGAAATAACCTTGATAAGTTTCAAAGATGGTACAGCAGAGATGTTTTTATGGCCAGTTAAATATTGTGCATGCAAATTCCATTATCTTTCCATGTAGTAATTTTAATTTTTTTACATTCAACAGACAAAAACCCTTGAATGCACAAAATGTTTATGAATAAAGAAGAGAATGATGTTAATCTGCAAAAACAGCCAGAGTAAATAAGCTCCAATATTAAAGAAATCCTTCACGTCCGAGACAGAGGACCCCGAGCATAAACTAACAGATCCTGGAAGAAGCAGTCAAGGGCAGTTCAGTGGATGTAAGAGTCTGAGCTGTGCACCTCCACGCAACAAGACGAAGAAAAGAACTCTAGAGAATTAAGGCAAACTACCTCCTGTAGACAAGTCCAATAACAGCATTTTATCATGAGATCTGTAGGATGTGGTTACAGCAATGCTTTGCTGTCCACAATTATAACAACCCACCTTTCAGTGCTGTAGGTGTACTGCAAACACATTCTAACTAAACAACCAGAGAAAAGCACAATGGAGTGGAGCCAGACAACTGAAGGGTGAAGGAAAGACAAGTTCTACTGTCTACAATACAAACTTTTTCCCAATTTGTTGTGACCAGTAGGATGATTAATCTTTATCCACAAGCACGCAACACCATTATTGAATCTAAAGACACAATCAGCCACTAAGAAGGGCATTTAGTGATAATTGTACTTTGTTAAATCCGAAAGAACATTTCTGAAATATCACACACTTGCAAGGAATGTGAGACTAACGCAAGTGCTTTATCAACCATGTTGGCCCATCCGGAAAAGCAGTCATAGGATGAAGAAAAATATATACCTGATCCAAAGAAAGAAAAATATTACACATCCAGCGAAAGCTTTAGTTTGTCATCACTACTAAAGTGCCGTCAGCAAACGCACACCGAGGAAAAATCATTCAACTGCAGTGAATGTGTGAAGAGCTTCATTCAATTATCAGGCCTACAAAGACATTTACAAAAACACGCAAGGGGAAAATCTTACCATTGCAATGCATGCGGAAGGAGTTTTAGTGACTCCTCAAAGCTAAGGATTCATCAGAGAATGCACACAGGGGAAAAACCATTCAAGTGCAATGAATGTGAGAAGAGTTTTAGTAGGTTATCAACCCTAAAACAGCATCAGAGAACACACACCGGGGAAAAGCCATATCACTGCAATGAATGTGGAAGTAGTTTTAGTCAATCGTCAACATTAAGGAAACATCAGCGAATACACACAGGAGAAAAACCTTTCATATGCATTGAATGTTTGAAGAGCTTTAGTCAGTTATCACACCTACAAAGCCATCAACGAAAACACACAGGGGAAAAACCATATCATTGCAGTGAATGTGGAAGTAGTTTTACTGAATCGGCAAAACTCAGGATTCATCAGCGGACACACACAGAGGAAAAACCATTTAAATGCACTGATTGTGGTTGTAGTTTTAGAGAATCCACAACATTAATAAATCATATGCGAACACACACAGAGGAAAAACCATACCATTGCAATGAATGTGGAAGCCGTTTTAGGAACTCCTCATATCTCAGGATTCATCAGAGAACGCACACAGGGGAAAAGCCATACAAGTGCAGTGAATGTGTGAAGTGCTTTCGTCGGTTATCATACCTACAAAGCCATCAGCGAACACACACAGGGGAGAAGCCATTCAAGTGCAATGAATGTGAGAAAAGTTTTAGTCAATTGACAAACCTAAAACAGCATCAGAGAACTCACACTGGGGAAAAACCATATCAGTGCAGTGAATGTGGAAGTAGTTTCAGTAACTTATCAACATTAAGATATCATCAGCGAACACACACCGGGGAAAAGCCATTCAAATGCAGTGAATGTGAGAAGAGCTTTAGTCAATCGGCACACCTAAAACAGCATGAGAGAACTCACACTGGGGAAAGACCATATCAGTGCAGTGAATGTGGACGTAGTTTTAGTAAATCTTCTACATTGATGACTCATCAGCAAACACATACAGAGGAAAAGCCAAGTGCAGTCAATGTGAGAGGACCTTTTGTCAACTATCAAACCTACAAAGACATCAGTGAATACACACAGAGGAAAACCCACTCAAGTTCAGCTAATGCTTGAAGAGCTTTTGCTGATTTTCACATCTACAAAGCACCAGTGTTTGCACACAGGAAAAACTATTCAAGTGCAGTGAATGTGTGAAGAGCTTTAGTTAGTCATCTCTACTACATAGGCCTTCAGCAAACACACCCAAGGGAAAAACATTCAAGTACATTGAACAAGTGAAGACCTTTTTCTGATTATCACCCCTTTAATCCTTTGAATACCATAAGCAAAAACTCACCTTAATGAAACGAGCATGGAAGTAATCCTAGAGGTGCAGCAAAAACGCAAACATTTAAGGCCATCAACATCCTGTCTGTGAACATACTCAGGAATAAAAAATTGCAGTCCTTTTGAGATAAAGGAATTACTCAAAATAATAAAATTATATGGAATCTTCGAATACCAGATTATAAAAAGTTGGTGGTAAAAGACTGGATTGGTAAGAAAGAAGAAAAAACAGATATTTGTAAAATTATAAAAGTGTCTGTTCTCAGCGATTGTTCATTTCTTTAAACCTAGGAAAAAAATACAAAATACCAGCAAAACATACTGGGAGACGAGCACAATGTGAACTAAAATAAAATACCCATTGTTTGTTTTATTTATTTAGGTATAGTTAGAAATAAAAACATCCAAGTACATCTGATCATCCAATAATGTGAACAATGCTTGGACTAAAAAGGGTCATTAAAAACTAGTTTAAGGGATTAGTTAATAACCCTATAAGCCCAGCACACTAAAACTAATTTAACAAGCACATACTGGTGGAAATTCATAGCTGGTTCGGGTGTTAGGTCATTTTGCGGAACATTGCTGGTTCTGTGGCCGCATCTAGAGAACAGTGTCCAAAAGCAGGAGAAGTGAAAGTGTGAAAATATGAGCTGCAACTCTCAGGCTTGATGCGTTCAGTTATGGTATGTTATGCCAACTGTATTTGCAAGACACGCTGATCACCAATTGAACAAAAACAGGCTCTGATGGGGAGGGGGAGTTCCTTCTGGTCTTGGGGGCGATTGGGAGAAGACATATCTGGGAGTGAGGTGATGCAGGGATGTGGTTGCGGAGTCGTCCAGCTCATCTGTGTTGCCTATTATGGGTATGGAAGTGAATGTGGTCGTTGAGCTACGCAAGGACTAAGATGTGGAGTGCCTTTGTAGGTGAATGTGGGGGGATTGAAAGTGGTGCACTTCTAGATGGGGAGTCAGTGAGGGTGATGTGTGTCCATGGATAGAGATTGCCTATGAGTCTGCTGCTGTGGTTTGACCCGCTTGATATTTGTTGGTGAACTTGGTGGTTGTACCTGCATAGGGGGTGTTGCCGTAGTCTAGTCTACTGGTGAAGAATGCTTATCTGACACTCCTGCTGCTGTCTAGTGAGATCCGTTTGAATATTTTTCTGAGCATCTTGACAGTGTGGAAGCATGTAGCTGCTACTGTGCTGTCCTGGCTGGTCATGGAGATTTGGCTATCGATTGGGATACCCATTTCCTGGCGTTGTGGTTGGAATGGATGTAGGGCCTCTGGTGCTGGGTTACCTGGCCAGGGTCCAGAGAGAGGTGTACTTGCCGGACAGTACCACTTCAGATTTGTCAGCATGTAGCTTGAGGCCGCTTTTTTTCATCTATTATGCTATGTTGGAAATGCACATAAGGAAGGGCGATTGTGTGATCGATGTTTCTTCTGAGAGGGAGAGTATGAGTTGCATATCATCTGCTCTTGAGATAATGCTGAAGTCGTAGGACCATACGATGGAGGCCAGTGGAGCAATGTAGACATTGAAGAGGATGGGACTCAAAGAAGAACCCTGTGGCAGTGCCCAATATATGTCTTCCCACCCATGATGCGGGAGAAGTGATGCTCATTTCCATCATCACATGCATCTTCTAATGCACGAGCCATAGGTGTACAACATCGAGCGGGATCCTTGGGAGATTTGCTGGCTTACCACTATGTAAATTATTCACAATTAGAATTTTAAAAGTATCTTTTTTACAGAGAATCACTCATCCAAATCCGAACTGGTGAAAGAACAGAACTGGTGCATGATAGCAAAATTATTGATAGGAGAAAGGGCTGTTGAAAAGTTTAGTTCTCATTTGGTTTCTAAAAGCTTGACAGCTAGGGAGAGATTGCATCTTGAGCAGTAAAGAATTCCAGCTCTGAAGAGCTAGAATCCAGAACTATCGACTCCCTACTAGACATTTCTGGATTCTTGGCACTGGAAAAGAAATCGGGATTCAGAAGAGAATGAGCACAAACGATACTGAGTCTTGACACAAATGATATTCAGGCTTGTGTTTACATGCAAAGAGGAACCCTCAATTTATGAGCTCTGCCAGTGTTTGAATGGACTTACAAAGTATGTGCTGCCTCGTGTGCAAACAATAAACTTTATTATGCAGCTGGGGCTTCCTCAGACCACAAATAAGATAGACCGCAGCATTCTAAATAATCTGAAGTGCTCTTTTGTGTTGCTGGAGCCATCAAATATGCAGTGTTCTCGTAGCCTAGGCTTGCATAGAGGAAGGAGTTCACCAATATTATATGCAAATCAAATTAAAGGAAAGGGCAAATCTTCGGGAGCCGAAGATGGTAGAAACTAATGCCTTGCACTGAGTTCATTTTAGCGAAGTGCTGAGTTCAGGAAGTTCTTCCTGGCATCGACCACCATCACAACCACCCAGTCAGTGAGGAATAAGACACATGACTGGTCTTCAGTACACCCATCCTTAAAAATAACACACTACAGGGGTCTGTACCAGGATCAAACTCACTTTCCTTTACGTTAACAGGAACCATTTTTAAACTCAACTCTACATATTTAGGAATAAGTGGCTGGTACGGCCATTAGTGGCATAAAGAATTTGAATCCAGACACTTTTAAATCTCTACTAATAAAGCACAACCAAACATCCGACCACGGCCCATGCATGGACATCCAAGAGCCTTTAAAAACACACTACGGAGGCGTGTACCAGGATCAAACCCACCTTACATTCAAATTAACATGAGCTAAAATATGATCCAGTAAAAAGCAATCACAATGCTATGCAATGTACACAATGATGATTAGATTTTACATATTAATAAGAAATCTATGTTTTTTTTAAATGTAATAAAGCAAAATAATGTCTTTTAGTTCATGGTATTTCACTGCTGATTGTGTAGAAAGAGGTGTTAAATGAGATGTGTTCCCTAAACTATAAAAATAATGTGCGATGTCAACAAGGAGCCTAGTTTATTTGGCAATAGAGGGGTCCTATCTTGACAGCATGACAGCTTTCAGCAGGAGTCTGACACAAGTGATAACAAAGTGCACCATTCTCACCGGTGTGCCTGCTTTCTGAGTGAGAATAGGTTCTTTGCCTAATATGGTACTACCTTCTCTCCGTATGTGTTCATGAAGCGAGACGTGCTGCTAGTAATGCTGTCCACCTTCTACCTGCGATCCTATCTGTTTACTGCCGACTGCTTTGTCCTAGTGTCCACCTGCGATCCTAACTGTTTGCCACCATTGTTTGCTGAAAGAAGGGTATGGGGACTGTAGTGATGCCTTCTTGTAACTAAAGATCTTTCACAAACATCTCAGGTGTTGAAACGCACTGTTGAGAATATCAGCTCTCCCTCTACCTCAAAGTGAATATTAGTTTACACTGGCAAACATTTTCCAATTCTTTGTCTCAGGTTTGCTCGCTGCCCCTGTTGCTCTTTTCTTGTAACATATAGGGGTGGGTGACGAATTCCACCTCGTCGGCAGTGTTCACTGAGCTTTGCCCATGGATCATAGAGTTCTGAAAAACTACACAAAGCCGCACAGGGCTGAGTTTTCCCTACTGCGCGGCATGTTGCGTCATCTATAAGAGTTTACACGGACTAGGTCCTTCTTATCTGGCAGAAAAATTTGTGCCATATAATCCCGCCCCTACCCTCAGATCTAGCAACCAGCTCCTCCTCCGAGTGCCTATGGTAAAAAAGACAAGACAGGGTGGCAAATCTCAGTCAGTGGTGGGTCCTGTTCTATGGAATAAGCTTCCTCATATGCTCCGGCAATGTTCGAACCACCTGACTTTCAGGAAAAAGCTGAAAACTTTCCTGTTCCAGAATTAGCACAACTTTAAATGATTGCTCTCTTCCATCTGCTACTGGTGTTTGTGCGCAGAGATACTCCTTCGGGAGTCGATTCAAGCACGGTATAAACCCACAAATAAATAAATAAATAATTGAAAGTATAATAAATTACCTGATTATAGTAACTCGCCTTGTTAGCTGCTTATACTAATTTACCGTATTAACTGCTTATAGAAACTCACCTTATTAGCTGCTGTCTTTGACAATTACAAGGTTACTTGCAGAAATAAAATAAAATGCAAAATTATGCTCTGTGACTTCTGTAGAGAAGTGCTTTAATTTTGAAAGTGTATTCTAAATTTATAATGCCTATCGCTTTAAAATGTGTGCTCTAAAGTGACATTATGATGTTTCAAATATTCCAAACACTGCCCCCCTCGTCCATCTTCTATTTTGGAATAACAACTTACGGTGTACTAGTGCTCATTGTATCCAGTTTACGTCCTTCCTTTCTTTAAGCCTACACATTTCAACGCAGCAGAGCACATTTCACCTTCTGACAAAGGCAGTGTGTTGTCTCATTTAGTGACCATGCACATTTAATGGCACCTAAGGGGAAGCTTATAACCATTGCTCGCACTAATTGCTCAGTTGAATTCCCTAGGTGAAAATGAACAATGGTTGGCTCTTGTAACATGTGGATGAATCGCAGTGTACTAAGATGTATTACATCGTGAGTATTAGAATATAAAACCTATCTATGGGACACAGTGTAGCATAAAAGCCAGTGTACATCTCATCGAAGCTAGGAGCGAATTCGCTTAACACCATCACATGTTGTTATTAAAATGTTACAGATTACAATGACGAGTTGCAATTCAGTCAAACTGACCCTCTCATTTAAATGCTGTACCTCTGTCACTATTGTAAATATCTTAAGCTGCCTAGCGTCTTACAGAATGGTGATCACACATAGATCGACCATTGTGTACAGCAGGCTTTATCGATGGGAGGCCCGTAGGGAAGTATCCATTCATTTGACTATTATGAAAAGAATAAAGATAAGTAGAACTCCTTTAGCGAAATATCAAATGTTATGATATGGTAATGTAATCTTTATTGTGTTAAATGCTTGGCTGAGAATCCCGATTTCTCTCTGATGGGTCGATCGGCAAAATGTACTATTCTTTTGCGTTTCAGATAGCAATGCTTTAGATCTTTCTCGCTAGACAATGTTCTCCTGGAGTTCTTTTCTCACTTTCTAGCTGCAAAAAACATTTTTAACACCAGTGGATTGGCCTGCCTTTCCCTAGCATCCAAATCTCTGTGTAGCTCGATGTCTTAAAGAGTAGAAAGCTTGAGCATCGGGTCTCTGAACACTTGAATCGCAAATCCTTATTTACTTTAGGAAAAGTCATTGTCCTGTATCCTCTGCTACTCTTTCCAGATGCGTTATGTGGTCCTTGCAACAATCTGGAATTTCAGGGGTCATTCTTTTGGGGAGGGCCATGGATTTCTAAGATTTTGCAATAAGAGAACATTCTCAAAGCAGCTAATTGGTTGTTGGCCTCCATTTTAAAAACTCTCTATTGCAAACCAATTGTGCATGATTCTGCAATGAAGCAGCATTAAAATAGCATGATTGGGTTCTCCAGTCTTCCGATAAGATCCAGAGTTCCCCAGTTTTAATGATGGGAAGTTGTTATTTCATGAAAGAAACTTAGACGACAAGCTTTAATTTTGTCGATAGTGGTTTGTGTCTCCGTTATTTATATATTGTCCTTCCCAATTTAGTTCTCTTATGCAGTGATGCTTAACTTGTGGTCCGAGGAGCCCTTGGAGCCTGCTGTGCCTGCTCAGTGGGTCAGTGACTGTTTTTACAAAATTAAAGAATATAAGAATGAATACATTCAAATTAATAAAGTATGTTCAAATAAAGAAGGAAAACTGACAATTTGAAAACTTTTTCAATATTTGATTGTGAATTAAAGAGAAGATTGGAATAGTTGGGAATTTGGTGATTGCTTGTTCCAATATTTTTGAGTATTGTTTTGAGGTCCAAATCATAGAAATGTCTTAGGCCAGGGAAATCCCTGGCTTTCAATAATAACTCAGTGGGTACCCTGGATTCAAGTAATGATTCAGTGGGGGGCCTCAAAAGTTCATGAACCACTGCTCTGATGTGTCGCATCTTTAACATTTTCCTCAGAAAAAGTGCTATTTAGGAAAAGGGAAGCAATTGGGAGACCCTGAGTCAGTGGCCCTGCATGTACTTCAACCAACCCAGCCGGTATAACCCTATCATCTTGCTTCAAACAGTATTTATTACATCTACTTTCTGATAGATACATCTGCCGTGTGGATTCCTCACCTTGTGAATATCCCCCTTGCGCCAGCAACATTCGGAAATTCTTTTCGTAGCCTCGCGCCGACGTGGACTTGGACGTCATAGAGACACGGCCTCGCACGCGACTCCGCTGACGTCACCGATGCCTACAATAGGCCCACGCCGGCGTGATGACATCAGTTCCCTTCGTCGACGCTAACGGTTATCGGGAATCTCTGTAGCCAACTGATACTTTGTTGTCTTTTTGTTGCCATTTTTCTGCTTCTCTGTATCCTGTTTCTTCGAAGATGTCTTCAAAGAGGACCGGCTTCAAGCCCTGCAGGGAATGCGGTAAAATGATGTCTATTACCGACCCGCACGTTGACTGCATCTGGTGCTTAAGTTCTGACCATGATGTGGAAGATTGCTCCTCATGTCGGAAGATGAACCCGAAGGCCTTGAGGGAAAGGGAGGCCAAGCTCCTTGTCGCAAAGTTGAAGGCGAAAAAGGAGAAATCGTCGAGGTCTCGTTCTCGAAGGGCGAGGTCGAGATCGAAGTCGAGGTCTGGATCTCGAGAGGGGTCGTCTTCGAGGTCGGCGTCTGATCATGCTTCGAAGTCGAAGAAGAAGCACAAGAAGAGGAGACATGAGTCCCGACGTCGTTCCGGTAAGGAGTCGGGCTTGAGGTCAAGGTCTCCGAAGACGGTACGTTCTAAGGTGGTTACTCTGGACGTGTCTGAACATGAAGGTGAGGCCTCACCTTCGGAGTCGCGTGTGCAGTCTCCGACTCCGGCTCCGAATCCGTCTCCGGCGCCGTCCCCGGCCCGAGAAGAGGAAGAGGTCCAGGAGGATGTGGATTCCGCGCCTATCGAAGAGCCGAATCCGAGCACTCCTCAAGGCCAGCCTGAGGGTTTTCAGCCACCCTTTCCAACCCCAAGCCAGGACCCATCTGCGTTTCTTAACGCTATGTATGGCGTCTTTTCAAGGGCGTGGTACCCCTCTGATGCACCTTCGGGTCCCATGGGTCCTCTGGCTTTCAGTTTAGGAGTTCCTCACTCCTATCCTCTGGCTCCGTTTATGCCTTACATGCCTGCTCCGACGCCGCCTTGGCAGTTTCCGGCTCCACCGAGGCCGTCGACGCCGATTCCGACGTCGCCTGCTCCAAGTCGTCCTCGGGGGCATCCCACTGGGCCTTCGGATTCGGCACCGGCGTCGATACCGAATCCGTCGGAGCCGCTGGTGGATCCGGCTGCGAGGCGTGTGAAGGAGAGGTCCAGAAGGGAGGCTCAGCACCTGTTGGAGGAACGAAGGTACTTGGATTCACATTCTGATGTGGAAGAAGGTGAATTAGAGGATGACAGCTTTGAGGGGTTGGCTGATGCAGGTAGCCTGGATTTTTCTCCGGAGTGGGAGTTGCCCTCAGGCTCTGGTACGCCTTCTAAGGATGTCCAACCATACCATTTAGTTATGAGGAAGGCTGCTGATCTTCTTCAATTAACTTTGCCAACTGCAGAATTTAAAACTAATATCCTCACTGAGGTTTTGCATTCTCCAAGTTCTGTGGTGGAGCCTTTGCTTCCATTTAATGATGCCTTGACAGAGCCCATTTTGGAGGTTTGGAAGAAACCCTTGTCTGCTCCTGCGGTTTCTAAGAGTGTGGCCAGGAGGTACAGGGTTGCTCCTTAGGACCCTGCTTTTTTGACTTCTCATCCTTCACCAGAGAGTCTGGTCATTCAAGCTGCATGTTCTAAAAAGAATGTTAGTGCCTTTCCCCAGGTTCCATGTGAAAAGGAGGCAAAGAAGCAAGATCAGGTTGCTAAAAAGACCTTCTCCTCTGCAAGTATGGCTTTAAAGTCAACAAATGCCACTTGTCTGATGGGGAGATATGTACATGCCCTTATGGACTCTTTGCGTGTTCTTGCTCCTACGGTTCCTGATGCCATCAGGAAGGACTTTGAGGAGGTGATTTCTGACACTCAGGCAGCATCTCGCCAGGTTATTCAAAGTGGTCTGGACACTGCGGACTCTGTGGCGCGCATCATGGGTACTGCTGTCGCCACTAGAAGGTCTGCCTGGTTAAAATCCTCGGACTTTTCAGCGGATGTTCAGGCAACTTTATTGGACCTTCCCTTTGATGGGTCTGGCCTCTTTGGGAAGAAGGCGGATACAGCCCTTGAGAGATTTAAGGACAGTAGGGCAACTGCTAAGTCTTTAGGTCTTCAGATAAGAGGCTCTTCTACCAACAGGAGATTCAGGGGTTTTGGTCGCTCTTCCTTTCGGAATTACAGACAAGGTTAGCAGCAGCAGCAACATCAGCAGCAGCCGCAAAATTCCGAGTACAGATCGTACAGGGGAAAGCAGAGAGCACGTCCTCGTGGGCGTCAAGCCTCTTCCTCCTCCACCTCCTCCAACCCCCCAGCTACAGAAAAGCAGCCCTAGATCCGCTATTCAGGATCATGTGGGTCTGGTGGGGGGTCGGCTTACCCATTTTCTACAGGATTGGGAATCGGTTACCTCAGATCTTTGGGTTCTCAATCTTGTAGAAAATGGGTATGCCCTTCCCTTTCGGGGAATTTCCTCCCAATTACCCACCTTGTCAAGGTTTTTGCACCGAGGAACCCCTGCTGCTTCTGCAGGAGGAAGTTCAGACTCTTTTAAGGAAGGGTGCGATAGAGGTGGTCCCAGAGCAGGAAAGGGGTCTGGGATGCTACTCCCGGTATTTCCTGATTCCCAAGAAGGATGGCAGGCTTCGTCCAATCCTGGATCTCAGGATCTTGAATCTCTATCTGAGACAGGAGAAATTCAAGATGCTCACCCTTGCTCAGGTTCTTCAAGCGCTGATAGAAGAAGACTTGTTGGTGTCACTCGACTTGCAGGATGCTTACTTTCACATCCCAATCCTGAAGTCGCACAGGAAGTATCTCCGTTTTACGGTGGGATCGCAACACTATCAGTTTGCGGTCCTTCCGTTTGGACTTACTACTGCGCCTCGAGTCTTCACCAAGGTGATGGCAGTGGTGGCGGCTCATCTCAGGAGATCAGGGATTCCAGTATTCCCTTATTTGGACGATTGGCTGATCAAAGCGGAGTCGTCAGAGAGAGTGCTCCATCATCTGCAAGAGACAACCCAGTTGTTGTACAGGTTGGGCTTTTCGATAAATGTGCCCAAGTCTCACCTGGTGCCCTCCCAGCGCAACCTGTTCATAGACACAACTGTATGTCGTGCATTCCCTCCTCCTCAAAGGATTCGCGACATTCAGGAAATGATTCCTTTATTTTACAATGGAGCGGTCGTTCCAGTCCTGAAGGTCCTTCGCCTGCTCGGTCTGATGGCCTCTTGCATTCTGTTGGTCAACCATGCACGCTGGCACATGAGGGCGCTCCAGTGGTGCCTCCACAGGCAGTGGTATCAGCACGACGGAGATCTTGGGGAATCAGTGAGGATCTCCAGAGAAGCTGCGGCGGATCTGTCTTGGTGGGGCGTGGAAGGCAACCTGTCTCAGGGGAAACCTTTTCAGATGCCTCCATCGGTTGCCACAGTGATTACGGATGCGTCCACTCTAGGGTGGGGTGCACATCTGGGGGATCTGGAGGTCAAGGGTCTTTGGTCTCCAGAGGAAAGGTTGCTTCATATCAACCTTCTAGAATTGCGGGCGATACGTTTGGCGCTCAAGGCTTTCCTCTCTTCCCTTCGCGGTCAGTCGGTCCAAGTCCTGACGGACAACACGACCGCGATGTGGTATATCAACAAACAAGGAGGAGTGGGGTCGCAGTGTCTCTGCAGAGAGGCTCTGCGTCTCCGGTCCTGGGTTCTGGACCATCAGATTTGTCTGATGGCAAATCATCTGGCCGGAGTTCTGAACGTTCGCGCAGACAGTCTCAGTCGGCAGTTCTCTGCCGACCACGAGTGGAGGCTTCACCCGGAGGTGGTTCACGACATCTTTCAGATGTGGGGGACTCCTCGGGAGGACCTGTTCGCCACTCGCGAGAATGCTCACTGCCTGTCTTTCTGCAGTCTCCAGTATCCGTTGCAAGGAGCCTTGGGGGACGCGTTTCAGTTGAGTTGGGAAAATCAACTCCTTTACGCGTTTCCTCCCATACCCTTGATTCCTCGGGTTCTGAGGAAGATTCGCCAAGACCGGGCCCAAGTCATATTGGTCGCCCCAGACTGGCCAAGAAGGGTGTGGTACACGGATCTTCTCCACCTCTCCTCTCACCCGCCGCTCCGTCTCCCTCACAGGGTAGATCTCCTCTCTCAGATGGAGGGGCAAGTTCTACACCCCCACCTCCAGACATTGCACCTTCATGCCTGGAGATTGAACGGGGCAACCTGAGTTCTTTTTCCCTCCCGCCTGATGTGGTGGATGTCATCTTGTCTGCCAGGCGTGACTCCACTAAGTCCATCTATTCTTATAGATGGTCAAAATTTGTCACTTGGTGTGGGGAGAAATCTATAGACCCTTTGAGAGCCCATTTGTCTGATGTTCTTCAGTTTGCCCTTTCTCTGGCGCAACAGGGACTTGCCGTTGCTACAGAGAAGGGTTATCTTTCAGCGCTGTCGGCATTTCTCTGCTTGCCTGATCAGCCTTCTCTTTTTAAGTCTCCTGTAGTTTTAAGATTTTTGAAGGGCCTCACAAATAAGTTCCCTCCTACTCCTTTTATTGTGCCTCAGTGGGACTTAAATCTTGTTTTGACCTTTCTGATGGGTGCTCCCTTTGAGCCTCTTCACAAATGTCCTATGAGGCTTTTGACTCTTAAGTCAGTCTTCCTCGTTGCAATAACCTCAGCAAGGAGGGTAAGTGAGCTTCAGGCTCTTAGTTCCAAGCCCCCTTTCTTGACCATTCATGCTGATCGAATGGTTCTTAGGACCAGGGCTGCTTTTCTGCCTAAGGTGGTTACTCCTTTCCACCTTGGTCAATCCATTACCCTCCCTACCTTTTATCCTCCCCCACACCCTTCCAAGGAGGAGGAGAGGTTACACCGTCTGGACCCTAAGAGGGCGGTGTCTTTTTACCTGGACAGGACTAAAGACTGTCGTTTGGATGACCAGCTCTTCGTTGGATTTGCTGGCTGCAAAAGAGGAAGAGCGGTCCATAAGAGAACCTTGTCGAGATGGATCGTACTATGTATAAAGATCTGCTACTCTTTGGCCGGTAAGGAACCTCCAGAGGGTATAAGGGCTCATTCTACTAGAGCTAAATCGTCCACTTCAGCATTGGCTAGAGGTGTTCCTGTAGAGGACATTTGTAGGGCGGCAACTTGGTCTTCCCTCCACACGTTCGCGAAGCATTACTGCTCGGATACCGAGGTGAGGAGGGACGGCCACTTTGCGCGCTCTGTCCTTCAGGATTTCCTGGTTTAGAAGAGTGGACACCCTCCTCCGAGAGTGGGGACTGCTGTGGGACTCTATTCACAAGGTGAGGAATCCACACGGCAGATGTATCTATCAGAAGAACAAGTTACTTACCTTCGGTAACGCTTTTTCTGGTAGATACTATATCTGCCTATGGATTCCTCACTGACCCTCCCGCCTCCCCGTTTTCCACTCTTCTTTGCCAGAGTTACTGTAATGTAATGTATATTTATTTTGTTGTCAAGGAAATGTTTCAATTGCTTTCCTGAATTTGCTTTACACTGTGTGTTTTGCCTTGACTATTGTGTACTGTGTATACTTTGTATATATCTACTGTCATTGGTCCGTCCGTATGCCTCAATGGCACGGAAAAAAGGGCGGAACTGATGTCATCACGCAGGCGTGGGCCTATTGTAGGCGTCGGTGACGTCAGCGGAGTCGCGTGCGAAGCCGTGTCTCTATGACGTCCAAGTCCACGTCGGCGCGAGGCTACGAAAAGAATTACAGAATGTTGCTGGCGCAAGGGGGATATTCACAAGGTCAGGAATCCACAGGCAGAGATATAGTATCTACCAGAAAAAGCGTTACCGAAGGTAAGTAACTTGTTCGTTAGAGACTTAAAAAGGATTCTAAGGTATTTTTGGGGGATACAGTATGTTTGCTTTATGTACTTCACAATGTAAGGTTCAATTTAGAGAGAAAACTCATCAGGAAATCTTCACAATAATACTAATACGTTTTTTTACCTGAAAATTGTTCACAGCTGACCTTCGGCGCTTCCGCGTGCACCGATACTCAAATGTCAAATTTATCGATAAATTCCATCCAGGCGGGTGAGTTAAGTTTAGTCCCCACACCCGCCACATTCCATGAAATGAACGATGTTTGGCATACCACACCAGCATGACCATAAGCTAAATTTCCTGATTCTGGAGAACTCACCGGTGCTTGGGATTCCTCGTTCTGCATAGGCATTGCTCCCGTTCCTAGTACCTCATTTATGTTTCCAGTACCTCTCATGACTGGGCTGCAGGCACCTTTCTCTATGCGTTTGCAATCATTGACAGTCACTTCAGCTACCGACTTATCACACCCATCCTCACCTATACCTAGAGACACAGCACTTAGTGCAGGATTTCGGGGCACACAGCGTCAGTCACACTCACCCAACCCCGACAATGCCTCAAACCTATTAAATAAGTTACCCAAAGGGCATGCATTAGTTTGCTCTTCCGATCTGAAAACATTCCTTCCAATGGGTACCCTAGGGCCATAGAAATATGATAGGGGGAAAGTTTGTATCTGAGGGGACCGATCGGATCGTGGCCAGCTACAAATGTAGTTTACACTTCTCCAGTCTTTGACATTAATAATAACACAGTCCCCTTCAGACGACTTAGGGCTCCTTCCCAACCAGTTCATTCTCCTTGCAAACAGAATTTCTGTAAGAATGTTCGTGGTAATGGGCGATACTTGTTGAGCCAAAAGACACACTTATTTTTCAGCTCCCCATAGGTTTCTCGGTTGCCATGGGCTACTGGAGGTACTCCCACTAGTATTACCACATACGGTGCTGATTCAGGTGGGAGATCAACAGTTGGTAGGGTAGCCACAGATCTTGTTAAAGGCCCCACGGTACTTGTTACAGGCCCCAAAGATGGATTTGACAAAGGTACTGCTGGACTATTCTCTGTAACATGAGGCCCTTGCTCCGTCCCCACAATGTTCCCAGTGACTGGCAGTGTAGATGGCAGTGGTGCCAAAAAAGGCACCATGTTAACTGCCTCAGAGACTCTGGCCCCCACACTAGTTGCCCCCGAAATGGAAGAATCCGGTGGGTTTGGAGCTGTTAGTGAATGAAGTTGCGGGTTAGGAACACTACGCCGTGTTCCAACCTGCTTATGGACTGTTGACAATGAGAGTTCCAGACACACCAGTCTATTTTCAATAGACTCCAAACGATCATATATTGGGTTGCATAGATTTTTAATGGTTCCCTCCAGTTTTTTCCAAAAAGGTTGGCCCAGATCAAAGTGTGACTCGTTCCTTACAGGAACCTGTAGCCCTCCATGTCCTTCAATAGTTGGTGGTACAGTCTGAGATTGGCTACCAGATGATGTTACTACTACATCCTCCTTTGGAGCAGTCTTCTTTGGACACTTTGCTTTCCTTCCCTCAGCTTGGATCGATGGACCGGGACGTTTTCTTTTCGCTAACATCCCCCCTCTAACTGTGCCGGGCCTGATTTTAAATTACAGGCTGAACGGGTTTTAATGTTAGGTGAGGGAACTCTTCGGGCACCAGGATGGGGGAGTAAAGAAATAGATGAAGACATGCTTAGCTCGTCAGTGAGGTCTAGGTGGGGAGAAGAGATATCTCCACCACCCCCGAGGGAGGGAGTGTACCCTGGATATCTTCCTGCCTGGGTAACGGTGATCTAGCTGTTGCTAGATTCCCCAAAGATGAACGTTTATCAAACAGGGTGTCCAAGGATAGTCTATTTTCCGTAAGTTCAATATCCTTGGCAAGGGCTGACGATACCCTAATCAAGAAATTATCCAGTGTTCCCAATAGAGAGCCTCCTGTAGACTTTCTACCATTAAGGGCTGCTTCTGATGGAGTCGCCATGCTCACTGTTATATGATTACTAATCCTCCCAACCACATGAACAACACAAATGATGATCTAGCTTGACACTAACCTTGTGCCTTTATTGGAAATATTAGTAGTCTGGCCCGTCCCGTCCTTGCTCGATCTTGAAGGCGTCGCCGTTTTAACAGCGCCTCCGGGCGCGGAAGTGGGTGTGTGCCGGTCCCCCAAGGTGTTCTGGGAACTGTAGTTCCCCTCCTGTCAACGGCCGCTTGGAGTTGTAAGTTGCAGCAGCAGGAGGGAACAAGAGCGCCCGTGGAAACTCGCTGGATAGCGCGATGCTAGCAGCAGCAAAGGTAGGGTCAGCCAAGCTCCAAAAGCCCGTGAAATGATGTCACAAATAATGTCTCTTCACACAAGTATCCATCACCACCCCTTGTTGTTAATTATTTTGTCCACCCTAAGCGTGGAAGGGTATGCTCAGACATGAGTCCCTTGCTCACTGCACCATCAGGATTCAAGCAAGCCGGGCCGAAGAGGCTGAAATGCCAGAAACCGGTCCCCGGTAGCTTGTTTCCTTTCCAGTGTAAGAATTGGCTTTGTAGTTTGGTTTGCCCTGTTCCCATCATGCACTGGGACAGGAACAGACTAATTTGCATACAGCCAGGTTCTGAAACTGGGATGATGCAGTGAGCTAAAAAACGGTGTTGGATCTATCCCTGATCTCTTGACTGGGTGAGAGTTTTCTGCTTAATTCAGAGACTCTGTCCATCACCACCCCTTGTTGTTAATTATTTTGTCCACCCTAAGCGTGGAAGGGTATGCTCAGACATGAGTCCCTTGCTCACTGCACCATCAGGATTCAAGCAAGCCGGGCCGAAGAGGCTGAAATGCCAGAAACCGGTCCCCGGTAGCTTGTTTCCTTTCCAGTGTAAGAATTGGCTTTGTAGTTTGGTTTGCCCTGTTCCCATCATGCACTGGGACAGGAACAGACTAATTTGCATACAGCCAGGTTCTGAAACTGGGATGATGCAGTGAGCTAAAAAACGGTGTTGGATCTATCCCTGATCTCTTGACTGGGTGAGAGTTTTCTGCTTAATTCAGAGACTCTGTCCATCACCACCCCTTGTTGTTAATTATTTTGTCCACCCTAAGCGTGGAAGGGTATGCTCAGACATGAGTCCCTTGCTCACTGCACCATCAGGATTCAAGCAAGCCGGGCCGAAGAGGCTGAAATGCCAGAAACCGGTCCCCGGTAGCCTGTTTCCTTTCCAGTGTAAGAATTGGCTTTGTAGTTTGGTTTGCCCTGTTCCCATCATGCACTGGGACAGGAACAGACTAATTTGCATACAGCCAGGTTCTGAAACTGGGATGATGCAGTGAGCTAAAAAACGGTGTTGGATCTATCCCTGATCTCTTGACTGGGTGAGAGTTTTCTGCTTAATTCAGAGACTCTGTCCATCACCACCCCTTGTTGTTAATTATTTTGTCCACCCTAAGCGTGGAAGGGTATGCTCAGACATGAGTCCCTTGCTCACTGCACCATCAGGATTCAAGCAAGCCGGGCCGAAGAGGCTGAAATGCCAGAAACCGGTCCCCGGTAGCTTGTTTCCTTTCCAGTGTAAGAATTGGCTTTGTAGTTTGGTTTGCCCTGTTCCCATCATGCACTGGGACAGGAACAGACTAATTTGCATACAGCCAGGTTCTGAAACTGGGATGATGCAGTGAGCTAAAAAACGGTGTTGGATCTATCCCTGATCTCTTGACTGGGTGAGAGTTTTCTGCTTAATTCAGAGACTTTGTCCATCACCACCCCTTGTTGTTAATTATTTTGTCCACCCTAAGCGTGGAAGGGTATGCTCAGACATGAGTCCCTTGCTCACTGCACCATCAGGATTCAAGCAAGCCGGGCCGAAGAGGCTGAAATGCCAGAAACCGGTCCCCGGTAGCTTGTTTCCTTTCTAGTGTAAGAATTGGCTTTGTAGTTTGGTTTGCCCTGTTCCCATCATGCACTGGGACAGGAACAGACTAATTTGCATACAGCCAGGTTCTGAAACTGGGATGATGCAGTGAGCTAAAAAACGGTGTTGATCTATCCCTAATCTCTTGACTGGGTGAGAGTTTTCTGCTTAATTCAGAGACTCTGTCCATCACCACCTCTTGTTGTTAATTATTTTGTCCACCCTAAGCGTGGAAGGGTATGCTCAGACATGAGTCCCTTGCTCACTGCACCATCAGGATTCAAGCAAGCCGGGCCGAAGAGGCTGAAATGCCAGAAACCGGTCCCCGGTAGCTTGTTTCCTTTCCAGTGTAAGAATTGGCTTTGTAGTTTGGTTTGCCCTGTTCCCATCATGCACTGGGACAGGAACAGACTAATTTGCATACAGCCAGGTTCTGAAACTGGGATGATGCAGTGAGCTAAAAAACGGTGTTGGATCTATCCCTGATCTCTTGACTGGGTGAGAGTTTTCTGCTTAATTCAGAGACTCTGTCCATCACCACCCCTTGTTGTTAATTTTTTTTTTTTTTCTTCACACAAGTAAGCATTGGGTAGTCCTGAGAAAACGCTTATTATAATGAGTTCCTGTGAGCGTTTTAAAATAAGACAGATATGCCTTTGTCTTTTATAACCCCCCGGTTTAATCGTGTTTCTCAGAAAAGCTCTAATTAAATGTTTCTTCTGAGCACAATGTTTTGGAGCTTTTCCAGCTCTGTAATTCGGAATGAAATTATACTGAAAAGTCTTAACGGCAAGAAAGAGTTCAAAATCTCCACCTGCTGTCGCTTTTTCCTTGAAATAGTCTTAAAACATACAGCGCATCTCCCACCTTGCAGCTAACAGTCTCTGTTTCCCTGCTCTGGATTTTACCCCAAGAACTCACCAGATTCGTTGTACTCAGAAATATTGCGGTGCTGGTGTGGTCGAGCTAAAAGCCGAGGGAAAAGCAGATCAAAAGCAGTCTGACCGCAGAGAATGTTTTCGCTAAGCGTGTGTCTCCAGAGCCTGCGAGCACTACAGCACAAACGCCGTCCTCTGCAGCCCAGCTCAGGTGTGCCGTGATTCCAAACTGCCGCTTGTTACCGTTCCAGGCCGCTTGCCTGCATACAGCCTGCTCGATATTTTCAGCTGAGGTTTTTTTACCACTGTCTATAATCCGCCACGGTTTTTCCACAATGGCTTTGTATAGTTTTTAGAAAAGAACTCGCTCTTGCTGCTGTCCCGCTGCCGCCACAATTTCACCGGGAGAGGTGAGAGACCCAGGAGCTGCTCCTCTGCAGTCACTTAGACAAGCCAAACAGAGCTGAGTATTGCTCCCGTGTCTCTTCCCTCCGTGTCCACAACAACCGGAAGAGAAGGATACCAAAACATGCAGGACCTGACACTGCCCCCTCCACACAGGAAGTTCAGGCATCCTGTAGTGCAGAAGGAATCCCTTGCGAGCCTCTCCTGAAAAGCACAAGGATTATTCCTCCAACATCTCCTGCTCTCATCTCATCAGGAGCCAGGGAAAAGAAAACAGGGGGATTCTGGGAATGCCTTCCTATTTATGGCACCCAGGAGGATGGGTGGGGCTTCATCTCAAAATTGTCCTGTGTTTTGCTGCCTGTCTTGGAGTGGGTTCACCTAAAAATGTAATGATGAGGACGAGGGACGTAGGGGTGATGAACGGCAAGAGATGAAGTGGAAAGATAGCCAGGCCTAGCACAATGCTTTGTTTCAGAAGAGTGGGGGGATCATTAATGTAAGCCATCAACTGATAAGTCAGGATTTGTTACTCACGGCTGCTTCACCCGTGATGGTCTCAAGGTGCTGTGGGGTCCTGCTGCAGGAAGACGTTGCCTGTTCCTATTGGTTGAGCCTCCAGGTCTTGAGGTCCTTCCTGAACTGTTGGAGAGACGGTGCTGCTCTGAGGTCCAGGGGGAGGATGTTCCAGGTCTTAGCCGCAAGGTGGAGAAGGAGTGGCCTCTGCTGTTATCTTGGCCGATGTGCCGGGAAGCTGCTAGGGGGAGGGATCCAGAACAGAGTTCCCTAGTAGACTGGTGGAAATTTCAATAGTTTTTTTAGGTCAGCTGGTCCCTCGTCGCTTAGTGCCTTGTAAGCGTGGTGAGGAAAAGTGTTCTTCTGATCGGCATCATTTGTACCGGGACTCCATTGTTTTTTCATTGCCATCTCGTGTCAAACACTTCCACACGACCCACCTGGTCGTTTCTGCTGATGCCTGAGGAAATTCTAACTGACACGACAAAAAGCAGCCTGCATTTCTGCCCAGGAACTGTCGCACACCCAACCCCCCCTGTTCTTTGCAGTTCACCAGAAAGCCACGAGACACTCACACCCTGTGTAAATGATTTGTTTTCCATCTCCTGCTCCCAGCCTGGTAAACATCCTTGACACCATGATCAGGTTATCTGGACAATGGTCTGACTGCTGGGCCTTGATCAGGGTGCTTAAACAATGACCTGAAAGACCGGGCTTTGATCAGGGTGATTGAACAATGACCTGAAAGACTGAGCCTTGATCAAGCCGAGTGAACAATGAATTGTGTACCAAGTCTTGATCAGGTCCCCATTCTACAAACGTCGTCTGGATCTGGTTATCAACTGCAAACACTTTCCTGATTGAACAATGAACTAACAGCCGAAAGACTGGAATGAAAAAGTATAAAAGGCTTGTAAGCTGCGGAGTAAAGCAGCAGCCTCCTCTGTCTTGTTTCTGACAAGCTTGGGGCTCTGTTCTATAGCCCGGGCTATTTGAATAAATCTAGGTTCCTCCTGCAGATGAAGGCTCCTGTGTCTCCTTTTACTAAGTATGAAGGGTATGGAAGGCTTGGGTGGTTCCCCCGCCGCAGAGACCCAGTAAGTGGGTTATTCCAGTTCTTCAAATGGCGCCTGTTGGACTTGGCCCTTTTCCCGGAAATATTTTGCTATTTGCTTCCCCTAATTCAAAGTTGTGTAGACCCTGTGAGGTTGAAAGGCCCTGTGTATTATTAAAATCAATGCTAGGTGCAGGTGCCCTCTTCCCCCAACATGGCTGCCACTGACCCCTGCTACTGCAGTGTGGTCTTGTTAAGGCGCATTCTAATTGCCAGGAGCTGGCTGGGACCCCAAACATTGTTGGCATTCCAGCCTGCCTTGCCTGCCCACAGTTAGAGTAGGGAAGCTCCTGGCACCTTCTAGAATAGGGGCGGAGCCTAGTTTTGCCGCCTTAGAGGGTGGTCACCTGACCTGGGCCTATATAGGGAAAGGGAGGGAAACTTTCCAGTCAGTTGGGGCATCACTGACCTGGGGGACCCACGCAGGAGATTTAGGCGGTAGGGCCTAGTCAGGGGCCTATGCCACTGGAAGTGACAGGGCTTAGGTGCTGCCTTCCAAGTTGAGTGAGGTACCCTGAACTAGCCCACTGATCTGGCCCGGCGGGAGGGGAACCCAGGGACCATCTACAGTGACCTGCTGAGGAATCCTGTCAGCAGCCCTCAACTCAAACCCCCTTCAAGAAACCAAGAAACTGCTATTTACAAAGGGCGCCAGATCCATCAAGCGCCAAGAAGAAGCCTAACTGCGCTAACCAGGACTACTGGGGATCAACCAGGTACTGGGCAGTGTTACTTCTGCGCCCCTTAATCCTGTCCTGGACCCCCTTTGCTGATTTGCCACTGTCATGTGACCTGTCCTGTTTGAGCTGCTGACTAAACTGCAAAGCGCTCCCCTTTCTCTGTGCCAGTATCCTGGACTGCTGATCTGCTGGGTGCTACTGCCAAAAGAGTGCTGTTTTATTTGCCCCCGAGAAGCGCTGGTGACTACCAGAGTTGTTGTGCCCTTAAAGCGCCACAAAGCTCCTGGGCGCTATTCCTGCCTGAAGCGCTGTAATCCACAACCTGCTGATTGTCCCCAGGCCCTACATCCCCCAAGCGCTGTGCTGCCCTGAAGTGCGCTGTGCCCCTGAGCACTGTGGTCTCTCCGCGCTGGGACCGCGTGGCATCGCACCCCACTAACCGCGGCAGCCCGGGTGCTCGGAGGGCCCCGATAGTGTGGCCGATTTGATCCCTAGCCTGGGAGACAACTGGCGCTGCCTCGCGCCGTCGCGAAGACCTGCTGCGGCCCTCCTCACTGCCCCGGCCAGGCGTCTGAATTGAGGAGGCTCCCCCACTGGGTACGTCGTTGCGGCAGCCCCCGGTACCAGGAGAGGGCCGCCGGAGTCCACAAATTCCTGTCAGGCCGCCCTCGCCTGACAAGGCCTGAAGCTTTCACCCGGCGTCTCTTGACAGGGGACGCGGCGTCCCTCGCCACGCAGCCCCCCCGGCGCCGCGCAGCGATTGGTCGGCGCTGCCGCGCCTCCCTGAGTCGCCTGCCCATTGGTTCCCGGGCCGGGAACATCATCCAGGGCCCGGGCACAGGATACCTTTTCACCGGAGGGCTCGGAGGGTCCCGAGAGACCTCCGCAAGCTGCCGCTTTGCCTCCGACTGGTCCCGAGGCTGGAGGAGCCTGAGTAAGGCCCGGGACCGGTCCCCCGATCAGCGCGACCTACTGGAGGGCTGGAAAAACCGGAGCCCTCCTCCGGCTCCCTGAGACCACGCAAGGGCTCCCCGAGGAGCCGAAGAGACAGGTAATCCCCAGGGAGGTGGGGGGGAGGCCGGAGAAGGCCCCGAGTTCGCCCCTCCCCGGGGGAAAGTTGAAGTTGGGCCCCGTTGGCCCTCCCCCGCCACTGCGCACCTCCGCAAGGGGCTAAGGAAGCCCGAAGACCACAAGGTAAACCCCGGGGAGGAGGGCGGGAGGCCGCAGAAGGCC
This sequence comes from Lissotriton helveticus, assembly GCF_964261635.1. Lineage (NCBI taxonomy): Eukaryota > Metazoa > Chordata > Amphibia > Caudata > Salamandridae > Lissotriton > Lissotriton helveticus. The sequence goes on along the minus strand of NC_136058.1, from coordinate 418,187,200 downwards.
CGAGACCGCCCCACCCCTGGGGAACTCTGTTGTTGGGCCCCTTTGGCCCTAATTGCCCACAGAAGGCCCAGAGCTGGGCCAGAACATGAACTAAGCCCATTGGAGACCCCCTCAATTGGGCAGAAGGCCTGTGTTGACTGCATGTGTAGTTCTGAAAATTCTGGACTCGTGAATAAACTTTGTCGTAGCATGACGAATTTGATATCAAAAGACCGAGAATGGCTAGTACACTATGTACAAGCATTTTCGTCTTGCTCAAGTAACGATTTCACCTCAAAATCGTCATTTCCGTTCTGAACCCTTGGGTTCCATTTTGTGCACGGCAGCCATTTTGTGAGTTGCCCTCACATAGGCAGATGATTAAGCCAAATTCGATTCCAAAGGACACGTACACCTTAATTCCTGTGACCTGGGCAAGCTGGAACTATTGCCCCAGGCCGAACCTGTTTGGTCAGTTCCTCTCCCAGTGGCCGAACGAGATAGCATCAAGGCACAACATGCCATAAACCCTTTTCATCTCACACACACCCTGCAGAATCTTGCTCACACCTGTCCCTGCTCTTTTCTCTCTCACTTGCTTTATGATGGGGAGGTGCCCGTTTTTATTGGGGGTCCACCGGTATCTGATGGAAATGTTGGGCCTTGCCGGGTAATTTGTTGTGGGCTGGACAAACTGAAATGTGGGCTCGTCATCATGACTCTGCATTTTCTTTGTAATGGGAACATGTGAATGGTATACTAAAATTCGAAGAATGTTTGCCTAAAGTACAATATTTCGTATAAAAAGAGAAGTCTGACTTTGTAAATTTGGGCAATCTCCTGAGAATATACATCCCGTGTTGTTGTACTTCTAGGACGCCTGTTACTTGGTTGCAGCCAATAAAATCTATCTTTGACTTCACCTAGAAGACTCTGAGTTTCTGTGGTCTGAATCAGGAAAGTACTCGAGGTCTTTGGGTGTACCCTGACACCACTGGGTTACCGGTTCGGTACCGGTTCTGAAAAACCCAGTACCTCAGTTGGCGCCCAACGTGGGGCGATTCCAGCGGTACCGGTCCAGCCAGAGGTTCGTGAGGAGCTTCGTGTGAAAATTCTGGAGGAAGGCCAACCACTTCATCGACTCCTGCATGTCGACGTGGTCCGAAAGTCGTTGCTGCGAGGTTCCCCTCTTCCCGACGGCTACAAAGGACTGCTGCCCTGGCTATCGCCCTGATTTGGACTCTTGAAGTTTGGTAGAGCGAAACGATAGACGAGTCTTCTGGTGACGTCATCGATATCTCAGTTAAGTATAAGTGGAGCGTCTCCCAGTCCTTAGTTGGTTCTTAGTTTTGGGTATCCCTCGGGATCGCTTTGTTTGGAACTTGCAAGTGCCAAAGCCAAAGGACTCGTGTATTCACGAGAAAGATCGTAATCGATAATCCTTTGAAGTTTGAAGCTAGACTAGAGAGCGAAGATGCCTGGTCGTAGAAGACTTGGAAATTTGTTTTGTCTTGGTTGTAATAATAGGGATTCCCGATTGGAGGACTCGTGTCCGGTTCCTCCAATTGGAACTCCAACATATGAACTGTATGTGAAACATGGAGTAGGCCCCATCACATACAATGAAGTATGGATCAAATACACCAGAAAAGATGGTGTTTAAAAATGGCCCCAATATGGTAGCTTTGACACGGAAATCTTAGATAATCATGAAGTTAAACTTTTTAAGAAGAAAGCCCGGCCGGCGATGTTTGACTCTTTCCGGCTGTGGCGTAAGGAGGCCAAACAGAAGGAAATTAAATTAGCGAAGAAAAATAAGAGAGAAAGGGGTATTTCGATAATGCAAGCTGCTATGCAGTTTAAAGACAATGAAGAAGAACAGATGAGTGAGCAGTTGCACAGGCAACGTAAAATGGTGATTGATAAATGTTATCCAGTTTTGCCGCCTCTTCAGCAAGATGCAGCAAAAGAGCTTGAAAAAGATCCGTTAATGGCGCATTTGTTAAGTTCACCACCCCCCTATGCGCAGAATGCTACGGCACCTCCGCAACCTTTAGTTGCGCAACCTGTGGTTGTTATGCCTCCTGTTCCTCCACAGCACCCACCAGCTACTCTTCAGCTGGCTCCTGCTCCTCCGGTGCAGCCTCCTCAAGGGCCACCGACTTTGACATCTGCTCTGCCTATACTCCCTACAACTTTGACTACTATAACGACTACCACTCCTGGTACTTCTCCTGACACTGCCTCTGCATCTGCCTCGTCTCACTCTGCATTCCCTCTTGTCTTTTCCTTGATTTCTCCTTCTGTTCGTCAGAGAGTGGCTAGTACTGTTACTAGTATTTTATATCCTTTCTTTGGAGCGGCAAGTCCGGCTCCTGTCTCTGAGCATAAACAATTGCGTAGCCAACAGCCTGATTCTAGGGAGAAAGAAACCTTAAATCATTTGGCACATAGATGGGTGACTGACCTGACAATATATGATCTAAACTCTGTTATGGATGTCTTCCATCAGTGGGAAGCATCAAAGCAGAGATACGTTTTCGAGAAAATGTGTGCTTTTCTGTGTGAAGATTTAGAGGAAAATGATTTGGACTCTAATCCGCCCGAGTTGAGCCATGTACGGTTCGAGTTTTCAAAAGGCGCAATTGTGGGTTCAGATGTTAGGAAAGCAGTTGCGACGTTGTTGTCGCTTAGGACTGAAGGTGTTTCTAAGTCGTTGTTTGAGTCTGATTCTTCTGTTAAAAAGAAGGGAAGACAATATCCCATGAGAGAAGTTCCTCCACAATGGAAGAAAGAGGTAGCGGCTGGTCCTGGTAATAACCCCCCAGCCATACCAGCACACTTTCAGCGTGTGTGGGTACATGTTCCATGGAAGCGAGCTGAAGTTTTGGCCCTTAAACAGACATTGCCTGATCCCCGTAAAAATCCTGCAGGGTATTACAAAGAGTTGTCACAGACTGCTGGGTCATGTATCATGAATTTAGCGGATATAGACATGTTGTTTGGGAACGTTGTTCCACAGCCTTTATGGAGAAAGATTCGTCATACAGATCATGATCAGGAGTTAGGTGACTCATGGGTTAATATTGCTGCTGCAGATGCCCGACAAGTTGGTGGTGCTAAGCCTGAGCCTTTAGTAGCAGAACTTCCTGGTAAGATCATTGATTATATGAAAACTATAATGCCTGCGATGCGTGTAAATTGGGATAAGTTGTCTGCGTGTAAGCAGAAGAAAGATGAAACGGTGTCTGATTTCTTCACCAGGTTTGAAGAAACGTTTGTCGACCACAGTGGTCAAGATATGAGCACAGAGGGTGGTCAGCGACTGTTCGTCGATAAATTCGTGCACAATTTGTTACCAGAGTTGTGTAAGAAGTTAAAAGATTCAGAGAGTTCTTGGGCAGTTTCCTCTTCAGCACAGATATTGGCTACTGCACAGTATTACGAAAATCGAGACAAAGATAAGAAAGATAGAGCAGAGAAGAAAACTAAAGAGTTGAAAACGAAGGTTCTGTTACAGCAAGCATATCCGCCACGTGGTGGTGGTGGCCAGAATAATGGTGGTCAGAATAACTATCAAATATCAGCAACCTCAACAGTTTCAAAGGCAAAGAGTAGAGAATACTCAGCCACGTGTTCCCGTAGGTCCCAACCAGTGTTCGTATTGCAAGGAAGAGGGTCATTTTAAGTATAGTTGCCCTATTCTGTTACAGCGCGCGAATGGTGTTTCAAACACAAGAGGTAGAGGTGTTCAGCAAGCGTCTAGAGGTAGAGGACGTGGAAATTTCCCCCAGAACACACAGACTCTTCTACCTCAAAATTCGATGAATAGGTTCGATCAGCAGAATAACGCATCTGGTAGGACAGCTCAGTACTATGCTGATGATTACTATGCAGAAGATGAGAATATGGAAGGTAATGATTGCTAGGACAGCCATAGACAAAGAGAGGGAGTTGTTTCAGTTCCAGTAGATCAGAGTGGACCATACGTTGAGGTGATTACATCAGGTGTGTCAGAGCCTTTTCTGTTGGATACTGGTGCTACAAAGAGTTCTATTATGCACTCCAAACTCCCTGGCGCACCTTTGTCTGGCGAAATGAATGTTTCTGTAGGTTTTTCTGGCGCCCCGGTTAGGAACCCGATTTCTAGTCCTATGTCCCTTTCTGTTGGTCCTTGTGAATTAGAAGCACCCCTTATTCTGACAACAGGTTGTGGTGAAAACTTGTTAGGATTAGATCTGTTAAAAAGATTGTATGCGACTTTGTACTGTTCTCCTTCAGGAGTACAACTTACTTTAGGTAAGAAAGTGGTTTCCTCAATATATTTGTCAAGGGATAAACTTCCAACAGAATTGTCGTTTCTTCCTGATATTCTTTGGGCTACTGGTCCTAATGATGTGGGTCTTTTAGAAATACCACCATATGTTGTAACATTGAAAGCCAATGTTAAAATGCCACGAATTCCCCAATACAAAATCTCTAGTGAAGGTGAAAAAGCTTTGCTAGTGATCGTTTACGATCTGATTAAAAAAGATGTGATTGAAGAGACAAAAGGCAACGTTTGCAATAGCCCTGTCCGTTTTGAAACGAACTGATCCCTTTCAGCCACCTGTGTACAGATTTGTGATTGATCTTAGAGAGGTGAATAAAATAGTTGTGCCACAATTTCCAGTTGTTCCTGATATCACTGCCCTATTGACTATGATTCCAGTTTCTGCAACCTGGTTTTCGGTGATTGACTTGAAAAATGCTTTCTTCAGCATCCCGATTGCTGAGGAGAGCAGGGATATTTTTGGCTTCAGTTTAAGAGGAGGAAGCTTCCGCTTTAAACGCGCTCCCCAGGGCTACTGTGAAAGTCCATCAATATATAGTCAAGATTTAAAAACACAGCTTGATACGATTGTTTTACCTGAAGGTGCAACCCTTGTACAGTACGTTGATGATTTGCTTGTTGCTGCAGATACTGAGGAAATCTGTAAAGAAGCCACGTTGTCATTGTTGCGTCATCTGTGGGATTTACATCACAAGGTGTCACTTTCCAAATTGCAATATTGTCGACAAGAAGTGACCTACTTAGGTCATCTCTTATCGAAGGAGGGAAGGAAACTGACCCCAGAAAGAATTCAGGCAATAGCGAAATTGAGTGTGCCAAGAACACAGAGAGAAGTGCATGCTTTCTTGGGCATTACATCATATTGCAGGCAATGGATACCAAATTTTTCTTTATTAGCCAAACCTTTGGTGGCATTAACGTGTAAAGATACACCCAATCCCGTTCCTTGGTCTGAAGAGTGCCAGAAAAGTTTTTCTGAATTACGCACAGCATTATGTTTGGCTCCTGTGTTAAGTACCCCCAACTACAGTAAGCCCTTTACATTGTATGTCCATGAGAAAGAAGGCTGTGCATTGTCAGTGTTGACACAGTTGTTTGGAGACAAGCAGCGTCCATGTGCGTATTTTTCGTTGACTTTGGATCCGGTAGCTAAAGCATTGCCAAGTTGTTTAAGAGCAACAGCGGCAGCAGCTGTTTCTATTCGACAGTCTGCTGGTCTAGTGATGAATAACATGTTAGTCGTGATGGTCCCACATGCAGTAGACACGTTGTTAAACAGAACCAAGACACAGCACTTAACTAGTGCTCGATTGTCAGGTTACGAATTAACATTGTTAGCAAGTCATGTGCACATAAAAAGATGTAACACTCTAAGCCCAGCTACGTTGTTGCCAATTGTAGAGGAATTAGATGCTTCAGAACAGCATGATTGTTTTCTTAGAACAGAAGAAGAAACGAAAGGGAGAGTAGATCTCCTAGAAACTCCTCTTGTAAAGTGTGATGGTACATTATGGGTGGATGGTTCATGTTTCAAGCTCCCGAATGGTGATACGACTGCAGCATATGCTGTCACGACTTTGCATACGATTGTTGAAGCTGCACGTATTCCACATAATTCAGCTCAAGCAGCAGAATTGATTGCACTTACGAGAGCATGTGTGTTGTCGAAAGGAATGAAAGTGACCATCTACACCGACAGTCAGTATGCGTTTGGTGTGGCTCACAGTTTTGGACGATTGTGGAAAGAACGTGGGTTCCTGACTTCGCATGGAGCTAAGATTCAGCATGGTCAATTGGTGAATGAGCTTCTTGAATCACTGACCTTGCCTCTGCAAGTGGCGATTGTGAAATGTAGTGCTCACAAGAAGGTGACTGATGATGTTGGTCGTGGAAATGCATTTGCTGACGAAATCGCGAAAGAAACTGCAAGGAATGTGATGAGCCGAATGTATGTTGCAGGCCCTGCAAGATGGGTTGGTGATGTTGGAATGTGTGAAGACACGATAGAGAGTGTGAAGTCTATTCAAGCTGAGGCTACAGAGAAAGAGTTGAACATGTGGAGAGAAAGCACGGGTAGAATGGATGCCAATGGTTGTTGGGTTGAATTGTCAGAGCATCAGAGATGGTTGCTACCCGATGCGTGTGTGCTTGCAGTGGTTACAATGGCTCATGGAATGGCTCACATCAGCGTGAAAGGGATTTGCAAGTTGTTGGCTCCAGTATGGCAAAATGCAGGAATTCCTAAGTGTGCAGAGAATGTGGTCAAGAATTGCATGGTGTGTCTGAAACACAATCCTGGTAGGGGAACCCCAACTCCAGCTGGTCATTTTGCGCCTCCTACGTATCCGTTCGAGGTATTGCAGCTAGATTTCATCCACATGGAGAGGTGCAACAACTTAAAATATGTACTCGTTGTTGTTTGTGCCTTCTCAAGATGGGTAGAAGCATATCCCCTAAAGGACAATACTGCCTTGTCCACAGCGAAAGCCCTTGTGAAAGAGTTCTTCCCTAGATTTGGAATGCCTAGAATGGTCTGGAGTGACAATGGGAGTGAATTTGTGGGTCGTGTGATGAAGAAAGTATGTGAAGGGCTAGGCATTCAGCAGAAGTTCCACGCTGCAAATCACCCCCAATCAGCTGGATTAGTAGAATGTTATAATGGCACGCTTAAGTTAAAACTAGCCAAAATTCAAGCGAGCACTGGTCTTAAATGGCCTGATGCTCTACCCTTAGCACTCCTATCCACCAGAATGACTGTGCATTCGCGAGTGAAACTTAGTCCCTATGAAATTGTCTTTGGCCGCCCGGCCAACATATGGGGAGTGCCAAGGCCCACAGAGTTCAGTGAAATCGAACACCCTGTTTTACTTGATTATTTGTACGAATTGACGGCTAAATTGCGTGTTTTACATCAACAGGTCCATGACACCCTGCCTCCGGTCTCTGAAACTCCAGGTCATCCCATCGACCCTGGATCCTGGGTTCTCGTGAAAAACTTCCAGCGAACCAAGAACGACCAGCCCAGGTGGACCGGACCGCACCTCGTCCTTCTTTCCACAAGATCAGCTGTTCGAGTGGAAGGGAAGAAGCACTGGATCCACGGGGTCCATTGTAAAAGGGTACCATTACCTCTGCCGTACGACCAGTGGGTACGGAAGGGTGTCGCTGACTCAGAGACTGAAACCGTGCCACGTTTTCTGCCTTTCAGTGATGCACGTGTAAAAGGAACACTTACTGAACAAGAGAGTGATACAATTTTGCAACCAGCTGTATCACCATCAGTTCGATTGGACACTACAGAACCTGAACTCCTTTTCCAAGATAATACAATACCAGGAAAACAACGATATAATTTGAGGCCGAGAAATACGAACTAATAAAAGTGTTTTTTTTCCTCCGAGTACTATTTTTGAAAGTGCGGCTCTCCCATCTGAGAAACTTGCTTATTTTTGTTTTTCGAACCGCCATCCGGGTTCCGCTGCTAGGGCCGCGATTGCCCAAAGTCTTTGGGGTGCAGCTGACGATGTTAGGTTGACAGTTCTGGTTGGTCCAAGGGAGTTGCCCTAGACTGACAGAAGCATTCCTTAGCAGAAACAACCTCCCATCGCGGGCAGCACTTTAGAGAGGATGGAGTTTTTCGAGATGGAGAGACCTGCCAAAACAATGAACTTTAAAGCCAAGATATGTAAAATGATGACAAAGAAAAGTTTTTTGATATTGTGCATTTTCATGTTATTCAGTGTGATGATATTTTTATTATGATATGTTTTATTCTCTTTTCAAGTGACATTTGCACCCACTACATCGCCTGCACTTCCTCCTTCTACTGTTTCCCCACACTCTTTTCAACCCCTTCCTGAACATGAATCCGCTAGGAGATTAGTGTTTATTAATAACTCCTTTGTTCAGCTCTTGCACCAACACCAACTTGTAATAAACACGACTAACTGTTGGGTGTGTGGTCTTATGCCTCACACAAAGGATAAAGGTATCCCTTATTTGGTCCTGCCTTTCAGCCATAATGGTTCTGTGTGGGCATACAGAACAATGTTCATCTATGCACGTGAAGTCCACCCCCTACGTTCTGTAAAAGACAATCCTAAGAATAGTGCTCTAGTTAAGGGTATAGTCGACATGATTAAGGAAGATATTTCTTATGAAACTACCCCCGAAGATGAGACACTTGCATATATAGGATGGAACGTGACCGGATATGGAGCTACTCTGAGTGAGAAACAGCAAGCTAAGAGATCGTCCCCGATTTGGATTGTACCCCATCAGGGTCAACTGTGTCTGCAAGGTACTGGCAAGAATCCCAGAGCTCAGTTAGGGAAGAGTGTCTGTACGGAAACGTGTTTTTGGGTCTCAGACTTCCCCTGCGTTTTTAGCAGCTAAGGGTACCTATTTCATCTGCCATGATAGAGCCTATACATGGTTGCCCCCTGACTTTTCGGGCTCATGTTTTGTTTCGTTCCTGTTGCCCCCCACCTACACAGCAGCGGCAGATTACCACAAGACAAGGATAGTTAGAGGTGTCTTGAGTAAAGAAGACACTACAGGACAAGGATTTGGGGACTTTGTAAAGGGTTTTCTGCCGTTCTGGGGACCCATGGTTAACAGCAGGAACATAAGGCAAGTGACAAGGGTGGTTGAGTCCACCGTAATTGAAACTGCTGGTGCACTTAGTAACTTGACTGCTGAGCTCCAGTCGGATCGTCTTATGACCCTTCAGAACAGGGTCGCTTTAGATGTCATACTTGCAGACCGAGGTGGGGTATGTAAATTGATCCAATCGAGTTACTGTGTTTTCATTCCAGATAACGCTCCAACAGTGTACCAGGCCATCTCCAAACTGCATAAGATTTCCAAATCTATTCATGTGGATAAAGGAGATTGGTCGTTAATGGGATGGTTCTGGCAACTGATATCCGGCCGGGTATGGAAAATTCTGATGGCCATTGGGATGGTCTTAGCCATTCTTTTCCCGTTCTGTCTGTGTGTGCAGTGTGCTCCTGCAATATGTGGCCTCTGTGCTACATCATGTGTAAGGAAACCTGTATCAAGAGACGAGCTAAGTACTAGGATGATGTTACAGCAGCATCTCAATGACTTTAGGAATATAGACCTGGACTCAGATTAGCATGCGATTAGGTTAAATTGCCTATGTAAGGGCAAAAGGAGGGTTTGTAGTTCTGAAAATTCTGGACTCGTGAATAAAACTTTGTCGTAGCATGACGAATTTGATATCAAAAGACCGAGAATGGCTAGTACACTATGTACAAGCATTTTCGTCTTGCTCAAGTAACGATTTCACCTCGAAATCGTAATTTTTGTTCTGAACCCTTGGGTTCCATTTTGGGCACGGCAGCCATTTTGTGAGTTGCCCTCACATAGGCAGATGATTAAGCCAAATTCGATTCCAAAGGACACGTACACCTTAATTGACTTTTCTGTGACCTGGGCAAGCTGGAACCATTGCCCCAGGCCGAACCTGCCCGGCCAGTTCCTCTCCCAGTGGCTGAACGAGATAGCATCAAGGCACAACATGCCATAAACCCTTTTCATTGCACACACACCCTGCCGAATCTTGCTCACACCTGTCCCTGCTCTTTTCTCTCTCACTTGCTTTATGATGGGGAGGTGCCCGTTTTTATTGGGGGTCCACCGGTATCTGATGGAAATGTTGGGCCTTGCCGGGTAATTTGTTGTGGGCTGGACAAACTGAAATGTGGGCTTGTCTTCATGACTCTGCTTTTTCTTTGTAATGGGAACATGTGAATGGTATACTAAAATTCAAAGAATGTTTGCCTAAAGCACAATATTTCGTATAAAAAGAGAAGCCTGACTTTGTAAATTTGAGCAGTCTCCTGAGAATATACATCCCGTGTTGTTGTACTTCTAGGACGCCTGTTACTTGGTTGCAGCCAATAAAATCGATCCTTGACTTCACCTAGAAGACTCTGAGTTTCTGTGGTCTGAATCAGGAAAGTACTCGAGGTCTTTGGGTATACCCTGACACGACTGGGTTACCGGTTCGGTACCGGTTCTGAAAAACCCAGTACCTCACATGGTAGCAAATGTTAGCCCCTGGATGGGGAATACTCATCTCCAGGCTACTGCTAGGCCCTGTTTAATGAAAAGTGTATTCTTGAATGAAAGGGTTATCCCAGCCCATCAAGGATAAGGAAATGTACTAATGAAATGTTTTAAGGAGATAGTGATACCTGCATTATCGACATTACCTTGAATGATTTGCCAAATCTGAATTCTTGCTTAAGGAAAAGCTCATTTGGCTTGAATGCATTGTTTATCAGTGTCTCAAGGAATGTCTAGGGTTGTGTAAGGAAATAGATATGAGTTCCTACTGAAATTTTTATGCCTGCTTAGTGTAGGTACTGAAATGCTGATTCTGACCTACTGACCTGGGGATTGAAATGCCTGCAGTTCTATAATGAAATGTTTCCGTTACCTCCCTAATGAGACGGGGCCAGGATCCTGTAAGCCATTTGGGGACTGAATTCTTCTGAAGTTAACCCCAGGTTGGGGGTCGAGTTGTGCTAACCTGCCCCTAGGCAGGTCCTTGGAAGGTACCGCTATTGGGCTAGTTTCACGGCACCCTGGCCCAAAGTGCTAAATGGCTAGTGTGGCGAATGGTAGGTCTACCACTGTTGAATGAGTCAGCTTAATGCCCTGATGACTCCTGAGTAAGGAAATGTTATTATTCCTGCCTGATTTCTAGGGACATGTTTATTCTGACCCCATGCAATGTGTGCCTCCCATAATGAGATGGTTATCTTTACCTGTGTGCGGAGATGTTTATTTCTGATTAAGAAAATGTGGTACCTATGCCTAGGAGGGGGTTCTTCCTAACTGTTGAATGTTTATCCTGCCTAATGCCAGGTTTCCTGGAAGCCAACAGTTACCTACTTACATGTGTACTGCTGTGTAAAGAAACGTTATAACTTTCCTGGCAGGGTTATTGCAATATGCTGAGTTGATTAGGGAATCACACCCTTTACTCCTGCAGGGAAATGATTATTAAAATGTTCTTCCTAGTCAAGGAAATGTGTACCCTGGCGTAAGGAAGTATCTATCTCTGCGCAAAGGGGATAACTGAGAGGTACTGCTAACAAATGAAACGTTTTACTCTTACCTGATGAGATGGGTAATTCAGTCCTAATGAAATGGTTTACCTATGCCTAAGGAAATGTTCTACGTTGGCTTCATAGAATGTTCTACGCCTGCTTAAGGGAAGGTTTTTATTCCTGCTAAGGAGTTTTATGTAATGTTCACCCTTGCTTGGTGAGAAGTTAATTGATTTGCCTACTGAACAGGTTACTTACCGTATGACATGTGGACTCTTGCTACATGATATGCTCATCCTTACCTGATGAGCTGGTGGTCCATGCTAATCCTAATTAAATGTTTATGGCGCCGTGTTAAATTGGATATTTAACTGCTCCCTTTACTCCCCTCCGATGAAATGCTTTGATGAGTAATTGATACTGCAATTTTTGATTACCCTGAACCTTGATGTTACATAAAAGTGTATTGTTTTAAATCAAACTCACTCGTGTGGTCTCAGTTATTGCGAATGCGTTTATTGTCTCAGTGGTTGTGTGTGCTGTGTAGTCACTTAACACCTAAGCTTTCAGGTGCCTACCTGCTCGTGCCAGGCTACCCCCGGGGAACTGGTGACCCCAGTTCCTTCATTGGTGCTGAGCGGTGGGATTCAGGACCTGTGACTATACAGCACCCTCCAGTGAGACGAAGTGCGCCGCAATTAGACTGGCCACCTCTCGTGCCTGCAAGCATAATTAATTGCCCCCCACTGTCTAGCCTGTAGAGTGTGTAGAGACCTGTTTGACCCGGCATTGTTACCTACGTCCTAGTGCTTTCCCTTTATTTTATCAGGGTCCCCACCTGGCAAAATGGAGTTCCGGCTGGCCGACCTGAAAGAGTAAATGTAAATGTAAATGTAGTTGAGCTTATATAGCGCACAGCTACCCGCAGTGGGTTTCCCGGCGCTTGCTTAGGGAACCCTTCCTGGTATTCCCCTGTGAGATAGCAGGGTATCCACAAGGTGAAAGTCAGGCATCCCGCCGCGAGGGGCCGTTGTGGAGATTAAGCAAGCTATTGCCCAGAGTCGCAGAGTGTGAACCCGTGAGTCGAGGAGGCACCGGGGCGAGAATTATCGAGTCCGTGGAATTTTTAGCCCAAGACCCCCGCCGAGGCGGGGAATTGAACCCTGGTCCAGGACCGATCTCAGCTTCCGGGTCTGCTGCCTCTAACCCCTGAGCCACACTTCTCCAGACACAGGGGCACAGCCATGGGAATTTTGTCAGGGGATGAGGGTGCCGTTTGGGCGGAGAGCCGCAAAGGAGGAGCTCCGTACCGCGTTGAGGGCATGGGTAAGGGCCCACCCAGAGGGGAGAGGGGATGGGGAACAGGAGGGGCAGGTCACACAAGGGGAGGCGGGCGCTCCAGAAGGACTAGACCTACTGAACACTGTGATGAGTGGAAATGTGTTGCCGGGAAGACGTTCCGGGACAAGCAGTAGGGTATCTAGGAGGAGTGCGTCGTCAAAGGTGTATGAGGACAGGAGGGAGGAGAGGCGATTGAGATTGGAGCTTGCTAAGCTAGAGCACGAGAGGGAGAGAGAAAGGGAAGATAGGGAGTTCGCAATGGAAAAAGAGAAATTAGCATTGGAAGAGAAGAAGCTGGCGCACGAGCTTCATCTTAAAGAGTTAGAGCTGAGAGCCTTACAATTAGGTGCGCCAAGAAATTCTAATGGTGGCAGCGTACCCGAGGTTCGGGGGAGTGATCCTGAAGGGAGTGGTGCAGGGATCTTCTGACCCACCGAGGCGGGAGAGGTGAGGAGTAGCCAGCTAGGTCCCAGGATAGTAAGAGGGTTGTAGCCCCTCACATCCCATCTACAGGAGGGAGTGAGATGGGGAGGTGTCCCGAGGTGCCCCAACCGTAGTCACAGGGTCTGGAGAGTTCCATAAGGGGACCCCAGGTTGGGAGCCTAGGCAGTCCTGATGTGCCTTCCAGTAAAAGGGATCCCCTTGTGACAGGAGAACCCGGAGCATCAGTAATCGGAGCTCCAGTGGTTCGGGGTTCTGACCAGTCGCAGGGTTTAGATCCTGGACTGGGGTTTCAGGTTCAGGAGTTGCCTGACTTGGAGGGTGGGGTACCTGTAATCAAGGTCCCAACCAGTTTGACTTCCAAGGGTACTTCTCCCGGTGGGAGGGTGCGGAACTCTGGGAGGGGGTGCGGAGGGAGGAAAGACTCTCCTCTGTCACCGGCTCAGCCACAGGGCGCAGATCCCGGGTTGGGTGGCCAGGTTGAGGGTTTGCTGGAACTGGCGGGTGGGACATCGGTAATCAGAGTCCCTTCGGATTTGACTCTCAGGGGTACTTCTCCGATGAGGAGAGTGCGGAACTCTGGGAGGGGGTGCAGGGGGAGGGAGGACTCACCCCTGTCACCAGTTGAACCTAAGGGTCTAGACTCTAGGTTGGGTAGAGACTGTTGTTCTGAGGGTGTCCCGCTTAGGAGTAATGGGCGGAACCCCAGAAGGAGAGGTAGGGGGAGGAGAGCCTCGCCCCTGGTGGCTGGTCAGCCTGAGGGTTCGGACTCCAGGTGGGATGACCAGTGGCCGTTTGGAGCTGCAAGGAGAAGGAGAGTGGTCAAATTGTACTACAGGCCTGGGGCTACTGCCCCCCACTCTGTGAGAGAGCTAGGGCCAGAGACTTTTGGACTGTCTAGAGGCCAGTCCTGGCCACATCCCACTAGGGAACACCAGAGGGGTGGTTTGAGTGGTGAAGAGCTGGCAGATGCCATTGAAGTAACGGGCCTGCGTCCACCTTTTTCCGCCCCAAGCAGCGAAGCCCATCACTGTGATGATTGGTCTACCCTGGCTTTTGGCTGGGGGGGAGTTGTGTTGGACTTGGCCCTTTTCCCAGAAATGTTTTGCTTTTTGCTTCCCCTAATTCCGGATGTCCCCCCATGGTAATGTAGTTGTATAGACCCTGTGAGGTTGAAAGGCCCTGTGTATTATTAAAATCAATGCTAGGTGCAGGTGCTCTCTACCCTCAACATGGCTGCCATAGGCCCCTGTTACTGCAGCATGGTCTTGTTAAGGTGCATTCTAGTTCCCAGGAGCTGGCAGGGACTCCAAACATTGTTGCCATTCCAGCCTGCCTTGACTGCCCACAGTTAGAGTAGGGAGGCTCCTGGCACCTTCTAGAATAGGGGCGGAACCTATTTTTGCCACCTTAGAGGGTGGTCACCTGACCTGGGCCTATAAAAAGAAAGGGAGGGAAACTTTCCAGTCAGTTGGGGCATCACTGACCTGGGGGACCCACGCAGGAGATTTAGGCGGTACGGCCTAGTCAGGGACTTATGCCACTGGGAGTGACAGGGCTTAGGTGCTGCCTTCCAAGTTGAGTGAGGTACCCTGAGCTAGCCCACTGATCTGGCCCGGCGGGAGGGGAACCCAGGGACCATCTACAGTGACCTGCTGAGGAATCCTGTCAGCAGCCCTCAACTCAACCCCCCTTCAAGAAGGAAGGAACTATCCCAAAGGGCGCCAGAACAACCAAGCGCCAAGAAGAAGTCTAACTGCCCTACCACAGGACTGCTGGGGGAACAACCAGGTATTGGCGCTCTGTCACCCCCTGCGCTCCCGGACTCCACCTGGGCCCCCCTTTGCTGATCTGCCACTGTCGTGTGGCCTGTCCTGCCTTATCTGATCTGCAAATCTGACTATCCTGCCTAATCAGCGCTCTCCTATGGTGCCCCTGAGAAGCGCTGTGGACTGCTGGAATTGTTGTGCCTCTAAGCGCTGTGAAATTGCACCCGAGCGCTAACTCTGCTGTGAAATTGCCCCGAGGCGCTATTATTGTCCCGCGCCGTTCTGCCCTGGAAGTGGCTGCCCGACTTACCACTCCAGAGTGGGAGCCTCGGTGCCTTCTTGTGCCCCCCTCGGCGACCCTCGGTGTCAGGAGAGGGCCGCCGCCGCATCGTGATGGGCTGCGCCCGGCCCGATTGTGTGCCATCCTCACGGCGGCCCCCGGAGACTTGGGGAGGCCGCCGCGATCACCAGCCAGCCGGTGCTGTCCTCAGTACCCCCTCGGCGGCCCTCGGAGCCAGGAGAGGGCCACCGCGAATTTATGTCAGGCCGCGCTAGGCCTGAGGCTGCGATCTCCGCGCCTCACGTGACGGGGGCGCCCGGCACGTCATCGGCCGCACCCCCGCCCCTTTGCCACGCAGCCATTGGCTGCATTTGCCGCGCCCACTGGGCCTGCCCGGCGATGGGCCGAGGAGGCCGAGCCCCCTCCCCTCCAGCCCCCGGATTGGTTCCCGGGCCTCGGAAGCCTCTGGAGGCCCGGGACCAGGAGAGGAGCCAGTGCTGACGCCCCGGAGGAGCCCAGGAGCCCCCACCAGCCTCGGGAGAAGCAGCGGAGCAATCGGGCTTCCCTAGAAAGCCCCCTTCCCTCCCAAGGCCAGCTGAAACCTCCGCAAGGGCTCCCCGAGGAGCCGAAGAACCCCGGTTAACCCTTGCGGTCGCGTGACCTCACTAGAGGGCTCCAAGAGGAGCCGGAGCCCTCCCCCAGCCCCCTGAGCCTACGCAAGGGTCCCGAGAGGCCGAAGAGAATAAGGTGAACCCCGGGGAGGTGGGCGGAAGGCCGGAGAAGGCCCGAGTTTGCCCCACCGCGGGGGAAAGTTGAAGTTGGGCCCTGCTGGCCCTGAGAGCCCTTGAGACTGGGAAGCTGTTGTTGGGCCTAGTTGGACCCTGCGGTTCGAACTGGGCCACCCCAAGGCAGGAGCTGGGTATTCCGGGCTCACTGGCCCCATTTGCTCCAGATGGTGACTAATATTAGAGTGGCCGGCTTGATTGTAATGGTTACCCCCGCTTAATAAGCCAGTTTAAGGCCCTGACCTATACCCAGATTACCCTTGCCTGATGAATGGGTCGTTACTGCCCAAGGAGATGTTTCTATATACATAAGGAAAGGTTTTATATGTGCAAGCCAAGTTCCATAAGTTCATTCTCGCTACATGAAATGCTTATGCTTGCCTGTTGAAATGCTTAGTCCTGCATAGGGGTCTGTTACTGTTTTCTTTAAAGGTGGCTTGATCCTTGATGAAATGTTTAATGGGTCATTACTATTAAAAGAAATGTTTCTATTGATATAAGGCAGAGGTCTTCAAACTTTAGTCGGCCGAGCCCCCCCATCTAAACCTTTTTACGCGTTGAGCCCCGCCACCGCCACTACCACCTGACAAAAAAGTACTGGAAGCTGGTACTCTGCATCATTGATGGCCATTCCCTCCTGCAGAGCCCAGGTTGTATAGGGCAAGTAATATTAAATAAAGTAAGAGTGTTTAGTAAACTGAAGCTTTTGTAGTGCATGTGTTTATCCTAAAGTTAAAATGAAAAGTCTCCAAGAAACAAATGAGCACAAAAATTTACATTGGTGCTTTATTTTTCACATAAAACACAAAATGTAAGATAGATCTGCAAAAACACTCCCAAAACACATGTGTGGGAGTGCTTGTTTTTCTCCACAGAGACAATGGGTGGACGTATTCTTGCTTCTGCCATCCTTAGGTTGTGCTCCACTTCCAGTCTTGAGCAGTGCCTGGAAATGGGACTGCTCACAACATTTCCAATATATTTTTTGAAGTTTCATATAGGGTGAACATGACCTAAAGGTATTGGAGCGCTTTACAGGAGCATCTTTTATATTACAGAAGCACACATTCATTTTTTGTAAGTACAGGGAGATTAAGTGATTTGCCCAGAATCACAGGATGTTGAGCAGACATCAAGAATTGAACCTGGTTTCCCAGCTCTACAGTCATCAGCTCCAGCTGTTGTGCCACATCCTTGCCTCTAAACAAGATATCAGAAAAAGAAGTTCCACAAAACATGCTTTCTGACACAATCGAAAAATCCATGATTATGTGGAGTATGGCCAGGTGTTGCCATGTCAGTAGGAGGCCAGCCGCAGTTTTCCAAGAAGCCTAGGGGACATTTACATCATACACATGTGATATAAGTGATTCAAGAGGATATATACATCTTTATTTTCTAGTAGCATCAAGAGTCAATTTGTTAGCATAGTTGGCTTATAAAGAAGATCGCCTTCCAAAGCTTCAGAAATAGTTGCACAATATTTTTTTTTAATTTGGTGTATGAAAGAAGTGAGGACAGATGGTAGGCACACTTAACAATATTTGTTATATTTGACTGTGGACTCAGCTCTAGGGATTGGAACATATCAAACAAGCACCAGCGACTTTAATCAAGGTCAAATTCATTTTTCGTAAGTCACTGGTAAATTAAGTGATTTTACCCACACGATGTTGAGCCGAACCCAAGACTCGAACCTGGGTCCTCAGAACTCAAGGCAGCACCTATGGCATTAATGCCAAATCCACTCCTCCTTGAAATATCCAATGTTCCCACTAGTATTGGGACGAAGGGGAAAGGAGCGCGGCTTAAAAAAAATAATACAAAAAGCTCTTCACTCTTACCTGCCAGAGAATGGAATCTACAGGAAGGATGTAACCGTTGTAAACTCCTTGCAGTGAAATGTACTTCCGATTTGGGAAGCAACATGGAGCGCAACTAGACAGAACTTTGGGGGGGGGGACTAAGATTCCCAGCCAGGGCTGGCTCTAACACTGATCGCACACATGAGAGGGACAGGTGAGTGAAGTGTCGCATGAGCAGGGTGAGTAGTGTGCTCGTGTGACAGCAGGGTGAGGTACAAGGTGAACTTGTGTGACTGCAGGGTGAGGTACAGGGTAAACAGCGCAAGAGTATTGTGAGTGCAGAGTGATCACTGTGAGTGCAGAGTGTGCTGATGTGACCGCAGGGTAAGTGGAGGGAGAACGGTGTAAGTTCATGGTGAGTGGCTTAAGTGCAGTGTGGTCACTGTGAGTACAGGGTGAGAGGGTGGGTTCAGGGCATAGTGATCAGTGTGAGTACATTGTGATCCCAGTGAGTGCAGGGTGAGTGTGAAAGTGAAGGACGAGAATGAGGAGTGAGTTGTCTGAATGCAGGGTGCATCCCCAGACACAGTTGAAGTTACTCAGCATGTTATTGAGGCTTGGCATAGGGTTTCAGATATAAGTTAAACTATTGCTTTTATGGCAAGGTCCAGGGATCGAGGGTGGGGGAAATAAATATTGTGCTCAACCTGCAATAAACTTCCAGTCTTGCGATTAGGGTTGCCAGCTCATTATATTGATGTCCCAGAAGGTACAAAAGTAAGCAGTCCCCTAAAGCCTATTTTCAGCACTGATTGGTGCACACTTGGAACAGCAAAAATACATAGAAAGTATTTTTAATTGTGTTCTAAGGCTGCCTGAATGATCTATGACATATAATTAAAGGGAACAAAGATTTGAAACTTCACATTACAAAAGAAGACATACTATTTTATTTATAACCCTATTTAGTGTCAAGACAGGGCCTTTGCAGACTCTTTAAACAGCACATGGCTGGCATTTTTATTTTGGTAACCCTACTTTATATTCCTTTTCATGAAATGCATTCTCACATTAAGGCAGTAAAAAGTAAAAGGTAAGGAATAGGCAGAGCGGGGACACAGGGGGTACTGGAACCAGAAAACAAACAGCCTCTTTAATCATTTTACAAAGTATGTAAATATGCACATGGGGCAGATTTACAAGCCCCTTGCGCCACATTTGTGTCACTTTTTCTATGTTAAAAGTGACGCAAAAGTGGCGCAAGGGGCTTGTAAATAAGCCCCATGGTTTTTAACAGGCACACAACACCCATGGGCACAAAAGGCTTCAGCATGCTTCCCTCCTCCCCCACCCCCCCTAGTTGTGTGTGTCAGCACAGAAATAGACAGTTTTGGAGCTGCGCATCCGAGTACTTCACAGGTCTTTAAAAGACCATTTAAGCGTTAGTGAGGCTTTGTTGTTTTCCTTCCTTTCTTAGAGCCCTTGCATCTCCATGAGAATTAGCGTCCTACCCCCTCCGAAATCGTCTTGCCTCTGGCCTTTAAAGACCTGTGACTCTTGACACTCTCAGCCGAGCGAGCCCCGGGCAGCTGCAGCAGCCTGGGCTGAGAGGCACGTCTCGCGACTGGAAACAACAGTGTTGGGTGTAGTGCGCGCCCCCCCTGAAGGGATGTGGTACCCCCCCCAGGGGGGCGCGCCCCACAGTTTGAAGAGCTATGCTCTAGATCGTAAGGGGGCGCACCCAGCATGTGTTGCAGGCTATGCATAGGCAGTCGGTACTGTCAGTGATGCGATCGTGGCAGCCCATATAGAGGAGAAGTGTGGCTCAATGGTTAGAGCGGCAGACCCTGATGCAGAGGTCTAGCCCGGGACCAGGGTTCAATTCCCCGCCTCGGCGGGTCTTGGGCTCAAAAATTCCACGGACCTGATCATTCTCGCCTCGGTGCCTATTCCAATCATGGAGTCCCACTCTGCAACTCTGGGCAATAGCTTGCGTAATCTCCACAGCGGCCCCCACTACGCTAAGGATGCCTGGCCTCCACCTTGGGGGTGCCCAGGAGTGGACACCTCACAGGGAAAGCCAGGATGGGTTCCACAGCGGTATTCGTTCAAGCGCCTTGAGACCCTTGCGGGTGAGTAGTGCGCTATACAAGTATCAATTTACATAATCACGCATGAGAGTAGCAAAGGGGGCCAACTCACCGTCCCCTACTATATCGTCAGCAGAGCGTATCCCTCTGATCCTCCACTGTGTAATCGGAGTTCAGATCATACTTGGCCCCAAGCAGCTCCTTGAGAAGAGCAGGGATCAGCAATGCGTTATACGTCTGAGCCAGGAGAAACGTGAGGTCAGTGAACCAACGCTGTTATGCCTCACAGTGGCATTATAGGCAGCCAAATCATTCATCTGCCTTCCTGTCCGCTCACAGCACCTGTGCAGAGGAGATGGACCCAGCGTTCGCCTCCCAGTACTGGCTCAGATATTGTGACCGTCTGTGTTTATTTTCAGGGGCTTTATACCGTGCTGTATACGTTCTCCAATGGGCCTGAGGAGTTTGCAACCGTCGAAGATTATGGTCGAGTTGCAGAAGATCATGATCAAAGGTACTGTTTGGGGGATCAAGGCGTAAACGTTTACAATGGAAGCAGGAGGTGAAAAGATAACCGCGTCCCTCAGGTGCGTCAATCACCAAGTATCCATCAAGGCACGATCATCAATAATGTCAAGGAGGATGAACCGGTCGCGGGGCTGCATGGTTTATGGTTTCTGGACTTGTCAAGGTGCCATATTCCAGCCCCCCTACTCATTAAATCCCTGGCTGCCCCAAAGGAGAGCAGGAGTTTGGTCAGCCGCCGGGGCATAGATAGAGCCCACACACAAAGACTCATTGAGGATCTGAACCTTGGCAAAAATATATCTGCCCAGGGGGTCCCGCCATGTCTGCAGCGTACAAACCCCCAGGGCTTTGTGAAATAAGATGTCCAACCCACTCTCCCTATGTTCCAAAGGAGTAGATGGGTGTGTAAGGGTAGTCTGGATCCTGCTGGCATGTAGTACCGTACTCATCCAATCCCTTCTGAGTTCATCATGTTCAATAGGTGACAGGTGTGTGTCCTTCAGCAATGCTACATCAAGGCGGTGTATCTTCTGAAATGAGAGGATTTTCTGTCTCTTGATAAAATGGGTCAGGCTGTTGACATTAAGGGGCATATTTACAAGGAAGTGGTGGAGCACAGCGTTGGCCTCTTTGGTTTACGCCACGCTCTCCACTGCTGAAATGCAGGGCTACACCGTATTTACAAGAATACGGTGCAGCCTTGAATTTCACCCTGTGCTGGTGCTAAATTTAGCTGCCTAACGCCAATGGTGCAAGGCTGCCTGCGTTGAGGGGAACAGGCATGACAAGTACCACGCATCAGGGTTTTGACTAACCCATTTCAATGTGGTGGTCCGCATCACCGTACTGAAATGCAAAGTCACACATTTTTATGGCTGTCTGAGCTGTCAAGGGCTGGAGCGCTGCTATAATAATTAGAAGTCAAACTGAGCAAAGCTGGCAGCGCACATTTAGAGGTTCTGGTTTAGCTACTTTCAGGCATGGCACTCCGATCCATCACGTGAGACATCCTGTGATTCTGGGCAAATCCTTCAATATCCCCGTGCCTAACAAAAGTGGATGCGTCCATCTGTAACACAACTGGGGCTCATATAAAGCACTATGATCCCCGATACCTTCGGGTCGAGTGCGAGCTTAATGAATCTCCGAAAAAAAATGCAGGAGACATTCCTATTCCAACTCTAATGCTAACCCCATGAAGCACCCCAAAACTTTAGGGCTACTTAGACAAAGACAGACTGTAATCCAAGTCACAGAGTTTCAAACCCACTACTTCCTGAAGAAAGCCTAAAGGAGGTTCTGGCGGTGCCCGACCAAAAGAACCAGTGGAGGCCAAGTTGCGTGATGTTTGGGTGGTTTCCTAGGGTCAGCACAAACTGCAGCAGTTTAGGGAACACAACTCTTCCCCTTTCAAGAGTTTGACACCAGCCGCTGTATTAGTGGTGTATGTACTGTCAGTAAATTATTTTAAGGGGCTGAGAACCCCTAGTCATAAGCACTGAATGCCCATGCTGCTCCAGACCAAGGGCTTCCTGTCCCCTGTCAACACTCAGCATTTCTGTAAGGAACCGGTTACGTTTCAGCCCCACACAGAGCAAACTAGTCCTCGTGGATCTCTAGGACCAAACACTCTGGTCCTGTGATCGGGGTCGATCAGCAGCCCTAGTTTTGTTGTTTTCGCCTGAAGTGCTCACCTCCATGTCTGCTAAAGTTGGGTTTATGAGAGAGAGTTTAGTGTTCTCTCGCCAGCCACCTACAGGTGCTGCTGAAGAGGGTCTAGAATAGGTTAGATTTGCAGGTATGATGAGACATGGCTGACCTTTCCCATGGAGCGGCGCTGTTAGCAGATAAATGTACACACTCTTGCTAGCAGTACTAACAGTATTGATCAGGGCATGGCATCACCATCACCGTTCCTTTGTAAAGTGTACATGTTTCTATTACTTTCATGTTTTACATCTCAAACCTTGATTTCCAAACTTGTGCTGAATATACTCAGCCAGCAGCCCATCTGGACATGGTTGGAGGGGGCCTGATCCAATCACTTATTGCAATTGTGAGGATGATAAAGTGGTAATAAACAGGTTTGACGTTGAAATCCATCGGCTTTGAGTCTCTGTGTTGTCTCCTTTAAGATTTGACTAACCAACAGTGTCATAACAGGCCCCTCACACCTCTCCGATGAGGAACACCCTAGACCAGTGGTCTTAAAATGTTTTAATGCCATGCCCCCAACTCCACAGCGATCGTCGGGCTACCCTCAGAATTTTTCACAATTATTCTATTCAATTGGCAATGTTTAAATATGTCTAGACTTATTTAAACATTGCAGTTAAGTACTGTTTTAAGAATGCAATCAAATACATGATTGCCAAAGATACTATTCTGGTCAGGTAGGCTTTAATATAGTCTTATGGCCTGCTGACGAAGGCCTGCATCTCGGGACTATAACGAGTCCAGGGCCTTTAACTAGCGGTATATCCCGAAGCAGAAGGGCTATAAGGCTATTTGAACATTCCACCCACTGAGGGTAGAATGTTCTAAATTAAAAAGAGAAAAACATGAAGACAAACATTGGAATGTTGGAGCTCCGGACTTATACCAGCCATTACAAGCCCGGAGCTGCTTCAATGGAGCTCCCGACATTCCAATGTTCTAATAATGGGTACAAGTACCCACAGTGAGTTTATTTGAAGTGGAGTCCTGTCCCTTTTGACACCTACTCCTAGCTAGGATATAAATGACAAAACATGTTAGTGATGGCCCATTGGAGAGCAGCTTACGGCCGCTCATTATTTTCAGCTTAAAACAAAGCACCGTTATCAGCATAATGCTTCTTTTGACCAGAGCCTAGCGCCCCACCTGGGATCATCTAAGGCCCCCATGGGAGGGCCGCCCCCAGTTTGAGGCCCCCCGCCCTAGACATACATTTCAAGCATTCTCAGATCCTAAACAAAATCCCATAAGAGCTGATAGAATGTGAGTGAATGAATCAATCAAGATTTATTTAAGAATGAATTAATATTTCACAAAATTGATATAGCAATAGTACAGAAGAACAAGTAAATGACCGAAATGCATTTTAACATCTACTAATCAATTCATAAACACTGGTAGGAAACAAGGAACTGGTGATTCAAAAGGATGAGAATAAATCCTACATCTAAATCTGATTACAAGTTTGATTAAACATTCAAAGATACACAAACTGACTAAAAAGATTCCATGGTTAATCACGCCGCTAGCTAAATCAAACCTACGGAAATATGTTACCAGCAGCGTGATAAGAATTTTTAGGCTAATGAAGTCACGTTTTGACCTAAAACTCTATCATTTGTTCGTGTCATACTGTTGACCAATTACTACAGAATGTCCAGATCATCTGAGGTTAGGAGGAAAGTTAGAGTCTCACACTAGCTTTCTTTTTTTTTTTTTCATTTTTAGGGCTTTAATACAGTGAAAATGTATCTCAATATATAACTGTTGGCAAATTGTTGCTTTGTTATCATTTTATCCGTCCCCTCAGAGTCAGCAACTAGGTGTTTCAGAAATGTATGACCTTTTTATTCTGTACACTGCAGTAAAAGCTAGGGACAGCTGTCGTGATCATCAACCAAACTACCTTTTAAATTAGTTTGAGCATCCCCAGTGCCCTAGCTTGAGTTCTCGGTGAACACCCACCATGTCATACAGGACAGGTAGCCAAGTCGATAGGGAGTCATCTTTCTTTACTTTAACATCATTGGTTCACAAAGCCCTCCATACCAAAAGTGCCATGGTGGATGGAACTCTGGCTCTGTGGCTGTGCTATGCTCTTTCTAGCATTTAACAGTAACTAAAGGTTTTATTTCCAAGCTCTGAAAGTGACCTCGTCCTGGTCTATCGGACATTGACCTGGTGTGCTAGCCTGTATCTCAAACTAGCTTTATAGGTATATCAGCTAGCACCTGTTTTAAAGAGAACCAGGGGTAGAAAAAGGTTTACGGAATCAAAAGAACCAAATACATTCAATTTCATATCACAATTATTTGTGTCAAATGTTTTGGTTCTCTAAAATTTACAAATGACTCGGCCTCACTCTAGTAATTATATTCAAATGTATGAATATTTAGATATGGTGTCCTGGCCTTAGAAGTACTGGAGTGAATATGTGCCCAAAATGAGGACATTTTAACACAATTCCATACACAGATTTGAGCTGGATCAACTGTGTGATGACAGCGATCCTTGTGCCAATCATTCACACTCGAGCTCATCAGGTAACAAAGACAATCATCAGTACAGACTACTTACTTATCCCTATCTTGGCTCAGTCTAGGAGAGCTTTTAGTTCCATTCTAGTCAAATATACATTTAAAGTTAAGCTTCCATAGGACTATGGAATGATTATTCTCCAGAGGAACCCACAGAATTCTCTTTTACAAGTTACATACGACAACAGCTCAAGCAGGTGCTGCTCAGTAACACCAACGGAGGGCTCCATAGATTGCTTTTGCTTGAACTTTAGCACTGTATGTTCTTACAGGGGCTTTAAGGAACATCCTTCCTTCCATTCTAAGAAAAAGCTTAAAACACTCGGTTAGTCCTGGACACAGGAAGAACGACATTCTGGATATGATTGTGGCATAAAGATTTCGACAAAAAAGCCAACACTCCTGTGCCAGACTCTCTGCTGAGGGCAGTCACACTGTCGAGGCAGGACCCCCTTCTAATGCCACCTGTGCCAGACTACCTGCTGACAGCAGTCACACTGTCGAGACAGGACCCCCGTCTAACGCCACCTCTGCCAGACTCCCTGCTGACAGCAGTCACACTGTTGAGACAGGACCCCCCTCTAATGCCACCTCTGCCAGACTCTCTGCTGAGGGCAGTCACACTGTCGAGACAGGACCCCCTTCTAATGCCGCCTGTGCCAGACTACCTGCTGACAGCAGTCACACTGTCGAGACAGGACCTTCTTCTAATGCCACCTCTGCCAGACTACCTGCTGACAGCAGTCACACTGTCGAGACAGGACCCCGTCTAACGCCACCTCTGCCAGACTCCCTGCTGACAGCAGTCACACTGTTGAGACAGGACCCCCCTCTAATGCCACCTCTGCCAGACTCCCTGCTGACAGCAGTCACACTGTCGAGACAGGACCCCCTTCTAATGCCACCTCTGCCAGACTCTCTGCTGACAGCAGTCACACTGTTGAGACAGGACCCCCCTCTAACGCCACCTCTGCCAGACTCCCTGCTGACAGCAGTCACACTGTTGAGGCAGGACCCCCCCTCTAATGCCACCCCTGCCAGACTCCCTGCTGACAGCAGTCACACTGTCGAGACAGGACCCCCTTCTAATGCCTCCTGTGCCATACTCCCTGCTGAGGGCAGTCACACTTTCGAGACAGGACCCCCTTCTAATGCCTCCTGTGCCAGACCACCTGCTGACAGCAGTCACACTGTCGAGACAAAACCCCCATCTGTTGCCACCTCTGCTAGACTCCCTGCTGGAATCACAAATTATCTTGAGTTTAGTGGCTCAATATAATTTCTTTACAATCAGCAGTAAAATGTCAAAATCCAAATCATTTTTTTATTCTATTACATATCTTAAAAAACGTGCCCTTCTTTTTAATATGTAAAACTTAGTCATTATTGTGTACATTTTATAGCATCGTGATTGGTTCTACCTTTATATTATTTTTGTGCAATCAATCTTTTTTTTCATTTCTTTTGTGGAACAATCATGTCAAAATTCGGCTCCATTAGCCATCAAAAAATCGTCGTGCAAGAATGTAAAATGGTGATTTTGCCTAACTATCACACAACATGCGGCTCAGTGACTTTTATAAATGATTCCTCCTGAAGAGAAGCCGCATGCTCACTCTGTCTATCACACAGCATGCAGGTTGGAGACTTTCATTAATAATCTGTATTTGCTGAACAGACACTGTGTGCTCTGCCTGGATATCACACAGCTGCAGCTCTGGGACCTTCATTATTGATCCTGCACTCTTCTGAAGTGTGCTCGGCCTGGCTATCACACAGCTGCAGCTCTGTGACCTTCATTATTGATCCTGCACTCTTCTGAAGTGTGCTCGGCCTGGCTATCACACAGCTGCAGCTCTGTGACCTTCATTATTGATCCTGCACTCTTCTGAAGTGTCCTCTGCCTGGCTATCACACAGCCGCAGCTCTGTGACCTTCATTATTGATCCTGCACTCTTCTGAAGTGTGCTCGGCCTGGATATCACACAGCTGGAGCTCTGCGACCGTCAATATTGATCCTGCACTCTTTTGAAGAGAGGCTGACGTCTTTGTAGCTTTGAAAGTTGACAAAAAATCCTCACACATTTACTGCAATGACATGGCTTTTCCCGTGTGTGTTCGCTGATCAGTACTTAATATTGAATATTCATAAAACCTACTTCAACATTCACTGCACTTGAATGATTCCGGTGCGTGTTTTCTGATGCCGTTTTGGACCTGATATATATATATCCATTGTCACACACCTTGCACTTGAATGGTTTTTACAGTGTGTATTCGCTGATATTTTCTTAATGTTGATGATTCACTAAAACTACTTCTACATTCATGGCAATGATATGGTTTTTCCCTAGTGTGTGTTCTCTGATGCTGTTTTAGTTGTGATAATCAACTAAACATCTTCAAACATTCTCTGCAATTATATGTTTTTTCTCCTGTGTGTGTTCTTTAATGGTGCTTTCGGTCTGATAATCGACTAAAGCTCTTCAGACATTCACTGCACTTGAATGTTTTTTCCCGTGTGTGTTTGCTCATGAATCCTCAATGTTGAAAATTCACTAAAACTACTTCCAGATTCACTGAACTTGAATGATTTTTCCACTGTGTGAGTGCTCTGGTGCCGTTTTAGGCTTGATAAATATATAAAGCTCTTCCCACATCCATTGCACTTGAATGGGTTTTCCCCAGTGTGTGTTCTCTGATGCTGTTTTAGGCCTGACAATCGAATAAACCTCTTCTCACATTCACTGCACCGGTATGGTTTTTCCCCGGTGTGTGTTTTCTGATGCTGTTTTAGGTGTGATGATTGACAAAAGCTCTTCACACATTCACTGCACTTAAATGGTTTTTCCCCTCTGTGTGTTCGCTGATGAGTCCTCAATGATGAAGATTCACTAAAACGTCTTCCACATTCACTGCACTTAAATGGTTTTTCCCCTGTGTGTGTTCTCTGATGAATCCTTAATGTTGATGAATTACTAAAACGTCTTCCACATTCACTGCACTTAAATGGTTTTTCCCCTGTGTGTGTTCGCTGATGTTTTCTTAATATTGATGAATCACTAAAACTTCTTCCACATTCACTGCACTGGAATGGTTTTTCCCCAGTGTGTGTTCGCTGATGCTGTTTTAGGTGTGATATTTGATTAAACCTCTTCACACATTGAGTGCAATTATATGGTTTTTCTCCTGTGTGTGTTCTTAGGTGGCATTTTAGGTCTGATAATCGACTAAATCGCTTCAAACATTCACTGCACTTGAATGTTTTTTCCCCTGTGTGTATTCGCTGATTAATCCTTACTGTTGAAGATTCACTAAAACTAGTTTCACATTCACTGCACTGGAATGGTTTTCCTCCTGTGTATGTTCTCTGATGCCGTTTTAGTCCTGATAAATATATAAAGCTCTTCCCACAATCATTGCAATTGAATGGCTTGTCCCCTGTGTGTGTTCGCAGATGTTTCCTTAATGTTGATGAATCACTAAAACTTCTTCCACATTCACTGCACTGGAATGGTTTTTCCCCAGTGTGTATTCGCTGATGCAGTTTTAGGTGTGATAATTGATTAAACCTCTTCACACATTCAGTGCAATTATATGGTTTTTCTCCTGTGTGTGTTCTTAGGTGGCATTTTAGGTCTGATAATCGACTAAAGCGCTTCAAACATTCACTGCACTTGAATGTTTTTTCCCCTGTGTGTGTTCGCTGATGAATCCTTAATGTTGAAGATTCACTAAAACTACTTTCACATTCACTGCACTGGAATGGTTTCACCCCTGTGTGTGTTCGCTGATGCCGTTTTAGGCTTGATAAATATATAAAGCTCTTCCCACATTCATTGCAAATGATTGGTTTGTTCCCTGTGTGGGTTCGCAGATGTTTCTTTAATGTTGATGAATCACTAAAACTTCTTCCACATTCACTGCACTGGAATGGTTTTTCCCCAGTGTGTATTCTCTGATGCTGTTTTAGGTGTGATAATTGATTAAACCTCTTCACACATTCACTGCAATGGTATGGTTTTTCCCCTGTGTGTGTTTGCTGATGTGTTTGGAGTCCTGATACCTGGCTAAAGCTCTTCTCACATTCAGTGCAATGGTATGATTTTTCCCGTGTGTGTTCGTTGATGTCTTTGTAGGCCTGATAACTGAATAAAGCTCTTTACATATTCAGTGCATTTGAATAGTTTTTTCCCTGTGTGTGCTTGCTGATGGTGTTTTAATATTGATGACAAACTAAAGCCCTCACTGCATGTGTCTGAGACTTCTCTCTTGGTTAGTGTCTCTGGGTCTGGTATATACTTGTTTACATCCCTTGACTGTACTTCCTGAAGGGCCAACATGACTGATAAAGCACTTGTGCTATTCTTGCATTCCTTGTATGAGTCGTATTTTGCACGTTTGTTTTCCGATTAAAGAATAAAGTGCAATGGTCACCAACTACTTTCCAATCTCATAACATGTGTAAGGCTTCTTCATGGGCGATTGTGTCTTTAGACTGGATAATGGTTCTCCATGCTTGCGGGTAAAGATTTATTTTCCTTCTTGTCAGGGAACACTGGGACAGTGCTCTTTATTTTAGACTGCAAAAACCCTATTTCTTTTAACCTTCAGTTGTCTGACTCCACTCCGTTGCGCTTTTCAATGCTTGCTGTGGATTGGTCTGAAACAGTTTGCAATGCACCTCTAGCACTGAATGGTAGCCTGGTATTATTTAAGGAAGCAGAGCACTGCTGTAACCACCTCATACCGACCTCATGATCAAAGCTGTTATTGGACATGTTTACACAAGAGGAGGTTTATCAGTGTTGTCTTCATTTTCTAGAGGTTACTTCTTCGTTTTGAGGCACGGAGGTGCACAGCTGAGACTTGTGGAATCACTGAATTTCTCGTGTCCCTTGTCCCTTCTTCCAGGATGCCTCAGTTTATGTTCAGTCCGGCTGGCTCTGTCGGTACTTATGTTTTCCTGAATACTGGAACTCAATATTTCAGACTTCGTCTTTGCAGATTTACAGTGTTATCTTCCTTATTTTGAAACATTTCGTACAATCAAAGATTGTTTTCTGTCAGATGTAAAAAGATTTAAAATTACTTAAAGGGAAACATAACGGAATGTGCATACACAATTTTTAATTGATTGTTTAAATATATCTTGATTACCATTTTTGAAACTTATGAAGGCATCTTTAACCGTACACAGAAATGTACATAAAAGTTGCTTTGAATATGTCACATCTTACTTATTTCAGCAAAGGTGTTCATGAGTAAGTTAGTAAAAAAAAGCACTCATACACTAGTTACAGCTTTAGGTAGATGCATATGGTCAAGGTTTTGTTAAAACAAGAACATCTCTTTGAGTAAGAGATGGATCAGGAAGACTCGAGACAGAAGGGTGGACATCAGAGTGTTGTATCATGAATCAAATATTGCTGCTCGCAGAGGTGCCTGGCTTCATCCACTGCACCCACAATATGCAGTAGAGCAGCAGTTTCATGATTGGATTTACTTTGTGGTTTTACTTCTCTCAAATATTTTTACGTTTGTCAGTATTATCTACCGGGGTGGGAATTCCCGGCGGGAGCTTGAGATAGCACACCAGCCTGGTGGCACACTAGTTGAGAGCTGTGGTGCATAAGCATAGCAAGAGCACAGATGGTGCTCCAAAGCCAAAGCCTGTTAGCACCCTTTCACCTCTGGATCTTGCTCAGCACCCGAAATGATCTTAAAAACATCTCTTAAGTCAAACTGCTCTGTCCATATATCCTACATCTCTGCTGCCCTCTATACAAGGAAGGGCCTGTTCTCAAATGTATTCACCTGCACCTCACATGCATAGACCTGCTTTCAACATTCCTTTTCCAGCACAAAACCTGCGAACAACATTTTCCAACTACGTAATTCCCATGACTTTCCATAGGTCTCTCCTCCTACTCATGCTTTTCAACATCACCTGTACAAACCACCGTGGCCACATTTAATGGAACAATCCTGAGGTGCACTCATTCTTTCCACAAGATGGAGAATGCACCAGAACAGCGCACGCTGCACATAAGATAAAGATAAAGTGCCCTCTGCGACTCTCACACATGCCCGGCAATGACACAGTCCCTACACAGCTTTTACAAAGGACCAGATGCTTAGCATTGCTTTTCAAATACACACAAAATGCCATAGGCACAGCTCAACAATGTAAAATAAAAGTATTTCACAGTGTGAAATGCACCGCCAAATGATCCAAAGCGTGCAGCATGGTCTTTACTAGCTCAACTGCGTTCTACAGCAGCAAAGTTTGTTGTCACCAAAGTGTTCTTCCTTTGAAAAAGGTGCTATGCATGTGGTATTTGTACAGCACAAACCTCACCAAAAATCAGCTGAGCTCCCTACCGATCCAAGGCAGGGACAGAGTCAACGAGTGATAGGTGAGGCGGCGAGATAGTGGATTGTTACTGCATTGTGATCGAAGAGCCTGAAACTAGCAGTGTGTATGATAATTCCTCAGAAGCTTTCCCTTTATGACATGTAGAGCGGGTCCAGGCCAAGATCAGACAGAAATAAAACATTTATAGCTCAGTAATATTCAGAGATATAGAAGCGGAAAGTAGGATGCTGGCTTCCAATAACACAGCACTGAGCACTCCACCTCAGCCAATCTTTAACGATTGTTTGAAGAACAGAGCAACAGGAAGGGGTTTTAAATGCCGACCATCGACCTTTCACCAGCTGCACATGGGGGACAGCATTGGCTAGATGAACGCTGTGCTCCTTCAACCGCTCGAGTCATGCATACAGGCGCTACAACATGTTAGCCAAGTGTCCTGGAACCCTCGATTCCAATTCACTCAATTTAACTACACACATTACAGTTAACTCTCCCCCTACCGTATCAAGAGCACGTTTCCTGATTCAACACCAGAGTGTCCGTGCTGTAAACTGGCTGATGCTGGTTTCTAACATATGGTGTGGGAGTGCCCACCACTACAGGTGTCATGGCTCGAGGTTACAGCCACCATAGCAGAACTTGCAGACCATACACTGTCAACTACCCCTGAATCCTGCCTGCTAGGCCTTCACCCTAAAGCAAAGAGGGGGCAAACACTTACACAGGTTCATAGACCTTGCATACGTACTTTTCAAATGACGAATAGCAATGTCTTGGAAAGCGGCCTCTGTGCCGGACACTAGGAGGCAGCTGCATACTCCCCTGCACTGTGCATGAGCAGAGGCCAACACACTACACATGCTACTCTCTAGAGGAGTGGGGAGAAGGGGTAGGAGGGTGGGAAAGTAGGATCTGCTTTCATTGTTACCCCCACTTTTTCCTGGTGTCATACAGTTTTTCCTGACTAGTCTGACTGAGATCCTGCTAATCAGGACCCCAGTCACTGTGCTTCCTTCCTAAATTGGCTAAGGTGAGTACTTTGGTACATTCCTAATTGGCTGCTGATGTACCCTTGTACGTCCCTAGTATATGGTACTAGATACCTGGGGCCAAGGAACTCCAGGGGACCCCCATAGGCTGCACCATGTGTTATGCCACCCATAAGGGACCCTTCAAACTCTGACTACATTGCAGCCTGTGTGAGTTGGTGCATGTACAATTGTACCCAAGTATGATGTATACCCTCCTGTTCATGTGATCTCTGGTCCCCTGTGGACAGTGGGGCCGGGAGCCGGGCTGACAGATTGCGTGGATTAGACATTATGTTGTTCTACACTTAAGTGTCCCCGGCAGCCTCCTCCTTACATCCTACTTCCTTATAATGTATTGTTTTATTGACGCACTGTCTGCTATTAGGATTGGCATGTTTCATAGTCCTCACCATCCTCCTTGCCCTGTGGTCACCCTTTACCTTAGCCCCCTCGCTGCCAGGCCTTTTGTCCCCCTGTTCCACTCCCTTTTTTGGTTAAAATCATGATCTTCCCAGCTTTCACGAACAGGCAAATATTTGTCAGAAAACCAAAATGTTCTACAAGGTTTTGGCATTTTATTAGGAAATAAGCTATTTTCCTATTTTTTGTGCTTTCAACCGCCTTCCAGTTAGTGGTAGAAATGGGTGTAAAACCAATAATGGATCCCGGAAAGCAATAGATTTATGAAAAAAGACATAATTCTGAATTTAGCAAGGGGTCAATTGTGTAGATCCTACAAGGTTTTCCTTTAAAAGTAACAGTTGAAATAAAAAATATTGAATTTGAGTTCAAAACAACAGCCATGTGTGCCTAGATTTTCACCTGTAACTTCTTCTACTATCTTAGATTTTTTAAAGCAATATACCGTTATATTCGCAGGACCCTTCTGGAAGCGGGGATATATCGGGCTTGTAGGTCCACCAAGAACCTGAGATACCCAGAGCCAATAACTGAGCTGCACCTTGCAATGGTCATTCATTGTGTACGGGGAGACATCAATTCATTTGGTAAAATATAAAGAGAGAAAAATAGGTATCAAGTAAACCTATGTATTTCTCATATTGGGAACAAGATAAGGAGTTTTGAAGCAGTGGTTATTTGCACATCTCTGAATTTGTGGGTAGCAATGCCAGCATGTTAATTTGGTGGGCATTTTTCAAAATGTCTTTTTTACCCACTGTGTTATATTTTCGAAGGCAGAAATTCCTAGAAAAACAGCTGCTAATAACACTTGTTCTACTATT
This sequence comes from Lissotriton helveticus, assembly GCF_964261635.1. Classification (NCBI taxonomy): domain Eukaryota; kingdom Metazoa; phylum Chordata; class Amphibia; order Caudata; family Salamandridae; genus Lissotriton; species Lissotriton helveticus. The sequence goes on along the minus strand of NC_136058.1, from coordinate 418,153,857 downwards.
CTGGGTTCCCCTAAGTCTACCGATAAAAACGGTACCTCACTTGTGTGAGTAGGCCTAAAGCCTGTGACAGGAAATGGGTCAAAATGCAACATGGATATTTTTTGAAAACTAGACACCCATGGGAATCCAGGATGGGGTGACTTGTGAGGCTATCACCAGGTTCTGTTACCCAGAATCCCTTGCAAACCTCAAACTTTGTCAAACAAAAAAAAATTCCCTCACATTTCTGTGATGGAAAGTTCTGGAATCTGTGGGGAGTCACAAACTTCCAACCTCCCAGCATTCCACCAAGTGTCTCGATAAAATTGGTACCCCACTTATGTGGGTAGGTTTAGAGCCCGCAACAGGAAACGGTCCAAAATAAAAGAAATGTGGTCACATAATTTTTTACAAGGAAAACGGACCCTTCTTTCGCAACGTGCCTACCTGTGGATTTTAGACCCTAGTTCAGCCGGCACGAAGGGAAACATAGCAACAGGAAATTGCCCAAAACGTACTGTGGAGACTTCAAAATTATTGATCACAAAAAGATATGGTTTTGCGAGGGAGTCACCTGTGCTTTTGGTCACAGGCTTGGCAGACATCTAGAGAAACCTACCAAACCCAGACATTTCTAAAAAATAGACACCTGGGAGAGTCCAGGGAGGTGTGGCTTGCGTGGATTTCCCAATGTTTTCTTACCAAGAATCCCCTACAAACCTCAAATTTTGCTAATCAAAATTATATTATCTTCACATTTCTTTTATGAGGTCACCATGCCGGCACAAATTTCCTACCACCCAGCGTGCCCCTTAAAAAATAAAAATTACACCTCACTTGTTTGGGTGTCCAATGCAGAATAGCCTAAAAAAATTTTTTAAAAAAAATAGGGTGCTTAGAGCTTGCTGTACTATTTCCTCAGTCTATACGTTTTTGGCCTTTCCCAGTCGCAGACCCTTGGCCACCCAAACACGTGAAGCATAATTTTTATTGGGATACCGAGAGGAATGTCGGGTGGTAGGAAATTTGTGCCAGCATGGTGTACCCACACAGAACTGTGAGAAAAATATAATTGTTTAGCTAAATTTGAGATTTGCAGGGTCTGGGGGCGGGAACGTCGACCGGGAGGTGGGGAGAAGGGGGTAAAACATACAAAACATATTTTTTTAACAAAAAATGGTCACAACAATAGTCGATTCAACATATGTTAAAATGCTTCGAAATGGTCCAATTTGATATCTGACAGACTATCGCGGCACGCGCGCTTTACTTTTTATGTTAAAAGTAAAGCGCTCGTGCCGCGATTATCGCAAAAGTAAAGAAACAGAAAAAAACATCTTATTCTTTACTTTTGCTATAATCGCGGCACCCGCGCTTTACTTTTTAACATCAAAAGTGAAGCGCGGGTACAGCTTCTCCTTGCTTTCTTTGTCTGCCTGCCATGTCCCATCTTACTCATTTCCCCCTTAGCTTGGCCATGTTTTTCACCTCCTGCCGTTGCCATTGTACAACTGTTTGCTGTGCACTCTAGCCATGCACTGTGCACTCTAGCCATGCACTGTGCACTCTAGCCATGCACTGTGCACTCTAGCCATGCACTGTGCACTCTAGCCATGCACTTTGCACTCAAGCCATGCACCGTGCACTCTAGCCATGCACGGTGCACTCTAGCCATGCACCGTGCACTCTAGCCATGCACAGTGCACTCTAGCCATGCACTGTACACTCTAGCCATGCTCTCTAGCCGTGCTCTGGGCACTCTAGCCGTGCACTCTGCACTCTAGCCGTGCACTCTGCACTCTAGCCGTGCACTCTAGCCGTGCACTCTGCACTCTAGCCATGCACTGTGCACTCTAGCCATGCACTGTGCACTCTAGCCATGCACTGTGCACTCTAGCCATGCACTGTGCACTCTAGCCATGCACTGTGCACTCTAGCCATGCTCTCTAGCCATGCACTGTGCACTCTAGCCATATTCTCTAGCTGTGCACTCTAGCCATGCTCTCTAGCCGTGCTCTCTAGCCATGCACTGTGCACTCTAGCCATGCTCTCTAGCCGTGCTCTCTAGCCATGCACTTTGCACTCAAGCCATGCACTGTGCTCTCTAGCCATGCTCTCGAGCCGTGCAGGCATCCAGGCCTGGTTTGAGCAGAGGTCATCGCATGCAATGGTCCAGCCTCCAGCCCTCCCCTTGGTCAGTCAGCACCGAGTGGTGTCTCCAGAGAGCCTCAGACTCAGCCCTTGAGCTGCGCGTTGGCAGTAGCAGGGGTTGTATTGGTCGTGTTTAATGTATCCAAAGCTGGATGAGATGTCAGATTCTTTAGCGCATTAGAATCATTATTATTTCATGCAGCGCTGTATTAAAGGTGACAGAGAAAGCATTCACGGGAGTGGAAGCTTCTGGAATGCTTACACAGCACAAAGGATCCAGTTTACAACCAGAGGGCAGTCAGAAGCGCCCCCTGAGCCGCACATTGAACCCGTGAACGGGTGGCATCTGCAATATAATTACAATACAATATAAAGCTCTGCAAAAAACAATTAAAAAAAACTGTGAGCCCATCTTTGAATGTCATTCCCTCACCTGGGGTGGTTTGGGGGCTGCGGGCCCTGCTGAGCTGAGGCCAGGACTGAACCATGAGCGCGCGCGGGGTAGAGGGGGCCTGATCAAGGACAACTGCGCATGCGCTGAGCACAGATACTGCCTCCTACAGCGGGACGCGGTGAAAGACGGCCTTATGGATGAACAACTGCGCATGCGCCCGGGCAGACACTGCGTCCTACAGCGGGACGCGGTGAAAGACGGCCTTATGGATGAACAACTGCGCATGCGCTGGGTACAGACACTGCTGTTAAGGCAATCCAACTCCGGAAGTCGGTGCACTTCAAGGCCCCGGCAGCACGGAGCGCAGGAAGGGGCCACAGCTCACTGCAGTACAGGTGGGACGGGGGCCTCGCAGGGGCAAGAATGAATGAGATACAACAGCTGCCTCCCGCCACAGCACAGGGTGAGATGTATTTCAATGTGGGAAAATATCTCTCCTGTGCGCAGGCGCAGTGAGGCTGAGCGTCCTCCGTCCAGCGCAGCTCACAGTCTGAACTCCGTGCAAAGTCCTAACTCGGCCATAGAGAGTAGTGTCTTCCCCCCGCACATGCGCAGCTGTGACGCGCGGTCTTAGACGCCATGTTTTGCTCGCACGCGCGATGGTGGCTCGTGCAACTGCGTGAGCGCGCGCGTCACTCGGAGGGGGAATAACATACCGGCTCCCTTCTCACGGCCCCCGGTGCGCCCCCTCCCCAGGCCCTGCAGCCCCCACTGAGCGGTGAACAAGGAGAAGGGAGGAGACCTCAAAGCGTCCTGCCAGCCGTGTGTGAGGTTTAAATAATTTTATTGGCTTTTATGTTTAAAATTTTTTTTTTTTTTTTGTTATTCATGAAGAACAAAAGAGAGACCCTGCCATCGCCATAGTCAAACAGTTCCATATAATCCCGTCCCCGTGGGTGGTTTGTGGTCCCAGGTGATCCTGGTGTCTGATTCATTGTGTTTGTTTAGGCCTCGCGCACTCCGGCCGTTCTGCCACATCCAGCCCGTGAGAACCATAAACAAGGCCCCGCTGCACGGCGCGTAAGCCCCGCTTCCACGCTCCATGGGCGTGATATTTACCGTCTGCTATGTATGTCGTGCGCTTACAAGTGAATGATTGATTGATTAGGTGGATCAAGAGAAGTAAAGAGAGGTCAACAATGTGTATTGTCACAAAGAGAAATGGCAGTCCTAAAATAATCGTCGGGAGGGGAATTCCTCCTTTTGGAACTAGGGCCCTCACACACCCAGCCAGCGAGGTGCCATGCTTCTGTGTCATTCATTATGTCTTTAGCCTGCTATTGGACCACTGCAGCACTATGTTTTGTTAATTTTAACCCAATGTTGACCTTTTTTGACCACTTTGATGCACCAGTGAAGTTTTTGGACTTAGTCATTTTTCACTTCATGGAGACTTCAAAAGTGTTAGAAATTCATTTTGTAAATACCTAGAACGGTGCAAATGCAGCCATATAGCATTCAGGGCACTACAATTACACCTATATAGTTTTTAAATGATTTTGATGCAATAACATTTTTGACCTCCATGGGGAGGGCACTCAAGCTAAACTTTTACCCAGCTCCGAGTTCCACGACCTCGGGTGGAAAAAGTGACTTTGCCCCCTTAAACCCAAAAACTTCTTGTTGCACCAGTGCTGCTTCGGCTGCACCAGTGCTGCTTCGGCTGCACTGGTGCAGCTTCTCGGACTTGAGGCGTTGCACCAGTGCAGCATAGAAAAGAAACTTTTTAATAAAAGGATTTAAAACTAATTCAAGATATACATTATCTAAGGAATGTTATAAAAACTCAGATATGGAGAATATTTTTCATTTTCGTCCATTTTTGACCGTTTTGGAGCACTTTGAAGCACTGATGCAGCTTTGGGATTTTTATGGTTATTTTGATCAGAGATGCTCCTAATGTGTTTAAAATTCATGTGGGATGTATCCAAGACACTGCCATCACACCTATATAGTTTTTAAATGATTTTGATGTATTAAAATTTTGACCTCCATAAGGGGGGAAAGGTTGAACTTTTACCCCGCTCGGAGTTCCATGACTTTCGGGACCTTGTCCCCCTGAAATTTAAAATTGCATTTTCAAAGTAATGTGTACAACTATTCATTCTGTGTCATTCATTGTGTGTTTAGCATGCTATTGGGCCACTGTAGCACTTGTTTTTTTTTCGTTTTTATGCATTTTTGACCGTTTTTGAACACTTTGATGCTCCAAATGGTCTTTGGACTTAGTCACTTTTTGCTTCATGGAGATTTCAAAAGTGTTAGAAAGTCACTTTGGAGGCACACAGGACAGTGCAAATGCACCTATATATCAATCAGGACACTCCAATCACACCTATATAGTTTTTAAATGATTTTGATGAATAAAAAATTTTGACCTCCATGAGGGGTGGAAAGTTTGAACTTTTACCCCGCTCGGAGTTCCATGACTTCTGTGACCTCGTCCCTCTGAAATTTAAAATAGCATTTTCCAAGTAATTTGTAAATATATTCATTCTGGGTCATTCATTGTGTGTTTAGCTTGCTATTGGGCCAGTGTAGCACTTTGTTTTTTTCATTTTTATGCATTTGTGACCGTTTTTAAACACTTTCATGCACCAATGATGTCTTTGTACTTCGTCATTTTTCACTTCATGGGGACTTCAAAAGTGTTAGAAATTCATTTTGGAGGCACACAGAACAGTGCAAATGCAGTTACATAGCATTCAGGACACTGCAATTACACCTATATAGTTTTTAAAAGATTTTGATGTAATAACATTTTTGACCTCCATGGGGAGGGCCCTTAAGCTGAACTTTTACCCAGCTCGGAGTTCCATGACCTTGTCCCCCTTAAATTGAAAATCGAATTTTCAAAGTGTTTAGTAAAACTGTTCATTCTGTGTCATTCATTATGTCTTTAGCCTGCTATTGGACCACTGCAGCACTATGTTTTGTTAATTTTAACCCAATGTTGACCTTTTTTGACCACTTTGATGCACCAGTGAAGTTTTTGGACTTAGTCATTTTTCACTTCATGGAGACTTCAAAAGTGTTAGAAATTCATTTTGTAAATACCTAGAACGGTGCAAATGCAGCCATATAGCATTCAGGGCACTACAATTACACCTATATAGTTTTTAAATGATTTTGATGCAATAACATTTTTGACCTCCATGGGGAGGGCACTCAAGCTAAACTTTTACCCAGCTCCGAGTTCCACGACCTCGGGTGGAAAAAGTGACTTTGCCCCCTTAAACCCAAAAACTTCAAAAAGTCACCCCTGGAGGCCAGAAATGGGTCTTAGACACTCTTGGTATGTCATCTGAGGTATACTATGGTGTTCTTGGGTCCAGAACTAGAAATGTGATGTGACTCTGATATCTAGGGCCTATAATGGAAAAAATGAATTTGACACCAAACACCTCAAAATGTCTGAAATAGGACTCAGACATGTACCTGGAGGCTGGAAATGAGCCCTAGACACTCTTGCTATATCACCTGAGATATAATATAGGGTCCTGGTGGCCACAGGGACCCAAAAACAGTCAGGTGGGTTGATACTGAAAATTAGCAAAAATCGTCCCAAAAAATTTTTTGACAAGATTTGCTAATTTTCCAAATAGCTCAGAATGGATATCAGAGACACTGTTTGAGTGCGCAAGATATGAATACACTTGTTAGAAAGGTCAGCTCTGATGCTTTCATGTGATATATATAACTTTGATATTATATAAAGTTTTTTTTCCGCTACCAACCAAGGGAAACACCTGATATCGTACCCGATTTTGAGAACATTGGGCTGGGTGGAAAAAGTCACTTTGCCCCCTTAAACCCAAAAACTTCAAAAAGTCACCCCTGGAGGCCAGAAATGGGTCTTAGACACTCTTGGTATGTCATCTGAGGTATACTATGGTCTTCTTGGGTCCAGAACTAGAAATCTGATGTGACTCTGATATCTAGGAGCTATAATGGAAAAAAATGAATTTGACACCAAACACCTCAAAATGTCACAAATAAGAGTCAGACATGTACCTGGAGGCTGGAAATGAGCCCTAGCCACTCTTGTTATATAATCTGAGATATATTATGGGGTCCTGGTGGCTACAGGGACCCGAAAACAGTCATGAGGGTTGATACCGAAAATTAGCAAAAATCGTCAAAAAAAAATGTTTTTTTGACAAGATTTGCTAATTTTCCAAATAGCTCAGAATGGATATCACAGTCACTTTGTGAGTACCCATGACCTAAATATACTTGTTAGAAAGCTCAGATCTGATGCTTTCATTTGATCTATCTACCTTTGCTATTATCTGAAGTTTTTTTTTCAGCTTCCAGCCAAGGGAAGAACCTGACATCGTACCCGATTTTGAGCAACGTAGCCTGGATGGAAGAAGTGACTATGCCCCCTTAAACCCCAAAACTTCAAAAAGTCATCCCTGGAGGCCAGAAATGGGTCTTAGACACTCCTGGTATGTCATCTGAGGTATACTAAGGGGTCCTTAGGTCCAGAACTAGAAATTTGATGTGACTCTGAGCTCAATGTGATGTGACTCTGAGCTCTATGGCCTATATTGGGAAAAATGAGTTTGTTCCCAAACACCTCGAAATGTCACAAATAGGAGTCAGACATGTACCTGGAGGCTGGAAATGAGCCCTAGCCACTCTTGTTATATCATCTGAGATATATTATGCGGTCCTGGTGGCTACAGGGACCTGAAAACAGTCATACAAAGCAATTTGAATCCATACGAGGCAATTTTTAATTTGCGGCCATCTGGTCACCCTTTGAAATGGATAGGATATACTACAGAGGATGTAGTGCACTCTATTTCTTGAAGCATATGATGTACTGACTTAATTTCAATTGCAGTATGTAGCTAAGACATTTACAATTCATAGTGGTAACTCTCATGGTTGTGGCTTATAGGGACAAGGTACAAATCAAGTGTAACCTTCAGGTAAGTTTTTATTTTTCACTTTCATGTGTGTTGTAGAACACTTTATACTTTTGGCTATAATTCATAGTCTGTACATTATAGAGACATAATTTAAACAGCACTTTGTTCCTAGTGATGTGCATCTTACCCATGTGAATTATTATGTGTGTGGCGTATTGTAAAGTTGTCAAAATTTGAGGTTGAATGTATGACGTTTTTCAATACCGTCGCATGTACGAAAAAGTATGCCTTACATTTTGTCCCATACTTCTAAAACCATACAATCTGGATCCATAATTGGAAGTGCAGCATTAAGCTAACATGATGCCACTGTCCTGTGTTCATTTTCATGCATGTGGAAAGCTTCAAAGTGGTGTGAATCTTTCAGCGATTAAACACATATTTTAAAAAAAATTCCTCCAGCTTTTGCAAAATGTGTCACGTATGTTATGTCATCAGTCAAGATCCATATTAGATAGAGCTTGATTTCCAACTGCAACACATTCTATAACATAGCCTACTACAGTGTGCCATTTTATATGCATGTGGCTCACACACAAGGTGCATACAAAGCAATTTGAATCCATACGAGGCGATTTTTAATTTGCGGCCATCTGGTCACCCATTGAAATGGAGAGGATATATTACATAGTATGTGGTGCACTATAAATCTTGAACCATATGAGGTACTGACCTAATTTCAATCACAGTATGTAGCTAAGACATCTACACTTTATAGTGGTAACTCTCATATTTGTGGCTTATAGGGACAAGGTACAAATCAAGTGTAATCTTCAGGAAAAGTTTTTATTTTTCACTTTCATGTGTGTTGAAGAACACTTTATGCTTTTGGCTACAAAATGTGAAGTTGAATGTATGATGTTTTTCAATAACGTCACATGTGTGAAAAAATATGCCTTACGTTGTGGCCCATAATTCTAAAACCATACAATCTGGATCCATAATTCTGAGTGCAGCATACAGTTACCATCATGCCACTGCCCTGTGGTCATTGTCATGCCTGTGCCATGCTTAGAAGTGGTGAGAATCATTCAGTGATTAAACGCATGTTTTATAAAATTTGCCTCCATTTTTTGCAAAATGAGTCACGTATATTGTGTCATCAGTCATGATCCATACTAGATAGAGCTTGATTTCCAACTGCAACACATTCTATAGCATACCCTACTACATTGTGTCATTTTAAATGCATGTGGCTTACACGTAAGGTACATACAACGCAATATGAATCCATACGACGCGATTTTTAATTTGCGGCCATCTGGTCGTCCCATTGAAATGGATAGGATATTATACATAGCAGAATGTGCCCTATAATTCTTGAAGCATATAAGTTAAAGACTTAATTTCAATTGCAGATTCTAGCTAAGATTCGTATGCATTATTGTACCAATTCTTATGCATGTGGCCCACATAGAAAGTGCACGAAATGGAAGTTGAATCCATACGAGGCGATTTTCGATTTCCGGCCATCTGGTCACCCAAATCTCAAAGATTATTGTTAATAATTCAGTGTGTTTTTATGCTATTTAGCTAATAATGCATGAACCTGTTTATTAACATGTGCATAATGAGATACCAAAGAGAAAATAATGAAAATGTATTGGTAAACCGTATTTTGGTAGACTTTAAAAAACAGAGAAACAGAAGGTTAAGGGGGGGTCCGAGGGGAGAAATTATTATAGACCTACTGGTACCTAGTCCCCCAACTAGTCACTAAAACACACGGAAGGTACAGAAGGTCTGAGAAATATAGAGGGAGAGAAAAGAAAATAGCAAATCTCTCTATTGGGACCTAATAGTGTCCTCTTTTCATACCCAGACTACACTGTTGATCTGGAAAAAACCAAGAAAACAGAAAAAAGAAAAAAGAGAAGATACACAAAAAGAGGAAAAGAATACCCATCAGCCCACTCATAAGTGGAATCTCGTCATCTGGGTATGTGTTGGTAAATGGTGTCCTCTAGGATCTGCCTCAGAAACAATCCATAGGACTGCCTAGTGATGGACCCAGAACATTACACCAACAAATGACAGTATATGAGCGGGAGGGGCTAAGGTTGCAGTGCTCAAAGAAAAAGAAAAGGAAAAATGATCCAAGTGATTCTAAAAATACCTACAGTGATGTCATAAAACACTTTATTGGGGCTGACCATCAAAGTGGTATGGTTAAAAACAGTATGCTGATAGCATGTAAAGAATTGCTACCCACCAGTGTTGTTACTCGGTCAACATGTTTCAGCCTAAACGGCTTTCGTCAGGACCTACGGTGCTACTGCAACACTTACTTAAGTGATGTGAAGTAGAATCTACACCTGCTTTCCAAACTGAAAAGAGTGTATCTTCTCCTGCATAGACAAAATACAAAAAAGAAAGAAACAGAGACATGGACACATAATGTCAACAGAACAAGTGCAAAGACTACAAGCTCATGTTTCTATAGTCTGTATGATATGACTATGAACACTAGAAAGACACTCACCCTTATTGTGGGGAGAGAAAACCTCACCTCACCTGGCCACTGCTCAGGAAAAAAGGAGGCCACGCACTGGAAACAAACAGAACACTTTGAAAATTATAACCAGTGGTAGTAAAACAAAGTAAACAAACAAGAAACTGGATTCAAAACACATAAATCAGAGATACACATGGTGATACAATATGGCCAGACTGGTTTCTTATAGCATCAGGAAAGTCTACCACAAAGCCTCTCTGACTGCACTTGCTGATGGGTATTCTTTTCCTCTTTTTGTGTATCTTCTCTTTTTTCTTTTTTCTGTTTTCTTGGTTTTTTCCAGATCAACAGTGTAGTCTGGGTATGAAAAGAGGACACTATTAGGTCCCAATAGAGAGATTTGCTATTTTCTTTTCTCTCCCTCTATATTTCTCAGACTTTAAAAAACCCCATTGAAAAACACATGCATCACCAATGCTGCTTTTTGCTTGTGCCTAAAACGAAAATGTGTTATTAAAAAGTGAATATAACACATAGAGATGTTTTTTCTTTTGTTTATGAAGCCTAATGTGAAGGCAGGTCACACCTATGTTTTACTTTAAAAAAATCTCTTTTCTAAAATTTACGGCGTTACCTTGTTTTTTAATACAGCTAAAAAAACAATTGTTAAAGTCGCTTATAAAAAAGTGATCGTAAATGCTATTTTTTTTTTTTTCAGCTTGAGGTTCAGTTTAATATGAGTCTTAATTTGATGTATCACTTGCCCTAGTAAACAATCCCCAAAGTCTATTTTTTTTCAATTTTCCCAAGCTCAATGTTAAACACATGCATCACCAATGATGCAAAAAGTGAAGTCAGAAATTTCAAACAGCAATAAAAAAGTGAGAAAAACAGATATTTGAAAAATTCCTTTTGTTTATGCGGCCTTATGTCCAAAGCCATCCAACAAGAGCATTTTTTTTTTAATTCGGTCGATTTAAAAAAAATCTGCGAACTATTTTATTTCTCTCAAAAAAAAGGCCAAAAAGTGACTTTTTGTGCAAAAAAGTGCCCGTACAATATTTTTTCATCTAATAAACTTTTTATGACTCAGAATACACTTAGGCTTCAGGTCAATGTGTTTTCGTTTGGGGGAGGGGCCCAGGGAAAAAAACACCTTTTTTTTTCTCGGATTGGTCAAAGGTCAGGCTACCAGCTTGACTCTTGTTGCACCAGTGCTGCTTCGGCTGCACCAGTGCTGCTTCGGCTGCACTGGTGCAGCTTCTCAGACTTGAGGCGTTGCACCAGTGCAGCCAAGAAAAGAAACTTTTTAATAAAAGGATTTAAAACTAATTCAAGATATACATTATCTAAGGAATGTTATAAAAACTCAGATATGGAGAATATTTTTCATTTTCGTCCATTTTTGACCGTTTTGGATCACTTTGAAGCACTGATGCAGCTTTGGGGTTTTTATGGTTATTTTGATCAGAGATGCTCCTAATGTGTTTAAAATTCATGTGGGATGTATCCAAGACACTGCCATCACACCTATATAGTTTTTAAATGATTTTGATGTATTAAAATTTTGACCTCCATAAGGGGGGAAAGGTTGAACTTTTACCCCGCTCGGAGTTCCATGACTTTCGTGACCTTGTCCCCCTGAAATTTAAAATTGCATTTTCAAAGTAATGTGTACAACTATTCATTCTGTGTCATTCATTGTGTGTTTAGCATGCTATTGGGCCACTGTAGCACTTGTTTTTTTCGTTTTTATGCATTTTTGACCGTTTTTGAACACTTTGATGCTCCAAATGGTCTTTGGACTTAGTCACTTTTTGCTTCATGGAGACTTCAAAAGTGTTAGAAAGTCACTTTGGAGGCACACAGGACAGTGCAAATGCACCTATATAGCAATCAGGACACTCCAATCACACCTATATAGTTTTTAAATGATTTTGATGAATTAAACATTTTGACCTCCATGAGGGGTGGAAAGTTTGAACTTTTACACCGCTCGGAGTTCCATGACTTCTGTGACCTCGTCCCCCTGAAATTTAAAATAGCATTTTCCAAGTAATTTGTAAATATATTCATTCTGGGTCATTCATTGTGTGTTTAGCTTGCTATTGGGCCAGTGTAGCACTTTGTTTTTTTCATTTTTATGCATTTGTGACCGTTTTTAAACACTTTCATGCACCAATGATGTCTTTGTACTTCGTCATTTTTCACTTCATGGGGACTTCAAAAGTGTTAGAAATTCATTTTGGAGGCACACAGAACAGTGCAAATGCAGTTACATAGCATTCAGGACACTGCAATTACACCTATATAGTTTTTAAAAGATTTTGATGTAATAACATTTTTGACCTCCATGGGGAGGGCCCTTAAGCTGAACTTTTACCCAGCTCGGAGTTCCATGACCTTGTCCCCCTGAAATTGAAAATCGAATTTTCAAAGTGTTTAGTAAAACTGTTCATTCTGTGTCATTCATTATGTCTTTAGCCTGCTATTGGACCACTGCAGCACTATGTTTTGTTAATTTTAACCCAATGTTGACCTTTTTTGACCACTTTGATGCACCAGTGAAGTTTTTGGACTTAGTCATTTTTCACTTCATGGAGACTTCAAAAGTGTTAGAAATTCATTTTGTAAATACCTAGAACGGTGCAAATGCAGCCATATAGCATTCAGGGCACTACAATTACACCTATATAGTTTTTAAATGATTTTGATGCAATAACATTTTTGACCTCCATGGGGAGGGCACTCAAGCTAAACTTTTACCCAGCTCCGAGTTCCACGACCTCGGGTGGAAAAAGTGACTTTGCCCCCTTAAACCCAAAAACTTTAAAAAGTCACCCCTGGAGGCCAGAAATGGGTCTTAGACACTCTTGGTATGTCATCTGAGGTATACTATGGTGTTCTTGGGTCCAGAACTACAAATGTGATGTGACTCTGATATCTAGGGCCTATAATGGAAAAAATGAATTTGACACCAAACACCTCAAAATGTCTGAAATAGGACTCAGACATGTACCTGGAGGCTGGAAATGAGCCCTAGACACTCTTGCTATATCACCTGAGATATAATATAGGGTCCTGGTGGCCACAGGGACCCAAAAACAGTCAGGTGGGTTGATACTGAAAATTAGCAAAAATCGTCCCAAAAATCTTTTTTGACAAGATTTGCTAATTTTCCAAATAGCTCAGAATGGATATCAGAGACACTGTTTGAGTGCGCAAGATATGAATACACTTGTTAGAAAGGTCAGCTCTGATGCTTTCATGTGATATATATAACTTTGATATTATATAAAGTTTTTTTTCCGCTACCAACCAAGGGAAACACCTGATATCGTACCCAGGTAGGAGAAGGAGGAAGATCCTTCTCCTACCTGGCCGCCAAGACCTGGAACTCACTCCCGACCAACCTGCGCCTGACCCAGGACCACCTCTCCTTCAGGAAGAAACTCAAGACCTGGCTGTTCGAGCAGTGGCGGCACCCCCCCCCCCACCCAGCGCCTTGAGACCCTACGGGTGAGTAGTGCGCTCTATAAATGACCTGATTGATTGATTGATTGATTGATTTTGAGAACATTGGGCTGGGTGGAAAAAGTCACTTTGCCCCCTTAAACCCAAAAACTTCAAAAAGTCACCCCTGGAGGCCAGAAATGGGTCTTAGACACTCTTGGTATGTCATCTGAGGTATACTATGGTCTTCTTGGGTCCAGAACTAGAAATCTGATGTGACTCTGATATCTAGGAGCTATAATGGAAAAAAATGAATTTGACACCAAACACCTCAAAATGTCACAAATAGGAGTCAGACATGTACCTGGAGGCTGGAAATGAGCCCTAGCCACTCTTGTTATATAATCTGAGATATATTATGGGGTCCTGGTGGCTACAGGGACCCGAAAACAGTCATGAGGGTTGATACCGAAAATTAGCAAAAATCGTCAAAAAAAGTTTTTTTGACAAGATTTGCTAATTTTCCAAATAGCTCAGAATGGATATCACAGTCACTTTGTGAGTACCCATGACCTAAATATACTTGTTAGAAAGCTCAGATCTGATGCTTTCATTTGATCTATCTACCTTTGCTATTATCTGAAGTTTTTTTTTCAGCTTCCAGCCAAGGGAAGAACCTGACATCGTACCCGATTTTGAGCAACGTAGCCTGGATGGAAGAAGTGACTATGCCCCCTTAAACCCCAAAACTTCAAAAAGTCATCCCTGGAGGCCAGAAATGGATCTTAGACACTCCTGGTATGTCATCTGAGGTATACTAAGGGGTCCTTAGGTCCAGAACTAGAAATTTGATGTGACTCTGAGCTCAATGTGATGTGACTCTGAGCTCTATGGCCTATATTGGGAAAAATGAGTTTGATCCCAAACACCTCGAAATGTCACAAATAGGAGTCAGACATGTACCTGGAGGCTGGAAATGAGCCCTAGCCACTCTTGTTATATCATCTGAGATATATTATGGGGTCCTGGTGGCTACAGGGACCCGAAAACAGTCATGAGGGTTGATACCGAAAATTAGCAAAAATCGTCAAAAAAAGTTTGACAAGATTTGCTAATTTTCCAAATAGCTCAGAATGGATATCACAGTCACTTTGTGAGTACCCATGACCTAAATATACTTGTTAGAAAGCTCAGATCTGATGCTTTCATTTGATCTATCTACCTTTGCTATTATCTGAAGTTTTTTTTTCAGCTTCCAGCCATGGGAAAAACCTGACATTGTACCCGATTTTGACCACCTTAGGCTGGATGGAAGAAGTGACTTTGCCCCCTTAAACCCCAAAACTTCAAAAAGTCATCCCTGGAGGCCAGAAATGGGTCTTAGACACTCCTGGTATGTCATCTGAGGTATACTAAGGGGTCCTTAGGTCCAGAACTACAAATTTGATGTGACTCTGAGCTCAATGTGATGTGACTCTGAGCTATATGGCCTATAATGGAAAAAATGAGTTTGACCCCAAACACCTCGAAATGTCACAAATAGGAGTCAGACATGTACCTGGAGGCTGGAAATGAGCCCTAGCCACTCTTGTTATATCATCTGAGATATATTATGGGGTCCTGGTGGCTACAGGGACCCGAAAACAGTCATGAGGGTTGATACCGAAAATTAGCAAAAATCGTCAAAAAAAGTTTGACAAGATTTGCTAATTTTCCAAATAGCTCAGAATGGATATCACAGTCACTTTGTGAGTACCCATGACCTAAATATACTTGTTAGAAAGCTCAGATCTGATGCTTTTATTTGATCTATCTACCTTTGCTATTATCTGAAGTTTTTTTTCAGCTTCCAGCCAAGGGAAGAACCTGACATCGTACCCGATTTTGAGCAACGTAGCCTGGATGGAAGAAGTGACTATGCCCCCTTAAACCCCAAAACTTCAAAAAGTCATCCCTGGAGGCCAGAAATGGGTCTTAGACACTCCTGGTATGTCATCTGAGGTATACTAAGGGGTCCTTAGGTCCAGAACTAGAAATTTGATGTGACTCTGAGCTCAATGGCCTATATTGGGAAAAATGAGTTTGATCCCAAACACCTCGAAATGTCACAAATAGGAGTCAGACATGTACCTGGAGGCTGGAAATGAGCCCTAGCCACTCTTGTTATATCATCTGAGATATATTATGGGGTCCTGGTGGCTACAGGGACCTGAAAACAGTCATACAAAGCAATTTGAATCCATACGAGGCAATTTTTAATTTGCGGCCATCTGGTCACCCTTTGAAATGGATAGGATATACTACAGAGGATGTAGTGCACTCTATTTCTTGAAGCATATGATGTACTGACTTAATTTCAATTGCAGTATGTAGCTAAGACATTTACAATTCATAGTGGTAACTCTCATGGTTGTGGCTTATAGGGACAAGGTACAAATCAAGTGTAACCTTCAGGTAAGTTTTTATTTTTCACTTTCATGTGTGTTGTAGAACACTTTATACTTTTGGCTATAATTCATAGTCTGTACATTATAGAGACATAATTTAAACAGCACTTTGTTCCTAGTGATGTGCATCTTACCCATGTGAATTATTATGTGTGTGGCGTATTGTAAAGTTGTCAAGATTTGAGGTTGAATGTATGACGTTTTTCAATACCGTCGCATGTACTAAAAAGTATGCCTTACATTTTGTCCCATACTTCTAAAACCATACAATCTGGATCCATAATTGGAAGTGCAGCATTAAGCTAACATGATGCCACTGTCCTGTGTTCATTTTCATGCATGTGGAAAGCTTCAAAGTGGTGTGAATCTTTCAGCGATTAAACACATATTTTAAAAAAAATTCCTCCAGCTTTTGCAAAATGTGTCACGTATGTTATGTCATCAGTCAAGATCCATATTAGATAGAGCTTGATTTCCAACTGCAACACATTCTATAACATAGCCTACTACAGTGTGCCATTTTATATGCATGTGGCTCACACACAAGGTGCATACAAAGCAATTTGAATCCATACGAGGCGATTTTTAATTTGCGGCCATCTGGTCACCCATTGAAATGGATAGGATATATTACATAGTATGTGGTGCACTATAAATCTTGAACCATATGAGGTACTGACCTAATTTCAATCACAGTATGTAGCTAAGACATCTACACTTTATAGTGGTAACTCTCATATTTGTGGCTTATAGGGACAAGGTACAAATCAAGTGTAATCTTCAGGAAAAGTTTTTATTTTTCACTTTCATGTGTGTTGAAGAACACTTTATGCTTTTGGCTACAAAATGTGAAGTTGAATGTATGATGTTTTTCAATAACGTCACATGTGTGAAAAAATATGCCTTACGTTGTGGCCCATAATTCTAAAACCATACAATCTGGATCCATAATTCTGAGTGCAGCATACAGTTACCATCATGCCACTGCCCTGTGGTCATTGTCATGCCTGTGCCATGCTTAGAAGTGGTGAGAATCATTCAGTGATTAAACGCAGGTTTTATAAAATTTGCCTCCATTTTTTGCAAAATGAGTCACGTATATTGTGTCATCAGTCATGATCCATACTAGATAGAGCTTGATTTCCAACTGCAACACATTCTATAGCATACCCTACTACATTGTGTCATTTTAAATGCATGTGGCTTACACGTAAGGTACATACAACGCAATATGAATCCATACGACGCGATTTTCAATTTGCGGCCATCTGGTCGTCCCTTGAAATGGATAGGATATTATACATAGCAGAATGTGCCCTATAATTCTTGAAGCATATAAGTTAAAGACTTAATTTCAATTGCAGATTCTAGCTAAGATTCGTATGCATTATTGTACCAATTCTTATGCATGTGGCCCACATAGAAAGTGCACGAAATGGAAGTTGAATCCATACGAGGCGATTTTCGATTTCCGGCCATCTGGTCACCCAAATCTCAAAGATTATTGTTAATAATTCAGTGTGTTTTTATGCTATTTAGCTAATAATGCATGAACCTGTTTATTAACATGTGCATAATGAGATACCAAAGAGAAAATAATGAAAATGTATTGGTAAACCGTATTTTGGTAGACTTTAAAAAACCCCATTGAAAAACACATGCATCACCAATGCTGCTTTTTGCTTGTGCCTAAAACGAAAATGTGTTATTAAAAAGTGAATATAACACATAGAGATGTTTTTTCTTTTGTTTATGAAGCCTAATCTGAAGGCAGGTCACACCTATGTTTTACTTTGAAAAAATCTCTTTTCTAAAATTTACGGCGTTACCTTGTTTTTTAATATAGCTAAAAAAACAATTGTTAAAGTCGCTTATAAAAAAGTGATCGTAAATGCTATTTTGTTTTTTTTTCAGCTTGAGGTTCAGTTTAATATGAGTCTTAATTTGATGTATCACTTGCCCTAGTAAACAATCCCCAAAGTCTATTTTTTTTCAATTTTCCCAAGCTCAATGTTAAACACATGCATCACCAATGATGCAAAAAGTCAAGTCAGAAATTTCAAACAGCAATAAAAAAGTGAGAAAAACAGATATTTGAAAAATTCCTTTTGTTTATGCGGCCTTATGTCCAAAGCCATCCAACAAGAGCATTTTTTTTTATTCGGTCGATTTAAAAAAAATCTGCGAACTATTTTATTTCTCTCAAAAAAGTGCCAAAAGGTGACTTTTTGTGCAAAAAAGTGCCCGTACAATATTTTTTCATCTAATAAACTTTTTATGACTCAGAATACACTTAGGCTTCAGGTCAATGTGTTTTCGTTTGGGGGAGGGGCCCAGGGAAAAAAACACCTTTTTTTTTCTCGGATTGGTCAAAGGTCAGGCTGACTCTTGTTGCACCAGTGCTGCTTCGGCTGCACCAGTGCTGCTTCGGCTGCACTGGTGCAGCTTCTCAGACTTGAGGCGTTGCACCAGTGCAGCATAGAAAAGAAACTTTTTAATAAAAGGATTTAAAACTAATTCAAGATATACATTATCTAAGGAATGTTATAAAAACTCAGATATGGAGAATATTTTTCATTTTCGTCCATTTTTGACCGTTTTGGATCACTTTGAAGCACTGATGCAGCTTTGGGGTTTTTATGGTTATTTTGATCAGAGATGCTCCTAATGTGTTTAAAATTCATGTGGGATGTATCCAAGACACTGCCATCACACCTATATAGTTTTTAAATGATTTTGATGTATTAAAATTTTGACCTCCATAAGGGGGGAAAGGTTGAACTTTTACCCCGCTCGGAGTTCCATGACTTTCGTGACCTTGTCCCCCTGAAATTTAAAATTGCATTTTCAAAGTAATGTGTACAACTATTCATTCTGTGTCATTCATTGTGTGTTTAGCATGCTATTGGGCCACTGTAGCACTTGTTTTTTTCGTTTTTATGCATTTTTGACCGTTTTTGAACACTTTGATGCTCCAAATGGTCTTTGGACTTAGTCACTTTTTGCTTCATGGAGACTTCAAAAGTGTTAGAAAGTCACTTTGGAGGCACACAGGACAGTGCAAATGCACCTATATAGCAATCAGGACACTCCAATCACACCTATATAGTTTTTAAATGATTTTGATGAATTAAAAATGTTGACCTCCATGAGGGGTGGAAAGTTTGAACTTTTACCCCGCTCGGAGTTCCATGACTTCTGTGACCTCGTCCCCCTGAAATTTAAAATAGCATTTTCCAAGTAATTTGTAAATATATTCATTCTGGGTCATTCATTGTGTGTTTAGCTTGCTATTGGGCCAGTGTAGCACTTTGTTTTTTTCATTTTTATGCATTTGTGACCGTTTTTAAACACTTTCATGCACCAATGATGTCTTTGTACTTCGTCATTTTTCACTTCATGGGGACTTCAAAAGTGTTAGAAATTCATTTTGGAGGCACACAGAACAGTGCAAATGCAGTTACATAGCATTCAGGACACTGCAATTACACCTATATAGTTTTTAAAAGATTTTGATGTAATAACATTTTTGACCTCCATGGGGAGGGCCCTTAAGCTGAACTTTTACCCAGCTCGGAGTTCCAAGACCTTGTCCCCCTGAAATTGAAAATCGAATTTTCAAAGTGTTTAGTAAAACTGTTCATTCTGTGTCATTCATTATGTCTTTAGCCTGCTATTGGACCACTGCAGCACTATGTTTTGTTACTTTTAACCCAATGTTGACCTTTTTTGACCACTTTGATGCACCAGTGAAGTTTTTGGACTTAGTCATTTTTCACTTCATGGAGACTTCAAAAGTGTTAGAAATTCATTTTGTAAATACCTAGAACGGTGCAAATGCAGCCATATAGCATTCAGGGCACTACAATTACACCTATATAGTTTTTAAATGATTTTGATGCAATAACATTTTTGACCTCCATGGGGAGGGCACTCAAGCTAAACTTTTACCCAGCTCCGAGTTCCACGACCTCTAGTGGAAAAAGTGACTTTGCCCCCTTAAACCCAAAAACGTCAAAAAGTCACCCCTGGAGGCCAGAAATGGGTCTTAGACACTCTTGGTATGTCATCTGAGGTATACTATGGTGTTCTTGGGTCCAGAACTAGAAATGTGATGTGACTCTGATATCTAGGGCCTATAATGGAAAAAATGAATTTGGCACCAAACACCTCAAAATGTCTGAAATAGGACTCAGACATGTACCTGGAGGCTGGAAATGAGCCCTAGACACTCTTGCTATATCACCTGAGATATAATATAGGGTCCTGGTGGCCACAGGGACCCAAAAACAGTCAGGTGGGTTGATACTGAAAATTAGCAAAAATCGGCCCAAAAATTTTTTTGACAAGATTTGCTAATTTTCCAAATAGCTCAGAATGGATATCAGAGACACTGTTTGAGTGCGCAAGATATGAATACACTTGTTAGAAAGGTCAGCTCTGATGCTTTCATGTGATATATATAACTTTGATATTATATAAAGTTTTTTTTCCGCTACCAACCAAGGGAAACACCTGATATCGTACCCAGGTAGGAGAAGGAGGAAGATCCTTCTCCTACCTGGCCGCCAAGACCTGGAACTCACTCCCGACCAACCTGCGCCTGACCCAGGACCACCTCTCCTTCAGGAAGAAGCTCAAGACCTGGCTGTTCGAGCAGTGGCGGCACCCCCCCCCCCCACCCAGCGCCTTGAGACCCTACGGGTGAGTAGTGCGCTCTATAAATGACCTGATTGATTGATTGATTGATTGATTTTGAGAACATTGGGCTGGGTGGAAAAAGTCACTTTGCCCCCTTAAACCCAAAAACTTCAAAAAGTCACCCCTGGAGGCCAGAAATGGGTCTTAGACACTCTTGGTATGTCATCTGAGGTATACTATGGTCTTCTTGGGTCCAGAACTAGAAATCTGATGTGACTCTGATATCTAGGAGCTATAATGGAAAAAAATGAATTTGACACCAAACACCTCAAAATGTCACAAATAGGAGTCAGACATGTACCTGGAGGCTGGAAATGAGCCCTAGCCACTCTTGTTATATAATCTGAGATATATTATGGGGTCCTGGTGGCTACAGGGACCTGAAAACAGTCATGAGGGTTGATACCGAAAATTAGCAAAAATCGTCAAAAAAAGTTTTTTTGACAAGATTTGCTAATTTTCCAAATAGCTCAGAATGGATATCACAGTCACTTTGTGAGTACCCAGGACCTAAATATACTTGTTAGAAAGCTCAGATCTGATGCTTTCATTTGATCTATCTACCTTTGCTATTATCTGAAGTTTTTTTTTCAGCTTCCAGCCATGGGAAAAACCTGACATTGTACCCGATTTTGAGCACCTTAGGCTGGATGGAAGAAGTGACTTTGCCCCCTTAAACCCCAAAACTTCAAAAAGTCATCCCTGGAGGCCAGAAATGGGTCTTAGACACTCCTGGTATGTCATCTGAGGTATACTAAGGGGTCCTTAGGTCCAGAACTAGAAATTTGATGTGACTCTGAGCTCAATGTGATGTGACTCTGAGCTATATGGCCTATAATGGAAAAAATGAGTTTGACCCCAAACACCTCGAAATGTCACAAATAGGAGTCAGACATGTACCTGGAGGCTCGAAATGAGCCCTAGCCACTCTTGTTATATCATCTGAGATATATTATGGGGTCCTGGTGGCTACAGGGACCCGAAAACAGTCATGAGGGTTGATACCGAAAATTAGCAAAAATCGTCAAAAAAAGTTTTTTTGACAAGATTTGCTAATTTTCCAAATAGCTCAGAATGGATATCACAGTCACTTTGTGAGTACCCATGACCTAAATATACTTGTTAGAAAGCTCAGATCTGATGCTTTCATTTGATCTATCTACCTTTGCTATTATCTGAAGTTTTTTTTTCAGCTTCCAGCCAAGGGAAGAACCTGACATCGTACCCGATTTTGAGCAACGTAGCCTGGATGGAAGAAGTGACTATGCCCCCTTAAACCCCAAAACTTCAAAAAGTCATCCCTGGAGGCCAGAAATGGATCTTAGACACTCCTGGTATGTCATCTGAGGTATACTAAGGGGTCCTTAGGTCCAGAACTAGAAATTTGATGTGACTCTGAGCTCAATGTGATGTGACTCTGAGCTCTATGGCCTATATTGGGAAAAATGAGTTTGATCCCAAACACCTCGAAATGTCACAAATAGGAGTCAGACATGTACCTGGAGGCTGGAAATGAGCCCTAGCCACTCTTGTTATATCATCTGAGATATATTATGGGGTCCTGGTGGCTACAGGGACCCGAAAACAGTCATGAGGGTTGATACCGAAAATTAGCAAAAATCGTCAAAAAAAGTTTGACAAGATTTGCTAATTTTCCAAATAGCTCAGAATGGATATCACAGTCACTTTGTGAGTACCCATGACCTAAATATACTTGTTAGAAAGCTCAGATCTGATGCTTTCATTTGATCTATCTACCTTTGCTATTATCTGAAGTTTTTTTTTCAGCTTCCAGCCAAGGGAAGAACCTGACATCGTACCCGATTTTGAGCAACGTAGCCTGGATGGAAGAAGTGACTATGCCCCCTTAAACCCCAAAACTTCAAAAAGTCATCCCTGGAGGCCAGAAATGGGTCTTAGACACTCCTGGTATGTCATCTGAGGTATACTAAGGGGTCCTTAGGTCCAGAACTAGAAATTTGATGTGACTCTGAGCTCAATGGCCTATATTGGGAAAAATGAGTTTGATCCCAAACACCTCGAAATGTCACAAATAGGAGTCAGACATGTACCTGGAGGCTGGAAATGAGCCCTAGCCACTCTTGTTATATCATCTGAGATATATTATGGGGTCCTGGTGGCTACAGGGACCTGAAAACAGTCATACAAAGCAATTTGAATCCATACGAGGCAATTTTTAATTTGCGGCCATCTGGTCACCCTTTGAAATGGATAGGATATACTACAGAGGATGTAGTGCACTCTATTTCTTGAAGCATATGATGTACTGACTTAATTTCAATTGCAATATGTAGCTAAGACATTTACAATTCATAGTGGTAACTCTCATGGTTGTGGCTTATAGGGACAAGGTACAAATCAAGTGTAACCTTCAGGTAAGTTTTTATTTTTCACTTTCATGTGTGTTGTAGAACACTTTATACTTTTGGCTATAATTCATAGTCTGTACATTATAGAGACATAATTTAAACAGCACTTTGTTCCTAGTGATGTGCATCTTACCCATGTGAATTATTATGTGTGTGGCGTATTGTAAAGTTGTCAAAATTTGAGGTTGAATGTATGACGTTTTTCAATACCGTCGCATGTACTAAAAAGTATGCCTTACATTTTGTCCCATACTTCTAAAACCATACAATCTGGATCCATAATTGGAAGTGCAGCATTAAGCTAACATGATGCCACTGCCCTGTGTTCATTTTCATGCATGTGGAAAGCTTCAAAGTGGTGTGAATCTTTCAGCGATTAAACACATATTTTAAAAAAATTCCTCCAGCTTTTGCAAAATGTGTCACGTATGTTATGTCATCAGTCAAGATCCATATTAGATAGAGCTTGATTTCCAACTGCAACACATTCTATAACATAGCCTACTACAGTGTGCCATTTTATATGCATGTGGCTCACACACAAGGTGCATACAAAGCAATTTGAATCCATACAAGGCGATTTTTAATTTGCGGCCATCTGGTCACCCATTGAAATGGATAGGATATATTACATAGTATGTGGTGCACTATAAATCTTGAACCATATGAGGTACTGACCTAATTTCAATCACAGTATGTAGCTAAGACATCTACACTTTATAGTGGTAACTCTCATATTTGTGGCTTATAGGGACAAGGTACAAATCAAGTGTAATCTTCAGGAAAAGTTTTTATTTTTCACTTTCATGTGTGTTGAAGAACACTTTATGCTTTTGGCTACAAAATGTGAAGTTGAATGTATGATGTTTTTCAATAACGTCACATGTGTGAAAAAATATGCCTTACGTTGTGGCCCATAATTCTAAAACCATACAATCTGGATCCATAATTCTGAGTGCAGCATACAGTTACCATCATGCCACTGCCCTGTGGTCATTGTCATGCCTGTGCCATGCTTAGAAGTGGTGAGAATCATTCAGTGATTAAACGCAGGTTTTATAAAATTTGCCTCCATTTTTTGCAAAATGAGTCACGTATATTGTGTCATCAGTCATGATCCATACTAGATAGAGCTTGATTTCCAACTGCAACACATTGTATAGCATACCCTACTACATTGTGTCATTTTAAATGCATGTGGCTTACACGTAAGGTACATACAACGCAATATGAATCCATACGACGCGATTTTCAATTTGCGGCCATCTGGTCGTCCCTTGAAATGGATAGGATATTATACATAGCAGAATGTGCCCTATAATTCTTGAAGCATATAAGTTAAAGACTTAATTTCAATTGCAGATTCTAGCTAAGATTCGTATGCATTATTGTACCAATTCTTATGCATGTGGCCCACATAGAAAGTGCACGAAATGGAAGTTGAATCCATACGAGGCGATTTTCGATTTCCGGCCATCTGGTCACCCACATCTCAAAGATTATTGTTAATAATTCAGTGTGTTTTTATGCTATTTAGCTAATAATGCATGAACCTGTTTATTAACATGTGCATAATGAGATACCAAAGAGAAAATAATGAAAATGTATTGGTAAACCGTATTTTGGTAGACTTTAAAAAACCCCATTGAAAAACACATGCATCACCAATGCTGCTTTTTGCTTGTGCCTAAAACGAAAATGTGTTATTAAAAAGTGAATATAACACATAGAGATGTTTTTTCTTTTGTTTATGAAGCCTAATCTGAAGACAGGTCACACCTATGTTTTACTTTGAAAAAATCTCTTTTCTAAAATTTACGGCGTTACCTTGTTTTTTAATATAGCTAAAAAAACAATTGTTAAAGTCGCTTATAAAAAAGTGATCGTAAATGCTATTTTGTTTTTTTTTCAGCTTGAGGTTCAGTTTAATATGAGTCTTAATTTGATGTATCACTTGCCCTAGTAAACAATCCCCAAAGTCTATTTTTTTTCAATTTTCCCAAGCTCAATGTTAAACACATGCATCACCAATGATGCAAAAAGTCAAGTCAGAAATTTCAAACAGCAATAAAAAAGTGAGAAAAACAGATATTTGAAAAATTCCTTTTGTTTATGCGGCCTTATGTCCAAAGCCATCCAACAAGAGCATTTTTTTTTATTCGGTCGATTTAAAAAAAATCTGCGAACTATTTTATTTCTCTCAAAAAAGTGCCAAAAGGTGACTTTTTGTGCAAAAAAGTGCCCGTACAATATTTTTTCATCTAATAAACTTTTTATGACTCAGAATACACTTAGGCTTCAGGTCAATGTGTTTTCGTTTGGGGGAGGGGCCCAGGGAAAAAAACACCTTTTTTTTTCTCGGATTGGTCAAAGGTCTGCTTCGGCTGCACCAGTGCTGCTTCGGCTGCACTGGTGCAGCTTCTCAGACTTGAGGCGTTGCACCAGTGCAGCATAGAAAAGAAACTTTTTAATAAAAAGATTTAAAACTAATTCAAGATATACATTATCTAAGGAATGTTATAAAAACTCAGATATGGAGAATATTTTTCATTTTCGTCCATTTTTGACCGTTTTGGAGCACTTTGAAGCACTGATGCAGCTTTGGGATTTTTATGGTTATTTTGATCAGAGATGCTCCTAATGTGTTTAAAATTCATGTGGGATGTATCCAAGACACTGCCATCACACCTATATAGTTTTTAAATGATTTTGATGTATTACAATTTTGACCTCCATAAGGGGGGAAAGGTTGAACTTTTACCCCGCTCGGAGTTCCATGACTTTCCTGACCTTGTCCCCCTGAAATTTAAAATTGCATTTTCAAAGTAATGTGTACAACTATTCATTCTGTGTCATTCATTGTGTGTTTAGCATGCTATTGGGCCACTGTAGCACTTGTTTTTTTTCGTTTTTATGCATTTTTGAACACTTTGATGCTCCAAATGGTCTTTGGACTTAGTCACTTTTTGCTTCATGGAGATTTCAAAAGTGTTAGAAAGTCACTTTGGAGGCACACAGGACAGTGCAAATGCACCTATATAGCAATCAGGACACTCCAATCACACCTATATAGTTTTTAAATGATTTTGATGAATTAAACATTTTGACCTCCATGAGGGGTGGAAAGTTTTAACTTTTACCCCGCTCGGAGTTCCATGACTTCTGTGACCTCGTCCCCCTGAAATTTAAAATAGCATTTTCCAAGTAATTTGTAAATATATTCATTCTGGGTCATTCATTGTGTGTTTAGCTTGCTATTGGGCCAGTGTAGCACTTTGTTTTTTTCATTTTTATGCATTTGTGACCGTTTTTAAACACTTTCATGCACCAATGATGTCTTTGTACTTCGTCATTTTTCACTTCATGGGGACTTCAAAAGTGTTAGAAATTCATTTTGGAGGCACACAGAACAGTGCAAATGCAGTTACATAGCATTCAGGAGACTGCAATTACACCTATATAGTTTTTAAAAGATTTTGATGTAATAACATTTTTGACCTCCATGGGGAGGGCCCTTAAGCTGAACTTTTACCCAGCTCGGAGTTCCATGACCTTGTCCCCCTGAAATTGAAAATCGAATTTTCAAAGTGTTTAGTAAAACTATTCATTCTGTGTCATTCATTATGTCTTTAGCCTGCTATTGGACCACTGCAGCACTATGTTTTGTTAATTTTAACCCAATGTTGACCTTTTTTGACCACTTTGATGCACCAGTGAAGTTTTTGGACTTAGTCATTTTTCACTTCATGGAGACTTCAAAAGTGTTAGAAATTCATTTTGTAAATACCTAGAATGGTGCAAATGCAGCCATATAGCATTCAGGGCACTACAATTACACCTATATAGTTTTTAAATGATTTTGATGCAATAACATTTTTGACCTCCATGGGGAGGGCACTCAAGCTAAACTTTTACCCAGCTCCGAGTTCCACGACCTCGGGTGGAAAAAGTGACTTTGCCCCCTTAAACCCAAAAACTTCAAAAAGTCACCCCTGGAGGCCAGAAATGGGTCTTAGACACTCTTGGTATGTCATCTGAGGTATACTATGGTGTTCTTGGGTCCAGAACTAGAAATGTGATGTGACTCTGATATCTAGGGCCTATAATGGAAAAAATGAATTTGACACCAAACACCTCAAAATGTCTGAAATAGGACTCAGACATGTACCTGGAGGCTGGAAATGAGCCCTAGACACTCTTGCTATATCACCTGAGATATAATATAGGGTCCTGGTGGCCACAGGGACCCAAAAACAGTCAGGTGGGTTGATACTGAAAATTAGCAAAAATCGTCCCAAAAATGTTTTTGACAAGATTTGCTAATTTTCCAAATAGCTCAGAATGGATATCAGAGACACTGTTTGAGTGCCCAAGATATGAATACACTTGTTAGAAAGGTCAGCTCTGATGCTTTCATGTGATATATATAACTTTGATATTATATAAAGTTTTTTTTCCGCTACCAACCAAGGGAAACACCTGATATCGTACCCGATTTTGAGAACATTGGGCTGGGTGGAAAAAGTCACTTTGCCCCCTTAAACCCAAAAACTTCAAAAAGTCACCCCTGGAGGCCAGAAATGGGTCTTAGACACTCTTGGTATGTCATCTGAGGTATACTATGGTCTTCTTGGGTCCAGAACTAGAAATCTGATGTGACTCTGATATCTAGGAGCTATAATGGAAAAAAATGAATTTGACACCAAACACCTCAAAATGTCACAAATAGGAGTCAGACATGTACCTGGAGGCTGGAAATGAGCCCTAGCCACTCTTGTTATATAATCTGAGATATATTATGGGGTCCTGGTGGCTACAGGGACCTGAAAACAGTCATGAGGGTTGATACCGAAAATTAGCAAAAATCATCAAAAAAAGTTTTTTTGACAAGATTTGCTAATTTTCCAAATAGCTCAGAATGGATATCACAGTCACTTTGTGAGTACCCAGGACCTAAATATACTTGTCAGAAAGCTCAGATCTGATGCTTTCATTTGATCTATCTACCTTTGCTATTATCTGAAGTTTTTTTTTCAGCTTCCAGCCATGGGAAAAACCTGACATTGTACCCGATTTTGAGCACCTTAGGCTGGATGGAAGAAGTGACTTTGCCCCCTTAAACCCCAAAACTTCAAAAAGTCATCCCTGGAGGCCAGAAATGGGTCTTAGACACTCCTGGTATGTCATCTGAGGTATACTAAGGGGTCCTTAGGTCCAGAACTAGAAATCTGATGTGACTCTGAGCTCAATGTGATGTGACTCTGAGCTATATGGCCTATAATGGAAAAAATGAGTTTGACCCCAAACACCTCGAAATGTCACAAATAGGAGTCAGACATGTACCTGGAGGCTGGAAATGAGCCCTAGCCACTCTTGTTATATCATCTGAGATATATTATGGGGTCCTGGTGGCTACAGGGACCCGAAAACAGTCATGAGGGTTGATACCGAAAATTAGCAAAAATCGTCAAAAAAAGTTTTTTTGACAAGATTTGCTAATTTTCCAAATAGCTCAGAATGGATATCACAGTCACTTTGTGAGTACCCATGACCTAAATATACTTGTTAGAAAGCTCAGATCTGATGCTTTCATTTGATCTATCTACCTTTGCTATTATCTGAAGTTTTTTTTTCAGCTTCCAGCCAAAGGAAGAACCTGACATCGTACCCGATTTTGAGCAACGTAGCCTGGATGGAAGAAGTGACTATGCCCCCTTAAACCCCAAAACTTCAAAAAGTCATCCCTGGAGGCCAGAAATGGGTCTTAGACACTCCTGGTATGTCATCTGAGGTATACTAAGGGGTCCTTAGGTCCAGAACTAGAAATTTGATGTGACTCTGAGCTCAATGTGATGTGACTCTGAGCTCTATGGCCTATATTGGGAAAAATGAGTTTGATCCCAAACACCTCGAAATGTCACAAATAGGAGTCAGACATGTACCTGGAGGCTGGAAATGAGCCCTAGCCACTCTTGTTATATCATCTGATATATATTATGGGGTTTTGGTGGCTACAGGGACCTGAAAACAGTCATACAAAGCAATTTGAATCCATACGAGGCAATTTTTAATTTGTGGCCATCTGGTCACCCTTTGAAATGGATAGGATATACTACAGAGGATGTAGTGCACTCTATTTCTTGAAGCATATGATGTACTGACTTAATTTCAATTGCAGTATGTAGCTAAGACATTTACAATTCATAGTGGTAACTCTCATGGTTGTGGCTTATAGGGACAAGGTACAAATCAAGTGTAACCTTTTATTTTTCACTTTCATGTGTGTTGTAGAACACTTTATACTTTTGGCTATAATTCATAGTCTGTACATTATAGAGACATAATTTAAACAGCACTTTGTTCCTAGTGATGTGCATCTTACCCATGTGAATTATTATGTGTGTGGCGTATTGTAAAGTTGTCAAAATTTGAGGTTGAATGTATGACGTTTTTCAATACCGTCGCATGTACGAAAAAGTATGCCTTACATTTTGTCCCATACTTCTAAAACCATACAATCTGGATCCATAATTGGAAGTGCAGCATTAAGCTAACATGATGCCACTGTCCTGTGTTCATTTTCATGCATGTGGAAAGCTTCAAAGTGGTGTGAATCTTTCAGCGATTAAACACATATTTTTAAAAAAATTCCTTCAGCTTTTCCAAAATGTGTCACGTATGTTATGTCATCAGTCAAGATCCATATTAGATAGAGCTTGATTTCCAACTGCAACACATTCTATAACATAGCCTACTACAGTGTGCCATTTTATATGCATGTGGCTCACACACAAGGTGCATACAAAGCAATTTGAATCCATACGAGGCGATTTTTAATTTGCGGCCATCTGGTCACCCATTGAAATGGATAGGATATATTACATAGTATGTGGTGCACTATAAATCTTGAACCATATGAGGTACCGACCTAATTTCAATCACAGTATGTAGCTAAGACATCTACACTTTATAGTGGTAACTCTCATATTTGTGGCTTATAGGGACAAGGTACAAATCAAGTGTAATCTTCAGGAAAAGTTTTTATTTTTCACTTTCATGTGTGTTGAAGAACACTTTATGCTTTTGGCTACAAAATGTGAAGATGAATGTATGATGTTTTTCAATAACGTCACATGTGTGAAAAAATATGCCTTACGTTGTGGCCCATAATTCTAAAACCATACAATCTGGATCCATAATTCTGAGTGCAGCATACAGTTACCATCATGCCACTGCCCTGTGGTCATTGTCATGCCTGTGCCATGCTTAGAAGTGGTGAGAATCATTCAGTGATTAAACGCATGTTTTATAAAATTTGCCTCCATTTTTTGCAAAATGAGTCACGTATATTGTGTCATCAGTCATGATCCATACTAGATAGAGCTTGATTTCCAACTGCAACACATTCTATAGCATACCCTACTACATTGTGTCATTTTAAATGCATGTGGCTTACACGTAAGGTACATACAACGCAATATGAATCCATACGACGGGATTTTCAATTTGCGGCCATCTGGTCGTCCCATTGAAATGGATAGGATATTATACATAGCAGAATGTGCCCTATAATTCCTGAAGCATATAAGTTAAAGACTTAATTTCAATTGCAGATTCTAGCTAAGATTCGTATGCATTATTGTACCAATTCTTATGCATGTGGCCCACATAGAAAGTGCACGAAATGGAAGTTGAATCCATACGAGGTGATTTTCGATTTCCGGCCATCTGGTCACCCAAATCTCAAAGATTATTGTTAATAATTCAGTGTGTTTTTATGCTATTTAGCTAATAATGCATGAACCTGTTTATTAACATGTGCATAATGAGATACCAAAGAGAAAATAATGAAAATGTATTGGTAAACCGTATTTTGGTAGACTTTAAAAAACCCCATTGAAAAACACATGCATCACCAATGCTGCTTTTTGCTTGTGCCTAAAACGAAAATGTGTTATTAAAAAGTGAATATAACACATAGAGATGTTTTTTCTTTTGTTTATGAAGCCTAATGTGAAGGCAGGTCACACCTATGTTTTACTTTGAAAAAATCTCTTTTCTAAAATTTACGGCGTTACCTTGTTTTTTAATATAGCTAAAAAAGCAATTGTTAAAGTCGCTTATAAAAAAGTGATCGTAAATGCTATTTTTTTTTTTTTTTCAGCTTGAGGTTCAGTTTAATATGAGTCTTAATTTGATGTATCACTTGCCCTAGTAAACAATCCCCAAAGTCTATTTTTTTTCAATTTTCCCAAGCTCAATGTTAAACACATGCATCACCAATGATGCAAAAAGTCAAGTCAGAAATTTCAAACAGCAATAAAAAAGTGAGAAAAACAGATATTTGAAAAATTCCTTTTGTTTATGCGGCCTTATGTCCAAAGCCATCCAACAAGAGCATTTTATTTTTTAATTCGGTCGATTTAAAAAAAATCTGCGAACTATTTTATTTCTCTCAAAAAAGTGCCAAAAAGTGACTTTTTGTGCAAAAAAGTGCCCGTACAATATTTTTTCATCTAATAAACTTTTTATGACTCAGAATACACTTAGGCTTCAGGTCAATGTGTTTTCGTTTGGGGGAGGGGCCCAGGGAAAAAAACACCTTTTTTTTCTCGGATTGGTCAAAGGTCAGGCTACTAGCTTGACTCTTGTTGCACCAGTGCTGCTTCGGCTGCACCAGTGCTGCTTCGGCTGCACTGGTGCAGCTTCTCAGACTTGAGGCGTTGCACCAGTGCAGCAGCCTAAAACGAAAATGTGTTATTAAAAAGTGAATATAACACATAGAGATGTTTTTTCTTTTGTTTATGAAGCCTAATGTGAAGGCAGTTCACACCTATGTTTTACTTTGAAAAAATCTCTTTTCTAAAATTTACGGCGTTACCTTGTTTTTTAATATAGCTAAAAAACAATTGTTAAAGTCGCTTATAAAAAAGTGATCGTAAATGCTATTTTGTTTTTTTTTTCAGCTTGAGGTTCAGTTTAATATGAGTCTTAATTTGATGTATCACTTGCCCTAGTAAACAATCCCCAAAGTCTATTTTTTTTCAATTTTCCCAAGCTCAATGTTAAACACATGCATCACCAATGATGCAAAAAGTCAACTCAGAAATTTCAAACAGCAATAAAAAAGTGAGAAAAACAGATATTTGAAAAATTCCTTTTGTTTATGCGGCCTTATGTCCAAAGCCATCCAACAAGAGCATTTTTTTTTTATTCGGTCGATTTAAAAAAAATCTGCGAACTATTTTATTTCTCTCAAAAAAGTGCCAAAAAGTGACTTTTTGTGCAAAAAAGTGCCCGTACAATATTTTTTCATCTAATAAACTTTTTATGACTCAGAATACACTTAGGCTTCAGGTCAATGTGTTTTCGTTTGGGGGAGGGGCCCAGGGAAAAAAACACCTTTTTTTTTCTCGGATTGGTCAAAGGTCAGGCTACCAGCTTGACTCTTGTTGCACCAGTGCTGCTTCGGCTGCACCAGTGCTGCTTCGGCTGCACTGGTGCAGCTTCTCAGACTTGAGGCGTTGCACCAGTGCAGCAGCCTAAAA
Source organism: Lissotriton helveticus (assembly GCF_964261635.1). NCBI lineage: Eukaryota > Metazoa > Chordata > Amphibia > Caudata > Salamandridae > Lissotriton > Lissotriton helveticus. Next base: position 418,121,339 of record NC_136058.1, on the reverse strand, counting down.
CGAAAATGTGTTATTAAAAAGTGAATATAACACATAGAGATGTTTTTTCTTTTGTTTATGAAGCCTAATGTGAAGGCAGGTCACACCTATGTTTTACTTTGAAAAAATCTCTTTTCTAAAATTTACGGCGTTACCTTGTTTTTTAATATAGCTAAAAAAACAATTGTTAAAGTCGCTTATAAAAAAGTGATCGTAAATGCTATTTTGTTTTTTTTTTCAGCTTGAGGTTCAGTTTAATATGAGTCTTAATTTGATGTATCACTTGCCCTAGTAAACAATCCCCAAAGTCTATTTTTTTTCAATTTTCCCAAGCTCAATGTTAAACACATGCATCACCAATGATGCAAAAAGTCAAGTCAGAAATTTCAAACAGCAATAAAAAAGTGAGAAAAACAGATATTTGAAAAATTCCTTTTGTTTATGCGGCCTTATGTCCAAAGCCATCCAACAAGAGCATTTTTTTTTAATTCGGTCGATTTAAAAAAAATCTGCGAACTATTTTATTTCTCTCAAAAAAGTGCCAAAAAGTGACTTTTTGTGCAAAAAAGTGCCCGTACAATATTTTTTCATCTAATAAACTTTTTATGACTCAGAATACACTTAGGCTTCAGGTCAATGTGTTTTCGTTTGGGGGAGGGGCCCAGGGAAAAAAACACCTTTTTTTTTCTCGGATTGGTCAAAGGTCAGGCTACCAGCTTGACTCTTGTTGCACCAGTGCTGCTTCGGCTGCACCAGTGCTGCTTCGGCTGCACTGGTGCAGCTTCTCAGACTTGAGGCGTTGCACCAGTGCAGCATAGAAAAGAAACTTTTTAATAAAAGGATTTAAAACTAATTCAAGATATACATTATCTAAGGAATGTTATAAAAACTCAGATATGGAGAATATTTTTCATTTTCGTCCATTTTTGACCGTTTTGGAGCACTTTGAAGCACTGATGCAGCTTTGGGATTTTTATGGTTATTTTGATCAGAGATGCTCCTAATGTGTTTAAAATTCATGTGGGATGTATCCAAGACACTGCCATCACACCTATATAGTTTTTAAATGATTTTGATGTATTACAATTTTGACCTCCATAAGGGGGGAAAGGTTGAACTTTTACCCCGCTCGAAGTTCCATGACTTTCGTGACCTTGTCCCCCTGAAATTTAAAATTGCATTTTCAAAGTAATGTGTACAACTATTCATTCTGTGTCATTCATTGTGTGTTTAGCATGCTATTGGGCCACTGTAGCACTTGTTTTTTTTCGTTTTTATGCATTTTTGACCGTTTTTGAACACTTTGATGCTCAAATGGTCTTTGGACTTAGTCACTTTTTGCTTCATGGAGACTTCAAAAGTGTTAGAAATTCATTTTGGAGGCACACAGAACAGTGCAAATGCAGTTACATAGCATTCAGGACACTGCAATTACACCTATATAGTTTTTAAAAGATTTTGATGTAATAAAATTTTTGACCTCCATGGGGAGTGCCCTTAAGCTGAACTTTTACCCAGCTCGGAGTTCCATGACTTCCATGACCTTGTCCCCCTGAAATTGAAAATCGAATTTTCAAAGTGTTTAGTAAAACTGTTCATTCTGTGTCATTCATTATGTCTTTAGCCTGCTATTGGACCACTGCAGCACTATGTTTTGTTAATTTTAACCCAATGTTGACCTTTTTTGACCACTTTGATGCACCAGTGAAGTTTTTGGACTTAGTCATTTTTCACTTCATATAGACTTCAAAAGTGTTAGAAATTCATTTTGTAAATACCTAGAACGGTGCAAATGCAGCCATATAGCATTCAGGGCACTACAATTACACCTATATAGTTTTTAAATGATTTTGATGCAATAACATTTTTGACCCCCATGGGGGGGGCACTCAAGCTAAACTTTTACCCAGCTCCGAGTTCCATGACCTCGGGTGGAAAAAGTGACTTTGCCCCCTTAAACCCAAAAACTTCAAAAAGTCACCCCTGGAGGCCAGAAATGGGTCTTACGATACAGAAAAGGGGGAGGTGATGAACAGAGTGTCTTAATTAAGCAGACCACTCTTACCCAGTCCAAAGATCAGGGCTTGATCCATCACCGTTATTTATCTCACTGCCCCATCCCAGCTCAGAACCTGGCTATATGCAAATTAGTCTGTCCCTGGCCCAGTGCATCATGGGAACAGGGCAGACCAAACTACCAAGCCAATTCTTCACCAGAAAGGAGACAAGCTACCGGGGACCGGTTTCTGGCATTTCAGCCTCTTCGGCCCGGCTTGCTTGAATCCTGATGGAGCAGTGAGAAAGGGACTCATGTCTGAGTATACCCTGCCACACCTATAGTGGCCAAAAACGATACAGAAAAGGGGGTGGTGATGAACAGAGTGTCTGAATTAAGCAGACCACTCTTACCCAGTCCAAAGATCAGGGCTTGATCCATCACCGTTATTTATCTCACTGCCCCATCCCAGCTCAGAACCTGGCTATATGCAAATTAGTCTGTCCCTGGCCCAGTGCATCATGGGAACAGGGCAGACCAAACTACCAAGCCAATTCTTCACCAGAAAGGAGACAAGCTACCGGGGACCGGTTTCTGGCATTTCAGCCTCTTCGGCCCGGCTTGCTTGAATCCTGATGGAGCAGTGAGAAAGGGACTCATGTCTGAGTATACCCTGCCACACCTATAGTGGCCAAAAACGATACAGAAAAGGGGGTGGTGATGAACAGAGTGTCTGAATTAAGCAGACCACTCTTACCCAGTCCAAAGATCAGGGCTTGATCCATCACCGTTATTTATCTCACTGCCCCATCCCAGCTCAGAACCTGGCTATATGCAAATTAGTCTGTCCCTGGCCCAGTGCATCATGGGAACAGGGCAGACCAAACTACCAAGCCAATTCTTCACCAGAAAGGAGACAAGCTACCGGGGACCGGTTTCTGGCATTTCAGCCTCTTCGGCCCGGCTTGCTTGAATCCTGATGGAGCAGTGAGAAAGGGACTCATGTCTGAGTATACCCTGCCACACCTACTAATTTGCATACAGCCAGGTTCTGAAACTGGGATGGTGCAATGAGCTAAAAAACGGTGTTGGATCTAGCCCTGATCTTTTGACTGGGTGAGAGTACTCTGCTTAATTCAGAGACTCTGTCCATCACCACCCCTTGTTGTAAATAATTTTGTCCACCCTATGCGTGGAAGGGTATACTCAGATGTGAGTCCCTTGCTCATTGCACCATCAGGATTCAAGCAAGCCGGGCCGAAGACGGCTGTAATGCCAGAAACCGGTCCCCGGAAGCTTGTTTCCTTCCCAGTGTAAGAATTGGCATTTGTAGTCTGGTCTGCCCTGTTCCCATGATGCACTGGGCCAGGGACAGACTAATTTGCATACAGCCAGGTTCTGAAACTGGGATGGTGCAATGAGCTAAAAAACGGTGTTGGATCTAGCCCTGATCTTTTGACTGGGTGAGAGTACTCTGCTTAATTCAGAGACTCTGTCCATCACCACCCCTTGTTGTAAATAATTTTGTCCACCCTATGCGTGGAAGGGTATACTCAGATGTGAGTCCCTTGCTCATTGCACCATCAGGATTCAAGCAAGCCGGGCCGAAGACGGCTGTAATGCCAGAAACCGGTCCCCGGAAGCTTGTTTCCTTCCCAGTGTAAGAATTGGCTTTTGTAGTCTGGTCTGCCCTGTTCCCATGATGCACTGGGCCAGGGACAGACTAATTTGCATACAGCCAGGTTCTGAAACTGGGATGGTGCAATGAGCTAAAAAACGGTGTTGGATCTAGCCCTGATCTTTTGACTGGGTGAGAGTACTCTGCTTAATTCAGAGACTCTGTCCATCACCACCCCTTGTTGTAAAGAAATGGGTCTTAGACACTCTTGGTATGTCATCTGAGGTATACTATGGTGTTCTTGGGTCCAGAACTAGAAATGTGATGTGACTCTGATATCTAGGGCCTATAATGGAAAAAATGAATTTGACACCAAACACCTCAAAATGTCTGAAATAGTACTCAGACATGTACCTGGAGGCTGGAAATGAGCCCTAGACACTCTTGCTATATAACCTGAGAAATAATATAGGGTCCTGGTGGCCACAGGGACCCAAAAACAGTCAGGTGGGTTGATACTGAAAATTAGCAAAAATCGTCCAAAAATTTTTTTTGACAAGATTTGCTAATTTTCCAAATAGCTCAGAATGGATATCAGAGACACTGTTTGAGTGCGCAAGATATGAATACACTTGTTAGAAAGGTCAGCTCTGATGCTTTCATGTGATATATAAAACTTTGATATTATATAAAGTTTTTTTTCCGCTACCAGCCAAGGGAAACACCTGATATCGTACCCGATTTTGAGAACATTGGGCTGGGTGGAAAAAGTCACTTTGCCCCCTTAAACCCAAAAACTTCAAAAAGTCACCCCTGGAGGCCAGAAATGGGTCTTAGACACTCTTGGTATGTCATCTGAGGTATACCATGGTCTTCTTGGGTCCAGAACTAGAAATCTGATGTGACTCTGATATCTAGGAGCTATAATGGAAAAAAATGAATTTGACACCAAACACCTCAAAATGTCACAAATAGGAGTCAGACATGTACCTGGAGGCTGGAAATGAGCCCTAGCCACTCTTGTTATATAATCTGAGATATATTATGGGGTCCTGGTGGCTACAGGGACCTGAAAACAGTCATGAGGGTTGATACCGAAAATTAGCAAAAATCGTCAAAAAAAGTTTTTTTGACAAGATTTGCTAATTTTCCAAATAGCTCAGAATGGATATCACAGTCACTTTGTGAGTACCCAGGACCTAAATATACTTGTTAGAAAGCTCAGATCTGATGCTTTCATTTGATCTATCTACCTTTGCTATTATCTGAAGTTTTTTTTTCAGCTTCCAGCCATGGGAAAAACCTGACATTGTACCCGATTTTGAGCACCTGCGGCTGGATGGAAGAAGTGACTTTGCCCCCTTAAACCCCAAAACTTCAAAAAGTCATCCCTGAAGGCCAGAAATGGGTCTTAGACACTCCTGGTATGTCATCTGAGGTATACTAAGGGGTCCTTAGGTCCAGAACTAGAAATTTGATGTGACTCTGAGCTCAATGTGATGTGACTCTGAGCTATATGGCCTATAATGGAAAAAATGAGTTTGACCCCAAACACCTCGAAATGTCACAAATAGGAGTCAGACATGTACCTGGAGGCTGGAAATGAGCCCTAGCCACTCTTGTTATATCATCTGAGATATATTATGGGGTCTTGGTGGCTACAGGGACCCGAAAACAGTCATGAGGGTTGATACCGAAAATTAGCAAAAATCATCAAAAAAAGTTTTTTTGACAAGATTTGCTAATTTTCCAAATAGCTCAGAATGGATATCACAGTCACTTTGTGAGTACCCATTAAGCATGAGCGCAAAATCCGCTCCGATCGCGGATTTTGCGGATTTTCGGTAAATCCGCGATCCGCGAACTCTCGCGAATTTACCGAGAATCCGCAATCCGCGATCGGAGCGGATTTTGCGGTCAAAAGTTCAAGCCTAACATAATTTACGATTTCGCCGGCAAGCTACCAGCGCCATCCTCAAATGGTTACTTAATTAGCTTCGACAGGAAGCTCTAACAGATAAGATAAAGCAGGGGCTCGAGCGCCTGCTTTATTTTATCAGTTGGAGCTTCCTGTTGAAGCTAATTAAGTAACTTTTGCAGGATGGCGCTGGCAGCTTGCCGGCGCCATCGTAAATTATTTAACCGGTGGTGTCTTCATCTTGAATAAATATGAAGGGCAGGGTTCATTCGGGCACGACGGTCCTGGCACAAAAAATAAACTTTAACAGGAAACACTTGCAGATATCAATAAAGCATGTGCCCTAGTTGAAGCTTAAATTCAGTGACTCATTTGCATCTTTGACTTTCACGAGCACAAACCCCTTTTATACACACAAGAGGCATGTGCGCTCGCATGGAAGCCCCGTCCGTTTGGCCCCGCCCACACACTCGAGGTGCGCACCGTCTTCCCGCCATTTACCCACTATGATGGACATTTCACTCAAGGGACCCCTGCGCACTTCGGCGCGATTGCATAGTAACACACACTTGGTCGCTGGAACTAGTTGAAGCGCAAATGCAGTGACTCATTCATCAGCCCAAAAAAAATCGTGAGCGTTGGGAGGCTGGGCAGATGTGCCTTCTTCCCAAATATACCATCGAAAATCCGCAGTGATGCTGGCCAGAGGCATTTGCATCTTTGACTTTGACGAGCGGAATCCCCGTGCTGTTCCTGTGACCAGGGGCTTCTGTCTCTTAATCTGCTGCTCTGATCGGTCTCTGACCTTTTATACACACAAGCGGCATCTTTGACTTTCACGAGCGCAAACCCCTTTTATACACACAAGCGGCATGTGCGCTCGCATGGAAGCCCCGTCCGTTTGGCCCCGCCCACACACTCGAGGAAGCCCCGCCCCCAAATCCGCCGATCCGCATAATCCGCGGATTTTGCGGATCCACGATCCGTGAATCCGCAAATTCGTGAATCGTGGATCCGCAAAATCCGCCCATGCTTAGTACCCATGACCTAAATATACTTGTTAGAAAGCTCAGATCTGATGCTTTCATTTGATCTATCTACCTTTGCTATTATCTGAAGTTTTTTTTTCAGCTTCCAGCCAAGGGAAGAACCTGACATCGTACCCGATTTTGAGCAACGTAGCCTGGATGAAAGAAGTGACTATGCCCCCTTAAACCCCAAAACTTCAAAAAGTCATCCCTGGAGGCCAGAAATGGGTCTTAGACACTCCTGGTATGTCATCTGAGGTATACTAAGGGGTCCTTAGGTCCAGAACTAGAAATTTGATGTGACTCTGAGCTCAATGTGATGTGACTCTGAGCTCTATGGCCTATATTGGGAAAAATGAGTTTGATCCCAAACACCTCGAAATGTCACAAATAGGAGTCAGACATGTACCTGGAGGCTGGAAATGAGCCCTAGCCACTCTTGTTATATCATCTGAGATATATTATGGGGTCCTGGTGGCTACAGGGACCTGAAAACAGTCATACAAAGCAATTTGAATCCATACGAGGCAATTTTTAATTTGCGGCCATCTGGTCACCCTTTGAAATAGATAGGATATACTACAGAGGATGTAGTGCACTCTATTTCTTGAAGCATATGATGTACTGACTTAATTTCAATTGCAGTATGTAGCAAAGACATTTACAATTCATAGTGATAACTGTCATGGTTGTGGCTTATAGGGACAAGGTACAAATCAAGTGTAACCTTCAGGTAAGTTTTTATTTTTCACTTTCATGTGTGTTGTAGATTTTGGCTATAATTCATAGTCTGTACATTATCGAGACATAATTTAAACAGCACTTTGTTCCTAGTGATGTGCATCTTACCCATGTGAATTATTATGTGTGTGGCGTATTGTAAAGTTGTCAAAATTTGAGGTTGAATGTATGACGTTTTTCAATACCGTCGCATGTACGAAAAAGTATGCCTTACATTTTGTCCCATACTTCTAAAACCATACAATCTGGATCCATAATTGGAATTCCTCCAGCTTTTGCAAAATGTGTCACGTATGTTATGTCATCAGTCAAGATCCATATTAGATAGAGCTTGATTTCCAACTGCAACACATTCTATAACATAGCCTACTACAGTGTGCCATTTTATATGCATGTGGCTCACACACAAGGTGCATACAAAGCAATTTGAATCCATACGAGGCGATTTTTAATTTGCGGCCATCTGGTCACCCATTGAAATGGATAGGATATATTACATAGTATGTGGTGCACTATAAATCTTGAACCATATGAGGTACTGACCTAATTTCAATCACAGTATGTAGCTAAGACATCTACACTTTATAGTGGTAACTCTCATATTTGTGGCTTATAGGGACAAGGTACAAATCAAGTGTAATCTTCAGGAAAAGTTTTTATTTTTCACTTTCATGTGTGTTGAAGAACACTTTATGCTTTTGGCTACAAAATCTGAAGTTGAATGTATGATGTTTTTCAATAACGTCACATGTGTGAAAAAATATGCCTTACGTTGTGGCCCATAATTCTAAAACCATACAATCTGGATCCATAATTCTGAGTGCAGCATACAGTTACCATCATGCCACTGCCCTGTGGTCATTGTCATGCCTGTGCCATGCTTAGAAGTGGTGAGAATCATTCAGTGATTAAACGCATGTTTTATAAAATTTGCCTCCATTTTTTGCAAAATGAGTCACGTATATTGTGTCATCAGTCAGGATCCATACTAGATAGAGCTTGATTTCCAACTGCAACACATTCTATAGCATACCCTACTACATTGTGTCATTTTAAATGCATGTGGCTTACACGTAAGGTACATACAACGCAATATGAATCCATACGACGCGATTTTCAATTTGCGGCCATCTGGTCGTCCCATTGAAATGGATAGGACATTATACATAGCAGAATGTACCCTATAATTCTTGAAGCATATAAGTTAAAGACTTAATTTCAATTGCAGATTCTAGCTAAGATTCGTATGCATTATTGTACCAATTCTTATGCATGTGGCCCACATAGAAAGTGCACGAAATGGAAGTTGAATCCATACGAGGCGATTTTCGATTTCCGGCCATCTGGTCACCCAAATCTCAAAGATTATTGTTAATAATTCAGTGTGTTTTTATGCTATTTAGCTAATAATGCATGAACCTGTTTATTAACATGTGCATAATGAGATACCAAAGAGAAAATAATGAAAATGTATTGGTAAACCGTATTTTGGTAGACTTTAAAAAACCCCATTGAAAAACACATGCATCACCAATGCTGCTTTTTGCTTGTGCCTAAAACGAAAATGTGTTATTAAAAAGTGAATATAACACATAGAGATGTTTTTTCTTTTGTTTATGAAGCCTAATGTGAAGGCAGGTCACACCTATGTTTTACTTTGAAAAAATCTCTTTTCTAAAATTGACGGCGTTACCTTGTTTTTTAATATAGCTAAAAAAACAATTGTTAAAATCGCTTATAAAAAGTGATCGTAAATGCTATTTTGGTTTTTTTTTCAGCTTGAGGTTCAGTTTAATATGAGTCTTAATTTGATGTATCACTTGCCCTAGTAAACAATCCCCAAAGTCTATTTTTTTCAATTTTCCCAAGCTCAATGTTAAACACATGCATCACCAATGATGCAAAAAGTCAAGTCAGAAATTTCAAACAGCAATAAAAAAGTGAGAAAAACAGATATTTGAAAAATTCCTTTTGTTTATGCGGCCTTATGTCCAAAGCCATCCAACAAGAGCATTTTTTTTTAATTCGGTCGATTTAAAAAAAATCTGCGAACTATTTTATTTCTCTCAAAAAAGTGCCAAAAAGTGACTTTTTGTGCAAAAAAGTGCCCGTACAATATTTTTTCATCTAATAAACTTTTTATGACTCAGAATACACTTAGGCTTCAGGTCAATGTGTTTTCGTTTGGGGGAGGGGCCCAGGGAAAAAAACACCTTTTTTTTTCTTGGATTGGTCAAAGGTCAGGCTACCTAGACTTGAGGCGTTGCACCAGTGGAGACAGATTATATTTAGCTTCTGCCACTCCACGCATGCTCAGTTGAGCATGCAGCTGTCCCTAGCATGTAACTGTCAGAATGTGTTTTTATTTCAACTAGCTAACTGTTAGCTGTGCAACCGTGCATTTTTTGTATGACCTTGTATGTGCCTAAGAACAGCAGCTTGCACTTGTACCGCCTGCTTTTGAGACCCTGTGTGGGTATAAAAGGACCCAGCTCCTTCCAGTCAGTCTGCTACCTCATACTATACTGAAGGGTGTTGTGTGAATTTAGTTCCACCTCATGAGGTTTAATAAACTCTGTCTTTTCTATTCCAGTTTCTGTGCCAACTTCTTACTATTGGTCTAAGGACTCTGAGCAGAAAAGGGCGAATCCCTTGCACTAGTAGGCCTGGCTGGGGCTTGCTACTACAAATTGGCGCGTCCAACGTGGGGCTCATCGGCGACTCGGATGCCTGAAAGACTGGTCGATACGAAGGGTTGGAATCTCGCTTTGGACGTGATCACTGCCGGAGGAGACCTGAGTCTTGGCATCCACTGCGTTTTCCCTTTCTTTCTGATCTAACCATCCAGGTGACGTCGGTCCTCGACTGAGATCTCTTCTGTTGATTCGCCGTGCAGTGACCGTTTGGTCGATTTGTGAACTTGGCAGTATGAACCTGGACACCATTTGATTGGTAAGAGCAGTTTTGCGGCACTTGTTCTAAGATTGATGCCTTGGATTGGTAAGGTAGTTTTAGAAAACACTTACTGTGGCATTTTTGATATGTATTGGCCAAATATTGAGTTAGTCCTATGATTATGAAAATTATATATGTGTTGCAACACATATAGGCAGGTAATGAGGAGATTTTTCTCTGCTCCTAAGAATATTTGAACGGCGCAACGTACGAAGAGTACTTTAAGTGCTACTTTTTTATAATACTGCATATTTTGCACTATTTTCAGCATGCCTGTTTCCAGCACACTTCGTAAGATGTGATGCTTTTGTAGTGGTACCAATTTGAGAATTGATGAAGCACAACCTGCCCTCCCGGAGGGGACGCCTAATAGGGATATGTATATTAAATATGGTATTTCGTCCATAATGTACAGCACATTGCAAGGGCCGAAAAGGGTTGCCTACCTGTGAACGCCGTGATTTTGTTGGAGGGTGTTGGAGTTTCCCTCTTCCTCAGTGCCTTGCTACACCCGCTTCGTGGGTGCCGCTTCGCGGCGTTTGGATTCCCGTAAGGACCCCCGGTTGTGGCATGGAGAAGAAAAGCTGCTGCAGGGGTTGAGCGCTGCAGGGACTCACTGACCCAGGAGTCCCTGCATGGCCTGAGTGACCCGGCCTGCGCCCCCTGCTAGCCCCGCCTCCATCACATGCTCTTATAACTCACTCGTTTCTACCGCGGAGCGGGACGCGCGGGGGAGCGCCCGGGGCTAAGCCCGGGCAAAGGGCGGGCCCTCTGAGGCCCTCAGAGGTCAAGGAGTCCGGTCAAGGAGACCCCCCTAACATTGACTTTGTTAACTGTCATAAGGAACGTCATCATAGCTACAAACTGACTGAGCAGTGTATTTGGGTTCTTTGTTGGGCAGTTATACCCTCTAATTCATCATTTGAGGGAATTTTTGGTCCTTATGAGGACCTATGAACATCGCTCCCTCCCAAGTGAACTTTACTGCATGGCTCTTTGCATCTCCTCATATAAAACTGAATGCTACTAATGCGTGAGCTATACTTACTGTATTGCACTTGTAGAGCCTGATTTTGCACCGGGTTGTTCTTTTATTTTTTGCATTTGTTAACCGCAGTTGTATTACGAGGCATTTATCTGTTTAACTGTTCCTACCTCTATTCAGCAGGGGGAGGGATTAAGACTATTATAACGCCTCTGCTGGGAATTGAACTGTATAGTAGAAGTGTGTCGGGTGTTGATCGATCCAATCCCACCCCTTAGCACCTTATTTGCTGCTTCCCTGCATCCTCACCCCGTAGATTTTGTGCACAAGCTAGGCTGTGACAAAATATATACTTCTTATCTAATATTATGACTACCAGAGGTAGTAGAAGTAAAACGGCAGCACGTGGGGCTCCACTGATAGGCCCAATAGATAACTTCATAACTAGGGCCAATGATGCTATAAACCAGGAAATTACACTCTTGGAGCGCAGGGTTTCACAAGACCTAGCCCTAGCAAAACGCTCATCCCTTGGACTTATTGCATCAGATAGAACTCCAGTTCAGGCTAGAAACATCAATACTGGTCCTATAATTGATGTCCACGCCGAAATACACAGCATACCGAATGAGGTCAACTTATCAGCATCTAATCCCTTGATAGATTCGGATCTAGAGTCTAGCATGGAACTAGAAAGGACCCCAGAACTGCTCATCAAGCACACACCAGATGAGGTAGTCGAAGCTAGCACAAGGCAATTAAGGGGTAGGCGGGAGGGTGCTATACGGAAACATAAAACACACACAAGACAGTTGAGCAAGCCTAAGGTAATAAAGCATAGCATGCCTAAGCGAAAGCATAGGAAGGATACCAATCCAAACCCAAATGTAGATGAGACAAATGCACCTATAGACATAGAAAGTGAGGAGTCACATTGGATCCCGACGGCTAAAGGGGATAATCTTGCAGCTTATGACCAACTTCTGGAAAGAATGGGCGAACTACTTAGCATCTATTTGTCCCCGATAGAATCTAGACTTACCCGAATTGAAAAACTAGCTGAATTGAGTTCTCCCATTACAAATATCGCCAGTTAGGGTTCTGCTGTAACTGTGGGACTCAAACCGAGCTATTCTAAATCTACATGCACTAAAGCTAAGAATCCCACTGTCACAATCTTAACTACAAAGCCCAAAACCCCACAAGTGCCTGGCAAAGGAATAGCTGCCAATCAACCATTAACAAAAACCACTGCAATTCATAACACGATTAAGGACGCCACACAGGAAGGCAAGGTGCAAAATGTTGATAAAAGCAAGGAGACCCAAATTAGACCAACTAATAATAATAACGCTCAGAACGCGTTAGGGGCCCAGCCCGATCGAAATATGGCAATTAATGGGAGACAGATACCTCCCCGCATCAGCTTACCGCCTGAATGCGGGGCGTATGTGCTGGTCCTAGTAAATGTAACAAAACTAAGGAAGGATCAAGAGGAACATTCTACATCCCTTAAGAACAGGACCTTCCACTGGTTAATTGCAAATTGCAACTTTCCAATGGCAGAAGCAAGGGAGATTATTCACACCCAAAGAGTAGGATGGGTAGGCCCACTGAGGAAAAAGTTTGAGGGGGACTGCATAATAATACATTTTAAGTCCCCACAATGGGCCCAAAAAACTTTGGCTAGTGCCCCACCTCCCTCACCTCGGGAATTCAATACTACTTTGCTCTCATTGGGCTATTTTTATAGACATCTGATTTCCCCCAATGCTAATATGGTGAATAACTCTGTTGTGTGTTATCAGGACCCAAATTTGGGTACAGGAATTAAGTTTCCATTCTTTCACCAGGATCAAGGGCTTACTTACCCGAAGGGACCTGCACAGTACCATCAGGTATCATCCTTAGCAAATCCATTGCATTACCCAGACCCCCCCATAATGAAACAGTACGACCATATGGAGAGGTCACACCCAATGATTAACCCAAATCGGTATTTGCCTCAGAATGAGGTAAGCTCTATATACAACATTCCGACCTATAATCGGTTTGAATATGCCTTCTCAAGTCTAGACGAGCAGGATTGACTGGGCAACAGGGAAGACAACATCAATGGATGTGAAGATATAAGTAATGATAACGCGGAATATCCAGTACCAGTAGAAGCAAGTATTACTCAGGGAACATTAGCTGATGACAGGGAAGGTAATAGTGTTCGCTCAGCTTCAATCAATATTACTGAGGAATATCTACCATCATTACAAGTCAATGCTACACAGGGAACAGTAATGCTTGATTGTACTGTCACACTTATGGCCATACATGACCATATAATCCCCACATCATCTAAAACTAATACGAATGTAGTGATGAGTACAAGGAACAAGCTAACCAGTCACTCCACCCGCTGTGACTTGTCAATCCTTAGTTGGAATGTGGCAGGGTTAGAGTCAAGGCTCTCAGACCCCCAATGGGCAAAGACTTTGGATGGTATAGACATTTTAATGTTTCAAGAGACCTGGGCTGTTGGGAATTCTCATATAGAGGGTTACCATTGTTTTAGTGTGACCGCACTGAAACCAAATTCTGGCCGCCCTGTCGGAGGTCTATTCATCGGGGTTAAGCTACTGGCTGGTGGTACCATCAGAGACCTATCCAGAGGGAACCCGAATATACAAATTCTCGAATTCAAGCGAAAGACCCGGATTTATTTAATCAATTTTTATAATAATGATTCTTACTGTGTACCTAACAAGAACTTTGAGGCACTTTCCAAAACTTTACATAATCTGGAAACCAGTCTACAGGCTGACGATGGGACAGGGATCTTAGTTGGGGGTGACTTCAACGCAAAAATATTAAAGAATCAAGGGATCAAGGTTAGGAACTGCTTAGACCAAGCCGAACGAAGGGGTATTGAACTCGTTAATATACTAACCGAGTTCAATCTTGGCGATGCCATGGAAACTAGTCTCATCCCTAGTGCTCCCCATGCCCCTACGTTTAGAGGCAGGGACTGCAGTTCCACCATTGATTTTATCTTTATGTCCCCACATCTAATAGATTGTGTTATAAAGTCCACAGTGATGGAGACATCGTTTGGAGATCACAACCCACTTGTAGTAACTCTGCACTTAGCCCCCACCCCGGTTTATACCAATTTAAAAGGTGCAAGGGACATCACACCTTCAGTTGATGGCTTGCGATTAAAATGGAGGGGGCTGGATGGTGAGGCAATTTTGGAAAGTGTAAAAATGAAACACCCACATCTAATTAATTCCTGTTTATCCATGGATGGGAACTACCACAGAATAATTGCTGATTTTGGTGAATTGTGTCTTATTATAAAAACTCTTTTGTCAGTACCATTACCAAAGGAAGGGAGAGAACCAAGGTGGTTTGATTCCGCCTGTTTTACTGGCAAATAGGGAATTATGCAGGGCACTAACCACCAAACCCAGGTGTATAATGGCAGTTCAGACAGCCAGGAAATTCTACAAATCTGAAATAGCTAGAAGAAAGTCCGCACTACTGACTGAGCAGCGGGAGTCGCTGGTCGCCAGTGCCAATCTGGGGGGCAGCGGCCCCTTCTGGTCTGCGGTCAGGAAAACGCGGGAAATGGGGAAACAGTTAACACCAATTAGTTGTAACATAACTAGCAGCGTTTGGGAGGCTCACTTCTCTAAAATTTCTGCCGCACCAACCAAGGACTTGGTGACCTTTACTCCAGGACAGACGTGCGGTCTTCAGATTGATCTCCACGAGGTGAAAATAGCCATAAAAGAGAGCCTTGGAAACAAGGCACCAGGCCCCGATGGATTGCCCATCGATATTATTAAGCATAACCCGGATCTATGGGCACCAATCCTTCTTAACGTCTTCAACAGCTTGCCAACAGTGCCTATGCCCATTACCTGGGCAACCAGCACTATTGTCCCAATTTTTAAAAAGGGTGATAGGTCGCACCCAGTTAATTATCGTCCGATCTCCCTTGCTAATAGATGAATCTCCTGAGGCACAGCCGGGAGCAGGGACTAGATTGCTTTTAAAACTTACTTGTGTGATATTCTGTGTTTTTAATAGCGTAATTTGCACTATCACCTCTGCACAGCGGATAGAACGCTGATGCGGGCGGGTACTTAGCTGTGAACCGACGCTATTGGCCGGATTCCAGAGGCACGCCCACCAACTATAGCCACGCCCCCTTTGTGATAAAACGCGCGCTGACTACAAGCGCAGCGTCTAATAGCTGAATCTCCTGAGGCACAGCCGGGAGCAGGGACTAGATTGCTTTTAAATCTTACTTGTGTGATATTCTGTGTTTTTAATAGCGTAATTTGCACTATCTCCTCTGCACATCGGATAGAACGCTGATGCGGGCGGGTACTTGGCTGTGAACCGACGCTATTGGCCGAATTTCAGAGGCACGCCCACCAACTATAGCCACGCCCCCTTTGTGATAAAACGCGCGCTGACTACAAGCGCAGCGTCTAATAGCTGAATCTCCTGAGGCACAGCCGGGAGCAGGGACTAGATTGCTTTTAAAACTTACTTGTGTGATATTCTGTGTTTTTAATAGCGTAATATGCACTATCTCCTCTGCACAGCGAATAGAATGCTGATGCGGGCGGGTACTTGGCTGTGAACCGACGCTATTGGCCGGATTCCAGAGGCACGCCCACCAACTATAGCCACGCCCCCTTTGTGATAAAACGCGCGCTGACTACAAGCGCAGCATCTAATAGCTGAATCTCCTGAGGCACAGCCGGGAGCAGGGACTAGATTGCTTTTAAAACTTACTTGTGTGATATTCTGTGTTTTTAATAGCGTAATTTGCACTATCTCCTCTGCACAGCGGATAGAACGCTGATGCGGGCGGGTATTTGGCTGTGAACCGACGCTATTGGCCGGATTCCAGAGGCACGCCCACCAACTATAGCCACGCCCCCTTTGTGATAAAACAAGAATCCATGTCCTTACTGCCGAGGGTGTCTGCCAATTATTAATCCCCTCCCTCCTAAACCTCTATTAAAACCCAATCTGATCTCTGCTAACAGACATATCCCGTTAACTCATGCTGGATCTAAGCATACCATTAAGGGAAAATTAATTAGTGGATTACTAAATGTCAGATCCCTCCCGAAACACGCCACTGAAATACAGTTACTGATTGAGTCCAACAACTTAGACATTTTATTTCTAACCGAGACATGGATGGCCGCGGGAATGGAACCAGAGCTAGGGCCAGCATGTCCAGCAGGATATAAGATTATTCATAAACCTAGGAACATAGGACGAGGAGGAGGAATAGGAATCATTTTCAAGGAGGAGCTAAACATTGCAACCTTGGATGTTGATACAATCTCGTGTGCTGAAATCCTTGGGGTTTCGATTAAACATGATTCTGTCCATTGCCTCACGGGCCTAATCTGCTACAGGACGCCAGGCATATCAATGCTACTCAACAGCAGGAATTGATTGCTGTTATTAATAATATTTCAATTTCTCATAGCAGACTGTTGGTACTGGGAGATTTTACCTTATGGGACAATGACCAACTACATACGGCCTTCTATAACATTACTCAATCTTGTAATAATTTGGGGCTGAAACAATGGATAACTACCCCTACGCATAAACAAGGAAATATACTGGACTTAATATTTGCTGCGGAGGATTTAATTACTATGGGTACAATTCTCCCAGTAGATTGGTCAGACCACCACCTCCTTCTATTTAACATCCACACCCTGATTAACACAGGACCTACAAACGTGCAGACTAAGACCTTCATTGGTCGTGATTGGAGGGGCCTGTTAAAAAGGAAAGAGGAAGGAAAGTTTGACTTTCGTCAAGTTTGGATCTCGCTCAACCCTGAGAGTGATGTCACTACAAATTATCTTTCATTTTGTAAAGAGATAACTAGGAAACTTGATGATACTATACCTCTGAAAACAATCAGGAAAAGAGGAAAACCCTCCGCGCCTTGGTATACGGATAAACTAAAAGAACTGAAAAGCGCCTGTAAAAAGGCGGAGAAACTCTGGAGGAAAAATTATTCGGAACAGGAGAAATTGACATGGAGGCTTACAATTGTACAATATAAGAAAGAAATCACTATAGCCAAAGCAAGCCACTTCGAAGACCTAATACTTAATAGTACCAATAAATCTCGTGACACCTTCAGGATAATCAGAGAGCTATGTGACGGTTTAGCATTATTCTTTCAAGAGAAAATCTGTAAAATTGTTGAGGGAATGAAATGTGTTTCTATTCCGCCGGTGCAGGATAATAGCAATCCAGAGAATAGGGAGAAGAATGTGGAAAATGTAAGATGTCCCGCTCCAAAGGCCACATTGGAAAATTTTGAGATCCCTACAGAGCAAGAATTCTTAAGAATAGCCCTTAACACGTCATCAGGGTCCCCTTTGGACCCTCTACCTCACAAAATAATAAAGGAGTTCGGGGATGAAATCCTCCCAGTGTTGCATCAGCTGTGCAACCAATCTCTCCACACAGGCACCGTACCAAAAGACTGGAAACTGGCGGTTGTTACCCCACTATTAAAAAAACCAAATCTGTACCCAAATTGCCAAAAGAACTACCGACCTATTTCGCTCCTGCCATACCCTATTAAGATCATAGAACGGTGGGTCACCAGATCTTTAGCCCTCTTCCTTGAAATTAACAACATCCTGGAAGAGGAGCAATTTGGATTCAGACCAGCTCACGGAACTGAGACTGCTTTGCTGACAGTTCTGGACGACATACGAATGAGGGTGTACAGGGGAGAATCAGCAATATTAATCTTGCTGGACCTGTCCGCCGCATTCGATACGGTGAGTCATGACATCCTGCTGACAAGGCTGAGGAACATCGGAGTCGGGGGAGCTGTGCTTGATTGGTTTCGATCATACCTGATGGACAGATGGCAGGCAGTAGCTATCCCTCCATATCAGTCAGAGTTTGTTAAAGTTCCACATGGGGTCCCACAGGGGTCTGCAATTAGTCCTATACTCTTCAACATATATATGCAACCCCTGATGAGCATCATCAAGGCTCACGGCATTAGCGTGATCAACTATGCGGATGACACGCAGCTGATGATCTCTCTTGATGGTGCTCATGCAGACTCGCTTGAGACCTTCCACACCTGCTTGTTGGAAATGACACTCTGGCTGAATCAGAATTCACTACAATTCAACAGTGACAAGACTGAAATAATGCACTGTACGGTAGGAAGAATCCCCAAAAGTCTACCCACAGATTTCTGGCCTCCGGCGCTAGGGGACTCACTAATCCCAGTGAAATCAGTAAGAAACCTTGGAGTCACTTTTAATAACAGTCTGAGCTTAGAGACCAATGTCAACAAGCAGGCTAGTAGCTGCTTTGCTCTAATGCGAGGACTGCGAAAGCTGCTACCCCTTCTACCTTCACAGGTTAGAGCCACCATAGTTAGGAGCACCATTCTCAGCCGCCTGGACTACTGTAATGCCCTATTACTGGAATCCCCTGCCTACCTGATTTCCAGACTTCAGAGTATCCAGGCGGCTGCAGCAAAACGGGCACTTTCTCGAGAGCGAAGATCCTCTACCACCCTTGCCCTGGCTGACCTTCACTGGTTACCTACACACCAGAGGATCCGCTTTAAATCCCTATGTATTGTCTTTAGGGCAGTACATGGGCTAGGCCCCCGACCACTTCAAAACAAATTTAATTGGTATGAGCCTACCCGGTCTCTTCAATCCCCTTCTTCAAATTTCATAAGTATACCCAGGATCAAGAAAACCACCTTTGGTGGCAGAGCCTTTAGCATAGCTGCAGCTCATCTGTGGAACAGTTTACCTATTGACATCAGAAAAACAAATGAACTGATGGCCTTTCGTAAAAAGGTGAAAACATGGCTCTTCCCAAAAATGTAACCTACCAGTATTTAACGCTATTATTCCTCCTCTGATGCACAGTGTTTTTCAGCCATATGTACACAGCGCCAGGATGCCCGTAGGGTTGCAGAGCGCTTTACAAATACCCTAAATAAAAATAAATAAATAAATTCTGGATAACACTTTAAAAATTCTGGCGCGAATTATTTATAATAGGGTGCTAGAATGTACTGATGACATGGACCTATTGGACCCGTGTCAGATGGGATTTAGGAGCAGGGTAGGGACGGTGGAGCAATGTCTGAATCTAAAATTGATAATCGATAAGTACAGCGTTGCTCGATTGTCTCCTATTTACCTTGCATTTATGGATCTTTCATCCGCCTTTGATCTAGTGAATAGATCCAAACTCTGGGCTATCCTTTTGAATTCTGGACTAGACGAGGTGCTTGTTAATTTCCTGGCCTATCTTCACACGGATCTTAAAGCACAGGTCAGGATTGGGATGGGTGGAGAAGTCTCTGGAGCTATTAACATCGGCAGGGGGGTGAGACAGGGGTGCGTTTTAGCACCCCTGTTGTTCATCATTTACATCAATGGCCTTGCAAGAAGCCTGAAAGAAGTGACTAGTGATGTACCAACAATTCTGGGGCAACCATTACCAGTGTTATTATATGCTGACGAAGCGGTGCTTATGGGCCGCACGCCAAATGCCCTCCGCCTACTTGTCCATAGCTTTGTTCAATACATGGAGGGATTAGATTTGCGCGTAAATTAAAAAAAATCTTTTATCATGTCTGGTGGCCCTGGGAAACGGAAGCTCAATACAATACACATAGGGACAGATAAACTTGAATCTGTGCCTACATTTCCATATTTAGGTTTGGTTTTCACTGCGAACGGCTCATGGGGTGGGCACTTGGCCCATGCCATGGGCAAATTCTGGAAAGCCACCAATTCAGTCTTTAGCTTGCCTTGCCCAAAGAAAATAGGTGCCACTAGAGCTATTTTAAAAATGTTTAGATTACAGTGCCTACCGGTAGCCACATATGGAGCAGAGGTCTGGGGGTTGGGAAGAAGCCCAAGTATCCAGCGAGAAGAAAGCCGATTTTGCAGGAAAATATTGGGCGCCCCAATCTCATCTTCTGAATTTATCTGCCATGATGAATTAAACCTCCCCTTTGTATGTGATTTTATCAGATCTAGACCAGCTCTATTCTGGGTCAGGATTTGGAGGAATAACTCAGCCACTCTTACACAAAATATTATAAAGGATTGTTTAAAATGTGACCATGGCATGGCGATTCCATGGCTTTCTGGAGTGTCGAAAACATTGAGCGCCATGGACAGAGGCAGCCTCTTTTCCGACCCTACTAGGATCGAGCCAAAGGATAAAATCGAGGTTAAACATGCACTGTACGCACTTTATAATTCTGAACGAATGGGAAGAGAATAATCAAAATCAACTGTTGTAAAATACATGGGGAACGATCTATGTAGGCAACCACTCCCGCACTATCTTACCCTACCTATGACCAACTGGGAGAGATCACTTTTGTTTCGCCTAAGAGCGGGTTCTGTGAAATATCTGTTGGCCTTCCCTCTGGGCTACCAACATAGCACAGATTATAACCCATGTCCTTGTGATGGTGTTAGCACACAAGATGATTTGCACTTCCTATTCTTCTGTAAATTTTATTTAAAATATATCAACTGGCTTTTAACCCCATATTTTAGGAAACATAGACCCCCTCTCGTTGGGGGAGTCTTACCTATTGATGGTTTCCCTGCATTCAGATGAATTAATTCTACGCACTAGCACTTTTTAGGTCTCGGGACCTATCAATGCGCGCAAGCGCATTGAGGGAGCGAGAAT
Organism: Lissotriton helveticus; assembly: GCF_964261635.1. NCBI lineage: Eukaryota > Metazoa > Chordata > Amphibia > Caudata > Salamandridae > Lissotriton > Lissotriton helveticus. The sequence continues at coordinate 418,100,357 of NC_136058.1, read as the reverse complement.
TCAAGTGCTGAAAACAATCGTGAAACCAAGGGTTTCGTTCGTGCGGTTTTCTTTAAGTTCACGTGAATCACGTGAGCAAACAAGCACGCGCATTCACGGCCGCACAGCACATCAAAGGGCTTCGCCCAGCGTGCGCTCTGCGGCTTCTCCTTCCCTAACACGCTGGCATTCACGGCCGCACAGCACATCAAAGGGCTTCGCCCAGCGTGCGCTCTGCGGCTTCTCCTCCCCTAACACGCTATCTCAGCTCTCCTGCCCCCATCCGGCTTCCCTCCGGCCACTCTGCATTCTACGAGACCTACTGGCAAGGCCAGTGCTTGTTTGAGACTGACAACACGAGTACGCAAAATGATGGAAAACCCTTAAAATGAGTTTCAAAAACTCCCCCAAACGAAAACACATTGACCTGAAGCCTAAGTGTATTCTGAGTCATAAAAAGTTTATTAGATGAAAAAATATTGTACGGGCACTTTTTTGCACAAAAAGTCACTTTTTGGCACTTTTTTGAGAGAAATAAAATAGTTCGCAGATTTTTTTTAAATCGACCGAATAAAAAAAAAAATGCTCTTGTTGGATGGCTTTGGACATAAGGCCGCATAAACAAAAGGAATTTTTCAAATATCTGTTTTTCTCACTTTTTTATTGCTGTTTGAAATTTCTGACTTGACTTTTTGCATCATTGGTGATGCATGTGTTTAACATTGAGCTTGGGAAAATTGAAAAAAATAGACTTTGGGGATTGTTTACTAGGGCAAGTGATACATCAAATTAAGACTCATATTAAACTGAACCTCAAGCTGAAAAAAAAACCAAAATAGCATTTACGATCACTTTTTATAAGCGATTTTAACAATTGTTTTTTTAGCTATATTAAAAAACAAGGTAACGCCGTAAATTTTAGAAAAGAGATTTTTTCAAAGTAAAACATAGGTGTGACCTGCCTTCACATTAGGCTTCATAAACAAAAGAAAAAACATCTCTATGTGTTATATTCACTTTTTAATAACACATTTTCGTTTTAGGCACAAGCAAAAAGCAGCATTGGTGATGCATGTGTTTTTCAATGGGTTTTTTTAAAGTCTACCAAAATACGGTTTACCAATACATTTTCATTATTTTCTCTTTGGTATCTCATTATGCACATGTTAATAAACAGGTTCATGCATTATTAGCTAAATAGCATAAAAACACACTGAATTATTAACAATAATCTTTGAGATTTGGGTGACCAGATGGCCGGAAATCGAAAATCGCCTCGTATGGATTCAACTTCCATTTCGTGCACTTTCTATGTGGGCCACATGCATAAGAATTGGTACAATAATGCATACGAATCTTAGCTAGAATCTGCAATTGAAATTAAGTCTTTAACTTATATGCATCAAGAATTATAGGGCACATTCTGCTATGTATAATATCCTATCCATTTCAATGGGACGACCAGATGGCCGCAAATTGAAAATCGCGTCGTATGGATTCATATTGCGTTGTATGTACCTTACGTGTAAGCCACATGCATTTAAAATGACACAATGTAGTAGGGTATGCTATAGAATGTGTTGCAGTTGGAAATCAAGCTCTATCTAGTATGGATCATGACTGATGACACAATATACGTGACTCATTTTGCAAAAAATGGAGGCAAATTTTATAAAACATGCGTTTAATCACTGAATGATTCTCACCACTTCTAAGCATGGCACAGGCATGACAATGACCACAGGGCAGTGGCATGATGGTAACTGTATGCTGCACTCAGAATTATGGATCCAGATTGTATGGTTTTAGAATTATGGGCCACAACGTAAGGCATATTTTTTCACACATGTGACGTTATTGAAAAACATCATACATTCAACTTCACATTTTGTAGCCAAAAGCATAAAGTGTTCTTCAACACACATGAAAGTGAAAAATAAAAACTTTTCCTGAAGATTACACTTGATTTGTACCTTGTCCCTATAAGCCACAAATATGAGAGTTACCACTATAAAGTGTAGATGTCTTAGCTACATACTGTGATTGAAATTAGGTCAGTACCTCATATGGTTCAAGATTTATAGTGCACCACATAATATGTAATATATCCTATCCATTTCAATGGGTGACCAGATGGCCGCAAATTAAAAATCGCCTCGTATGGATTCAAATTGCTTTGTATGCACCTTGTGTGTGAGCCACATGCATATAAAATGGCACACTGTAGTAGGCTATGTTATAGAATGTGTTGCAGTTGGAAATCAAGCTCTATCTAATATGGATCTTGACTGATGACATAATATACGTGACACATTTTGCAAAAGCTGGAGGATTTTTTTGAAAAATATGTGTTTAATCGCTGAAAGATTCACACCACTTTGAAGCTTTCCACATGCATGAAAATGAACACAGGACAGTGGCATCATGTTAGCTTAATGCTGCACTTCCAATTATGGATCCAGATTGTATGGTTTTAGAAGTATGGGACAAAATGTAAGGCATACTTTTTCGTACATGCGACGGTATTGAAAAACGTCATACATTCAACCTCAAATTTTGACAACTTTACAATACGCCACACACATAATAATTCACATGGGTAAGATGCACATCACTAGGAACAAAGTGCTGTTTAAATTATGTCTCTATAATGTACAGACTATGAACTATAGCCAAAATTATAAAGTGTTCTACAACACACATGAAAGTGAAAAATAAAAACTTACCTGAAGGTTACACTGGATTTGTACCTTGTCCCTATAAGCCACAACCATGAGAGTTACCACTATGAATTGTAAATGTCTTAGCTACATACTGCAATTGAAATTAAGTCAGTACATCATATGCTTCAAGAAATAGAGTGCACTACATCCTCTGTAGTATATCCTATCCATTTCAAAGGGTGACCAGATGGCCGCAAATTAAAAATTGCCTCGTATGGATTCAAATTGCTTTGTATGACTGTTTTCAGGTCCCTGTAGCCACCAGGACCCCATAATATATCTCAGATGATATAACAAGAGTGGCTAGGGCTCATTTCCAGCCTCCAGGTACATGTCTGACTCCTATTTGTGACATTTCGAGGTGTTTGGGATCAAACTCATTTTTCCCAATATAGGCCATAGAGCTCAGAGTCACATCACATTGAGCTCAGAGTCACATCAAATTTCTAGTTCTGGACCTAAGGACCCCTTAGTATACCTCAGATGACATACCAGGAGTGTCTAAGACCCATTTCTGGCCTCCAGGGATGACTTTTTGAAGTTTTGGGGTTTAAGGGGGCATAGTCACTTCTTCCATCCAGGCTACATTGCTCAAAATCGGGTACGATGTCAGGTTCTTCCCTTGGCTGGAAGCTGAAAAAAAAACTTCAGATAATAGCAAAGGTAGATAGATCAAATGAAAGCATCAGATCTGAGCTTTCTAACAAGTATATTTAGGTCATGGGTACTCACAAAGTGACTGTGATATCCATTCTGAGCTATTTGGAAAATTAGCAAATCTTGTCAAAAAAACTTTTTTTGACGATTTTTGCTAATTTTCGGTATCAACCCTCATGACTGTTTTCGGGTCCCTGTAGCCACCAGGACCCCATAATATATCTCAGATGATATAACAAGAGTGGCTAGGGCTCATTTCCAGCCTCCAGGTACATGTCTGACTCCTATTTGTGACATTTCGAGGTGTTTGGGGTCAAACTCATTTTTTCCATTATAGGCCATATAGCTCAGTGTCACATCACATTGAGCTCAGAGTCACATCAAATTTCTAGTTCTGGACCTAAGGACCCCTTAGTATACCTCAGATGACATACCAGGAGTGTCTAAGACCCATTTCTGGCCTCCAGGGATGACTTTTTGAAGTTTTGGGGTTTAAGGGGGCAAAGTCACTTCTTCCATCCAGCCGCAGGTGCTCAAAATCGGGTACAATGTCAGGTTTTTCCCATGGCTGGAAGCTGAAAAAAAAACTTCAGATAATAGCAAAGGTAGATAGATCAAATGAAAGCATCAGATCTGAGCTTTCTAACAAGTATATTTAGGTCCTGGGTACTCACAAAGTGACTGTGATATCCATTCTGAGCTATTTGGAAAATTAGCAAATCTTGTCAAAAAAACTTTTTTTGACGATTTTTGCTAATTTTCGGTATCAACCCTCATGACTGTTTTCAGGTCCCTGTAGCCACCAGGACCCCATAATATATCTCAGATTATATAACAAGAGTGGCTAGGGCTCATTTCCAGCCTCCAGGTACATGTCTGACTCCTATTTGTGACATTTTGAGGTGTTTGGTGTCAAATTCATTTTTTTCCATTATAGCTCCTAGATATCAGAGTCACATCAGATTTCTAATTCTGGACCCAAGAAGACCATAGTATACCTCAGATGACATACCAAGAGTGTCTAAGACCCATTTCTGGCCTCCAGGGGTGACTTTTTGAAGTTTTTGGGTTTAAGGGGGCAAAGTGACTTTTTCCACCCAGCCCAATGTTCTCAAAATCGGGTACGATATCAGGTGTTTCCCTTGGCTGGTAGCGGAAAAAAAACTTTATATAATATCAAAGTTATATATATCACATGAAAGCATCAGAGCTGACCTTTCTAACAAGTGTATTCATATCTTGCGCACTCAAACAGTGTCTCTGATATCCATTCTGAGCTATTTGGAAAATTAGCAAATCTTGTCAAAAAAAATGTTTGGACGATTTTTGCTAATTTTCAGTATCAACCCACCTGACTGTTTTTGGGTCCCTGTGGCCACCAGGACCCTATATTATTTCTCAGGTGATATAGCAAGAGTGTCTAGGGCTCATTTCCAGCCTCCAGGTACATGTCTGAGTACTATTTCAGACATTTTGAGGTGTTTGGTGTCAAATTCATTTTTTCCATTATAGGCCCTAGATATCAGAGTCACATCACATTTCTAGTTCTGGACCCAAGAACACCATAGTATACCTCAGATGACATACCAAGAGTGTCTAAGACCCATTTCTGGCCTCCAGGGGTGACTCTTTGAAGTTTTTGGGTTTAAGGGGGCAAAGTCACTTTTTCCACCCGAGGTCGTGGAACTCGGAATGGGGTAAAAGTTTGGCTTGAGTGCCCTCCCCATGGAGGTCAAAAATGTTATTGCATCAAAATCATTTAAAAACTATATAGGTGTAATTGTAGTGCCCTGAATGCTATATGGCTGCATTTGCACCGTTCTAGGTATTTACAAAATGCATTTCTAACACTTTTGAAGTCTCCATGAAGTGAAAAATGACTAAGTCTAAAAACTTCACTGGTGCATCAAAGTGGTCAAAAAAGGTCAACATTGGGTTAAAATTAACAAAACATAGTGCTGCAGTGGTCCAATAGCAGGCTAAAGACATAATGAATGACACAGAATGAACAGTTTTACTAAATACTTTGAAAATTCGATTTTCAATTTCAGGGGGACAAGGTCATGGAAGTCATGGAACTCCGAGCTGGGTAAAAGTTCAGCTTAAGGGCCCTCCCCATGGAGGTCAAAAATTGTATTACATCAAAATCTTTTAAAAACTATATAGGTGTAATTGCAGTGTCCTGAATGCTATGTAACTGCATTTGCACTGTTCTGTGTGCCTCCAAAATGAATTTCTAACACTTTTGAAGTCTCCATGAAGTGAAAAATGACGAAGTACAAAGACATCATTGGTGCATGAAAGTGTTTAAAAACGGTCACAAATGCATAAAAATGAAAAAAACTAAGTGCTACACTGGCCCAATAGCAAGCTAAACACACAATGAATGACCCAGAATGAATATATTTACAAATTACTTGGAAAATGCTATTTTAAATTTCAGGGGGACGAGGTCACAGAAGTCATGGAACTCCGAGCGGGGTAAAAGTTCAAACTTTCCACCCCTCATCGAGGTCAAAATTTTTAATTCATCAAAGTCATTTAAAAACTATATAGGTGTGATTGGAGTGTCCTGGTTGCTATATAGGTGCATTTGCACTGTCCTGTGTGCCTCCAAAGTGACTTTCTAACACTTTTGAAGTCTCCATGAAGCAAAAAGTGACTAAGTCCAAAGACCATTTGGAGCATCAAAGTGTTCAAAAACGGTCAAAAATGCATAAAAACGAAAAAAAACAAGTGCTACAGTGGCTCAATAGCATGCTAAACACACAATGAATGACACAGAATGAATAGTTGTACACATTACTTTGAAAATGCAATTTTAAATTTCAGGGGGACAAGGTCACGAAAGTCATGGAACTCCGAGCGGGGTAAAAGTTCAACCTTTCCCCCCTTATGGAGGTCAAAATTTTAATACATCAAAATCATTTAAAAACTATATAGGTGTGATGGCAGTGTCTTGGATACATCCCACATGAATTTTAAACACATTAGGAGCATCTCTGATCAAAATAACCATAACAATCCCAAAGCTGCATCAGTGCTTCAAAGTGCTCCAAAACGGTCAAAAATGGACGAAAATGAAAAATATTCTCCATATCTGAGTTTTTATAACATTCCTTAGATAATGTATATCTTGAATTAGTTTTAAATCCTTTTATTAAAAAGTTTCTTTTCTATGCTGCACTGGTGCAACGCCTCAAGTCTGAGAAGCTGCACCAGTGCAGCCGAAGCAGCACTGGTGCAGCCGAAGCAGCACTGGTGCAACAAGAGTCAAGTATATTTAGGTCATGGGTACTCACAAAGTGACTGTGATATCCATTCTGAGCTATTTGGAAAATTAGCAAATCTTGTCAAAAAAACTTTTTTTGACGATTTTTGCTAATTTTCGGTATCAACCCTCATGACTGTTTTCGGGTCCCTGTAGCCACCAGGACCCCATAATATATCTCAGATGATATAACAAGAGTGGCTAGGGCTCATTTCCAGCCTCCAGGTACATGTCTGACTCCTATTTGTGACATTTCGAGGTGTTTGGGGTCAAACTCATTTTTTCCATTATAGGCCATATAGCTCAGAGTCACATCACATTGAGCTCAGAGTCACATCAAATTTCTAGTTCTGGACCTAAGGACCCCTTAGTATACCTCAGATGACATACCAGGAGTGTCTAAGACCCATTTCTGGCCTCCAGGGATGACTTTTTGAAGTTTTGGGGTTTAAGGGGGCAAAGTCACTTCTTCCATCCAGCCGCAGGTGCTCAAAATCGGGTACAATGTCAGGTTTTTCCCATGGCTGGAAGCTGAAAAAAAAACTTCAGATAATAGCAAAGGTAGATAGATCAAATGAAAGCATCAGATCTGAGCTTTCTAACAAGTATATTTAGGTCCTGGGTACTCACAAAGTGACTGTGATATCCATTCTGAGCTATTTGGAAAATTAGCAAATCTTGTCAAAAAAACTTTTTTTGACGATTTTTGCTAATTTTCGGTATCAACCCTCATGACTGTTTTCAGGTCCCTGTAGCCACCAGGACCCCATAATATATCTCAGATTATATAACAAGAGTGGCTAGGGCTCATTTCCAGCCTCCAGGTACATGTCTGACTCCTATTTGTGACATTTTGAGGTGTTTGGTGTCAAATTCATTTTTTTCCATTATAGCTCCTAGATATCAGAGTCACATCAGATTTCTAGTTCTGGACCCAAGAAGACCATAGTATACCTCAGATGACATACCAAGAGTGTCTAAGACCCATTTCTGGCCTCCAGGGGTGACTTTTTGAAGTTTTTGGGTTTAAGGGGGCAAAGTGACTTTTTCCACCCAGCCCAATGTTCTCAAAATCGGGTACGATATCAGGTGTTTCCCTTGGCTGGTAGCGGAAAAAAAACTTTATATAATATCAAAGTTATATATATCACATGAAAGCATCAGAGCTGACCTTTCTAACAAGTGTATTCATATCTTGCGCACTCAAACAGTGTCTCTGATATCCATTCTGAGCTATTTGGAAAATTAGCAAATCTTGTCCCAAAAAAATTTTGGACGATTTTTGCTAATTTTCAGTATCAACCCACCTGACTGTTTTTGGGTCCCTGTGGCCACCAGGACCCTATATTATTTCTCAGGTGATATAGCAAGAGTGTCTAGGGCTCATTTCCAGCCTCCAGGTACATGTCTGAGTACTATTTCAGACATTTTGAGGTGTTTGGTGTCAAATTCATTTTTTCCATTATAGGCCCTAGATATCAGAGTCACATCACATTTCTAGTTCTGGACCCAAGAACACCATAGTATACCTCAGATGACATACCAAGAGTGTCTAAGACCCATTTCTGGCCTCCAGGGGTGACTTTTTGAAGTTTTTGGGTTTAAGGGGGCAAAGTCACTTTTTCCACCCGAGGTCGTGGAACTCGGAGCTGGGTAAAAGTTTAGCTTGAGTGCCCTCCCCATGGAGGTCAAAAATGTTATTGCATCAAAATCATTTAAAAACTATATAGGTGTAATTGTAGTGCCCTGAATGCTATATGGCTGCATTTGCACCGTTCTAGGTATTTACAAAATGAATTTCTAACACTTTTGAAGTCTCCATGAAGTGAAAAATGACTAAGTCCAAAAACTTCACTGGTGCATCAAAGTGGTCAAAAAAGGTCAACATTGGGTTAAAATTAACAAAACATAGTGCTGCAGTGGTCCAATAGCAGGCTAAAGACATAATGAATGACACAGAATGAACAGTTTTACTAAACACTTTGAAAATTCGATTTTCAATTTCAGGGGGACAAGGTCATGGAAGTCATGGAACTCCGAGCGGGGTAAAAGTTCAAACTTTCCACCCCTCATCGAGGTCAAAATTTTTAATTCATCAAAATCATTTAAAAACGATATAGGTGTGATTGGAGTGTCCTGGTTGCTATATAGGTGCATTTGCACTGTCCTGTGTGCCTCCAAAGTGACTTTCTAACACTTTTGAAGTCTCCATGAAGCTTAAAGTGACTAAGTCCAAAGACCATTTGGAGCATCAAAGTGTTCAAAAACGGTCAAAAATGCATAAAAACGAAAAAAAACAAGTGCTACAGTGGCCCAATAGCATGCTAAACACACAATGAATGACACAGAATGAATAGTTGTACACATTACTTTGAAAATGCAATTTTAAATTTCAGGGGGACAAGGTCACGAAAGTCATGGAACTCCGAGCGGGGTAAAAGTTCAACCTTTCCCCCCTTATGGAGGTCAAAATTGTAATACATCAAAATCATTTAAAAAGTATATAGGTGTGATGGCAGTGTCTTGGATACATCCCACATGAATTTTAAACACATTAGGAGCATCTCTGATCAAAATAACCATAAAAATCCCAAAGCTGCATCAGTGCTTCAAAGTGCTCCAAAACGGTCTGGGCCCCTCCCCCAAACGAAAACACATTGACCTGAAGCCTAAGTGTATTCTGAGTCATAAAAAGTTTATTAGATGAAAAAATATTGTACGGCCACTTTTTTGCACAAAAAGTCACTTTTTGGCACTTTTTTGAGAGAAATAAAATAGTTCGCAGATTTTTTTTAAATCGACCGAATAAAAAAAAAAATGCTCTTGTTGGATGGCTTTGGACATAAGGCCGCATAAACAAAAGGAATTTTTCAAATATCTGTTTTTCTCACTTTTTTATTGCTGTTTGAAATTTCTGACTTGACTTTTTGCATCATTGGTGATGCATGTGTTTAACATTGAGCTTGGGAAAATTGAAAAAAAATAGACTTTGGGGATTGTTTACTAGGGCAAGTGATACATCAAATTAAGACTCATATTAAACTGAACCTCAAGCTGAAAAAAAAAACAAAATAGCATTTACGATCACTTTTTATAAGCGACTTTAACAATTGTTTTTTTTAGCTATATTAAAAAACAAGGTAACGCCGTAAATTTTAGAAAAGAGATTTTTTCAAAGTAAAACATAGGTGTGACCTGCCTTCACATTAGGCTTCATAAACAAAAGAAAAAACATCTCTATGTGTTATATTCACTTTTTAATAACACATTTTTGTTTTAGGCACAAGCAAAAAGCAGCATTGGTGATGCATGTGTTTTTCAATGGGGTTTTTTAAAGTCTACCAAAATACGGTTTACCAATACATTTTCATTATTTTCTCTTTGGTATCTCATTATGCACATGTTAATAAACAGGTTCATGCATTATTAGCTAAATAGCATAAAAACACACTGAATTATTAACAATAATCTTTGAGATTTGGGTGACCAGATGGCCGGAAATCGAAAATCGCCTCGTATGGATTCAACTTCCATTTCGTGCACTTTCTATGTGGGCCACATGCATAAGAATTGGTACAATAATGCATACGAATCTTAGCTAGAATCTGCAATTGAAATTAAGTCTTTAACTTATATGCTTCAAGAATTATAGGGCACATTCTGCTATGTATAATATCCTATCCATTTCAATGGGACGACCAGATGGCCGCAAATTGAAAATCGCGTCGTATGAATTCATATTGCGTTGTATGTACCTTACGTGTAAGCCACTTGCATTTAAAATGACACAATGTAGTAGGGTATGCTATAGAATGTGTTGCAGTTGAAAATCAAGCTCTATCTAGTATGGATCATGACTGATGACACAATATACGTGACTCATTTTGCAAAAAATGGAGGCAAATTTTATAAAACATGCGTTTAATCACTGAATGATTCTCACCACTTCTAAGCATGGCACAGGCATGACAATGACCACAGGGCAGTGGCATGATGGTAACTGTATGCTGCACTCAGAATTATGGATCCAGATTGTATGGTTTTAGAATTTTGGGCCACAACGTAAGGCATATTTTTTCACACATGTGACGTTATTGAAAAACATCATACATTCAACTTCACATTTTGTAGCCAAAAGCATAAAGTGTTCTTCAACACACATGAAAGTGAAAAATAAAAACTTTTCCTGAAGATTACACTTGATTTGTACCTTGTCCCTATAAGCCACAAATATGAGACTTTGGGTGTGAATAATCTCCCTTGCTCCTGCCATTGGAAAGTTGCAATTTGCAATTAACCAGTGGAAGGTCCTGTTCTTAAGGGATGTAGAATGTTCCTCTTGATCCTTCCTTAGTTTTGTTACATTAACTAGGACCAGCACATACGCCCCGCATTCAGGTGGTAAGCTGATGCGGGGAGGTATCTGTCTCCCATTAATTGCCATATTTCGATCGGGCTGGGCCCCTAACGCGTTCTGAGCGTTATTATTATTAGTTGGTCTAATTTGGGTCTCCTTGCTTTTATCAACATTTTGCACCTTGCCTTCCTGTGTGGCGTCCTTAATCGTGTTATGAATTGCAGTGGTTTTTGTTAATGGTTGATTGGCAGCTATTCCTTTGCCAGGCACTTGTGGGGTTTTGGGCTTTGTAGTTAAGATTGTGACAGTGGGATTCTTAGCTTTAGTGCATGTAGATTTAGAATAGCTCGGTTTGAGTCCCAGCGTTACAGCAGAACCCTAACTGGCGATATTTGTAATGGGAGAACTCAATTCAGCTAGTTTTTCAATTCGGGTAAGTCTAGATTCTATCGGGGACAAATAGATGCTAAGTAGTTCGCCCATTCTTTCCAGAAGTTGGTCATAAGCTGCAAGATTATCCCCTTTAGCCGTCGGGATCCAATGTGACTCCTCACTTTCTATGTCTATAGGTGCATTTGTCTCATCTACATTTGGGTTTGGATTGGTATCCTTCCTATGCTTTCGCTTAGGCATGCTATGCTTTATTACCTTAGGCTTGCTCAACTGTCTTGTGTGTGTTTTATGTTTCCGTATAGCACCCTCCCGCCTACCCCTTAATTGCCTTGTGCTAGCTTCGACTACCTCATCTGGTGTGTGCTTGATGAGCAGTTCTGGGGTCCTTTCTAGTTCCATGCTAGACTCTAGATCCGAATCTATCAAGGGATTAGATGCTGATAAGTTGACCTCATTCGGTATGCTGTGAATTTCGGCGTGGACATCAATTATAGGACCAGTATTGATGTTTCTAGCCTGAACTGGAGTTCTATCTGATGCAATAAGTCCAAGGGATGAGCGTTTTGCTAGGGCTAGGTCTTGTGAAACCCTGCGCTCCAAGAGTGTAATTTCCTGGTTTATAGCATCATTGGCCCTAGTTATGAAGTTATCTATTGGGCCTATCAGTGGAGCCCCACGTGCTGCCGTTTTACTTCTACTACCTCTGGTAGTCATAATATTAGATAAGAAGTATATATTTTGTCACAGCCTAGCTTGTGCACAAAATCTACGGGGTGAGGATGCAGGGAAGCAGCAAATAAGGTGCTAAGGGGTGGGATTGGATCGATCAACACCCGACACACTTCTACTATACAGTTCAATTCCCAGCAGAGGCGTTATAATAGTCTTAATCCCTCCCCCTGCTGAATAGAGGTAGTAACAGTTAAACAGATAAATGCCTCGTAATACAACTGCGGTTAACAAATGCAAAAAATAAAAGAACAACCCGGTGCAAAATCAGGCTCTACAAGTGCAATACAGTAAGTATAGCTCACGCATTAGTAGCATTCAGTTTTATATGAGGAGATGCAAAGAGCCATGCAGTAAAGTTCACTTGGGAGGGAGCGATGTTCATAGGTCCTCATAAGGCCCAAAAATTCCCTCAAATGATGAATTAGAGGGTATAACTGCCCAACAAAGAACCCAAATACACTGCTCAGTCAGTTTGTAGCTATGATGACGTTCCTTATGACAGTTAACAAAGTCAATGTTAGGGGGGTCTCCTTGACCGGACTCCTTGACCTCTGAGGGCCTCAGAGGGCCCGCCCTTTGCCCGGGCTTAGCCCCGGGCGCTCCCCCGCGCGTCCCGCTCCGCGGTAGAAACGAGTGAGTTATAAGAGCATGTGATGGAAGCGGGGCTAGCAGGGGGCGCAGGCCGGGTCACTCAGGCCACGCAGGGACTCCTGGGTCAGTGAGTCCCTGCAGCGCTCAACCCCTGCAGCAGCTGTTCTTCTCCATGCCACAACCGGGGGTCCTTACGGGAATCCAAACGCCGCGAAGCGGCACCCACGAAGCGGGTGTAGCAAGGCACTGAGGAAGAGGGAAACTCCAACACCCTCCAACAAAATCACGGCGTTCACAGGTAGGCAACCCTTTTCGGCCCTTGCAATGTGCTGTACATTATGGACGAAATACCATATTTAATATACATATCCCTATTAGGCGTCCCCTCCGGGAGGGCAGGTTGTGCTTCATCAATTCTCAAATTGGTACCACTACAAAAGCATCACATCTTACGAAGTGTGCTGGAAACAGGCATGCTGAAAATAGTGCAAAATATGCAGTATTATAAAAAAGTAGCACTTAAAGTACTCTCCGTACGTTGCGCCGTTCAAATATTCTTAGGAGCAGAGAAAAATCTCCTCATTACCTGCCTATATGTGTTGCAACACATATATAATTTTCATAATCATAGGACTAACTCAATATTTGGCCAATACATATAAAAAATGCCACAGTAAGTGTTTTCTAAAACTACCTTACCAATCCAAGGCATCAATCTTAGAACAAGTGCCGCAAAACTGCTCTTACCAATCAAATGGTGTCCAGGTTCATACTGCCAAGTTCACAAATCGACCAAACGGTCACTGCACGGCGAATCAACAGAAGAGATCTCAGTCGAGGACCGACGCCACCTGGATGGTTAGATCAGAAAGAAAGGGAAAACGCAGTGGATGCCAAGACTCAGGTCTCCTCCGGCAGTGATCACGTCCAAAGCGAGATTCCAACCCTTCGTATCGACCAGTCTTTCAGGCATCCGAGTCGCCGATGAGCCCCACGTTGGACGCGCCAATTTGTAGTAGCAAGCCCCAGCCAGGCCTACTAGTGCAAGGGATTCGCCCTTTTCTGCTCAGAGTCCTTAGACCAATAGTAAGAAGTTGGCACAGAAACTGGAATAGAAAAGACAGAGTTTATTAAACCTCATGAGGTGGAACTACATTCACACAACACCCTTCAGTATAGTATGAGGTAGCAGACTGACTGGAAGGAGCTGGGTCCTTTTATACCCACACAGGGTCTCAAAAGCAGGCGGTACAAGTGCAAGCTGCTGTTCTTAGGCACATACAAGGTCATACAGAAAATGCACGGTTGCACAGCTAACAGTTAGCTAGTTGAAATAAAAACACATTCTGACAGTTACATGCTAGGGACAGCTGCATGCTCAACTGAGCATGCGTGGAGTGGCAGAAGCTAAATATAATCTGTCTCCACTGGTGCAACGCCTCAAGTCTAGGTAGCCTGACCTTTGACCAATCCAAGAAAAAAAAGGTGTTTTTTTCCCTGGGCCCCTCCCCCAAACAAAAACACATTGACCTGAAGCCTAAGTGTATTCTGAGTCATAAAAAGTTTATTAGATGAAAAAATATTGTACGGGCACTTTTTTGCACAAAAAGTCACTTTTTGGCACTTTTTTGAGAGAAATAAAATAGTTCGCAGATTTTTTTTAAATCGACCGAATTAAAAAAAAAATGCTCTTGTTGGATGGCTTTGGACATAAGGCCGCATAAACAAAAGGAATTTTTCAAATATCTGTTTTTCTCACTTTTTTTATTGCTGTTTGAAATTTCTGACTTGACTTTTTGCATCATTGGTGATGCATGTGTTTAACATTGAGCTTGGGAAAATTGAAAAAAAATAGACTTTGGGGATTGTTTACTAGGGCAAGTGATACATCAAATTAAGACTCATATTAAACTGAACCTCAAGCTGAAAAAAAACCAAAATAGCATTTACGATCACTTTTTATAAGCGACTTTAACAATTGTTTTTTTAGCTATATTAAAAAACAAGGTAACGCCGTAAATTTTAGAAAAGAGATTTTTTCAAAGTAAAACATAGGTGTGACCTGCCTTCACATTAGGCTTCATAAACAAAAGAAAAAACATCTCTATGTGTTATATTCACTTTTTAATAACACATTTTCGTTTTAGTCACAAGCAAAAAGCAGCATTGGTGATGCATGTGTTTTTCAATGGGGTTTTTTAAAGTCTACCAAAATACGGTTTACCAATACATTTTCATTATTTTCTCTTTGGTATCTCATTATGCACATGTTAATAAACAGGTTCATGCATTATTAGCTAAATAGCATAAAAACACACTGAATTATTAACAATAATCTTTGAGATTTGGGTGACCAGATGGCCGGAAATCGAAAATCGCCTCGTATGGATTCAACTTCCATTTCGTGCACTTTCTATGTGGGCCACATGCATAAGAATTGGTACAATAATGCATACGAATCTTAGCTAGAATCTGCAATTGAAATTAAGTCTTTAACTTATATGCTTCAAGAATTATAGGGCACATTCTGCTATGTATAATATCCTATCCATTTCAATGGGACGACCAGATGGCCGCAAATTGAAAATCGCGTCGTATGGATTCATATTGCGTTGTATGTACCTTACGTGTAAGCCACATGCATTTAAAATGACACAATGTAGTAGGGTATGCTATAGAATGTGTTGCAGTTGGAAATCAAGCTCTATCTAGTATGGATCATGACTGATGACACAATATACGTGACTCATTTTGCAAAAAATGGAGGCAAATTTTATAAAACATGCGTTTAATCACTGAATGATTCTCACCACTTCTAAGCATGGCACAGGCATGACAATGACCACAGGGCAGTGGCATGATGGTAACTGTATGCTGCACTCAGAATTATGGATCCAGATTGTATGGTTTTAGAATTATGGGCCACAACGTAAGGCATATTTTTTCACACATGTGACGTTATTGAAAAACATCATACATTCAACTTCACATTTTGTAGCCAAAAGCATAAAGTGTTCTTCAACACACATGAAAGTGAAAAATAAAAACTTTTCCTGAAGATTACACTTGATTTGTACCTTGTCCCTATAAGCCACAAATATGAGAGTTACCACTATAAAGTGTAGATGTCTTAGCTACATACTGTGATTGAAATTAGGTCAGTACCTCATATGGTTCAAGATTTATAGTGCACCACATACTATGTAATATATCCTATCCATTTCAATGGGTGACCAGATGGCCGCAAATTAAAAATCGCCTCGTATGGATTCAAATTGCTTTGTATGCACCTTGTGTGTGAGCCACATGCATATAAAATGGCACACTGTAGTAGGCTATGTTATAGAATGTGTTGCAGTTGGAAATCAAGCTCTATCTAATATGGATCTTGACTGATGACATAACATACGTGACACATTTTGCAAAAGCTGGAGGATTTTTTTTAAAAATATGTGTTTAATCGCTGAAAGATTCACACCACTTTGAAGCTTTCCACATGCATGAAAATGAACACAGGACAGTGGCATCATGTTAGCTTAATGCTGCACTTCCAATTATGGATCCAGATTGTATGGTTTTAGAAGTATGGGACAAAATGTAAGGCATACTTTTTCGTACATGCGACGGTATTGAAAAACGGCATACATTCAACCTCAAATTTTGACAACTTTACAATACGCCACACACATAATAATTCACATGGGTAAGATGCACATCACTAGGAACAAAGTGCTGTTTAAATTATGTCTCTATAATGTACAGACTATGAATTATAGCCAAAATTATAAAGTGTTCTACAACACACATGAAAGTGAAAAATAAAAACTTACCTGAAGGTTACACTTGATTTGTACCTTGTCCCTATAAGCCACAACCATGAGAGTTACCACTATGAATTGTAAATGTCTTAGCTACATACTGCAATTGAAATTAAGTCAGTACATCATATGCTTCAAGAAATAGAGTGCACTACATCCTCTGTAGTATATCCTATCCATTTCAAAGGGTGACCAGATGGCCGCAAATTAAAAATTGCCTCGTATGGATTCAAATTGCTTTGTATGACTGTTTTCAGGTCCCTGTAGCCACCAGGACCCCATAATATATCTCCGATGATATAACAAGAGTGGCTAGGGTTCATTTCCAGCCTCCAGGTACATGTCTGACTCCTATTTGTGACATTTCGAGGTGTTTGGGATCAAACTCATTTTTCCCAATATAGGCCATAGAGCTCAGAGTCACATCACATTGAGCTCAGAGTCACATCAAATTTCTAGTTCTGGACCTAAGGACCCCTTAGTATACCTCAGATGACATACCAGGAGTGTCTAAGACCCATTTCTGGCCTCCAGGGATGACTTTTTGAAGTTTTGGGGTTTAAGGGGGCATAGTCACTTCTTCCATCCAGGCTACGTTGCTCAAAATCGGGTACGATGTCAGGTTCTTCCCTTGGCTGGAAGCTGAAAAAAAAACTTCAGATAATAGCAAAGGTAAATAGATCAAATGAAAGCATCAGATCTGAGCTTTCTAACAAGTATATTTAGGTCATGGGTACTCACAAAGTGACTGTGATATCCATTCTGAGCTATTTGGAATTTAGCAAATCTTGTCAAAAAAACTTTTTTTGACGATTTTTGCTAATTTTCGGTATCAACCCTCATTACTGTTTTCGGGTCCCTGTAGCCACCAGGACCCCATAATATATCTCAGATGATATAACAAGAGTGGCTAGGGCTCATTTCCAGCCTCCAGGTACATGTCTGACTCCTATTTGTGACATTTCGAGGTGTTTGGGGTCAAACTCATTTTTTCCATTATAGGCCATATAGCTCAGAGTCACATCACATTGAGCTCAGAGTCACATCAAATTTCTAGTTCTGGACCTAAGGACCCCTTAGTATACCTCAGATGACATACCAGGAGTGTCTAAGACCCATTTCTGGCCTCCAGGGATGACTTTTTGAAGTTTTGGGG
Source organism: Lissotriton helveticus (assembly GCF_964261635.1). Lineage (NCBI taxonomy): Eukaryota > Metazoa > Chordata > Amphibia > Caudata > Salamandridae > Lissotriton > Lissotriton helveticus. The sequence goes on along the minus strand of NC_136058.1, from coordinate 418,082,680 downwards.
TTTAAGGGGGCAAAGTCACTTCTTCCATCCAGCCGCAGGTGCTCAAAATCGGGTACAATGTCAGGTTTTTCCCATGGCTGGAAGCTGAAAAAAAAACTTCAGATAATAGCAAAGGTAGATAGATCAAATGAAAGCATCAGATCTGAGCTTTCTAACAAGTATATTTAGGTCCTGGGTACTCACAAAGTGACTGTGATATCCATTCTGAGCTATTTGGAAAATTAGCAAATCTTGTCAAAAAAACTTTTTTTGACGATTTTTGCTAATTTTCGGTATCAACCCTCATGACTGTTTTCAGGTCCCTGTAGCCACCAGGACCCCATAATATATCTCAGATTATATAACAAGAGTGGCTAGGGCTCATTTCCTGCCTCCAGGTACATGTCTGACTCCTATTTGTGACATTTTGAGGTGTTTGGTGTCAAATTCATTTTTTTCCATTATAGCTCCTAGATATCAGAGTCACATCAGATTTCTAGTTCTGGACCCAAGAAGACCATAGTATACCTCAGAAGACATACCAAGAGTGTCTAAGACCCATTTCTGGCCTCCAGGGGTGACTTTTTGAAGTGTTTGGGTTTAAGGGGGCAAAGTGACTTTTTCCACCCAGCCCAATGTTCTCAAAATCGGGTACGATATCAGGTGTTTCCCTTGGCTGGTAGCGGAAAAAAAACTTTATATAATATCAAAGTTATATATATCACATGAAAGCATCAGAGCTGACCTTTCTAACAAGTGTATTCATATCTTGCGCACTCAAACAGTGTCTCTGATATCCATTCTGAGCTATTTGGAAAATTAGCAAATCTTGTCAAAAAAAATTTTTGGACGATTTTTGCTAATTTTCAGTATCAACCCACCTGACTGTTTTTGGGTCCCTGTGGCCACCAGGACCCTATATTATTTCTCAGGTGATATAGCAAGAGTGTCTAGGGCTCATTTCCAGGCTCCAGGTACATGTCTGAGTACTATTTCAGACATTTTGAGGTGTTTGGTGTCAAATTCATTTTTTCCATTATAGGCCCTAGATATCAGAGTCACATCACATTTCTAGTTCTGGACCCAAGAACACCATAGTATACCTCAGATGACATACCAAGAGTGTCTAAGACCCATTTCTGGCCTCCAGGGGTGACTTTTTGAAGTTTTTGGGTTTAAGGGGGCAAAGTCACTTTTTCCACCCGAGGTCGTGGAACTCGGAATGGTGTAAAAGTTTGGCTTGAGTGCCTTCCCATGGAGGTCAAAAATGTTATTGCATCAAAATCATTTAAAAACTATATAGGTGTAATTGTAGTGCCCTGAATGCTATATGGCTGCATTTGCACCGTTCTAGGTATTTACAAAATGAATTTCTAACACTTTTGAAGTCTCCATGAAGTGAAAAATGACTAAGTCCAAAAACTTCACTGGTGCATCAAAGTGGTCAAAAAAGGTCAACATTGGGTTAAAATTAACAAAACATAGTGCTGCAGTGGTCCAATAGCAGGCTAAAGACATAATGAATGACACAGAATGAACAGTTTTAATAAACACTTTGAAAATTCGATTTTCAATTTCAGGGGGACAAGGTCATGGAAGTCATGGAACTCCGAGCTGGGTAAAAGTTCAGCTTAAGGGCCCTCCCCATGGAGGTCATCAATTGTATTACATCAAAATCTTTTAAAAACTATATAGGTGTAATTGCAGTGTCCTGAATGCTATGTAACTGCATTTGCACTGTTCTGTGTGCCTCCAAAATGAATTTCTAACACTTTTGAAGTCTCCATGAAGTGAAAAATTACGAAGTACAAAGACATCATTGGTGCATGAAAGTGTTTAAAAACGGTCACAAATGCATAAAAATGAAAAAAACTAAGTGCTACACTGGCCCAATAGCAAGCTAAACACACAATGAATGACCCAGAATGAATATATTTACAAATTACTTGGAAAATGCTATTTTAAATTTCAGGGGGACGAGGTCACAGAAGTCATGGAACTCCGAGCGGGGTAAAAGTTCAAACTTTCCACCCCTCATCGAGGTCAAAATTTTTAATTCATCAAAATCATTTAAAAACTATATAGGTGTGATGGCAGTGTCTTGGATACATCCCACATGAATTTTAAACACATATTGGAGTGGAGTGTCCTGGTTGCTATATAGGTGCATTTGCACTGTCCTGTGTGCCTCCAAAGTGACTTTCTAACACTAAACACTAAAGTCTGAGAAGCTGCACCAGTCAGGGAGGCTTGACTCTTGTTGCACCAGTGCTGCTTCGGCTGCACCAGTGCTGCTTCGGCTGCACTGGTGCAGCTTCTCAGACTTGAGGCGTTGCACCAGTGCAGCATAGAAAAGAAACTTTTTAATAAAAGGATTTAAAACTAATTCAAGATATACATTATCTAAGGAATGTTATAAAAACTCAGATATGGAGAATATTTTTCATTTTCGTCCATTTTTGACCGTTTTGGAGCACTTTGAAGCACTGATGCAGCTTTGGGATTTTTATGGTTATTTTGATCAGAGATGCTCCTAATGTGTTTAAAATTCATGTGGGATGTATCCAAGACACTGCCATCACACCTATATAGTTTTTAAATGATTTTGATGTATTAAAATTTTGACCTCCATAAGGGGGGAAAGGTTGAACTTTTACCCCGCTCGGAGTTCCATGACTTTCGTGACCTTGTCCCCCTGAAATTTAAAATTGCATTTTCAAAGTAATGTGTACAACTATTCATTCTGTGTCATTCATTGTGTGTTTAGCATGCTATTGAGCCACTGTAGCACTTGTTTTTTTTCGTTTTTATGCATTTTTGACCGTTTTTGAACACTTTGATGCTCCAAATGGTCTTTGGACTTAGTCACTTTTTGCTTCATGGAGACTTCAAAAGTGTTAGAAAGTCACTTTGGAGGCACACAGGACAGTGCAAATGCACCTATATAGCAACCAGGACACTCCAATCACACCTATATAGTTTTTAAATGATTTTGATGAATTAAAAATGTTGACCTCGATGAGGGGTGGAAAGTTTGAACTTTTACCCCGCTCGGAGTTCCATGACTTCTGTGACCTCGTCCCCCTGAAATTTAAAATAGCATTTTCCAAGTAATTTGTAAATATATTCATTCTGGGTCATTCATTGTGTGTTTAGCTTGCTATTGGGCCAGTGTAGCACTTAGTTTTTTTCATTTTTATGCATTTGTGACCGTTTTTAAACACTTTCATGCACCAATGATGTCTTTGTACTTCGTCATTTTTCACTTCATGGAGACTTCCAAAGTGTTAGAAATTCATTTTGGAGGCACACAGAACAGTGCAAATGCAGTTACATAGCATTCAGGACACTGCAATTACACCTATATAGTTTTTAAAAGATTTTGATGTAATACAATTGATGACCTCCATGGGGAGGGCCCTTAAGCTGAACTTTTACCCAGCTCTGAGTTCCATGACTTCCATGACCTTGTCCCCCTGAAATTGAAAATCGAATTTTCAAAGTGTTTATTAAAACTGTTCATTCTGTGTCATTCATTATGTCTTTAGCCTGCTATTGGACCACTGCAGCACTATGTTTTGTTAATTTTAACCCAATGTTGACCTTTTTTGACCACTTTGATGCACCAGTGAAGTTTTTGGACTTAGTCATTTTTCACTTCATGGAGACTTCAAAAGTGTTAGAAATTCATTTTGTAAATACCTAGAATGGTGCAAATGCAACCATATAGCATTCAGGGCACTACAATTACACCTATATAGTTTTTAAATGATTTTGATGCAATAACATTTTTGACCTCCATGGGGAGGGCACTCAAGCCAAACTTTTACCCCATTCCGAGTTCCACGACCTCGGGTGGAAAAAGTGACTTTGCCCCCTTAAACCCAAAAACTTCAAAAAGTCACCCCTGGAGGCCAGAAATGGGTCTTAGACACTCTTGGTATGTCATCTGAGGTATACTATGGTGTTCTTGGGTCCAGAACTAGAAATGTGATGTGACTCTGATATCTAGGGCCTATAATGAAAAAAATGAATTTGACACCAAACACCTCAAAATGTCTGAAATAGTACTCAGACATGTACCTGGAGCCTGGAAATGAGCCCTAGACACTCTTGCTATATCATCTGAGAAATAATATAGGGTCCTGGTGGCCACAGGGACCCAAAAACAGTCAGGTGGGTTGATACTGAAAATTAGCAAAAATCGTCCAAAAATTTTTTTTGACAAGATTTGCTAATTTTCCAAATAGCTCAGAATGGATATCAGAGACACTGTTTGAGTGCGCAAGATATGAATACACTTGTTAGAAAGGTCAGCTCTGATGCTTTCATGTGATATATATAACTTTGATATTATATAAAGTTTTTTTTCCGCTACTAGCCAAGGGAAACACCTGATATCGTACCCGATTTTGAGAACATTGGGCTGGGTGGAAAAAGTCACTTTGCCCCCTTAAACCCCAAAACTTCAAAAAGTCACCCCTGGAGGCCAGAAATGGGTCTTAGACACTCTTGGTATGTCATCTGAGGTATACTATGGTCTTCTTGGGTCCAGAACTAGAAATCTGATGTGTCTCTGATATCTAGGAGCTATAATGGAAAAAAATGAATTTGACACCAAACACCTCAAAATGTCACAAATAGGAGTCAGACATGTACCTGGAGGCAGGAAATGAGCCCTAGCCACTCTTGTTATATAATCTGAGATATATTATGGGGTCCTGGTGGCTACAGGGACCTGAAAACAGTCATGAGGGTTGATACCGAAAATTAGCAAAAATCGTCAAAAAAAGTTTTTTTGACAAGATTTGCTAATTTTTCAAATAGCTCAGAATGGATATCACAGTCACTTTGTGAGTACCCAGGACCTAAATATACTTGTTAGAAAGCTCAGATCTGATGCTTTCATTTGATCTATCTACCTTTGCTATTATCTGAAGTTTTTTTTTCAGCTTCCAGCCATGGGAAAAACCTGACATTGTACCCGATTTTGAGCACCTGCGGCTGGATGGAAGAAGTGACTTTGCCCCCTTAAACCCCAAAACTTCAAAAAATCATCCCTGGAGGCCAGAAATGGGTCTTAGACACTCCTGGTATGTCATCTGAGGTATACTAAGGGGTCCTTAGGTCCAGAACTAGAAATTTGATGTGACTCTGAGCTCAATGTGATGTGACTCTGAGCTATATGGCCTATAATGGAAAAAATGAGTTTGACCCCAAACACCTCGAAATGTCACAAATAGGAGTCAGACATGTACCTGGAGGCTGGAAATGAGCCCTAGCCACTCTTGTTATATCATCTGAGATATATTATGGGGTCCTGGTGGCTACAGGGACCCGAAAACAGTCATGAGGGTTGATACCGAAAATTAGCAAAAATCGTCAAAAAAAGTTTTTTTGACAAGATTTGCTAAATTCCAAATAGCTCAGAATGGATATCACAGTCACTTTGTGAGTACCCATGACCTAAATATACTTGTTAGAAAGCTCAGATCTGATGCTTTCATTTGATCTATCTACCTTTGCTATTATCTGAAGTTTTTTTTTCAGCTTCCAGCCAAGGGAAGAACCTGACATCGTACCCGATTTTGAGCAACGTAGCCTGGATGGAAGAAGTGACTATGCCCCCTTAAACCCCAAAACTTCAAAAAGTCATCCCTGGAGGCCAGAAATGGGTCTTAGACACTCCTGGTATGTCATCTGAGGTATACTAAGGGGTCCTTAGGTCCAGAACTAGAAATTTGATGTGACTCTGAGCTCAATGTGATGTGACTCTGAGCTCTATGGCCTATATTGGGAAAAATGAGTTTGATCCCAAACACCTCGAAATGTCACAAATAGGAGTCAGACATGTACCTGGAGGCTGGAAATGAACCCTAGCCACTCTTGTTATATCATCGGAGATATATTATGGGGTCCTGGTGGCTACAGGGACCTGAAAACAGTCATACAAAGCAATTTGAATCCATACGAGGCAATTTTTAATTTGCGGCCATCTGGTCACCCTTTGAAATGGATAGGATATACTACAGAGGATGTAGTGCACTCTATTTCTTGAAGCATATGATGTACTGCCTTAATTTCAATTGCAGTATGTAGCTAAGACATTTACAATTCATAGTGGTAACTCTCATGGTTGTGGCTTATAGGGACAAGGTACAAATCAAGTGTAACCTTCAGGTAAGTTTTTATTTTTCACTTTCATGTGTGTTGTAGAACACTTTATAATTTTGGCTATAATTCATAGTCTGTACATTATAGAGACATAATTTAAACAGCACTTTGTTCCTAGTGATGTGCATCTTACCCATGTGAATTATTATGTGTGTGGCGTATTGTAAAGTTGTCAAAATTTGAGGTTGAATGTATGACGTTTTTCAATACCGTCGCATGTACGAAAAAGTATGCCTTACATTTTGTCCCATACTTCTAAAACCATACAATCTGGATCCATAATTGGAAGTGCAGCATTAAGCTAACATGATGCCACTGTCCTGTGTTCATTTTCATGCATGTGGAAAGCTTCAAAGTGGTGTGAATCTTTCAGCGATTAAACACATATTTTTAAAAAAAATCCTCCAGCTTTTGCAAAATGTGTCACGTATGTTATGTCATCAGTCAAGATCCATATTAGATAGAGCTTGATTTCCAACTGCAACACATTCTATAACATAGCCTACTACAGTGTGCCATTTTATATGCATGTGGCTCACACACAAGGTGCATACAAAGCAATTTGAATCCATACGAGGCGATTTTTAATTTGCGGCCATCTGGTCACCCATTGAAATGGATAGGATATATTACATAGTATGTGGTGCACTATAAATCTTGAACCATATGAGGTACTGACCTAATTTCAATCACAGTATGTAGCTAAGACATCTACACTTTATAGTGGTAACTCTCATATTTGTGGCTTATAGGGACAAGGTACAAATCAAGTGTAATCTTCAGGAAAAGTTTTTATTTTTCACTTTCATGTGTGTTGAAGAACACTTTATGCTTTTGGCTACAAAATGTGAAGTTGAATGTATGATGTTTTTCAATAACGTCACATGTGTGAAAAAATATGCCTTACGTTGTGGCCCATAATTCTAAAACCATACAATCTGGATCCATAATTCTGAGTGCAGCATACAGTTACCATCATGCCACTGCCCTGTGGTCATTGTCATGCCTGTGCCATGCTTAGAAGTGGTGAGAATCATTCAGTGATTAAACGCATGTTTTATAAAATTTGCCTCCATTTTTTGCAAAATGAGTCACGTATATTGTGTCATCAGTCATGATCCATACTAGATAGAGCTTGATTTCCAACTGCAACACATTCTATAGCATACCCCACTACATTGTGTCATTTTAAATGCATGTGGCTTACACGTAAGGTACATACAACGCAATATGAATCCATACGACGCGATTTTCAATTTGCGGCCATCTGGTCGTCCCATTGAAATGGATAGGATATTATACATAGCAGAATGTGCCCTATAATTCTTGAAGCATATAAGTTAAAGACTTAATTTCAATTGCAGATTCTAGCTAAGATTCGTATGCATTATTGTACCAATTCTTATGCATGTGGCCCACATAGAAAGTGCACGAAATGGAAGTTGAATCCATACGAGGCGATTTTCGATTTCCGGCCATCTGGTCACCCAAATCTCAAAGATTATTGTTCATAATTCAGTGTGTTTTTATGCTATTTAGCTAATAATGCATGAACCTGTTTATTAACATGTGCATAATGAGATACCAAAGAGAAAATAATGAAAATGTATTGGTAAACCGTATTTTGGTAGACTTTAAAAAACCCCATTGAAAAACACATGCATCACCAATGCTGCTTTTTGCTTGTGCCTAAAACGAAAATGTGTTATTAAAAAGTGAATATAACACATAGAGATGTTTTTTCTTTTGTTTATGAAGCCTAATGTGAAGGCAGGTCACACCTATGTTTTACTTTGAAAAAATCTCTTTTCTAAAATTTACGGCGTTACCTTGTTTTTTAATATAGCTAAAAAAACAATTGTTAAAGTCGCTTATAAAAAGTGATCGTAAATGCTATTTTGGTTTTTTTTCAGCTTGAGGTTCAGTTTAATATGAGTCTTAATTTGATGTATCACTTGCCCTAGTAAACAATCCCCAAAGTCTATTTTTTTTCAATTTTCCCAAGCTCAATGTTAAACACATGCATCACCAATGATGCAAAAAGTCAAGTCAGAAATTTCAAACAGCAATAAAAAAGTGAGAAAAACAGATATTTGAAAAATTCCTTTTGTTTATGCGGCCTTATGTCCAAAGCCATCCAACAAGAGCATTTTTTTTTTAATTCGGTCGATTTAAAAAAAAATCTGCGAACTATTTTATTTCTCTCAAAAAAGTGCCAAAAAGTGACTTTTTGTGCAAAAAAGTGCCCGTACAATATTTTTTCATCTAATAAACTTTTTATGACTCAGAATACACTTAGGCTTCAGGTCAATGTGTTTTCGTTTGGGGGAGGGGCCCAGGGAAAAAAACACCTTTTTTTTTCTTGGATTGGTCAAAGGTCAGGCTACCTAGACTTGAGGCGTTGCACCAGTGGAGACAGATTATATTTAGCTTCTGCCACTCCACGCATGCTCAGTTGAGCATGCAGCTGTCCCTAGCATGTAACTGTCAGAATGTGTTTTTATTTCAACTAGCTAACTGTTAGCTGTGCAACCGTGCATTTTCTGTATGACCTTGTATGTGCCTAAGAACAGCAGCTTGCACTTGTACCGCCTGCTTTTGAGACCCTGTGTGGGTATAAAAGGACCCAGCTCCTTCCAGTCAGTCTGCTACCTCATACTATACTGAAGGGTGTTGTGTGAATGTAGTTCCACCTCATGAGGTTTAATAAACTCTGTCTTTTCTATTCCAGTTTCTGTGCCAACTTCTTACTATTGGTCTAAGGACTCTGAGCAGAAAAGGGCGAATCCCTTGCACTAGTAGGCCTGGCTGGGGCTTGCTACTACAAATTGGCGCGTCCAACGTGGGGCTCATCGGCGACTCGGATGCCTGAAAGACTGGTCGATACGAAGGGTTGGAATCTCGCTTTGGACGTGATCACTGCCGGAGGAGACCAGAGTCTTGGCATCCACTGCGTTTTCCCTTTCTTTCTGATCTAACCATCCAGGTGGCGTCGGTCCTCGACTGAGATCTCTTCTGTTGATTCGCCGTGCAGTGACCGTTTGGTTGATTTGTGAACTTGGCAGTATGAACCTGGACACCATTTGATTGGTAAGAGCAGTTTTGCGGCACTTGTTCTAAGATTGATGCCTTGGATTGGTAAGGTAGTTTTAGAAAACACTTACTGTGGCATTTTTTATATGTATTGGCCAAATATTGAGTTAGTCCTATGATTATGAAAATTATATATGTGTTGCAACACATATAGGCAGGTAATGAGGAGATTTTTCTCTGCTCCTAAGAATATTTGAACGGCGCAACGTACGAAGAGTACTTTAAGTGCTACTTTTTTATAATACTGCATATTTTGCACTATTTTCAGCATGCCTGTTTCCAGCACACTTCGTAAGATGTGATGCTTTTGTAGTGGTACCAATTTGAGAATTGATGAAGCACAACCTGCCCTCCCGGAGGGGACGCCTAATAGGGATATGTATATTAAATATGGTATTTTGTCCATAATGTACAGCACATTGCAAGGGCCGAAAAGGGTTGCCTACCTGTGAACGCCGTGATTTTGTTGGAGGGTGTTGGAGTTTCCCTCTTCCTCAGTGCCTTGCTACACCCGCTTCGTGGGTGCCGCTTCGCGGCGTTTGGATTCCCGTAAGGACCCCCGGTTGTGGCATGGAGAAGAACAGCTGCTGCAGGGGTTGAGCGCTGCAGGGACTCACTGACCCAGGAGTCCCTGCGTGGCCTGAGTGACCCGGCCTGCGCCCCCTGCTAGCCCCGCTTCCATCACATGCTCTTATAACTCACTCGTTTCTACCGCGGAGCGGGACGCGCGGGGGAGCGCCCGGGGCTAAGCCCGGGCAAAGGGCGGGCCCTCTGAGGCCCTCAGAGGTCAAGGAGTCCGGTCAAGGAGACCCCCCTAACATTGACTTTGTTAACTGTCATAAGGAACGTCATCATAGCTACAAACTGACTGAGCAGTGTATTTGGGTTCTTTGTTGGGCAGTTATACCCTCTAATTCATCATTTGAGGGAATTTTTGGGCCTTATGAGGACCTATGAACATCGCTCCCTCCCAAGTGAACTTTACTGCATGGCTCTTTGCATCTCCTCATATAAAACTGAATGCTACTAATGCGTGAGCTATACTTACTGTATTGCACTTGTAGAGCCTGATTTTGCACCGGGTTGTTCTTTTATTTTTTGCATTTGTTAACCGCAGTTGTATTACGAGGCATTTATCTGTTTAACTGTTACTACCTCTATTCAGCAGGGGGAGGGATTAAGACTATTATAACGCCTCTGCTGGGAATTGAACTGTATAGTAGAAGTGTGTCGGGTGTTGATCGATCCAATCCCACCCCTTAGCACCTTATTTGCTGCTTCCCTGCATCCTCACCCCGTAGATTTTGTGCACAAGCTAGGCTGTGACAAAATATATACTTCTTATCTAATATTATGACTACCAGAGGTAGTAGAAGTAAAACGGCAGCACGTGGGGCTCCACTGATAGGCCCAATAGCTAACTTCATAACTAGGGCCAATGATGCTATAAACCAGGAAATTACACTCTTGGAGCGAAGGGTTTCACAAGACCTAGCCCTAGCAAAACGCTCATCCCTTGGACTTATTGCATCAGATAGAACTCCAGTTCAGGCTAGAAACATCAATACTGGTCCTATAATTGATGTCCACGCCGAAATTCACAGCATACCGAATGAGGTCAACTTATCAGCATCTAATCCCTTGATAGATTCGGATCTAGAGTCTAGCATGGAACTAGAAAGGACCCCAGAACTGCTCATCAAGCACACACCAGATGAGGTAGTCGAAGCTAGCACAAGGCAATTAAGGGGTAGGCGGGAGGGTGCTATACGGAAACATAAAACACACACAAGACAGTTGAGCAAGCCTAAGGTAATAAAGCATAGCATGCCTAAGCGAAAGCATAGGAAGGATACCAATCCAAACCCAAATGTAGATGAGACAAATGCACCTATAGACATAGAAAGTGAGGAGTCACATTGGATCCCGACGGCTAAAGGGGATAATCTTGCAGCTTATGACCAACTTCTGGAAAGAATGGGCGAACTACTTAGCATCTATTTGTCCCCGATAGAATCTAGACTTACCCGAATTGAAAAACTAGCTGAATTGAGTTCTCCCATTACAAATATCGCCAGTTAGGGTTCTGCTGTAACGCTGGGACTCAAACCGAGCTATTCTAAATCTACATGCACTAAAGCTAAGAATCCCACTGTCACAATCTTAACTACAAAGCCCAAAACCCCACAAGTGCCTGGCAAAGGAATAGCTGCCAATCAACCATTAACAAAAACCACTGCAATTCATAACACGATTAAGGACGCCACACAGGAAGGCAAGGTGCAAAATGTTGATAAAAGCAAGGAGACCCAAATTAGACCAACTAATAATAATAACGCTCAGAACGCGTTAGGGGCCCAGCCCGATCGAAATATGGCAATTAATGGGAGACAGATACTTCCCCGCATCAGCTTACCACCTGAATGCGGGGCGTATGTGCTGGTCCTAGTTAATGTAACAAAACTAAGGAAGGATCAAGAGGAACATTCTACATCCCTTAAGAACAGGACCTTCCACTGGTTAATTGCAAATTGCAACTTTCCAATGGCAGGAGCAAGGGAGATTATTCACACCCAAAGTCTCATATTTGTGGCTTATAGGGACAAGGTACAAATCAAGTGTAATCTTCAGGAAAAGTTTTTATTTTTCACTTTCATGTGTGTTGAAGAACACTTTATGCTTTTGGCTACAAAATGTGAAGTTGAATGTATGATGTTTTTCAATAACGTCACATGTGTGAAAAAATATGCCTTACGTTGTGGCCCAAAATTCTAAAACCATACAATCTGGATCCATAATTCTGAGTGCAGCATACAGTTACCATCATGCCACTGCCCTGTGGTCATTGTCATGCCTGTGCCATGCTTAGAAGTGGTGAGAATCATTCAGTGATTAAACGCATGTTTTATAAAATTTGCCTCCATTTTTTGCAAAATGAGTCACGTATATTGTGTCATCAGTCATGATCCATACTAGATAGAGCTTGATTTCCAACTGCAACACATTCTATAGCATACCCTACTACATTGTGTCATTTTAAATGCAAGTGGCTTACACGTAAGGTACATACAACGCAATATGAATCCATACGACGCGATTTTCAATTTGCGGCCATCTGGTCGTCCCATTGAAATGGATAGGATATTATACATAGCAGAATGTGCCCTATAATTCTTGAAGCATATAAGTTAAAGACTTAATTTCAATTGCAGATTCTAGCTAAGATTCGTATGCATTATTGTACCAATTCTTATGCATGTGGCCCACATAGAAAGTGCACGAAATGGAAGTTGAATCCATACGACGCGATTTTCAATTTGCGGCCATCTGGTCGTCCCATTGAAATGGATAGGATATTATACATAGCAGAATGTGCCCTATAATTCTTGAAGCATATAAGTTAAAGACTTAATTTCAATTGCAGATTCTAGCTAAGATTCGTATGCATTATTGTACCAATTCTTATGCATGTGGCCCACATAGAAAGTGCACGAAATGGAAGTTGAATCCATACGAGGCGATTTTCGATTTCCGGCCATCTGGTCACCCAAATCTCAAAGATTATTGTTAATAATTCAGTGTGTTTTTATGCTATTTAGCTAATAATGCATGAACCTGTTTATTAACATGTGCATAATGAGATACCAAAGAGAAAATAATGAAAATGTATTGGTAAACCATATTTTGGTAGACTTTAAAAAACCCCATTGAAAAACACATGCATCACCAATGCTGCTTTTTGCTTGTGCCTAAAACAAAAATGTGTTATTAAAAAGTGAATATAACACATAGAGATGTTTTTTCTTTTGTTTATGAAGCCTAATGTGAAGGCAGGTCACACCTATGTTTTACTTTGAAAAAATCTCTTTTCTAAAATTTACGGCGTTACCTTGTTTTTTAATATAGCTAAAAAAACAATTGTTAAAGTCGCTTATAAAAAGTGATCGTAAATGCTATTTTGGTTTTTTTTTCAGCTTGAGGTTCAGTTTAATATGAGTCTTAATTTGATGTATCACTTGCCCTAGTAAACAATCCCCAAAGTCTATTTTTTTTCAATTTTCCCAAGCTCAATGTTAAACACATGCATCACCAATGATGCAAAAAGTCAAGTCAGAAATTTCAAACAGCAATAAAAAAGTGAGAAAAACAGATATTTGAAAAATTCCTTTTGTTTATGCGGCCTTATGTCCAAAGCCATCCAACAAGAGCATTTTTTTCTTTATTCGGTCGATTTAAAAAAAATCTGCGAACTATTTTATTTCTCTCAAAAAAGTGCCAAAAAGTGACTTTTTGTGCAAAAAAGTGCCCGTACAATATTTTTTCATCTAATAAACTTTTTATGACTCAGAATACACTTAGGCTTCAGGTCAATGTGTTTTCGTTTGGGGGAGGGGCCCAGGGAAAAAAACACCTTTTTTTTTCTCGGATTGGTCAAAGGTCAGGTCAGGGAGGCTTGACTCTTGTTGCACCAGTGCTGCTTCGGCTGCACCAGTGCTGCTTCGGCTGCACTGGTGCAGCTTCTCAGACTTGAGGCGTTGCACCAGTGCAGCATAGAAAAGAAACTTTTTAATAAAAGGATTTAAAACTAATTCAAGATATACATTATCTAAGGAATGTTATAAAAACTCAGATATGGAGAATATTTTTCATTTTCGTCCATTTTTGACCGTTTTGGAGCACTTTGAAGCACTGATGCAGCTTTGGGATTTTTATGGTTATTTTGATCAGAGATGCTCCTAATGTGTTTAAAATTCATGTGGGATGTATCCAAGACACTGCCATCACACCTATATAGTTTTTAAATGATTTTGATGTATTAAAATTTTGACCTCCATAAGGGGGGAAAGGTTGAACTTTTACCCCGCTCGGAGTTCCATGACTTTCGTGACCTTGTCCCCCTGAAATTTAAAATTGCATTTTCAAAGTAATGTGTACAACTATTCATTCTGTGTCATTCATTGTGTGTTTAGCATGCTATTGAGCCACTGTAGCACTTGTTTTTTTTCGTTTTTATGCATTTTTGACCGTTTTTGAACACTTTGATGCTCCAAATGGTCTTTGGACTTAGTCACTTTTTGCTTCATGGAGACTTCAAAAGTGTTAGAAAGTCACTTTGGAGGCACACAGGACAGTGCAAATGCACCTATATAGCAACCAGGACACTCCAATCACACCTATATAGTTTTTAAATGATTTTGATGAATTAAAAATTTTGACCTCGATGAGGGGTGGAAAGTTTGAACTTTTACCCCGCTCGGAGTTCCATGACTTCTGTGACCTCGTCCCCCTGAAATTTAAAATAGCATTTTCCAAGTAATTTGTAAATATATTCATTCTGGGTCATTCATTGTGTGTTTAGCTTGCTATTGGGCCAGTGTAGCACTTAGTTTTTTTCATTTTTATGCATTTGTGACCGTTTTTAAACACTTTCATGCACCAATGATGTCTTTGTACTTCGTCATTTTTCACTTCATGGAGACTTCAAAAGTGTTAGAAATTCATTTTGGAGGCACACAGAACAGTGCAAATGCAGTTACATAGCATTCAGGACACTGCAATTACACCTATATAGTTTTTAAAAGATTTTGATGTAATACAATTTTTGACCTCCATGGGGAGGGCCCTTAAGCTGAACTTTTACCCAGCTCGGAGTTCCATGACTTCCATGACCTTGTCCCCCTGAAATTGAAAATCGAATTTTCAAAGTGTTTAGTAAAACTGTTCATTCTGTGTCATTCATTATGTCTTTAGCCTGCTATTGGACCACTGCAGCACTATGTTTTGTTAATTTTAACCCAATGTTGACCTTTTTTGACCACTTTGATGCACCAGTGAAGTTTTTGGACTTAGTCATTTTTCACTTCATGGAGACTTCAAAAGTGTTAGAAATTCATTTTGTAAATACCTAGAACGGTGCAAATGCAGCCATATAGCATTCAGGGCACTACAATTACACCTATATAGTTTTTAAATGATTTTGATGCAATAACATTTTTGACCTCCATGGGGAGGGCACTCAAGCCAAACTTTTACCCCATTCCGAGTTCCACGACCTCGGGTGGAAAAAGTGACTTTGCCCCCTTAAACCCAAAAACTTCAAAAAGTCACCCCTGGAGGCCAGAAATGGGTCTTAGACACTCTTGGTATGTCATCTGAGGTATACTATGGTGTTCTTGGGTCCAGAACTAGAAATGTGATGTGACTCTGATATCTAGGGCCTATAATGGAAAAAATGAATTTGACACCAAACACCTCAAAATGTCTGAAATAGTACTCAGACATGTACCTGGAGGCTGGAAATGAGCCCTAGACACTCTTGCTATATCACCTGAGAAATAATATAGGGTCCTGGTGGCCACAGGGACCCAAAAACAGTCAGGTGGGTTGATACTGAAAATTAGCAAAAATCGTCCAAAAATTTTTTTGGACAAGATTTGCTAATTTTCCAAAAAGCTCAGAATGGATATCAGAGACACTGTTTGAGTGCGCAAGATATGAATACACTTGTTAGAAAGGTCAGCTCTGATGCTTTCATGTGATATATATAACTTTGATATTATATAAAGTTTTTCTTCCGCTACCAGCCAAGGGAAACAACTGATATCGTACCCGATTTTGAGAACATTGGGCTGGGTGGAAAAAGTCACTTTGCCCCCTTAAACCCAAAAACTTCAAAAAGTCACCCCTGGAGGCCAGAAATGGGTCTTAGACACTCTTGGTATGTCATCTGAGGTATACTATGGTCTTCTTGGGTCCAGAACTAGAAATCTGATGTGACTCTGATATCTAGGAGCTATAATGGAAAAAAATGAATTTGACACCAAACACCTCAAAATGTCACAAACAGGAGTCAGACATGTACCTGGAGGCTGGAAATGAGCCCTAGCCACTCTTGTTATATAATATGAGATATATTATGGGGTCCTGGTGGCTACTGGGACTTGAAAACAGTCATGAGGGTTGATACCGAAAATTAGCAAAAATCGTCAAAAAAAGTTTTTTTGACAAGATTTGCTAATTTTCCAAATAGCTCAGAATGGAAATCACAGTCACTTTGTGAGTACCCAGGACCTAAATATACTTGTTAGAAAGCTCAGATCTGATGCTTTCATTTGATCTATCTACCTTTGCTATTATCTGAAGTTTTTTTTCCAGCTTCCAGCCATGGGAAAAACCTGACATTGTACCCGATTTTGAGCACCTGCGGCTGGATGGAAGAAGTGACTTTGCCCCCTTAAACCCCAAAACTTCAAAAAGTCATCCCTGGAGGCCAGAAATGGGTCTTAGACACTCCTGGTATGTCATCTGAGGTATACTAAGGGGTCCTTAGGTCCAGAACTAGAAATTTGATGTGACTCTGAGCTCAATGTGATGTGACTCTGAGCTATATGGCCTATAATGGAAAAAATGAGTTTGACCCCAAACACCTCGAAATGTCACAAATAGGAGTCAGACATGTACCTGGAGGCTGGAAATGAGCCCTAGCCACTCTTGTTATATCATCTGAGATATATTATGGGGTCCTGGTGGCTACAGGGACCTGAAAACAGTCATGAGGGTTGATACCGAAAATTAGCAAAAATCGTCAAAAAAAGTTTTTTTGACAAGATTTGCTAATTTTCCAAATAGCTCAGAATGGATATCACAGTCACTTTGTGAGTACCCATGACCTAAATATACTTGTTAGAAAGCTCAGATCTGATGCTTTCATTTGATCTATCTACCTTTGCTATTATCTGAAGTTTTTTTTTCAGCTTCCAGCCAAGGGAAGAACCTGACATCGTACCCGATTTTGAGCAACGTAGCCTGGATGGAAGAAGTGACTATGCCCCCTTAAACCCCAAAACTTCAAAAATTCATCCCTGGAGGCCAGAAATGGGTCTTAGACACTCCTGGTATGTCATCTGAGGTATACTAAGGGGTCCTTAGGTCCAGAACTAGAAATTTGATGTGACTCTGAGCTCAATGTGATGTGACTCTGAGCTCTATGGCCTATATTGGGAAAAATGAGTTTGATCCCAAACACCTCGAAATGTCACAAATAGGAGTCAGACATGTACCTGGAGGCTGGAAATGAGCCCTAGCCACTCTTGTTATATCATCTGAGATATATTATGGGGTCCTGGTGGCTACAGGGACCTGAAAACAGTCATACAAAGCAATTTGAATCCATACGAGGCAATTTTTAATTTGCGGCCATCTGGTCACCCTTTGAAATGGATAGGATATACTACAGAGGATGTAGTGCACTCTATTTCTTGAAGCATATGATGTACTGACTTAATTTCAATTGCAGTATGTAGCTAAGACATTTACAATTCATAGTGGTAACTCTCATGGTTGTGGCTTATAGGGACAAGGTACAAATCAAGTGTAACCTTCAGGTAAGTTTTTATTTTTCACTTTCATGTGTGTTGTAGAACACTTTATAATTTTGGCTATAATTCATAGTCTGTACATTATAGAGACATAATTTAAACAGCACTTTGTTCCTAGTGATGTGCATCTTACCCATGTGAATTATTATGTGTGTGGCGTATTGTAAAGTTGTCAAAATTTGAGGTTGAATGTATGACGTTTTTCAATACTGTCGCATGTACGAAAAAGTATGCCTTACATTTTGTCCCATACTTCTAAAAACCATACAATCTGGATCCATAATTGGAAGTGCAGCATTAAGCTAACATGATGCCACTGTCCTGTGTTCATTTTCATGCATGTGGAAAGCTTCAAAGTGGTGTGAATCTTTCAGCGATTAAACACATATTTTTAAAAAAAATCCTCCAGCTTTTGCAAAATGTGTCACGTATGTTATGTCATCAGTCAAGATCCATATTAGATAGAGCTTGATTTCCAACTGCAACACATTCTATAACATAGCCTACTACAGTGTGCCATTTTATATGCATGTGGCTCACACACAAGGTGCATACAAAGTAATTTGAATCCATACGAGGCGATTTTTAATTTGCGGCCATCTGGTCACCCATTGAAATGGATAGGATATATTACATAGTATGTGGTGCACTATAAATCTTGAACCATATGAGGTACTGACCTAATTTCAATCACAGTATGTAGCTAAGACATCTACACTTTATAGTGGTAACTCTCATATGTGTGGCTTATAGGGACAAGGTACAAATCAAGTGTAATCTTCAGGAAAAGTTTTTATTTTTCACTTTCATGTGTGTTGAAGAACACTTTATGCTTTTGGCTACAAAATGTGAAGTTGAATGTATGATGTTTTTCAATAACGTCACATGGGTGAAAAAATATGCCTTACGTTGTGGCCCAAAATTCTAAAACCATACAATCTGGATCCATAATTCTGAGTGCAGCATACAGTTACCATCATGCCACTGCCCTGTGGTCATTGTCATGCCTGTGCCATGCTTAGAAGTGGTGAGAATCATTCAGTGATTAAACGCATGTTTTATAAAATTTGCCTCCATTTTTTGCAAAATGAGTCACGTATATTGTGTCATCAGTCATGATCCATACTAGATAGAGCTTGATTTCCAACTGCAACACATTCTATAGCATACCCTACTACATTGTGTCATTTTAAATGCATGTGGCTTACACGTAAGGTACATACAACGCAATATGAATCCATACGACGCGATTTTCAATTTGCGGCCATCTGGTCGTCCCATTGAAATGGATAGGATATTATACATAGCAGAATGTGCCCTATAATTCTTGAAGCATATAAGTTAAAGACTTAATTTCAATTGCAGATTCTAGCTAAGATTCGTATGCATTATTGTACCAATTCTTATGCATGTGGCCCACATAGAAAGTGCACAAAATGGAAGTTGAATCCATACGAGGCGATTTTCGATTTCCGGCCATCTGGTCACCCAAATCTCAAAGATTATTGTTAATAATTCAGTGTGTTTTTATGCTATTTAGCTAATAATGCATGAACCTGTTTATTAACATGTGCATAATGAGATACCAAAGAGAAAATAATGAAAATGTATTGGTAAACCGTATTTTGGTAGACTTTAAAAAACCCCATTGAAAAACACATGCATCACCAATGCTGCTTTTTGCTTGTGCCTAAAACGAAAATGTGTTATTAAAAAGTGAATATAACACATAGAGATGTTTTTTCTTTAGTTTATGAAGCCTAATGTGAAGGCAGGTCACACCTATGTTTTACTTTGAAAAAATCTCTTTTCTAAAATTTACGGCGTTACCTTGTTTTTTAATATAGCTAAAAAAACAATTGTTAAAGTCGCTTATAAAAAGTGATCGTAAATGCTATTTTGTTTTTTTTTTCAGCTTGAGGTTCAGTTTAATATGAGTCTTAATTTGATGTATCACTTGCCCTAGTAAACAATCCCCAAAGTCTATTTTTTTTTCAATTTTCCCAAGCTCAATGTTAAACAAATGCATCACCAATGATGCAAAAAGTCAAGTCAGAAATTTCAAACAGCAATAAAAAAGTGAGAAAAACAGATATTTGAAAAATTCCTTTTGTTTATGCGGCCTTATGTCCAAAGCCATCCAACAAGAGCATTTTTTTTTTTATTCGGTCGATTTAAAAAAAATCTGCGAACTATTTTATTTCTCTCAAAAAAGTCGCCAAAAAGTGACTTTTTGTGCAAAAAAGTGGCCGTACAATATTTTTTCATCTAATAAACTTTTTATGACTCAGAATACACTTAGGCTTCAGGTCAATGTGTTTTCGTTTGGGGGAGGGGCCCAGGGAAAAAAACACCTTTTTTTTTCTCGGATTGGTCAAAGGTCAGGTCAGGGAGGCTTGACTCTTGTTGCACCAGTGCTGCTTCGGCTGCACCAGTGCTGCTTCGGCTGCACTGGTGCAGCTTCTCAGACTTGAGGCGTTGCACCAGTGCAGCATAGAAAAGAAACTTTTTAATAAAAGGATTTAAAACTAATTCAAGATATACATTATCTAAGGAATGTTATAAAAACTCAGATATGGAGAATATTTTTCATTTTCGTCCATTTTTGACCGTTTTGGAGCACTTTGAAGCACTGATGCAGCTTTGGGATTTTTATGGTTATTTTGATCAGAGATGCTCCTAATGTGTTTAAAATTCATGTGGGATGTATCCAAGACACTGCCATCACACCTATATAGTTTTTAAATGATTTTGATGTATTAAAATTTTGACCTCCATAAGGGGGGAAAGGTTGAACTTTTACCCCGCTCGGAGTTCCATGACTTTCGTGACCTTGTCCCCCTGAAATTTAAAATTGCATTTTCAAAGTAATGTGTACAACTATTCATTCTGTGTCATTCATTGTGTGTTTAGCATGCTATTGGGCCACTGTAGCACTTGTTTTTTTCGTTTTTATGCATTTTTGACCGTTTTTGAACACTTTGATGCTCCAAATGGTCTTTGGACTTAGTCACTTTTTGCTTCATGGAGACTTCAAAAGTGTTAGAAAGTCACTTTGGAGGCACACAGGACAGTGCAAATGCACCTATATAGCAACCAGGACACTCCAATCACACCTATATAGTTTTTTAATGATTTTGATGAATTAAAAATGTTGACCTCGATGAGGGGTGGAAAGTTTGAACTTTTACCCCGCTCGGAGTTCCATGACTTCTGTGACCTCGTCCCCCTGAAATTTAAAATAGCATTTTCCAAGTAATTTGTAAATATATTCATTCTGGGTCATTCATTGTGTGTTTAGCTTGCTATTGGGCCAGTGTAGCACTTAGTTTTTTTCATTTTTATGCATTTGTGACCGTTTTTAAACACTTTCATGCACCAATGATGTCTTTGTACTTCGTCATTTTTCACTTCATGGAGACTTCAAAAGTGTTAGAAATTCATTTTGGAGGCACACAGAACAGTGCAAATGCAGTTACATAGCATTCAGGACACTGCAATTACACCTATATAGTTTTTAAAAGATTTTGATGTAATAACATTTTTGACCTCCATGGGGAGGGCCCTTAAGCTGAACTTTTACCCAGCTCGGAGTTCCATGACTTCCATGACCTTGTCCCCCTGAAATTGAAAATCGAATTTTCAAAGTGTTTAGTAAAACTGTTCATTCTGTGTCATTCATTATGTCTTTAGCCTGCTATTGGACCACTGCAGCACTATGTTTTGTTAATTTTAACCCAATGTTGACCTTTTTTGACCACTTTGATGCACCAGTGAAGTTTTTGGACTTAGTCATTTTTCACTTCATGGAGACTTCAAAAGTGTTAGAAATTCATTTTGTAAATACCTAGAACGGTGCAAATGCAGCCATATAGCATTCAGGGCACTACAATTACACCTATATAGTTTTTAAATGATTTTGATGCAATAACATTTTTGACCTCCATGGGGAGGGCACTCAAGCTAAACTTTTACCCAGCTCCGAGTTCCACGACCTCGGGTGGAAAAAGTGACTTTGCCCCCTTAAACCCAAAAACTTCAAAAAGTCACCCCTGGAGGCCAGAAATGGGTCTTAGACACTCTTGGTATGTCATCTGAGGTATACTATGGTGTTCTTGGGTCCAGAACTAGAAATGTGATGTGACTCTGATATCTAGGGCCTATAATGGAAAAAATGAATTTGACACCAAACACCTCAAAATGTCTGAAATAGTACTCAGACATGTACCTGGAGGCTGGAAATGAGCCCTAGACACTCTTGCTATATCACCTGAGAAATAATATAGGGTCCTGGTGGCCACAGGGACCCAAAAACAGTCAGGTGGGTTGATACTGAAAATTAGCAAAAATCGTCCAAAAATTTTTTTTTGACAAGATTTGCTAATTTTCCAAATAGCTCAGAATGGATATCAGAGACACTGTTTGAGTGCGCAAGATATGAATACACTTGTTAGAAAGGTCAGCTCTGATGCTTTCATGTGATATATATAACTTTGATATTATATAAAGTTTTTTTTCCGCTACCAGCCAAGGGAAACACCTGATATCGTACCCGATTTTGAGAACATTGGGCTGGGTGGAAAAAGTCACTTTGCCCCCTTAAACCCAAAAACTTCAAAAAGTCACCCCTGGAGGCCAGAAATGGGTCTTAGACACTCTTGGTATGTCATCTGAGGTATACTATGGTCTTCTTGGGTCCAGAACTAGAAATCTGATGTGACTCTGATATCTAGGGCCTATAATGGAAAAAATGAATTTGACACCAAACACCTCAAAATGTCTGAAATAGTACTCAGACATGTACCTGGAGGCTGGAAATGAGCCCTAGACACTCTTGCTATATCACCTGAGAAATAATATAGGGTCCTGGTGGCCACAGGGACCCAAAAACAGTCAGGTGGGTTGATACTGAAAATTAGCAAAAATCGTCCAAAAATTTTTTGGGGACAAGATTTGCTAATTTTCCAAATAGCTCAGAATGGATATCAGAGACACTGTTTGAGTGCGCAAGATATGAATACACTTGTTAGAAAGGTCAGCTCTGATGCTTTCATGTGATATATATAACTTTGATATTATATAAAGTTTTTTTTCCGCTACCAGCCAAGGGAAACACCTGATATCGTACCCGATTTTGAGAACATTGGGCTGGGTGGAAAAAGTCACTTTGCCCCCTTAAACCCAAAAACTTCAAAAAGTCACCCCTGGAGGCCAGAAATGGGTCTTAGACACTCTTGGTATGTCATCTGAGGTATACTATGGTCTTCTTGGGTCCAGAACTAGAAATCTGATGTGACTCTGATATCTAGGAGCTATAATGGAAAAAAAATAATTTGACACCAAACACCTCAAAATGTCACAAATAGGAGTCAGACATGTACCTGGAGGCTGGAAGTGAGCCCTAGCCACTCTTGTTATATAATCTGAGATATATTATGGGGTCCTGGTGGCTACAGGGACCTGAATACAGTCATGAGGGTTGATACCGAAAATTAGCAAAAATCGTCCCAAAAAGTTTTTTTGACAAGATTTGCTAATTTTCCAAATAGCTCAGAATGGATATCACAGTCACTTTGTGAGTACCCAGGACCTAAATATACTTGTTAGAAAGCTCAGATCTGATGCTTTCATTTGATCTATCTACCTTTGCTATTATCTGAAGTTTTTTTTTCAGCTTCAGCCATGGGAAAAACCTGACATTGTACCCGATTTTGAGCACCTGCGGCTGGATAGAAGAAGTGACTTTGCCCCCTTAAACCCCAAAACTTCAAAAAGTCATCCCTGGAGGCCAGAAATGGGTCTTAGACACTCCTGGTATGTCATCTGAGGTATACTAAGGGGTCCTTAGGTCCAGAACTAGAAATTTGATGTGACTCTGAGCTCAATGTGATGTGACTCTGAGCTATATGGCCTATAATGGAAAAAATGAGTTTGACCCCAAACACCTCGAAATGTCACAAATAGGAATCAGACATGTACCTGGAGGCTGGAAATGAGCGCTAGCCACTCTTGTTATATCATCTGAGATATATTATGGGGTCCTGGTGGCTACAGGGACCCGAAAACAGTCATGAGGGTTGATACCGAAAATTAGCAAAAATCGTCAAAAAAAGTTTTTTTGACAAGATTTGCTAATTTTCCAAATAGCTCAGAATGGATATCACAGTCACTTTGTGAGTACCCATGACCTAAATATACTTGTTAGAAAGCTCAGATCTGATGCTTTCATTTGATCTATCTACCTTTGCTATTATCTGAAGTTTTTTTTTCAGCTTCCAGCCAAGGGAAGAACCTGACATCGTACCCGATTTTGAGCAACGTAGCCTGGATGGAAGAAGTGACTATGCCCCCTTAAACCCCAAAACTTCAAAAAGTCATCCCTGGAGGCCAGAACTGGGTCTTAGACACTCCTGGTATGTCATCTGAGGTATACTAAGGGGTCCTTAGGTCCAGAACTAGAAATTTGATGTGACTCTGAGCTCAATGTGATGTGACTCTGAGCTCTATGGCCTATATTGGGAAAAATGAGTTTGATCCCAAACACCTCGAAATGTCACAAATAGGAGTCAGACATGTACCTGGAGGCTGGAAATGAGCCCTAGCCACTCTTGTTATATCATCTGAGATATATTATGGGGTCCTGGTGGCTACAGGGACCTGAAAACAGTCATACAAAGCAATTTGAATCCATACGAGGCAATTTTTAATTTGCGGCCATCTGGTCACCCTTTGAAATGGATAGGATATACTACAGAGGATGTAGTGCACTCTATTTCTTGAAGCATATGATGTACTGACTTAATTTCAATTGCAGTATGTAGCTAAGACATTTACAATTCATAGTGATAACTCTCATGGTTGTGGCTTATAGGGACAAGGTACAAATCAAGTGTAACCTTCAGGTAAGTTTTTATTTTTCACTTTCATGTGTGTTGTAGAACACTTTATAATTTTGGCTATAATTCATAGTCTGTACATTATAGAGACATAATTTAAACAGCACTTTGTTCCTAGTGATGTGCATCTTACCCATGTGAATTATTATGTGTGTGGCGGATTGTAAAGTTGTCAAAATTTGAGGTTGAATGTATGACGTTTTTCAATACCGTCGCATGTACGAAAAAGTATGCCTTACATTTTGTCCCATACTTCTAAAACCATACAATCTGGATCCATAATTGGAATTCCTCCAGCTTTTGCAAAATGTGTTACGTATGTTATGTCATCAGTCAAGATCCATATTAGATAGAGCTTGATTTCCAACTGCAACACATTCTATAACATAGCCTACTACAGTGTGCCATTTTATATGCATGTGGCTCACACACAAGGTGCATACAAAGCAATTTGAATCCATACGAGGCGATTTTTAATTTGCGGCCATCTGGTCACCCAATGAAATGGATAGGATATATTACATAGTATGTGGTGCACTATAAATCTTGAACCATATGAGGTACAGACCTAATTTCAATCACAGTATGTAGCTAAGACATCTACACTTTATAGTGGTAACTCTCATATTTGTGGCTTATAGGGACAAGGTACAAATCAAGTGTAATCTTCAGGAAAAGTTTTTATTTTTCACTTTCATGTGTGTTGAAGAACACTTTATGCTTTTGGCTACAAAATGTGAAGTTGAATGTATGATGTTTTTCAATAACGTCACATGTGTGAAAAAATATGCCTTACGTTGTGGCCCATAATTCTAAAACCATACAATCTGGATCCATAATTCTGAGTGCAGCATACAGTTACCATCATGCCACTGCCCTGTGGTCATTGTCATGCCTGTGCCATGCTTAGAAGTGGTGAGAATCATTCAGTGATTAAACGCATGTTTTATAAAATTTGCCTCCATTTTTTGCAAAATGAGTCACGTATATTGTGTCATCAGTCATGATCCATACTAGATAGAGCTTGATTTCCAACTGCAACACATTCTATAGCATACCCTACTACATTGTTTCATTTTAAATGCATGTGGCTTACACGTAAGGTACATACAACGCAATATGAATCCATACGACGCGATTTTCAATTTGCGGCCATCTGGTCGTCCCATTGAAATGGATAGGATATTATACATAGCAGAATGTGCCCTATAATTCTTGAAGCATATAAGTTAAAGACTTAATTTCAATTGCAGATTCTAGCTAAGATTCGTATGCATTATTGTACCAATTCTTATGCATGTGGCCCACATAGAAAGTGCACGAAATGGAAGTTGAATCCATACGAGGCGATTTTCGATTTCCGGCTATCTGGTCACCCAAATCTCAAAGATTATTGTTAATAATTCAGTGTGTTTTTATGCTATTTAGCTAATAATGCATGAACCTGTTTATTAACATGTGCATAATGAGATACCAAAGAGAAAATAATGAAAATGTATTGGTAAACCGTATTTTGGTAGACTTTAAAAAACCCCATTGAAAAACACATGCATCACCAATGCTGCTTTTTGCTTGTGCCTAAAACGAAAATGTGTTATTAAAAAGTGAATATAACACATAGAGATGTTTTTTCTTTTGTTTATGAAGCCTAATGTGAAGGCAGGTCACACCTATGTTTTACTTTGAAAAAATCTCTTTTCTAAAATTTACGGCGTTACCTTGTTTTTTAATATAGCTAAAAAAACAATTGTTACAGTCGCTTATAAAAAGTGATCGTAAATGCTATTTTGGTTTTTTTTCAGCTTGAGGTTCAGTTTAATATGAGTCTTAATTTGATGTATCACTTGCCCTAGTAAACAATCCCCAAAGTCTATTTTTTTTCAATTTTCCCAAGCTCAATGTTAAACACATGCATCACCAATGATGCAAAAAGTCAAGTCAGAAATTTCAAACAGCAATAAAAAAGTGAGAAAAACAGATATTTGAAAAATTCCTTTTGTTTATGCGGCCTTATGTCCAAAGCCATCCAACAAGAGCATTTTTTTCTTTATTCGGTCGATTTAAAAAAAATCTGCGAACTATTTTATTTCTCTCAAAAAAGTGCCAAAAAGTGACTTTTTGTGCAAAAAAGTGCCCGTACAATATTTTTTCATCTAATAAACTTTTTATGACTCAGAATACACTTAGGCTTCAGGTCAATGTGTTTTCGTTTGGGGGAGGGGCCCAGGGAAAAAAACACCTTTTTTTTTCTCGGATTGGTCAAAGGTCAGGTCAGGGAGGCTTGACTCTTGTTGCACCAGTGCTGCTTCGGCTGCACCAGTGCTGCTTCGGCTGCACTGGTGCAGCTTCTCAGACTTGAGGCGTTGCACCAGTGCAGCATAGAAAAGAAACTTTTTAATAAAAGGATTTAAAACTAATTCAAGATATACATTATCTAAGGAATGTTATAAAAACTCAGATATGGAGAATATTTTTCATTTTCGTCCATTTTTGACCGTTTTGGAGCACTTTGAAGCACTGATGCAGCTTTGGGATTTTTATGGTTATTTTGATCAGAGATGCTCCTAATGTGTTTAAAATTCATGTGGGATGTATCCAAGACACTGCCATCACACCTATATAGTTTTTAAATGATTTTGATGTATTAAAATTTTGACCTCCATAAGGGGGGAAAGGTTGAACTTTTACCCCGCTCGGAGTTCCATGACTTTCGTGACCTTGTCCCCCTGAAATTTAAAATTGCATTTTCAAAGTAATGTGTACAACTATTCATTCTGTGTCATTCATTGTGTGTTTAGCATGCTATTGAGCCACTGTAGCACTTGTTTTTTTCGTTTTTATGCATTTTTGACCGTTTTTGAACACTTTGATGCTCCAAATGGTCTTTGGACTTAGTCACTTTTTGCTTCATGGAGACTTCAAAAGTGTTAGAAAGTCACTTTGGAGGCACACAGGACAGTGCAAATGCACCTATATAGCAACCAGGACACTCCAATCACACCTATATAGTTTTTAAATGATTTTGATGAATTAAAAATTTTGACCTCGATGAGGGGTGGAAAGTTTGAACTTTTACCCCGCTCGGAGTTCCATGACTTCTGTGACCTCGTCCCCCTGAAATTTAAAATAGCATTTTCCAAGTAATTTGTAAATATATTCATTCTGGGTCATTCATTGTGTGTTTAGCTTGCTATTGGGCCAGTGTAGCACTTAGTTTTTTTAATTTTTATGCATTTGTGACCGTTTTTAAACACTTTCATGCACCAATGATGTCTTTGTACTTCGTCATTTTTCACTTCATGGAGACTTCAAAAGTGTTAGAAATTCATTTTGTAAATACCTAGAACGGTGCAAATGCAGCCATATAGCATTCAGGGCACTACAATTACACCTATATAGTTTTTAAATGATTTTGATGCAATAACATTTTTGACCTCCATGGGGAGGGCACTCAAGCCAAACTTTTACCCCATTCCGAGTTCCACGACCTCGGGTGGAAAAAGTGACTTTGCCCCCTTAAACCCAAAAACTTCAAAAAGTCACCCCTGGAGGCCAGAAATGGGTCTTAGACACTCTTGGTATGTCATCTGAGGTATACTATGGTGTTCTTGGGTCCAGAACTAGAAATGTGATGTGACTCTGATATCTAGGGCCTATAATGGAAAAAATGAATTTGACACCAAACACCTCAAAATGTCTGAAATAGTACTCAGACATGTACCTGGAGGCTGGAAATGAGCCCTAGACACTCTTGCTATATCACCTGAGAAATAATATAGGGTCCTGGTGGCCACAGGGACCCAAAAACAGTCAGGTGGGTTGATACTGAAAATTAGCAAAAATCGTCCAAAAATTTTTTTTGACAAGATTTGCTAATTTTCCAAATAGCTCAGAATGGATATCAGAGACACTGTTTGAGTGCGCAAGATATGAATACACTTGTTAGAAAGGTCAGCTCTGATGCTTTCATGTGATATATATAACTTTGATATTATATAAAGTTTTTCTTCCGCTACCAGCCAAGGGAAACAACTGATATCGTACCCAATTTTGAGAACATTGGGCTGGGTGGAAAAAGTCACTTTGCCCCCTTAAACCCAAAAACTTCAAAAAGTCACCCCTGGAGGCCAGAAATGGGTCTTAGACACTCTTGGTATGTCATCTGAGGTATACTATGGTCTTCTTGGGTCCAGAACTAGAAATCTGATGTGACTCTGATATCTAGGAGCTATAATGGAAAAAAATGAATTTGACACCAAACACCTCAAAATGTCACAAACAGGAGTCAGACATGTACCTGGAGGCTGGAAATGAGCCCTAGCCACTCTTGTTATATAATATGAGATATATTATGGGGTCCTGGTCGCTACAGGGACTTGAAAACAGTCATGAGGGTTGATACTGAAAATTAGCAAAAATCGTCAAAAAAAGTTTTTTTGACAAGATTTGCTAATTTTCCAAATAGCTCAGAATGGAAATCACAGTCACTTTGTGAGTACCCAGGACCTAAATATACTTGTTAGAAAGCTCAGATCTGATGCTTTCATTTGATCTATCTACCTTTGCTATTATCTGAAGTTTTTTTTTCAGCTTCCAGCCATGGGAAAAACCTGACATTGTACCCGATTTTGAGCACCTGCGGCTGGATGGAAGAAGTGACTTTGCCCCCTTAAACCCCAAAACTTCAAAAAGTCATCCCTGGAGGCCAGAAATGGGTCTTAGACACTCCTGGTATGTCATCTGAGGTATACTAAGAGGTCCTTAGGTCCAGAACTAGAAATTTGATGTGACTCTGAGCTCAATGTGATGTGACTCTGAGCTATATGGCCTATAATGGAAAAAATGAGTTTGACCCCAAACACCTCGAAATGTCACAAATAGGAGTCAGACATGTACCTGGAGGCTGGAAATGAGCCCTAGCCACTCTTGTTATATCATCTGAGATATATTATGGGGTCCTGGTGGCTACAGGGACCCGAAAACAGTCATGAGGGTTGATACCGAAAATTAGCAAAAATCGTCAAAAAAAGTTTTTTTGACAAGATTTGCTAATTTTCCAAATAGCTCAGAATGGATATCACAGTCACTTTGTGAGTACCCATGACCTAAATATACTTGTTAGAAAGCTCAGATCTGATGCTTTCATTTGATCTATCTACCTTTGCTATTATCTGAAGTTTTTTTTTCAGCTTCCAGCCAAGGGAAGAACCTGACATCGTACCCGATTTTGAGCAACGTAGCCTGGATGGAAGAAGTGACTATGCCCCCTTAAACCCCAAAACTTCAAAAAGTCATCCCTGGAGGCCAGAAATTGGTCTTAGACACTCCTGGTATGTCATCTGAGGTATACTAAGGGGTCCTTAGGTCCAGAACTAGAAATTTGATGTGACTCTGAGCTCAATGTGATGTGACTCTGAGCTCTATGGCCTATATTGGGAAAAATGAGTTTGATCCCAAACACCTCGAAATGTCACAAATAAGAGTCAGACATGTACCTGGAGGCTGGAAATGAGCCCTAGCCACTCTTGTTATATCATCTGAGATATATTATGGGGTCCTGGTGGCTACAGGGACCTGAAAACAGTCATACAAAGCAATTTGAATCCATACGAGGCAATTTTTAATTTGCGGCCATCTGGTCACCCTTTGAAATGGATAGGATATACTACAGAGGATGTAGTGCACTCTATTTCTTGAAGCATATGATGTACTGACTTAATTTCAATTGCAGTATGTAGCTAAGACATTTACAATTCATAGTGGTAACTCTCATGGTTGTGGCTTATAGGGACAAGGTACAAATCAAGTGTAACCTTCAGGTAAGTTTTTATTTTTCACTTTCATGTGTGTTGTAGAACACTTTATAATTTTGGCTCTAATTCATAGTCTGTACATTATAGAGACATAATTTAAACAGCACTTTGTTCCTAGTGATGTGCATCTTACCCATGTGAATTATTATGTGTGTGGCGGATTGTAAAGTTGTCAAAATTTGAGGTTGAATGTATGACGTTTTTCAATACCGTCGCATGTACGAAAAAGTATGCCTTACATTTTGTCCCATACTTCTAAAACCATACAATCTGGATCCATAATTGGAATTCCTCCAGCTTTTGCAAAATGTGTCACGTATGTTATGTCATCAGTCAAGATCCATATTAGATAGAGCTTGATTTCCAACTGCAACACATTCTATAACATAGCCTACTACAGTGTGCCATTTTATATGCATGTGGCTCACATAGAAAGTGCACGAAATGGAAGTTGAATCCATACGAGGCGATTTTCGATTTCCGGCCATCTGGTCGTCCCATTGAAATGGATAGGATATTATACATAGCAGAATGTGCCCTATAATTCTTGAAGCATATAAGTTAAAGACTTAATTTCAATTGCAGATTCTAGCTAAGATTCGTATGCATTATTGTACCAATTCTTATGCATGTGGCCCACATAGAAAGTGCACGAAATGGAAGTTGAATCCATACGAGGCGATTTTCGATTTCCGGCCATCTGGTCACCCAAATCTCAAAGATTATTGTTAATAATTCAGTGTGTTTTTATGCTATTTAGCTAATAATGCATGAACCTGTTTATTAACATGTGCATAATGAGATACCAAAGAGAAAATAATGAAAATGTATTGGTAAACCGTATTTTGGTAGACTTTAAAAAACCCCATTGAAAAACACATGCATCACCAATGCTGCTTTTTGCTTGTGCCTAAAACGAAAATGTGTTATTAAAAAGTGAATATAACACATAGAGATGTTTTTTCTTTTGTTTATGAAGCCTAATGTGAAGGCAGGTCACACCTATGTTTTACTTTGAAAAAATCTCTTTTCTAAAATTTACGGCGTTACCTTGTTTTTTAATATAGCTAAAAAAACAATTGTTACAGTCGCTTATAAAAAGTGATCGTAAATGCTATTTTGGTTTTTTTTCAGCTTGAGGTTCAGTTTAATATGAGTCTTAATTTGATGTATCACTTGCCCTAGTAAACAATCCCCAAAGTCTATTTTTTTTCAATTTTCCCAAGCTCAATGTTAAACACATGCATCACCAATGATGCAAAAAGTCAAGTCAGAAATTTCAAACAGCAATAAAAAAGTGAGAAAAACAGATATTTGAAAAATTCCTTTTGTTTATGCGGCCTTATGTCCAAAGCCATCCAACAAGAGCATTTTTTTCTTTATTCGGTCGATTTAAAAAAAATCTGCGAACTATTTTATTTCTCTCAAAAAAGTGCCAAAAAGTGACTTTTTGTGCAAAAAAGTGCCCGTACAATATTTTTTCATCTAATAAACTTTTTATGACTCAGAATACACTTAGGCTTCAGGTCAATGTGTTTTCGTTTGGGGGAGGGGCCCAGGGAAAAAAACACCTTTTTTTTTCTCGGATTGGTCAAAGGTCAGGTCAGGGAGGCTTGACTCTTGTTGCACCAGTGCTGCTTCGGCTGCACCAGTGCTGCTTCGGCTGCACTGGTGCAGCTTCTCAGACTTGAGGCGTTGCACCAGTGCAGCATAGAAAAGAAACTTTTTAATAAAAGGATTTAAAACTAATTCAAGATATACATTATCTAAGGAATGTTATAAAAACTCAGATATGGAGAATATTTTTCATTTTCGTCCATTTTTGACCGTTTTGGAGCACTTTGAAGCACTGATGCAGCTTTGGGATTTTTATGGTTATTTTGATCAGAGATGCTCCTAATGTGTTTAAAATTCATGTGGGATGTATCCAAGACACTGCCATCACACCTATATAGTTTTTAAATGATTTTGATGTATTAAAATTTTGACCTCCATAAGGGGGGAAAGGTTGAACTTTTACCCCGCTCGGAGTTCCATGACTTTCGTGACCTTGTCCCCCTGAAATTTAAAATTGCATTTTCAAAGTAATGTGTACAACTATTCATTCTGTGTCATTCATTGTGTGTTTAGCATGCTATTGAGCCACTGTAGCACTTGTTTTTTTCGTTTTTATGCATTTTTGACCGTTTTTGAACACTTTGATGCTCCAAATGGTCTTTGGACTTAGTCACTTTTTGCTTCATGGAGACTTCAAAAGTGTTAGAAAGTCACTTTGGAGGCACACAGGACAGTGCAAATGCACCTATATAGCAACCAGGACACTCCAATCACACCTATATAGTTTTTAAATGATTTTGATGAATTAAAAATTTTGACCTCGATGAGGGGTGGAAAGTTTGAACTTTTACCCCGCTCGGAGTTCCATGACTTCTGTGACCTCGTCCCCCTGAAATTTAAAATAGCATTTTCCAAGTAATTTGTAAATATATTCATTCTGGGTCATTCATTGTGTGTTTAGCTTGCTATTGGGCCAGTGTAGCACTTAGTTTTTTTAATTTTTATGCATTTGTGACCGTTTTTAAACACTTTCATGCACCAATGATGTCTTTGTACTTCGTCATTTTTCACTTCATGGAGACTTCAAAAGTGTTAGAAATTCATTTTGGAGGCACACAGAACAGTGCAAATGCAGTTACATAGCATTCAGGACACTGCAATTACACCTATATAGTTTTTTAAAGATTTTGATGTAATACAATTTTTGACCTCAATGGGGAGGGCCCTTAAGCTGAACTTTTACCCAGCTCGGAGTTCCATGACTTCCATGACCTTGCCCCCCTGAAATTGAAAATCGAATTTTCAAAGTGTTTAGTAAAACTGTTCATTCTGTGTCATTCATTATGTCTTTAGCCTGCTATTGGACCACTGCAGCACTATGTTTTGTTAATTTTAACCCAATGTTGACCTTTTTTGACCACTTTGATGCACCAGTGAAGTTTTTGGACTTAGTCATTTTTCACTTCATGGAGACTTCAAAAGTGTTAGAAATTCATTTTGTAAATACCTAGAACGGTGCAAATGCAGCCATATAGCATTCAGGGCACTACAATTACACCTATATAGTTTTTAAATGATTTTGATGCAATAACATTTTTGACCTCCATGGGGAGGGCACTCAAGCCAAACTTTTACCCCATTCCGAGTTCCACGACCTCGGGTGGAAAAAGTGACTTTGCCCCCTTAAACCCAAAAACTTCAAAAAGTCACCCCTGGAGGCCAGAAATGGGTCTTAGACACTCTTGGTATGTCATCTGAGGTATACTATGGTGTTCTTGGGTCCAGAACTAGAAATGTGATGTGACTCTGATATCTAGGGCCTATAATGGAAAAAATGAATTTGACACCAAACACCTCAAAATGTCTGAAATAGTACTCAGACATGTACCTGGAGGCTGGAAATGAGCCCTAGACACTCTTGCTATATCACCTGAGAAATAATATAGGGTCCTGGTGGCCACAGGGACCCAAAAACAGTCAGGTGGGTTGATACTGAAAATTAGCAAAAATCGTCCAAAAATTTTTTTTGACAAGATTTGCTAATTTTCCAAATAGCTCAGAATGGATATCAGAGACACTGTTTGAGTGCGCAAGATATGAATACACTTGTTAGAAAGGTCAGCTCTGATGCTTTCATGTGATATATATAACTTTGATATTATATAAAGTTTTTCTTCCGCTACCAGCCAAGGGAAACAACTGATATCGTACCCAATTTTGAGAACATTGGGCTGGGTGGAAAAAGTCACTTTGCCCCCTTAAACCCAAAAACTTCAAAAAGTCACCCCTGGAGGCCAGAAATGGGTCTTAGACACTCTTGGTATGTCATCTGAGGTATACTATGGTCTTCTTGGGTCCAGAACTAGAAATCTGATGTGACTCTGATATCTAGGAGCTATAATGGAAAAAAATGAATTTGACACCAAACACCTCAAAATGTCACAAACAGGAGTCAGACATGTACCTGGAGGCTGGAAATGAGCCCTAGCCACTCTTGTTATATAATATGAGATATATTATGGGGTCCTGGTCGCTACAGGGACTTGAAAACAGTCATGAGGGTTGATACTGAAAATTAGCAAAAATCGTCAAAAAAAGTTTTTTTGACAAGATTTGCTAATTTTCCAAATAGCTCAGAATGGAAATCACAGTCACTTTGTGAGTACCCAGGACCTAAATATACTTGTTAGAAAGCTCAGATCTGATGCTTTCATTTGATCTATCTACCTTTGCTATTATCTGAAGTTTTTTTTTCAGCTTCCAGCCATGGGAAAAACCTGACATTGTACCCGATTTTGAGCACCTGCGGCTGGATGGAAGAAGTGACTTTGCCCCCTTAAACCCCAAAACTTCAAAAAGTCATCCCTGGAGGCCAGAAATGGGTCTTAGACACTCCTGGTATGTCATCTGAGGTATACTAAGAGGTCCTTAGGTCCAGAACTAGAAATTTGATGTGACTCTGAGCTCAATGTGATGTGACTCTGAGCTATATGGCCTATAATGGAAAAAATGAGTTTGACCCCAAACACCTCGAAATGTCACAAATAGGAGTCAGACATGTACCTGGAGGCTGGAAATGAGCCCTAGCCACTCTTGTTATATCATCTGAGATATATTATGGGGTCCTGGTGGCTACAGGGACCCGAAAACAGTCATGAGGGTTGATACCGAAAATTAGCAAAAATCGTCAAAAAAAGTTTTTTTGACAAGATTTGCTAATTTTCCAAATAGCTCAGAATGGATATCACAGTCACTTTGTGAGTACCCATGACCTAAATATACTTGTTAGAAAGCTCAGATCTGATGCTTTCATTTGATCTATCTACCTTTGCTATTATCTGAAGTTTTTTTTTCAGCTTCCAGCCAAGGGAAGAACCTGACATCGTACCCGATTTTGAGCAACGTAGCCTGGATGGAAGAAGTGACTATGCCCCCTTAAACCCCAAAACTTCAAAAAGTCATCCCTGGAGGCCAGAAATTGGTCTTAGACACTCCTGGTATGTCATCTGAGGTATACTAAGGGGTCCTTAGGTCCAGAACTAGAAATTTGATGTGACTCTGAGCTCAATGTGATGTGACTCTGAGCTCTATGGCCTATATTGGGAAAAATGAGTTTGATCCCAAACACCTCGAAATGTCACAAATAAGAGTCAGACATGTACCTGGAGGCTGGAAATGAGCCCTAGCCACTCTTGTTATATCATCTGAGATATATTATGGGGTCCTGGTGGCTACAGGGACCTGAAAACAGTCATACAAAGCAATTTGAATCCATACGAGGCAATTTTTAATTTGCGGCCATCTGGTCACCCTTTGAAATGGATAGGATATACTACAGAGGATGTAGTGCACTCTATTTCTTGAAGCATATGATGTACTGACTTAATTTCAATTGCAGTATGTAGCTAAGACATTTACAATTCATAGTGGTAACTCTCATGGTTGTGGCTTATAGGGACAAGGTACAAATCAAGTGTAACCTTCAGGTAAGTTTTTATTTTTCACTTTCATGTGTGTTGTAGAACACTTTATAATTTTGGCTCTAATTCATAGTCTGTACATTATAGAGACATAATTTAAACAGCACTTTGTTCCTAGTGATGTGCATCTTACCCATGTGAATTATTATGTGTGTGGCGGATTGTAAAGTTGTCAAAATTTGAGGTTGAATGTATGACGTTTTTCAATACCGTCGCATGTACGAAAAAGTATGCCTTACATTTTGTCCCATACTTCTAAAACCATACAATCTGGATCCATAATTGGAATTCCTCCAGCTTTTGCAAAATGTGTCACGTATGTTATGTCATCAGTCAAGATCCATATTAGATAGAGCTTGATTTCCAACTGCAACACATTCTATAACATAGCCTACTACAGTGTGCCATTTTATATGCATGTGGCTCACATAGAAAGTGCACGAAATGGAAGTTGAATCCATACGAGGCGATTTTCGATTTCCGGCCATCTGGTCACCCAAATCTCAAAGATTATTGTTAATAATTCAGTGTGTTTTTATGCTATTTAGCTAATAATGCATGAACCTGTTTATTAACATGTGCATAATGAGATACCAAAGAGAAAATAATGAAAATGTATTGGTAAACCGTATTTTGGTAGACTTTAAAAAACCCCATTGAAAAACACATGCATCACCAATGCTGCTTTTTGCTTGTGCCTAAAACGAAAATGTGTTATTAAAAAGTGAATATAACACATAGAGATGTTTTTTCTTTTGTTTATGAAGCCTAATGTGAAGGCAGGTCACACCTATGTTTTACTTTGAAAAAATCTCTTTTCTAAAATTTACGGCGTTACCTTGTTTTTTAATATAGCTAAAAAAACAATTGTTAAAGTCGCTTATAAAAAGTGATCGTAAATGCTATTTTGGTTTTTTTTCAGCTTGAGGTTCAGTTTAATATGAGTCTTAATTTGATGTATCACTTGCCCTAGTAAACAATCCCCAAAGTCTATTTTTTTTTCAATTTTCCCAAGCTCAATGTTAAACACATGCATCACCAATGATGCAAAAAGTCAAGTCAGAAATTTCAAACAGCAATAAAAAAGTGAGAAAAACAGATATTTGAAAAATTCCTTTTGTTTATGCGGCCTTATGTCCAAAGCCATCCAACAAGAGCATTTTTTTTTTAATTCGGTCGATTTAAAAAAAATCTGCGAACTATTTTATTTCTCTCAAAAAAGTGCCAAAAAGTGACTTTTTGTGCAAAAAAGTGCCCGTACAATATTTTTTCATCTAATAAACTTTTTATGACTCAGAATACACTTAGGCTTCAGGTCAATGTGTTTTCGTTTGGGGGAGGGGCCCAGGGAAAAAAACACCTTTTTTTTTCTTGGATTGGTCAAAGGTCAGGCTACCTAGACTTGAGGCGTTGCACCAGTGGAGACAGATTATATTTAGCTTCTGCCACTCCACGCATGCTCAGTTGAGCATGCAGCTGTCCCTAGCATGTAACTGTCAGAATGTGTTTTTATTTCAACTAGCTAACTGTTAGCTGTGCAACCGTGCATTTTCTGTATGACCTTGTATGTGCCTAAGAACAGCAGCTTGCACTTGTACCGCCTGCTTTTGAGACCCTGTGTGGGTATAAAAGGACCCAGCTCCTTCCAGTCAGTCTGCTACCTCATACTATACTGAAGGGTGTTGTGTGAATGTAGTTCCACCTCATGAGGTTTAATAAACTCTGTCTTTTCTATTCCAGTTTCTGTGCCAACTTCTTACTATTGGTCTAAGGACTCTGAGCAGAAAAGGGCGAATCCCTTGCACTAGTAGGCCTGGCTGGGGCTTGCTACTACAAATTGGCGCGTCCAACGTGGGGCTCATCGGCGACTCGGATGCCTGAAAGACTGGTCGATACGAAGGGTTGGAATCTCGCTTTGGACGTGATCACTGCCGGAGGAGACCTGAGTCTTGGCATTCACTGCGTTTTCCCTTTCTTTCTGATCTAACCATCCAGGTGGCGTCGGTCCTCGACTGAGATCTCTTCTGTTGATTCGCCGTGCAGTGACCGTTTAGTCAATTTGTGAACTTGGCAGTATGAACCTGGACACCATTTGATTGGTAAGAGCAGTTTTGCGGCACTTGTTCTAAGATTGATGCCTTGGATTGGTAAGGTAGTTTTAGAAAACACTTACTGTGGCATTTTTGATATGTATTGGCCAAATATTGAGTTAGTCCTATGATTATGAAAATTATATATGTGTTGCAACACATATAGGCAGGTAATGAGGAGATTTTTCTCTGCTCCTAAGAATATTTGAACGGCGCAACGTACGAAGAGTACTTTAAGTGCTACTTTTTTATAATACTGCATATTTTGCACTATTTTCAGCATGCCTGTTTCCAGCACACTTCGTAAGATGTGATGCTTTTGTAGTGGTACCAATTTGAGAATTGATGAAGCACAACCTGCCCTCCCGGAGGGGACGCCTAATAGGGATATGTATATTAAATATGGTATTTCGTCCATAATGTACAGCACATTGCAAGGGCCGAAAAGGGTTGCCTACCTGTGAACGCCGTGATTTTGTTGGAGGGTGTTGGAGTTTCCCTCTTCCTCAGTGCCTTGCTACACCCGCTTCGTGGGTTCCGCTTCGCGGCGTTTGGATTCCCGTAAGGACCCCCGGTTGTGGCATGGAGAAGAACAGCTGCTGCAGGGGTTGAGCGCTGCAGGGACTCACTGACCCAGGAGTCCCTGCGTGGCCTGAGTGACCCGGCCTGCGCCCCCTGCTAGCCCCGCCTCCATCACATGCTCTTATAACTCACTCGTTTCTACCGCGGAGCGGGACGCGCGGGGGAGCGCCCGGGGCTAAGCCCGGGCAAAGGGCGGGCCCTCTGAGGCCCTCAGAGGTCAAGGAGTCCGGTCAAGGAGACCCCCCTAACATTGACTTTGTTAACTGTCATAAGGAACGTCATCATAGCTACAAACTGACTGAGCAGTGTATTTGGGTTCTTTGTTGGGCAGTTATACCCTCTAATTCATCATTTGAGGGAATTTTTGGGCCTTATGAGGACCTATGAACATCGCTCCCTCCCAAGTGAACTTTACTGCATGGCTCTTTGCATCTCCTCATATAAAACTGAATGCTACTAATGCGTGAGCTATACTTACTGTATTGCACTTGTAGAGCCTGATTTTGCACCGGGTTGTTCTTTTATTTTTTGCATTTGTTAACCGCAGTTGTATTACGAGGCATTTATCTGTTTAACTGTTACTACCTCTATTCAGCAGGGGGAGGGATTAAGACTAATATAACGCCTCTGCTGGGAATTGAACTGTATAGTAGAAGTGTGTCGGGTGTTGATCGATCCAATCCCACCCCTTAGCACCTTATTTGCTGCTTCCCTGCATCCTCACCCCGTAGATTTTGTGCACAAGCTAGGCTGTGACAAAATATATACTTCTTATCTAATATTATGACTACCAGAGGTAGTAGAAGTAAAACGGCAGCACGTGGGGCTCCACTGATAGGCCCAATAGATAACTTCATAACTAGGGCCAATGATGCTATAAACCAGGAAATTACACTCTTGGAGCGCAGGGTTTCACAAGACCTAGCCCTAGCAAAACGCTCATCCCTTGGACTTATTGCATCAGATAGAACTCCAGGTCAGGCTAGAAACATCAATACTGGTCCTATAATTGATGTCCACGCCGAAATTCACAGCATACCGAATGAGGTCAACTTATCAGCATCTAATCCCTTGATAGATTCGGATCTAGAGTCTAGCATGGAACTAGAAAGGACCCCAGAACTGCTCATCAAGCACACACCAGATGAGGTAGTCGAAGCTAGCACAAGGCAATTAAGGGGTAGGCGGGAGGGTGCTATACGGAAACATAAAACACACACAAGACAGTTGAGCAAGCCTAAGGTAATAAAGCATAGCATGCCTAAGCGAAAGCATAGGAAGGATACCAATCCAAACCCAAATGTAGATGAGACAAATGCACCTAAAGACATAGAAAGTGAGGAGTCACATTGGATCCCGACGGCTAAAGGGGATAATCTTGCAGCTTATGACCAACTTCTGGAAAGAATGGGCGAACTACTTAGCATCTATTTGTCCCCGATAGAATCTAGACTTACCCGAATTAAAAAACTAGCTGAATTGAGTTCTCCCATTACAAATATCGCCAGTTAGGGTTCTGCTGTAACTGTGGGACTCAAACCGAGCTATTCTAAATCTACATGCACTAAAGCTAAGAATCCCACTGTCACAATCTTAACTACAAAGCCCAAAACCCCACAAGTGCCTGGCAAAGGAATAGCTGCCAATCAACCATTAACAAAAACCACTGCAATTCATAACACGATTAAGGACGCCACACAGGAAGGCAAGGTGCAAAATGTTGATAAAAGCAAGGAGACCCAAATTAGACCAACTAATAATAATAACGCTCAGAACGCGTTAGGGGCCCAGCCCGATCGATATATGGCAATTAATGGGAGACAGATACCTCCCCGCATCAGCTTACCGCCTGAATGCGGGGCGTATGTGCTGGTCCTAGTTAATGTAACCAAACTAAGGAAGGATCAAGAGGAACATTCTACATCCCTTAAGAACAGGACCTTCCACTGGTTAATTGCAAATTGCAACTTTCCAATGGCAGGAGCAAGGGAGATTATTCACACCCAAAGAGTAGGATGGGTAGGCCCACTGAGGAAAAAGTTTGAGGGGGACTGCATAATAATACATTTTAAGTCCCCACAATGGGCCCAAAAAACTTTGGCTAGTGCCCCACCTCCCTCACCTCGGGAATTCAATACTACTTTGCTCTCATTGGGCTATTTTTATAGACATCTGATTTCCCCCAATGCTAATATGGTGAATAACTCTGTTGTGTGTTATCAGGACCCAAATTTGGGTACAGGGATTAAGTTTCCATTCTTTCACCAGGATCAAGGGCTTACTTACCCGAAGGGACCTGCACAGTACCATCAGGTATCATCCTTAGCAAATCCATTGCATTACCCAGACCCCCCCATAATGAAACAGTACGACCATATGGAGAGGTCACACCCAATGATTAACCCAAATCGGTATTTGCCTCAGAATGAGGTAAGCTCTATATACAACATTCCGACCTATAATCGGTTTGAATATGCCTTCTCAAGTCTAGACGAGCAGGATTGACTGGGCAACAGGGAAGACAACATCAATGGATGTGAAGATATAAGTAATGATAACGCGGAATATCCAGTACCAGTAG
The DNA here is from genome assembly GCF_964261635.1 of Lissotriton helveticus. Lineage (NCBI taxonomy): Eukaryota > Metazoa > Chordata > Amphibia > Caudata > Salamandridae > Lissotriton > Lissotriton helveticus. The sequence goes on along the minus strand of NC_136058.1, from coordinate 418,041,557 downwards.
AAGCAAGTATTACTCAGGGAACATTAGCTGATGACAGGGAAGGTAATAGTGTTCGCTCAGCTTCAATCAATATTTTTGAGGAATATCTACCATCATTACAAGTCAATGCTACACAGGGAACAGTAATGCTTGATTGTACTGTCACACTTATGGCCATACATGACCATATAATCCCCACATCATCTAAAACTAATACGAATGTAGTGATGAGTACAAGGAACAAGCTAACCAGTCACTCCACCCGCTGTGACTTGTCAATCCTTAGTTGGAATGTGGCAGGGTTAGAGTCAAGGCTCTCAGACCCCCAATGGGCAAAGACTTTGGATGGTATAGACATTTTAATGTTTCAAGAGACCTGGGCTGTTGGGAATTCTCATATAGAGGGTTACCATTGTTTTAGTGTGACCGCACTGAAACCAAATTCTGGCCGCCCTGTCGGAGGTCTATTCATCGGGGTTAAGATACTGGCTGGTGGTACCATCAGAGACCTATCCAGAGGGAACCCGAATATACAAATTCTCGAATTCAAGCGAAAGACCCGGATTTATTTAATCAATTTTTATAATAATGATTCTTACTGTGTACCTAATAAGAACTTTGAGGCACTTTCCAAAACTTTACATAATCTGGAAACCAGTCTACAGGCTGACGATGGGACAGGGATCTTAGTTGGGGGTGACTTCAACGCAAAAATATTAAAGAATCAAGGGATCAAGGTTAGGAACTGCTTAGACCAAGCCGAACGAAGGGGTATTGAACTCGTTAATATACTAACCGAGTTCAATCTTGGCGATGCCATGGAAACTAGTCTCATCCCTAGTGCTCCCCATGCCCCTACGTTTAGAGGCAGGGACTGCAGTTCCACCATTGATTTTATCTTTATGTCCCCACATCTAATAGATTGTGTTATAAAGTCCACAGTGATGGAGACATCGTTTGGAGATCACAACCCACTTGTAGTAACTCTGCACTTAGCCCCCACCCCGGTTTATACCAATTTAAAAGGTGCAAGGGACATCACACCTTCAGTTGATGGCTTGCGATTAAAATGGAGGGGGGTGGATGGTGGGGCAATTTTGGAAAGTGTAAAAATGAAACACCCACATCTAATTAATTCCTGTTTATCCATGGATGGGAACTACCACAGAATAATTGCTGATTTTGGTGAATTGTGTCTTATTATAAAAACTCTTTTGTCAGTACCATTACCAAAGGAAGGGAGAGAACCAAGGTGGTTTGATTCCGCCTGTTTTACTGGCAAATAGGGAATTATGCAGGGCACTAACCACCAAACCCAGGTGTATAATGGCAGTTCAGACAGCCAGGAAATTCTACAAATCTGAAATAGCTAGAAGAAAGTCCGCACTACTGACTGAGCAGCGGGAGTCGCTGGTCGCCAGTGCCAATCTGGGGGGCAGCGGCCCCTTCTGGTCTGCGGTCAGGAAAACGCGGGAAATGGGGAAACAGTTAACACCAATTAGTTGTAACATAACTAGCAGCGTTTGGGAGGCTCACTTCTCTAAAATTTCTGCCGCACCAACCAAGGACTTGGTGACCTTTACTCCAGGACAGACGTGCGGTCTTCAGATTGATCTCCACGAGGTGAAAATAGCCATAAAAGAGAGCCTTGGAAACAAGGCACCAGGCCCCGATGGATTGCCCATCGATATTATTAAGCATAACCCGGATCTATGGGCACCAATCCTTTTTAACGTCTTCAACAGCTTGCCAACAGTGCCTATGCCCATTACCTGGGCAACCAGCACTATTGTCCCAATTTTTAAAAAGGGTGATAGGTCGGACCCAGTTAATTATCGTCCGATCTCCCTTGCTAATAGATGAATCTCCTGAGGCACAGCCGGGAGCAGGGACTAGATTGCTTTTAAAACTTACTTGTGTGATATTCTGTGTTTTTAATAGCGTAATTTGCACTATCACCTCTGCACAGCGGATAGAACGCTGATGCGGGCGGGTACTTAGCTGTGAACCGACGCTATTGGCCGGATTCCAGAGGCACGCCCACCAACTATAGCCACGCCCCCTTTGTGATAAAACGCGCGCTGACTACAAGCGCAGCGTCTAATAGCTGAATCTCCTGAGGCACAGCCGGGAGCAGGGACTAGATTGCTTTTAAAACTTACTTGTGTGATATTCTGTGTTTTTAATAGCGTAATTTGCATTATCTCCTCTGCACATCGGATAGAACGCTGATGCGGGCGGGTACTTGGCTGTGAACCGACGCTATTGGCCGAATTTCAGAGGCACGCCCACCAACTATAGCCACGCCCCCTTTGTGATAAAACACGCGCTGACTACAAGCGCAGCGTCTAATAGCTGAATCTCCTGAGGCACAGCCGGGAGCAGGGACTAGATTGCTTTTAAAACTTACTTGTGTGATATTCTGTGTTTTTAATAGCGTAATATGCACTATCTCCTCTGCACAGCGAATAGAATGCTGATGCGGGCGGGTACTTGGCTGTGAACCGACGCTATTGGCCGGATTCCAGAGGCACGCCCACCAACTATAGCCACGCCCCCTTTGTGATAAAATGCGCGCTGACTACAAGCGCAGCGTCTAATAGCTGAATCTCCTGAGGCACAGCCGGGAGCAGGGACTAGATTGCTTTTAAAACTTACTTGTGTGATATTCTGTGTTTTTAATAGCGTAATTTGCACTATCTCCTCTGCACAGCGGATAGAACGCTGATGCGGGCGGGTATTTGGCTGTGAACCGACGCTATTGGCCGGATTCCAGAGGCACGCCCACCAACTATAGCCACGCCCCCTTTGTGATAAAACAAGAATCCATGTCCTTACTGCCGAGGGTGTATGCCAATTATTAATCCCCTCCCTCCTAAACCTCTATTAAAACCCAATCTGATCTCTGCTAACAGACATATCCCATTAACTCATGCTGGATCTAAGCATACCATTAAGGGAAAATTAATTAGTGGATTACTAAATGTCAGATCCCTCCCGAAACACGCCACTGAAATACAGTTACTGATTGAGTCCAACAACTTAGACATTTTATTTCTAACCGAGACATGGATGGCCGCGGGAATGGAACCAGAGCTAGGGCCAGCATGTCCAGCAGGATATAAGATTATTCATAAACCTAGGAACATAGGACGAGGAGGAGGAATAGGAATCATTTTCAAGGAGGAGCTAAACATTGCAACCTTGGATGTTGATACAATCTTGTGTGCTGAAATCCTTGGGGTTTCGATTAAACATGATTCTGGCCATTGCCTCACGGGCCTAATCTGCTACAGGACGCCGGGCATATCAATGCTACTCAACAGCAGGAATTGATTGCTGTTATTAATAATATTTCAATTTCTCATAGCAGACTGTTGGTACTGGGAGATTTTAACTTATGGGACAATGACCAACTACATACGGCCTTCTATAACATTACTCAATCTTGTAATAATTTGGGGCTGAAACAATGGATAACTACCCCTACGCATAAACAAGGAAATATACTGGACTTAATATTTGCTGCGGAGGATTTAATTACTATGGGTACAATTCTCCCAGTAGATTGGTCAGACCACCACCTCCTTCTATTTAACATCCACACCCTGATTAACACAGGACCTACAAACGTGCAGACTAAGACCTTCATTGGTCGTGATTGGAGGGGCCTGTTAAAAAGGAAAGAGGAAGGAAAGTTTGACTTTCGTCAAGTTTGGATCTCGCTCAACCCTGAGAGTGATGTCACTACAAATTATCTTTCATTTTGTAAAGAGATAACTAGGAAACTTGATGATACTATACCTCTGAAAACAATCAGGAAAAGAGGAAAACCCTCCGCGCCTTGGTATACGGATAAACTAAAAGAACTGAAAAGCGCCTGTAAAAAGGCGGAGAAACTCTGGAGGAAAAATTATTCGGAACAGGAGAAATTGACATGGAGGCTTACAATTGTACAATATAAGAAAGAAATCACTATAGCCAAAGCAAGCCACTTCGCAGACCTAATACTTAATAGTACCAATAAATCTCGTGACACCTTCAGGATAATCAGAGAGCTATGTGACGGTTTAGCATTATTCTTTCAAGAGAAAATCTGTAAAATTGTTGAGGGAATGAAATGTGTTTCTATTCCGCCGGTGCAGGATAATAGCAATCCAGAGAATAGGGAGAAGAATGTGGAAAATGTAAGATGTCCCGCTCCAAAGGCCACATTGGAAAATTTTGAGATCCCTACAGAGCAAGAATTCTTAAGAATAGCCCTTAACACGTCATCAGGGTCCCCTTTGGACCCTCTACCTCACAAAATAATAAAGGAGTTCGGGGATGAAATCCTCCCAGTGTTGCATCAGCTGTGCAACCAATCTCTCCACACAGGCACCGTACCAAAAGACTGGAAACTGGCGGTTGTTACCCCACTATTAAAAAAAACAAATCTGTACCCAAATTGCCAAAAGAACTACCGACCTATTTCGCTCCTGCCATACCCTATTAAGATCATAGAACGGTGGGTCACCAGATCTTTAGCCCTCTTCCTTGAAACTAACAACATCCTGGAAGAGGAGCAATTTGGATTCAGACCAGCTCACGGAACTGAGACTGCTTTGCTGACAGTTCTGGACGACTTACGAATGAGGGTGTACAGGGGAGAATCAGCAATATTAATCTTGCTGGACCTGTCCGCCGCATTCGATATGGTGAGTCATGACATCCTGCTGACAAGGCTGAGGAACATCGGAGTCGGGGGAGCTGTGCTTGATTGGTTTCGATCATACCTGATGGACAGATGGCAGGCAGTAGCTATCCCTCCATATCAGTCAGAGTTTGTTAAAGTTCCACATGGGGTCCCACAGGGGTCTGCAATTAGTCCTATACTCTTCAACATATATATGCAACCCCTGATGAGCATCATCAAGGCTCACGGCATTAGCGTGATCAACTATGCGGATGACACGCAGCTGAAGATCTCTCTGGAGGGTGCTCATGCAGACTCGCTTGAGACCTTCCACACCTGCTTGTTGGAAATGACACTCTGGCTGAATCAGAATTCACTACAATTCAACAGTGACAAGACTGAAATAATGCACTGTACGGTAGGAAGAATCCCCAAAAGTCTACCCACAGATTTCTGGCCTCCGGCGCTAGGGGACTCACTAATCCCAGTGAAATCAGTAAGAAACCTTGGAGTCACTTTTAATAACAGTCTGAGCTTAGAGACCAATGTCAACAAGCAGGCTAGTAGCTGCTTTGCTCTAATGCGAGGACTGCGAAAGCTGCTACCCCTTCTACCTTCACAGGTTAGAGCCACCATAGTTAGGAGCACCATTCTCAGCCGCCTGGACTACTGTAATGCCCTATTACTGGAATCCCCTGCCTACCTGATTTCCAGACTTCAGAGTATCCAGGCAGCTGCAGCAAAACTGGCACTTTCTCGAGAGCGAAGATCCTCTACCACCCTTGCCCTGGCTGACCTTCACTGGTTACCTACACACCAGAGGATCCGCTTTAAATCCCTATGTATTGTCTTTAGGGCAGTACATGGGCTAGGCCCCCGACCACTTCAAAACAAATTTAATTGGTATGAGCCTACCCGGTCTCTTCAATCCCCTTCTTCAAATTTCATAAGTATACCCAGGATCAAGAAAACCACCTTTGGTGGCAGAGCCTTTAGCATAGCTGCAGCTCATCTGTGGAACAGTTTACCTATTGACATCAGAAAAACAAATGAACTGATGGCCTTTCGTAAAAAGGTGAAAACATGGCTCTTCCCAAAAATGTAACCTACCAGTATTTAACGCTATTATTCCTCCTCTGATGCACAGTGTTTTTCAGCCATATGTACACAGCGCCAGGATGCCCGTAGGGTTGCAGAGCGCTTTAAAAATACCATAAATAAAAATGAATAAATAAATTCTGGATAACACTTTAAAAATTCTGGCGCGAATTATTTATAATAGGGTGCTAGAATGTACTGATGACATAGACCTATTGGACCCGTGTCAGATGGGATTTAGGAGCAGGGTAGGGACGGTGGAGCAATGTCTGAATCTAAAATTGATAATCGATAAGTACAGCGTTGCTCGATTGTCTCCTATTTACCTTGCATTTATGGATCTTTCATCCGCCTTTGATCTAGTGAATAGATCCAAACTCTGGGCTATCCTTTTGAATTCTGGACTAGACGAGGTGCTTGTTAATTTCCTGGCCTATCTTCACACGGATCTTAAAGCACAGGTCAGGATTGGGATGGGTGGAGAAGTCTCTGGAGCTATTAACATCGGCAGGGGGGTGAGACAGGGGTGCGTTTTAGCACCCCTGTTGTTCATCATTTACATCAATGGCCTTGCAAGAAGCCTGAAAGAAGTGACTAGTGATGTACCAACAATTCTGGGGCAACCATTACCGGTGTTATTATATGCTGACGAAGCGGTGCTTATGGGCCGCACGCCAAATGCCCTCCGCCTACTTGTCCATAGCTTTGTTCAATACATGGAGGGATTAGATTTGCGCGTAAATTAAAAAAAATCTTTTATCATGTCTGGTGGCCCTGGGAAACGGAAGCTCAATACAATACACATAGGGACAGATAAACTTGAATCTGTGCCTACATTTCCATATTTAGGTTTGGTTTTCACTGCGAACGGCTCATGGGGTGGGCACTTGGCCCATGCCATGGGCAAATTCTGGAAAGCCACCAATTCAGTCTTTAGCTTGCCTTGCCCAAAGAAAATAGGTGCCACTAGAGCTATTTTAAAAATGTTTAGATTACAGTGCCTACCGGTAGCCACATATGGAGCAGAGGTCTGGGGGTTGGGAAGAAGCCCAAGTATCCAGCGAGAAGAAAGCCGATTTTGCAGGAAAATATTGGGCGCCCCAATCTCATCTTCTGAATTTATCTGCCATGATGAATTAAACCTCCCCTTTGTATGTGATTTTATCAGATCTAGACCAGCTCTATTCTGGGTCAGGATTTGGAGGAATAACTCAGCCACTCTTACACAAAATATTATAAAGGATTGTTTAAAATGTGACCATGGCATGGCGATTCCATGGCTTTCTGGAGTGTCGAAAACATTGAGCGCCATGGACAGAGGCAGCCTCTTTTCCGAACCTACTAGGATCGAGCCAAAGGATAAAATCGAGGTTAAACATGCACTGTACGCACTTTATAATTCTGAACGAATGGGAAGAGAATAATCAAAATCAACTGTTGTAAAATACATGGGGAACGATCTATGTAGGCAACCACTCCCGCACTATCTTACCCTACCTATGACCAACTGGGAGAGATCACTTTTGTTTCGCCTAAGAGCGGGTTCTGTGAAATATCTGTTGGCCTTCCCTCTGGGCTACCAACATAGCACAGATTATAACCCATGTCCTTGTGATGGTGTTAGCACACAAGATGATTTGCACTTCCTATTCTTCTGTAAATTTTATTTAAAATATATCAACTGGCTTTTAACCCCATATTTTAGGAAACATAGACCCCCTCTCGTTGGGGGAGTCTTACCTATTGATGGTTTCCCTGGATTCAGATGAATTAATTCTACGCACTAGCACTTTTTAGGTCTCGTGACCTATCAATGCGCGCAAGCGCATTGAGGGAGCGAGAATTCAAGTGCTGAAAACAATCGTGAAACCAAGGGTTTCGTTCGTGCGGTTTTCTTTAAGTTCACGTGAATCACGTGAGCAAACAAGCACGCGCATTCACGGCCGCACAGCACATCAAAGGGCTTCGCCCAGCGTGCGCTCTGCGGCTTCTCCTCCCCTAACACGCTGGCATTCACGGCCGCACAGCACATCAAAGGGCTTCGCCCAGCGTGCGCTCTGCGGCTTCTCCTCCCCTAACACGCTATCTCAGCTCTCCTGCCCCCATCCGGCTTCCCTCCGGCCACTCTGCATTCTACGAGACCTACTGGCAAGGCCAGTGCTTGTTTGAGACTGACAACACGAGTACGCAAAATGATGGAAAACCCTTAAAATTAGTTTCAAAAACTCCCCCAAACGAAAACACATTGACCTGAAGCCTAAGTGTATTCTGAGTCATAAAAAGTTTATTAGATGAAAAAATATTGTACGGGCACTTTTTTGCACAAAAAGTCACTTTTTGGCACTTTTTTGAGAGAAATAAAATAGTTCGCAGATTTTTTTTAAATCGACCGAATAAAAAAAAAATGCTCTTGTTGGATGGCTTTGGACATAAGGCCGCATGAACAAAAGGAATTTTTCAAATATCTGTTTTTCTCACTTTTTTATTGCTGTTTGAAATTTCTGACTTGACTTTTTGCATCATTGGTGATGCATGTGTTTAACATTGAGCTTGGGAAAATTGAAAAAAATAGACTTTGGGGATTGTTTACTAGGGCAAGTGATACATCAAATTAAGACTCATATTAAACTGAACCTCAAGCTGAAAACAAAACCAAAATAGCATTTACGATCACTTTTTATAAGCGATTTTAACAATTGTTTTTTTTAGCTATATTAAAAAACAAGGTAACGCCGTAAATTTTAGAAAAGAGATTTTTTCAAAGTAAAACATAGGTGTGACCTGCCTTCACATTAGGCTTCATAAACAAAAGAAAAAACATCTCTATGTGTTATATTCACTTTTTAATAACACATTTTCGTTTTAGGCACAAGCAAAAAGCAGCATTGGTGATGCATGTGTTTTTCAATGGGGTTTTTTAAAGTCTACCAAAATACGGTTTACCAATACATTTTCATTATTTTCTCTTTGGTATCTCATTATGCACATGTTAATAAACAGGTTCATGCATTATTAGCTAAATAGCATAAAAACACACTGAATTATTAACAATAATCTTTGAGATTTGGGTGACCAGATGGCCGGAAATCGAAAATCGCCTCGTATGGATTCAACTTCCATTTCGTGCACTTTCTATGTGGGCCACATGCATAAGAATTGGTACAATAATGCATACGAATCTTAGCTAGAATCTGCAATTGAAATTAAGTCTTTAACTTATATGCTTCAAGAATTATAGGGCACATTCTGCTATGTATAATATCCTATCCATTTCAATGGGACGACCAGATGGCCGCAAATTGAAAATCGCGTCGTATGGATTCATATTGCGTTGTATGTACCTTACGTGTAAGCCACATGCATTTAAAATGACACAATGTAGTAGGGTATGCTATAGAAAGTGTTGCAGTTGGAAATCAAGCTCTATCTAGTATGGATCATGACTGATGACACAATATACGTGACTCATTTTGCAAAAAATGGAGGCAAATTTTATAAAACATGCGTTTAATCACTGAATGATTCTCACCACTTCTAAGCATGGCACAGGCATGACAATGACCACAGGGCAGTGGCATGATGGTAACTGTATGCTGCACTCAGAATTATGGATCCAGATTGTATGGTTTTAGAATTTTGGGCCACAACGTAAGGCATATTTTTCACACATGTGACGTTATTGAAAAACATCATACATTCAACTTCACATTTTGTAGCCAAAAGCATAAAGTGTTCTTCAACACACATGAAAGTGAAAATAAAAACTTTTCCTGAAGATTACACTTGATTTGTACCTTGTCCCTATAAGCCACAAATATGAGAGTTACCACTATAAAGTGTAGATGTCTTAGCTACATACTGTGATTGAAATTAGGTCAGTACCTCATATGGTTCAAGATTTATAGTGCACCACATAATATGTAATATATCCTATCCATTCCAATGGGTGACCAGATGGCCGCAAATAAAAATCGCCTCGTATGGATTCAAATTGCTTTGTATGCACCTTGTGTGTGAGCCACATGCATATAAAATGGCACACTGTAGTAGGCTATGTTATAGAATGTGTTGCAGTTGGAAATCAAGCTCTATCTAATATGGATCTTGACTGATGACATAATATACGTGACACATTTTGCAAAAGCTGGAGGATTTTTTTGAAAAATATGTGTTTAATCGCTGAAAGATTCACACCACTTTGAAGCTTTCCACATGCATGAAAATGAACACAGGACAGTGGCATCATGTTAGCTTAATGCTGCACTTCCAATTATGGATCCAGATTGTATGGTTTTAGAAGTATGGGACAAAATGTAAGGCATACTTTTTCGTACATGCGACGGTATTGAAAAACGTCATACATTCAACCTCAAATTTTGACAACTTTACAATACGCCACACACATAATAATTCACATGGGTAAGATGCACATCACTAGGAACAAAGTGCTGTTTAAATTATGTCTCTATAATGTACAGACTATGAATTATAGCCAAAATTATAAAGTGTTCTACAACACACATGAAAGTGAAAAATAAAAACTTACCTGAAGGTTACACTGGATTTGTACCTTGTCCCTATAAGCCACAACCATGAGAGTTACCACTATGAATTGTAAATGTCTTAGCTACATACTGCAATTGAAATTAAGTCAGTACATCATATGCTTCAAGAAATAGAGTGCACTACATCCTCTGTAGTATATCCTATCCATTTCAAAGGGTGACCAGATGGCCGCAAATTAAAAATTGCCTCGTATGGATTCAAATTGCTTTGTATGACTGTTTTCAGGTCCCTGTAGCCACCAGGACCCCATAATATATCTCAGATGATATAACAAGAGTGGCTAGGGCTCATTTCCAGCCTCCATGTACATGTCTGACTCCTATTTGTGACATTTCGAGGTGTTTGGGATCAAACTCATTTTTCCCAATATAGGCCATAGAGCTCAGAGTCACATCACATTGAGCTCAGAGTCACATCAAATTTCTAGTTCTGGACCTAAGGACCCCTTAGTATACCTCAGATGACATACCAGGAGTGTCTAAGACCCATTTCTGGCCTCCAGGGATGACTTTTTGAAGTTTTGGGGTTTAAGGGGGCATAGTCACTTCTTCCATCCAGGCTACGTTGCTCAAAATCGGGTACGATGTCAGGTTCTTCCCTTGGCTGGAAGATGAAAAAAAAACTTCAGATAATAGCAAAGGTAGATAGATCAAATGAAAGCATCAGATCTGAGCTTTCTAACAAGTATATTTAGGTCATGGGTACTCACAAAGTGACTGTGATATCCATTCTGAGCTATTTGGAAAATTAGCAAATCTTGTCAAAAAAACTTTTTTTGACGATTTTTGCTAATTTTCGGTATCAACCCTCATGACTGTTTTCGGGTCCCTGTAGCCACCAGGACCCCATAATATATCTCAGATGATATAACAAGAGTGGCTAGGGCTCATTTCCAGCCTCCAGGTACATGTCTGACTCCTATTTGTGACATTTCGAGGTGTTTGGGGTCAAACTCATTTTTTCCATTATTGGCCATATAGCTCAGAGTCACATCACATTGAGCTCAGAGTCACATCAAATTTCTAGTTCTGGACCTAAGGACCCCTTAGTATACCTCAGATGACATACCAGGAGTGTCTAAGACCCATTTCTCGCCTCCAGGGATGACTTTTTGAAGTTTTGGGGTTTAAGGGGGCAAAGTCACTTCTTCCATCCAGCCGCAGGTGCTCAAAATCGGGTACAATGTCAGGTTTTTCCCATGGCTGGAAGCTGAAAAAAAAACTTCAGATAATAGCAAAGGTAGATAGATCAAATGAAAGCATCAGATCTGAGCTTTCTAACAAGTATATTTAGGTCCTGGGTACTCACAAAGTGACTGTGATATCCATTCTGAGCTATTTGGAAAATTAGCAAATCTTGTCAAAAAAACTTTTTTTGACGATTTTTGCTAATTTTCGGTATCAACCCTCATGACTGTTTTCAGGTCCCTGTAGCCACCAGGACCCCATAATATATCTCAGATTATATACCAAGAGTGGCTGGGGCTCATTTACAGCCTCCAGGTACATGTCTGACTCCTATTTGTGACATTTTGAGGTGTTTGGTGTCAAATTCATTTTTTTCCATTATAGCTCCTAGATATCAGAGTCACATCAGATTTCTAGTTCTGGACCCAAGAAGACCATAGTATACCTCAGATGACATACCAAGAGTGTCTAAGACCCATTTCTGGCCTCCAGGGGTGACTTTTTGAAGTTTTTGGGTTTAAGGGGGCAAAGTGACTTTTTCCACCCAGCCCAATGTTCTCAAAATCGGGTACGATATCAGGTGTTTCCCTTGGCTGGTAGCGGAAAAAAAACTTTATATAATATCAAAGTTATATATATCACATGAAAGCATCAGAGCTGACCTTTCTAACAAGTGTATTCATATCTTGCGCACTCAAACAGTGTCTCTGATATCCATTCTGAGCTATTTGGAAAATTAGCAAATCTTGTCAAAAAACATTTTTGGACGATTTTTGCTAATTTTCAGTATCAACCCACCTGACTGTTTTTGGGTCCCTGTGGCCACCAGGACCCTATATTATTTCTCAGGTGATATAGCAAGAGTGTCTAGGGCTCATTTCCAGCCTCCAGGTACATGTCTGAGTACTATTTCAGACATTTTGAGGTGTTTGGTGTCAAATTCATTTTTTCCATTATAGGCCCTAGATATCAGAGTCACATCACATTTCTAGTTCTGGACCCAAGAACACCATAGTATACCTCAGATGACATACCAAGAGTGTCTAAGACCCATTTCTGGCCTCCAGGGGTGACTCTTTGAAGTTTTTGGGTTTAAGGGGGCAAAGTCACTTTTTCCACCCGAGGTCGTGGAACTCTGAATGGTGTAAAAGTTTGGCTTGAGTGCCCTCCCCATGGAGGTCAAAAATGTTATTGCATCAAAATCATTTAAAAACTATATAGGTGTAATTGTAGTGCCCTGAATGCTATATGGCTGCATTTGCACCGTTCTAGGTATTTACAAAATGAATTTCTAACACTTTTGAAGTCTCCATGAAGTGAAAAATGACTAAGTCTAAAAACTTTACTGGTGCATCAAAGTGGTCAAAAAAGGTCAACATTGGGTTAAAATTAACAAAACATAGGGGTATATTACCAACAACTAGCGATAATTTTTGTCTCTAACTTGTTTAGAGACAAAAATTATCGCCGCACATCGGCGATTTTTATCGCAGATAAACCTTGCTATTAGCAAGGTTTATCGCAAATGCGATAAAAAACGGCCGCAATGCATGAATATCGCTGAAAAGTCAGCGATATTCATGCATTATCGAGCAAATGCTCTTAGCCATGTTATCCACCTCCCATTGGATAACATGGTGAAGAACTGCTCAGGGCAGGTGTTAGCTTTTGGAGATATTCGCGCTTAGCGCGAATATCTCCAAAAGTTGGTAATAGGAGATAGCGATGTTAGCGACTGTTTCCAGTCGCTAACATCTTGGCACGCCCACTTTGCATGTCATTAGTGATAAATATCACTGACATGCAAAGCGGGGCCCAAGATGGTCGCTATCTCCTATTAGCTGTCACTAACTGGTGTTAGCGACAGCTTGGTAATAGGGAGATAATTTTATCTCCGCTTTCTTGGCTTTTAAAGCCAAAAAAGCGGAGATAAACCCCTTGATAATATACCCCATAGTGCTGCAGTGGTCCAATAGCAGGCTAAAGACATAATGAATGACACAGAATGAACAGTTTTACTAAACACTTTGAAAATTCGATTTTCAATTTCAGGGGGACAAGGTCATGGAAGTCATGGAACTCCGAGCTGGGTAAAAGTTCAGCTTAAGGGCCCTCCCCATGGAGGTCAAAAATTGTATTACATCAAAATCTTTTAAAAACTATATAGGTGTAATTGCAGTGTCCTGAATGCTATGTAACTGCATTTGCACTGTTCTGTGTGCCTCCAAAATGAATTTCTAACACTTTTGAAGTCTCCATGAAGTGAAAAATGACGAAGTACAAAGACATCATTGGTGCATGAAAGTGTTTAAAAACGGTCACAAATGCATAAAAATGAAAAAAACTAAGTGCTACACTGGCCCAATAGCAAGCTAAACACACAATGAATGACCCAGAATGAATATATTTACAAATTACTTGGAAAATGCTATTTTAAATTTCAGGGGGACGAGGTCACAGAAGTCATGGAACTCCGAGCGGGGTAAAAGTTCAAACTTTCCACCCCTCATCGAGGTCAACATTTTTAATTCATCAAAATCATTTAAAAACTATATAGGTGTGATTGGAGTGTCCTGGTTGCTATATAGGTGCATTTGCACTGTCCTGTGTGCCTCCAAAGTGACTTTCTAACACTTTTGAAGTCTCCATGAAGCAAAAAGTGACTAAGTCCAAAGACCATTTGGAGCATCAAAGTGTTCAAAAACGGTCAAAAATGCATAAAAACGAAAAAAAACAAGTGCTACAGTGGCTCAATAGCATGCTAAACACACAATGAATGACACAGAATGAATAGTTGTACACATTACTTTGAAAATGCAATTTTAAATTTCAGGGGGACAAGGTCACGAAAGTCATGGAACTCCGAGCGGGGTAAAAGTTCAACCTTTCCCCCCTTATGGAGGTCAAAATTTTAATACATCAAAATCATTTAAAAACTATATAGGTGTGATGGCAGTGTCTTGGATACATCCCACATGAATTTTAAACACATTAGGAGCATCTCTGATCAAAATAACCATAACAATCCCAAAGCTGCATCAGTGCTTCAAAGTGCTCCAAAACGGTCAAAAATGGACGAAAATGAAAAATATTCTCCATATCTGAGTTTTTATAACATTCCTTAGATAATGTATATCTTGAATTAGTTTTAAATCCTTTTATTAAAAAGTTTCTTTTCTATGCTGCACTGGTGCAACGCCTCAAGTCTGAGAAGCTGCACCAGTGCAGCCGAAGCAGCACTGGTGCAGCCGAAGCAGCACTGGTGCAACAAGAGTCAAGTATATTTAGGTCATGGGTACTCACAAAGTGACTGTGATATCCATTCTGAGCTATTTGGAAAATTAGCAAATCTTGTCAAAAAAACTTTTTTTGACGATTTTTGCTAATTTTCGGTATCAACCCTCATGACTGTTTTCGGGTCCCTGTAGCCACCAGGACCCCATAATATATCTCAGATGATATAACAAGAGTGGCTAGGGCTCATTTCCAGCCTCCAGGTACATGTCTGACTCCTATTTGTGACATTTCGAGGTGTTTGGGGTCAAACTCATTTTTTCCATTATAGGCCATATAGCTCAGAGTCACATCACATTGAGCTCAGAGTCACATCAAATTTCTAGTTCTGGACCTAAGGACCCCTTAGTATACCTCAGATGACATACCAGGAGTGTCTAAGACCCATTTCTGGCCTCCAGGGATGACTTTTTGAAGTTTTGGGGTTTAAGGGGGCAAAGTCACTTCTTCCATCCAGCCGCAGGTGCTCAAAATCGGGTACAATGTCAGGTTTTTCCCATGGCTGGAAGCTGAAAAAAAAACTTCAGATAATAGCAAAGGTAGATAGATCAAATGAAAGCATCAGATCTGAGCTTTCTAACAAGTATATTTAGGTCCTGGGTACTCACAAAGTGACTGTGATATCCATTCTGAGCTATTTGGAAAATTAGCAAATCTTGTCAAAAAAACTTTTTTTGACGATTTTTGCTAATTTTCGGTATCAACCCTCATGACTGTTTTCAGGTCCCTGTAGCCACCAGGACCCCATAATATATCTCAGATTATATAACAAGAGTGGCTAGGGCTCATTTCCAGCCTCCAGGTACATGTCTGACTCCTATTTGTGACATTTTGAGGTGTTTGGTGTCAAATTCATTTTTTTCCATTATAGCTCCTAGATATCAGAGTCACATCAGATTTCGAGTTCTGGACCCAAGAAGACCATAGTATACCTCAGATGACATACCAAGAGTGTCTAAGACCCATTTCTGGCCTCCAGGGGTGACTTTTTGAAGTTTTTGGGTTTAAGGGGGCAAAGTGACTTTTTCCACCCAGCCCAATGTTCTCAAAATCGGGTTCGATATCAGGTGTTTCCCTTGGCTGGTAGCGGAAAAAAAACTTTATATAATATCAAAGTTATATATATCACATGAAAGCATCAGAGCTGACCTTTCTAACAAGTGTATTCATATCTTGCGCACTCAAACAGTGTCTCTGATATCCATTCTGAGCTATTTGGAAAATTAGCAAATCTTGTCAAAAAAAATTTTTGGACGATTTTTGCTAATTTTCAGTATCAACCCACCTGACTGTTTTTGGGTCCCTGTGGCCACCAGGACCCTATATTATTTCTCAGGTGATATAGCAAGAGTGTCTAGGGCTCATTTCCAGCCTCCAGGTACATGTCTGAGTACTATTTCAGACATTTTGAGGTGTTTGGTGTCAAATTCATTTTTTCCATTATAGGCCCTAGATATCAGAGTCACATCACATTTCTAGTTCTGGACCCAAGAACACCATAGTATACCTCAGATGACATACCAAGAGTGTCTAAGACCCATTTCTGGCCTCCAGGGGTGACTTTTTGAAGTTTTTGGGTTTAAGGGGGCAAAGTCACTTTTTCCACGCGAGGTCGTGGAACTCGGAGCTGGGTAAAAGTTTAGCTTGAGTGCCCTCCCCATGGAGGTCAAAAATGTTATTGCATCAAAATCATTTAAAAACTATATAGGTGTAATTGTAGTGCCCTGAATGCTATATGGCTGCATTTGCACCGTTCTAGGTATTTACAAAATGAATTTCTAACACTTTTGAAGTCTCCATGAAGTGAAAAATGACTAAGTCCAAAAACTTCACTGGTGCATCAAAGTGGTCAAAAAAGGTCAACATTGGGTTAAAATTAACAAAACATAGTGCTGCAGTGGTCCAATAGCAGGCTAAAGACATAATGAATGACACAGAATGAACAGTTTTACTAAACACTTTGAAAATTCGATTTTCAATTTCAGGGGGACAAGGTCATGGAAGTCATGGAACTCCGAGCTGGGTAAAAGTTCAGCTTAAGGGCCCTCCCCATGGAGGTCAAAAATTGTATTACATCAAAATCTTTTAAAAACTATATAGGTGTAATTGCAGTGTCCTGAATGCTATGTAACTGCATTTGCACTGTTCTGTGTGCCTCCAAAATGAATTTCTAACACTTTTGAAGTCTCCATGAAGTGAAAAATGACGAAGTACAAAGACATCATTGGTGCATGAAAGTGTTTAAAAACGGTCACAAATGCATAAAAATGAAAAAAACTAAGTGCTACACTGGCCCAATAGCAAGCTAAACACACAATGAATGACCCAGAATGAATATATTTACAAATTACTTGGAAAATGCTATTTTAAATTTCAGGGGGACGAGGTCACAGAAGTCATGGAACTCCGAGCGGGGTAAAAGTTCAAACTTTCCACCCCTCATCGAGGTCAACATTTTTAATTCATCAAAATCATTTAAAAACTATATAGGTGTGATTGGAGTGTCCTGGTTGCTATATAGGTGCATTTGCACTGTCCTGTGTGCCTCCAAAGTGACTTTCTAACACTTTTGAAGTCTCCATGAAGCAAAAAGTGACTAAGTCCAAAGACCATTTGGAGCATCAAAGTGTTCAAAAACGGTCAAAAATGCATAAAAACGAAAAAAAACAAGTGCTACAGTGGCTCAATAGCATGCTAAACACACAATGAATGACACAGAATGAATAGTTGTACACATTACTTTGAAAATGCAATTTTAAATTTCAGGGGGACAAGGTCACGAAAGTCATGGAACTCCGAGCGGGGTAAAAGTTCAACCTTTCCCCCCTTATGGAGGTCAAAATTTTAATACATCAAAATCATTTAAAAACTATATAGGTGTGATGGCAGTGTCTTGGATACATCCCACATGAATTTTAAACACATTAGGAGCATCTCTGATCAAAATAACCATAACAATCCCAAAGCTGCATCAGTGCTTCAAAGTGCTCCAAAACGGTCAAAAATGGACGAAAATGAAAAATATTCTCCATATCTGAGTTTTTATAACATTCCTTAGATAATGTATATCTTGAATTAGTTTTAAATCCTTTTATTAAAAAGTTTCTTTTCTATGCTGCACTGGTGCAACGCCTCAAGTCTGAGAAGCTGCACCAGTGCAGCCGAAGCAGCACTGGTGCAGCCGAAGCAGCACTGGTGCAACAAGAGTCAAGTATATTTAGGTCATGGGTACTCACAAAGTGACTGTGATATCCATTCTGAGCTATTTGGAAAATTAGCAAATCTTGTCAAAAAAACTTTTTTTGACGATTTTTGCTAATTTTCGGTATCAACCCTCATGACTGTTTTCGGGTCCCTGTAGCCACCAGGACCCCATAATATATCTCAGATGATATAACAAGAGTGGCTAGGGCTCATTTCCAGCCTCCAGGTACATGTCTGACTCCTATTTGTGACATTTCGAGGTGTTTGGGGTCAAACTCATTTTTTCCATTATAGGCCATATAGCTCAGAGTCACATCACATTGAGCTCAGAGTCACATCAAATTTCTAGTTCTGGACCTAAGGACCCCTTAGTATACCTCAGATGACATACCAGGAGTGTCTAAGACCCATTTCTGGCCTCCAGGGATGACTTTTTGAAGTTTTGGGGTTTAAGGGGGCAAAGTCACTTCTTCCATCCAGCCGCAGGTGCTCAAAATCGGGTACAATGTCAGGTTTTTCCCATGGCTGGAAGCTGAAAAAAAAACTTCAGATAATAGCAAAGGTAGATAGATCAAATGAAAGCATCAGATCTGAGCTTTCTAACAAGTATATTTAGGTCCTGGGTACTCACAAAGTGACTGTGATATCCATTCTGAGCTATTTGGAAAATTAGCAAATCTTGTCAAAAAAACTTTTTTTGACGATTTTTGCTAATTTTCGGTATCAACCCTCATGACTGTTTTCAGGTCCCTGTAGCCACCAGGACCCCATAATATATCTCAGATTATATAACAAGAGTGGCTAGGGCTCATTTCCAGCCTCCAGGTACATGTCTGACTCCTATTTGTGACATTTTGAGGTGTTTGGTGTCAAATTCATTTTTTTCCATTATAGCTCCTAGATATCAGAGTCACATCAGATTTCTAGTTCTGGACCCAAGAAGACCATAGTATACCTCAGATGACATACCAAGAGTGTCTAAGACCCATTTCTGGCCTCCAGGGGTGACTTTTTGAAGTTTTTGGGTTTAAGGGGGCAAAGTGACTTTTTCCACCCAGCCCAATGTTCTCAAAATCGGGTACGATATCAGGTGTTTCCCTTGGCTGGTAGCGGAAAAAAAACTTTATATAATATCAAAGTTATATATATCACATGAAAGCATCAGAGCTGACCTTTCTAACAAGTGTATTCATATCTTGCGCACTCAAACAGTGTCTCTGATATCCATTCTGAGCTATTTGGAAAATTAGCAAATCTTGTCAAAAAAAATTTTTGGACGATTTTTGCTAATTTTCAGTATCAACCCACCTGACTGTTTTTGGGTCCCTGTGGCCACCAGGACCCTATATTATTTCTCAGGTGATATAGCAAGAGTGTCTAGGGCTCATTTCCAGCCTCCAGGTACATGTCTGAGTACTATTTCAGACATTTTGAGGTGTTTGGTGTCAAATTCATTTTTTCCATTATAGGCCCTAGATATCAGAGTCACATCACATTTCTAGTTCTGGACCCAAGAACACCATAGTATACCTCAGATGACATACCAAGAGTGTCTAAGACCCATTTCTGGCCTCCAGGGGTGACTTTTTGAAGTTTTTGGGTTTAAGGGGGCAAAGTCACTTTTTCCACGCGAGGTCGTGGAACTCGGAGCTGGGTAAAAGTTTAGCTTGAGTGCCCTCCCCATGGAGGTCAAAAATGTTATTGCATCAAAATCATTTAAAAACTATATAGGTGTAATTGTAGTGCCCTGAATGCTATATGGCTGCATTTGCACCGTTCTAGGTATTTACAAAATGAATTTCTAACACTTTTGAAGTCTCCATGAAGTGAAAAATGACTAAGTCCAAAAACTTCACTGGTGCATCAAAGTGGTCAAAAAAGGTCAACATTGGGTTAAAATTAACAAAACATAGTGCTGCAGTGGT
Source organism: Lissotriton helveticus (assembly GCF_964261635.1). Taxonomy (NCBI): domain Eukaryota; kingdom Metazoa; phylum Chordata; class Amphibia; order Caudata; family Salamandridae; genus Lissotriton; species Lissotriton helveticus. The sequence goes on along the minus strand of NC_136058.1, from coordinate 418,021,629 downwards.
CCAATAGCAGGCTAAAGACATAATGAATGACACAGAATGAACAGTTTTACTAAACACTTTGAAAATTCGATTTTCAATTTCAGGGGGACAAGGTCATGGAAGTCATGGAACTCCGAGCGGGGTAAAAGTTCAAACTTTCCACCCCTCATCGAGGTCAAAATTTTTAATTCATCAAAATCATTTAAAAACTATATAGGTGTGATTGGAGTGTCCTGGTTGCTATATAGGTGCATTTGCACTGTCCTGTGTGCCTCCAAAGTGACTTTCTAACACTTTTGAAGTCTCCATGAAGCTTAAAGTGACTAAGTCCAAAGACCATTTGGAGCATCAAAGTGTTCAAAAACGGTCAAAAATGCATAAAAACGAAAAAAAACAAGTGCTACAGTGGCCCAATAGCATGCTAAACACACAATGAATGACACAGAATGAATAGTTGTACACATTACTTTGAAAATGCAATTTTAAATTTCAGGGGGACAAGGTCACGAAAGTCATGGAACTCCGAGCGGGGTAAAAGTTCAACCTTTCCCCCCTTATGGAGGTCAAAATTGTAATACATCAAAATCATTTAAAAAGTATATAGGTGTGATGGCAGTGTCTTGGATACATCCCACATGAATTTTAAACACATTAGGAGCATCTCTGATCAAAATAACCATAAAAATCCCAAAGCTGCATCAGTGCTTCAAAGTGCTCCAAAACGGTCAAAAATGGACGAAAATGAAAAATATTCTCCATATCTGAGTTTTTATAACATTCCTTAGATAATGTATATCTTGAATTAGTTTTAAATCCTTTTATTAAAAAGTTTCTTTTCTATGCTGCACTGGTGCAACGCCTCAAGTCTGAGAAGCTGCACCAGTGCAGCCGAAGCAGCACTGGTGCAGCCGAAGCAGCACTGGTGCAACAAGAGTCAAGTATATTTAGGTCATGGGTACTCACAAAGTGACTGTGATATCCATTCTGAGCTATTTGGAAAATTAGCAAATCTTGTCAAAAAAACTTTTTTTGACGATTTTTGCTAATTTTCGGTATCAACCCTCATGACTGTTTTCGGGTCCCTGTAGCCACCAGAAAGGTGCCTGTAGTTTTGCTTTTTGCCGCGATTTAGTAGATTTGCAGCTAACAAGATTTGTCTTTTTTTGGTGAGACACAAATCCAGCTGCTGTGCAATGTTTGGCTTTGTTATTCTTTGTTTACAAAGAACAGTTGTCTGTTGTCTGTTTTCATGGGGAGTAACGTTCAATAAGTATACATAGGAGACTCGTGATGCGCTAACAAGGGTCACACTCACACAGCATGCGGATCCTTGCACAATGCGCATTCAGTGCGGAAGCTCAGATCTGCCACTGAGCCTTCTCTTTGCGCAGAGAATTTAAGGCTCCATTCCTCAGTGGGCCCAGCTCTCAAACACGTCTTAGTGGGGGAACCGCGTGCAGCGCCAACTTACCGTAGCTGGTTTTGCCTTTTCGCACACAAAGGTGTCGTAGAACATGCAAGAGCGTTGCTTGGTTAGTAAGTTTGGGGGGTGGGGGGGGGAGGCTTCAGATTTTCCGACATTCACGTGACGCTGGCATAGCATGCATACTAGATTGTTAAAATACCTAAAATACCTTCCTGGTGAAATCCGACAAACATCTCATCATAATGATCATACCCGACTGAAAACACCTGTAGCCAACAATTTAGCAGCAATTATATTTACCAAGGGAGTATAACAGCCCAACCCCATCACCGCCCTCCCTCACTTTAAGCTAGGCCCCTGGCCCCACATGACTTTCGTGCGGAGGAGACCGAACCTCTGAAGTGATTTCCTGGATAGGACAGACTCAAAGAGAGTTAAGTGCTGAAGAATAAATAGGAGTTAGCGGATAGTGGATACTAAGAAAGTACCCGAAGTAATGTGTGGACCGTTACGGCACCAGCTCGAGTGACATGACGAGTGACGGTCTGAGTCAGTGAGTGACGGACGGACAATAAGTTAACCACGAGACTTACTTACTAAGTCTAGAGACAGTAGAGTACTGTAGAGACTGAGTCATCCAAGTCCAGTGAAGAAGAGAGTCAGTGAGTGACGGTCTGCTGGCTGCTGCTGCCTGGCCCTGCGCGCACGAGGAGACAGAGAGGGAGCCCCCGTCAGCCGCGCAACTAGTAGGAAACGTCACGGCGCGCACCGGCGCACATCCCCGAATTATGGCCAATCAGTCCACCCACCCACGTGCCGGCATCCAATAATGGATTGCCTGTATTTCGGCGCGGTGGACCAGCCAATCCTGGTGCTGCATAAGCGCCAGGATTGGCTAGGGGGTCACACAGTCTACTCGCCCTGGCGCCTTCTTAAAGGACGGGGCCCAGCCAAAGACACACCCCCCTCCCTCTCAGTCAACTTGACGAAGTTGACGGCTAATTTTAGGCTAAAGCGCATGCGCGGGCAAGTTTCCTCCTGATTTACTCATGCGCAGTCGAGTCAGACACTGTTGTTGTAACCCAGCCCCACCCCCTGCGCACTCCCTATTTGATCGGGTCTGTCCCGGTCGGAACACGCGCCGCTGTATTTTATTTAAGTGCTCTACTCTACTGTCTAGACTAGACTGACTCTCTCTGCTGCAGCCGCAAGTGCGTCCACCAGGCTTAGTGGGGCTACGCCCCTACGCCCCAATGGACGCACCGCGGCTGCTTTTAATTAATAATTTTTCTAAAACTATTAAATAAATAATTTCAATTAATTCTATCCATAACTTTTTGTAAGGCAGTTCTGTCTCTGAACAGAGTTGCGAAAGGAAATGTAATAATTATGAGAACATAAAAAAATAATGATTTTACAAACCTTTGAAAAAAGAGGTTTAAAATGAATTGCATTTCAAGTTAATAGTGTTGCATCATTTTTATTTGTTATAAAGTAAATTTACATTCATATTTAACATACAAATATTTTATTTTTTTCAAGTTTGATAAGCTTGTAAAATGTTCCCTACATTTTTTACACAGGGAGAGCTTCACCCAAGTTGAATATATATAACATTTTATTTTTTCTAAAGCCTAAATTAAAAGTAAGTAACATTTTTATTATGTATATATAATTATTCATTGTGAGGTAGACAATTAATTGTAACAAGTGTAATTATACCTCACAAAAAATGAATGTTATATCAGTGTTTAAATGAAATAACACATTTTTATTAAAAAAATTAAAAGTTTACTTTTGAGATATTTTTTGCCATTGAATTTTTAATTTTTTATTTTTAACTAGTTGCAGTTCCAGGGGATGGCCATGTGTGATATTGGACTAACTCCGGCTCTGAGCAGGAGTACATTTACGACTCTTTAGGTACATTATGGCTGTAGTGACTTTATGAGTGTGGTTCGTAAATAGAAATGGGCCTACTCCCTAGTGAGTGCCTGTCCTTCCCTAAACTCCTCCCTATACTCCTCTTTACTCCTGCCTTACCCCTCCCCTTTATTCATAAGTATTTCACATTTTACAGCCACTTCCCTCTATCACTCCCACATTTACTACTAAAACTATACTAACTTGTGCGGAAACTCTGCAGTCGAGGCAGACAACTCCACAAAGAAAAAGATAGGAGAGGCAGAACGACTGCACGTAGTTTGTGAATCGCATTTTCTTGTATTGTAGTCGCCCTATAGTAGTTTATGAATAGGCCTGATTATCTGTGAGACTTTTTTGGATGTATCTGATGTGATTGTAAAGCTTGTGAAACTGTCCTCAGCAGATGAGAAGCAGGTTCCATTTGTAGCAAAAAGAACACGGAAAGAGGCAGCTAAAGTCGATCTTTGTAATACGAGGCTGTGTCCAGGGTGGGGCCAAGAATGGTTTGCATATGTTTGGCCTTGTCTTTAGTGGCACAGAGACTGGAGAATGATGTGGCGGGATGTTGCAGAGATTAACTACCAGTCCATCCATCACCGTTAGCTTTTCTCAATGATCAGTCCTACGTGGCACAGAACAGATGTTGGTCCCATAGAGACCTACGATAAAGGGACTCCTACTGCTGCCCCCTGGTGAGGCTCATTAATGCTGGAAACAGTTTGAGGTTACATGCATTCCTGATCCTAGCAGCGTGGCCTCAAAGTTCAGGATCAAATGGCCTTTGTGGGTCAGAGCTCTGCTTATAAACACTCAGAGAGCAAAACACACTGAATGTTTACAAAGGAATGAGTTTAATTCAAGCATTTCCATTCCTCGCTATGTGCTTTTTCAGTAGACGGTTTGTTGGACAATCAATACAGTGAAGTCTTTGTGGCTGCTTCATGTAAATGTTTTGCGATGCTGAAAGCTCCTCCTCAGGGTTCACAGTGAGCACCTTTTATTCTCCCACATTGTCTCTCTTATGTAGAAAAATTACATTTACAACTGAAGTTTTTGTCACATTCAATCAATCAATCAATCAATCAAAGCATTTATATAGCGCGCTACTCACCCGGAGGGTCTCAAGGCGCTGGGGGGTGGGGTCCGCTACTGCTCGAACAGCCAGGTCTTGAGCTGCTTCCTGAAGGCGAGGTGGTCATGGGTCAGGCGGAGGCGGGTCGGAAGGGAGTTCCAAGTCTTGGCGGCCAGGTAGGAAAAGGACCTTCCTCCTGTGGTGGCTCTTCGGATGCGGGGGACGGCGGCGAGGGCGTGGCTGGTCAATCGAAGCTGGCGTTTGGGAGCGTAGAAGTTGAGGCGGCTGTTGAGGTATCCTGGGCCTTGGTTGTGTAGGGCTTTGTGTGCGTGGGTGAGGAGCCGGAAGGTGATTCTCTTGTTGACCGGGAGCCAGTGCAGGTCTCTCAGGTGTCCGGAGATGTGGCTGCGGCGGGGGATGTCCAGGATGAGTCGTGCTGAGGTATTCTGGATCCGCTGGAGTCTCTTCTGGAGTTTGGCGGTGGTTCCGGCGTAGAGGGAGTTGCCGTAGTCCAGACGGCTGGTGACGAGGGCCTGGGTGACCGTCTTCCTGGTCTCGGAGGGGATCCATCGGAAGATCTTGCGTAGAATGCGCAGGATGTTGAAGCACGACGAGGAGACGGCGTTGACTTGTCTGGTCATGGAGAGGGAGGAGTCCAGGATGAAGCCCAGGTTGCGTGCGTGGTCTGTTGGTTTGGGTGCGCTGCCCAGGGCGGGGGGCCACCAGGAGTCGTCCCAGGTGGAGGGTGAGGATCCTAGGATGAGGACTTCCGTCTTGTCTGAGTTCAGTTTCAGGCGGCTGTTCGTCATCCATTTTGCCACGTCTGTCATCCCTTCGTGCAGGTTGGCTCTGGCGGTGGTGGGGTCGTTGGTGAGGGAGAGGATCAGCTGGGTGTCGTCGGCGTAGGAGATGATGTTGAGGTTGTGCTGGCGTGCGATGGCTGCGAGGGGGCTCATGTAGACGTTGAAGAGTGTTGGGCTGAGCGAGGATCCTTGAGGAACGCCGCAGATGACTTCAGTGGCCTCCGATCTGAACGGGGGGAGGCGGACTCTCTGTGTCCTTCCGGCGAGGAAGGAGATGATCCACTCCAGTGCCTTCTCCTGGATTCCGACGATGCTGAAGCTCTGTACTAGGGTACGGTGGCAGACGGTGTCGAAGGCCGCGGAGAGGTCCAGGAGGATGAGGGCCGCCGTTTCTCCGTTGTCGAGCAGGGCTCGGATGTCATCGATAGCTGCGATCAGGGCGGTCTCGGTGCTGTGGTTGGCCCGGAAGCCAGACTGCGAGAGGTCGAGGGAGCCGTTCGTCTCGAGGAAGGCGGCCAGTTGCTTGTTGACAGTCTTCTCGATGTCTTTGGCCGGAAACAGGAGCAGCGAGATGGGTCGGTAGTTCTTGAGGTCGGTGGGGTCGGCTGATGGTTTCTTGAGTAGAGCGCTGAGTTCGGCGTGTTTCCAGCTCTCCGGGAAGGTGGCGGTGTCGAAGGAGGTGTTGATGATGTCCCGCAGGTGGGGTGCGATGACAGTGTCGGCCTTGTTGAAGACGTGGTGAGGGCAGGGGTCTGTCGGAGATCCGGAGTGGATGGACTTCATCGTGCGGATGGTGTCTTCGGTGCTGATCGGAGTCCAGGCGCGGAGGGTGGTGGTGGGGGGCGGTGGTTCGGTCGTGGCGTGCGTCGGTTGAGTGCTGAAGCTGTTGTGGATGTCCGCGATCTTGTTGTGGAAGTAGGAGGCGAGGGAGTTGCAGAGGTCTTGCGAAGGGGTGATGTCGTTGTTTCCGGCGTTGGGGTTGGAGAGCTCTTTCCCGATGTTGAAGAGTTCCTTGCTGTTGTGTGCGTTGTTGTCCAGTCGTTCCTTGAATGCGGTTTTCTTGGTGGCGTGGATCAGTTGGTGGTGTTTTCGGGTGGCGAGCTTGAGGGCAGTCATGTTGTCCGGTGTTGGGTCTCTGCGCCAGGGTTTCTCGAGTGCTCTGCAGTTCTTCTTGGAGCTCTTGAGTTCGTCGTTAAACCATGGGGCTTTCTTGCTGCCTGGTCTGCTCGGTGGGGTCTTCAGAGGGGCGAGGTCGTCTGCGCAGTCGCTGATCCATTTCGTGAGGTTGGTGGCGGCTTGGCTGGGGTTCGTTGTGCTGGTGGGAGGCTTCTTGCTCAGGGAAGACGCAAGCTGGTAGGCTGTGATCTTGTTCCAGCTTCTGCAGGGGACCTGTTGTTGGTGATGGTGGAGCATGGTCCTTTTGAAGCTGAAGTGGACGCAGCTGTGGTCCGTCCAGTGGAGTCCCGTGGCGTGGCTGAAGGCGATGTCCTTGCTGGATGAGAAGACGGGGTCGAGTGTGTGTCCGGCGTAGTGGGTGGGGGTGGTTACCAGTTGCTTGAGTCCGAGGTTGGCGAGGTTGTCCAGCAGGGTGGTGGTGTTGCGGTCGTTGTTGTTCTCCAGGTGGAAGTTGAGGTCCCCGAGGAGGATGTAGTCAGCGGAGAGGAGTGCGTGCGGGCTGATGAAGTCAGCGATGTCTTCGCTGAATTGTGTGCGAGGTCCCGGGGGTCTGTAGATGAGAGTGCCTCTGAGGGTTGTCTTGGGGTTGATGTGGATCTGGAAGTGCAGGTGTTCGGCGGGTGCGAGGGTGTCGTCGGTGTTGGTCGTGATGCGGATGGTGTTCCTGTGGATGATGGCGATGCCTCCTCCTGTCTGGTTGACGCGGTCCCTCCGGATGATCTTGTAGCCGTCCGGAATGGCGATTGCGATGTCGGGCGCTGAGGAGGCGTTCATCCAGGTTTCTGTGAGGAAGGCGACATCTGGGGCTGTGGTGTCGAGCAGGTTCCAGAGCTCGACGGCGTGTCTGTGGACGGAGCGGGTGTTGAGCAGGATGCACTTCAGGTGGCTGCTGTTGGTGTTCGGCTTGGTGGGTGCTGGTGTGGCTTGGGTCCGGTTGCAGGTGAACTTGCAGGAGTGGCAGCTGAAGGGTCCGTGGGTGCGTCTCGGTGTGGCTCGGTAGCAACCCGGGGTCCTGCCAGTGTTGAGTGCGATGAGTTCGGTGGCGTCGTAGATTCGTCGGGTCAGCTTCCGTCGGAGGGGGCCAGGGGTCCTGGCACTGGGCGCGGTCCAGGCGCGGACGGGCGCAGATGGGCTTACCTTTGGCGCACCTTCGGCGCTCATTCGGCGCTCCCGCTGCGCATGTCCGCTGCGCGGTCGCTGAGGGGGCGTCATAAGAAGGAGCCGTGAGGGAGGGTCGGCCGGGAGGCGGGAGGCGGGAGGGCCAAAGCTGCGGGCAGAAGGCGAGCCCGAGGAAGAAGCGGAGGGCAGCGGCGAGGGGGAGGTGAGCAGAGGTCTCGGCGATCAAGGGAGCGGCCAGGCAGCAGCTGAGACCTCAGGCAGGCGAGCGAGCGGCAGAGCAGCAGGTAGGCAGGCAGGCGAGCAGCAGCAGCGAGGAGGGAGCGACCGCCTGCGAGGGCACAGGGGTCACATTGAGAGCACGGTCTTTTTTTTCTCATTGTGCGTTCTCTCTTGTTGAATGAAACTGAATCTCCAGCAGACGCTTCCCTGGCATTTAGAACAGGTAAGTTCTCCCAAATTGAGTGAGACCAGATTTCCGACTGAAACTTTTCCAGCATTCAGAGAGCTAATGAGGTTTTTCACCAGTGTGAGTTCTTTCATGTCTAGTGAGAGTCTTTTTCAGTCTGAAGCTTTTCTGGCATTCAGAGCACTGAAAGGGTTTGAGCCCAGTATGGGTCATTTCATGTGCAGTAAGGCTGGATTTCTGACTGAAGCTTTTGCAGCATTCAGAGCACTGATAAGGTTTTTGCCCAGTGTGAGTTATCTCATGCTGAGTGAGAGTCTGTTTCAGTCTGAAGCTTTTCTGGCATTCAGAGCACTGAAAGGGTTTGAGCCCAGTATGGATTCTCTCATGTAGAGTTAAACCAGATTTGTAATTGAAAACTTTTTGGCATTCAGAACACTGATACGGTTTCTGCCCAGTGTGGGTTCTTTCATGCACAGTAAGGTTGGATCTCTGACTGAAGCTTTTGCAGCATTCAGAGCACTGATAAGGTTTGTGCCCAGTGTGAGTTACCTCATGTTGTGAGAGAGTAAATTTCCGACTGAAGCTTTTGCAGCATTCAGAGCACTGATAAGGTTTTTGCCCAGTGTGAGTTACCTCATGTTGTGAGAGAGTAGATTTCCGACTGAAGCTTTTGCAGCATTCAGAGCACTGATAAGGTTTTTGCCCAGTGTGAGTGCTCTCATGGTGAGTGAAAGTTTTTTTCCGACTGAAGTTTTTCTGGCATTCAGAGCACTGATACGGTTTATACCCAGTGTGAGTTCTTTCATGTACAGTAAGGTTGGATTTCTGACTGAAGCTTCTCCAGCATTCAGAGCACTGATAAGGTTTTTGTCCAGTATGAGTTCTCTCGTGTTCAATTAAACTGGATCTGTGACTGAATCCTTTCTGGCACTCAGAGCACTGGTAAGGTTTTTGCCCAGTGTGAGTTCTCTCATGTTCAATTAAACTGGATCTCTGACTGAATCCTTTCCAGCATTCAGAGCACTGATAAGGTTTTTGCCCAGTATGGGTTCTCTCATGTTCAATTAAACTGGATCTCTTACTGAATCCTTTCCGGCATTCAGAGCACTGAAACAGTTTATGCTCAGTGTGAGTGCTCTCATGGTGTGTGAGAGTTATTTTCCGATTGAAGCTTTTCTGGCATTCAGAGCACTGATACGGTTTGTGCCCTGTGTGAGTGCTCTCACGGTAAGTGAGAGTTATTTTCTGATTGAAGCTTTTATGGCATTCAGAGCACTGATACGGTGTATGCCCAATGTGGGTTCTCTGATGTACAGTTAAACTGGATTTGTGATAGAAACCTTTATGGCATTCAGGACACTGATACGGTGTATACCCAGTGTGGGTCCTTTCATGTACAGTAAGGCTGCGTTTCTGACTGAACCTTTTACAGCGTTCAGGGAACTGATAAGGTTTTTGTCCAGTGTGGGTTCTTTCATGTACCGTAAGGTTGGATTTGTGATTGAAGTGTTTCTGGCATTCAGGACACTGATAAGGTCTTCTTCCAGTGCTAGTTTTCTCATGTTTAGTGAGGTGGGATTGATAACTAAAGCTGTTCCCACAGTCATTGCTCCTATTCGAGTTGTTTGTATCTCCAAGTTGGGTTTGTTCCTGGATACATGTCATCTTAAGACTGAATCTGATTCCAGAGTCTGTTCTTGTTTATGTTACACTCAGCATTAACTTCTAAACCACCCTGCAGATGCTCTTCTTAACATATGTATTTAACTAATGATAGTTTTTACCTGGAGATCATTTTCCTACCTTTAAAGGCACCGATCTAACTTGTCTCATAAACTTTCACTGAGGAGCCCCTTGTATTGATTAAGATGCCCCTCAAGGATTAATTTTCTCCAAGTTATGCCGGGTGAATTCTCTCAAGTTTAATTAGTCTCATTTAGTGATTCTAGTTTATCACATTTGATTTAGGAGTTTTAAAAGCACTGATTAGGTCTTTGGGGTTTAGTGTTTGCCTGTTAGGTATGTGTGTTCATACAAGTAACGACAGATGATTATGACACAGAATTATATTTCAAAACATAAGAAAAAACAAGAAAACAAAAAAAAACACAATTAAGACAGAGTTGAAGAAGAATATTATCATCCTTAAATTCTTACCCGACCTTCATTAATGTTCTTTTTCTTTCCATTTTATTAAAGGAGCCCAGATACATTGTCCCAATAATTTCGATTTCCTACCCTTTCTATCATAAATAGCACTCTCTATTGTATATATAGAAAGTAGGTGAGCCAGCCATTGCTGAAATGTGGGGGTAGGGGATCTAGCCAGGCAGAAGCAATGTTAATCCTTAAAACAGCCATAGCAACAAATAGGAACCGATATGTGTTCTCCACTTGGGTCACACTGCTAACTCCTAATAGAATTAATTCATGGGTTAATTTAATTTTCAACCCAAGTGACCGATCTAAATATTCCTCAATTTGTTTCAGTAGCTCTTGCAAATGGGGACAAGATGCAAACATATGGACCAGATCCGCATCCACCCCCCCACACCTTGGGCAGGTTGTCCCTGATGACCCGCCCCACTGAGCAATTCTGGCCGGTGTGTAATACAGCGAAAACACAGTTCTGTAATGCTGTGCCTAAAGTCCAGCGGAGCATAGAATCGCCTGACCTAGCTTTAGAGACCTCGGAAGTACACCTGGAGTGGTTCCCACTCGCTCAGCCTACTTAGCCTCCTGTTTAATTAAATCATCTTGCTTTAGCCTTATTAATTCTGCATATATCAAATGAATACTCCCCTTCTTCCTTCCTGGCATAATATCAATGATAACATTGCTTTCAAACCTACAATCCCCCCGTTTTTTACCAAAAAAACTACGAATCTATAGATACTTAAAAAATTACAATTCTCCAATGAAAACTCCAACTGTATGTCGCTAAATTGGCGAAAACCATCCATTCCAAATAAACCCCACTATTCACTTTCCAAAGCAAAATACATTTTATAATAGAAAGTAAAGACTTCGTACAGGCTGCGTCATTTTGCATGAGTTTTGTACGGGTGCAATTCTTAGATAAATTTACCCCTTAGTTTCAGAAATTTGAATTTGTACTTGGTCTTCAAATTAATACTCATACCTTCCTTTGTGTCACTTAGTAAACCTATATCATCTACAAAGGGCAGACCTGTGAGTTGTTCTATGAATCCACCAAAGGTAAAACCTTTGCCATTTTGGGGAGATTGTTTGAAGCCCATGCCATCGGAGTCCATGTCAATATTAAACAACATAATAGTATATTGTTTAAGGTGAGTCACCTTGTTTAAGTCGAGTCACCTTGTTTAAGTCCCATATCTCATTGTTGATGGTTGAGTGGGGTGTTAACACTCACAATCTCTATCAGGTTGAACCACGATAGTCAACAAGTTGACCTTTGCTTAATCCTCCGGTAACTTGGCTCAAAAGCAGTCAAGCTTAAAATAGATGCAATGTGTAAAGTATTTATGCAGCACAGAAACAGTAATAAAATAAAAACACAACACAAATCCCTCACCAATCTAAAGGAAATCTGAATTTTTACAGAATAAATATTTTGTAGTGCTTTAAAGCTAAAATCATCACTTTGGGACATATGGTTGCACTTGACAACAACAAAGTCTAAGTTTAAGGCCAAACGTGAAGGAGCGCAGGTTGGGCCCAGTCAAGTTTTTACCTTCTGACATTGTCACTTTTTTAAGCTCCTAATCAGGCTGACTTTGGGTTTGACAACAAAGGATTGGCTCAGCACGCTGCCTTGGTCAACTTCTGGAAGTCTCCTCAGCAACAAAAAGCTTGGGAGCTTAAAGGGGCTAACCTGAATCTCATGCCGGGTCGTAGTTCAACGTCACTGGCTCAAAATTCACATTTTCCTCCAAACTGCTCTAAATTTCTTGATCTTCTTCCAGGAGGGCTTTTTGGGGTTCTAAGATGTCCACAACACCGATACAAGGTTCAAGAAGCTCTATATTGCTCCGGGGGATGTTGGGACTAAGTCCCCAACAATGCACTTGGCCAAATCTTCTAAAGTTCAGCTGGTTTCTCCTTGCTGGAGATGATGCCTGTGGAGCACTATTAACCGGTTGATTTCAAGGAGTACACTCCTTCACTTTTCAAAGTAAGGCAATGTTCTTAGGGCTGTAGCTCACAAAGTGTGAAGTAGGTGCATTATTTTATATAGCTTTTTGCTTGATGCAGGTCAGAGTTCAGGCAAGGCAGTCATTCTACTTCCTGTACTTTCAGGCAGGGATCTAAGTGGCTGCATATCTGTCCCATATTATCTGGGCTTTTTGGGTGACAATCAGGGGGCACCCCTGGCCACTATTCTGTCTAAAATGTAAATGGAGAAACTCTCTCCTGGGGCACGCAGGTACCAGACACTTACTCAATGCTTAGCATGTACAAGAGAGGAGTGTCTATTATCTACACATGTGATTCGTTGGTGGTAGAATCACAAAAAGTTGAGTGTCTGGTTCTAACTAATGAACTACTATGGATAAATACTAGTCCGACTGTCCTATAGCCCTGCTGCCTTACTTTGTCTAATAAACTTCCCCAATGCAGTACACTATTGTTGGTGGCCTTCATAGTGGGGCCATACATCCTACTAAAGTGAGTCACAAATGTAGAAAAGATGTGAGAGTTTTAATCAAAAAGAATTTTGATAACTTCTCAAAACATGTATCAGAGTGTTGGAGGCACTGGCTAGTCTCAAGTCCTCCAAAGCCTTGAGCATACAACTTTTTCCAAAGACTTGACAATGCTTCATAAAGTCATCCATTTCTCAATGAGAAAGATTTTTGGTGAGGCGGACGTCAGAACATGCACTTGAACAAGCATGATGTAATAATTTTTGATTTTAAAACGTTATTAGACCAATCTTTCTAGATGTTAACAAATCAATGACAGAGTTAGAATTAGTTTGTAAAGTTTCTAAAACACTACAGTCAGCAGACACCTCCTGTTAAAATTGTAACATTTCATTAAAATTATAACTCACTGTTATGTTTGTCAATGTGCCCTTGTTAACCAATTACCGCTTTCTACATCTTCCATGTTTGGCTTTCCTCAACACAAATGAGTAGTCTGGATTCCGCAGAAACCACAGCATTGAGACCGCCCTCCTCGTCACCATTGATGACATCTGCATGCTACCCGAACAGGGGCACACTGTGGCCCTCATCCTTCTAGACCTCTCCGCAGCTTTCAACACCATTTCACATCGCAAACTCGCAGCCAGATTTTATGACGCAGGGATACAAGGGGCCACCCTCGACTGGATCCAATCCTTTCTCTACGGATGAACCCAGAGGATCAGACTTCCTCCCTTTCTCTCTGAACCCACTGATATCAACTGTGGAGTACCCCAAAAATCACCGCTCAGCCTCACACTGTTCAACATCTCGATTGTCAGGCTGCATGGGCTCAGCATTGTATCCTACGCTGCCGACACCCATCTCATCCTCTCACTCACAAAAAATCACAAAGACACCAGACTCTGCTTCCAGGAAGGAATGAAGAGCGTGGTGGCCTGGATGAAAGACAGCTGTTTGAAGCTCAACTCAGAGAAGACGGAGGTACTTATCCTCAGACCCTGCACCTCCACCTGGGACAACACCTGGTGGCCATCTGCCCTCGGGAACCTACCCACCCCTACAGACAAAGCACAAAACCTTGGCATTATCATTAACTCCTCCCACTCCATGAACCACCATATCAACACTGTCACCTCCATCAGTTTCAACTGCCTGCCCATCCTCCGCAACACCTTCAAATGGATTCCCCCGACTGCAGAAGGACATCACCCACGTGCTCAGAACCAGCAGACTGGACTACGGAAACACCCTATACGCCAGAATCAACAGAACCCTCTTTCACAAACTCCAAGCAATCAAGAATGCCGCATCCAGACTCATCCTCGGGACACCGCATCATGAACACATGACCCAACACCTACGAGATCTCCATTGGATCCCCGTTGTGAAGAGGGTTTCCTTCAAACTCCTCACCCATGCCTACAAATCCCTCCACAACATCAGACCCAAATACCTCAATGAGAGGTAATACGATGTTGAGATGGACTCGAGTGTTAAGTCCATACCAAGGGCAACGTGGATGCCTAGAAGGTGGAGCTCAAGGATTTAGAGGCTCTATGATGATGGGGTACTCAGTTTGTACACTGGGCAAAGTTCAAGCCAAGGGGGGTGGAAACCATAATTAACGTTGCAAACGCTTGGAAACAGTTTCGTTATAGACAAAAATACATATCAAATACAATGTAATAGTCTATAACTAAACTGTTTCCAAGCGTTTGCAACGTTATTACCTTAGAGTCATTAAGCTGACTTCTTCACGCACGTATATTCTCCCCTTCTCGTTACACAGATGCATTGGAGTTGCCTAGCAACCCAGGGGCACGTGACTGCGAGCCTATGACGCCCTTGCAATCTGCTGCTGTCATGACGCACCTAGTCAATGCTACGGCGTTGCTAGGTTACCGACGTGCATAACGTCCTCGAGCTCGGCGCCTCCCGCGATTGAGTTCCTGCATGACAGACCAGACGGCGCTCGGCTACTGCAGTGAAGGCTCACTTCACAAGTGATTCAGGGTAAGCTTGCTCCCATTCGTACTAGAGCGCACCGCGAGTGCTCTCTACCCCACTTTGCCACAAGTGGATGGCATTTTCGCTTAGGCACTGGTGAATCTTGCAATGTCTACGAGCGTTACGCGCAGAGTCACACAGCACTTGATCTATCTGTAATTTCACAGCTCTATCCACCCGCGATAAGCGCCGTTTGTGTGCATGCTGTACTCACTCCATGAAATGTGGGTCTCATCACTCTTTTGACACCGCAGACTATACAACCACATTGGGTCTGATGGTGCTCCAGTCACTTGATTTGGGATTTAACTCTTAACGGTTGGTTTCACTTATTCTCTAGGCTCCACAATTGGAATGTGGGCCTTGCATGTTTCATTCCACTTAGAACCAATACAGTCACGTGCATGAATTGCCTATGACTGACACCACAATCGATACTGGTATTCATTATGCATACCTTCTCCATAGATTGACCCTCCGGCTTTCCTCCAGGGTGTGACTTCTCCGCCTGTGAGTCCAGTTCCACCTGTGAGTATGAGATACTCACATTAATTAATTTAAGAAAAACCTAGCTCCACACCTCTCTGAAACTTCTTCCCTTGCTTTCTAGGTTACCCCTAACCCGCCCCCCCCCCACCTTGTCTTGATAAAGACCCGCCGTGACCACCAATTGGGGCACATCAGGGTCGAAACGTCGACGTACTACTTTGGTCAAGTAACCTCCAGGAACGGGCACAGTAACCATCTGCTTCCTTGGAGCATCAACTCGGAACTCTGACCTCTAAATCAATAAACATCCCTTCTTTCCCCCCATTTTTGTGTACAATATTGTATAAAGTTGTATATAAGTGTCACTGAACATCACTGTACTACTCACTTTTGTTCACCAACAGTCACTTCTCACCTGTTTTTAGCATTTATTGAAACGCATACGGAATGAAGTAATTCCGCTATGTTGTAATTGTGACTTTTAATGCATAAAAGCTGTGAATTTCAGTTGTTTTCAGAGAGGTTTATTGAATTTGATTGAATCTAATTTGTCTATTGTGTCATGAGCTAATATTGCCTTTCTTTGAAGCAATGCATTCTGCTACCCAACAGAACCACTTGTCTTTTTAATCGGGTCTCGATATTGTTAACTCATTTTGTGAGCTCTGTAAGGCAATAAAAACTGAAATCTCCAAACCTGTCTCAGCCCTTAATAATATCAATCCTAGGTGGTTTGATACCTCATGTTCCAAAGCTAACCGGGATCTGAGGGCTGCCCTTTCCGCTGCTCCACGTGACCCGTCTTTGGTAAGGACTCTGAGATCCAGATATAAACATTGTTTAAAAATTAGATCTGAAGAGCTATTAAAAGATCATCGGGACTCGCTTGTCCGCACAGCCGCCTTACGAGATACTGCAAGGTTCTGGAGGGCCGTTAAGAATCTTAGATCATTGGGCTCTAATATCTCTCCTATCAACTGTAACATAACAGGGGATGTGTGGACGGCCCATTTTTCCAAGATTTACGATGCCTCAGCGGCCGGTAACCCAATTGAAACTACCCCAGCTATTAAGCCCTTAAACATCTTGTTGTCGGAGGTGGAGGATGCTATTACTGAAAGCGCTGGGAACAAAGCCCCCGGTCCAGATGGCCTATCTATTGACCAAATTAAATCCGAACCAGATTTTTGGGCTCCCCTGCTATGCAACGTTTTCAACAATTTATCCCTCACCACTTTCCCGGAAACATGGTCTTATAGTACCATTGTCCTAATATTCAAAAAAGGCGACAGACTCGACCCCGGATGCTACCGCCCCATATCTTTAATTGACAATACACTAAAAGTCCTAGGCAGGGTCCTTTTTAACAGAATTAGTACTTGGGCAGAAGAAAACACCATCTTACATCCCTGCCAGCTAGGCTTCAGAAGTAAAGTTGGCACGGTGGAGCAGTGCTTGAATCTAAACCTACTCATGGCCAAATATACATTGCTAAAAAATCAGCCCTATATTTTGTTTTTATGGATTTAAGTTCTGCTTTTGATTTTGTTAACCGTTCCCGCTTATGGTCTGTCCTGCTGAACTATGGTCTAGATGAATCTTTAGTTTATTTTTTGGCACATCTCTATAGTGACCTGAAAGCACGTGTCCATATTAACAATGATGGCGAAATTTCTAACGATATTTTAATCGGCAGGGGGGTCAGACAGGGTTGTGTCTTGGCCCCCCTGCTTTTTATCTTGTACATAAATGATTTGAGTGCTTCCTTGGCTAAAATAACTAATGATGTTCTGCAAGTTAATGGCAAACCTGTCCCTGCACTCCTCTACGCGGATGATGCGGTCCTTATGGGCCGCACACCCAATGCTCTGCGAATTTTAATTCTGGGTTTTGTTAAATATATGGCAGATTTGGGCCTATGTACCAATTTTAACAAATCTTTTATAATGTCTTCCGGCCCTAAAAACTATAAAATAAGCCATATTCAACCAGGGGACAATACCCTAAAAAGCACTTGCACTTTCCCCTATCTGGGGCTGTTATTTTCAAACACTGGCTCCTGGTAACCACATGTCGCTCAGGGAAGGAACAAAATGAGCAAGGCCATAAATTCTCTAACTTCCCTTCGCCAACCCAACCAGGCAGACGTGATCATGTCACTGTTACAAATCTATAGAACACAATGTCTTCCAGTAGGCACCTATGGTGCCGAGGTATGGGGTTATTCTAACTGCACCCAACTACTGACTGAAGAAAATAGATTTTGTCGGAAGATCTTGGGGGGGGGTCATTAGCGCTCCAACTCATATTTGTCATAGGGAATTAAACCTCCATTATATAGAGGACTTTATAAGATCTCGTCCTCCATTATTTTGGATAACAATCTGGTGTAATCCTGCTGCCTCCCTGTCACGTGATATTATTACTGACTGCTTAAACTGTGAGAGGGCTAAATTTATACCTTGGTTTAAGGCTGTGGAAAATAGCTTATCAAGTGCGGGCTAGGTCATCTTTTTACATCACCGCAACTGATTAACCACACGCACAAGAACCTAATAAAAAAGGCCCTTTACGATTGCTACCGTAAGGAGAGGCTAAGGCGTGACTCGGCCAAGCCGACCACAGTTAGATATACTTCCCTCATGGAGCCAAGCGATAAACCATTTGCTCTGCCCCAGGGCTACCTACGCTTAAAGCTTGGCAGGTGGAACAGGAGCTTGTTATTCCGGTTCAGGGATGGAAGTATTATAAATCTACTAAGCTTCCCTTTAGGATTTAATAAAAATTTGGAAAATCTAAGCTGCCCCTGCAACATAGGTGGTAAACAAAGTCTGCTACATTTCATTTTCTTCTGTGGTTTTTACAGAATGCACACTTTGCACTTTCTAATGCCGTACTGTAGGAAAAATGCTCTGATGGATTTTAAACTAGCTTTTAAAGATTTGTTACTGTTGAAAACGGACAAGGTCATTTTTAGAGTTAGCTGCTTTCTTAGAGCAGCTGTACGGTCCCGTGCTTCTATGTTAATTGACTGAAACACTGGTACTATGCATACTTTGTACTTTGCTTATTGCACATTGTAGATTTTGCACTAATGATTGCATTTTGCACATGGAAAAGGGGCCCACATGCATCATTGTGTCTTTTTGCATTTCTTAATTTGCGAAAAATAAGGAATCGCAAATTAAGAAATGCAAAATGATATGCATCAATATTTTCGGTATTCTTGTGGGATTCGGTAAAAATCGCATTTTTTACCGAATCCCAAAGAAATACCGATTTCTTAACTTAATTTTCGCAATTTTCATTGATTCCTATGGGCCAAAAGGCCCATAGGAGTCAATGGAAATTGCGAGTGGCACTTAGAAAATTTCATGGGTGCAGGGGGGGGTCCAAAGGACCCCCCCATGCACCCCTGAAATGTACTTTTCAGCATAAGTTACATACACACATGTCCTAAGGACATGTGTGTGTGTAACTTTACAGTTTAAAAAATGCATTTTTGTGCATATTTAATCAATTTCGCAATTTACCACGAAGTTGAACTTCGTGGTAATTTGCACTTCCAATTTTAAAAAAAGCATATTTTTCTATAATGATGCATAGCATTTAAGAAATCGCACAATTGCGATTTCTTAAATGCTAATGCAATTTTAGAAATCGTAAAAAAGATGCGACTTCTAAAATGGCATGATGCATCCCAACAAGCACTTTTGCATTCGCAAACGGCCGATTTTAAGGAATCGCACCGTCTGCGACTGCAAAAATGCTTGATGCATGTGGGCCAGGATGTATTGCTATGAATTTGTAATCAAATGGAATGGAACGTGTGTTTTTCATTTCTGCTGGATTTTATGTGTACTTTTATGGATGTTTTATAATCCGAATAAAGATCATTTGACTTGACTTGAAATGGCAGAAAGGCTCTCCAAGCTTGTCGGATGCCATTCGGTAATCCGATTCAAACTCATGTTAGACCGACTCTATCATAATGGGCCGGTGATGGAGCAAGGTTTCATACATAAAGAGACTTGCTGAGATTCAATCCTCTCGAAATAATATGTAATCTATTAATCAACTTTTTTAATTACTAATAATTGCACCACACAACATTTCTAGTATCTAGGGAAGCTGCCGAAAACGTGGGAGCTGAACTGCGCATGCGTCTGCCTCACTCATGTGGTGTGACGTGCCTATTCTTTGGTGGGAATTTCTTGCAGCTGCAAACTAGTATTAAAGATGGCCGCTTCATCTTTAACATACTAAAGCACCTGCTCTTGGGCTAGCTAAACCTTGTTCGTCCTGCTTCACTAATAATGCTATAGTTAAAATAAAGTAATTGGGATAGAGTAGAAATAAGTGGTATACAGTGCATTTATGTATTCTAGCATTCTAACATGTCTTTCTTTGACTTTATTAATAGCTCACATTTGGGCCTGATGGGTGACTTGTAACACCATATTGAAAACTGCACCGTGCACGAGTCAAAGTATCAAGAGTCTTCAAGCCATGACAATGAACTGTAGCCAACTACAGTCTTGCCTGCGATGCGCCTGGGAACCCGACCTCATGAACTCTCCAGAGGAATAGACAATATAATTTGTTATATTTTGTATATCATCTTGCTACAGTAATACTGGGTGGAATTAACTCATGAGAAAGTAAATTATGGTCGGGAATATTCATCAATGTAATGTAAATGATCTCATACTGGTATGCTGTGATGACCTCCTCACCTTTCTGACCAATCAAATCAAGGGAATATACAAATTCGCAACATTGGGGGGTGGTACATTGCCCTGGAAAATGGTATACCTAAGGAAGGCATAGCTAGTTAGATTATCCGACTTGTCACAGACCTGTCACTGACCTGTCACTGACCCAACGTATGCCGGAGTAGATCGAGAGCAGAGGTGACAGAAGAATCAGGAATTGCGGAGGTAGAAGAATCGATAACCCAGAAGGGGTCCGAGTGTTAGCCGCAGAGTGAAAGAGGGGTGTGACACTGTTGTTGCACTTAGCTGAGGTCCTGTCCTGATTTGGCACCTGTCCTGTCTCGTTGACACTGGATTTTTCGGGAGCCCTGTCTTTACCCCGGCCCGTGGCCGGGGTTGGTCTTCACACCATTCTAGGTAAATATAATCTGTGTGGTATGTCATTGTACTGTTTCCCTTTCTCACCCTTCCCAGATATCGATGTCTAAAAGAAACCTCGTTATATTCTTACAAATCATTGCTTTAATTATCATTTTCTTACTTGAAAAGTCTTTAACTGCAATTGTATGGACTCTGACTAATAAGACTTTGCATAGAAAAAGTGTTTAAAACTTTCCTGAGTCTGTGGTTATTTTATTAAGGTAAGTGTTATTATCTACCTATTATGCTAACTCCTTTTGATCCCTTTAGGACTTTAAGCACAGGTGACAAGGATTGGTAAGTCAAGGTGTACAGGTAAAGGTCATAAATAAGAAAATTGTGATAGGCAGGAAGGTAAAGCAGGATTACCTGTTCAAAGTGTGTATGTTTTTTTGGGCCCAGATGAGTATGTTAATTGAGCAGGTAACTCCTTGCGCCATCATCTGTAGGAAATTCATTCGAACTGAAGATTAAAATGCCATCAGAATGGCTCCGACTGAGGCTCCATAGTGGGAAATGAGATCTTTATAAACATAAATGTGGCCATACTCCACAAAATAGTTAAATGAGCAAATATATTAGGTACAGCATTTATGAAGCAACAGGCAGAAATGTGCACAAGAAGAATCACTTTATTTATGAACATGACAAAGTATGGAAAGGCTTCCTGAAAGTAAGAGGGTATCTTAAAATTCTGACACTTCTGCAAATATCATAAGATGGGTATGGCAGAACCGACGTGCTCATAAACATATGAAAAGCATTTGACTCTGTCAGTCATCCTTACATCATGGCCCTGATTATGGGTCATGCGGTGCAGATTTTTCATAGGAGATTCAGGTTTCACAGGTGTGGGAGCAGAGGACACTATTTTTCTGGATAATTAATCCAGGTAGAAAACAGTACTCAAATAAAATATTGAAAACAATATTGTGTGTCATAAAAAGCATGTGTTTGAAATATTGTGGTAGGTTATTATCAAGGTTAAAAATATCTAAATTAGGGAATGTATTAAAAATCGCAATTGAAATATCAAAGTCTAAAAATTTTAAATAATGTGGATATTTTAGTAAAATATAGTTTAAAACCTTTTATATTTTCTTTATAATAGCAATTTAACAAAAAATATAATATTTTTGTATAAATTGTTTTGTTTAAATAGGTAACTTTTTTCTTTTTTTTTAGTAGTGCAGTGTTCAGTTTTTAGGGGTTGAGGTTGGGGAGCAATTTAAAAAAAATTGTATGTTCAGTTTTTAGGGGTTGAGGTTGGGGAGCAATTTAAAAAAAATTGTATACATGTTTTTATATAGGATGATAGATATTTACACATTTTAGGAGCAGGATGCTGGGTTTACAGGGGATACAGATATATTGAAAAAAATGATACAATTGGTGTAAATATTTAGATAAATTAACATATGTGTTAAAATTGTTATTAATTAGATGATATCCTTATATGGATTGTTGGTATTTCAGTGGATATGATTGTTAAACTAAATATAAATAAAAACATAATATTTAAGCAACTGAATATTTAAAAGGATGTTGGTATAGTAGGTCATAAGGGTGGGTAGCCTTTTAAAATTGTAGAGAAACTCAGAATAAGTTATAATCAATAATCAATATTTTATTGAAAATTATTTAATATATAGATATTTTAGGGTTACAGATCATGTGTGGTAAGTTAAAAAAATTTTTTTAATACATTTAAAAAATTCATTTGACATTTGCACTACCATATTAGTAATATCGTATAAGAAATATTTGTGTTTAGTTTAAAAAAAAAAATGAATGTTAAAACATATAATATGGGTATCCTTGTAGTAGCAAGCCCCAACCAGGCCTACTAGTGCAAGGGATTCGCCCTTCTCTGCTCAGAGACCTTAGACCAATAGTAAGAAGTGGCACAGAAACTGGAATAGAAAAGACAGAGTTTATTAAACCTCATGAGGTGGAACTACATACACACAACACCCTTCGGTATAGTATGAGGTAGCACACTGACTGGAAGGAGCTGGGTCCTTGAATACCCACACAGGGGCTCAAAAGAAGGCAGTACAAGTACAAGCTGCTGTTCTTAGGCACATACAAGGTCATACAGAAAATGCACGGTCGACAAGTGGGAGGAGCTAACAGTTAGCTCAAGTTCAAGTTCAAAAGACCTTTATTCGAATTTCATAAAATTCATAAAAGTACCGCATAAAAACAATTCATTACATAACACATCAAGATTACATGGTTAAAAATATAATACAGTTTTTGATGAAACTAATTTTAAGGGTTTTCCATCATTTTGCGTACTCGTGTTGTCAGTCTCAAACAAGCACTGGCCTTGCCAGTAGGTCTCGTAGAATGCAGAGTGGCCGGAGGGAAGCCGGATGGGGGCAGGAGAGCTGAGATAGCGTGTTAGGGGAGGAGAAGCCGCAGAGCGCACGCTGGGCGAAGCCCTTTGATGTGCTGTGTGGCCGTGAATGCCAGCGTGTTAGGGGAGGAGAAGCCGCAGAGCGCACGCTGGGCGAAGCCCTTTGATGTGCTGTGCGGCCGTGAATGCGCGTGCTTGTTTGCTCACGTGATTCACGTGAACTTAAAGAAAACCGCACGAACGAAACCCTTGGTTTCACGATTGTTTTCAGCACTTGAATTCTCGCTCCCTCAATGCGCTTGCGCGCATTGATAGGTCACGAGACCTAAAAAGTGCTAGTGCGTAGAATTAATTCATCTGAATCCAGGGAAACCATCAATAGGTAAGACTCCCCCAACGAGAGGGGGTCTATGTTTCCTAAAATATGGGGTTAAAAGCCAGTTGATATATTTTAAATAAAATTTACAGAAGAATAGGAAGTGCAAATCATCTTGTGTGCTAACACCATCACAAGGACATGGGTTATAATCTGTGCTATGTTGGTAGCCTAGAGGGAAGGCCAACAGATATTTCACAGAACCCGCTCTTAGGCGAAACAAAAGTGATCTCTCCCAGTTGGTCATAGGTAGGGTAAGATCGTTCCCCATGTATTTTACAACAGTTGATTTTGATTATTCTCTTCCCATTCGTTCAGAATTATAAAGTGCGTACAGTGCATGTTTAACCTCGATTTTATCCTTTGGCTCGATCCTAGTAGGGTCGGAAAAGAGGCTGCCTCTGTCCATGGCGCTCAATGTTTTCGACACTCCAGAAAGCCATGGAATCGCCATGCCATGGTCACATTTTAAACAATCCTTTATAATATTTTGTGTAAGAGTGGCTGAGTTATTCCTCCAAATCCTGACCCAGAATAGAGCTGGTCTAGATCTGATAAAATCACATACAAAGGGGAGGTTTAATTCATCATGGCAGATAAATTCAGAAGATGAGATTGGGGCGCCCAATATTTTCCTGCAAAATCGGCTTTCTTCTCGCTGGATACTTGGGCTTCTTCCCAACCCCCAGACCTCTGCTCCATATGTGGCTACCGGTAGGCACTGTAATCTAAACATTTTTAAAATAGCTCTAGTGGCACCTATTTTCTTTGGGCAAGGCAAGCTAAAGACTGAATTGGTGGCTTTCCAGAACTTGCCCATGGCATGGGCCAAGTGCCCACCCCATGAGCCGTTCGCAGTGAAAACCAAACCTAAATATGGAAATGTAGTCACAGATTCAAGTTTATCTGTCCCTATGTGTATTGTATTGAGCTTCCGTTTCCCAGGGCCACCAGACATGATAAAAGATTTTTTTAAATTTACGCGCAAATCTAATCCCTCCATGTATTGAACAAAGCTATGGACAAGTAGGCGGAGGGCATTTGGCGTGCGGCCCATAAGCACCGCTTCGTCAGCATATAATAACACTGGTAATGGTTGCCCCAGAATTGTTGGTACATCACTAGTCACTTCTTTCAGGCTTCTTGCAAGGCCATTGATGTAAATGATGAACAACAGGGGTGCTAAAACGCACCCCTGTCTCACCCCCCTGCCGATGTTAATAGCTCCAGAGACTTCTCCACCCATCCCAATCCTGACCTGTGCTTTAAGATCCGTGTGAAGATAGGCCAGGAAATTAACAAGCACCTCGTCTAGTCCAGAATTCAAAAGGATAGCCCAGAGTTTGGATCTATTCACTAGATCAAAGGCGGATGAAAGATCCATAAATGCAAGGTAAATAGGAGACAATCGAGCAACGCTGTACTTATCGATTATCAATTTTAGATTCAGACATTGCTCCACCGTCCCTACCCTGCTCCTAAATCCCATCTGACACGGGTCCAATAGGTCTATGTCATCAGTACATTCTAGCACCCTATTATAAATAATTCGCGCCAGAATTTTTGAAGTGTTATCCAGAATTTATTTATTTATTTTTATTTATGGTATTTGTAAAGCGCTCTGCAACCCTACGGGCATCCTGGCGCTGTGTACATATGGCTGAAAAACACTGTGCATCAGAGGAGGAATAATAGCGTTAAATACTGGTAGGTTACATTTTTGGGAAGAGCCATGTTTTCACCTTTTTACGAAAGGCCATCAGTTCATTTGTTTTTCTGATGTCAATAGGTAAACTGTTCCACAGATGAGCTGCAGCTATGCTAAAGGCTCTGCCACCAAAGGTGGTTTTCTTGATCCTGGGTATACTTATGAAATTTGAAGAAGGGGATTGAAGAGACCGGGTAGGCTCATACCAATTAAATTTGTTTTGAAGTGGTCGGGGGCCTAGCCCATGTACTGCCCTAAAGACAATACATAGGGATTTAAAGCGGATCCTCTGGTGTGTAGGTAACCAGTGAAGGTCAGCCAGGGCAAGGGTGGTAGAGGATCTTCGCTCTCGAGAAAGTGCCAGTTTTGCTGCAGCCGCCTGGATACTCTGAAGTCTGGAGATCAGGTAGGCAGGGGATTCCAGTAATAGGGCATTACAGTAGTCCAGGCGGCTGAGAATGGTGCTCCTAACTATGGTGGCTCTAACCTGTGAAGGTAGAAGGGGTAGCAGCTTTCGCAGTCCTCGCATTAGAGCAAAGCAGCTACTAGCCTGCTTGTTGACATTGGTCTCTAAGCTCAGACTGTTATTAAAAGTGACTCCAAGGTTTCTTACTGATTTCACTGGGATTAGTGAGTCCCCTAGCGCCGGAGGCCAGAAATCTGTGGGTAGACTTTTGGGGATTCTTCCTACCGTACAGTGCATTATTTCAGTCTTGTCACTGTTGAATTGTAGTGAATTCTGATTCAGCCAGAGTGTCATTTCCAACAAGCAGGTGTGGAAGGTCTCAAGCGAGTCTGCATGAGCACCATCAAGAGAGATCATCAGCTGCGTGTCATCCGCATAGTTGATCACGCTAATGCCGTGAGCCTTGATGATGCTCATCAGGGGTTGCATATATATGTTGAAGAGTATAGGACTAATTGCAGACCCCTGTGGGACCCCATGTGGAACTTTAAGAAACTCTGACTGATATGGAGGGATAGCTACTGCCTGCCATCTGTCCATCAGGTATGATCGAAACCAATCAAGCACAGCTCCCCCGACTCCGATGTTCCTCAGCCTTGTCAGCAGGATGTCATGACTCACCGTATCGAATGCGGCGGACAGGTCCAGCAAGATTAATATTGCTGATTCCCCCCTGTACACCCTCATTCGTAAGTCGTCCAGAACTGTCAGCAAAGCAGTCTCAGTTCCGTGAGCTGGTCTGAATCCAAATTGCTCCTCTTCCAGGATGTTGTTAGTTTCAAGGAAGAGGGCTAAAGATCTGGTGACCCACCGTTCTATGATCTTAATAGGGTATGGCAGGAGCGAAATAGGTCGGTAGTTCTTTTGGCAATTTGGGTACAGATTTGGTTTTTTTAATAGTGGGGTAACAACCGCCAGTTTCCAGTCTTTTGGTACGGTGCCTGTGTGGAGAGATTGGTTGCACAGCTGATGCAACACTGGGAGGATTTCATCCCCGAACTCCTTTATTATTTTGTGAGGTAGAGGGTCCAAAGGGGACCCTGATGACGTGTTAAGGGCTATTCTTAAGAATTCTTGCTCTGTAGGGATCTCAAAATTTTCCAATGTGGCCTTTGGAGCGGGACATCTTACATTTTCCACATTCTTCTCCCTATTCTCTGGATTGCTATTATCCTGCACCGGCGGAATAGAAACACATTTCATTCCCTCAACAATTTTACAGATTTTCTCTTGAAAGAATAATGCTAAACCGTCACATAGCTCTCTGATTATCCTGAAGGTGTCACGAGATTTATTGGTACTATTAAGTATTAGGTCTGCGAAGTGGCTTGCTTTGGCTATAGTGATTTCTTTCTTATATTGTACAATTGTAAGCCTCCATGTCAATTTCTCCTGTTCCGAATAATTTTTCCTCCAGAGTTTCTCCGCCTTTTTACAGGCGCTTTTCAGTTCTTTTAGTTTATCCGTATACCAAGGCGCGGAGGGTTTTCCTCTTTTCCTGATTGTTTTCAGAGGTATAGTATCATCAAGTTTCCTAGTTATCTCTTTACAAAATGAAAGATAATTTGTAGTGACATCACTCTCAGGGTTGAGCGAGATCCAAACTTGACGAAAGTCAAACTTTCCTTCCTCTTTCCTTTTTAACAGGCCCCTCCAATCACGACCAATGAAGGTCTTAGTCTGCACGTTTGTAGGTCCTGTGTTAATCAGGGTGTGGATGTTAAATAGAAGGAGGTGGTGGTCTGACCAATCTACTGGGAGAATTGTACCCATAGTAATTAAATCCTCCGCAGCAAATATTAAGTCCAGTATATTTCCTTGTTTATGCGTAGGGGTAGTTATCCATTGTTTCAGCCCCAAATTATTACAAGATTGAGTAATGTTATAGAAGGCCGTATGTAGTTGGTCATTGTCCCATAAGTTAAAATCTCCCAGTACCAACAGTCTGCTATGAGAAATTGAAATATTATTAATAACAGCAATCAATTCCTGCTGTTGAGTAGCATTGATATGCCCGGCGTCCTGTAGCAGATTAGGCCCGTGAGGCAATGGCCAGAATCATGTTTAATCGAAACCCCAAGGATTTCAGCACATGAGATTGTATCAACATCCAAGGTTGCAATGTTTAGCTCCTCCTTGAAAATGATTCCTATTCCTCCTCCTCGTCCTATGTTCCTAGGTTTATGAATAATCTTATATCCTGCTGGACATGCTGGCCCTAGCTCTGGTTCCATTCCCGCGGCCATCCATGTCTCGGTTAGAAATAAAATGTCTAAGTTGTTGGACTCAATCAGTAACTGTATTTCAGTGGCGTGTTTCCGGAGGGATCTGACATTTAGTAATCCACTAATTAATTTTCCCTTAATGGTATGCTTAGATCCAGCATGAGTTAACGGGATATGTCTGTTAGCAGAGATCAGATTGGGTTTTAATAGAGGTTTAGGAGGGAGGGGATTAATAATTGGCAGACACCCTCGGCAGTAAGGACATGGATTCTTGTTTTATCACAAAGGGGGCGTGGCTATAGTTGGTGGGCGTGCCTCTGGAATCCGGCCAATAGCGTCGGTTCACAGCCAAATACCCGCCCGCATCAGCGTTCTATCCGCTGTGCAGAGGAGATAGTGCAAATTACGCTATTAAAAACACAGAATATCACACAAGTAAGTTTTAAAAGCAATCTAGTCCCTGCTCCCGGCTGTGCCTCAGGAGATTCAGCTATTAGACGCTGCGCTTGTAGTCAGCGCGCGTTTTATCACAAAGGGGGCGTGGCTATAGTTGGTGGGCGTGCCTCTGGAATCCGGCCAATAGCGTCGGTTCACAGCCAAGTACCCGCCCGCATCAGCATTCTATTCGCTGTGCAGAGGAGATAGTGCATATTACGCTATTAAAAACACAGAATATCACACAAGTAAGTTTTAAAAGCAATCTAGTCCCTGCTCCCGGCTGTGCCTCAGGAGATTCAGCTATTAGACGCTGCGCTTGTAGTCAGCGCGCGTTTTATCACAAAGGGGGCGTGGCTATAGTTGGTGGGCGTGCCTCTGAAATTCGGCCAATAGTGTCGGTTCACAGCCAAGTACCCGCCCGCATCAGCGTTCTATCCGATGTGCAGAGGAGATAGTGCAAATTACGCTATTAAAAACACAGAATATCACACAAGTAAGTTTTAAAAGCAATCTAGTCCCTGCTCCCGGCTGTGCCTCAGGAGATTCAGCTATTAGACGCTGCGCTTGTAGTCAGCGCGCGTTTTATCACAAAGGGGGCGTGGCTATAGTTGGTGGGCGTGCCTCTGGAATCCGGCCAATAGCGTCGGTTCACAGCTAAGTACCCGCCCGCATCAGCGTTCTATCCGCTGTGCAGAGGTGATAGTGCAAATTACGCTATTAAAAACACAGAATATCACACAAGTAAGTTTTAAAAGCAATCTAGTCCCTGCTCCCGGCTGTGCCTCAGGAGATTCATCTATTAGCAAGGGAGATCGGACGATAATTAACTGGGTCCGACCTATCACCCTTTTTAAAAATTGGGACAATAGTGCTGGTTGCCCAGGTAATGGGCATAGGCACTGTTGGCAAGCTGTTGAAGACGTTAAGAAGGATTGGTGCCCATAGATCCGGGTTATGCTTAATAATATCGATGGGCAATCCATCGGGGCCTGGTGCCTTGTTTCCAAGGCTCTCTTTTATGGCTATTTTCACCTCGTGGAGATCAATCTGAAGACCGCACGTCTGTCCTGGAGTGAAGGTCACCAAGTCCTTGGTTGGTGCGGCAGAAATTTTAGAGAAGTGAGCCTCCCAAACGCTGCTAGTTATGTTACAACTAATTGGTGTTAACTGTTTCCCCATTTCCCGCGTTTTCCTGACCGCAGACCAGAAGGGGCCGCTGCCCCCCAGATTGGCACTGGCGACCAGCGACTCCCGCTGCTCAGTCAGTAGTGCGGACTTTCTTCTAGCTATTTCAGATTTGTAGAATTTCCTGGCTGTCTGAACCGCCATTATACACCTGGGTTTGGTGGTTAGTGCCCTGCGTAATTCCCTATTTGCCAGTAAAACAGGCGGAATCAAACCACCTTGGTTCTCTCCCTTCCTTTGGTAATGGTACTGACAAAAGAGTTTTTATAATAAGACACAATTCACCAAAATCAGCAATTATTCTGTGGTAGTTCCCATCCATGGATAAACAGGAATTAATTAGATGTGGGTGTTTCATTTTTACACTTTCCAAAATTGCCCCACCATCCACCCCCCTCCATTTTAATCGCAAGCCATCAACTGAAGGTGTGATGTCCCTTGCACCTTTTAAATTGGTATAAACCGGGGTGGGGGCTAAGTGCAGAGTTACTACAAGTGGGTTGTGATCTCCAAACGATGTCTCCATCACTGTGGACTTTATAACACAATCTATTAGATGTGGGGACATAAAGATAAAATCAATGGTGGGACTGCAGTCCCTGCCTCTAAACGTAGGGGCATGGGGAGCACTAGGGATGAGACTAGTTTCCATGGCATCGCCAAGATTGAACTCGGTTAGTATATTAACGAGTTCAATACCCCTTCGTTCGGCTTGGTCTAAGCAGTTCCTAACCTTGATCCCTTGATTCTTTAATATTTTTGCGTTGAAGTCACCCCCAACTAAGATCCCTGTCCCATCGTCAGCCTGTAGACTGGTTTCCAGATTATGTAAAGTTTTGGAAAGTGCCTCAAAGTTCTTATTAGGTACACAGTAAGAATCATTATTATAAAAATTGATTAAATAAATCCGGGTCTTTCGCTTGAATTCGAGAATTTGTATATTCGGGTTCCCTCTGGATAGGTCTCTGATGGTACCACCAGCCAGTATCTTAACCCCGATGAATAGACCTCCGACATGGCGGCCAGAATTTGGTTTCAGTGCGGTCACACTAAAACAATGGTAACCCTCTATATGAGAATTCCCAACAGCCCAGGTCTCTTGAAACATTAAAATGTCTATACCATCCAAAGTCTTTGCCCATTGGGGGTCTGAGAGCCTTGACTCTAACCCTGCCACATTCCAACTAAGGATTGACAAGTCACAGCGGGTGGAGTGACTGGTTAGCTTGTTCCTTGTACTCATCACTACATTCGTATTAGTTTTAGATGATGTGGGGATTATATGGTCATGTATGGCCATAAGTGTGACAGTACAATCAAGCATTACTGTTCCCTGTGTAGCATTGACTTGTAATGATGGTAGATATTCCTCAGTAATATTGATTGAAGCTGAGCGAACACTATTACCTTCCCTGTCATCAGCTAATGTTCCCTGAGTAATACTTGCTTCTACTGGTACTGGATATTCCGCGTTATCATTACTTATATCTTCACATCCATTGATGTTGTCTTCCCTGTTGCCCAGTCAATCCTGCTCGTCTAGACTTGAGAAGGCATATTCAAACCGATTATAGGTCGGAATGTTGTATATAGAGCTTACCTCATTCTGAGGCAAATACCGATTTGGGTTAATCATTGGGTGTGACCTCTCCATATGGTCGTACTGTTTCATTATGGGGGGGTCTGGGTAATGCAATGGATTTGCTAAGGATGATACCTGATGGTACTGTGCAGGTCCCTTCGGGTAAGTAAGCCCTTGATCCTGGTGAAAGAATGGAAACTTAATCCCTGTACCCAAATTTGGGTCCTGATAACACACAACAGAGTTATTCACCATATTAGCATTGGGGGAAATCAGATGTCTATAAAAATAGCCCAATGAGAGCAAAGTAGTATTGAATTCCCGAGGTGAGGGAGGTGGGGCACTAGCCAAAGTTTTTTGGGCCCATTGTGGGGACTTAAAATGTATTATTATGCAGTCCCCCTCAAACTTTTTCCTCAGTGGGCCTACCCATCCTACTCTTTGGGTGTGAATAATCTCCCTTGCTCCTGCCATTGGAAAGTTGCAATTTGCAATTAACCAGTGGAGGGTCCTGTTCTTAAGGGATGTAGAATGTTCCTCTTGATCCTTCCTTAGTTTGGTTACATTAACTAGGACCAGCACATACGCCCCGCATTCAGGCGGTAAGCTGATGCGGGGAGGTATCTGTCTCCCATTAATTGCCATATTTTGATCGGGCTGGGCCCCTAACGCGTTCTGAGCGTTATTATTATTAGTTGGTCTAATTTGGGTCTCCTTGTTTTATCAACATTTTGCACCTTGCCTTCCTGTGTGGCGTCCTTAATCGTGTTATGAATTGCGGTGGTTTTTGTTAATGGTTGATTGGCAGCTATTCCTTTGCCTGGCACTTGTGGGGTTTTGGGCTTTGTAGTTAAGATTGTGACAGTGGGATTCTTAGCTTTAGTGCATGTAGATTTAGAATAGCTCGGTTTGAGTCCCACAGTTACAGCAGAACCCTGACTGGTGATATTTTTAATGGGAGAACTCAATTCAGCTAGTTGTTTTTAAAGTCTAGATTCTATCGGGGACAAATAGATATTAACCCCTTCGACGCTCATGACGAGCTGGGCTCGTCATGAGGTAGCCTCCTCGCACGCTCATGACGAGCCCAGCTCGTCATGTAAAGTGCGCTTTTGAAAAAGTCAGCGCAGGAGCAGAATTCCGCACGCACGCATGCGGTTAAGTAGTTCACCCATTCTTTCCAAAAGTTGGTCATTAGCTTCAAGATTATCCCCTTTAGCAGTCGGGATCCCCTGTGACTCCTCACTTTCTATGTCTATAGGTACATTTGTTTCATCTACATTTGGGTTTGGATTGGTATCCTTCCTATGCTTTCGCTTAGGCATGCTATGCTTTATTACCTTAGGCTTGCTCAACTGTCTTGTGTGTGTTTTATGTTTCCGTATAGCACCCTCCCGCCTACCCCTTAATTGCCTTGTGCTAGCTTCGACTACCTCATCTGATGTGTGATTGATGAGCAGTTCTGGGGTCCTTTCTAGTTCCATGCTAGACTCTAGATCTGAATCTATCAAGGGATTAGATGCTGATAAGTTGACCTCATTTGGTATGCTGTGAATTTCGGCGTGGATATCAATTATAGGACCAGTATTGATGTTTCTAGCCTGAACTGGAGTTCTATCTGATGCAATTAGTCCAAGGGATGGGCGTTTTGCTAGGGCTAGGTCTTGTGAAACCCTGGGCTCCAAGAGTGTAATTCCCTGGTTTATAGCATCATTGGCCCTTGTTATGAAGTTATCTATTGGGCCTATCACTGGAGCCCCACCCGCTGCCGTTTTACTTCTACTACCTCTGGTAGTCATAATATTAGATAAGAAGTATATATTTTGTCACAGCCTAGCTTGTGCACAAAATCTACGGGGTGAGGATGCAGGGAAGCAGCAAATAAGGTGCTAAGGGATGGGATTGGATCGATCAACACCCGACACACTTCTACTATACAGTTCAATTTCCCAGCAGAGGCGTTATAATAGTCTTAATCCCTCTGCACTCTCCCCCTGCTGAATAGAGGTAGTAACAGTTAAACAGATAAATGCCTCGTAATACAACTGCAGTTAACAAATGCAAAAAATAAAAGAACAACCCGGTGCAAAATCAGGGTCTACAAGTGCAATACAGTAAGTATAGCTCACGCATTAGTAGCATTCAGTTTTATATGAGGAGATGCAAAGAGCCATGCAGTAAAGTTCACTTGGGAGGGAGCGATGTTCATAGGTCCTCATAAGGCCCAAAAATTCCCTCAAATGATGAATTAGAGGGTATAACTACCCAACAAAGAACCCAAATACACTGCTCAGTCAGTTTGTAGCTATGATGACGTACCTTATGACTGTTAACAAAGTCAATGTTAGGGGGGTGCGCCCGGCCCGGACTCCTCGACCTCTGAGGGCCTCAGAGGGCCCGCCCTTTGCCCGGGCTTAGCCCCGGGCGCTCCCGCGCGCGTCCCGTTCTGCGGTAGAAACGAGTGAGTTATAAGGGCATGTGACGGAGGCGGGGCTAGCAGGGGGCACAGGCCGGGTCACTCAGGCCACGCAGGGACTCCTGGGTCAGTGAGTCCCTGCAGCGCTCAACCCCTGCAGCAGCTGTTCTTCTCCATGCCACAACCGGGGGTCCTTACGGGAATCCAAACGCCGCGAAGCGGCACCCACGAAACGGGTGTGGCAAGGCGCTGAGGAAGAGGGAAACTCCAACACCCTCCAATAAAATCACGGCGTTCACATATAGGCAACCCTTTTCGGCCTTTGCAACACTCCCGCAGAGCACCTGGAAAGTGGGCGCTTTAACACAATTGCAGCCCGGAGGCGGGGCTAGCAGGGGGCGCAGGCTGGGTCACTCAGGCCACGCAGGGATTCCTGGGTCAGTGAGTCCCTGCAGCGCTCCACCCCTGCAGCAGCTGTTCTTCTCCACGCCACAACCGGGGGTCCTTACGGGAATCCAAACGCCCTCCAACAAAATCACAGCATCCACAGGTAGGCAACCCTTTTCGGCCCTTGCAATGTGCTGTACATTATGGACGAAATACCATATTTAATATACATATCCCTATTAGGCGTCCCCTCCGGGAGGGCAGGTTGTGCTTCATCAATTCTCAAATTGGTACCACTACAAAAGCAACACATCTTACGAAGTGTGCTGGAAACAGGCATGCCCAAAATAGTGCAAAATATGCAGTATTATAAAAAAGTAGCACTTAAAGTACTCTTCGTACGTTGCGCCGTTCAAATATTCTTAGGAGTAGAGAAAAATCTCTTCATTACCTGCCTATATGTGTTGCAACACATATATAATTTTCATAATCATAGGACTAACTCAATATTTGGCCAATACATATCAAAAATGCCACAGTAAGTGTTTTCTAAGACTACCTTACCAATCCAAGGCATCAATCTTAAAACAAGTGCCGCAAAACTGCTCTTACCAATCAAATGGTGTCCAGGTTCATACTGCCAAGTTCTCAAATCGACCAAACGGTCTCTGCACGGCGAATCAACAGAAGAGATATCAGTCGAGGACCGGCGCCACCTGGATGGTCACCTGGATGGTCAGACCAGAAAGAAAGGGAAAACGCCGTGGATACCAAGACTCGGGTCTACTCCGGCAGTGATCAAGTCCAAAGCGAGATTCCAATCCTTCGTATCGACCAGTCCTCCGGGCATCCGAGTCGCCGATGAGCCCCACGTTGGATGCACCAATTTGTGGTAGCAAGCCCCAGCCAGGCCTACTAGTGCAAGGAATTCGCCCTTCTCTGCTCAGAGTCCTTAGACCAATAGTAAGAAGTTGGCACAGAAACTGGAATAGAAAAGACAGAGTTTATTAAACCTCATGAGGTGGAACTACATTCACAGAACACCCTTCGGTATAGTATGAGGTAGCACACTGACTGGAAGGAGCTGGGTCCTTTTATACCCACACAGGGGCTCAAAAGAAGGCGGTACAAGTACAAGCTGCTGTTCTTAGGCACATACAAGGTCATACAGAAAATTCACGGTTGCACAGCTAACAGTTAGCTAGTTGGAGTAAACACATCCTGACAGTTACATGCTAGGGACAGCTGCAAGCTCAACTGAGCATGCGTGGAGTGGCAGAAGATAAATATAATCTGTCTCTAAGCAGAATTTATGAGCAGTTAACAGAAAGGTAGGACAGAGCACATGGCATACAAAATGGCTGACAGAAATACAAAATAGATTCCGTAATATGGGCAAGATAGTTTTGAAATACTGGATGTCTTCTGCTAATGCTTAACCTAATGATTGCTAAACTACGACAGACGACCCTTTCAGCATTTGCTGAAGACATCTCTCTGTCTAGGGTAATCTGGTTCAGCATCCTGTATATTGATATTCATCATATCAGAAATCTCTTTGCTTAACATTTGCTGTTATTTTGTAGCACTTCTTTTAGCAGGTGTACAAGCAGTAATGCACATAGAGCAAATCATGGGACCACATTGTATACAAGTACAGCATGTAAATAGTATCAGCTTTAGTTTACATAGAAAAGTCAGTAGTTTCCAGCCCCAAGTAGCAAAGAGTTTCCATATCCAGTTTGAAAATGTCCATGTACCAGTCTCTGGGTGAATGTCTTCAGCAATCGTATGCAGTTTAGAGATTGCGTCATAAACTGAAGGCGAATGGTCAGGTATATAGACACAGCAGCTGCTTCCAATGATGCGGCATGCACCACCACGATCAGCCAATATCACATCGAGCACCATCCGATTATGGAGTGCTACAGTTCTTGCAATTTGCAGTTCTTCTGTAATGTTCCCAAGTGCCATAGCTGTCTGATTGGTAACAGCTTCCACTACACAAATCAATCTTCTAATCTTTCTGCTATTTAATGCAGCACCCACAAAGAAAAACAAAACTCAAATTGAAATCAACATGTTGTTGTAGGGCTGTGTCTGTCTGGTCAATCTCATCAGTACTTGTTGTCCGTTTATATCTATTCCTTGAAATATCATTATACAGTTTCAGGTGAAGATGATATGATGCAGGTGCTAAAAACACAGGGGGTAACAAAAGTGATATGTAACATACCCCTAACCATCCAATAGGTAATTGGTAATATCCTTTATTACCACACACAAGATAGGTGTTATGTGACGCTACAAAGCTGCTATTGTTAACACCCTCAATGTTTAATACAGTAGTACATTCGCCTCGTCCTACAGGAATTCTCCCAACACTGCCAATACATAAATCTGCTTTGGCTCTGGTTACAGAAATCACAAAGTGTCCAATGTTCTTCATATTCCTCACATTTGTGAAGACATATGGTGTCGAAATATTGTCTGGTTGGTATTCATCCCATTCCCATTTAGTCCCTATAGCATGAGGATACCCATTGTTGTCTTGGTAACATACTTGATTTAATTGAAAAATGAGTCCACCTACTGAAGGCTTTCTAAAAGCAAATAAAAGGGCATACCAAGCTTGACATGAACCATTATGAGAAAACGGTAGAGGAATAAAAGGCGTTCCTCCTTTCTTCTGGTGTGCAGGTATCATCCCACACACCCATCAATTGGTAGTATTTGTAGCATTATGGGTATGATGCAACATCTGAATGAATGTGTTATTCAGATAGGACTGTCGATGTTTCAATATTTTCAAATACTGTCGTGCATCCGCAATGCTTTACCAATAATAATACGAGACAAACTCCCACTTCTGGAAGCTATTGGTAAGAAAACGACAAGAATAGGGGCTTTGTATCAGATTTTAATGGGTAATCTCCCTGATGATATCGAACAAACAGAACAATCTTGGGCTGTAAAATTGGCAAATCCTAATGTCGATATCGATTTTTCACTAGCGCTATCTGCAAAATACTTTATAGCCTCAAATTTACGAGCACAATATTATAAAATAGTATACAATCTATACTATACACCCGCAAAATTATTTGCTTGGGGTCTTCGGGCCGACGACAACTGCCCAAGATGCAAACAACCACTGGCCAATCTACTTCACATGTTCTCAGAATGCTCGGAATTGATGAGGTTAAAGACCATGATTTTGGAGTTTTGGGCCCAGGTCTTTGGACGTCAGATAAGGGACTCATTAACTCTCTGTATACTAGGCCATGATGACTCACTGGGTCATAATAAAGAGGAACAAGCGGTAGTCTTTCTGGGGTATGCCGTACTTCGTATCATTTTGGCAGCTCGCTGGAAAGACCAAGACCCCCCTACTTTTCATATGTGGCTTAGTCGCTTCCTTGCAATTTATAAACAAGAAATTGCAATATATGCTACTAGGGGGAGAAAAATGAAAGTAATAGGAGCACAGATTTGGGACCCGATTACAAGATGGTACACAAATGAGGTGCGCCAATTAGGCTCTGCCAATGATTAATGGACACTTCTTTTGTTTCTCAGATTCTTGATCGCTTAATCTGCTTATATTGTTTTTTTTTTATTATATCTTTCTGTTTTTACTTTTTTTTTTCTTTTTTTTCTCTTTGGTGTTATTATCCCACCTGATACTGTATAAATTGTTGTGTTAACTAAGCTATGCGATCAACTGCTATACTTACTCCTGCTTCTTTTTGAATTTTATGTATTAACTATGAATTTGTCAATAAAAAGAAAAAGAAAAAAAAAAAGGACTGTCGATGTTTCTGCTCATGATAAGGAAGAGTGTGGTAGTGATGCTCCAGTGGAGCTGGAGTGGTTGCAACAAAAAGCTGTCAAGCAGTCTCATTCAAAACTGCAGATTCTTTCCTCGGTCTCAAATTGTATCGCGATGCTCCAGGAATCGTGTGGTCCGGGAAGACTTCCGTAGACTCGTCAGATGCGATAGCTTGACCCTTCTCCGTTTCCAGAATCTCTCGATGTTCGATCAGCACAGCAGGTTCCACCAAGGCGGGAGATACATGCTTGCAATGCATGGTATGGAGCCAGTTCTTTCTGTTCGTCACTCAAACCGCTGTCCTTGTAGCCAACAACACCTGCTCCGGACCTCGCCACCTCGGCTCCAAGCTGTTCGATATGTCGAAGATCTTGACCATCACCTGCTCACCGGGACGGAGATCATGGGCTTCACCTGTAGATCTATCAAAAAGAGCTTCTCGAACCTGTTGATGAATAGAAGTCAAACTGTCAGTTAACTGTGCCAAATAATCATTCAACAGAACATCATGTATAGGGCGTAGCTTAGGCACTCCCCAAATGTTTATTGGTCTTCCAAATACTACCTCATACGGTGTGAGACCTGATCGAGAGTGTGGTACTGATCTTTTGGACAACAGTGCCAAAGGCAATGCATCCGGCCACTTTAGGGAGGTAGAAGCCACTATTTTCGCCAGCTTCAATTTTAAGGTAGCATTATACCTTTCCACCAATCCTGCTGATTGTGGGTGGAAGACTGCATGGAATTTCTGTTTGATTCCTAATCCTTTCATGACATAAGCAACAACTTGCCCAATAAAATGAGGTACGTTGTCACTCCACAAAATTTTACAAACACCATACCTAGAGAAAAGCTCCTTCAGAAGCACCTTTGCTGTGGTAAGAGCAGTATTATCCTTGGTAGGATACGCCTCTATCCATTTACTGAAGGCACATACCACCACTAAGACATATTTTAGATTATTACAGCGTTCAAGTTGATTGTAATCCATCTGCAGAACTTCAAAAGGTGCGGTTGGTGTACCAAACCCTCCTATAGCAGTTTGTGTCCCTTTTCCAGGATTGTACTGCCAACGGATCAAACAGGACTGTACCACTCTTTTAGCTGTGCTGGCAATCTCAGGATGCTCCCAGACTTGTGTAAGCAATTTAGTTATTGCTAGAGCTCCAACATGTGCCAGCCCATGTGCCATTTGAACCATAGTTCGTAAATAGGCTGCAGGTAACTTCCACTTATCCTTGTCTTTGTTGCGCCAACAACCCTCATCATCCAATATTCCTTCTTTGGACCATTGCTCAAGTTCTGCTACAGAGGCAGATCTCTGTACATCTAGTACTTCCTCTCTAGCATCATGTCATCGTTCAGCTTGAGATTTCACTACGTACTTGGAAGTAGTGCTTCGTTGCATCGCAGTTTCATGAGCTACACGATCTGCAAAGGCATTTCCTTGTCCTATTTTGTCAGTGACCTTCTTGTGTGCGCTACACTTCACAATCGCTATTTTTATGGGATATGTCAGTGCAGTCAGAAGTTATGTACTAGTTCTCCATGCATTATCTGCATCCTGTGGGATGTAAGAAAGCCTCTTTCCTTCCAAAGTAGGCCAAAATCATGGGGCACTCCAAAAGCATAGCGGCTGTCCGTGTAAATGTTCACACATAAGTCAGTGCTAAGTTCACACGCTCGTGTCAAAGCTATTAGTTCAGCTGCTTGAGCCGACGTCTGAGGTATGCAAGCTGTTTCCACTACTGTCTCAAGCGTGGTGATTGCATATGCAGCTGAGGTCGTGCCATCTGGTTAAATCAAACAAGATCCATCAACCCACAGTTCCCCATTTACATCTGGAAGGGGCGTATCTTGCAAATCGATGCGTCCCTTTGTCTGTTCCTCAGTAAGGAATATACAATCATAAGGTTCCTTTGACTGGCACTGAGTCACAGGATATGGCAAAAAAGTGGCTGGGTTTATTGTAGCACACCTCTTCAATGTAATTTGAGGTGCTGACAGTGTCAATTTGTATCCTGTCAAGCGAGCACTAGTTAAATGTTGCGTTCTAGTCTGATTCAATAGGGCATCTACTGCATGAGGTACTAGCACCAACAGTTTGTGTGACAAAACTATCCCTTCACTCTGACGTATAGACACAGCTGTCACTGCAACTGAACGAAAACATCCAGGCAACGCACGAGCAACAGGATCAAGAACTGCAGAGAAATATGCACAGGGACGCTGCTTGTCACCGTGTGTCTGTACTAAAACTGACAATGCACATCCATCTTTCTCGAGTATATAGAGTGTAAAAGCTTTCGTGTAGTCTGGTGTGCCTAACACTGGTGCAGAGCAAAGAGCTTGTCTTAACTGACGAAGAGCATTTTGGCATTCTTCTGTCCATGGAAGGGAGATCGGAGAGTTCTTAGTCAAAAGCGCTAGCAGAGGTTTAACAATATGTGAAAAGCCCAATATCCATTGCCTACAAATCGAAGTCAAACCAATTAATGCACGGACATCTTTCTGTGTGGAAGGTACTGGAGTGTCTAAAATTGCTTGTATGCGATCTGGTGTCAATGCACGTCCCTCCTTAGACAGAAGGTGACCTAAGTAGGTCACCTTCGGTCTACAATATTGCAATTTCTTCCGTGATACTTTATGATTGTGTGTAGCAAGGAAAGAAAGTAAAGACAAAGTACACTCTCCTTGAAGCGGACCGTTACGTCGGGATACGAACACTTTGCTGCTTCTGATTACAACTTATCAAGGTTGTTAAAACAGTTTTGTATTGAAGCTGCGCCCATACTCTGCGCTATACACCACGCGCTGTAACTACAAGGACCCATTCAATATTTCTTGGGGTAAAGTAACACTAAATAATTCGGGTCATGTCGGCCTTTCCGCTATAATCCTTTATATGCTGCTGCCCTTCTATCGTGTGCACTAACCACCGCTATTGGACGCTGTTCCTCACACTTTTGGTGTTTCATCCTTGGATTATAACAGTGCCCCCTGATACTTTCATCTTTGACATCACGAATTCCACACATGATTTATGCCTTGATAAAGTCTCAGCAAGAGACGAAACACGTGTTGGCGAACAATATGCTGGAAAAATCCTTATGAAATTTTGAATAAAGAAACCTTGAAGAATACAGACTTGGATCTCAAATTATATTGGCGTCACAACTGTCGATCCCGTACTATATATAAAGAAACTGCTCCTTTGAACTGCATTTGTGTTTGCTTGTCTGAACACTCCTGTGTATAAAAGCTTGAGTGCTGAGGGCTATATACTAGAGCTCGTTGTTGATTTTTACCAATTTGGAGTGCTGTAATTAGAATTTCCCCATATACACTGACTCGGGCTTACATTTCGGTGTCTGCCTATAGCACCTTTGGATAGTAGGTGCATAGATTTTCTTTAGCACCCAAGATACCATTACTGTTTCTATTGCGTTGTTCTAACTCTTCGTGTACTATTTCATGATATATATTTGTGGCTCATAGAATAGTGCGGACATTTCCCTCGGGAACACCACTATCCTCTCATTTTTTAAAGTACACTTTTCACACTGCTCAGGCGTATCAGCTGCCAACAAGGTGTCATCGACATATTGTATGAGAGCCACTCCTTCAGACAAAGTAAAGGAATCAAGTTGTCTTTTTAAAGCTTGACTATAGATACTCAGACTCTCAGTGTATCCTTGAGGAACTCTACAAGATCGGTATGATCTGTTATTTAAAGTGAAAGCGAACAAATATCGGCTATCAGGATGAATAGGAATCGAGAAGAAAGCATCCTTCAAATCCATTACTGAAAATGTAGTTGCTGTTGGAGGGACCATGGTAAGCAATGCCGTTATGTCAGACACCACAGGATACTGTGGTACTACAATCTTGTCGACCTCTCCCAAATCAATGATAAATCTATAAATCTAAGTGTCAGTATCTTTTTTCAAAATGGGAAGAATCTGACTTTTGCAAACATTTTAAGGAACTTCTTCCACCACCCCCACTTCATTCAGGTCTTGTACAATATGCGTAAGTGCTTCTTCTCCTTCTCGAGAAATTTTATACTGAGGCAATCTCAGCAATATAGCACCCTCCTTGACACTAATATGCACTGGTGGAATAACCATTTGTCCTACATCGGTATCTGAAGTAGCCCACAAAGTGCTAGGGAGTGAAGCTAGGGCAATGTCCTCTTTAACAATACAGGATCTCTCAATCAAGGGGTGGTTGTCATTTAAAATAACCCGTACTCCTTCCGGAGAACATCGTATTGTGTCCATGAAATATTTGAGCATTTCCAGACCCACAATATTGTCTGGTGTATTTGGAGAAAGCAAAAATCAACATGGAGCGGCAAACTTATCAACATGGAGTGCAAGTGGTTGGGACAATGGGCTAATGTTCATTTTACAATTTTTTTTTTATATAGCGCGAACTAGAACCGAACCAAATCAGTTATCAGAGCGCTTTACATAGCACCAGTTACGTTACATGAGGACACACTTTCATATTTTTTTTTAGGCACGGGGAGATTAAGTGAATTGCCCAGAATCACAGGGGGTTTTTGGCGTCGTTACCGAGACTTGAACCCAGATCCCCAGGTCCGAGGTCGAGCGCCTTAGCCGTTAGGCCAACCCCTCTCCCCTATTAGACTGCATCATTTATGCATGTTCTTGTCTTTTTCGAAGAACAAAAAGCCCTTCTCCTAGTACAACTGTGGACAGTGAAAACTCGGAATTAAAATGTCCAATTCATGGGATAACACATTAATCTCCCCTTTCAGGTCACCAAACAGCAGGCACCTGGTTCCAATGGTTCAATGTAAAAAAAAGGAAGCCTTGCTCATGTAGTTTTGGCATTTGTATTCTTGGTTCCACTGCTAATACTTTCAGTCAAGGCAGAAAAACATTTAGGTATTGTAGCCCTTAGCGCTTCATTTCAAATCAATAAACTTAAGTATTTACTTTGATATTTTCATCTAGCAGTAATGGTTTAGAGGAGTGTGATCAAAACCTTATGTTAAACTGCAAAAGAACAGAGGATTACTTAATTTTATTTGACAATGAAATGGACAGTGGAAGGAGAAATGCCTTATTTGCTGAAATACCGGGGCCTGAATAATTATAGAAATAAGTGAATATACTTTATATATTGAAGTACCTCCCTGAAACCAGTGAGATATCTTCTGCAAGTGTACAATTAGGTGGTATCAACTTAGCATATGTAACATCAAGGATAGTACAGTAAATGAGTAACTTTCTACTTTTTTTTTGGAGTGCATGGAAGATCATTGGTGTGAAAATATAGACTACATTTTCATAACTTTATGCTATGAAATGAATGTAATTGCATAGTACGCCAGTGTCCCTGTGCCAGACAGTGATAAACAAACTGGCAGCAAAAAGGTACAAACACAAGACTTGGCAGTTTGATCAGGCTTATGGCTATTGATTCTGCAAAGAGGTCAGAGAAACTGCAAGTTGAAAATAGGTTGCATTGAAGTCGGGGACCCTGCACTGTAACTTCTGTTGAGTGTTAATATTAAAAGGAAACAATTAACATTTGATTGTGGCATGCTCTTCAGATGCAGAGTTGAGGTGAAAAACAGCTGTAGAAGCTATATGCTCAAACTATTCTGTAAGATCAGTTAAACATGTAAACAGACATCCATAATCTAAACCGCACATTTTTTCATGTCTCTGACTTCTGTGATTTTTCTTTTTAGAAATGCATACACAAGCTCAAGCTCTAGCAAATAAATACAGTACAATAGGGATCTAACCAAATTTCCCTATAAAGTGCCAGTTTACAGAAGTATGTTGGCCAATCAGATATCTTTTATATTACTACAAGTTTAGTCTCTTTTTACATATGGGGTTGGGACCTGTTACTCTGGAAATGTTAACTGAAGTTAGGAATGTCTCTTTCAGGAGATCTGGCATCCACTGTCCTTTTGAGATTTTATATCTGGTTCTTTCATAGGCTTCACTTCTTCCTCTTTTTTCGGCTTAGCCTGAGGATTCTTCTCATCTTCTTTAGGTCTTTTGGTGAGATCAAAGCCAGCTAGTGTTTCTGGAGTCCACTGTGGGTTGAGAGCAGGTAATTCAAATGGCACAGGTTCCACAAGGCCGTAATTGGCTTTCAGTTCCAACTGAGGGGCTTCTTTAGGAACCTTCTGGAAATAAATGAATCCATTTTCTCGCTCACACTTGGCCAGAGTATTCTTAACAAGTGTACCCAGTTTCCTAAAGAACAGGTGTCCAGAGGGTTTTGCTGTAGTTCCAGGTCCTTTGGTTTCGCCATATTCTTTGCATAGTGCTTCTGCTTTATTGTAAAAAATTTCTGCTTCCTGCAGGGAATGGATAGCCTCTCCACATTTGTCACTAGTGAGCAAAGTCTGTCCATGGTAGCAGTATGCGTAGGCCCTGTAGAAGCATATCTTCAAATGTATATACTTTCTCCACTTGGCGATGTATACTGGGTCCAAAATGGACAATGTATGGTCAACATTTTCATAGAAATTAGCTGTTTCATTCGCGAATGCAGCTATGAGACCAGGATTGTGCTTCAATTCAATTGCTCGTGCAATCGTCACTTCTTGACCTTCGGCCTGGCATTGGACAATGTAGGCATCAATCACTCGGGCTTCTAAATCACGTCCCTTCTCTACTGGTGTGAGAAGTTTTGGGATATGACTTTCCTTCAAATGTTTAAAAATCCCAGCTGCAACTTTCATGCTTCTGTGAACCTCTTTTGCTTCATCTTCTGTAATATCTTCTTTTCCAGCCAATCGTGAAGCAAACTTTGTGTACCATAAAGCAACATTAAATGCCATAGAAAGTAGTTCAAAAACAGCATCCTGCTGGGCACTTGCAACATTTCCCTGCAAAGTGTCAGTCCATTTGAAATTTTGAATAAATCGTAGTTTGTTGTCTTGAGTACCGCCGTCCAACGCAACAATGAAGCCTTGCAATAGTGAGAAGTAAGAATCTGGCGCAGTTTTCATTGTTTCTGCATTACAAGTGGTGTCTGTCAACAATTCAAGCAACCGTGCTCGTGTAATTCTCAACTCACCACATATCTTTGAAGCTGCTGTGCTTGATGCAACTCCATAAAGGTTGAAAGGAACAAGAGCTGTTGCCTTCAATGGGTTACGATGAAACCAATGGGCCATTGTACTGAATGACTTCTTCAGAGAGAGTGCGAATATCCTCTTCCTTTGACTGTGCCTTGAGACGAGACTGCAGCCTAGTCCTGGAATCTCACTGCTTTATTTTATCCCGTGATGTTTTGGAGCAGTGCTGTTGGCAAAGTTGCACTTCCTGGTTCTGAAGGTTCCTGTGTGAACAAGCGTGACGTCACACAGTGGGCTTGGATGCACCACCTACACCTACGACAGGTTACCGCCCACACCTGGGCTTTAACCGCATTCCAAAGGCTCCCTGCAATGGAGGCCCGAACTGTTCCATCGGAACCAATCGATGTAATAGTTAAGTCAGACAGGGGAGCCCTAGTAATCAAGTGTTTAGACAAGGCGCTACAAGTACCTTCTGTATCAACCAGAAACTGATCCGTAGAACCCAAAACATGTGCTGTAACATAGGGACCCTTCTGATCTACTGGAACTTCAACTGATTCCTTACTTCATCCTAGGCAATCCTATGCATATGCAGAATCTTGCAAATTAGACGGTTCATGGTTGGACATTTGATATTGATTCCGTCTGTCAAAAGTATT
Source organism: Lissotriton helveticus (assembly GCF_964261635.1). Classification (NCBI taxonomy): domain Eukaryota; kingdom Metazoa; phylum Chordata; class Amphibia; order Caudata; family Salamandridae; genus Lissotriton; species Lissotriton helveticus. Next base: position 417,976,740 of record NC_136058.1, on the reverse strand, counting down.
AGCCCCCTCTTGACAACGTGTATTAGCGTCAAACCTAGCATGATCATTTATGTTTCCTCTAGGCCCTGAATATCCTGCCTGATTTCTCATTTGTCCCCGACCACGTGAACCCTGCTGAGTACGTAGCACTGGATAATTAGAAATCCAATGTCCAAATTGTCTACAATACGCATACTGATCAACAGACAAATCTACACGAGGATAGGGAGGAAAAGACAAACCATAAGATCCACGTCCACCTCTATTATTACCTCTAGAAGGTGGGCCATAAGGTTGAACCATGATAACCTTTGTTTTTAACTCTTTAGATTTTTTATCCTCCTTACTTTTTGCTTCTAATTCCTGTCGTTCATAATACTGATGTGAAAAATAATAGGGAGAGCAAGGTTTTTAGTTCACATCGGTGAACGGGGAATACTCCTGTACCCCTGGGTATATCATTAGAAAACAGACAAGGAGTACCACCAACATGGAATCGCCGATTCCTAATGGGGTATGTGGTTCTCGCTTTTTGTTTAACCACATACCCCATTAGGAATCGGCGATTCCATGTTGGTGGTGTTTATAATACTGAGCCATAGTTAGGAGAGAAGCCGGAGAGGAGGTAGTCCATGAACTTTCGCTGGCCTTTAGGCGACTAGCTATTTCTGGCAAAAGGTTTGTGACATACTTATCGACAAACAGATGCCAAACCGTGTCATCTGTCAATGACTGGCCACTAAAATAGTGGAATGCTTCTTCAAAGCATATGAAAAAATGTGAAACTGATTCATCTATTTTTGCTTGCAAGACGGTAACATAGTCCAATCTATCTTTTTAGGGGGAATAATCGTTATTATTTTTACCAATATTGCTGCTGGAAGATCTAGAATTTGCTGTCACGGTTTTTGTGCAGGTTCTCTATCTTTATCTGATTGTTCTATATCTGACCACAATGCTCCAAATTCCTCACAATCGTCAACTTTAAGCACAGTTCTCCACATATCAGGTGGTAATATTAATCCAAAAAACAAATCAATGTCAGACAAAGTCATAGTACAAGAACTAATGACAGCCTCAATTTCTTCATAAAAAGCTGTCGGATTCTTTCACGGATCAGGCAATGCATTTTTAAGAGCCATGACATCTGCTCTATTCGAAGGAGTTTAAACCCAATTATAAATAAAACACCCTTTCGCATCAATTGAAGTCTTATCATCACTTGTACCTGTTCCTTTAGGAGGAACATATAAAGGCGCGGCTTCCCGCATGGGTTTCACATTTACAACATTCTTATCTGTGTCGGGCATCGGAGCTCGTGCCATGTTAATTCGAGATGTTTGTGCAGCTGCGTCTGCTGCCTTTTTCTCCTCCCACACACGGACTGCTTCATCACGTAGTTTAACCAAGCGTCTGATCATATCAGCCACCTGGGAGAAGACAAAAGAACCTTCACGTAATTGCTTACAATCAGCTGCTATATCTTCTGGCTCTACTTCCACCAAATGTTTCTTAAATAGCTCAACAACCTCTATAGCCAATATCTCAGTAAAATATTTCTGTTCCTTTTCTGACCAATTCTTAATAGTATCTAGAAGATCAGAAGCAGTGAGAGTACTACGATCGGCTTTTTCTCGCCGCAGATCTAATCTCAGAGGAACGTTCGGTAGTTAACATTGAGCGAGTGTCTCTGGCTTTATCCTGAGCTGTAGGAGAGTCCTCATCTGACTCATTAGGAGCAGAAGGGAAAATATACGGAGGTGGAGAACGATCTAATAAGAGAGAATCATCTTGGGGTTTATTAAGAATAGGATAGAGAGGCCTACAAATAGTATATTGGACATTTACCTGTAACTGACGCTCCCTATCTTCCCTTTCTTTAGTTTCTCTCATCTCTTTATTTTTCATTTCTAAGGCTTTCGCATGCACACTTTTACACTGTTCTTTTTCAATCAAGGCCTTTTCATGCTTCATTTGCTCACGCACTTCTTTCTCCCACTTTCGCACACAGTCAAACATATCTTTTCTAGCCTTTCGCTTGAACATTTGTTGCTCCACATACTGAATCTGTCGCAAATCAAATGACCCATGCATAGGCCAACTCAACTCAGGATCCTTGCGGGTGTATTTATTCCACAATGTGCTGTACATTATGGACGAAATAAAATATTTAATACACATATCTCTATTAGGCGTCCCCTCCGGGGGGGCCGGTTGTGCTTTATCAATTCTCAAATTGGAACCACTACAAAAGCAACACATCTTACGAAGTTTGCTGGAAACAGGCATGCCAAAAATAGTGCAAAATATGCAGTATTATAAAAAAGTAGCACTTAAAGTACTCTCCATACGTTGCGCCATTCAAATATTCTTAGGAGTAGAAAACAAACTCCTCATTACCTGCCTATATGTGTTGCAACACATATATCATTTTCATAATCATAGGACTAACTCAATATTTGGCCAATACATATCAAAAATGCCACAGTAAGTGTTTTCTAAAACTACCTTACCAATCCAAGGCATCAATCTTGGAACAAGTGCCGCAAAACTGCTCTTACCAATCAAATGGTTTCCAGGTTCATACTGCCAAGTTCTCAAATCGACCAAACGGTCACTGCACGGCGAATCAACAGAAGAGATCTCAGTCGAGGACCGACGCCACCTGGATGGTTAGATCAGAAAGAAAGGGAAAACGCCATGGATGCCAAGACTCGGGTCTCCTCCGGCAGTGATCACGTCCAAAGCGAGATTCCAACCCTTCGTATCGACCAGTCTTTCAGGCATCCGAGTCGCCGATGAGCCCCACGTTGGACGCGCCAATTTGTAGTAGCAAGCCCCAGCCAGGCCTACTGGTGCAAGGGATTCGCCCTTTTCTGCTCAGAGTCCTTAGACCAATAGTAAGAAGTTGGCACAGAAACTGGAATAGAAAAGACAGAGTTTATTAAACCTCATGAGGTGGAACTACATTCACACAACACCCTTCAGTATAGTATGAGGTAGCAGACTGACTGGAAGGAGCTGGGTCCTTTTATACCCACACAGGGTCTCAAAAGCAGGCGGTACAAGTACAAGCTGCTGTTCTTAGGCACATACAAGGTCATACAGAAAATGCACGGTTGCACAGCTAACAGTTAGCTCGTTGAAATAAAAACACATTCTGACAGTTACATGCTAGGGACAGCTGCAAGCTCAACTGAGCATGCGTGGAGTGGCAGAAGCTAAATATAATCTGTCTCCAAGCAGAATTCATGAGCAGTTAACACAAAGGTAGGACAGAGCACATGGCATACAAAATGGCCGACAGAAATACAAAATGGATTTGATAGTCTCGAAATACTGGATGTCTTCTGCTAATGCTTAATCTAATGATTGCAAAACTACGACATCCTGGAAGGAGCAGAGTGACCACCTCAGCCGCATTTACCTTGGACTGGCTAGAAAGCTTGGTTCCTACTGCTGAGGCCTACCTTGCTTCATAGTGGAAAAAGCGCATAGGGCACTTCTCCCTAAACCTACTATGGGTTGATTGCCTGCATCCTCAATTATTCAGATCGGGACGCCATCCTCCGGGTTGCTTGTTTCTGGGGATATCTGAAAATCGAGTCCTTTGTGGTGATGATCTTCCTAGACTATACCCACAAGTACCAGCAACAGCTGCGATCTTTCTTGGATTTGAGGCAGAATCTGCGAGACCTGAATGTTCATTATATGCTCCTCTTCCTAGACTGACTGAAGGTCATTTATGAGGACAATTTCCTCTTCCTTGACACCGCGTGGGACTGAAAGGAGGAACGCCGCAACTTGAGGAGTCGGAGGACATATGCGACTAACAGGGTGGAGTGAGGCTGAGGGTAGTGGGAGCAGAAGCCCCCCAGGAAACTGATATTCTGCTCCGGGACATAGGAACCGATGATGAGAGCTCAGGGCACGCTCCCATGAACCGGACAGTACCCCATGGGACATTTTCCTTCACAGCCTGCGGTGCATATCATGCATGATGCGGCAGCTCTCGACACAATGTTGGCTTCCTAAGACCCTCTGCCTTAACCCATCTTAATGAAGATTGAGAGGCATGACTGACATTGAGACTAAGTGGTGGCGATAGGTAATGATCGGCATCCATGACCTGATTTGTATCTGGTTTTGTTGTTTTTATTTGTGTTCATGTGTGTTTCAAGGGTTTTTTGGGAGAATGGGGGTTGCTGGGTGAGGTGTCGCACAGTGGGGGAGGGGGCACACACCTCAGGTTAGCCAGTCAGCCAAGTAATCTTTATTTCGGTCAAAGACCATAAAAGATACATAATAGCCATTCATAACATTGGTAAAAAACATAAACGGATGTCGACGATTATAAAAATATAAATAGTATATCAATAAGGACTAGCTACGTTGTGTAAAAGGACTCAATAGGTACGCCTGTTGACAAACCATTCGGTTTGGTCATGAAGCCCTCACCCACCAACCTAGTTGGTGGCATGCTTCATCATCGGGCCCACCACAGTGACACCGAATGTGTCCCGGGTGTGCTGCGACTCCAGATTACTGAGGAGCTGGTATACTTGGTGTGCAGTGTCAGTGAGTGTGAAAGTGAAAGATTTAAAAGCTATACAGTGGGTCCCAGTGCCCGAGGGTGTATGGATAAACTTTAATACCTGGGCCCCTGTTAGCAGCTAAAAAGGCAAACGGATGCGATGGAGGGAATTATGATCTCCTGCGTCCTGTGTGGTCTACATGTTTCAGCCAGGCCTTTTGAATAAAACTGGCTTTCCTCAGGACCAATGAGTATGTGACAGGTGATAAAAACTATATTAAGTGATATGTTTTGTATTAAAAGTGTCGCACTCGCTAAGGTGCATTACGTGTAAGAGGGGGATTCCCTCTACTTTACTGTACACATAACATATAACGCGTCCGTTTGCCTTTTTAGCTGCTAACAGGGGCCCAGGTATTAAAGTTTATCCATACACCCTCGGGCACTGGGACCCACTGTATAGCTTTTAAATCTTTCACTTTCACACTCACTGACACTGCACACTCAGCAAGTATACCAGCTCCTCAGTAATCTGGAGTCGCAGCACACCCGGGACACATTCGGTGTCACTGTGGTGGGCCCGATGATGAAGCATGCCACCAACTAGGTTGGTGGGTGAGGGCTTCATGACCAAACCGAATGGTTTGTCAACAGGCGTACCTATTGAGTCCTTTTACACAACGTAGCTAGTCCTTATTGATATACTATATATAAATTAGCGGATCCGGACTGGCTTACCTAGTCCTCTCTCTCTATTTTGATTTGATTATAAAAATATAAATACATAAAAAATATATAGCATATATACTTTATAAATTCATAAGTAATTTCAGCAAGCTAATAACAGTTTCTACAGAAAGGATCTTCTCCTGCGCCACATAGCATCGATAAAGCGAGAAACTGAGAATACAACAGGGGTGGAAGTATTACTCTTGAGTGTTCTAATGGCTTGTTTGTGATACCTGAACCCTGTGTTTTTACAAAGTTGGATAAGCCAGTATGTTTTTATATGAAGGGCAGAAAAAAAGGACATGGTACTCAGACTCTTCTTTGGCCCCACACGCCGGGCATTCAGTTAGTTTAGTTGTGGACCATTTGTGGGAGAAGATCCTAAGCGAGAGCGCACCATATCTAAATTGTAGCTAATGTTTCTTCGCTGTAAAAGGTAAAATCTCGTCAAGAAAAGGCTCAATTATGTATTCATCTTTCAAATTAAAAAACTTGACAGTGAGTGGGCCTAGGGAGGGGTTGCCATGGATGGCCGAGATTCTGGACCTACGATCTATATTAACTAGATCGTAGGCCTTTGATAGTTGGGGCGCTCAGTCCATTTTATCAGTGAGGGTGATACCTAAATATTCAAAGACTGTTACCCTGACCAAAGCTATGCCATTTAAAGAGGGATGGCATCATCTGGTCTTCATAGGATTACAGACCATAAACTTGTTTTTTTGAATATTAATTTCCAACCCCCTTAAATGGCAAAAGTTTACAAAGCTGTCCAGTGCGCGTTGAATACCCATGGGTGATTTTGACAATAGGAGGATATCGTCCGCAAACATCAATGCCACCACCTGCTCGTTGTTCAGTTTGGGGCCATCGATGCCTTTGACCCCCTTAAGGTAAGCAATAAAGGCATTGACGAAGAGGCAAAAAAGGGTGGGCGCCAACACACACCCCTGTCTGACTTCTTGGTTGACTGGGATTTTAGGTGTAAGACTACCCCATTTACCACTCCTAATTTGGGCAAAATTATTTAGGTGAAGTCTCTTAATGATGTTGAGGAGATATGCTGGAACCCACATGTCCTCCAAAACGGCCCAGAGGATTTTACGGGGCACTAGGTCAAAGGCCATTTTAAGGTCAACAAAGATTAAGTAGAGGCTGCCACCCTCTACTCTCACGGTCTTCCAGTAAAGAAGTTGGAGTCTTAATAACTGGTTGACCGTGGAAGTCTTTTCCCTAAAACCGGCCTGAAGAGGATTGAGGATCTTATGTGCCTCCATCAAAATCTGAAGCCGATCGAGAATAATACGTGAACATTTTTTTTTACTTACATTGATTAGACTGATTGGACGGTAATTAACCGGGAGAAGGGGGGAATCTTTTTTATACACCGTATGATCTCAACTCCTACCCAAGTAGCGGGTAGAATAGAGCCCTGTAGTATAGCACTGAACAAGATATACAGATAAGGGACCCAGACCCCTATTTGATCTTTGAAAAGATCGCCAGGAATCTTATCAAGACCAGGAAGCCTTGCCAGCTGGGAGCCTTTTTATAGCGATTTTAAGCTCCTTCGGTGGAATTTTAGACTCTATGGATTCGCTGTTAAAAGAGGCTATGGGAAAGAGAACCAAATTGCTGTTTGGCACTGGGTCCAGTAAAGGTATCTGTGCAGAAGCATCCACTAGGGAACTGTCGGAGGGACGTACAACCTCTGATAATGTTCGACCCATCTCTCTGGTGCAATATTAAAAACATCAACCTTTCGACCATCCTTGCTACCAGAGCGAACGATGGACCAAAATTCCCTCATATCCCTGGACCCAAGGGCATTTTTAATAGCAGTCCATTTGGAATTCTCCCAAGTTTGTTTGGCATCCGACTGTACTTTGTTATACTCGAGCCTCTTAGTTTGGATTAATGGTCTGTTCTTAGCTTTAATGGCAGCCAGGAGTGCCACCTTGGCTACCTTACAGTTGGCATTGAACCATGAGCTAGCCTTCCTATTTTTCCTTAATTTGCCCATTGGGGGATTAAGTAATTGTGTGAGGGTCATTACTAGGCCTGTATGATTGTTATGAATTTAGTTAGGAGGTGGTTCCTGCCCCTGTTCCAACAGACCACTTAGATCAGCAAGTGCCCGTAGAACGACTTGGTACAATGAACTCATACGTTCAGGGGATTTTTTGACGATTAGCCATTTAAGCCTTCTCCTAATATTAGATATTAATAGGGTCTCCCAATTGGTCACTCTTTCACCCTGATGCACATTTCAGGGAAGCTTAAATCAAGTACCAGGGCATTATGGTCGCTGTCGTGGTGTGGAAGAACCACTAAGTCAATGACCTTAGACCAGGTACAAACCTCAACGAGAATATAATCAATACAGGAGGACTGGCCTAGACGATTGAAAGTATTATTACCCTCTAGGTCAGATTGGGTACGGCCATTACAGGCTCTCAAGGAGTGAGCCAAAGTAATGGAGTTCATTTGGAGGGCTATTGGGGTCCAGGCCCTAATCGGGGAAATTTGCAGATCTATGATGGACCATAAAGAGTCCTCAATACTGGAGATGGATTCAAGCATGTCCGGGAGTGGTTCTAATTGACAATTAAAGTCTCACGCAACTATCAAAGTACTCTCACCCTTGACCTTTGTGATGAATTTGTCTAGTATATCCAAAGTAGGAGATTCTTTACCCAATCTGGTGGGACGAGAATAAACATTAATAAGGGTCTAGCTAAATTTTGGTGTAAAGGAGATTCTAATACATTAGAGATCTAATGAAGGGGAATTTAAATGCGTCACCGTACATCCCAGATGGGAGCCTACAAAAATAGTCATGCCCCCAAAGGGTCTTCCCCTCACACTCATCGAAGCCAGAGTGTTTACTACCAGAAATCCCGACCTATGCACGTTTTCCCTAGCCCAAGTCTCTTGAAAAAGACAGATATCAAACTTGTCTATAAAACATCCCCAATCGCTGCTATGCATTTTGTTAGAGAGCTCTGCCACATTTCAGGACATAATAGAGATTTTGTCACCACAACTTTTCACCCTGCCAATATTACCAGATTCAATCCTAGTAGCCGAGGCTTGCCCAACCAAAATACTGCCATTATTTTCAATATCAGCATTATTGGCTTCCGACTCCGTGTGACCCCTTAATGAAAAGGCAGGCTGTAAATGACCAACAGATGGACCCAACACTGGATCGTCTAATCTAATTAGGAAGTCCCCATTTCGAAAATTGGCATCTGGACCTAGGTTTCCAGGGAACAAATCCTTGGTAGACGATACCACACATGACCTGGGTTCCCCCTTCCCCTGAATCATTCCTCGTGCCTGCTTTTCCCCTTAAGTATTTGTGCTTATTGTTTATCCTGACCTTACAAGTAACTATGTTGCCATGCTCTAATAACTGGGTAACCTTTGTAACGATCTAACCTGTAACTATGATCTGATGCTCATGTAAAGCGCTCTGATACCTCCGGGTCTAGCCAGCGCTATATAAAACCTTTCAAATAAAATCAAAATAAATAAAGGGACAAATAGCCCAGTCAGTCAGTCAACGTCCTCCAATGGGACAAAACGATTTGAAACGGGGATACTAAGAGAAGGTAGATTTGGGTGCCAAGAAGTAGATGTATTGTAAAAGTTCTTGGCCCGTTGGTCAAAATCATTTGTGGGCTGAACGAAGCCTACCCTCCATGGACCTGGATAGAAGAAATCTAGGGTAAGGGATCTGATTGGCGAAAGCTGGTTAATAGTGAGTGAAACGTGTGACATTATTCTTTGGGTGATTTCTGGGTGCCTAAAGTTGATGATTACACAAACTCCCCCAATGGACCTCTGAGTAGGGCCCACCCACGCAACCCTCCTAACCATTAAAATATCTCTTGCCTTATCATACGGAAACTGCTTGTTCTTCACTAGCCAGAACAAAATCTTATTGCGTTGTTCTAGCTGGGATTCTTTGTGATCTTCCTTCAGTTCCGGAATTCCCACCAAGACAATCACATAGGGGACAGCCTCAGGGGGGAGTTTAATTGTAGGGAGAAAGGATTGGCGAATCATACCACCACCACCCCCTGCATTCCCCTCGGCATTGGGCAAAGGATTTGAATCACCATCAATTATATTTATGTCAGGTTGGTTTTTAGGCCCGGTGGACGACTAGGGCTGTTTAGAAATGACCCCCTGGAAACCTTGTGCTGTTGCTAATCGGGAGGGGCCTCGATCAGGGGTTAAGGACGTTCCACTGCCCATTAAACTACTACTTTTAAGAATTGACGGCGCCTGTTTGTCGGAAACTTTAGGTGGCTGAGAACGCTGACTCAGAACTGAATCCTGGGGTATAAGGGGCCCCACATTATGTGAATTTTCAGTCAAATTAATGGTGGCTTCCTTGCTAGGATGTATTTGAGCTGGAATTCTAGGGGGTACAAGATTCTGCAACTGTTGGAGAATTGGGTGAATCTCTTCCCTTACCATGATTCTACATTGGGCCAAAAAATCAACCATTAGTGCCTGGGCCCAGGGAGGATAGGTATGAACTTGCTGAGGCTCACTAACATTAGACTGGGCAGAACCACTTTTAGTTGACTTCTCAGGGCCTCTTATGCCCCCCCTTAGTTTTCTTCCTCTAGGGCCCTGATTACTGCCCAAGAATCTTTTCTTTGAAATACGGGCAGCCGGAGGGGAGGAGCACTCAGGTCTAAAGTCTGGGCTTGGTAATGACATGGGATCATTAATAACTGAAACCAAATTTTGAGACCCATTTAATTAGGGTGAGCTCATTACATCAACTGAAAGAGGTGAAACTGGTAAAAAACAATCAGGTGTAATTGAAAGGCATCTTTCAGTCAATTCAATTTCAGATGTTACCACACCTATCGCCTTTTGGAGCATTAGATCTATGGCTGTAGGGACTGCTGGTGAAGGAGAGTTGGCTTTTGGTATGGAGCGCTTCTTTGCACATGCACGTTTCCCTTCGGCCCAAGGAGGAGGAATTAATGGGGCTATCACAAAGAAAAAAAAAACCACAAAAGAGAACGGGCCAACAGGCGATTTTGGAAAGAGTCACAGTACCTTAAGTTCTGTAGAGCAATGTGGGACCCAACATTTCAGAGTTAAGGGGGATGGCCCAGCCCAGCCTCTTCTGGCCTCTGACGGCCTAGGATGGTCCCGCCCTTGTCCCGGGCGTCTCCCGACACTGCCCGTGCACGACCCGTGACGCGGGATCTCCCAGGTGTTTTTATCCGCCACTGGGCGCAGGTACAGCGTAGGCAGCGTCCTGGCCGCAGGTCTTGCTGGGAATTGTAGTCCCCGGGTGAGGCGGCAGCAGTGCTAGTGGCCCAATAGTCTGGGCAGCAGGACAGCGGTGGCGGCAATTTCCAAAAGTAAGTGCCCCCAACACAACTTCGAGGCTCCCACTCCACCAGAGCTCCCAAGGGTTTTGTATGCACCACCGGGCGCAGGAACAGCGTAGGTGGCGTCCTCGCCGCAGGTCTTGCGGGAATTGTAGTCCCTGGGTGAGGCGGCAGCAGTGCTAGTGGCCCAATAGTCGGGCGGCAGGTCAGTGGCGGCGGCGATTTCCAAAAGTAAGTGCTCCCAACACAATTTTGAGGCTCAGGTTAGCATGCTTCAGTCCCTAGTTGCATCACAACAGGTACTTCTTGTTAAAGAAAAGTAACAGAAAGAAAAGTAGGGTGGCTCCATCGCTAGCATTGATGGGTATTTCTTATTTTTTCATGATATTTTTTTAGCCATGCCATTCTCCTGCCTGCCATTTTTTTTGATGCATGGAGTACACTCATCTGTATCAATGACATGACAGTCAAGCCTCCAGACTGTATGACTAATACACAGCATCACACCCCCTTGGGAAAACTCACTGCCCTTTCATGGAATGTTAATGGCATGCTGGATAAGAGCAAGAGAGGGCAGTCATAAAGGTGGCACACAAATATAACTAATACATATTGCTCTTTCAAGAAGCACATTTAGTGAGCAAATTTTTTTCTGGCACGAAGAGGATTCCTACAGATGTTCCATGCGGTGTTCCACTGTGGCTCGAGGGTAGTGACCGATTTGATGAGCCACCATGTTGCTTTTGTGGAATCAAAGGTGCAGCATTATTAAATTGGGTGGTATGTGGCAGTGATCATATCCTTGCAGGGCTCTCCATTATCCCTGGTTACATTTGCGCCCCTTCCCCTTGACTGCAAAGTTTAGCGTGTTGTTGAGCCAGCTCCTTACGGAAATTCTGGTATCCCTCGCAGCTCTGGAGAGTGACCTCAACGATGTTCACAACCCTGGTCTCGATCTCTCGTTCACCACAGCCGCAGCCAACTATACTTCCAACCTTCATGTGCAATGTGTCCCTGCTTGATGTCTGGCAAACACATCACTCAGCTGAGTGTTGCAATACGTACTGCTCCCATCCTCACATGCCCTACTCTCGGCTTGATTATCTAATGCTTTGGATGGCAGGGAGTCATATCATTCTAAATGCTTGCACCTTGGTGCAAGGCTTATCAAACCACTCCCCTGTGCAAATTACATTTGCATGGGGGCCTAGGGGCATTGCGGTGGGATGATGCCTAAGCCGCTGGTGCCTGCAGGATGGGGACTTCTGAGATGCCTGTAGTCATATAGGGAAAGGAATCTAGAAGAGAGCTTCCCTGGAGGTCCTGTGGGAGGCCTTGAAGACCACCATGCATGGAGACATTATTAGCTATAACAGTGGCGAGAAACACCGGTTCCAAAAGACAATCACAGATTTAGAAGACCGCATTAGCAAACTGGAATAGTGGTTCCTTGAAGAGGTGACAGAGAGGCAAGGATATAGCACAATCCTTTGACTGTTACTAAGGGTGTAAAGTGTCCACACTGAGGGCAGGAGGGATGACCTCCTGTGCTTCACAGCCGACCTCCTGATAACTAAGCTACACGGGGAAGATAGGGAGACGCCAGAGCTAACCTCACTGCAAAGGAAATGGGAACAGGTTAGGCAAGGCACCTTGTCCACTAGGTACCCAGCATAATTCCTAAAACTCATGTAGCCCCATGTAGGCCCACTTTTACTACAGACCTTCCAAGAGGCTTTGAAAAGTGTTGATTATCTAGGAATCTTGAAGCAGCAGGCACTGCAGAGCTCCCAAAGCTGAGTGAGCTGGGTACCCATTGTGAGGACTTTAGCCAAACTCTTTGTTAAGTACACAGGTAAAAATCTGGGCTAAAGTGTTGAGGGTGATGGGGAAGTTATTATACCCAGATCAATCTGGTTTTATGCTCTGCAGGGTCACACAGCATAATATCAGATGGGCCCACAATGCTATTGAGATGAGTGCCAGTCGGCCTGGACATCAAGTCCTTCTTATGGTTGACGGCAAAAAAGCTTTTGACTCTGTGGACTGGGAATATCTCTTTGCACTACTGTCCCACCTTCAATTTGGTCCCAAATTCATTAGCTGTATTCAACTACTATATGCACAACTCTATGCTAGGGTAAAACTGGATGAGTTGTGGCAATACATATGGGGTGAGGTCATGTCCGAGCTAGAGGTATTGCAAGATTTGGGAACAGTGGATTTGAAACTCCAATTGCAATTCTAAACAGGTGTTAAGGAACCCCTTCTTGAGGACGTACCCAAGCATTGGGATTCCAATAGCATCCCACTTGTTAAACCCTTGTAGTGCTGCCACTTGGGGCATACTTATTCCCAGCACAACAGAGTCACTAGTGTCTTTCTGCCTTCCCATCCTGTAGCCTTTGTGACTTCCTCCCATGTAGTTAGCTCCACTCTCCTGGGGCTTATCATTTTGCAAAGCTTTTTACCACCATACAGCAGGTGCAGAAAGCTATTGTGCCCCAAGACCCATCCTCCCACTGCTTATGCCAGATTTCCAAACCCCCCAATCCACCAGTCATTCAGCACCAACAGGTATGCTGCCATAAAATATAATACTATTTCTCCAGAGGCAAGGCATAGGAGTTCCTGCAATAGAGCATTTGCCCTAACAAAGAATGGTTTGGTCATTCTGCGTGTTGCAGATGATGTGGGGTACAACAGATAACAAAAAAGTCTACTTACGTTGGACCTGATGGTGTTGGTTAAAAAAGGTATCCTGAGGGCATGGAAGAGCGCTTATGCCCTACTAGAGAGAACTGGGCTAAGGGCATGGGTTTCTATATGGACAGGAACACCTGATTTATCATGCAAGGGGCTGCCCTCTTAAAAATATGGAAGGACTGGCAAGATCACAGAGGGATCCACATAGTACATTGCTTATCTAGGCCTTGGCTTCTTGACAAAAAGTGATGTTTCTACAGGCCTACTTGGGTTGGGTTTTGAGGAGGAGATGTCTTGTTGTTTCAGATCACGGCAGCCTGTGGGCGACAGGGACGGGCTATTCAAACTTTTGGACAATCGATAAGTCTGGTTATACTCATGTGATTATCTTATTTTTATTGTGTATCTTAATATAAAAATCAGCTTTATTTTTATACGTTGGTGACGGATTACTTTCGAGACATGTCAATTTAATATAGTGCATGATGGCATTCTGAAATGCTTAGCACATGTACCTCCAGTAATGCCGGACTGCTCTGAGCCACTCTACCAGGAAGGAGCTAGATATGTATTAGTGTGAATCCAGGGGACCTACTTAGGGTAATGTGAGACTATTACACAGTGAAGCCTAACCAGTCTCACTGCATAATACTCCACTTTCCAACACAATGGGATATTGAAATGTATCTGTAGCATACTCATGAAGTTAGAGACTGAGATGCATACGCTTGAATATATCTATTTGAATACCCATGATCCAAGGAACACTGCATGTTTGGGCAAATCCCTTGTGTTTAGGGCATCACACTGAAGTGTAAAAAAAGTGATGAATCGATGGGTGCAAGGCATTAAAAATTTGGGGGAAACATCCATTACAACACTGTCATTACAAGGCACTACCTTTTCAATGCAGTCCCTACAACGCATTTCCCTATAACGCATGTCACTACAACGCATGCCATTACAATGCTTTATAAGGTAAGTAAATGGGATTGTTTTGTTTTAGGGTGGGTGGTTATGGGTTTCGTGATACAGGGAAATAGTAATTTTTACCCCTACAATATCCAACGCTTTCCCTACTGTTGCACTCACTGGAGTGGGAATAGTAATTTTTACCCCTACACTATCCAACATACCATAAAAGTATTATGCTTTGTAGTGGTATGCGTTGTAATGGTATGCATTGTAATGGAATGTGTTATAATGGTAGGTTTAAAAAATGGTTGTAAAATCATGCGATGTAATGGTAGTTGCGATGTAAAAAACGCGTTGTAAAAGCATGCATTGTAATTCTTTGTGTTGTAACGTCGTATATTCAAAATGTTGTCTTGACTGTTTTTTTTCCCGTGGCAAGATGATCATTAAAAAAACGGAACTTCACTAACTGCAGCAAATTCTACACTAAATAACTAATAGAAATTACACTTTTCCATCTATGTCCCTAGGATCTTCCCTTTCACTAAATTATGCTCTTTCGAAGGGTGGATATTTCCAAAGAGTTGAACAGTAGCTTTAACTGACAACAACTTAACCCAGGCTTTTCATACAATTGTCCTTCTTTATTCCTTTTTGGGGGGCTGAGGTGTGTGATATAACTACAATCAATCACGCCGATGGTCCCCAATCATAAATGTATGTCAAAAGCTAGAGTTATATACAATAAAAAAAGTACCATAATCAATACAATGATCAGCGGAGCAACATGTCAGAAATTTAAAAGAGAAAACCAGCAATTGTATATGAGGGGAGATATGAAAGCAAAAAGGCAGAGCAGAACAGTTGAAGGAGTGAGAAATTGGTACACGCAAAGGACCAAGCAGTACAGGAAATTATGCACAAAAACAAAAGCCATGACAAAAGGTGATATGTGTGAGAGTTATTTGAAGAATTTGCTCATTAAGAAGGTTTTAGATTTCTTTTTAAAGATTGACAGAGAAGGTATTCTTCTGATGGAGGACAGTAATGACTTCCAGATTCTAGGTGCAGCCCCAGAAAATGCTCAGATATATGTTTTTTCCTTGCAGAAGCGGGGTGGCTTAATCCCACATATACCATATACCTTGATTTAGTGGATGGGATATGCTGGGTAGTTCCTGTATAAGGCTTTGTGTGCTATACAAGCAAGCTTGGGCTGGATTCTAGCTTAAGAGGAAGCCAGTTCAAGGCATTCAAATGAGGTGAAATGTGGTCAAATTTTTTTGATTTTGAGCCAGATATGAGTCTAGCTTCTGCGTTGAGGCAAGCTTTGAGAGGGCCGTGGTTCATGGTTGAAGAGGGTAGGGGAAAGAGTAGAGCCTTGAGGGATACCGATTGATGTCGGGGAAGGAGCAGATAGGTTGATGTTGACTAAGAATCTGCCGGTGCTGTTCTGGAAGAAGTAACCAAACCTCCTAGACCCAGCCTGTGTTACAGGTGTTCAAGAAGTTTATCGAATGCCGAGGAAAGACCCAATAGGATCCAGAGACATGGTTTGCCTTGGTCAAGGGCTTGGAGAGTATCATCTACAATGTGAAGAATAGTAGTTTCAATGCTATGCCCAGGCCTGAACCAAGATTGGAATTCGTCAAACAAGTTGAATTTAGCGATATGTTGGCTTAGTTGTAGACGCACACATTTCTCCAGCACTTTCGCAAGCAGAGGAATATTGGAAATTGGTCTGAAGCTGTCTGGAATTGCTAGATTCAGAGTGTTTTTTTTTTAGGATGGGGATGACTTGACCGATTTTCATGGAGTCAGGTATGGACCCTTGAAGAAGGGAAGCGTTGTAGTCCAAATGGGAACGATGAATAGGGAGGTTGCTGCCAGGCAGTTGGCGGGGAGAGGGTCATTGAAGTGGGTATTCAGCTTTAGGGAGGATAGCATTTTCGAGATCGAATGGTCATCATATGGTTCGAAGTTGGACCAGTGAGCTTGATTTTTGGGTGTTGACTGGCGGGGAAGAGAGGAGAGATGATCCCCGGTAAGAGGAGGAGGGAAGTTTGGGGTGGCATTAAATTCCTTAGCTATAGAGTTCATTTTGGTTGTAAAGAAGGAGGAGAACTCGTCACAGGTTATTAAGGATTTTGTAGTTTCTTTGGATGACTTAGCTAGTTTGTTTGATTAAAGTTTGACTGTTTCAAAGAGCTTGCGGGTTCTGTTCTTGGCGTTTTCCAGTTCTGATCTGAAGAACTATTTTTGGGATATGAGGGTGTTCTTGTTGTAAGTATTTCTGGCCTGATGGAGAAGTTCAAGTTGGGTGGCTGAGGGGTGCTATCTCCAGTTTCTTTCTGTAAGTCCGAGAGCTCTCCTTTCACTATTGAGGGGTCTACTGAACCATATTTTTTTTTCTTTGATTTGGGACCTTTTTAGCTTTACCATGGCCAAGTCATCCATTATGCTGGACATAGTTGAGTTTTAGTGCTCTGTAAGGTTGTTGACCTTAGATAGATTTGGGGGAGTGTTGGTCGTTCTTGCAGGGAACAGTCAGCTTCAGAAGGTCAAGGCTCTTAGTGTCTCTGATCCAGTGTTTCAGTTTCACTGGTTTTCCAGGTCATTTCATGTGATAATCAGGTATTAGGAAGGTGATAGCAAGGTGGTCTGACCATTCACATGGATCTATTGAATTCAGCCTGACTGCCAATGCCTTAGCGATGATCTAATCCAAAGTGGTGCCTTACGAGTGGGTTCTGAAAATCAAAAGTATGATTGACTGTTTTTTTAACATCCTGCATTGCAGACACTGAGAAGTTAAATCCAGGTATCAAACACTTGGCTTGGTAAGATCTAGAAATCCTTGAATTTGGTCATGTTATGAACATTCTTCCAGCCATAAAGTCAGGTTGTTGATATTAGTGATCCGCACTCATGTACTTTTATTTGAGTCATCTTTCCCTGAGTACTGTACCTGCTTAACATTTACACCTGAGGGGATGTGCATCATAACATGTCCTATAAATGTTCTTTTTCCAATTGATTCCGTTTGCAGCACCAGTTTGTGTTTGGCCATTACCCAGATGGCCCATTAAGAACATTTAAAGTACTAATACAATAAAGAAAATAAACAAAATACAAAACTTAATGCAACACCTCTATTGACTGACCCATTATGCATTATCGTCAATGTTGTTGGATTAGCCAAAAATAAACAAAAAGGTCGCTTTGCAGGTGAAATGTGCAACATATGAGGTCAAATCCATTGCATGGAATGTTGAAGGTGTTTCTAAGAATATGAGAATGGACTAGCCCCTGTAGACTCAAGAGAAGCTCAAGGAGAGGGATGGATGTGTATTTAATTTTAATTTAAAAAAGAACTTATAAAGCGCACGTACACTGAGTCAGTTTCATGGCGCTGGTGAGGTCCCTAAAGGAAAAAAAAAATAAAAAGAGCTAGAGATGATAGGATAGCTAAGTGCCAAAAGCCTGCTGGAATAAAAATGTTTTTAGTGACCTCCGGAACTCCATGTAGGAGGAAGAGAGTCTTAAGGACAGTGGGAGGCCATTCCAGAAGGTGGGAGCGAGCACAGCAAACTTCTGCCCTCCTGCCCGCTTCTTTTTGAACCGGGGCGTTGTTAGTAAGGCTAAGCTAGAGGAGCGGAGGTCTCTAGAAGGAACATAGAGAGAAATAGCCGAATTAATGAAGGCTGGGGCTGTACCCGCTCGTGCTTGAAAAGTCAAACACCCCAGCTTAAACCTGGCTCGTTCTTTTATAGGGAGCCAATGTAAGCTCTTGAGTAGGGGAGTCGAGTGATGGGACTTAGACAGGCCAAAAACCAGGCGGGCCGCCTGGTTTTGTATTAACTGTAGGCGCTGCAAGGCATATGCAGGGGCTCCATTGTAAATGATGTTTCCATAGTCAATCTTTGACAGGACCATGGCCATCAGAATTAGCTTTAGAGCAGAAGTGGAAAAAAACCTGGCAATTTTCCGGATGAGTCGAAGTGTAAAGAAACAAGAAGAAACCACCGAATTAATGTGTGAATGAAGGGTTAATTGGTTGTTGAGAATGATCCCAAGGGTTTTAACTGAACAAGAAGGGGAAGGAGGGGGTCCAAGTGAGGAGGGCCAGAAAGAAGAGGACCAGGGATTGGCAGCGCCGCCCGTCGCCACAAGTTCCGTTTTATCCGGATTAAGTTTTAACTGGTTGGTGTTCATCCAGTCTCGGATAAATAGCATGACGGACTGGAAACTGCCAACCCCTGAGGGGGAGGAAAGGTCAAAAATAAGTTGGAGATCATCTGCATAGTTATATACAGTGACCTCCATATTCTGTAAAGCAAAAACCAGGGGGAAAATGTAAAGATTAAAAAGTAAAGGGGAGAGAGCAGAACCCTGAGGAACACCACAGGTGACAGTACGTGGAGAAGCCGAGAAGGTGCCGAGATGGACTGTCTGATTACGATCCTTCAGGAACGACTCGACCCAGGCAAATGCAAGCCCCCCGATCCCCGCCGCCCTGACCCGTGACAACAAGATGTTATGGTCCACGGTGTCAAAGGCGGCGGAGAGGTCCAAAAGGACCAGAATCTTGGGGGTGTTTGCGTCGAGTCCTTCCCTAAGTTGGTCCATGACCGAAATCACCACCTTCTCGGTGGAGTGTCGAGGTCGGAAACCAGCTTGACATGGGGCCAGGTAATTACTGTCCTCAACAAAGGTGCTCAGGATTTGAGACACATGCGTCTCCGCCACCTTGCCCAAGTAGGGAAGCAGGGATATGGGGCGATAGTTGACCAGGGAGGCAGGGTCAGCCCCAGGTTTCTTTAAAATGGGGATGATGGTAGCCGATTTAAAAGCAGTAGGGACATGACCTAGGATGAAGGTATTGTTTAAAACGGTGAGAGCGGGGACAGGACAGGCCAAGAACACCTGGGCCAATATACGGGCCGGGCACGTATCAGAAGGAGACCCCGATTTTACACGCTTAAGTAGCGGGGAGAGGGACTCACTGGTTAATATCGGAATAGAAGTCAGGCACTGGGTGTTCTGTGGCGGAGAGCAATCTGGTAAAGAGTTAGATGCAGGAGGAATGCGAGCTTTTATTTGCGCAACTTTCTCAATAAAAAACTCGTTCAGTGAATTGCACAGTGACTGAGAAGGTATAATCGAAGGTGAAGGCCTATCTGACAGGGCTAACTCGTGGACTGTAGCAAAGATTTCACGTGGCTGGCAATCTGCTTGCAGAATGCGTCAAAATATCTTTGATGGTGAACTCCAAGGCACAAAGGGACTTCTGATTGTGGAGAATCAACAGATTATTTTGCAACAGGGGGGCAAGTTCTCACTTAACCAGTTCTGTATTCTACGTTCAATGTTCAGTATTCTGCTTGTGATATTCCCATGGTATGCCGTTGTTCACTATTTCTTATCTTTGTGATGTCTTATAAAGAACCTGTGTGTCTTTTTGTTATTTAAGGAGATATTTAATCAACTATAGCACAACAAACAGGTTGCTGTGCTGCTCTGTGCAAGACGGAGTGTGCAGGACACAACATATCTCCTCAGTGCTGGTACGCTTTGAGGCTGCCAAGCATCATGCACGTACATTTGCATTATATTGGAACTGTGTTTTTGTAATTTCAGCATTGGTTTTATACTGGATGGTTACCGTTCCTGTACACAATACTATGCTAAAGCACACTCTAAGACTTTTAACACATTGGATATGTGCTGTACAATGCTGCTCACATTCAATATGGGATTATTATAGGAAATACGCATATTTTCGTAGTTAATGCCTGATTCAAGGTGGTGTTATTTTATGCACAAATCCCTGTCTACAAATGTTATCACATAGATATTTGCATCCAAAGCCTTGGGTGGTTGTATGGGTAGGCCCATGTACCACCCATGGTATGTACCCCTGATGCAAAGCAATGCAGATCAGTGCAAAGAACTATTAACTTTCGAAAGCAAAATACATTTTATAATAGAAAGTAAATAGGTGATAAAGACTTTGTACAGGCTGCATTATATTGCATGAGTTTTGTACTGGTGCAATTCTTGGATAAATCTACCCCTGAGTTTCAGGGTTTTGCCTTGCTGAATTTGTAACTGCTCTTCAAATTAGTACTCATACCTTCCTTTTTGTCACTTAATAAACCTATATCATCTACAATGGGCAGACCTGTGAGTTGTTCTATGAATCCCCCAAACCCAAAGGTAAAGCGTTTGCAATTTTTGGTAGATTTTTTTAAACTCACACAGTGGGAGTCCATGTCACTATTAAGTAATAGTGAGTATAATTAGTCACCTTGTTTAAGCCCCAGGTCTCATTGTTGTTTAAGGTGCTAATTTTCCTAGAAGTACATTATTGAGTCTTCATGTAGGTATTTTAGATGGTGTCAAATGCGTGACAAAATTCCTTGCATTTCTATACTTCACATAGAGGCTGATTAGGAATTGCATAGCACTGTGATGGTAGTAAATTTGTATGGAAACTTACAATTCCCGTGTGGTAACTGTGTGAAGTTTGGCTGATGGTTAAGTAGGGTGTTAACACTCTCAATCTCTGTCAGGGTGAACCACAGTAGTCACCAAATTGACCTTTGCTTAATCCTCTGGTAACTTGGCACAAAAGCAGATGTTGGAAACGGGACCCCCGGCTGACCAAGGCTCCTGCCAAAGTCAGTCAGAGATCACCATTCCCAAGGTCAGGGCAAGGGAGTCACACAACAAGATAACCTCTGCTCACCCCCTTGGTAACGTGGCGCGAGCAGCAAGGCTAAACTTGGAGGCGATGTGAGTTAAGTGTTTGCGCGCGCACCCCCAGCAACAACTCCCAAGGCCCACCACAAAGGAAACTCCACACCAGGTTATGTAAAAATAGCCTTTGTATTATAATAAATATACATTAGATAAAACACACATATTGTTACACTGTGCCAACAGGCACAGGCGGAATTTACAAGGGATAATGTACAGGACAGGGCCACCTGGACCACTGTCAGGGGTATGCACTTTTAGAAAGAATACTTGGTAGAAACAATACCCAGCACATAAATCATATAATGACTTTAGCATAAAAATAGCACATTTAGCACACAACCAGGACTTCCTGGTAAGGGGTAAACCCCTCCTACGTAACCCTAACCACTCTAGGAAAATCACGCAGGTAACTAGGACCTTAGTCTCAGGACCTATGGAAGGAAAAAGCAATCACCTAAGCATCAACACCTAGCAAAGGGAAAGAAGCAAAACACATGATGTATCAACACATTCAGAGGTGTAGCAATAACAATTGCGCAGAACTCACATTTAGCATGTAAATCAGGAATGTACCAAAATCATAGGCACAACAACAGAACTGTCTCTCAGGCCAACTGGCCTCACAAGGGCTGAAATGCCCTGAGTCTCAATGTTAGGCAGGCTGCGCAGGCAGCCAAGAACACAAGCCTAAACGTAGCAGTTGCCCACAAAGTGCTGGGCAACTGGTGCAGGAAAGTTAGGACAACATTGGAGCCTCGTGGGCTCAAGAACCACCACTGTGGCACTGCTGAGCCTCTCTGGGCTCGTGGATAAATGCGGGTGATGAGCCTCTCTAGGCTCTGAGCAAGAAATGGCGCCCTGAGCCTCTCTCAGGCTCTCACACAAGACTGGGCACTCGAGCCTCTCTGGGCTCGCAAAGCAAGGAAATGGCACCCTCAGAGCCTCTCTGGGCTCGCAGAACGATGAGGGGGCGCCTGGAGCCTCTTGGGGCTCGTAGACAAAAGGAATGCCCTCCTCGAGCCTCGCAGGCTCGTAAATTAACTGTGGGCGGGAGCCTCGGGGCTCGAAACACAAGGAAATGCCCTGAGCCTCTCGGGGCTCGTCACGGATGTGGGCGGAACGTTGGAGTCCCTCTCGGGGGACTCGGGAACAAGGCGGCACCCAGACCCTCTCTGGGCTTGAAACAACTATGCCCCCGGAACACTGTGGCGCCGTGAGCCACTCTGGGCTCCTAAACAAAGAAAATGCCCCCGGAGCCTCTTGGCTCCCACAAAGAAATGCTGCGCACGTTGGAGCGGCCCTCTCCCAACGGGGCCGCTCGAAGAACCAAAAAGAACCCGCCCCCGCGCTCACCGGGACTTCACTGGTGCTGCGGGGGGCGGGAAACACGGCCGGCTTCTCTTCTCGTGGGGGGCGCGGGCTGCTCGGTCACAACGGAGCCCCGCCTGCACCTTCCACGACCGGCTCCTCTTCACTCGGGGAGCCTCGCTTCCTGGTTCTCCTCTCCTCCCCCGATGACGCGGCGGGAGGCTCGGCCGGCTGGGCCAATCCCAGCGCGGCCTGGCGATGACGCGGGCGGCTCCTGCGTCTCGGCCCGGTGCTGCGGCGGTGAACTCGGGGCTTTCACGAGGGGTGGGCTCCCTCCATGATTAAATCACACACAATGGGCAAAATAAGGGCGGCAAATGAGCGGGGTGGCACCCGCGCCGCTCGGTCACCACACGGGGTGAAAGGATGCCGGGTGGGCACCGTCCAAGGTACACAAAGCGCTAGCAGCGAAGAACAGGCGATCCCAAGCGCCACAGGACCAAATAAAGCGCTCACAGCGCTATGGGCCAAATGAAGCGCTCTCAAGCGCTAGGCAAGGGATTTCAGCGCTCCCCAGCGCTGAAGGGCAGAGAGCAGCGCTCTCAGTGCTATAGGCACAGCACAAGCTCCAGCAGGGTCTGGAGGCAGGCAGGGGGGCAAGGCTCGGCCCAGAGCCAGCACACTGGGTCTCCAGGCAGGGAGACAGTCCAAGTGGCGGTCCTCCTGGCCCCAGCAACAGCAACAGCCCCCTCTGGCAGAATCAGAAAAGAGAACACATTTCATGGGGACACAGCCCCTTCTTATACTCATAACTCCTTTGTTTGTAGGTGCAGGGTGGGGGGAGACCAGTCGCAGCTGGTCTTGGAGTACCCTTGATGGCCCAACCACCCCTTTCATTCACTGGGGAGGCTAGGGTCGTTAGACACACCACAGGGGGGCGGAGCCAGCATTGTGTGGGGAAAAACCCAGTCCATCAGGAACCAGGTGCACTCCTCCCCAGCCATCAGCATGCTAATCTCGCACTCACCTCCGGGCAGACCCATCCAGACTTCCTGGAGCCTGGCTTGCCAGCCAGCTCCAGCCAATCACGCTCCAGCACCCTTACTGCACACACATATCAATGTCTAGAAGTGGCACTTCCCTTCTAGACACATACCAGCCGCACATACCATCGTGCAGCATTCACTCTCACGAGTTCACACATACCAAACTCCAGCCTACACTCCCCACACATCAGGAACTACCAGGGACACACACATTCCCCATGCATTCCTATGGGAGGGCCGGCCAGCCACACTGCATGCACGCACTTTACCCTGGGACACAGGGAAAAAGTGCGCAGAGACCCAAAAATCACTAACATAGATCACATACCAAAAGCAAAAAGTTTAGGGGTGAACCTGCCGTAAGGGCCAAGTCGAACACAACCCCCTTCCAGCCAAAACGCAGGGCAGACCAATCACCACCGTGATGGGCTTCCCTGCTTTGGGCGATAAAACACGGACGCGGGCCCGCAACTGCAGGGGCACCCTCCTGTTTTACACCACGGTGAACCCCTGGGGTTCCTTCTAAAACTACTGTGGGGACTAACTGGGCTACCCCACTGGTACTCTCCAGCTGCCCTCGGCCAGGACAAGGCCCTAGGCCACCCAGGTGCCACTGGATCCTGCCTACTCACAAAGTGGGGGGTAGTAACCCCAGGCACATAATAGCCACTCTCCACCCTTCCTGTCTGCGAGACAGGGCTAGACTGCCACTGGTTCTCCAGCCTAGGGTCTACAACCTCAGGGGGACCAGGAGTCTCAGGGAAGACTCTCCTCCCCTTACCTCTTCTTTTACCGTTCCTCCTCCTGCGAGGGGTACCCTCAGAACACCACTCACCCAACCTAGGGTTTAACCCCTCAGGTTGCACCGGGGTCAGAGGTGGGCTCTCCCACCCTCTGCACCCCCTTCCAGAGTCATGCTCCCTACCAACTGGGGCAGAACCTCTGGAAGAAGAACTGGTCAGGACGCTGCTTACAGACGTCCTACCCTTCAGGTCAGGCGGATCCTGAACCTGGCCTCCCAACCTCTGGTCTAAAACCTTCGGTGGAACAATTGCCTGGCACTCCAGGACTTCTGGGGACTCACATACTCTTCCCCAATCACTCCTTGCGCTGGACTCCTGTACCCTCCCTACCGGAGCGGTACTGCCAGACTCTAGAACCCCAGGAGCTCTGGTTACAGACGCTCCAGGTCCTCTACTCACTAGGAGATCTTCCTCAAATGAACTAACAGGACAGCCTAGGTCCCCAACCTGGTGTTCCCTAAAGAAACCATCCAGGCTCTGAGGCAGGGCTTCGGGCGTCTGGGGACTCTCGGTCACACACTCACTCCCGCTCCACTGAGACAGGCAGTGAGCCCCTACACCCTCCTCACTATACTGGGACCTAGCTGGGCTACTCTAACCCTCCTCTACCACGCTGGGCTGGAGGACACCTGACCCACTATTGTTGGAATCACTCACTAGTGACTCTAGAGAACCTCTCGCACTGTCCCAGCGCTCTGCTTCCTCTGCAAGGTCCCAAGGACAAAAACATTTCAATTCCAGCAGGTGCTGGCGCAACTCTGGACAAACAACACTGAGCAACGGTTCTTTGAGAAACATATTCACTACTCCGTCCACTTCATTGTCCGAGTTAGCCGTCAGCCAATCCCACATTGCATCAGAACAGTCATCCACAAAATACCCCCACCTCTGGTGAGGTGGTTTCCTATGGGTCCTGAACTTCAACCAACACTTCTCTTCTTCAGAGACAGGTACCAGACTGTGAGAACTGTAGGGGGAACTCCCTACAATGAAATTAAAATAGCTGCCACCACTGGACTCAGCCCTCCCTGGGGAGTCCAGAAAATCATGACTGTGGTCAGGGGATAACCTACCCTCTAGGGTTATCTTCTCCCTGGCCAAGGCCCTCTCAGCCTCTGCAATCCGCTCATTCACACCCAGCTGCGCCATCTCTCTGGCATACTCTAACCGGAGCTTCTCCATAGCCAGCTGGTGCTCCCTCTCTTCTCTCCTATCCAACCACTCCTCTGGGGACAGGGAAAGGGATGGGGTGCTGCATCGGACACTGGACCCAGCAAGGGACTCCCTATCTAGGGAGTACCCGCTCTCTGCTGGCGCCCAGTCACTGTCAAACTCACTCTCCACTTCATACTCTTCGGGGCTCCCCTCAGACCCACCACCCTCATGGTGTGCGGCCCGGGCCCTCTCCCTCTCACTGTGCTCACGTTCCCAGTCATCCTTCTGCCATAGGATCATGTTACCCCTAAGCTTGGACTGGGTGTCTGACTCACTCACTGGGATGTCTGTCTCCTCACAAAACCGTACCAACTCATGCACACTGTACTTAAACAGGCCACAGAGGTTAAAAGGAGATTCCATCTTGACAGGATGCTCACAGACACGTGCAACACAAGGGACCTAGCAATCTGAAGTAAGAGTACACAATTCCAAGACTTCTACAATCTCCTTATCAAAGAGAACTCATACTCATGCGTCCAGGAAAACACACCATTCATCCACACACACCCTTCCCTCGGATCGGTAAGGCAGTTTCTACCACCCCTGACTTCTCAACCTGACTATAAGCGACACAGGTACCAAACTCTGGAAGCAGGGCGGGGGACAAATGTACTGAACACAATTATCAAATGACACTCTTCAGGAGAAGCAATAATGGAACTTCACCAAAAACCCAATAATCCCCAAAATGTGGTTATCTAAAAATGTAGAGCTTTGAAGTGCGGCCAGTTGCTACCGTGGTACCACGCAAACACAAATCCTTATCCCACCGCTGCCACCAATGTTGGAAACGGGACCCCCGGCTGGCCAAGGCTCCTGCCAAAGTCAGTCAGAGATCACCATTCCCAAGGTCAGGGCAAGGGAGTCACACAACAAGATAACCCCTGCTCAACCTCTAGGTAACGTGGCGCGAGCAGCAAGGCTAAACTTGGAGGCGATGTGAGTTAAGTGTTTGCGCGCGCACCCCCAGCAACAACTACCAAGGCCCACCACAAAGGAAACTCCACACCAGGTTATGTAAAAATAGCCTTTGTATTATAATAAATATACATTAGATAAAACACACATATTGTTACACTGTGCCAACAGGCACGGGCGGAATTTACAAGGGATAATGTACAGGACAGGGCCAACTGGACCACTGTCAGGGGTATGCACTTTTAGAAAGAATACTTGGTAGAAACAATACCCAGCACATAAATCATATAGTGACTTTAGCATAAAAATTGCACTTTTAGAAAGAATACTTGGTAGAAACAATACCCAGCACGTAAATCATATAATGACTTTAGCATAAAAATAGCACATGTAGCACACAACCAGGACTTCCTGGTAAGGGGTAAACCCCTCCTACATAACCCTAACCACTCTAGGAAAATCACGCAGGTAACTAGGACCTTAGTCTCAGGACCTATGGAAGGAAAAAGCAATCACCTAAGCATCAACACCTAGCAAAGGGAAAGAAGCAAAACACATGATGTATCAACACATTCAGTGATGTAGCAATAACAATTGCGCAGAACTCACATTTAGCATGTAAATCAGGAATGTACCAAAATCACAGGCACAACAACAGAACTGTCTCTCAGGTCAAATGGCCTCACAAGGGCTAAAATGTTAGGCAGGCTGCGCAGGCAGCCAAGAACACAAACCTAAACGTAGCAGTTGCCCACAAAGTGCTGGGCAACTGGTGCAGGAAAGTTAGGACAACGTTGGAGCCTCGTGGGCTCAAGAACCACCACTGTGGCACTGCTGAGCCTCTCTGGGCTCGTGGATAAATGCGGGCGATGAGCCTCTCTGGGCTCTGAGCATGAAATGGCGCCCTGAGCCTCTCTCAGGCTCTCACACAAGACTGGGCACTCGAGCCTCTCTGGGCTCACAAAGCAAGTAAATGGCACCCTCAGAGCCTCTCTGGGCTCGCAGAACGATGAGGGGGCACCTGGAGCCACTCAGGGCTCGTAGACCAAAGGAATGCCCTCCTCGAGCCTCGCAGGCTTGTAAATTAACTGTGGGCGGGAGCCTCGGGGCTCGAAACACAAGGAAATGCCCTGAGCCTCTCGGGGCACATCACGGATGTGGGCAGAACGTTGGAGTCCCTCTCGGGTGACTCGGGAACAAGGCGGCACCCCAGAGCCTCTCTGGGCTTGAAACAACTATGGCCCCGGAACACTGTGGCGCCGTGAGCCCCTCTGGGCTCCTAAACAAAGAAAATGCCCCCGGAGCCTCTTGGCTCCCACGAAGAAATGCTGCGCACGTTGGAGGGGCCCTCTCCCAACGGGGCCACTCGAAGAACCAAAAATAACCCGCCCCCGCGCTCACCGGGACTTCACTGGTGCTGCGGGGGGTGGGAAACACGGCCGGCTTCTCTTCTCGTGGGCGGCGCGGGCTCCTCGGTCACAACGGAGCCCCGCTTGCACCTTCCACGGCCGGCTCCTCTTCACTCGGGGAGCCTCGCTTCCTGGTTCTCCTCTCCTCCCCCCATGACGCGGCGGGAGGCTCGGCCGGCTGGGCCAATCCCAGCGCGGCCTGGCGATGACGAGGGCGGCTCCTGCGTCTCCGCCCGGTGCTGCGGCGGTGAACTCGGGGCTTTCACGAGGGGTGGGCTCCCTCCGTGATTAAATCACACACAACGGGCAAAATAAGGGGGGCAAATGAGCGGGGTGGCACCCGCGCCGCTCGGTCACCACACGGGGTGAAAGAATGCCAGGTGGGCACCGGCCAAGGTACACAAAGCGCTAGCAGCGCTAGCAGCGAAGAACAGGTGCTCCCAAGCGCCACAGGACCAAATAAAGCGCTCACAGCGCTATGGGCCAAATGAAGCGCTCTCAAGTGCTAGGCAAGGGATTTCAGCGCTCCCCAGCCTGAAGGGTAGAGAGCAGTGCTCTCAGTGCTATAGGCACAGCACAAGCTCCAGCAGGGTCTGGAGGCAGGCAGGGGGGCAAGGCTGGGCCCAGAGCCAGCCCACTGGGTCTCCAGGCAGGGAGACAGTCCAAGTGGCGTTCCTCCTGGCCCCAGCAGCAGCAACAGCCCCCTCTGGCAGGATCAGAAAAGAGAATACATTTCATGGGGACACAGCCCCTTCTTATACTCATAACTCCTTTGTTTGTAGGTGCAGGGTGGGGGGATACCAGTCGCAGCTGGTCTTGGAGCACACTTGATGGCCCAACCACCCCTTTCATTCACTGGGGAGGCTAGGGCCATTAGACACACCACAGGGGGGCGGAGCCAGCATTGTGTGGGGAAAAACCCAGTCCATCAGGAACCAGGTGCACTCCTCCCCAGCCATCAGCATGCTAATCTCACACTCACCACCGGGCAGACCCATCCAGACTTCCTGGAGCCTGGCATGCCAGCCAGCTCCAGCCAATCACGCTCCAGCACCCTTACTGCACACACATATCAATGTCTAGAAGTGGCACTTCCCTTCTAGACACGTACAAGCCGCACATACCATCGTGCAGCATTCACTCTCACGAGTTCACACATACCAAACTCGAGCCTGCACTCCCCACACATCAAGAACTACCAGGGACACACACATTCCCTATGCATTCCTATGGGAGGGCAGGCCAGCCACACTACACGCACGCACTTTACCCTGGGACACAGGGAAAAAGTGCGCAGAGACCCAAAAATCCCTAACATAGATCACATACCAAAAGCAAAAAGTGTAGGGGTGAACCTGCCATAAGAGCCAAGTCCAACAGCAGTCAAGCTTAACTTAGATGCATTGTGTAAAGTATTTATGCTTCACACAAACAGTAATAAAATGAAAACACATCACAAGAAAAACCCCACACCAATTTAAAGGAAGTATGAACTTTTAAAGAATAAACAGCTAAAAGCATCCCTTTGGGACATATGGTTGCACTTGACCGGGACAAAGTCAAACATTAAGGCCAAACGCGATGGAGCGCGTGTCGGATACACTTAGCGGTATGAGCCAGTCAAGTTTTTACCTTCTGACATAGTCACTTTTTGGCTTCTAATCAGGCTGACTTTGGGTTTGACGATGAAGGCTTGGCTCAGCACACCGCCTTGGTTAACTTCTGGAAGGCTCGTCAACAACAAAAGGTCCAGTGCTTTAGAGGGGCTAACCTGAATTTCATGCCAGGTCATGGTTCATCATCACCTGCTCGAAACTCAACAAAGAGTCGGTCACCTTAACCACTTGGATGCTGTGGTATCAACAAGGGTATAATGTAATTTCCATTGAAATCAATGGAAACTCCATGACGAGTTACCCTTGTCATTAGCAGCGAAGGGGTTAAGGAGCTTTTTGATCAAAATTCTTCAAACATTTCCTTCCTTCTTGATCTTCTTTAAGCAAGTTCTTTTGGGGTTCTGAGGTGTCCATAACACCATCCAATGTTCCAGAAGCTCTATATTTCTCCTGGGGATGTTGGGACTATGTCTCCCACAATGCACCTGGCAGGGTGCCACCGTCAGGTATGACAACTTCCTCCAACGTGTAGAATATTATTTTCCCAGAAAGCAATATTCCTTTAAATTTTTCAATGGAGAAACTCTATCCCAGGACACTCTGGTACCAAACACTTACCCAATGCTTAACAGAAACAGGACAGGAGTGTCTAGTATCTACACATGTGATTTGCAGGAGGTAGAATCACAAACAGTTGAGTGTCTGGGTCTAACTAATGAACTAACATGGATAAATACTAGTGTGACTGTCATATAGCACTACTACCTTTCTTTGTCTTATAAGGTCCCCCAATGCTGTACACTATTTTTGATGGCCTTCATAGTGGGGCCTTAAATCCTACTAAATTGAGTCACACACATAGAGAGGATATCATTAAAAAAAGCATTTTGACAAGTTTTTAAACCAGGTAGCTGAATGTTGGAGGCACTGGCTAGTCACAAGTCCTCCAAAACCTTGACCTCACAACGTTCCTATTAAAAATTGTTTTTCCAAAGACGTGACAAAGCTTCATACTGTCATCCATATCTCAATGAGAATTTTTTTTGATGAGGCGCAGGTCAGAACATTGACTTGAACAAGCATGAAGTAATCATTTGTGATTCTTAAAATGTATTGTATTCATCTTTTTAGATGTTAACAAATCAGTGACAATGTTAGCGTTAATTTGTAAAGCTTCTAAAACACTAGTCATCAGACATCTTCTGGTAAAAATATAACATTTCATTAAAATTATAACTCACTGTTATGTTTGCCGAACTGTCCTTGTGAACGAATTACCGTTTTCCATATCTTCCATGTTTAACTGTACTCAACACAAATGGTTAGATCACTTTTTCCTGAGAGTTGCAGAAGTCCAGAAACTGTAGGATGATTGAACAATGGTCTCTTCAGGTGTTAACCTCAACATGACATTGATTAATATAGTTAAGTAAATTATAAGAAACAAATATTCCTAGTATCAATGGTAGAGACGTTACCTGAACCAATCAAATTGTGTATATTTTTAGCTGTCAGCACATCTATTAACAACTCCCCTTGATCGGAATTAATTTGGGAGCTACTACTAGATCAAACATCATCAGACCCCAATTCCGGGTAGAAATGAATTGCCCCCAAATTATCATTGTAGTCACTAGCAAGGATAACAAACACTTATTTGGCAAATGATGAAGGAATAGAAGAGGTGAACAATTAACACGCAACGAGAGAGGCTCAACCAGTGGGATGCTCTTCTATGGCACCAAGGAAGACTAGAGAGACCCAAACAATTAGCCCACGTTTAGCTCCCCCTGAACAAGATGGAATATCAGGCAAAGGAGGACTATTTACTCAGAACAACCTGTCCCTTGCCCATGTTTCTTGGAAGAGTGAAATACAATGGGAAATCATACATGTTCACCAATCCATTCTTTGCAACTTAGAGGCAATACCAGCTATATTCCATAACAACAGTCTAATATGATCACAAATAGAGACCCCTGCATGCTCCTCTGAGGTCTTTTTAAAAGTGTTCATACAGCGCAAACTCTACTCTAAGGTATAGGAGTGCTTTATTTGAGCAACAGTTACATTACACAGAGCACTTTAATTTTTGTAAGCACAGGGAGTCTAAGTGATTTGCCCAAAACCAAAGGATTTTGAGCCAGTGCCAAGTCTAGAACTTGCTTCTCCAGTTCCAATATTGGTAGCATTGGGTTTTACGCCACATCCTCTCCCCGAGATAGTGTTAAGTAAGAAGTGTCACTTTCCACATTCTGTGGATGGAAAGCCTCCTTCAGAGCCTAATTAATATATTTTCAAGAGACAGGGGAATGAGACAGGTATAGGCTGTTTATTAGAATGTTGAATTGATATGAGCAGTGGGCCTATACGAGTTTGGATAGGCTGCTGCTGCTCGTTTGTCTTCAATGAAGCTCTCAACATTCCAATGTTCTAATATTTGTTTTGAGACGTAACTCAACTATTGATAAACTTTCCACAATGGAGTTTAGCATAAGAAGTGAAAAACACACGTAGGGGCCCATTAGCATGGCGGGCGGATAGCCGCCCGACTGGCGGTGGCCAACCACCCGCCAAAACACCCCACTGGATAGCCTTTTACCCTCCCCCCCATTAGCATTGCGGGGGGTACCGCTGTGGACCGAAAGACCGTCTGCCGCTTTTCTGCCAGTAGTCAATCATCACAATTGCCTACCGAGCAGAAAAAGCCTGGAAGACACTGCCATCCGTATTATGATGTTGGTGGTTTAATGCCTTTCCATGGCGGAAACTCCGCCATGGAAAGGCATGCTGTGTTTACTTTGGGGCTTGTTGCAGGACCCCAGGGTGGTGGGGGGATGCACTTGTGGAGTACCCATGGTACCCCCCTACATTGGCATACACAATGTGGCAGGCACTGCACAGTACCTGTCACACTGTGCATGCCAATGCACAACATGCATTTACAACATTGTGGTGGGTACTGATAACAGCACCACCTGCCACAATGTTGTATATGCTGGATGCGACCACCATGGTTGCACTTTACTATAACCGCAGCTTGTGCCAAACGTTTATCAAGGGTAGTAGAAAACGTTTGCTTCTTACTATGATTGGTTGTTGAAGGTGAAATGGCAGCCTTCTTTTGGCCCATAACAATAGGGGTGTGTTGAACATAGATCTTTAAAGGGGAGCCCGACCTCTTGTGGCCTCTGCATGCTATGCGGAGACCCAACTTTGGCCACGCATGACCTCGCCAACCTGCATGTACGTCCGAACAGTGGGTATGAAGGTAATCTTACTAATACTGATCAGCTTAGGCTTAATGACCTTACACTCCCTTCATCCTTGCAAGGGTCCTAAAAATAACAACAACACAGGACACATCTACTCCTATCTTCGTTGTGGAGTGCTGATCTGCATTTACAGCTTTGCTCCTCATTAGTGTGTTTGTGCCACCCCTGAAGCATTTAGATTGCACCACTTCTTTTTTTGTTGAATGTATTCATATTTTGCTGCACAAATTCTTCCATCCAATTAGAAATGTATCTCACAAGGGTAGCATCTGTCCCTTTCTATTTCTCTCACATGTTGTTTCTCTATTTTTTTTGCCTTGATTTCCTATCCCATTTCACACGCCTCAGTATCCCTTTCCCAGCTGGTGAGCTTTCTCGGCTCCCTATGCCTCTCCCTCCCTCTGTATCTTCTGTAATGAAAGAGCGAGCCCTGACACTTGGGGTTTCTTTCTCTACTTCTGACACTGAGTGAGAAGGTGGTGGCTTCTCTCTCTCCCGTCTTTACCTCACTCCCTGAATAACCACTACAGTCTGCCCCAATACCTGCCTCAAACCTCCTTGGCACTTCCTGATCTATGGCACATACTGGGTCAGTCTCAGTCCCAACGCTGGTGTCTCCTCCACTCTTTATCATCACTCTCCTTGACATGATTGTTCCTTTAACATGCAAATCATATTTATTTTTGCTTTTGTAGGGAGGGACGTTTTTCACATGTACCTTGTGTTATGATCAAGATAGAATGACTTTAGAAAAAAGACACACTCTGCTGACGAGATTTGGGAGATGTTAAGACCACCATACCACTCAACCCATTAAGGCAGACTGCCACAGGACAACAGCCCCACCAAGCTTCACTCATTGCATGCATTTTTTTATTTGTCACTGCATCACCATGTTACCAGCCCCAACTGGCTGAGATGGGACATCAAGTTTTCATGGTTACTGCTCTTTTCAAATATTTGGGCTAGATGACCCAGCACCCTTACTGCTGCTAGCTTAAGTGGGCTGAACCGAACAGTGGTGCCTCCCATGTAGGGTAGCCTTAATCTTGTTAATCTGGCTTTGGAACGTGCAGCCAATGCTTGCATTTATGAAAACCAAATCTGCTAGGAACACATTGCAAAAGTCTGCTGAGTAAAAGCTGTGACTGGCTCAATGCTGATATATTTGCCTACGTGAATTATATGTGCCCCAGTTGAGGGCTTGTATTAAATTAATGTTCTCCTCCAATTTTTTGGTAATGGGTTTCTAAGTCAAATCTGTGTTTTCTTTTAGTTGGCACACACCAGACCCTTTTATTCTGTTTTTAGAACTAATGTTAATTGCATATCTGCCCTAGGCCTGGTTACAATTTCATGGCTAGTAAGAGGCCGATTACGATCTCACTAGGAAGGCCTCCAGACGGGTTCTGGAATGAGCAAATCTCATTCAGAGACTGGGTTTTTGACCGTTGTGACCGAGTCGTCCCCTGTTCCGAACAACCAAGTATACTGCGAAAGTGGTACAAATATCCTCCAAATATAACACCCACCGTGAATCAGGAATGGATGTAATGGTCAAAATGGCGCTTTATATCACAGAAAACACCACTGCCATTTATCCAGGATCTAATAACAATACCTAAACTGGAACTGGCAATGAGTTAGTGAGACTATCAACCCTGTTGACAAAAAATAAAATACATCAGATCAAAGCAATAGACCAAAAATATATGCATGTCTTTACCAAAGACATTGCAATGATATACAATACCTCAAAATAATACTTGAAAAAGAAATGAGATGCTCCAAACGTTTCCCCAGTTTCCCAATCCCCAAAAAAGAAGGGTCTATGAATATCTGTGTAAAAAAAGCATTACTAAAAATATCATATGTAAGTGAAGAAGCTAATTTAATCAAAGCAGTCAATCCTGACAACATTGACCTGAATAATCTACACATTGTAGAAGAAAAGAACTAAAACTGTTGTCTGAACTCTTATCCATATAGGGCCTGATTACGGTGTTGGACAGACCTGAGTCTATCCATCATCTTTTTGGTACTGTGACCGACTGACCTGTCAGCTGTCCCAACCCTGGATTTAGGATGACGCCAAACACTGTTCGGTCCCACTCCTATTCTTTTCAATGGGAGAATGCATTCCGGCCGTTTCAGACCATCATAATGGGTCAGTCAGAAATAAATCCGACAGGAGATTAAAATGCCATCAGAACTGCTCTGATTTAGAGTCAGTGACGTTTCCTACAGCATCGTATTCGGGCCCATAGTTGGAAAGGAGATTTTGATAACCATAAATGTGGCCATAGACCAACTCCACAAAAGATATGGAATTCATGAAGCAACAGGCAAAAAGTTGGACCAGAAGAACCACATCATTTACGAAGGGTCTCTCAAAATTCTGACACTCCTCGATATGGCAGAACAGACGTGCTCTTGCAGCGATGGTCAGAGACATATGAAAAGCATTTGACTCTGTCAGTCAACATTACAATATGGCTCTGATTATGGGTCAGGAGGAGAAGAATATTCATAGGAAGTTCAGGTTTTACAGGTGTGGGAGCACTGGACCCTATTTTTCTGGCCAACGATCCAGCTAGAAAACAGTATTCAGATGAAATATCAAAAATTGTGTGAGATAAATATTGTGTGTTTGAAATATTGTGGTAGTTAATATTGAGGAGAAGAATTACAAAATTAGGCAATGTATTAAATATTGTTGATAAAATATCAAAGCCAAAATAATCTTGTATATAATATCGATAGTATAGTAAAATATAGCGTAAAATCTTGTTTATAATAGTAATTTCACAAAAATGTATTATTTTAGTATAATTTCTTTTAAGTAAGTAAAAATGTTTGGTTTTATTTTTTTAGAAGTGAGGTGTTCAGTTTATAGGGGATGAGGGTGGAGAGTGATTTAAAAACTTTTCTAGCATTTTTCTAGCATTTTTTTTTATATATAGGATGATATTTATTTATTTATTTATTATAAAGTTTTGTAAAAGTTTTGTAAAGCGTGAACAAGACCCGTGGGTATCAGAGCGCTTAACAAAGAGGAAGTTAAGGATTAACAAATATATTAACAGTTATAAGAACAAAAGTTATGAGGTAGATGGTATATATTCATAACACATGTGCAGATTGCATTAATAGTAAGTTGCGGCTTCACTTATATCATAAGCTATATACATTAACATAAATGAGGTAGATCATTATAAGCTTTTTGTGGGATGCAGTTATAAGTCCACATTGACATGAAGTTGCCGTAAGGATATCGTTTAGTGTTATACATGAGGTCATTCGCATGTCATCGATTAGCGTTCGTGTTATTCTTGTCTATGCTTCCCTTTCTGATGACATAAATGTTCTGTGTTAGGGCAGCGATAGATCAAAACAGTGATCAATAAGCTTCTCTATGTAACGTATTTTCTCATCATTTGGCTCTTCACTTCCCGCTTGAATGTTGCAATATTGTGAATCTTCCTAATGCTTGGAGGGAATGAGTTCCAGATTCTGGGGGCAACTAATGAGAACGCTCTGTCATAAGTTTTTTTCTCTCGGAAGATAGCTGGCCGTAACAGCAACTCCTCAGCGCTCCTAGCTGGTCTGTTACCTCCGGATAGCTGAATTTTCTTGGCTAGGTATCTTGGACTGTTGTAGTGGAGCGCTTTATGGGTGATACATGCTATCTTCATTTGGATTCTGGCTTCATAAGGTAGCCAGTTTAATGCTTTTAAGTCTTGCCGCAGCGTTAACGCAGGCTTTTAGTGGTGCTATGGACGTTTTTGGTAAGCCAGCTAGGGTGGTGCAGCCATATTCGATCCTCGAGATAACTAAGGATTGGATTGCCAGTTTGAGATTCGCCTCTGAGATAAATGGTTTCACTTTTCATAAGTAATTCAGGTGGAAGCGGGCACTTTTAGCCATTGAATTAATGTGGGCTTTCATGTCCAGGTTCTCGTCTAAGGTGATTCCTAGCGATTTAGCTGAGTTGACTAGGGTTGGGGTGCAGTTTAGCGCAGTCACAAACTTAGACCATTCCTTTATTTCCGTATGGCTCCTTGGTGGTGAAATTAGTAGGAACTCTGTTTTGTGAGCATTTAGCTTCAGGTGATTGGTAGTTAACCATTGTAGTGTCATTTTTAATGGCTCATTCATTAGTTCCATGTCTTCTAGGGAGGCGATCTTTATGTATATTTGCGCGTCGTCTGCATACATGTGATAGGATATCTGTGATTTTCGGAGAATTTCTGTAAGAGGTTCGACGTATAGGTTAAACAGGTCTGGGGATAGCGTCGATCCTTGAGGGACTCCAATTGAGTTAGGGCTTGTAGGTGAGATTGATTGGTTGACCAGGAATCATTGTGTTCTGTTCCGTAAAAAAGAATCGAACCATTTCAGCACATTTCCAGACAATCCCATCCTGTCCTGCAGCCTGGTCAGTAATGCTTCGTGATTTACCGTGTCAAAAGCCGATGACAGGTCAAGGAGAATCAGTAAGCAAGCTTGATTTTGGTCAAGGGCCTGTAGCGCGTCATCAACAATATGGAGGATCGCTGTTTCCGTGCTATGCCCTGCTCTGAATCCTGATTGGCATTCATCTAGCAAGGAGAACTTGGTGATGTGTTGGCTCAGTTAGTTCTGCACGCATTTCTCAATTAGTTTGGCCAGTAACGGGATGTTGGTCACTGGGCGAAAGTTGTTCGGATCTGATGTATCAGCTGAAGGTTTTTTGATTATGGGAACAACTTGGCCTGTTTTTAGGCAGTCGGGGAGGATCCCTTGTGATAGTGAAGCATTTATTATTTTGGTCCAGATTGGAACCAAAATGTGGCTGATTTCTCTTAAGCATTTTGCGGGAAGGGGGTCTTGGTAGTGGTTGTTAGGTTTGATTTCTGAGAGCGTCTTGGTGATCATGTACTGATCATATAGTTCGAATGTTTCCCAATTTGCCTTGTTTTTTGTCTTAGTACACTCCGTTGTAGAGTCAGTATCGCTCGTAGGCAATGGTTCGATGGGAAGGTTCGCCGCGGCGCTTTTGAGCTATACTTCAAGCGATTTGGCCTTCTCCGTGAAAAATGTGGAAAATTCCTCGCAGCTTAAGGGTGTTTTTGAGTTCTCTTGAACGGATTTGGCTAGTTTGTTTGATTGTTGCTTCAGGATTTCAAAGAGTTTTCGTGGTCTGTTTTTGGCATTGTCCAGTTCTGATCTTATGAATGCCTTTTTTGAATTGATGATCTTTTTGTTATATTGGTTTCAAATTTTTCTGAGGGCTTTCAGCTCAGGGGATGAAGGGTGTTGTCTCCATTTTCTTTCGGCCATTCTCAATTTGCGCCTTTCTTCATTTAGTGACCCATTAAACCAAGGATTTTTTGTCTTCTCCGAGACTCTTTTCAGTTTTAATGGCATGGCGTTGTTGACGATATTTTCGACTGTTGTTATGTAGTGATCGGTCAGCTCATTAAAATTCTGCAGGTTGCTAGGTGGCTTTAGGTCTCTCTCACAGCTTTCGACCAGTAGCTCAATATTCGCCTCTTTTGTGTCTCGAATCCATTTTTTGGGCTTGAAGGGTTGCACGGTCATGCCTTTTTTCACTATGGGTATCACAAATGTTATGGCGTGATGATCAGACCAGTCACACGAAGTTATGGAGAGGATTGATGTATCTTTGTTTCTTGAAATAATCCAATCTAATGTCGCTCCTTTCGAGTGTGTAGGTTGCGGGCATGCTTGGGTGAGGTTTAGTTCGACGAGGAAATCTTTAAGCGTGTTGACCAGTTTGTCATTGCAGTCATCCCAATGTAAGTTGAAATCGCCTAGAAATATGTTATTGGCTTCGTTGTTAGAGTTGGCCGTTATGATCTCCATTAACTGGTCTGAGAACTTTGCGTTATCTCCTGGTGGGTGGTAAAAAGCATGCAAGTTGCATCTTTGCTTGCTAGCTGATCTTATATTAAGACCTAGATATTCGCAGGATTCTAGAGGGTCGGCTTGAATTTGTTTGACCTCTATATCTGATCGATGAATGCAGGCTATACCTCCCCCTGACTTTTTAAGTCTATCAAGTCTCATAATGTTATATTGAGGTGGTACTAAGAGATCCATGGTTGGGGATGATGATTCTGTTAGCCAAGTTTCTGTGAGGATTGCCAGATCAATATCCTTGTTGATGATGAGGGCCGCTATGTCTGATGCATGTTTGGTTGCCGAATGACAATTGAGTAGTAGGCCAGTCAGAGGTTTCTCTGGGTTACTAAGGTTCACATTTTCGGATTCGGTTGTTGTTAGCTGGACGTGCTGCAAATTGTGAGGGTTGAATTTTCTATCATTCTTTCTGGATGTTCTGTTAGAGTCAAGTGGGACTGTTTTGATTCTTTCCTCTCCCTCGTGGTCCGGTAGTTCACATGTTCGGATTAAGGCAAGAGTTTCCTCTTTTGACAATGATTTCGTCCTATCTGGTCCGTTGTGCCTATTTTTTAAAGGCATGGCCATCTCGTTACTCTTTCTTTGTGAGGAGTGTACGAGATTTTGGATATGCGTGACCTTAGAGTGAGTGCTCACCGACATCTCCCAATTTTTTTCAATCGCTTGTAAGGTAATAATAGTATCTTGTGCCAGCTTGCCAACTAGTTTCTGAAGCTCTTTAATATCTTTCCTGTTTTGAAGTGATTTCTTAGGGATGATTAACCTGTTTATCCGAGGTTTGCATTTTGCTCTTCTCTGTTTTGGATCTGTTCTCAGTTCCGCCGTCATTTTCTTTGCATCCCTTGTTTGGTTGTCCATTCCGTATCTATTGGAGATGTCGAAAGTGTTAACTAAGTTATGTGATGCTGGGAGTGCTTTTGTGAGTGAGGGTCTACAAGACTCTAGTATAGTACTAGAGAGAGGTAAAGGAAGGTTGGTATCTTCTACCTCATCCAATTCCTGGTTATCATAGGGTAATACACTCGGGGCCGATGTACGCTCTACGTGTGAGGTCTCATTGTTTGGAAGCGACGACGACTCTTCTCTTTGGAACTGGTCCTGTTCTTTGTTCGCCTTACAAGTAGACCTCTTTGTTCTTTCTGTCTCGTTCTCAGGTACTGTCATTTCTATTTCAAATATATCTCCCGAATTAGAGATTTGAGCATGGTGGCACCTAGTTCTATTGGCGCCTCTGGTAGTAATATCGTTGCTGTCAGGAGTGTCTACTGGTGGGGTCAGGTGTAGTTGGTATCTTGGGCCCTCTAGTGATTCTTTTACCGTTTGGAATATCTTGTCAAACTTCTCTAGTTCTTTGTTTGCTGCTTGTATCAACACAATTCCAGATTTATATATGGTAATGCATAGTTCAGCTCTGCATCTTTTTGATGGTGTGGCATTATTTTTGTGCCATGAGGGATGTTTTTCATAGCTTTTATGGCAAGCATCCTTGTGAAGGCATTGCGCCATTTAGCTGTTCTATTTGTGTAAAATATCAGGTAATTCATTATCGCACCTTTAACTGCATTAAAATATAGGTCAGAGAATAGTGTGTCCGGGTATAGATGATAGATGTTAAAACGTTTTAGTAGTGGGATGCTGGGCATATAGGGTGTACGGGTATATACACAAAAATTTATGAAATTGGTGTAAATATTTGGACACATTTAAATATTTATGAAAAGTTTAATTAATTGGATGATATTCTTAATTGGATTGTTGTTATTTCAATGGATATGAGTGTTAACATAAATTTCAATAAAAAATCTTATTTAAAAATCAGAATATTTAAAAGATTGAGATGTTGGTATAGTAAGTCATAAGGGTGGCTAGCAATTTAAAATTGAGAATCTTGGAATAAATTTTAATCGATAATTAATATTTGATAAAAATGTTAAGATATTTTAGTGCTATATATCATGGGTGGTATTAAAAAAAAAAATACATTAAAAATCGATTTAAAATGTACACTAACATATTGGTAATATTTTATTAAAAATATTCGTGTTTGCACAACATATAACATATATTTATTTCATGTTTGTGTTTTGTTTGATATTAGTTGTTATTTAAAATGTAATTGAATATTTAGAAATGTTTTAAGAATATTCCAAAATAAAAAAAATGTAAGTCCCGACTTTGGCGCTGTTGCGCCTGCTATCCTCCAGCACAGCTGTCCCAAAGCAAGGCAAGGACTGCACACTGCATTACGAGTTGAACTCATGTACAGCGGCCAGTGCTTCTTTTTTCATGTTTCTAGGGTTTCATATAGCGTAAACTTGAGCCAAAGTTATCAGGAATCAAACCGCTTTACATGAGCACAAGGACACATTCGATTTTGTTAGGCACGGGGAGATTAAGTAATTTGCCCAGAATCACAGGATGTTGAGCATCATTACTGAGACTCAAACCTGGTTCTCCAGATTTGAGATCAACCTCCCTAGCCTGTTAGGCCCTATGTAAAATGTTTTGTATGGCGCGAACAAGACCCCAAAGGGTATCAGAGTGCTTCACAGTAGTGGGATGGGGACAAAGTAAGGAAACATTGAGGTAAGAGGGCTAACATGATGAGCTAATAACATTGCCGTAAATCAATCGGGGGGAGACAGGAGTTGCGATTCATTCAGCTTCCTTACCATATTATCCAAAATCAATGGGGAATGAATGACTTGACCTGAGTAACCAGGGCTAGTAAATTTGTAATAAGAAGCCCTCAATCACGTTCAGCAAGGTCGGAAGGCGGTATATCTTGGTTCTCCACCAGGTCTAAAAACGTGTAAGCGTCATCCTTGGGCTCCCTTTTGTAGTTTGCTTACCTCCACCAGGAGGAATACCACTGGTTATTGCAGTAGTGATTGAAGATGCGGTGAAAGTGCTCAAGGGAAGTGAAATGTTAAAAACCTTGTATGTCCTTGACCAAAAGGAATTTTAATGAGACAGGAATCAAGTGTTAATAAAAACAAAGTGGTGCGTGTGTGGATGAATTACTAGTCCTACGCAATACTAGTGTCCAATGAATAGGTCAACATATTTCAGCCCTGTGTATATGCCTGTACGGTCAATGGGGCTTTCTTCAGGACTTCAAAAGGAAGTGTGGAAGTATCTTGCGTGTTGCACAAGTATCTATTAGGAACTACAATGGTTCCATTCTTTGTGGAGAGTAATTTATTTCTTTAATGAAAAAATCATGAGATTACATGTTACTGTCATGTGTATCATACGCTGACGACACCCAGCTGCTATTCCCCTTCCAAACCCTCACTCCGGCAATTCAGTCATCATTTGCAGACGGGATGAGGGCTGTAGCACATTGGATGGCTAAAAATTTTTTGCAATGTAATGTATCCAAAACGGAGGTCATGCTGTTTGGAGGGGCGACCCTTCTCTGGTCCCCAGATTGGTGGCCTTTGGAACTAGGCCCCATCCCCAATCCCAAACAAACAGCAAAAAACCTAGGTGTCAAACTAGACCAGGCGCTCCTGCTTAAAGAGCACACCACGCAAGTAGCAGGTGCTTGCCTCCATGTGGTGGGGCTCCTGAGACGAGCCTTCCCGTTTCTACCCCCAAACCATAGGAAGACTCTCATCCAGACCCTTATCATAAGCAGAATGGATTACTGCAATGGTCTATACATCTCAGCAAATGAAGCGCAGCTAGACAAACTTCAGGTTGTCCAGAATACGGCGGCTAGACTGGCCCTCAATGCTCCTCCCAGAACGCCGTCCGGCCCCCTACTTCGCCAACTTCATTGGCTACCCGTAAAGCAGCGCATCAAATTTAAAATCTGTAACGTTATATACAGATGCCTGTTTAGCACCAGCCCCAGCTATCTAAAAGAAAAATTCCTGCCCTACATCCCTGGCCGCACACTTCGATCCAGCAACCATCTCCTGCTTCAGGTTCCAAAGATTAGAAGGGCCAGACAAGGTGGCCGAGCACTGTCCTACAAAGGGCCTATTCTCTGGAATTCCCTGCCCACTGAACTGAAACAGACTAGGAGCCTAGAACTATTTAGGAAGAAACTGAAAACCTACCTCTTCACCATGCCTTAAATTTATCAGGTTCTCCTCCTCAGCTCTAATCCTTGCAGTAACCCTCTAAATGCGAGCACCAGCGCAGAGATATCCCTTCGGGAATTGATTCATGCGCTTAACAAGCAAATAAATAAATAAATAAATAAATGTTGTCTCTAAGATGTCTTACAATGTGACAGCCATGTGCTTCATTGAGCAGTATCATACTTAAAAAACACTATGTGAAGTAATGTCAAAATAAGTAAACGGAAAATGGCAATTCTTTTCTTTATCTGCCGTCTCAGTGACGTGTTTAACACAAACATTCTCATACACAAAATGGCCCGTGGTGCATAACAATGTGGCACAGTTGGATTTGTTAGTACACATCCGCTTGATTGTGCATTCATATGTCTCACATTTCACGGTGATCAATAATATCGGGCTATAAAATTGCAAGGTGAAGTAGTTGGTCTCAATAGTGTCTTTTCTCATTAATAGTCAAAAGTACAACAGGTTTAATGTTAATCGTGTCGTTAGTGGCTTAGTGTGAGCCCCATCCCATGCATACAAGGGTGTATACCCCATCATGGTTAGCTTCATTGATACATGGTGAAGCTGGTCTATGCATGTCAATGAGCAGTTAAACAGAAGGAAATATGGGAGTTAAATACACCGGAGCGCTGCTTATGCGGTACCGCTTTTGTGACTTTATGTGTATCTCGTACCTTCAAGCTTGATATTGCGGCCTTCATCAGGGGGCCGGCGTGCACTTTATACCTAACAGGGTATAGCAAACCCATGAAGAAAAAAATTATTAGTGAGGGGGTTGGGGGATTTTGTACTTATCTTCGTAGCGTAGTTTCATCGTGTTTGCACCTTCTGCTTTGTAGGGTGGTGGCGACTTGTGCTCACTTTTCTCTTGGCGGCCTGGAAAACTTCGGTGCCGCAGGTTGAGCGAGCAGATGAAGCATTTTGGCAGCAACAGAAAGCAAACTATGCTCACCTCAACCGAGGGAGAGAGGAGAAGAGAGGCTCCAATTCTTCGTGTTGTAGAAGTTTTTAATTCACATGATAGAAGTTCTATAAATACATTTTAAGTGATACCTTAATCATAATTATCAAAATAAATGGAAGAACTTGTATTGAGAAAGACTTGTATTTTAAAGCAGTCGGCATGATATTGGGCAGGAGGCACTGATTCGCTGAGTTAGCTTAAGAAAGGGGGGATATTAACATTATTAGGATACTTCGTTAGTGAGAGGATGAGCTGGGTTTGGTAGGCAAAGGATACAATGCGGAGCCCATGCTGTCTGACAATGGGAGTGAGTGGGGCCATGTTGATATTGAAGAGCATGAGGCTGAGTGATGATCTCCTGCTGTGTAGACAAGTTTGCACCCTTCTGTCCCCACCAAACAACGCCAGCTGAAAGCCGCCTGGAATACTACCAGCTCATTATTCTTGAGATGGAAGTAGGAGCTGACCTTGTCGCAGAGATACTGGGAAGGCGTGATGTCCATGGCTTCGCTGGTGGTTTTTACGAACTGCTGTATGACGTTGAACAGTTACTTGGCGTTGGTCGCGTTGGTCTGTCTCTTATGAAGGTCCATTTGGTTTCTCTTTTACGTTGGCGGTATTCCTTCAGGGCGTACCAGTGGTGCTCTGTGCTTCTGTTTTTTTCCGGTTTCACCAGGTTTTCTCTAGGCGTCTGTAGGAACGTCTGGCTTCTTGTAGTTCTGTAGTGAACCAGGCCGCCTTCGGAGGGCGTTGTTTGGCAGGAAGGGTGGAGAGGTGTGAGCTTGTCAGCGCAGCAGGAGATCCAGCAGTAAAATTCTTTGACTCC
This sequence comes from Lissotriton helveticus, assembly GCF_964261635.1. Classification (NCBI taxonomy): domain Eukaryota; kingdom Metazoa; phylum Chordata; class Amphibia; order Caudata; family Salamandridae; genus Lissotriton; species Lissotriton helveticus. Next base: position 417,932,332 of record NC_136058.1, on the reverse strand, counting down.
GGAGTTGGTGTCGGTCGTAGTGCTGGGGGGTATGGAGGAGGGTGTTGTTGAGGTGTTCCTCTGTGACCTTGCTCCAGTTCCATTGTGAAGGGCGCGGGGTGGGCTTGGGTACAGAGGTGGTGTTGAAGGTGAAATGTTATGTTATGTTATATGTTGATTTGTATCGCGCTCTGTTAGTCGGGACTGTCCTGGCGCAGTGAGGAAACGGTGTCAGAGTGAGCGACGAGACAGCTATTCAGAATGTGTGAAAAAGTGGGTTTTTAGCATTTTTTTAAAATTGGTCAGATTGGGGGAATATCTTAGAGCATCAGGAAGGGTGTTCCACATCTGAGCTCCCCGTACTGTCAGAGATTGCCCCCCCAGGCAAACTCTCTTAAATCTGGGGACAACCACCTGCCTTCGGAAGGCAGATCGCAGCTGACGGGTCGGTTGGTAAAAGGCAAATCTTTTTGCGAGGTAGGGCGGACAAGGTCCATGCAGGGCTTTATAAACGAGTACCAGAGCCTTAAAATGCACTCTTTGGGCCACTGGAAGCCAGTGTAGCTCCCTCAGTTGCTTACAAACGCTGAGCCTCCTCCTCCACGCAGTTGTGGTCCGTCCAGAGGGAGTGGGTGGTGTGGCTGAAGCGGATGTGTGTCCTTCCCTTCGAAGATGGGGTCGAGGGTGTGTCCAGCTCTGTGGATTGGCATGTTGACCAGCTGATTTAGTCTGAGGTTGGCAAGGTTGTTGAGGAAAGTGGTGGTGTCGGGGTCATTGCCGTTGTCCAGTTCGAAATTCAGGTCCCTGAGTAGAATGTAGTCCATGAAGATGATGGCGTGGGGTGTGGCGACCTCTGCGATGGTAGTAGCGGGCAGGGTGTGAGGTCCTGGTGGTCTGTAGATGAGGGTGGCACATAGCGTGGTCTTGGGTTGGTCTAAATCTGGAAGTGGAGGTGCTCAGTGTTGGAGTGAGGGTCACTCATGCTGGATGTGGAGAGCCGGAGGGGGTCTTGGGAGCAATGGTGAGTCCTCCTCCCGGGTGGAGGTGGCCGTCCTTTCTCTGGATCTTGTAGCCGTCTGGGATGGCCGTGGCGATGTTGGGCTGGAGGATTAGATGGTCAAGGTTTCTGTGAAAAAGGTGAAAATCGTGTGAGAGGGGATCGATCAGGTCTCAGATTTCTATGGCGTGTCAGTGCATGGAGCGCACTTTGAGGAGAATGCATGTCAGGGTTTCGGTGGTGTGTGTATCAGGTGGGCCTTCGGCAGTAGTGGGAGCTATATCAATGGTGAAGGATCTGCTGCAGGGTCTGCAGAGAACTGTCCATGGGTGGTGTTTGGCGAGGGTCTTGAGCAGTTGGCGTGTCATCCGGGATTTAGTGCGTGGAGGTTGGTCGAGTTGTAGCAATGTGGCCTAGGACTAGGAGAACCAGGATTTCTGCGCTGTCAGCGGTTGGGTCGCGGACGGGCGCATACAGGCTTGCCTTAGGTGCGCCCGCTGAGCGCATCCACTGTGCAAATGCGCAGTGGCCGCCATGAGTAGGGGAGGGGGCGGGACTGGAGGCGAAGGTGGGATCGAGGGCTGAGTCAGGGGAAGGGGCCGCAGGGGCAGCAGTGGTGGGAAAAACGGCAGAACCTGTGACAAGGGGAAAAAGACAACGACAGAGCAACTAATACCCACTAATGCCTGAATACAATGAAATTATACGTCAATGAGGCCAAGTGGGCACTCACTGAGATACCGGGCAAAAGCTAAGAGGAGGGCTGCTGGCGCGAACACTGGAGACAGGAGGAGGGCTCTAGCAGAGGCGCTGCACGTGGATCTGATGTGGTGAGTGCTGACCTGGACCGGTGGTCTAGGTATCATACGCACTCCCCTGCAACGGCTGCCATAAGTAGAGGAGGAGGGCGGGACTAGAGGAGGGAGGCAGGACCAGGGGCTGAGCCAGGGGGAGGGGCCACAGGGGAGCACCCGTGGTAAAAATGGCAGAACCTGTGACTAAGGTAAAAAAAGACAACAGAGCAACTAATACACACTAATGCCTGAATACAATGACATTATACGTGAATGAGACTACGTGGGCACTCGCTGAGATCCAAAAATGGCAGAACCTGTGGCAACAGAGCAAATCAAACCTCAATCTGTCACTCCAGCAATTCTGAAAAGATCTGCATGTTCAAATGAGCAAACTACCACACAGCAGTCAATCTCTCCAATACGTCAAGACCCTGACAGGTGATTTGATGTGCTTTATAAATGTCAGACTGATTGAGTGACTGATTGAGGCAGAAAATACTCCACCCTGTGGTAAATACCCCTAAGTAGATTATTTATAATTATGACTCCTAGTTATATTTTGTATATGTTTGTTTGGTAGGAATTGAGATCAGCAATTATAATCATGGCCTCAGCACAATTTGGTATTTACTCAATAAATGTGCAGTACATCATTTCATACAGTTAATTTCAATATATTTTTAAGGGATGATGCAAAAACCAGAGACGTGCTCCCAGTCACAGACAAAGGTTCAGCCACATCCTGTGAACATAATTTAAGTATCCTGTGTCCCACCCCCTCTGTGAGAGTATAAAAGGCATGCCCTGAGCATGAGATGTGCAGAAGACCCAGGCAGCGATCCAGGTTTGTTCCTTGTTCCTGCCTTTCCCTCTTTTTTCATTTTTTATCTCAATTTAGACAACCTGTAAATGCCAGGGAACCCTCATCCCTCAAACTAGGAGGGGCTATAGGAAAAAATATTTTGAATGACGTATATTCTTTAGGGTGTATTGAACTGCACCTTAGGTTGTGCTTGAAGTTTGGCCAGGCTGGACCTTGCTAAGGTTTGAAGATCTGTACCTTGGGGCTTGTCCTGCTAGCCTTCCAATGAAATTGAGGAACAAATAGAAGCCAGCGGGAAAGAGGTTCAGGTCATAAACCTTTCTTTGTAAACCACTCACTTCAGACATGATCTCTCTCCCGAGTAAGGGATTTACCTACAATCCCATATGCCTCAGGTGACATTTTCAAACTCAAAATTGATTTGTTTAAATTTATCAGGGGTCTCAAAATTAAGAAACACTTTTCATGCAACCAATCCGTGAATAAAACAGTAAAAAACATCCCTATTGAGTGTGGGTCTGATGTTTTGACCATTAATGTTATTCCAGCGACACTACTTGAACAGTCACCCTATGATATGGAATTACTAATTGAACAACTTAACATTGAATCTGATTACAGCATGGCTAGTGGTCTCAAATATAAATCCGAATGGATACCCACTCTGCCAGGGCGCACTTCTATTGACAATTTTTACAAAGGTGTACTAGAAGACATTGATAAACTTGAGAGGAGAAATCCTAAAATATCCGTCAAGTATAAAGACAATCTGACACTGAGGGAACACCTAGCACTCAAGACACTTAGCAGCGATCCTGAGATCCTCATAAGAGAAGCAGATAAGGGTGGGGATGTAGTGGTCATGAATCATAGCAATTACCACAATGAGATTCGGACCCAACTAAATGACACCACCTGCTACGAACGTCTCACCCACGATCCAATAGGACCACTCACCATTGAAATCAACAAGAAACTCACCAGCTGACACACTGCTGGATTGCTGAATGAAGACGAATACCTTTATTTAAAAGTCTTTAGACCCACTTACCGATGGCTCTACACTCTTCCCAAAGTGCACAAATACCTCCCGTTTCCTCCTGGCAGACCCATACTATCAGGTATGGGAGGCCCTACAGAGAGGCTCGCAGAATACATAGATCTGTTCCTTGGACTGTTGGTACGTAACATTCCTTCATATATTCAATACACAAAACATATTCTCAGTCTACTGGCAGATCTACATTGGCAGCCCGGCACCATACTGGGCACATTAGATGTAGTATCTTTGTATACTAGCATCAGACCGAACCTAGGACTGCAAGTGGTAACACGTTTGCACAACAGACCAGCGACCCTATGGCGACATAGAAACATGTTACTCTCCATGATGGAACTGATTTTGTACAACAATGTCTTCATGTTTGACAAACATTGGTACAGACAAACCAGGGGAATGGCCATGGGATCCAAATTTTCGCCATCCTTTGCGAATCTGTTTATGGGTACATTGGAAGCCGATTCGATTTGGGGAACCATTATCTTTTGGAGTTGATACATTGATGATTGTCTCTTACTATGGTCAAACACACAGGACCATTTGGAAGAGTTTTCACACATCTGAACACTAACACATGGGGAATGAAATTCACCATTGAATCCAGCACTACGAGATTAGAATTCTTAGATTTTGAACTGTACATTAAGAATGACCAATTACACAGCAGGTTTTTCCGCAAGAAAACCGCATGCAATGCTGTTCTGAATGCTGATAATTCCCATCCTCCGCACCAGATCCAAGCGATACCCTTTGGGGAGTTTTTGAGGGCCAGGAAGAATTGCAGTGAAGACACTGAATTTCAGACATGTTTCATGGATATGAAACAGAGGTTCTCCAAAAGGAGTTCCCATGCGAGAAGAATAAGGTGTGCTCTCCAGCTATTTCTGGTGGCTCTCTGACAGCTTCTGGCCTTCTGATCACGTGTCCTCAACCCGGAACACAGTGATTGGCCGGGAGGTGTTCTGGCTTACAAGCCTCAGGTAGGATTAACGATGCCCACGCTCTTATACAATGTTTCCAATCTTTAATCTTAACTTTCCTGATGCACGTGATTAACGTATCAATGATCTGCTTTTCAGATCTACTCACGTTACTGAAATTCTCTGTCTTACACAGAGTCTCCCTTATGGCGCCCACAACGAAATACTACCAATACCTCGGTAACTTTGTTTATTGTTGTGCTGCCTTTCTACACTAGGAATACAGTATAATTTCAAAGTGCCCTGCCGATAAGCTCATTATTTTTTGCTTCTTGTCCATTACTCCAGGACTCTATCAAACGTGCCGGATGTTTCTTTTTTACGGCCCTTTGGTGAGCGAGTCTTATTATGATCTTAGGTGGTGTTCAGTCACTCAGCATCTTGAATATTTCCGTGCTTGCCATATCTGATGGCGCAATGAGATTCTGAATCAGTTTCACTTTTCAATCCCTAGGTACCCCTAAGTCAGCCAAATCTGCTTGAGTGTTTAGCCCAGCCGGGTTGGAATTATCACCGGCTGAGTGATAAACACTCGTTTTATTTTCTATCTTCAACTATATATTTTTGGTTTTGTTTCCCACCCTCCTTTTTCTTTCCCCTTTCCTTTCATGGGGGCATATCATCAAGGCCATAATTATCGCTCAGCGCTCTTAGCGTGAGGATAATTATCGCCGGCCAACTCTGATTTTTATCGCAGATCTCCAAAGCGATAAAATTCAGAGCGCAAGCTGCCGATTGTGCGATTATCCTTGGAAATACCGTGATAATCGCACAAGGTTTGGCGAAAGCTTGCTGATAGGGCAAGGACTACTTAGCCATGATATCCACCTTACCTAGGATATAATGGCTAAGTCAGTTTTGAAGCAGGTGTAAGGAAAGTAGCGATAACAGAGGTTATCACTACTGTTGCTTGGTGACATTTCTCCAGTTATGTCAAGGCAGGAACGCCCCCTTTGCATCTCATTAGAGATGCACAGATGGGCGATTTGGGAAAGGGTGATAATGCATGGATTCACGCGATAGCTTGACCTTTCTGATTTGGCGATAAAATTATCGCCGCTTCCTGTCCAAAATTTACGCAAAAGCGGCGATAATTTTATCTCCAGGGCTTGATGATATGCCCCATAGTTTGTCCTTTTACTAGTCTGACTAAGACCGGTACTCTAAATATCATCTTTACAAGCTTAAGTTTCTATTCCTATGGCTATTTCCTTATTGTTTTCCCACCTCTTTCTCTGTTCTTCTCATAGACGGCCAAGACAAATATCCTTTGTATACAGGTACATTATAAGTATCTTCAGACACACTTGCAAATGACTTATATCCATCACATCCTACATAGTATCCAAGCATGATATTTTGCTAGTCATAGTCTCATTCTTAGGGTACTTGAAATGTCACGTTTGTTTGACTGTATTTTCCACCAAGGACATGAACACTTGCTGTACATCTTTAGCTATGCTGATTCTCGTATTGTTGACACGGTCTTAATGTGATGTGGGTTGCACATATTTGTATTTAGTTAACACCATCTCCGTTTCACAATACTCTTTTTAGTGTTCTGTCATGACATGTGTATCATCCATACTCCTTGTATCATTCCCAGGACTGAGGAAGTCGCAGATTTATTTTTCAAATGCGACGAAACACGTGTCGGATGGTTTTCTTCTGTTCGTTGGCTCTCTGCTAAAGAAAAATAAAAGACTGACAGTTACTCAACTCATCTGAAGATATTTCTTTTGAAATTGTGGCTTCTACGCTGTAGTTTTTGTATTTACCTACATACTGTTTGTTTACTATTATGTGTGCCTAGGTTTTTGCTTTAATTGTTATTGTGAGGGAGTTACCCACACAAAATTGAGGAGTTACAGGGCTTATCCGCTCACCTAGTTGCACCATACTGATTTGTTTTTCATCCAAACACTTGCGTTAATTAGCAGAGTGCCAATAATGTTCACTGGCCACTAAAAACCCTTTCCCAAAGTGTTTCCCATGGCCTCAGAACAATTTGGTGTTTACTTAATAAATGTGCAGTACATCATTTCATCCAGTTAATTTCACTATATTTCTAAGGGATGATGCCAGCAACCAGAGACATGCTCCCAGTCACAGACAAAAGCACAGCCACATCCTGTGCACATAACTCAGGTATCCTGTGCCCCACCCCCTCTGTGAGAGTATAAAAGGCATGCCCTGAGCATGAGCTGTGCAGAAGACCCAGGCAAGTGATCCAGGTCAGAGACTCCATCACCCTACACCTCACTCTTCTAGCACCATGAGGGCCTTCCTTGCAGCTGTGACCATGCTCCAGGCACTGATAACCGCAGGTAAGAAGGTCATGCCCTTATCCAGTCTTGATTGTTGTGAGTATACACAAAGGCGCACATAGATATTAAGAGAGTAATGATCAGGACAGAGCTTAATTCGCTCCAGAACTTAGCTGTAAGTTTAAATGTTCACAGTTGTCTTTATCTTCTATCATATTGTTGCCCATTTTCCTTGTTCCTGCCTTTCACTCTTTTTTTCATTTTTTATTTCAATTTAGACAACTTGTAATTGCCAGGGAACCCCCATCCCACAAACTAGGAGGGGATATAGGTAAAAATATTCAGAATGACGTATATTCTTTAGGGGTTCTTGAACTGTACCTTAGGTCAGCTTGAAATTCAGCCAGGCTGGGCCTTGCTCTGGTTCTGAGTTCTGTACCTTGGGGCTTGTCCTGCTAGCCTTCCTATGAAATTGCAATATAATGACCTCATAGCAATTTAGCACTTTTTTGTACTGTTTTAATGAATGTTAATTATCATTAACATAATGAGGATTGTATTTTCAATATTGATCATACACATTGCAAGAGGTGCAATGGGAGATTGATCACAATTATCTTGTAATAATCAGCTTTTTTTCTTTATTTTGTATTTTCATTTTTACTTCACACATTTCATTTCTTGTTACAAATGTGAGTGTGAGTCTTTAAAAAATCTGATTTTTATGATGTAAAATAAAATGTCCAAGAATACTGCTTGAATCCTGTGATAGTGATACGATTCCAAATTATCAGGTTGTGAATTGTAGTTTACCACGAGGTGATCTACACTCACATATATGTTCATTATAAAACACATTTCATGTTTTATTTTTAGTTTCTTCCATGAAGAAAACAACATAATGATGAGTTCCGACTTCTCTCGGGCTTCTCTAAAGCAGCAGATGCTATCTTTGTTTAATTGACATAGCAGAAAAGTTTCAAAGGATCAAGCTGGTGTAAGATCTAGTTTCATTTGAGCCTCTAGCTCTCATCTGGTAGCCAAAGCCTGAACTTTACCAAGGACCTTTCTTTATCTCCATTTGAGATGGCAAGGGTGTAAACAAGCTTCACAGGCCGGACCTGGACATATGTATGTTTGAGTGGTAGCAAGTGGCTAGTGCAAATAGCCATTAACTAGGTTGCCTGTGCCCGTAGTGTCGATACACAGCTGGAAACTACTGTTTTCGCAGTCATCTATCCGAGGCAATTCTATGCTGGGAATGGTTCACGTTTTAAGTGGTGTAACTAGTCAGCCATTGCTGATAATCTTAATGCGGAAGAACTAGTGGTTTAGGCATTAAGCAAAATATTACTGCATGAAGCCCAATACTGTGGGTTGACAGACAAACCACCAAAGGAACCTGAATAAAATCTGTCCAGTTTGTTTGGAACTGTGTGCATGGCATATGAGAGCCACGCTGGCTATGCCCATATCTAGCATCACAAACAGCCACCAAATAATCCAAATTATGTCTTACTTATTTTATTCTCTTCAGATAATCACACAGAGTGATAGAAGAAATCTTAAGTTACAATTCACTATACCAGTACTGCATGTGGTAGCTTACATGTGGTCATCAATTATGAATGACACAATACTGAAGGGACATCTCGGTCCTGAAGAAAGCCATACTGACCATGTAGGCACTTTATTAGATGGCTGAAACATGTAGAATGAGGATATGGGAGATCATCACAATCTCATATCATACCCAGCTATGTGTGTAATCTTACCAGAAGTTTCCATTATTAAAATTGTCTTGAGTTGTGGGTAACCTTCAGTTCATTTTAATCCTCTGATTCCTGCAACACTCTGAAAAAAGCTGCTGTGCTAAAATTCAGGTGTCACAGCACACCCAAGAACAGGAACTCTGTGACAAAGCATGCCACTAACTTGCTTTAGTGGAAGAGGGTTCCTTTAAACACCTAAAGGGTTTCTGAACTCTCTTGAGCGAGGGGCATCTAAAGATGTTTTGAACTGGGCTAAGAGTTCCTTTTCATTAGGGAAGAAAAGTGAGCCATAACTCTTCTGACTCTCTCCTTTTGTTCTTCTCTGCACTTTTAAAATAACTATGCTGGAGTTTTGAAGGTAAATGAGCAATAAAGATGTCTTTAAATTTTGTTTTTATCTGGTTATATTGGCTGTGCTTCAAAGCCAGAGGTCCAATCCTAGGCATGGGTGTACATTCTCTTACTTTCTCTAACTGTAAAGCAAAACTGGACATCGGAATAAATTGTGTAGTATATCGCAGTCCTCCTGTGGGCAACTTTAGCAGGTAGATCGGCATAGTAAACTTGCTGTCTTGAGTTTTTGTGGTGACGAGTGTCAGTTTTGAAGAATTTTGAGGGGAGTATCATTCTGGCCTCTCTGATTCCCTTATCCATGTTCAAAATAACATCGGCCCATTCCTCATCAGAATTTAGCTACAGTAATTAACCCTTGCTATTTGACGTGAGGTTTTGCTAGTAATGGGTATGAGTGTAATGTATATACTATGAGATTATAAAATCCAGAGACTGCACCTTTGAATTTCCCCCCCAATTTTTAAGTATTGTAACACATGGTCTTAGTCTACGAAATAAGGCTTGTTTTACTTGTATTTCCCCGTTTGGAAGAAAGGGAGTTGGAATTATACCCGAAGTATTTCAAATGTTTTAAGATCACCTTCTAAAGAAAGCAAGTGATCCAATATTAGAATACCTGCTCTCTCCCATATATCCGAGGACATAGTCTGGTTACATATCCTAATATCGGTTTTATGCCACATGGGGGCCTTTCCATGTAGTCTTTGGTTACTCTTTAGGAGTTTGTGGGCATGCATTCAAATCTTAAGCATAGATTGAATAATTGGGTTGGACGTTTGTGACGTAGGTGATTTATGGCTGCAAAACATTTTCAAATCTGAAGTTGCTTGTAAACTTTGTCTTTCAGTATGAACCCATAGTGGGGCATCAGCATCTTATTGCTGCAGCCAGCAGTTCAAGTGCAAAAGGAATAAAACTGGCGATAAAGGGCCACCCTGGCGGCTTCATCTTTGTACTAAACTTTTTTTTGAAAGGAAAACCCCACAATTCACTTGTCGGAGGCTGTCTCATATAACCATTTGACCTTAGAGATATGTGCATTGCCTAATCCAAACCTATGTAGTGTACAGAACCTATAGCTGCATTCAATACGGTCAAAGGCCTTCTCTGCATCTAAGGATAAGGTTAATCCGTCTCCTTCAACATCCTTGCAAAGCCAGAGTATGTGATCCAAAGTGCGTAGATGGTTATGAGAGTTTCTGCCTTGCATGAATCTCAGTTGAGAACTATGTATGAGTTTAGCGATAACTTGTTTCAGTTTTTTGGTGGGTAATATCTTTGAATCAGTATTCAGAAAGGAAATTGGATGCTAGCTACTGCAGTATTAAGGATCTATCTCAGGTTTGGGAAAGACCTAGCTTTATTTGTGAGTGAGGTGAGATTACCAGTTTCCTCTGCTTCTTTATAGGTATTATAAAGGGCACCTATTGCTTCTGTTTTTACCCAACGGTAACATTCCCCATGAAAACCATCTTCTACCAGTGTAATATTGCATGGAAGATTAGAGACAGCTTGGGCAATTTTATCATTTGTTATTTTGCCTGCCAGTATGAGCCAATCCTGCTTATTGAGGCTTAAGTTTTATTTTCTCAAAAAAATCCTGATCTTTGTGGTGATCATCATCAATCTCTGAGCACTATAGCTTCTGAGTCTCAGTTATTAGCTTACCTCCAGAGTTATAAGTAGCCGGAATAACTGTCATAGTTTCTCTCAGTTTTTTTTTTTTTTTGTCCTCATCAGCCCAGGTCAACAGAAACCGAACTCCGGGGCCTCCCTGGAAGTAGCACCATCTGGAGCCCTTCTGTTTTAGACCTAAGATGGGTCACACTATACCTTGCTTCTCGCACTCTGACCATAGGAAGCCTTACAATCGACAGGACCCTCGCAGAGGGCACCACTGGAGTAATCTAGCAAAATCGTATAAAGGCCTAATCATAGGACCATAATTATACATTTACACCGGGGTTTACCCAGTTCTCAAAGGGGAGCCAGAACTCATTACGCTTAAGCTTAGAAGCACTGCCTAGCAAAACCATAGATTTGTTTGAAGCCAACCATTCTGCTTTGTTTGGAGCGTAGCTTTAATCCAATTCTTACAGATTTCCCTGCGTTCAAGCAATATTAAATAAAAAAATACTTGTTGTTAATATTTTGTGCAACGATTCATAGTTAAACGGAAGCCCAAGAAAGACAAGAGATTTGCTTACCTGGAGCGACCCTCCAGGTATTAAAGATACTTTGTTACTTACATCCCGCCAAAAATCTGGAGTACTGGGCAATCCAAGAACATATGTTTGCCATTGCTTTCTTCTTTCCCATATTTGGGACAACTTGGCCTAACACCTTTCGCAAATTCCTCTGTTTTTATTGTGCTGTTAGTAAATAACATATTTCCTGCTTTTGAAGTATATAGCGTCTTTAGCCCCATTTTGCTTTTTTCAATCTAGATCTGGAAGCTTCAGTTGGATTGGTAAAGTGAGCATGGTAAAGTGAGCATGTGTCAGGATTTTGACATCATTTTCTAAAATGATCTGTTCTGCGTTTATTGGCTATGGCAGAATCTCTCATAATTTGCCCCTACTGGTGGCTTCACAGCTGTCCAAAATATTTGAGGAGAAGAAACTTAACTTTTGTTGTCTTTCATATAAGTAGTCAAATGTGAAAATAATTGGGATTTTCCAGTCAGTAGTCTAAATCGGGATATTTTTAAATGCCATTGTTTCCTACATGGGTGTTTTAAACCCCAATCAAGCTGTAGACTGATAGGAGCATGATCAGAAAGTGCTATTTCTCAAATGTCACACTCAAGTACTTGTGGTATGATAGAATGTGAAATAAGACAATATTATATTCCAGGATAGGAATCATGTACTGCAGGGTGTTTACTAAACCCTTATCTGAAGATATGTCAGAAAATCCATGATCCTTACAGATGTCTCCTAATATTGCTTTCTGCCATGTGTCATATCTAGGGGGCTCATTCTGTCTAAGATAACATCCGGAGCAAGACACTGACCATCTGCATCTGACCAGGACTGAAGTATTTGACAATGCAGTGTTTTCCATATCAGAACGGCTACACTACATTTTCTAGTATTAGTATGTGATATAGGATCTCCTGTCTTGTAAGAAGGGGGTTTACATCTGTAAAGAATCTGGCTACCCAATTGCATTATAATTTTTCTAATTCTATACCGGATAGATGTGTCTCGTGAATGAAAGCAATAACTATGTTTGGGGACTTAGAGGCCGATTACAATGTAGTTCGGAAACTCTTCTGACCTAATCGGTTGTGGAATCATTTTTGACTGAATCAGCTTCTGCAAGTCTGACTAACCAATTATGATGCTTTCCACCATCATTGGGTCAGACTTGTATTGATTTCAATGGGAACCTATGTTCCGGATGAGAACACAGGCTTCCATTGAAAAAAGGGGTGTTTGGAGAAAACCTTGCACCCTGTGGTGGGCACCCCATGATGTCTGCCACACTGAGCAAGGTTGAGAAGATGGGTCCATTGGATACCCCCCTGGGCCCCAACCGGAGGCCTTAGGGTGAAGGTGGATCTGCAAAGTCAGAATCTGATAGCCGCTTTGTGTCCGGCAGACCACATCGGAACAGCTGTCCATATCGGTCATCCCAATTGCTTGCTCGAAACTTTGCCCATAGAGCTGAACGATTCACCTCCGAAAGACTTGGTCTGTGTAAATGCCTTTCGGATCCAAATTGGGCAGCCCCAGGCATTGTAATTGGTTGGTTGGAAATGTGTGCAATTTGGTCGTAAACATAGGTTCCCAATCGGATTCTGAGTTTCCGAATCCCATTCGGAGCCTTTCCGAACAACATCGTAATCGACCCCTAAGTAGGAAAGAATGTTCTTCCTTTTAATGGAATTAGTAAAGCCCAACATCCTCTGCGGCGTCACCAAGGGCTCATCCCTCAGCCCGATGCTGTTCAACGTCTACATGGCCCCCCTCACACAAGTGGCCTGCCATCACAACCTCAACATCATCTCCTACGCCGACGAGACCCAGCTCATCCTATCCCTCACCAAGGACCCACACACCGCCAAAACCAACCTCCACAAGGGAATGAAGGCCGTCGCCGACTGGATGAGGAGCAGCCTTCTGAAGCTGAACTCGGACAAAACGGAGGTCCTCATCCTCGGACCCACCCCCTCAGCCTGGGAAAACTCCTGGTGGCCGACCACACTGGGAATAGCACCAACATCCACCGACCATGCACGCAACCTAGGATTCATCCTCGACTTCTCCCTCTCCATGTCGAAACAAGTCAACGCCATCTCCTCCTCCTGCTACAACACCCTCCGCATGCTCTGCAGGATCTACAAGTGGACCCCCACTGAAACAAGAAGAACGGTGACGCAGGCCCTCGTCAGCAGCAGACTAGACTACAGCAATGCACTCTACACAGGAATCCAAGCCAAACACCTATGATGACTACAACGCATTCAAAACGCCTCCGCCCGACTGATCGTCAACATCCCCCACTGCAGCCACATCATGCCCCACCTGAGAGACCTACACTGGCTCTCCGTCGACAAGAGGATCACCTTCAATCTCCTCACCCACGCACACAAAGCACTCCGCAACACCAGACCAGCCTACCTGAACAGCTTACACACCCCCACCCGCCAGCTCCACTAACGGCCTCCGGCGGCAGATCCTTCTCCTACCTCGCCACCAAGACCTGGAACACAATCCCTACCCACATACGGCAGACCGAAGTCCTTCTCACCTTCAGAAGGCTCCTCAAGACCTGGCTCTTTGAGCAGTAGCAGCATCCCCCACCCCTACCCTCAGCGCCTTGAGACCCTTACGGGTAAGTAGCACGCTTTACAAGTACGCTGATTGATTGATTGATACAATGTGCATAGAATTAGTTGTCATGATGCTCACTGGAAATGTCGGAGTATGTTTGATTTGTGTTACAGAAACAAAAAACTATACAGAGTATAAGAAACCTGAAACTAATATGTGCAAATACAATCACAGAATAATATTAATACTAACCTTTAAATGGTGTAAGTACACCGTTCCAACTGCTAGAAAGGAAAAGAACACCACAGATCAAACAATGTATATCTTTTGTCGGTTGATCTAAACCTCAATGTGAGACGCACACTCCGGTTGGGGAGAAAAGAAAACAACTTATGATAAACGGATTATGATACGCCACGGAGTTACAAAGTCCATCTAGGAGATTTGCATGTGCAAATACATTATGATATATAAATGGTGTATTGAACAACAATGTAGGAGAAAAGGAAATAAATCACATCCATCAGAGGTAATAACTGCAGTAAAACAGTAAGAAAATTGTATTACACATATATACTCATGTAGCTGGAGGAGGCAACAGTTGAAGGTTTACCATCAGATACTTTAATACAGATTTGGATGACTTCAGAGGAGACCTCTGTCACACTGTCTCCTAAAGGTATGGCTGTGTAATCTACCAGTACGGTGGCTTTGAAGATCATTCTGTAATTGAAGTTGACTGTTCATAGTTGTTTCAGTCAGAAGTGGTGGTGTTAAGTGCATGTGTTGGTCCTCTAAACTCTCCAGGAAGCGTACCAGATCCCCAGACTCTGTGTATTCCCTTGATTTTCCATCCATTGTGATTCACATTGTAGCAGGTTTTAAAAGACCATATTTAATATCCCATTTCCTAAGTCCTGACCTAAGTTGTAAGATCGGTTTTCATTTTTCATTTGTTTCAGTGGAGAAGTTCACAGCAATACATGTTTTATGGCCTTCCAAGGCATAAGGACCATGTTTACGAGCAGCTGTTAGTATTTGACAGACCTATTATTGACACAGGAGACAAATAATAAATGGTCCAGGTCTAGATTTAAGGGTTGAAGTTGAAGTAATTGACCAAATCCTTTGATCTCGCTGCAGCTCAAGGGGATGCTCAAAAGATATGTTCAGTAACCGCAGTATTGAGGTTAGTAGCAAGTTCTTCACATCATTATTCATTTCCATTTTTTCTGGAACTCCATGAAAGCAAACATTATTTCTTCGGGCCGTGTACTCCATATCTTTTTTTTTGTTTTGAAATGCCAGATATCTGGAACCCAATACTTTGCATTATCTAATATTTGTTCCAAAAGGGTGGTTTGTTTATCTAGAGTTTGCACTTTGGTATGAAAAGAGTTTAGGTCCAACCTTATTGACTTCATTTCGGTCGCGAGAAATGAGATTTTGACATCCATAGATCCCAATCATAAAATAAGGTCTATAGAAGTAGTATCTTGTGGGACAGTAGTACAAGTGCCTGAAGGTAGAGTCTTCCCTACAACTTGTGTAAACAAAGGCTTTCTATTTGGTGTTTCACTGGCCATACTGTTATACTTCAATGTTAGTGAAAACAAGACATAAGTACTGCTTAGTAACCATATATGATATCCAGTCACCTCAAAAAGCAGTTAGGTAGTAACCCTATAAACGCAAATACATATCTGGATATGGATAGACTTCCTGTATTCTCCAAAATGATGGCTGTATGTTTTCAAACACGGAGCGCTGAAAACTAATTTATCAGAAATGTCACACAGCTTTCCTCTGCTTAACTAAATTTGGTCTGTACCCTTTGCTGGTAGAACTGTCAGTGTCTACTTAATGTGTAGCAGAGTCTAAGCTGTCAAACGAAGAAAAATACCGCAGGTTTGAAAGTTCTAATATGCTTCCCCTTCGCCCTGTAGAAAGCACAACAGTAATTCAAAAACACCCAGCATCCGTTCCACTTCAAGAAAAGGAATTCCATTCAATTCTTCAGAATCAGGTTGTGTTTCCTGACAAAATTAATCATTTTTTTCATAGACTTCTGGGATTCTGAAAATTATGGCTTCATGTTTTCAAAACAGTGGTGGCTGAAAAACAGTCACCCAGGAATCAGAAATGTCACACAGCTTTCCCCTGCTGTGTTTCCTGACAGAATGTGTTGTTTTTTTCACAGACTTCTCGGATTCTAAAAGTCATGGCTGCATGCTTTCAAACAGAGGTAGCCGAAAAACAGAGTATCAGAAATGTCACACAGCTCTTTCCTGCCTAGCCAAGTTTTCTCCTGAAAACTCTCTTCTGATAGGAATTCCCAAGTTGCATAGCAGGGTCTACGCTGTCACCTGTGGCCTGTGAAAAATAAAACAGCCCTCCTCGACACCGTATATAAACATGACGACCTCCTGTCCGCCTGGCGGGCGGGCGCAGCGGCGGCGCGCCGAAGGCGCGTCAAAGGCAAGCCCGTCTGTGCCCGTCCGCGCCTGGACCGGGCCGAGGGCCATGCCCCCTGCATCTCAGCCGCCAAATGCCAGGTACTATAGCTCGGAAGCCCTCCACAGTATGAGGCCTTTAGGAATCGAATGCTGTTCCCATTCTTTTCATGCTATAGAGCTACCAGTGATCTGCCCAAGGTGTAAAGAGATCCTTAAGCCCATGCAGCTACGGGACACGAAACGGGACTACTGCATGCTATTGGTAAACTGTAGATCCCCTTCCAAAACATAGGATGGAACTTGCCCTTCTGTTAGAAGAACGTATGCCAGATGCAGTCTTTCTCACAGAAACGTGGCTTACGACGGACTCTGACCCCGACATACCAACAGCCCTCCCTTCAGGCTTTCAAATTACTTGGCAAGATCGCCCTGAAGGGAGAGGAGGAGGTCTAGCCATCATATATAAAGAGCACTATTACTGTCAAGTTACTCCTGACCTAATTCCAGATTGCGAGAGTCTTGCATTTAGTCTGGAATTTTCCCCGAATAACGGTTTTTCAGGCACTGTCGTATATCGCCCCCGGGACCCTCTAAACAGTTCCACAATCACCTTCCGCCCATTTTAGCTGAACGAGTCAGAACCGCCTCGAACTATACTCTGTTAGGGGACCTTAATTTCCATTTTGATGTCGCCCTGGACCATACTGCTATGTCACTTGCAGATGATCTAGCTGCATTACAGTTAGTCCAACGAGTGAAGGCACCTACCCACATTAAAGGTCACTTACTGGATCCTGTGTTCAGTAATTGTACAGAGCTTGTGGTGGGGTTGCCAATCCCCCTCCCATGGACTGACCACCTATTAGTGCCCTTCACCTGGACTATACTTAAGCCAGTCCTTCTTAGACCCATCGTAAGGAAGGCTAGAAGTTGGGCCCGACTATCAGTTGAATCCTGGTCTAGCAAACTCGGGATTGACCAGCCCTCTTATAATGAGGACCCATGTGTGGCCAATCAGGAATATGAAGACTGGATTGCACAGTCCCTCGAGGCCACCCTACCACTAAGTAAAATCACATTGAAACGCTCTAAAAAAAACGCCCCCTGGTACTCAGAGGCCCTTAGGGAAAAGAAACGCCACTGCAGGAAAATAGAAAGACGGTGGCGCTTAGGCTACTCATTGGATGATAAAGCCCAATATAGAGAGGCAATTAAATCCTATAAAGCTGAGGTCAAATCAGCCAAATCTATGTACTTCTCTGATAAAATCATGCGAGCTAAGTCCAAGCCCAAGGAAATCTTTCAAATAGTGAAGAATTTGACTAAACTTCCCTCTCCTAATAGGCATTTGAATAAATCTACAGCCCACTGCAATGACTTGGCAGAATTCTTCCACCAGAAAGTTATTCAAATGTATTCTTCTTTTCCCTCTATAGCCCCAGTGCCCACAGCCCAGGGTCAGACAAACTTGGGGGATATTCCATCTCAATCCCTGATAACTCTAGATCACTTTCCACCACTAGACCCTGAATCCTTAGATTCTATAGCCCGCAAGGTAAAATCTGGGTCTCCATGCGATCCAGCACCCCCAGAAGTCATGATGTTGGCACCGCAGGTTATTTTACCGATCATCTTGAACCTCCTGAATGCCTCCATCACCTCCTGTACCGTTCCTCCTGCTTGGAAGCGGGCCATGGTGCGTGCTTTGTTAAAAAAAAAATCTGGACCCCGGTGACTTCAGTAGCTACCGTCCGATCCCTCTGCTCCCCTGGGTGAGCAAAATTCTCGAGAGGCACATCAATACCCACCTGGTGCACTTCCTCGAGAATAACCAGCTGTTAGATGCCACCCAGACAGGCCTTAGACCCAGACATGGGACGGAGACCGCTCTGCTGATAGTCACCGAGAAAACAAGAAAGATCCTGGATCAAGGGGGATCAGTGGCAGTGATCCTCCTTGACCTAAGCGCGGCATTCGACACGGTCAGCCACGACACCTTGCTGAGCCGTCTTTCGAATGTCGGAATAACTGGCGGAGCATGGCTATGGCTCAAATCTTTTCTGAGCGACAGGTCCTTTAAAATTTTTGATGGAGACACAGTATCCACAAGCAGGCCACTGAGGTGTGGAGTCCCGCAGGGCTCATCCCTAAGCCCTGCGCTTTTTAACATCTACATGAGACCACTGGCTGAGGTTGCCTGTCCGTTTGGCATTAAGATCATTTCTTACGCGGATGACACTCAGCTAGTGGTCTTCCTGGCGCAGGAGCTGGGTTCACCATCCTCAGGTGGGCTGGCAAAATGCTTAGAGGAGGTAAAGGGATGGATGACTTCTTCTTCCCTTAAGTTCAATGCGGACAAAACAGAGCTGATGCTCTTGGGTCCCACAAACCCCACTCTTTTCAACTCCTTGTGGCCCCCGTGTCTTGGTACCCCTCCAACACCCAAGGACAATATAAAGAGCCTTGGGGTTTGGCTGGACAAAGCCCTATCTTTTAACACCCAGGCTACAAAACTCTCGGCTACCTGCTTTGGTCTCCTTAGGGTGTTGAAGGAAGTTCTCCCTCTTTTGCCTGTGGAGGCAAAGCAGGTGGCCATTCAGGGTTGGATTGAGTCCCGTTTGGACTTTAACAACGTCCTCTATCTTGGTGCCCCGGATTATACATTGCGCAAGCTTCAGATTGTGCAAAACTGTGCGGCTCGCACATTGCTCCAGCTACCGCGCAGACTGTCCGGGACCTAATAACACAGTATCAACCTAGCAGAAATCTTCGTTCCAGCCAGGCATGTATGGCTATAGTCCCCAGAATAAAAAAGACAAGGGCTGGCGGCAGGATGTTCACTCACAATGCCGCCAAGCTATGGAACTCACTTCCTTTTCAACTCAGGTCCAACCCCAATCTCTCCTCTTTTCGGAAAGAGCTGAAGACCTTTCTTTTTAATGTTCCACACTAACTACTTAGCGATTCCTCTTTCTTAAGCAATTTTATAACTGGCCGCTAGCGCTTGGACGCCTCAGGGCAGCAATCGCGCTCTACAAATTTACATTTCATTTTATTTCATTTCATTTCAAAAAACAATTTAAAAACACAGGGCAGCCTTGAAGAAAGGGAATTTCTCTTAACTCTTTAGATTCAGGCAGCTTCCTTCCTCAGCTACAGCAATGGTGTTTTAATTTTCCCTCCACAAATCTGTTGACATGAAAACTCCTCCCCTTCCACTCTGCCAGTGCAATGAGTCCAACCAGAGTTCAAGAGTAATTTAAATCCACTGAAGCAGCATCTGTGTTTAAAAGCAAGAAAAGTCACTAATCTCTTAACCAACTGACTGTTTCCTGACAGAATGAGTTGTGAGGCTCAGATGAAGGAAAGACCAGGCTTCAGGACTGCATTGAAGAACTGAGTTTAACTGTAATTACTCATGTGGAAAATAACCTCAAATGTATGTTGCTGTTGTCTCATTCATGTTGCTTTTCTTCAGTCTCCTTGAGCCTCTCCTGACAGCTGTGTGGAAAATTCTCCCCTCTGGAGTCTCAAAGCTCTACCCTGAGGTGGCCATGTCAGTCGGTGGCCAGACTCCCTATCTATCCCTTTGAGTGTTTTTATCGGTCTCTTTCTGTCTCAATCTATTACAATCTTCATTCTGCCTCCGATTGTGCTCATCTCTCCCTACAAACCCTTTTGTGTTTCCATGACTTCACTTTTCTATCATCCAAACAACTGGAATTCTCTGATACATTTCCTATTTTTTGTTTTATTTTGTACCACTGAACAATAGAACTTCCTTGGGTTCTCCTTATTCCTAAAACATTTCCACAGGAATAGTAAATGGGCCCGCTCTAAGGCTAAATCATCTATACTTGTTTTTCACCCTTATTTCTCTCTGTTTGAATGAAATGCTCAATTATGCTCAGATTTCTAGATTGATTTTCTTTTTCCAGCAGATTGCCTAATGTGCGAGCGGTGTCTTGCTACCGGCACCAGCCAATGCTCAGGTATCTTCAAGCAATGCCCTCCCGATGTCACTCACTGCATCAAAGGGCTGGAGAACAACACCGTTGGTAAGTGCCACATATCTGTTCCGTGACTCAATCCTCAACATTCTGGCCAGTGCTTAATTTGTAAAATAATAGGTGCCAGGGCCTGGGATATTTCTTAGGAGGCCACTGCAGCGTGCACCGCCTGCAGTCCTTGTCAACTATGCCAGATACCAGTACAAATGGCACACCTACAGGAATGAAGAAATGAATGAATGAATACTGAGATTTCTTGAGTGCCTGGCAATTCCATGGAGTGTTCTGGCCTGAGTGGAATGTAAGAGGGCGAAGGAAGAGGGGACTAGATATACAAGAGCCAACATGCCATTAAAGACCTAAATGTATGACAATTTGGACTATACTAGCTGAACCAAAGCTGTAAGAAAGGCCTGAGCTAGCACCTTGCTGTTAATAGTTTATAAATCCTATATTGATCTGGTAAACACTTTGCTCCTGTCTATTTTTAAGAACAGAAAGAGAGAGCCACCATGTGGTGGATTGTTACAAATATATATCACAGCCATGAGAGGAGGGCCAAGCACCAGCACAAATGAAGAACGTATTGTTGCCATCTACGGGCTGGTTGTAACATGCCTCCATGACCTCCAGAATGCCCTTCTATTGTATCCACATGGTAGCAAATGATTGGGGAACATTTACTGGCTGACCTACATTCCTTGCTTGCTGCGCCACCGGATCTATAATTCACTAATGAGGCCTAATAATGGTGTAATAGATTTGTGGTTTCTTGTGTTCCCTTCTAGAGAATGCCTTGCCTGGTAGTTCCAGATGGATTGTTCTCATGGGTATTAGGTTAGTACTGATTTGCATAAGACAGGCTTTTGTATGGAGTGGCACAGTTGGCAAAAAATGATAGGTTGGAAATCTACCCGGAGCTATTGAAAATGGGTTTTAACTGTGCAAAAAGTTGTAAAAATATGTGAGTTGAAAATTAGTGAAAGACGAGAAATCATTGTGGTAGAACAGGTAATGCGTGTCACCCCATTTAAAAAAACAAATCAGGAGGGATATTTTTCTCTACTTAAAAAATATATTTGGAGGATAAAAACTGAAATAAAGATATTAGTACACGTTAAACGCTTATTTTTTCTTGGTTTGGCTGTTTCACCCAGGCTCCTTTAAGGTAACCATGTCTGCTCAGGAACTCATACTGAGTTTTGTTTTTTGTTTAATCAAAACATGCATTTGTGCCAACAGGGGGTTATCCTATTCTAACTGCATACAAGGACTGTCTCGATGCTGCTGAACAAGCCGCCTGTGGAAGAGAGTTCTCCTTACAAAACACGTTGATGTCGTACCGGGTCAGTAGAGTATGCTGTGACTCCGACTTGTGCAACACAGGAGATCTGGAAGGTATGTACGAGAGTTTGTACTGACTCTGACATCCATTACACAATCAATGTGCAGGGTATATGCAGTCTGTGACTCCGACATCTGTAACAGAGGAGTTGTGTATGGTTAAGTACAGTTGGTGACTTTGAAAACTGTAGCACAGGGGGTGTATTAGGTACATGCAGTCTGTGACTTCCACGTCTGTAATGGAGTGGATGGGAAGGGTACATACAGTGTGACTCTGACATCTGTAATTGAGAGTTGATGCAGGTTACATGGAGTCTGTGAATCCCATATATGTAACTCAGGTGGCATGCATGGCAGTGCACATCTGTAATAGGGGGTACAAAAGGGGACAGAAGGGATGTTCAGAGTATGTTCAGTCTCTGACTATGACATCTTCGATGGAGGGGATGTGCAAGGTAAATTCAGTCTGTGGCTTCCATATCTGGACCTCAGGGGGTGTGCAAGGTATGTGCAGTCTGTGACTCCATCATCTGTAACAGAGAGTATGTGTAGGGTACAATGAGTGTGAATCCCACATCTGTAACTCAGGGGGTATGCAGGGCATGTGCAGTCCATGACTATAACATCTGTACCCCAGGGGTTGTGCAGTGTATGTTCTGTAACAGAGGGGCGTGCAGGGCACATACACTCTGTAACTCTGGCATGTGTAGCATCAGGGATATGCAGGGGATGTGCAGTCTGTGACTCCAATATTTATAACATGGGGGACATGCAGGGGAGTTAGAGTCTATGAATTCAACATCTGTAACTGAGAGATTGTGCCACCTGTGACAACTTTACAAGAGTGGATGTTTAGAGTATGTACAGTCCATGACACTGCCACCTGTAAAAGAGGGGTTGTGCAGGGCACATGCACTCTGTGATTCTGTCACCTGTAACTGAGGGATGTGCAGAGTACATGCAGCGTGTGACTGACGTTGTGACCTAAGGGAATTCAAGGTTTGTACAGTGTGATACTTCTGTGACATAGAGTATAAGGAAGGATTGTATAGACTGTGTCTCTGACTCCAGTAACAGAGGGGATGGGCAGCATATGTACTCAGAAAGTGGCACCACTTCTCACCACTAATCTTCAGTACTCTAAATCATTTTTCCTTGCCCTAACTCTTAAACCCAAAATCAAGAGCACCCACACCTCTGATGGATGTAAAGGAAAGAACAACATGGAGCCCATAATATCGACTTTCATATAGATTGACTCCATAAAATGTCATATCAGGGTAAGCATATATAGGGAAGTAAAGATTGTGAGAGAGTACCCTTCCTAACAACATCCTTGTTGCCATCAAACATGTTCTCAAAGGTATGGGCCAGAGATAAAGTTTTTTCAAATGTAGATTTTTCTTAACCGTGAGTAAAAGGTTACTTGCCCTCCTCGACTATTTTTCTCCCACAATAAAGTAAACATTCATCAGTGGGTACTGGTCCCCACATTAAGTGTACATAGGAAGATCTCTTATTGAGAAACATGCACCTCAAAAAAAAGGAAATATAGACAATTTTTTGGGACAAGGGGAAACAAGATACAAGCGTCCCCAGGCTTGATCATAGGACCAGTTGCTATAATCCCGAAAAGGCCCCTTAAAGGACCAAAACAGTGGCAGCTCATCAATGAGGTTTTCTGGTCCCTAAACCGCCATCTGTGAGCCACCAATAGTGCCGCTCACTTCTGGTCAGACTCCTATTTATTTATTGCTAGCAGTGCCCATGAGAACACAACTTTCATGAACACTGACGAAGCACAGGTCTGCCCCCTTGGCCTTTCCAGTCTCCTGATTACGGGAGTGATCCAGCGGCGTACCAACAACAGATATTCCACTACCATATACTCACCTGGGCCCATAAACATGCTTTTAAATTGAGTAAACCGCTGGAGTCAAAGTTTATGTTTTCACAATTTAACATTAGTTATTTCTTATTTCTAACTAACCTGTCACCGATCAAAAAGTTCATTTCTCTGCTTGATGGACCATTGGTTGAACAAATTGATGGTGATAATGAACACAATATTACATTTTCTATACCATCAATCAAATAACCACAGACTCAGTGTAAGTTTAAATCTTCATCTAAGTTAAATAGGTGTGAACCACTTCAAAAACACAATACAATCACCCTTTTTCATAGGAGAGAAAAACAGTTAAATCATCAAACAACATTTTTATGAACTTACTCAATGGACAGTGTCTAAGGAAAAGGAGAGGATAGAGAGAAAAGAACATCTAAATCATCTAAATCATGAAAAATATAATTACCAAGAATGGAGTGAAAGCCAACTCCCAGGCCAAAGGAATGGTAAGAGTCCCCTGGGATAGATCAGGTGACAAAGGCTTCAGGACAGGATAGTTACCTCTCTAAGATACGGACAACAGCATTGCACCGCTCTCTGACACTCTCTTCCTTCTCGAGATTATTCCACGATCTTCTTTCTATTTCAATTAGTTATGATAATAGGTTCTGCATTTGGTTCTTCATCAGCTTCTCAAAGCATCTCTCCCTCAGCTTTCGGTTCTCTCATCTCTCGTTCCAGCAGTTCTGACTAACTAACTAAGACTACCTCAATTACACCTTTTGTTCTACATGTTCCACCCATTTATGTTTCAATATCGTAAAAATTCTAAATCAAATTAGTCAGGCAAGGGGGGAGATCATCACTTGATGCTCACATATCACTTTATTCCATTAAATAATTGTTCGCAAACCCATCCCTTAATTATTATTCACAACTTTTGTTCCCATCCGCATTCACATTGCATCTACAACAATTGGTAAAAAATGCGACATGTGAATCCTTTCACTGTAACTTTTCACCGCTTGTTCTCAGGTTCAAGCATCCTGAGACCTTTTCCATCTCCCGAACTTAGTGTCATCATTTGGGATTAGCTTTCAATGTCCATGCACGAATATCACGTGGTTCAGCCCACTCCAGCCTTACATGAGAGGCCCAAATATGCCCCAGTGATAAGGTCAGAAAGACATATATTACTTTGAAAAATAAATGTTTCACTATATACCACCCATTTCTACTCTATTCCCCTTTACTTTTTTTAAACGTTCCCCGCATTAACATTAGTACAATTGCATGATTTCATTTCAAGCAAGCAGATGCCATGGACACGAGTCTTCAAGACTCCATTGCCTTTTGCTCTTGCTCAAGAATTTCCCTCCAAGCATTAATACGTCTTACCACGTAGATGCAGTTGACGCAAGGCCAGAAAAGATTTCCCCGTTAAAAGAAGTTTAGTCCTTCGTTCATGTTATTAGTGTTAGCAAACACATAAACATGCTTCACTAAACTGCATATTTATGTGGTGCGCATTAGTTTTACATGAAACTGTTTATAATACTTGTTAAGTTAAAGGAGCAGATTTGTCTATGAGTCCTTGCTCTATCAAGAGGAGGAAGGAGATGAGCCACAAGTCATCTACTGAATGAGGCTTCACTATGTAGACAAAAGCTCGGAGTGAGTATAGATGAGGGACGTAACCATATTACAGTCCACTCACACAGGCACAATCCATTTTATTTAGCAGACATGCTGTGCATAACTCAGGTTAACCAGAATATCTGCTATAATGGAGCTTTCAAGCACTGAGTAAAGTACCCCTAAAACAGATGAACAGAGACACAGGACAGCAGGAGTGAGATCCAGCACTTTTGGAAGATGGAGGGATGCTTGTGGCAAGTCTTCTGCTCTGTCTGGCTCCTTGTTCCTGGTGTATGAATCATGCATTGCTAAGTGAGTGTACTGTGGAGGATTCCTATCCTGCTGCTACAATGAGTCACCAAGGGAGGAATCAACAGAAGAAAGAAAAGTTGTTGTTTTGTGCATTTTTGAGAGTGAGTGTGTGAGAGTGTATGTGTGACAGAAAGTGATTGTGTTCATATATATGTGTGTGTGTGTGTGTGGAGGAGTGACAATCACTAAGAGTAGGCATCTGAGTGGGTTTATGAGTGTGACTGTGGATGAATATGAATGGGAATCAACAAGGGTGAGTGTGGGGAACAACCATTACAACGCGGGTTTTACCACGCGTTGCTTTTACATCGCATGTATTACAACGCATGTGATGTTACAACGCGTGGTAAAACCACGCATACAATTACATCGCATATACCATTACATCGCATGCGCTTTTACAACGCATGCGATGTAATGTGTAATGGCGGCGGCGGCGGGGGCGGCTATTCACAACGACGTGAACTCAGCAGGAAGGAGGAAGCAGGATCGGTAGGCGACGTTGGAGAGGAGACAGGTAAGGTGTTTTTCGCATGGGGTGGGGGTTACTTATGTAGGGTTTAGGGCAGTTTTAAAGTAGTGTGGTAATGTTTGTTTGTGTTTTTTTTAAAACGTTTTAGTGTGTGTTGTGGTGTTGTGTTTATTTAGTGTAGTGTATTAGGGAGGGTAGTGTAGTGTTTATGTAGTGTAGGGATTTAGGATTTAGGGTAGTGTAGAGTTGTAGTGTATGTTTATTGTAGTGTATTAGGGTTTAGGGTAGTGTAGGGGTGGGAGTAGTGTGGGTAGCGTAGTAGTGTTTTAGGGTTTAGGCTCGTGTAGGGGTGGGAGTAGTGTGGTAGCGTAGTAGTGTTTTGGGTTTAGGGTAGTGTAGGGGTGGGAGTAGTGTGGGTAGCGTAGTAGTGTTTTAGGGTTTAGGGTAGTGTAAGGGTGGGAGTAGTGTGGGTAGCGTAGTAGTGTTTTAGGGTTTAGGGTAGTGTAGGGGTGGGAGTAGTGTGGGTAGCGTAGTAGTGTTTAAGGGTTTAGGGTAGTGTAGGGGTGGGAGTAGTGTGGGTAGCGTAGTAGTGTTTTAGGGTTTAGGGTAGTGTAAGGGTGGGAGTAGTGTGGGTAGCGTAGTACTGTTTTAGGGTTTAGGGTAGTGTAGGGGTGGGAGTAGTGTGGGTAGCGTAGTAGTGTTTTAGGGTTTAGGGTAGTGTAAGGGTGGGAGTAGTGTGGGTAGCGTAGTAGTGTTTTAGGGTTTAGGGTAGTGTAAGGGTGGGAGTAGTGTGGGTAGCGTAGTAGTGTTTTAGGGTTTAGGGTAGTGTAAGGGTGGGAGTAGTGTGGGTAGCGTAGTCGTGTTTTAGGGTTTAGGGTAGTGTAGGGGTGGGAGTAGTGTGGGTAGCGTAGTAGTGTTTTAGGGTTTAGGGTAGTGTAGGGGTGGGAGTAGTGTGGGTAGCGTAGTAGTGTTTTAGGGTTTAGGGTAGTGTAAGGGTGGGAGTAGTGTGGGTAACGTAGTAGTGTTTTAGGGTTTAGGGTAGTGTAGGGGTGGGAGTAGTGTGGGTAGCGTAGTAGTGGTTTAGGGTAGTGTAGGGGTGGGAGTAGTGTGGGTAGCGTAGTAGTGTTTTAGGGTTTAGGGTAGTGTTGGGGTGGGAGTAGTGTGGGCAGCGTAGTAGTGTTTTAGGGTTTAGGGTAGTGTAAGGGTGGGAGTAGTGTGGGTAACGTAGTAGTGTTTTAGGGTTTAGGGTAGTGTAGGGGTGGGAGTAGTGTGGGTAGCGTAGTAGTGGTTTTGGGTAGTGTAAGGGTGGGAGTAGTGTGGGTAGTGTAGTAGTGTGGTAGTGTTTTTGGGTTGGGGTAGTGTAAGGGTGGGAGTAGTTTGTTGTGTAGGTGTAGGGATAGAGATGTAACTTACCTTGCATACTTTTACCATAAGTATAGCTTTACCACGCATGCCTTTGCGTTGTAATGGCATGCGTGGTAAAAGCATACTCGTGGTAAAAGTATGCGATGTAATGGCATGCGATGTCATTGTCATCACGTTGTAATACCCGCGTTGTAATAGTATGCGTGGTATTAGAATGCGATGTAATGACATAGATCCGTGAGTGTATATGTGAGTGATTCTGATTGAGAGTGAGTAATTAAAAATGAAGCTGAGTAGCAAAGTGGAAGTGGGAGAGTGAGTGGCTGGGGAGAGTGCACACATGAACGTCAGGGAGGGTGTGTGGATTTAGTGAGTGATGATAAGTGAATGAGGGATAAAGAGAGAACATATGAAAGAGTGACTTTGTGTGGAGTGTCTGCGTGAATGAATGAGAATCTGTGAGTATGAGGGCACATGTCTAGCAAGGATTCATGGTTTGTTCTTAACCAAAGCTTCCATCCCCACAAGTACTGACTGCATTTTTCTACACTCACACAAGCTAGCATTTCTTTCTCTATACCCGAATACCTCATTTCCACTTCCTTCATTCTCCTTGCTACAAATCCAACTGTAACTTCATTCTCTCCAACCATTTGTGATAGAGCTACCACAATACCATTTGAACTGCCATCAACTGTAACATACGTCTCACAGCCCTCAACATATGCTTAGAGTGCAGGAACTGTTATTGTGCAGTGTTTGATCTGGACAGTTTAAGATCCAAATACAATCTGCACCTTTCCTTGAGAGACTCCTGAAACATGCTGTAAGGCCTGCACAATTTCAAATAGGCTTTACACACAACGCACAAACCCCAATAAATTAACATAGTTGTTCTGTATCTATTGGATGGGGTGCTTTAATAATGCATTCCATAATGCTGGGTTTGGGTTTGACCCCATCCTTTTAAAAAGGAGGTGCCCTAAATATTAAATTGTGTTCACGCCAAATAACACTTATCCTATTCTTCTGCAAGGTCACTAAAGTCTCTTCCAACACTTTATTGTGTCTCTCTCAGCAGGCACAAGAATGTTGTCTTTGAAGACAGCTAAATTAGGAATATCATTCGGCATCCTAGTCATAACCCTTTTGCAATATTGATGCCACTGAGACTAGTCCAAATGATTGTAAAACTGGGATGCCCCAACAGGTGTGACAAAAGCTGTTGAGTGAACAGAATGTCTGTTCTGTGCTACCTGATGGTACGTTGCTCAAAGATCCAATTTCGAGAACCATTTGAAGTGACCTACTGCTGTAATCAGATCATCAATTTATGGTAGAGGGTAGCTTTCAACCCTGATTGTATTGTTGAGAGATATTAGATCCACACAAGCACAAATTGCCTATTTTTTACTTTACTAGAATATAGGTGACAACAGTGGTGTAGAATCCACGTTTTCAATATCTTTCTCCTGAATGCACTTCAACATCTAAGTCAACTCACTCCTAATGCTATGCAATGCATTGCGGTACTTTGAATTGAATCTACATACTATTTGATACTAAATCAATTTATGATGTGAACCGCTCAAACTCACAGTAACTTGCCAACATTTTTAAAGCTGTCACTTAAACGTCAATTGATTAATTATTCCAGACCTTTGCAAATAAAATGCAAAAAAAAATGTGTTTGTGAACAACAAGATAAACTTTTCTTTCAAAATATACACTCAGTTGCAAATTGAAAATCATTAATTTCTTTATTGTCCACATCAGTGTATTCTGGTAAATGGCCAAATACATTTTGACCTTCAGTTCCCAGATAGTAATAAAGTAAACTTAATGTCCTATCCGCTTTAAATTTCATACCATCTGTTTCACCTCAGTATGCATTTAAAGATTGATGGCAAAATTGCCATTTTACTGGTGGCTCACCTGGTTCCTGTAAGAAAGGGCTAGGTAGAATAACAGTTTGCATTATAACCAATCTAATAATATACCACGAAATATTAGAGCACCCTTGCACAGAAATAAAGCACATCAAATGACTCACAAGGAAAAGCAAAAAAGAAAATGTATCAAATATTTTTTTTTATAGCAACCTTGCCAATCACTGTTGTCACATGTAGTATACTGATTTTGTGCAAGTCCTTTTCAGAAAAGGTTGCCAATTTCTGTTGACGCATGTAAATATCAAGTTAAATGAATGTTAAGCTTTTGCCAAAATGAAATACTGAGCATATCATCAGAGATTTGATCTTAGCTGGTGTCCATAGCGCCAAACAACTGATTTAAAAAATGTAGACTGCCTCCACTGTGTGCTCAAAATGGCCACAGCCTGTTTCCCTTGTTTACGTGACAAAAGTTAGGACATCATTGCGGTGCTGGTCGGACTCTCATCCAACGGGCCGGGTTTCACACATGCTGTATTACAGTACTTGAGAACCAACACATGTGATGAGATCCCCAGAAGTGGATGCAAACCTCAAGCCATTTCCGTGAGTTAAAAAACTAT
This sequence comes from Lissotriton helveticus, assembly GCF_964261635.1. NCBI lineage: Eukaryota > Metazoa > Chordata > Amphibia > Caudata > Salamandridae > Lissotriton > Lissotriton helveticus. The sequence continues at coordinate 417,902,561 of NC_136058.1, read as the reverse complement.
TTGAATGCTTTTAATGTACGTATCACTGATACAATACACTGTCAATTGATGCCGGAACGCAAATCATGCCAACTTAAGATGGCCGCCATCAAACATGGTGTGCATGAATATCCACAGACCTTGTTTTGGAATTGGTGCATCAACACGCTGTGACCGCACCCAGAAACAGGCCCACACACTGGCAGCATGCACTAGTTCTAGTAACTCCGCTGCACAAAAGACCATCCATGCTCCACCAGCAGCTCTCTCAGCATAATTAATGCACTCCAATGGTGAGCCAATAGTCAAAGACTCCTCAGGCTGAAACAATGGCACTTCACCAATCAGGCAATGAGCATTACTATTAGGCCAAATGGGTTAAAAGGCCGCTTTATTGGAGAGGTAAGCATTTTCATGTGTTACAATAATGGAAACAAAGGCTTCACTAATACATAGACATATTCTATCGCCCCCAACCTTAAACAATTCCCCACAACAAACTTCCCCAACATTGTCCTAACTAAGCCTCCCCCCAACCCCTATCTTTCGACCCTTGCCGTCCTCCTGCCTCATTCCTCGCTGCCCTGTTTTCCTCTATCCGATGATAGTCTGAATGCCCCTAACCCTTCCTGCCTGTCTCGATCTCCTCAAATTCTGCCACCTGTCCAAGTGACCAAGAGATAATAAATATTCTATATTGAAACCTTCTCCTAGAAAATGATGAACATCTCTAATACAAGATTTTTAGGGTGGGTGGGAGGGACAAAAGTCAGTCAAGCGTGCCTCCTTCAACCTCTTGCTTCTGACTGAACTGGCGTTATGGTATGTTTGTGTATGTATAGAGCACATGGCTGACCTAGCAACAAGGTGTCCCAGCGCTAGATTTAAAAAAGGCAAGACCAGCAGGGGAAGACTAACCTAGACAGAGAATAGACAGGTATTCATGGCCCTTCTGTAGGCCCAGTGGTCATGGATACACCTGTTAGATAAAGGCAGAGAGTTCCTTAGGCTGTTGGCTTTTGAATAGAAGGAGCGCCCATCGGCTCTTCCTCTTCTCACCCGGAGCACATTGGCTAAGTGGAGGTCCACTGAGTGCAAGGCACTAGAAGGTGCATAGGGGTGAAACAAGTTAGCAAAGATGGTGGTGCCAGAGCTTGTGTGGATTTTATGAGAAATAAATAGTGCCTTTAAGTGAATTGTATGCTCCTCTGGGAGTTACTGCTGTCAGTGAATAAAACCAGAGATAGAGCAATGCATCGGACGAGAAAAAAGAAGCAGTGCTGTAGCATTTTGGGCTAGCTGGAGCCTTTTGTTTACTGTCTTATTAGACCCAAGAAGCAAAGCATTGCAGTAGTCCGGCCTAGACAAAATTTTGGACTGAATGATCATCTAACGCGAATCAGAGTCAAAGAGTTCCAGAATTGTTTTAGGGCTCGTAAGGCCTTGTAAGAGTTCAAAACAGATGCCTGCTACTGATTTTACCTGAGATTCAAAGGACAGGGTACTGTCTATCCAGACTCCCAAGTTCTTGACCGCAGGTGTAGGCTGCAGGATAGTCCTAGAGTGGGAGGCCTCTAGTGGTTGACCCATAGGTAAGTATCTCTCCCCAGGAGAAGAATTTCAGATTCATTCAAGTTTAAATGAAGGAAATTGGCAACCATCCACTCGAAGATGACAACCAAGTCTTCTTGAAATTAGTAGATGTCTGTGTAGAGTGGTTGTCAGCGTAGGATACCAGGGTGATATTGTGAGATTTTGCAACCAAAGCCAAAGGAAGGATGTGGATATTGAAGAGAGTGGGGCTCAATGAAGAGCCCTGCGGGACCCCATAGAATAGCATTTGACTCTGGGAGTGTTCAGTTCAGTTCAGTTCAAGTTTATTGTATGATTAATTAAAATAGCCCAAAAATGTAATATCTTTGCATTCACTGTTAAAACCAGACTGCATTAAATAATATCCTGTTGATTACACGTGTAGGTATTTTACCAACGCATAAAATATTGAAAATACAATGATTAAAATTGAGTCCAACATCCATAACACCTAACCAGTTAAATTCTTAATATGTTTTACTTTGAGTCCATTTATTGCACAACTGGCTCCGCAGGGCCCATGCCCTGTCGGTCACACCTCTCTGATTTCCTCCTGATCAGCTAGACGTAAAAGTTTTCTTACTTCTACCAGGTATTTTACTCCTCGGCAGGCCAGAATTATGGAGGAACAGTCCAGCCAGCGTATTACGGCTTGCCTACACGTGCGGATGTTCAGTTCTTTAAAAATAGCTTTTAAGTACTGTCTCCTCAGAGCCCTAACTGCTGAACCTACGTATAGAAGATGGATTAGGGATTCCTTTTGATAGCCACACAGGCGACACGGTGATGTTTGTTTAGATTGTTTCCAGGACGTCTGTAGGTCTTTCGAATCGTGCAAGCCCATCCTGTAGTCTATGAAACTCTTTTTTAAATGCCGGCTAAAGTAAGATGTTAAATATACTTGCGGTTTTAATAATTTGTAAGATGAGACTCTGGGAGTGGTAGGGCAGGGAGATGTCTTGGAAAGATCTGTCAGAAAGGAAGGAACTGAACCAGTAAAGAGATTTACCACCGTTACTAATCTCCTGCAACCGGTGCAACATGATCTTACGAGAGACAGTATTGAATCTGCGCTTAGTTCAAGCAGAGGATATGCCTTCATCCAGTGAGACACGTAGAAGCTCTATGACTACCAACAGAGCATATTCCGTGATGTGCAGGGGTCTAATACCGTTTTTGGAGGTATCTGAAATAGAGCTGGAATCCAGAAACTGGGCTTGAGTGGCACTGATATGATATTCCATAAAATAAGCAAAAAAAGGAAGCAGAGAACTAGGGCATAGTTTTCATGCTTAGAAGTGTCTAGAGCTGTTTTTTAAGCAATGGAAAAACTTTTGCATGTCTCCACAATTCCGGATCCGAGGCTGATGACAAAAACAGATACATCAATTTCAGACAATTAGGAAGCAGACAATCCTGAAACTTTAGAAAAGGTCGGGTCTGAGAGGGTCATCAGGGCAAACGGTGAAGGGTGTCTTAAGGACAGCACTGAACGTGAGTGCCAATTCTTGCTATCAGGACCAAAATTGTGGTAAACGCACTCTACTTTCCCAATGAAATACTTGGCCATTTCTTCACACTAAGCGTTAGTCGATATAATGTGTTTTCCAGCTAATGAGGGTTTCATTGTGCCCTTTAGAAGAGAAAATGTTGTTTTAGTAGGGTTGCTGCTAGTTTATATTTTGTTTGCAAAACGATCCACCCTTGCCTTATGCTTCAGTTTATGATAAGCCGTAATGGTGTCAATGTAGCATGTTTGGCTTCGAGTTCATTTGAGCATCTCCAAGCTCATTCTAGCACCCCACAGTTTTTTTAGCTAGGGTCAAGGACTCCTCAAACTAAAGATTGGCCTTAGGTCTTTTAGAATGAGTCAGCTTAGCAGGATGGCACCTGTCTTGAGTGATCCAGTCCAGGAAGGAGCTATTAGCTGCCTCCCTGTAGGAAGAACATTTGGGACTCTGAGTGCCAAGAATCAAGCTTCTGCCAACGGCATTCAATCGAAGGAGTATGATGTTACTGTAAATTAGTGCCTTCAAGACTTATAGATATAGAAATAAGAAAGTGCTCAGTCCAAGTCATAGGGAGTGGGGTGTGGACCTTTAGGAAGGGAACATTAGAAAAAACAGGGTCCTGAAGGTGTCAAGCCAGATATGCGGTGCCTGAAACCAATTAAGTGAATTGACATGCTAACATGTCCCTTAAGAAACTGTAGATATCGGTGTCTAGGTTCAATTCAAGATAAAGGTTCAAATGACCTACAATATTAAAATTTGCTGTTTTTACTAACAGGGTGGTAACCACAGTCGTCAGAGTCACCCAATAATGCTTCCAAGTCCTGGCTTCTTCTGCATCTGCCTTCATTCTTCAGCTGAATGAAAGTAGCCCTCGCTTTGCTGATTAGAAAAAATGTGAGAGGAAACAATCAAGGTGGACTGTGGTCCTCATTTCTAAGTCTTCTGTGGGTTGTCCTCCATGGACTATCTTGCAGTTCATTCCCTCATAAGAGGCCCCGAAGATTCCTGACTGGTAGGCCACTGGATTCAAGCTAGCCTGGCTGATGACGAATGATACTCCAAAACCAATCCCAGGAAGCTTGTTTCCGGTCCAGGGCTGTCCTGGCTTGGCAGATCGGGCTGGACTGTTCCCATGAAGAGAGGGGTCAAGACTGATAGCATATGGCTGGTCTATATTGAAATGGTGTGGCGTACAAAAAAACAATTAATTAAACCCAGACCTTTGACTGAGGCTTAATATTTGATTACTTCAGCATTCTGTCCATTATCTGTTCTTTTTGGATTTGGAAGTGTGAAGGGTATGCCCAGACATGGGTCTCGTGCTCACTGAAGCACCAGATTCAAGCTATCCTGGCTGATGATAGGTGATACTCCAAAACCAATCCCAGGATTCTTGTTTCCGGTCCAGCGCAGTCCTGGCTTGTCAGTTCGGGCTGGACTGTTCCAATGAAGAGAGGGGTCAAGACTGGTAGCATATTGCTGGGTCTAAACTGGAATGTTGTGGCATAAAAAACAATGCATTCAACCGAGATCTGTGACTGGAGGTAAATATTTGATTTGCTCAGGATTCCGTCCGTCATCTGCTCTTTTTGCATTTGTTACCCTAAGTGGGTAGGGTATGCCAAGGCATTGGTCCCAAGCTCACTATGCCACTGGATTCAATTCAGCCTGGATGATAAGGGGTGATGCTTTAAAACCGGTCCCAGGATACTTGTTTCTTTTCCAGGTAGGACCTGGCTTAGCAGTTTGCTATTGACTGTTCCCAAGAGGAACAGGTTCAAGACTGATTTGCATATGGCTGTGTCTAGACTGGGGAGGCATGGTGAGCAAAATGACAATAGATTGCACCCAGATCCCTTTACTGGGGGTGAATTTTGGATTTGCTCTGCACTCCGTCCATCATCTGTGTGTCTTTTGCTTTCTCACTCTAAGTGCACTGGGTATGACCAGACATGAGACCTGGGCTCACTGTGCCACTAGATTCAAGATAGCCTGGCTGATGAGGTGTGATGCCCCAAAACTAGTCCCACAATGCTTGTTTCCAGTCCTGGGAGGAACTGGCTTTGCAGTTCTGGCTGGACTGTTCCAATGAGGATCACGGTCAAGACTGATTTGCATATGGCTGGATCCAAACTAGGGTGGCTTCGTGAGCAAAAGAACAATGGATTCAACCCAGATCTCTTGACTGGAGATGAGTAGTTAAAATGTGTCTGCACTCTGTCCATCAACTTGTTGTGGTTGCGGTGTTTAATTGGACCCAGTATCTCCTGGAAGTTTAATGTCACTGTTTATTCGATCATCTCTTAAAGACTTTCTCCTGGCTCTCTCTCATCCTCTTGTTCTTGCAGGACTTGAAACCTTTTATTGAGGGTGACTGAGGGTGACTGAGTATTCCGTTAATTTCCGTACATTTTTGAGGAGGGTGGTGTTATATCTCTGGCATTGTTTTTTTTGTGCCTTCCATGCTTTCCTCAGCTTTACTTTTATCCTGACTATGACCAGGTAACGGTTCACTGCAGCACCCGCTTCTCCCACTACTCTCACAACCTGCAGGGACCTCTGGAACCTTTTGGCAGTGCAGACATTTTCAATCTGATTCTCTATTAAATGTTCTGGTGACATCCCTGTTGCCTTGTTGCCTTGTGTATTTCTCTTCTTCATCATCCTGGACATGCCCCAAAAGGTGGGCAAGGGTCAACAAATGATTGCTGGATACAGTCTGGTAAAAAACTGACCTGAGAAATATGGATCAATTGGGGAATAACCTTCCCTAGTCTGACTGCCAGGATTTTGGCTAAAATAGTACATTCTACATGAATCAACTAGATCGGGCGGTACTTAATACAGTTCAGGGTGCCTTTATCCTCTTTGGGAATGAGAGCGAGTGCTGCCTTATTGTGAGAATCGTGGCCTATGGCCACCCTAAACACTTGTGTACAGAGGGGGCAGTGTTGCCTTTCCTGTATTGTAACATTCTCGAGGGAAGCCATCCTCACCTGGGGATTTACAGGTGGATAGGGATGATATGGCCTCCACCACTTTCTTCTCTGTAATATTACCTTACCCACAAGATACACCCGTCCATTTGCCACGAAGAAAGGTAGGCAAAGTGGTAAAAGGATATCATTTAACTTTGGCTGCAGAGGTGATAAATCGATGAGTAAAACTCTGAAAACTGGTTCACTATATCTAGGGGGTTCTAAGGGGGGCACCCCTGCCTGCGATATCTTGAGATATTGGTCTGCTAATTGGACAATGATGTCTCCATCCTCTACCAGGAAGTTGGACCAGAGAGGACAAAACTTCCTTGGACTGAGCACAGAGGCTCTGACACAGGAAAACAAAGGCAAATGTGATATAAATATTGGGGCCCTGACCCCAGGACTTTAGAACTCTTTTGGACTCAGAAACCTGCCAAAAGAAAGAGCTGGAGAAGTTGTGAGGAGGAACTATGTGTGCTTTACTGTGTTGACCTCCAGTTATTGCTTCTGTGTTGGGCAAAGGAAGAACTGGACTGAACTTTCTGCAACTTCTTTGTTTGAGTTTCTCCAAGGGTTTGAGTTGGAGCTTGCCTCCTGTTCAAGAAGTCCCAGGAACCGCAAAGACTTGGCCTTCCTCTGGGTACCGTCTCTGGGACCACGTGTCTGTGTTGCCAGAGAGGGAAACCGCAGTCTCCCACCACCACCAAGACTGACATTGGTTCCATTACCTGAAGGGACCACAGAGAGCATTGCTGCACTGTGCACCACAACCCTGGTCTCACCGACGAGGACGGCTAGAGCTGCCACTTTTACAGTGGGCTGTGGGCACTGCACTTTGCACTGCCTCACTTCACTCTGCAACTCTGATCTCACCAAGGATGCTGTTGTCATCTGACATTGCTGCTGTGGTCTGCACCGTGGTCTGGGGGCACCGTTAGTAAGCTACATTAAGCACTGCCACGTCTCATCCCCATCGATGGCTGTTTAATACACTGCTGCATTTTGCACTGTGAACTACGACACACACTGCCCACTTTACAGCGCAGCTCTGGTCTCACCAGAACCACTGGATGACTGCCACTGAACCACTGCCTGTCAACTGCGGGCACCGCAATCCACACCACTCCACTACACACCACAGCCTTGCCGACTGCCGCCATTTGCCTGCAACGCCATGGTCAGCCAGAACAAAAGGTACTGTTTAGAATTATTCTGACCCTGATACCAGTCTGCACCAACGCAGTCAACCGAAACTGTTGGATTTGGTTGTTTTCAGCACCACGATAGCACCGGACAGAACTACTGACATCAAGGAACTGCAGTTTTAAGGTTATTCTTGCAAAATGCATATTTTTAGTATTGTATTATTTATCATTTTGGTCTTGTTTTACACAGATACATACTGGATATTTTTATAAACTGGTATGATGTGTTTTCACTGTATTACTGTATGTTATGTGCACATGCTTTACACACTGCTTCTGAGATCAGCCTGACTGCTTATGCCATGCTACCAAGGGGGTGAGCAGGGGTTATTCCAGTAGTGCATCACCCTTATCCTGACTAGGAAGAAGGTTACCTAATTTGACAGTGTAACAACCTGCCAACTTCTAACATTATTTGTCTTGGGTATGCAACTGTATGGTAAGCAAACATCCCACCATTTTCTACCTCTCACAGTGGTGTTGCATGAGTTTCTGGAGCCTAGTTACTACTTTCAAGGTAAGTGGTTTGTTAGGTCATATTGAACTTTTAATAGTCTGCATTACAGTCATTGTTTCCTTTAAGGTGCACGCCCAAGTCCGCAATGCTGTGGGTGTGTGGCGCGACACACATCCCCAAAGTACCCTCACCTCACCACTTTTAAAAGGCGAGCAGCGCAAAAAACTGCAATTTCCAGATTGCAGAGGTGGCAGCCTGTGGGAACAAGGAGGGAGCACTTGCCTAATGTCTGGGCTGCAGGGTGATTTATTGCTAGGTGTGACATTATATATAAAGCAATAGTGGCCAGAAAGAGCAAATCATTCTATTTCTTAGTATTTGTTTCACATTTCACTACCCAGTAACAGCTTTCAAATCAACCAACCAATACACACTATTAGAGGTCTAATATGAGTTATTGACATTAAAATACATTCACAAAGTGAGATTTGCAATAGGTAGAAGGTTGTAGGCTCGCGCTCTATTGTCAACAGTAATGAATAGAACTTATTAGGGCTGCTACTAGGGATAATAATGACGTCGTATCAATCGTAATAAATAATGTAGTAAAACCACATTAACAAATTGCATCCTATGTATCCCGAGCAAAATCAAATTATAAACAAAACAACTGTCAAATAAGACATCATGTTCCAAATTAGGTGTCAATCTTCTTCTTTAATTATTTAAATAATTTTAATTTTGGTTTTTGCTCAGTTTCTTTTGAGTCTTTCTTTGCACTTCTTGTCTTCTTTTTTCAAATGAAACAAAAACATTTTTTTGGTAACTTTTGGTTTATTCGAATATGGTGTATTCACATTGGGTGTGTTGATTGAATCTGTTACCTTGACACATAGGTGAAATCTATATTTGAATGCTCCTGTCTTTTGAGGTTACATGTTTGTCACGGGGCTGAGAACAAAACTTGTCTCTTCTGAATTGCTTTTTTTAAATATGTTTTATATGACATATTTAGTTTGTAACTGTTGTTTTTGTTATACATTCTAGCCCTGATGAAGTCTAAATGCATAAACTGCTATAATTAGACGAAACACGTGTTGGCTAGCAATCAAAGAGATGCTGTAACGAACATTAAAGAAGAATATACCTAATTTGAAACATGATGTCTTATTTGACAGTTGTTTTGTATATAATTTGATTTTGCTCGGGATACATTGCATACAAAGTGAGATTTGTTTCCAATCCCAGAGTGTCCCAAATACGCTTACAAGTGGAAGCACAAACCATTTGTCTCCGAGCCATGGAGTTTCTATCATCAGCACTTCTCCTCCCTTTTCCACAAGAGCAGTTCAAGCAAGAATGGCAAAATATTCCAGTATGCACATGTTTTCTACATAATTATAGCTTTGACATATTTGCCATATAATACATCATCTGCTACATAATCTGATGATTTTAAGTAATACATTGTTTGTAGCTCAAACGGATCAAACGTTACTAAAAAATGCTACTTGTGTTTCTGTGAAGCGGATGGCCCTTTGCAAAAGTTGACTGATCACCTTTGTCACTGCTGCGTTTGAATGTTACACTGGTACTAATAAGGTAAAATCTTTGCAGATACTACATTATGCTGCAGCCTTTTTTTGCTTCTTAATTTAGTTAACACTGCAGCATAATGATGTCCTCTATTTCTGCATAATACCAGTGGGTCCAAAGCAGGCAGCACGTGTCAAAAGTGCTTGTGCATGAAGCAGAGAGACCTTGAATTTTGTGAACTTAGTTTGGTGTGTGTGCAAATCCTGCATTGCCGAGTTACAGAAACTATTGTTGAAACAAGGCCAACGGATTAACCAATGGGTGAGGCGGCCTTGCCTCAAGGGCAGGGCCGGCTTTAGCGATGGTGGAGCCCTGAGCGACAGTGTTTGTTGGTGCCCCTCATTGACTCCCTCTACCACTGATTCCCTCACTATCACCCTTAAACAGTGCCCCTGAAGTCTCAATTACCATGCCCTGGATCAGATTAATTTAACTTGATTTACAGCACCACTGATACCAGTGTAGGGTGTCAGAGCACTGTACATCACCCTCATTACACAGAGACAATCATATGTGTGTAAATCTCTACATAGGAAATGTCACATAAGACAAAGGACTACAAGGTGTAGGAGTCTCATGACATCCATACAAGTAGGCAGTGTAGTTTAATAGTGATTGGTCTGGAGAAAACCAAACTCTGAATTTAGAGCATAAAACCATGATTGGGGGTTCTCTTTCATAATCAGAATTGATTTCTATTCAAATGAACACCTTTTGCAACATTAGGCTAATCAGAGGGTTAATAGCTCACTGTTCTATGTTAGGCTTTTGACTTATAAACTGCAAGTAACAAAAGAATCTCACTGATGAAAGCAGTAAACCACTGACCTATTTACATGTGCACTTTGTGATCTGGATGGTACATGTTCCTTGCATCAGGCAAATAGGCCCTATGTGCTACCTTTCCATGAGCCAAAACTTCCACTTGTCAAAACTCTGTCTCTCTAGGCAGAACATTAATCACCAGAGTTATCATGACACTCTTATTGTTGCCTACAATTGCTAGAGGCCAGGAAGGAGTCAGCAAGTGCTTTTAGAAACTTAATATACTTGCAAGCTTGATACCCCACCCGAAGTCAGATCCGGTGTGATCGCACCGCCCTAGAGCCACCCTCTTCAAGGGTCGTGTGACATCAGTAACAGAGTCACTGTCCCGCTAAGGTGTGCTTCAGTATGGATTGTGATTGTCAGGCATCTAAGGTTAACCCACACTTGCCACCGCTAGGGTCCACTTGCTGGTACTAAGACACCAGGGCTTCCAAGGTCAAGAGGGTCTTCTAAGATCAAGTAAGGACAAGTTGTCCCTCTGGAGAGTGGTCCGGTGTACTGATCATGAAGGCTGAAACTAGTTCCCCTGTTTCAATTTCGGCAGCTCTGACCATAGTACCACATCCTCTCCTCCACCGAACACCATACTGCCCCCCTGAGAGAAACTTACACTGCCTTCAGCTACAACACAATTGTGCCCCGATATAAACACCAAGATGCTACTCAATTCAAACTATGCATTAGACGAGAGTAATATGCTGCCTAAAAAAAAGTAACATCCTGGAAAAAGCAAACACCCATAGGTAATGTAAGTTTAAGTAAAGCAAGTAAAATGTAAGCAGGAACAACATGGTTACCTTAATGCTTTTACACTCATTATTCAAAAATCAGTGAGTGCTTTTGCAAGGGGAAGAGCAGAAGTGGACACTGTCCTTGTCTACTCTGGGTAAGAAGGAAGAGACAGAGTCATTTTCCTTCTCTAACCACCCCACCCCGAAATGCCATGAATGCTGAGCCTTATCTGTGGGCCTTGGCTATTTCTGCCTTCCCAGGACATGCGTTTAAAAAAAACAGAAGGGCGTGGCCAAGATGGCGGCGGAGTAGGACGCGTTTTTGTCCCCTCCGGCGCCAGGCCTACACAGCGTTGTTTAGCGGGGGCCCCCGGAGCCCTCTCGAGCGGCGGATTGCTCCGGAGACTGAGCGCAGCGGTGGCCGGCGGAGGTGCGACCCTCAGCGGAGCAGGAGCCGCCAGCGCGGTACCGTGACCGGCAGAGGTGCCTGGGCCGGTGCGGCGCCGAGAGCTGGGTCGCGGAGGAGCGGAGCTGGAGTGAGCTGGGGGCGGCGGCCGGCGAGTCTGCCTGGCGCTGCAGTGTGGAGCCGCCGGGAGACATCAGCGGCGGGGGGACGCCTGCTCGGCGGAGCTGCGTTCCCAGATCCCCGGGCGGGGGCGGAGCCTAACGTCCGCGACGCCCGAAGCCAGAGCACGGCGAGCGGCCAACTCGAGGTCGCGGCTTGCGGCCTAGCGCCGGGGGCGGTTGGCGCTGCCCCGAGTGTCACACAACCGGGTGGAGTCTGGGCCCGTGCCTTGAGGTGGGTCTGGGCTCTGGCCCTGGAGGAATACAGGCGGCGCAGGAGGCTTATGCGGTGACCCAGCGGGAGCAAAGTGGCAGGAGGGATAATCCTTGGCTGATCCCCTGACCACGTGGAGACCTGAGACGTGGCGACCTGACACTCAGAGGGGAGTGACGCTGCAAGGGAGTGCCGACACCGGTCTCAAGTAAGCGCGGCCTTCACCACTGCCTTTGGGGGGTCGAGGAGTCGGACATCAGGACATTTGCTGCGGGGGGAGCCATTTGGCGCTATAGCGGAGGCAGGTGCGGCGAGCTGGGTTCCCCTCCCCCCTCCTACCTCCAACGCTGGCTCAGGACTCTTGCTGAGGCATACGGACAAGGGGACTCGGACTGTCGAATGGTAGCGAGAGGGCCTCAGTGGACTGCGATTGATCCCCTAGTCTTTGGCCTACCCGGCGACATTGTGACTGGACCACCGCTTCATCCCAGACGGTCAAGGTAGGAACTGACGCTGAGAACTTGCCTCTACTGGACCGGACCTACACAATCTATCGCACCGGACTGAAGCTGCTTCTGGTGCTCTGGGCGAGAGCCAGGGGAGGTTAGCGAGAGCTTGGTTAACGTTCCCCCTGGTGACGGAGGGGCACCGGTCGTGGTGTCTCCCGGGAACTCAAGGAGGGCTGCAATGGCTACCGTTTTGCGCAAGAAGACCGGTAAGGATAACCAACCGAAGAATTCTCAGCAACCGCCATCACCTGGCCCGAGTTCCTCTCCGAGGCGGTCGGATGACGAGGCTCCAGTTACTAAAGCTTTCATGACTGACCTCTTTAAATCTATCAAAGACGATATATCGGAACTCCGGGCGCAACTGGCATCCGATCTTCGAGAAGTGCGGAGGGACGTCGATGCAGTGGGGGAGAGAGTAGCCACGCTAGAGGATCACGATCTCAGCATGACAAACGACGTCCATCAACTGCAACAGGATGTGCTGAGACTCACTGAACAAAACTTGGACTTGCAATCCCATGCGGAGGATTTGGAGAACCGCTCTCGAAGAAATAACATTCGCATTCGAGCGGTTCCATGGGATGGTGAGGCGGGTGATCTGCGGGGCTATGTGCAGGACCACTTCCAACTTCGAGGGCGGGCAGTCCGTCCCCGAGACGACGACATCGATCCTCCTCCTGGCACAGAGTGGGGTCAGCATCGAGCCGCGGACGGCCCGACCGGGCGGCCAGCTTACAGGAAAGGGGGGATGCGGTGGCCTCCGTTGCATCGGCGACACTGACGGCGTCACAGCAGAGCTCCGGAGCGGCCTGAATTGTGGGCTGCGACTGAAGGCGCCAGAGGGGGCTTCTGCTCTGCGGTTCCGTGGGTATGCAGGTACTTTGTGAGAAGACACCCCGGACCGAGGCCCTGGGAGTCCCGGAAGGAGTCTCCCATCCCCTTCCCAGTGACTACATGGTGCGCTGCACTGATCTGGGACTACTCGTTGAGACTGCTAAGTATTTCTGTTTGTTTTTGACCTGGGGGTTTGTTGAGGGGTTTGTTAAGGGGGGGATAGAATCAGGGGGTGTTGTGGGGGCCTGTGGGGAAGGGGTTGGGGGGGTTGGGGAGTGGTGGTGCCTGGTATGGATGTATGGCGTGCTTTATCTCTCTGAGGTTAGAATCTCAGGGCTCTGGCTTGTCGGACCTTCTGGGGAGCTTCATGGTTGGATGTTTGCTGTTCCCAGTCATGAAGTACGGGATTCTAAATGTGATGGGGAGCGAGGTGGAGTCTTGGTGGTGAAGGGTCGGTCGGACCCGGTACCTTTGATTGCCAAAAAGGGGGGGACGGGGAGGCACCTGCATTGATTGGCCTGGGGTGGAGGTTGGAGTTCCCTTATGCCGCTTAGTGTTGGGACATGGAATGTCAAGGGTCTTAACTCCCGGCAGAAGCGCCAAAAAGTGTGGAAATACCTTATTGATCACCATCTGGATATTGTGGGACTCCAGGAGACCCACCTGGCACGTAAGGACGAGCTTCGGCTACGCCATAGGCACTTCCCATTGATTTACAGGGCCTGTGCCTCCACCAAACATAGAGGAGTAGCGCTTCTTTTCCGAGCATCTCTGCACTTTCAACCCTTGGGGATTAGCGGCGACAAGGAGGGGCGGTGGCTTATAATCAAGGGGGTGCTTGGTGGAGTGTCATGTACGTTTGTTGTGGTGTGTGTCCCCAACTCGGGGCAGAATGCTTTTCTACGTGACCTGTTGGACAGGGTGGGGGACTTTGCGGAGGGCCTTGTGGTACTGATGGGTGATTTCAACATGGTTTGGGATGGAGTCCTCGACAGCTCGCGGGCGCAGAGGGCGGGGGCGGGAGTTTTTTCTGCTGAGTCTCAGAGTACGATTGGGGATTTTGGTTTGATTGACAGCTGGAGATTTCTGCACCCCCAGTCGCGCGATTACACATTCTTCTCCCATGTCCACCACTCCTACTCCAGGCTTGATCATATTTTTGTAAGCCAGGCACTCCGAGGGGATATAAGGGATGCAAGCATTTTTCCTCTGTCTGTCTCGGACCACAGCTTGTTGGTACTGGGGCTGCGATGGCCATCTGGGGGGGACGGTGTGAAAACCTGGTATTTTCCGCCTGCACTCGTCAGGGACGATACCTCTTGCAAGGCCTTACGCAGGGCGATAGGGGAGTTTCGGTCTCTCAACCCGGCGTCGGATACCTCCCTCTTTAACACCTGGGATGCGTGCAAGGCTTCGATAAGGGGCACGTGCCTTCACCTCAACGCCAACCTCAATCGGCTGAGGCGGAAGGAACGGGAGGACCTGGAATCGGAGCTGGCTGCCTTGGAGCAGGCCCACAAAGATAACCCGTCTAGGCTTACCCTGAGACCATTGACTGCAGTCAGGGGTAAGTTGAAGGCCCACTATGCCAACCGGGCGGAGTTCACCCTGCTCCGACTTCGGCGCACCTCCTACTCCCTGGGAAATAAGATAGGTAAACATCTGGCACGCCAATTGCGAGATAAACGGGAAAGGGAATATATAGGGGGCATCCTGGACTCTTCAGGAATTTTTCGCCACAGCGATGCAGACAAGGCTGGTCTCTTTGGCCGGTTTTATGAGGCTCTTTACAGGAGTGACCCCCGAGATCAGGCAGCCCAGGATCGTTTTTTGGCTGCTCTCCCCATCCCACAGGTGTCAACAGAAAGGAACGAGCTTCTGGTGGCCCCAATCTCTAGGGAGGAAGTGTTGGAAGCTATCAAGGACCTTAAGCTTCACAAAGCTCCCGGCCCGGATGGCTACATGGCCTTATTTTATAAGTCCTTTGCTACAGAGCTCTGCGAATTTTTGGTGCCCCTCTTTAACGAAATGGCGGACACGGATTGTACCACGAGCTCCATGGCTGAGGCTCGAATCTCCGTGATTCCTAAACCGGGGAAAGACCCGTCCCACTGCTCCTCCTACCGCCCGATAGCTTTACTTAAAATAGATGCCAAGCTCTATTCCGCGATTTTGGCGCATAGACTTCGGGATCTGATGCCGGCCATCATCCACCCGGATCAGTCAGGGTTTATTAAGGGACGCCAAACGCATGATAACATGAGGAGGGTGATTCACCTCCTTGAAAAGGCTTCGAGGATGCGCCTCCCGGCGGTGCTGGTGGGGCTGGATGCTGAAAAGGCCTTTGACCGGGTGGACTGGAATTTCATGTTCCGCACCCTGGTGGCATTTGGATTCGCCCCACGTTTTCTCACCATGATCCGTGCGAACTACAATGCTCCATGCTCCAGGGTGATAGTTAATGGTCACCGTTCCGCCGGATTTGCTCATACCAGGGCTGTCCTCTCTCGCCTTTGCTCTTTGCCCTGAGCATTGAACCCCTGGCCATTAAGCTGCGCGAACACGAGCTGATAAAGGGACTCCCCTTTTCGGGTGAGCAACATAAGATCTCCCTTTTTGCGGATGATGTACTCCTATCAGTGGGGGATCCGGCGCAATCTCTACCACACATACAAAATCTGCTATCCAGCTTTGAAGATGTGGCCGGGTTCAAGGTTAACTTTGATAAATCTTATATCTTGAACCTGACACTCCCGCCGACTGAGGTAGAGCGATTGCGGTCGCTTACGCGACTGGCGTGGGCGCCGGCCTCCCTGCTCTATTTAGGGGTCCGATTAACACCTTCTGTAGGCTCCCTGTTTGCAGCAAACTTTCCACCTATGTTATTGGCTGTACGGAGGGACCTGGACAGATGGAAGCCGAAATACATTTCTTGGCTGGGCAGGATCCATGCCATTAAGATGGTCCTCCTTCCGAAGTTCCTGTACCTTTTCCAAGCTCTCCCCATACCGATAGAGATCGATTTCTTCCGACGGATGAAGACCCTCCTCTTGAAATTCATCTGGCAGGGTGGACGAGCACGCCTCTCCTATGCGACTCTGAGGCGACCGAAGGAAGGGGGTGGAGTGGGCCTCCCGGACCTGCACCTGTACTATAAGGCCGCGCAATTACGAGTATTAGTGGAGTGGTCGCAGCAAGAATCAGAAAAACACTGGCTGCACATGGATAGGAGTGTGGCGGGGAGGTCGATTTGGGATCTAGCTTGGAAACCTAAGTCAGAGAGGCCAAGGAATGCCTACATTAGCACCCCCACGAGTACAGTCTTGAAGGTGTGGGACACGGTATCAGGGGACGAGCGCTGGACGTCGTTCCCCTCCCCCTTTACTCCGCTACACTTTAATCCGGCTTTCCCACCGGCATTACAGGAGGGACCCTTTCGCCTTTGGAGGGAGGGTGGCTGTAGGGCCCTTACGCATCTTTTCCATGGTGCAGAGCCCCTTACCTTCGCTAACTGCATGTGGGACTACGACCTCCCACCTGCGGAACGATACCGATATGCCCAGCTGATCCATTGGGCAACCTCGCCCGGTCTAAGAGAGGCGGCTGTCAGACCACCCTCACCGTTCGAAGCGTTCCTTTTGCGAACCGCCACGATGAAGGGTACGATCTCCTTTTTATATAAACTTCTACTGGACACTGTACTCTCCCCGCGGTCTCGCTATATGGACCATTGGGAAGGTCAGTTGGGTAGGGACATAGCGGAGACTGAATGGAGGAGTCTTTGGCGGGACATTACGGCCCACAATCACTCGGCAGACGTGCGAGATGCTCATCTCAAGACCATGTTTGATTGGTATCTCTACCCCTCAAAACTTCATCGCATCTTTCCGGCGTCTTCGGATCGCTGTTGGCGAGGCTGTGGCTTATTGGGTGATTTTCGACACATCTGGTGGGATTGTCCTGTCGTTAGACCTTTCTGGGCCGAAATTCTATCGCACATCAAAGACATGTTGGGATATCCAATTCCGGATTCCCTATCCTTTGTTGTCTTGGGTCTCCGAGACCCGCTACTAGAATACCAAACGAAGGCAGATAAGCAAATTATGTGGCTGTGCTTGGGGGCGGCTAAGCTGACACTGGCTGCGGCATGGAAAAAACAATCGGCCCGGCCATGTCTTTATGGCATGCAAAGTTGTGGAAGCTGATGAGCATGGAGAGAATGGTGGATATCTTCCTAGGCAATTTTAAGAATTTTAAGTTTCGCTGGGGACCTTTGGTCAGGTTTTTGTCGACTGGTTTACCTTCTGCCGTTTGTCCACCGGCCCTGAGAGATCTTCACCTTTTACAAGTATAGTTACCCGACTGATGCGAGTGAGTAGTGATGACTGAATGTGTGTTGGCACCACCACATGGGGAGGGGGGGGCGGGGGGTTATGGGGGGGTTGGAAGGGGGACAGGGTTGGGGGCTTGGTTATTGTTGCGGCAATGCGAGTATGAGGAGAGACCTTACCCATGCGGGACCCCTATGACATTTCATTCAGCTGGCTCTCCTTCGTCCGGATAGTTCCAAGAGAATTTCTGGGTAGCAACTGACGACCAGAACGATTACCTGATGCTCTCATTACAGACTCAGCTTCATATGACAAGCTGCTGCTCAGGCCTAATGTTGGCCAGGTTGGATGCTCCAGCGGAGCTTGGGTTATATTGCAGCATTGATGCCGCTTGTTTCTCTTCTGTTTGTTTTTACTTTGTCTTTCCTGAAATGCAATAAAAATATCTTTCACAAAAAAAATAAAACAGAAGGATAGCGGAATGTATTAAATTAAAGTACGGACCCACCATGCCCTGCCAATCCCACCCACTTTGACAATTGTACGTGTGGTGCTTTTAAGAAACAAGAAGACTACTTCAAGGTTTAATGATCGTCTTGCTACTAGAATGGCTCAGCTACAGTGCATGAGGTGATTCAACATGATTGGACAGAGGCACTACAAAAAAATATAGGTGCTTGGAGTTGGAAAAGAAAGGGAATCCTATGGACATACGATGTACGGCAGTTAGGGGAGAAAACCCGGCAGAGCTGCGTGTTCATTCAATTGCTGAAAGATGTTTAATTCCCTTCTCTTTGCAGCTTGCAGATTATTCTAATGAAAGCTCCACTCTTTACTCTTGGGATCCTGAATCACGTACCAATCCTTTTCCCTGAAAACCTAATTCTTCAACCCTGTAATGATGTGCCCTCAGCAGCAGCTACCATGTGACAAGGCAGTAAGACTGCTGCCCCCCGTCCTTGGGGAGAAGGTTGTAACTGAGGTAAGGGTTGGTTAGCGACCTGAAATCCAAGCAGTCCATTTTCCAAGAAAGAAATTGCCTTGGTTGGAGGTAAAGCAAGGTTCATTGATGGTGACACTAGTTAAACGACAATGATTCAAAAGTGTGGCAATGCAGATTATTTTCAAAACAAAGGGGCATATTACCAACAAGTAGCAATATTTATCGCTAAATAGGCTTAACGACGATTTTTTTATCGCTGAGCATCGCCGGAATGTATCGCTGAGATAACGTGCTATTAGCAACGTTTATCTCGAAAGCGATACATTTTCCGGCGATAGTGGGGAAATGCGTGAATATTGCTGAGAATACATCGATATTCACACAATAAGGGCGAAATGCTCTTAGCCATGTTATCCACCTCCCATTGGATAACATGGCTAAGAACTGGTCTGGGCAGGTGTTAGTATTTGGAGATATTCACGCTTAGCGCGAATATTTCCATCGCTACGCCTGCCTTGCTAATAGGTGATAGCGATGTTAGCGACTGTTTTCAGTCGCTAACAGTTTGGGGACACCCACTTTGCATGTCATTAGCGATAAATATTGCTAACATGCAAAGCGGACTACAAACCGCTCGCTATCACCTAAAAGCTGTCGCTAACTGCTGTTAGCAACAGCCTGCTAACAGGGCGATAGAATTATCGCCGCTTATCGGCCGAAAACGGCCGCTAAAGCGGAGAAAATTCCATATCGCCACCCTTGATAATATGCCCCCAAGTGTTTTGAAGTATATAAGAGAATATTGCTTTAAACCCAGATCATACAAAAATATTGATTATAGGTTTGTTTTTTAAAATGCCTCTTACCTCTGCCAGTCCCTCTTATACACTTGTGTGCTGCTCTGACAACAATCAAGTCCCGGGATTAAGTGCCAAGACCAATACTGTGCCTAAGGTTCCTAAAAGTACACATGTCCAGAGGGCACGGCAGGGGCTGAGAAGTTGACGGTTTTGTCAACAATCTCTGTCCAGGCTGATGCAGGGCTTTGGAGTGAATGGGCCCAGCAGTCTGTAAAACTATAACATCCTGTGTAAGAGGCTCAGTTAATGTGACTTCTTCGCTGGTGGCTGCGGCAAGGAAAATCAAAGTTACTGCCCGCCAGTGTGTCCAATCTTCAAAGCATATGTGTGCTTCTGGTCACCAAAAGGGTGGTGTTATTGTGGGAAACAGCAGGCAAGACCAGCCCCATGGATCACACACGTGATGGCTGGTACCCCCAGAGTAGACTCACAGGAAGGCTGGTTGTGACACAGCTTTTTGATCTGTTAAACTCTGGCCTGCCTGCTCAGTGCTGTTCATGAACAAGCTATCTCTGAAACATGGCATTTTAAATTTGAAGGTGCAGTTGCCTGCTCGTATATGTTAGACAGTTTTAGCGTGCTGGTGCTGCCTCATTGGCAGTGAGCCTCAAATGCAGTATTGTCAGAGTAGCGCTAGAATGAGTGACAAATGCATTTTAATGCGGTGATGTGAACACCAGCATTAAAATGCATTTAATGCAGCCCTACCCTAACCCAGCCCTGAAACTCCGAAAAATAACATTGTAATAACTAAGTTATTATAATTGTATTTTTCCTGCTCAAAGAGAGCATTTGCTAAAGTTTTTATGTTAATCGCAGCGCCCGTCATGAGCTGCAAGTAACATGAAAACTTTAACAAATGCAAACAATCACCCCGCAGCCCAACTCCATTAAGAAAAGAAATGCAGCAACATAGCTGCAATGGTTTCAAATTGCTATGTGAGGGGGTTTCAAACCTCCCTTAACACTGTTCACATGGATCTGTATGTGAGAAAATACACTGTATATTCATGTTTTTAAGCAAACGTTTGGAGTGATATTTGGCGCTTGTTAGAACCGGGATTCCCTAGTTGGCTGAGGTAGGTACCGAAGGCCAAGTAGGGACCCTCGCTTCCACGTCAGGGAAAGGAAGGACACCTTCTCAGATAACCCCTGATCATCCCATTGGTAGCTCGGCACAAGCGGCCAGGCTTATCTTCAAGGCAAATGTGTAAAGTATTTGCAACTACGCTCCCAGTGACCCAATGGTGACACCACAAAAGGACTCCACATGAGTTTCATATAAAAAGAAGTATAAGCTGACATAAAAAGATATACGATGAAACCACACGATAAAAATCCAACATATGCGTATTTGTAATTTACCTTCTGACCAGTTATTAGGTCAGCCACCTCTTTAACATTCTGGCGGTAATAATGAGCAATTCTAGGTGGTCCTATTCAGTCCTAATGCAAGGCTCTGCAGTTTGTAAGCAAGAACTGGGCACTTTGCAATGTAAAAATAATGCAGTGATGCAAATGAATACATTGCATAATACAACAATCAGGCAGTTCGTTATGCAGAAATAATGCAATGCGTAATGCAACACTCAGTTAGTTCATTCTGCAAACGAATGCAATGCTTAAAACAACAATCAGGTAGTTTGTAAAGCAGCATTATTGCAATGCGTAATATACACCAGCACCGATCAAGGTGTTTCAGACGGTCTCTCCAGCCCTCGTACTGACTCGCGGTCAGCTTCGGTCAACATATGACCCCCAACACGGATCTGGTGTAAACCACAGTGCAGCTCCACGCTCCGGCCCCGGTACTGCCACTCCTTGGCATGTACAGGCCGCGATACGAGCTGGAACAGAGGCTCGCGCTGCCAGAAGGGGTGCATCTCTCACTGAGCCAGCACCCCGCCCAAGGCGCCAACACATGTTACCAGGGGGGTGCGACCTCACTCTCTTCTCCGCCTCTTGCAACTTGGGCCTCCGATGCAACTTGGTTGATTACGAGTCGATGATGATAATGGAGATCTCAGGCTGCAACAGGGCACACGCACACAGCGTCGCTGAGAGACCCTTGAGCATCAGGTGTGCACTGTCAAAGGGCAATCCTCAAGAAGGTCTCAGGCTGCACAAAGCACATGCACACAGCATCGCTGAGACTCCCTTGAGCCTCTGATGCGCACGGTCACAGGGCAATCCTCAGAAAAGTCTCAGGCTGCATGAAGCACACGCACACAGCGTTGCTGAGACTCACTTAGACTCCTGGCACCCCCAATCACTGGGCAATTCTTCCGAGAGTCTCAGGCTGCAAAAAGCAAACGCACAAAGCTTTGCTGAGACACACTTGAACTTCTGGTGCCCATGATCACAGGGCAAATATTTTGAGGGTCTCCGGCTGCAAAAATGTACGCACACAGCGTCGCTGAGACACTTCTAGAAACTTTGGTGTTCCTGAGTTTCCACAACAGGGAGCCAGCTCATCTCAGGCCCATGTGGGTACATTACTTCAGGACACAGCACAGCAAAGTCCTTTCAAGCAGGAGGACACAGCACACAGCAAAGTCCCTTTAGCCTCTTCCTTGGTTAAAACAGCAAACTGCAGGCCAGTCCCAGAACACACAGCAAGGTTAAGTCATTTCCTTCAGTCTCTTCAGTGGTATCTTCCTTAGCAGAGGTTCCTCTTAACCACAAAGTAGATTCAATCCTTTTCAGTCTTGAACAATCCAATTGCAATTCCCATTCCAATATTCAGGTATTTAAGTTCTCATAGTTATACCCCTAAATGTCTTCTCGACCGTGTCAGCGCAGCGGGCATCAGGGGAACAGCACTTTCCTGGCTGGCGTCCTTTCTTCAAGGCAGGTCACAAGCTGTCCATCTTTCAGGCTTCTCCTCCCCCTCACGCCCAGTCACGTGTGGGGTGCCCCAAGGTTCTTCCCTTTCCCCCCTTCTCTTCAATCTCTACATCTATCCTCTTATTTTCTCTCTCCGCGAGCAGGGGGTCTCCGTGTATAACTACGCGGATGACCTCCAGCTCGTTTTCAATCTTTCCACCTCTTCGGACTCCCCTCTTTTTCTCAGCTCCACCTTAGTATTTATCTCGGAATGGATGAGCTCTAACCATATTAAGCTCAATCCGGATAAGACGGAGCTTGTCCTCACGGGTGGCCCTTCCAATCCTTGGTCCCCGACTTACTGGCCCTTTTCCTTTGGTTCTCCCCCTTCACCGGTTTCCTCTGTTCGTACCTTGGGCATCAAGGTCAGTAATGACCTCACCATGCATGCCCAAGTCAGCTCTGTCGTTTCCTCTTGTTTTCTATCCCTCCGTCTTATCCGGAAAGTATCCCGGTATTTCTCCACGGATGCTCTTAAATCCATAGTCATGGCCCTTATCACCTCCCGCCTCGACTATGGGAACGGCCTCTACGTGGGCATACCAGCTTTTGAAAGACGACGGTTACAGGCCATTCAAAATCAGGCAGCCCGCCTCATTTTCCACCTTCCCAAATCCTCTTACATCACGTCTGTACTTAAGTCCCTTCACTGGCTCCCTGTGCACTTTAGATCTCTCTTTAAACTGGCCTGCTTAGCCTTCCGGGCTTATTCCCACTCCGCCCCCCTTTTCATTGCTACCTTGATCACTCCTTATACCCCGGCTCGCACTCTCCGTTCTTCTTCTCTATCTTTGCTCCAAGTACCCCGCTTCCACAAATCCAGAACAGGGGGCACCCGGTTCTCGGTCCTTGCCCCCCAGTTCTGGAATAGTCTTCCCCTCTCTATTCGCTCCATTCCCACCTACTCCTCTTTTCGCAAAGCCCTGAAAATGTTTCTTTTTGCCCAGGCCTTCCCTTGCTAGCTCTCTCGGATGCTTCGTAGAGTCAGGCACCAGTTCTCAGTGCCAGGAAGCCGCTTGGCCACAGAGCGCTTTAGCAAGTCCCTTTTTCATTCATTCATTCTTTTTCATTCAAGTCTTTGTGTTCAGGGGGGCAATGGCGCCTGTCCAAACCAGTTCTGGGTGTCTCCCTGCCAGTGACACCTTTTTCCTTTGATAGTTGGGGTCTGGATCCTTAATCACTCAGCAGGGTATGGAGCCATTGTTTTATGGCTGCAGCCCAGGCCTCTTCACTTCTAGGGGCTACTCCTCCCCCCTACACTCCAGATGCAGGTTATCCTGTTTCTGTCTCACCTGCTCCCCTGGGTCAAAACATTCCCCAGATGCTATCACTTTAAGATCCAGACAGTCAATCCACACACAGAAATGTTATAGCACAAAAACCCAGCCACTTCTAAAATAGTGGTTCCTAAACACACAATGCAAAAACCGCCTTCACAAAAAGATATGTTATTGAATTGTGAGTTCAGGCATACTAAACTTCACCTCTCCATCTTATACCTTTGGGAAGATAGGCTGGAAACATATTACACAGCCTCCCCCTCCTATCCTATGGGCAAGATGGCCTTTCAACAGTGAAAAACGAAATGGAGATCATTCCACTGTCAGGACATAGGACATCTACTGAGGTGTGTACCACCTTTCACATGCACTGGACACTGCCCAGGCGGGTACCTTGGACCTACCATAGGGATATCTGATGTGCATAGAAAGGGAAGGGTAAGACCTGGCAAGTGGGTGCACTTGTCAGGACAACATGGCAGTTTAACAAACTGCACGCAGGCACTGAAGTGGCAGGCCTGAGTTCTCTTTTTAAGGCTACTTGTGTAGGTGGCACAATTAGGGCTGCAGGCACACTAGTAGCATTTGCATTACCAGTCCGGGCACACATAGTGCACTTTACTAGGGACTTTACTAGTAAGGCAAACATACCAATCATGCACAGCCAATTACCATTACACTTTATACAGGGAGCACTTGCACTTTGACACTGATCAGCAGTGACAAAGTGCCCAAAGCATCTAAGCCAGTCAAACAAAATCCATCACAGCTTCAAAAAATAGAGGAGGTAGAGGCAAAAAGTCAGGGGTAATCACACCAAGAAATGCCAGGTCTAACAGCGCTGCACCCACATGTGTGGTCTGGTTACTGATGCACATAGCTTTGGTTGCAGCACACATAGACCTTACACTGATGCACACAGAGGAAAGAAATTTGAGGGAACATTGATTACAGTGTGTGTCTTCTTAAGAGCGGGTCAATTCTAACATTCACATGGACAGTTCCCTCTGGTGGGCTATGCTTTCCTTTTCCAAATGGTGGAGGCACTCATTAATGTCCCTCTAAGGCTCACTTTCCCCTTTGCCATAGCATCTGAGCTGAGGGCACTGCTGTGTATGGAGTGTTGTGAGTAGGAATTGTTTTTCCTGGTGCAACTTGTAATGAGACATGTTCAATTGAACTATTGTGGTCTTGCTTAAACACAAAGTCATATTTAAATGTGGTTGTGGTCCGAGCTCCTGCTTGGTTTAATAACTACATCACACAATAACTTTGGTGGTGAAATCAAAGTCAAATAGCAGTATATCTAAAAATATGTTCATGTACGCAGGAAGTCTGTGTGTATTGTCTGTCTTCTCCGTTCTTGGAAGTGGGGTGATTAGATTTGTCCAGATATGGGTCGGGTGCACTGTTCCTGACGCCCCCTTCCAGTATATGTCATGGGTTTTGTGGAGTGGAGAAGTATGGATCAATGATTAGAGCGGCAGACCCTGATGCAGAGGTCTGGCCCAGACCAGGGTTCAATTCCCACCTCGGCGGGTCTTGGACTCAATTTCCCCGGACCTGATAATTCTCGCCTCGGTGCCTATTCTAATCATGGGTCCCACTCTGCGACTCTGGGCAATAGCTTGCTTAATCTCCACAATGGCCCCAACAGCGCTAGGATGCCTGGCTTCACCTTGGGGGTGCCCAGGAGTGGGCACTTCACAGGGAAAGGCCAGGAAGGGTTCCACAGCGGTATGTGTACAGTGCCTTGAGACCCCTTCGGGGGTGATACGTGCGTTATATAAGCACTACTACATTTACATTTTTGAAGTTAAATTCTTGTTAGCACCCTGAACATCTCATTCTCATCGGAGCTTGGTCTGTATGCAAAACCAATGATCATGGACTGGATCTGTATTGAGCCCCTAATGAGGACGAAATGGTCCCTGGGATCTCACAACTCTATGTTAGGATTGCCACTCCTAATTTGTGATATGACTTGGAGAGAGAGGCAAGAAGGGACATTGTTACCATATTTGGCAGCATTACCGTCTCTCCCTTCCCAGTGATGGCACAACCTACTACTCTTAGTGTCGAAGGGGTGTGTTTCTTGAAGAAAGACTATATCAAGGCATAGTGAGTAGAGTTAGGCAGTAATGTCTTCCTCTTGACATAATACGTATGTACATTTGTATTCAGTGAAATTACCAACAGACAGTTCAACAGAGCTTGTCCTTATTTGGAGAACATTAGGGACGGGTGACCCGCTCTCTGCTCTTTAAGTTAGCAATGGAATGGTGTGTGTATCTTTGTAGACGTACTACTCATGCATGTACCGTTGTCTTGCTATAATGCTGTGTACTAAAAACTTGATACCCACTGGATACCTATGGGTAAGTCAAAAGAAAGCTATCCTGTCCCTCACTTGGGCTTACCTTTAGGCAACTGTGACAATTGTGTAACTATACCGGAGGTGGGATCCTGATGCCCGGGGGCCTCACTCTTCAAGCCAAGTGTCTTGAGTCATTGATTTTATCTGGGTACCCTTACCATGATAGTAAGAAGAAACCAAGGATAACATGGGTAGGCAGATGGGTTATGAATCTTACAAAAACGTACATCTGGTCATAAAACACAAACAGAATGAAGGAAATCCAAAATATGTACACCAATGTATTGTGCTATATAGGACTGTATGGTAAGGTAGGTAAGGTAAGTATACTTGGAAAGCGCACTGTTACTCCATCTAGGAGTGTCCTGGCGCTGTATACCGCTGGGGAACCCGTCCTGGCTGTCCCTGTGAGATGGTCCCTCCTGGGCACCTAAAAGGTGAAGCCAGGCATCCCCAGCATTGATGGGGCTGTTGTGGAGATTAAGCAAGCTATTGCCCAGAGTTGCAGAGTGGGACCCATTGTTACCGTAGGCACCTCGGCGAGAATTATCGAGTCCGCGGACATTGACCCAAGACCCTGCAGCGTCGGGAATTGAACTCTGGTCCCGGGCCGATCTCTGCTTCAGGGTCTGCTGCTTCTAACCAGTGAGCCACACTTCCCCATGAGGGAATGTATGTGTGACCGCTGCCAGGGTAGAAGTCATTTCAGAACAAGAAACTTCACTCACCCGAAGGTGACATGCTTCATCATTGGGTTCCCTCATCATACCTGGACCGCAAGTTCCACGGTGTAGGCTTTAATTCCATGCAGGAAAGAGCTGAGGTGTTTTGAGGATGAGTGATTTTATAGGGTGTGTGAGGGGCAGAGAGCAATCAAAGAGGTGACTAAAACTAGCTCCATAGGGCCAGATCAATTTAATTCAGTGGTCCACTGGGATAGGATTAAAAAGAGAGGGATCAGAGTTTTAATCAACTAGACCTCTGTAGATGGTCAACATGTTTCTGCCCAGGATTGACACTGGCATTTATCAGGACATGGGAAAATTGTCAAGTGGCTAGAAATTGTGAAAGTAACTAAATAAATAAAGGTGAACTGGCCCCCAAGGTATCAGAACAGCCAGGATGACAATGGGCTGTATGTTTTCTGGGTCCACCCTCTTTCTAATAAGAAAAGTGGATGGTATGCAGTTACAAACCACTCGGGGTACATTTTATGCTGCCCAACACCTTTGTTAATGCAGTGTCTTTAGACGTCCTAGCGAAAGTCACACGGACAAGTAATGAAAGTCTAATTGACAAGTTGGTTACCTTATTCTAGGTGTAGTACTGCCGGATCAGGGAGCTAGATAGCCCGGGTGAAGGGAAGCTGTCCCATGAGAAGACATGTTCTTAAGCTCCCCCAGGACAGATGAGATGTTCAACTGGTGTCTGTGGGTGTGACTCTACAGAGGGTTTGGGAAACACTGCGGCCATTTGTAAAAATTATGCCTGCAGTCGGACCTGATGCTCAATAAATCTCCTGCTATATAAGTAACTGTGCGGGTCCTCTCTACTCATTGTGGCTCT
Organism: Lissotriton helveticus; assembly: GCF_964261635.1. Taxonomy (NCBI): domain Eukaryota; kingdom Metazoa; phylum Chordata; class Amphibia; order Caudata; family Salamandridae; genus Lissotriton; species Lissotriton helveticus. Next base: position 417,875,313 of record NC_136058.1, on the reverse strand, counting down.
CACTGCTGATTCCTGAGCTCCAGCAGTATTGACAGTGTGCTGCTTTTCATCACGTTGTGTGATCATTCACGCCAGGCCAGTGCTCTGAATGGGACGAGTCGATGACCCGAAAATTATGGCCAAGAAGTTCAAGATTTGTTTAAAAAAGTGTTTCCATATGTAGCCCATTCCAGAGTAGTCCAGCCAGACCATAATGAGGCCAAGTCCCCTTTCTTTGGCCCTCAGGCCTTGTCGAGCGCTCCTGGCCCAGGACTTGTCCCTCGTCTCATCTAGTTGATTCTCCAGGGTGCTGCCCCATATCGTAGTTCAGTTGTACCTTGGAATATAAGGATCTAGTTAACGATCAGCTCTGATGCTCTACTCTATCACCATACTGGGGATCCTTTTCCATTCCCTGTCTCCAAGTCTGTCACTAGTGTGTACTGAGCTTTTCACCATTGCTCAAATTCTCCTCTCTTGGCATTCAATAGTTCATGTCATCCATTGTCTATTTTGACAGGGGCATGCTCTGCCACATTAGGAATTTTAGTAGTAGGCGCTGCTTCTGTATTGCGAATGGTGTCCCAGGGTGTTGGCCCATCAGTCATGCACCATTTGCAGTCTTTGGAGCTTGGAGGCCTACTACACACCCATGTTGCTGGCCTGCATCCCATGTGACTCGCCGGCCCAACAGACCTCTATTCCTATGTCGCGGAGGTTCCCCTGACACTGGCCCACACCCCGGCTTGCATCCCTTCCTCATAAAGCAGCTCCAGCCTTAGTTGACCTCTCAGGTTCGTCATCTGTTATTTCTCTCACAAGGGACCTCAGGAATCCTGCCCTCTGCCTCTGATCCTCTCTGTGCTCTCCAACGACTCTGCCTGGGCCTTCCAATGGGCCTATTCACCAACTGATGTCAACTTTTGAGTAAATGACCCTCACTCCACATATGTTTAAGTCTGTATCAGGACGCCAAAGCGTAGCACCTTCAAGTACCTCTTGAAATTTGCCATTCACCCATTGCCTGGCTACCCCCCACAAGTGTCTGAATGTATTTGAGCAGCTGCCAGTGGAGTCGCTGAGGCATTTAGCTGTTGCCTTGAAAGAGAGGCTAGACAAGAAGAGGAAGTGGCAAGCTGCTGTGTCCCTTCTCCACACAACATCTTTCTCTCTAAGGGAAGGCAAGTCTACATGTGCCAGTTAGCTCTACATCTGCTCATAGTTTCAAAATGTCAGCAAGGGAGTGGACATTGAAAAACAAACAACATGTTTCTTAATTGAATCGTGAATATTTGAAGGTGAAATCAGTACACCATACTGGTGGCTGAAAATTGTCTGCTTGTTGAGGTCATGAGCCTACTTTGTCCATGCCCTAAAATATGTATGTCTGTTGTAGCACTTTGTAGGTGCAATTGGGTGAGTTAAAAAAAAACACTCAACACATTGGCAGAGATATTTTTTACTCAAAACCCAAGGGTACATTGCACTCTGGAGTATGGCTGATATGCAGGTGTATAGTTGCCTGAATTCTGCCAGACATGAAGAACACGGGGCCTAATTCACAAAGAATTGTAATAGGACAGTGGCTGAAGGAATTCTGCAGCTCTGCCCTACACCAATTTGAAAGGGAAGGAATCCACCGTATTTACACAATATAGCGCATTCCTCTCCTTTCAACTAGCGTCGGGACACAATTAACAATCGAGCGCCAATGCAGGCACCCTTGCACCATGGTAAAAGCGTGTCTGTGTTGTTGGTAAAAGTGTTTTTTATGCAGGAAAAGGCACCTTCCTGCACAGCAAGAATCACTAGTGGCGTTTTACTCATTCTATGAGTGCAGCAGATACAGCACATGTGCAAAGGGGAAAACGCAAGGAGAAATATGAGCATTTCTCCTCATTACACTGCTCTTGGGAGGCATTTATGGTGATGCCCCAGGTTAACATGATTTGATAAATCAGGGACAGGGTCAAATTCCATGGGTGTTGCGAGGCAACACCCGCAGCAACACCCATGGAACGCCTCCTTGTTGTAAAGAAAGGCAAGGCAGCCCTTTGAGCTACCCTTCTCTAATCCATGAGGCCATGCAACGCCACGCCTCATAGAAATGATTGTGAGGCCTGTGCCACCAGAGAGTCATGAAACTCTACACTGCGAGGGTGCTGGAGTCGTGAAAATGAGTGACACAATGCACAGGTCTAGTGCGTTACCAAAAACACACACTATTCTACGGCAGTCAATGAAACCCAATTGTCATTCTGGGCAAAAATTAAGTGAAAAATCTGTGCCTCATAAGTTGAACATAACATTTGTTTTATTTTCAGACAAAGTGTGGGATTTAATGCTGGTGTTGTTAGGTTAGGAGTATTTGGCCTCCACTTTGCACCCCTTTTCTGAACATAATTAGATTTCTCAATGCCTGTCTTGTGTTATTTCAGTTCCTGCAGTAGACGAGACCCCCAATGGATATAAATGTAAAGATTGCTACACTGACCAGGCCTTGGACGCCTGCACAGTGGCTGGAGATGTTCAGTGCACCGGGGAGCGTACCACCTGCGCCGGCTTCCACGGAACAGCCTCCATACCTGGTGAGTTAAACCAATTTTTGTAATTTTGAGTTATTTCTCCCACTGCAACAATCTTCTAGATTTCTAATCCTTTCTTTCAAACTGAATGCTGCTCACACTAGTCCAATTGAATGTCTTCAGCGTGCTCGTTTCCACAAAATACTAAGCAGAAATCATGTCGCTTTGAACCTGATGATGTGGCATTTGTGTAGCATAAACCTAGACAATGTTGGAGGCACAACAAGAATAAATATCTCTATAACTTCCTCTTTCCACATGTGCTGCATTCTGAAGCACTCTTACAACGAGGATAACACCTCTAAGGTGTCCCCTCATTCACAAAAACATTACTGACTCCAATGCAGGCACCCTTGCACTATGAAGCAATGGTAAATACTCTGGCGCTGGGCTGCACTGACAGAGAGCAGGTATGCAGCAAAACTTTTTTAAGTTGTCTTTCTGAGTTGCGCTGCGTCACAGTTTGATACATCTGACCCATTGGAATGTGTGTATCTCAGTATCCAGATAGCTGCTGCTGCTCTGTACCACAACCAGGTCACCAGGCTCCTTTTCAGCCTGTTAAAGACAATGCACTCAGCTGCTAAAGTGTTTATGGGATATGGCTACCCCTTCCTTAGAATTACACACACACCTCACAGCAGTTAGCGTTGCTCCTCCTATGTGTGTGTTCGACAGATCTCAAGTGAAGTAAGCCACCTGCTGTATGGCGAATGCTCATTTCCTAATGCCAGAAAGGTGCTTATTAGAACAGTCTTAATGCGTAAAATCCACATCATGAAATAGAGTGACAAAGCACATAAGCACTATGAGCATTTATGTATGTGAAAATGTCTCTGGTTTGATTGAGCAGAGCAGCCTTGTACGCTCATTTCAAATCAATCAATCAATCATCAATTTTTATTCAGTTTACACATGAAACCATAAAAATATAACACATACAGTTATTGCAACCAAAACATTAAATGCATAAATCTTAATAGAATAGGAAAACATACAACCAATTCATGTGATGAAGAAACTGATAGGAGAGGACATTTCCTAACTCTAACAACATTATTTTTAAAACTCAATTCAGATGTACAGATAGGCACAGTGAGATAACTAAGGGCCGGTCTGCATTGGGTAAAATTGAGATCTTTTTGTTTTTAAAACTATGTCTTCCGTATCTGTAGAACGTATAGAGGACGACAAAATTCAATGGGGCTTATATACATGCCCCTTGCGTCACTTTTGTGTCATTTTTTACATGGGAAAAGTGCGTATGGGTGGCGCAAGAGGCTTGCGAATCAGCCCAAAAGTGCTTTGTAATGAGGTTCCATGTCAAGGATAGACTCCTTAAATCAGTGTCCCATTCAAGTGGGCGCAATCACACAATATACAGAAAACTGGTGAACATAAATTGATGAACAAATACAACTGAGTGCCTTCTCCAGGTAAAGTTATAGCATGGGCTGAGACATTTCACACCCTTCCCTGCAGCCAGTGTGATCCCTCCTAATTTTCATTTCAGCTCTTCTTTTGACAGAATGATGCTAATGGTGCCTTCTTCAGAGTACACACTTAAGACTAGGAGAAAATGCAAAGTTCTAATAAAATCCAGTCAGGGTATTTTAAAAGGATTATCAAGAGAAAGACAAATAAGAAATGAGACATCTGTTCAGAGTGGTTTCATATTTGTCCCAGTTAGATTAGCATATATCCATTGGTTGTCATCTGATGGTATCCTCATTATAAGGTAGTCCCAGTTCTTTGTGGCAGATAAACCCGGAGGGACACTGAGCAATCTTAAAACTATTGGACTTGACCGCTGATTTAGAGGCAAATCTGAAAATAGAACAGACGAATTTTAGGCTGCTGGCTCTTGAGCATTATTTGGGGTTTCCAATTTCCAGAGCCTTCAAATACAATCCTTAGTTTACAAAAGGTATTCATTGTGGATGTCTGTAGCCTTTAATGGAAAACCGTTGTGTTTGAAAACTCCTTCACCATACGTCATTGTGAATGTTTTCTTAAGGATCACCTTTAAATTGAAGCTTTCCATACAGACCATAAACGAATCAAGGAGCATTTGCAAACCATTCACAGTATGTGCCATGGGAATGGCATTGTTTGTGTTCTTAAGGCCAGGAATTGGACAGGTACCAATCCTTCTCAAGTCTAAAGAGGTGTTGTTAGTAGGGCCATTCAAGACTTTTTATTATAGATATGGCCCTTGCCATCCAGAACAGCGTCCAGCGCTAGTTTACAATCATCTCCCAATATGATATGGAATTTTCAGAATTCATTGATGGGGTAGTTGCGGTGTGAAAGAAAGGCGGATTTGTCACTGTTAGGAGAACAGGCAAACCCACGCTGAACACCATAGTGCCTGTCCAGAGCTTGTCCCTCGTCATCTCACCAGTTATGTGGAACATTACAGGGAAGGCATTTGCAAACGTGAATGGCCACCCCACATAGTTTGGACTTAAGCATGGTGTCACTGAGTACGGTAGGGTCATGACTGTTTGAGGTTCAGCAGTTTTAGAGGACTTGTACCACTCAGTCCTGCTTGGGTTTCTACGGCTCCCTTGCTGAAAGATGTGTCTCTTGGAAAAGGGCTAATGTCAGTGTGCTTAGAGGTCAGGGAAGATACGCTCTCCTTCTATTCAACACGAGAGTTCAGCACATTACCTTTGCGTGTGAGTAAAGTAAGGGGTGGTGGGCTACGGTAGTGGCAATTAACAAATTAAACCAATGAAGTATACAGCAGGAAGAAAGAAGGCATGTGTATTTTGGTAGGAGGCTACTGCAGTGGTGTCACAGTACCAATGAGTAGAAGGTGGGGGAGGTAGTTTGCAGGACCAGGACATTTGGAGAAAGGAGGGAGAGCACAGTTTTTATGAAGTGCTGTGGGTGCAAAGGAGAGGGGCAGGCGAGGGGCAGCCTAAACCCCAACATGATCTAAGGTCATGTGCTGGAGGTAGGCAGATGGGGGGATTTGGCACTGGGGGGTTAAGCCAATGAGGTTGTGGAACAGACAAAGAAAAAAAAGGGTGGTAAGGGTATGAGTGGTAAATGTTTGTTCAGGCAGTTTTACAGTATCTGTCTGTTTTGTTTTCATACCACTCCAGGAGACATATGAGGGCGTGGGATACTCATGATGGCCATAGGTGCAAGAGATAATTATGGCCAATGTCCCATCTCTGGGGGAGAGAGGAGAGAAAATAAGGGAGGGGTACAGCAGGTCCCGAGGGAGCCAGTGAGAAGGGCATCTTCTGGTCTGCCACGGTCATATACCCTGGGAAGCATGAAAATCAGTGTTGGTTTTGGCTGTGGGCTTCATGAATGAACGCAAGTTTTCCCTCAAATCTATCTGAGTTAGGTCTGCCACTGACCTATGGGCCTGATTAGGATGGCGGGCGGCCCCACCCTAAAGGAGATGGGTGTCACACATATGAATCTATAATACGATGGTGCCTGCGGCGGTTGCATTGTACAGGTTTTCCATTGCGACGGGTGTGGCTGCTGCAAAACCCACCGCAATGGAAAAAAGGGATATGTAACACATCCCTGTCCTATATACACTTGGTACATGGACCTGGTGGGGGACACCACAGTGCCCCCCACACCCATAGAAAAGGGCCCAGGGTGGAGGGGGCCTACTATGGACCCCCCATGTCCATCCCTCCATCCTTTCCATGGCAGCTGAACTGCCAAAAAAAGGCTGGTGGGGAGTGACTTTCCTAGTCCTTACGGCGGTGCTTGGTATTCACTGGCACTATTGTTGGGATTGGGAGACCCGCCCCAGCACCGGCAGGCTCAAAGAGCCCATTGGATGCATGGGTGTCAGGCTTTCCGCCCACAAAGCCTTGCAGGTGGAAAAGCTGTTTAGGGTGGTGGGGAGACTACCACCAAGACCCTGTTGTTGGCGGTCTCCCCACTATCCTAATCAGCCTCTACGTAACATGTTATATTCAGAATAACACCTTTATGATTGGTCAGGTGGACTTCTCCAGCAGGGTTGCTGCTCCCCTCCATGTGCAGCCCCTTCCTCTTGTTGAGTTATGGGGCTGTGGTGTCCATGGCATACAGGGTATGGCAGTCCAGGAAACGGGCCAGTTCTGTGGAGTCCATGAAATCTCTGGAGCGGCAATCCAAATGTATCCACATGGTGTCCAGCTCAAGAAAGTTGTCCGTAATCATCCCTTCCTGGAGCCCAAATTGGTCTTCTGTGTTGTCTAGCCACTAGTCCACTGTGTCCACTGGGGCCTGAAAGGAGCCTATGTTGTTCTATGTGGTTTTGGTGTCTTCATATGATGGGCTATCTTCAGGCCCATGGAAGACAGCTGGGTCGCTAAGGATTTAGCTTTCTTGAGGATGGCGTCTAGGGTTCTTTCCGGTGATGGCGATACATAGGCCTACTTCTTGCCTCCCTCCCTGACTACACCCTTGAAGAGTAGCTGGTGAGAGGATTTACATGAGGACATTGGGTCAGGAGCCAGTTTGAGTAATAAATGTAAAGAAGGCAAGGCCCAGGTGCACCGTGATGTGAGACAGGTGAGAGACAGCAATCACTGTCCAGTCCAGGTGGGGTTAAACAGTGTAGCTGACTGACAGGCTGCCACTGCAGGAAAGTGTGAATCAACCAGGCCAAAACATGTAGTGCAGTAACATCAACAAATACAGGTGCATCATTTCAGGGCCTGATACTCCAGTGGGTTGGCTCATAAGACAGGGGTATGAAGGAGACCAACAATGAGCAAGGCATCCAGTCATTGGTGATAGTGTCCAAGGTTCAACAGTCTCTAGAAGCTTGGGAGGCAAACCTGTAGACCAGGACCGAGGTAGTAGGGAGGATCTTTTGTAGTGATGCCCAAGTAAAGGGTGGGGGGGTGGGCCTAACTTCAACAAGCCCAGGAAAATCCAGGTTACACCATTGTTTTGATATTGGAGCAGCTCCAGTGTGAGGATAAGAATTGTGTCCCCAAATGAGGCCCTCACATTCACTTGAATGACTCTCTTCTGGTAGACACTGCTAGAGCTATGGGGCCTAGTCCAGCATTCTGGGCCTCTGTGGACAGCACAGGGCATCTGTGATGGGCCGTGGAGACATTAGTCCTGCCAACTCCAATCAGCATTATGTGAAGTCATTGGACGGCACCGGCAGCAGTCATCAGAAAGTGGGGCGAATGGGCAGTACTCTTTTATTTATTATTTATGTTTTGCATTTGTGAAGCGCCTGGTTACACCCCCATGTGTGTCCCTGCGCTATATCAAATATTCTGCAATCTTCAGGAGGTGGTGTCTTACAGATTCATGTACTATTTCTTACTATTGGGTGAACAGCCATGTTTTCAATTATTTATGGAAGAGTTTCTCTGATGGTTCCTCCCGGAGGGTCAAAGGTAGTGTGTTCCAGCTTTTTGCTGCCAAGTACTCAAAGGAGCGTGCCCCCATTCATGCCTTCTTGATCCTTGGGACTTTCACCAGATGGGTCCCAGTGGATCTCAGTTGCCTTTCTGCTTTATATGGAGTCATGAGGTCATTAAGGTACGAAGGACATCTGCCCTGTAAGATGCGGTGTCCAATGCACAGTGCCTTAAATGTTACACATTTCTGGATGGGTAGCCAATGTAGTGTCTTTAGGGCATTCTTCAAGGGTGCTTTCCTTGACAGATTAAATATTTGACAGGCCGCTGTGTTCTGAACAGTTTGTAGCCTTTGGAGTCCTTTTTTGTTGGCACCAAGATACAGTAGGTTTACATATTCTAATCTAGATGTGACGAGCGCATGGGTCAGAGTTTTTTTTGCCGCCAGAGGTAGAATATCTAGGGTCTTCCTTAATATTCGGAGGATTCCGAAGCATCTGCCTGCAACCCTCTTGATCTGGGTCTCAAAGGATAATCTATAGTCTCTCCATATCCCCAAGTTTTCAACCTCCGTCTTCGGGGTGGGGACTTGTCCTAAGCTTACTGGCCACCATGCCGATGACCAGATGGATGGGGGTGTTTCCGACTATTATTATTTCCGTCTTACTGCCATTTAGTCTCAGGCAGTTTTCTGTCAACCACCTGGCTAAATCTTTCAGGCATTCCGCAAAGCTATTGGCCGCTAGTGCTGAATTTGGAGTTAAGATGACCACAAGCTTTGTGTCTTCTGCGTATGACACTATCGTGACACTGTGTTTTTCCACAATCTCGGACAAGGGGGCAACCATAGATTGAACAACGTCGGGCTCAGTGTTGAACCCTGTGGCACTCCCTGTGCTAGCTTGATGTGCACTGAGGTGTATGTGGATTGTGACACCCGAAAGCTGCGCCTTCTGAGTCGGTGCACTAGCATCTCATGTGACACAGTGTCGAAAGCTGCGCTGAGGTCTAAGAGAACCAGTAGAGTTGTCAGGCCTTGGTCCTCTCATTTTCGTACTGACCTAGTAGCATAGAGCAGTGCTGTTTCTGTTTAGTAGGATGATCTAAATCCTGACAGTGTTGGGTGCCATAGGTCATGTTTCTTAATGTGTGCTACTAACTGTACATTGACCACTTTTTCAGCTATATTTGAGAAATAAGGGAGCAGTGAGACTGGTCGTAGATTTTCCATTATGTTTCCGTCAGCTGTCGGCTTCTTTTTCAGTGGGCAGACAAAGGCTTTTTTTCCGTATATCAGGTACCTTCCCTTTTCTGAAGGAGCACTCTAACAGCTGCTGGATGTATGGTAATATTGTCCCTAGTCCTGCACTGATGACCTTGGGTGTAACTGGGTCTTGTGGTGCGACCGATTTTATGCTCAGTGCTATCTTTCTCAGCTCTTCTAGAGAAGGAGGAGTGAAATGGGAGATGCTATTTTCCCCCCACTCCTTCATTTGTTCCTTGTGGCTTAAGTGTCCATTTCGAGCATTGTCTGGAAAGGTGTCATGAATATTAGACACCTTTTCCGTGAGGAATTCTGCGATTTTATTGCATGATTCTTCTGAACAAGGGGCTGGTGCTACAGTTCGTTCTAGTGAGGATAGTTCTTTGAAAATGCCGAATAATACCCTAGATGAGTTCTCTGCTGTTTCTATTCTCCCCGTGTAGTATGCCGCCAGTGTTTTCTTTATAAGAGCATGATACTGTCTCAGTTTTAATTTATATACCGTCTTGTCAGAGTATAAGAAGCCCTTCCTACATTTACGTTCTAGCTTTTTACACGCCTGTCTTGCCATCCTTAAATCCTGGTTGAACCACAGCGCACTCTTCGTATTTCTGCGTGGGGTACTGGTTGACCATGGGGTCACCACATCCAGTGCACCTTTAATCCAGTTATTTACCTCCTGACTCTCCTGGTTAGTCTCTGTGTTTAAGGGAGGGGGGTTTGCTAACAGAGCCTGTGTAAAGCTGCTTTCCTTGAAATGTCTCAATTTCCTATGTCTGCTATTATAAGGCGTGTCATTCTTTGATAGAAGTTTTGTTTGAGGAATTACAAAGGTGACTAAATAGTGGTCCGAACACAGGGCCGCTGTTGGGCAGTCAACTGACAGCCCCTGGAGGTTTGAGAAAATGGAGTTTAAAAGATGTCCTAGTTGATGTGTTATCCATGTTGATTTTAATTCAGGTTAGAAGCCTGCCAACTCTTGGATTAAGGCTTGCGCTTCCCCGCATGTTTTGCTGTCAAAATGTAGGTTTAGATCCCCCAGAACTAACAGGTTATTATTATGATGTAGTGCTGGTTGGAATAGACACTCCAAAAGCTTTCCCTGAAGCCTGAAGATGGCCCCGGCGGTCTATAAATCAGAAAACCTTAGCGTGAGCTTGGCGTTTATTGTGAATGATGCAGCTTCGCAGTAACCTACCACTGCCTCTTGCATCGAGCAGTCTATAGATAATTTATGTATCACTGCTATGCCTCCCCCCTTTTTTATCGGGCGGTCCACTCTCAGGATCCCGTATTGCGGTGGGAGTGCCTGTAGGACATCAGGAGCTGAGAATTCATCCAGCCGGGTTTCTGTCAAAAATAAGAAGTCCACATTCTTTTCTATGATGCAGTCATATATTTCATTTTTGTGTTTATTTAGTGACCTGAAATGAATGAGTATGCATTTCAGCCACTTGACTTCTGGATTTGTGCGATCAGCTAATGCTGTGGTTAGCTTGAATGGGCAGTGAGCACATGTCTTTACTCCTTGTTCTACTGATATATTATGACTCCAGTGTGTTAAACCCCCAGGTGTAGCTTTCTAAGTTTGCTGCTTGAATACTTTAAGCTTTGATCCTTAGAAAATTGGACAGCATTTGTGGCCCCGGACGGCCGCGGACGGGCGCAGACGGGCGCGGACGGACTTGCTTTTGGCGCGCCCACTGTGTGCGTCCGCTGCACAGTCTACTCTACTCCAGTGCTTTAAAGCTTTAGGTCCACAGTGGCTTAGGAGGTGGTTGGAGTCTGTGATATGGCTCATAGCATTCCCAGATGTCTGCAAGGCATGTTCCCACAGGGGGAGTCAGCATGAACTGCTGGGGGTAGAAAGACCATGCTGTACCCTGAGTCATCAGGAGCCTCACAGAGTAGGGCCTTCTATGATTGTGGTGCAACTCTGTCCCACCTAATCAATATACATCTAGAAAATGTGTTTTCATATTATTTTTGGTAATCTATTGGGGCATGAGATGATAGAATACATAATTAGATGCCAAATACAAGAATTCCCTCAGTTCCTGCAATTCTTACCTTTTTGCTCTGACTAAATATCTATCATACAGTACATTCCAAGGGATTGCACCACACAAGAGCAATACCCTCTGAAATAATAGGACACTATGGAATGCAGTAAGAAGCAGGTGATCAGGAGGGTGATAATCCAGCTTTTCTAAAAGTAGCAGTTCACTCTTACGTGTGTCCTGTGCTCTATGCAAGCACAGCAAATTACATACTCACCGTTTCATGCTCTTTAATTCATGACTTGAAACAGACACAACAGACAGCCAGCAACAATACCAGAACCAGCATAGTGAACATGTGTTTGTCTGAGCTATTTGTGAATACGGGTTATGCCAGGTGATTTCATAAATGTAAGGCAGACTGTGCAACTCATCTAGGGTGGCAAATTCAGGTCAGTCTCCGCCAAACTACATGTTGTAGCCATGGGAACCACAGGATTGTGTTGTTGCTGCTGTACCCCCAGCAGAACAAGAGATGGATCATATTTCTTCTCACTTTGCAACATTGGTTGCCAGAGGATTGTAATGTGATAAACCACAAGGATAGCCTCGCCACCAAGAGGAAGTGGTATTTAAGGACTATGCAAGAATATTGAAGAGCCCCAGAGGTGTTAGCATAAAGAGATAAGAGATACAAATAAGAAATTTCTGTCATGAACGTGGTACAGATCGCTATGACATTTGCAGAAAAACATTCTTGAGTAGAGGTAATCAGTTAAATTAACAAGTACAGTGTTCAACATTTACTGTAAATGACAAAGGTAAACAAGGATTGAAAAAAAAAGATTTATTGGATAACCTCCTTAAAATAATGTGGATGATTGACATTTATTTTTGACAAGGTAAGGCTCAATCTATTACTTACCAGTCCGGCTCACGGTGTCCTTGTTCATGGCAGACCTCTTAATTCCCACCTTAGCTTTCGTGACACTCACAATTCAACCTGGAATCCCAGGTCCTTGAATCAGGTCCAGGTTGCTTTCAACATCTACCAGTGTGTGTATTAATGGCCAATCTGAGATCTTGGGAACTTTGGACCAGGATAGGCATATTTCTTTCTTAGATGGAGAAAAAAAGTATGTAGCAGCATTGTTAATGACTGATTATTGTCTGTGTGTTTTTCCCACAGGTGAAGCTGCGAAACAGTATAGCTTGACAGGATGTGTTTCTCAAGATTACTGTGAATTATTTCACCTGCCGGCGACCCAAATGTACAGTTATGATTTACAGTGCTCACCTGCCGAAAAAGCTTTGAGGTCATTATTTAAACCTCTGATGCAATCACACCCCATCTTGTGAAGAGGAACAATGTAAGAATGAAACAGAAGAACTCATGTCAGCCTCCCTGGGACACAGAATACAAGGAAGCAATGTGTGTAGAACTGTTTATGCCGCCATGTTGTTTATGTACCACCAGCCTTTATATTCAACCATGTATAGCGCCTAGGCACCTCAGAGGGAATGCTCTACTTGGTGCATTGAATGATTGAAGCCCTGGCACTGCAACCGCCCAAAGATACTGACTTGGGAAAAGATAAGAAGCTCCTTCTGATAGGATTCTAATGCTGACTTAATGTGCAACCATGGAGGAAACTGAAATCCCTTTATTTGAAATAACATCAAAAAATTATGATGGTTTAGTCTATGTACATCCTGCCAATAATATAAATATAAATTACATATCAAGTCCTGGTGTTGACATGTGTTACACAGGGAGTGTACCACGCTGCTGCATGCTTAAACACTAGCTGACTTTGAATGTCAGACTCCTTCAATTTTTTAACTTCCTTTTTACCACTAAACACAGTTCAATTATAAACAAATCTGTACCAGAGCCAGAAAGAAATGTTTACACTCCTGTCTCAGATACATCTCATGTATTACGATTGTAGCAGTACATTTCTTCTGCATGAGAAAGAAGACTGTTTAATAAATACTTTTATTGAAAACGCCTGTCTCTCTATTTCTCTGCACCTCTGATGAAACGAAGCATGTACGATTGACTGAGTAAAATATCTATCTATTGTTTCCACACAACTCTGAAGATACGTTTTATCTTGGGGAAACAAAGTTGTCATGTTTATGCGGTTGTCAGAAACGAATCCCTTCTTGTTTATTCGAGAAAGTTTCTAGTGACCTCTGAGCTAGCTGGCACTCACAATTAAGTTTAATATATTTGATAGAGACCTAGTAGACCTAAGTCCTATTTCAAATCTATAGGATATATGATTCCAATGCGCAGAGCCTATTGGGAATATAGGAACTACACTATACCGCAACATAATCAAGACCCAGTTCAATATGCACAGAAAATGTTGGAGTTGAGTGGGGGACCTGGATCATTTACGCAAGAAATTATTCTCCATTATTTGAATCTGACTCAACTTAACATACCCCAGACCTCACTTCCATACCACAGCTCTGCAATGTACTTGGCCTGATGAATTTGTAAGAGATCCCTTGGTGCCCTAGACCTAAGCCTATGTGCAAAACTAGAAACCACCCCCATAGTTTTTTACAGACTCCTATCTTTTGGCTTCAATCAGAGGTTTCCAACACTTCTTAACATTAAATAAAATACCCAAATAGGAGAAGGCCTTGACTTTACTCAGGGTAACATTTGATACCTTGATGCTTTGGGGCCCACTACCATTATGTAGGACTTTGAAAAGTTAGCCGTCGAGTCTAGAAGCCCCCCAAAAAACATATTCAGCCAACAACAGGCCCAACCCTTGTGCAGTCCAAGCTATCAGGACCATGTCATCCACGTATAATAGAACAGGGAGAGATCTGTCAATAATCTTAGGACAATTGGCCAAAACAGGTAATCGCGCATACTCCAATCCATTAAAATATAAGCTGAACAGAAAAAAGGGCCGGTAACACACCTGCCGAACCCCACAACTCATTCCAAAATGATTGAGTGCACTTAGCATCTTGAGAAAAGTGCACCAAGGCAGAGGTAAATGAGTGGAGATCAGCTAAAGAGCCAGAATTCTGGGATTGACCCCCATCTCACTGATCAAAGCCCATAGTTTGGCTTGGTTCACCCTAGTTAGAGAAGTCGTCAAGTCCATCAAAGCCAGGTGTAAGAATTCAGGCCAAGCCACTTTATACTTAATATTAATTCTTCAGACATTGCTATGAAGTTGACCTTCCACACTAACGTCATACTGGACATCACTCAGAATCTTCTTTCTTTTTATCTGCCCAGTCGCACAGCCTATTTAGAATCACCCTACCAAGACCTTAACTGTAGAATCCAGTAAGAAAATGAACGTTAATATTCTGGGTTCTCTTTATCCCCCTTCTTAAAAATGTGGACCATCGCTGTGGTTGACCAAGAGGGTAAGGGCCCCTCCTGTACAACCACATTTAAGACCTGCATTAAAAAAGGAGCACAGACGTCCATATTTCCATTAAACCGGTCAGGTGGTATGTTGTCCAGCCCGGGGCCTTGTTGCTGGACTGGGCTAGAATGCCTTTTGTGATATCATCTAATGTGAACACCACTTTGTTACTAGCAGACACAGATGCAGCATGGATATTAACTTTCCCATCAGCCCTCTGATTATAAATGCCCTCAAAATTCTCCACCCACTGCTACTCTGAAATTTGATTGCATAGAAGCAGAACAGAACCCTCAGCAACACAAGGCCTGTTGATAAACGCACTAGAAGAGAGAGCTGTCCTCCGTTTCACTGGCTTGACATAGCTCCTCCTAGGCTAATTCCTGTGAATTATATTTACACACCTTTTGTTCCTTCTTGTACACGTGCCTACAATTTCTAATCAGCTGCCCGTCCCTCGTGATTGCTTCAACTCCATCTTCAAAAGTCACAGGGATCTCAAGCAATCACTATCAAACCATTTCGGGTTTCGCGCCACCCGATTGGTATGAGACTACACAGTCAAGGTTTGCCAAACCCCCGAGCTATGCATTTAAAAGCTTCCAATACCTCCCTCCCGCCAGCCTCACTATCCAAACAAACGACAAACTCCCATTGGCAAGTTGTAGAGAGAGAGGTTTGGGAGCACTGGGGGTCAACCTGGGACCATTTTAACCTTCTCCCCACGTCAACGGCCAAAAGGCACTTCAGAGCCCCCCTTGAGTAATGTTTTGGGCCCAAAGCAATATCCAAACTTACGGATAAGGGATTGTGGTCACTAGAAGGACTAGCAATGATATTAAATAGGAAATGTAGAAATATAAAGGTGCTGAAACAAAAATAATATCAATAAGCCTTCCTCTGCCCCTTCCTTTGTAAGACGGGTGAATTACTGGGTTTGAAGAATTCCCTGGTGTCTTTGCTCTAAAAACCATATTATTTGAGTTTAAGAGCTCATTTAACTCCCTACTGCCTTGTGAGTGAACAAAGTGAAGTTCAGCCGACAACTGCCAGAAGGGGAACAGCCATCAAGGGGAGGATTATATAAGCGACAATTAAAATCACCAGCCAACACAATTTAGGCTTGTCCACCCCAATTAACTGGAAAGGACCTCAAGTGATGGTTCAAATTTGAAAGTCCTCGGGGCTCTAAACCCCCGCACTTGCATTTGTAAAAATGAGCCACCACCAATTAACAGGCCCCAGGGATTGGGAACAGTAGTCCCTGCGTTGTATCACCATAGCAGTTAAGGTCTGCAATGTAACCACTCAGCTAAAATCTGAAAAGTATCACTAAACCCCCTTTTCACCTCACTGCCATTTAGATAACAGCTGGTACAAAAAAAGTCATGTAACCCTCAAGGAAAAAGACGTTATCGATTTCCAGCGGGCACTAAGGTGGTCTGCCAAAAACCAGGTAATCAATAGCAGGATTAGCCCCCCGAGAGATGAGAGTCTGCTGGATTGGTTAGGATACCCGGTCTCTAGAAGAAACTCAGTGACAAGGCAACTATCCCTGATGAGTCTGATGTTGATCAGGGGGCAGAAACAAGTAGATTCCCAGGTAACAAATGTTTATTAAAGTTAACCACCACACAATCTCCCACCAAGGGTTTCCTATCCTTACCAATCAAACCTACCCTCCATGCCATATTGATAGAATCCGCAAACCCCCTCCTTAAAGAGAGATGAGAGCTAAGCCAATGCATCACCTTATTCTTAAGCTCCTGAAATAAATCCCTGGTGGAGCCACAGCAGGGGGAACATTTCCCAGAACAATGACATAATGGGTTGCTTCTGGTGGCAAATTTACCACCATACCACTCTTGCTTTGAGGCACTGAGTGCCAACTCCTCCCCTCGCGCAGATGGTGGGGCAGGGCATCAAGTTCAACAGAAAAATGAGTAACCCCCGAAAGCCCTTGTCATGGGTTGATGCAAACCCCATCCTCGAGCCCTTTCAATCAACTGGACCTTGCAGCTCTGCTAATAAACCCTGCTCCTGACCACCCTTGTACCCCGCCCTCTCCTTGGTCACAAGGGAAAGTACACATAAAACCCTATCCTCAATGTGGGAAATTCTAAGCAGGATTGGCTCCAACTTGCTGTTTAATAATGTTTCCAAATCCCTCATCAAAGTAATCCTGAGGGGAGAGACCTTATCTCCCACTGACATTGAAGGAGGTTGGACCCCTGGAAAATCCTCTGTGGGGGGCTGGGTCAATATGCAAGACTTCATTGTCTGCTTATGCCTTAGGTTGGCAACTGGGGTAGTGAGAGTCCCTACAAGGATCCTCAGAATACCCCAATGGTCTCCTATTGCTGGTGAGCCCCTTCCCACTTGTGTCAGAGAGCGACCCACGAGGGAGGGAAATGTCTCTGTCCAGTGAAAGCCTACTTTCTACAAGTTCAATTTCCTTTGCTACAGCCTCCACAGCCCAATGGAGAAAGCCTTCTATAGATGATACTCGGATAGCAGCAGCGTGAGGCGTCGATTTCGGAGGGGGACCTTTCTTTTTACCCATGTTTGAGGTAGCTGTTAATACCATTTATCCCCTAGTAGGACTGGATGGCAACAAAACGATTCCAAGCAGGGGGTTAAAAAAAATGCCAACAGGGCTAACAGACAGATTACTAATTATTAAATAATTTAAAAAAAAAGTAAATAATTACTAAAAGAATGCCCCCAAACTGTACCCCAGTAGAAAGGAGGTAGGCACAAGCAAGGACGCTGCCCGTGAACGTGCTGGGCACCTGTGGCCCTCTTCAGTCTCCAGTGCTGTCTGTTATCAGATTCTGAGCCTCTGGTGGTGTGTGCCAGTAAGCGGGAGGGGCGCACCTCACAGGGTCCCCCACCTATAACTAGAATCACGCTGGTTGTCGGGGCAGCTGCACACCTCCACACTGGGCAGTTGCTCTACATGGCAAATGGAGCTGTGCAGACTGCGCTGCGTGCCTGGCCTCTCGCTGTGTTCCTTCTGTCTCCCTCAGGCTGCAGATCAAGATTACCGGACAACACATAAACAAGCCTATTTATTGTTGTTTTCAGTCTTACATGCAAGAAGGAACAAGCATTGAAAATGCAAAAGGTCTCGCCTTTGATTAAGGTAAAGCCATTTGCTTTGCTAACGGTATTGTATAGCAAAGCAAATGGCTTTACCGTAATCAAAGGTGAAACCTATTGCATTTTTAATACTTGTTATTGGTATCATTGTGTCATAGCATATACATTTTGTCATATACATATCGGACGGCATCCAGTATTCTCAAACAGTGGTTCTTCTCATGTAAATCAGAGATCAATTATGCGCAGTAGTCGAAGTGGGGAAAAAAAAGTAGGGGAACTGTGGGTGGAGAATCAGGGGGCGGGAATAACCGAAGATTGCATCAGTGGGCGGAGTCAGGGGTGTGGCTAGAAATAGCAAAACATACCAATTTTTTGTACTTTTAGCATTTTACTGACCAGTTACAGCTTATAACGTTATTTAATTAAAACAATGGATACACATGTTTGAGGTTTAATTCAGGAAAAAGCAAACACTCATAGGGAATACAGGTTTATGTAAAGCGTGTGAAATATAACCAGGAACAACATGTTACCTTAATGTTTTTACTCATTGTTCAGAAATCCATGATTATTTTTTGTCTCAAACATTGAGGTCATGAATCAGGGCTCCTCCTGTACACATGTGTTAAGCAGGGCTCAGAAGAGAAAGGAACTCCTCAGGAGAATCTAGACTCACAGAAACCCACAAAGGCCCCTTCATATTCATGTCGCCAGCTAGCTGCTCAATCATA
Source organism: Lissotriton helveticus (assembly GCF_964261635.1). Lineage (NCBI taxonomy): Eukaryota > Metazoa > Chordata > Amphibia > Caudata > Salamandridae > Lissotriton > Lissotriton helveticus. The sequence goes on along the minus strand of NC_136058.1, from coordinate 417,856,888 downwards.
ATGTAGCAAAAAGAACAACTGAATGCAGAACAATATCATACATTCACCCCAGTACAGAGATCTGGGCCTAAATCCATTGTTTCTTTGCTCACCATGCCATTCCAGTTTGGACCCAGCCATATGCAAATCAGTCTAGATTCTGCACCCAATGGGAACAGTCCTGCCCCCTCCCTTCTCCTGCCCCCGTCACCGCTCCTGCCCTGTCACCGCTCCTGCCCCTGTCACTTCTCCTCCCCGGTCACTCCTCCTGCCCCCGTCACTTCTCCTGCCCCCGTCACTTCTCCTGCCCTGTCACTTCTCCTGCCCTGTCACTTCTCCTGCCCCGTCACTTCTCCTGCCCTGTCACTTCTCCTGCCCCGTCACTTCTCCTGCCCCGTCACTTCTCCTTCTCCTGTCCCATCACTTCTCCTTCTCCTGGTCCCTTCACTTCTCCTTCTCCTGTCCCGTCACTTCTCCTTCTCCTGTCCCGTTACTTCTCCTTCTCCTGTCCCGTCACTTCTCCTTCTCCTGGTCCCTTCACTTCTCCTTCTCCTGTCCCGTCACTTCTCCTTCTCCTGTCCCGTTACTTCTCCTTCTCCTGTCCCGTCACTTCTCCTTCTCCTGTCCGTCACTTCTCCTTCTCCTGTCCCGTCACTTCTCCTTCTCCTGTCCCTTCACTTCTCCTGTCCCTTCACTTCTCCCCCTGAGCTCAGACAGAGGGTTTAACTGTATAAAAAGGGGCTGTGTCCCCTTACAAACTGTTCTCTTCCAGGATCCTTTTGCTGAGGGGGGCTGTTGCTGTTGGGCGCCAGGAGGACCGCCACTTGGACTGCCTCCCTGCCTGGAGGCCCAGTGAGCTGGCTCTCGGCCCAGCCTTGTCCCCCTGCCTGCCTCCAGAACTTTGCTGGTGCTCTATTTTTGCTGATAGCGCCTGGGAGTGCTGTATTTTACTTATAGCGCCTGGGAGCGCTTTTCTCTTGTCCTTAGCGCTTGAGCGTGCTTCCCTTGTTCTTCGCCGGCGCCAATCCGGCATCTGACCCATTTTTGCTGATTTGGTACCCCGATCGAGTGCCCACCTCGATTTATTATTTACTTAGGAAGAGCCGGTACCCACCCGGCATTCACCCCCGTGATTGTGCGCTTCTCGAGGGAGAGCCGCCAGTGAGTGCCAGGGCAGGCCGCCGCGCTGCCTGCGGTAAGCATTGCCGGCCAAACCGGAAGTCCCACCCCGCAGCCGCGGAGCAAGGAGGGCCTGCGGCTTGTATCCTCGGCGAGGCTCTCACGAGGGAGAGCCCCGCCGCCCAGGAGAAGCGCCGCCCTGGGAAGCAGCTTGAGAGGAGGAGCAGCCCCCGTCCCAGCAGCCGGTGAGTGGGGCCGGGGGTCCGTTCCCTGAGAGGAGGGCGTCCGGGCACATTGCCGGTGCCTGCCCCTCCCCTCTAACGCGTGGGGCGCTGGTGGTCATAGAGGTCCCGGGAGGGCCCGGGCAGAGTCCTTGAGCGGCCCCGAGATACAGTGGGCCGCTCCCACGGTGTCTCCGCTCCCCCTGCGAGGCCGCATTCTTGTTTGGCCCACGAGGGCCCCAGGGGCACTTTTGTTGGTTTGCGAGCCCTGCGGGGCTCAGTGGCATTTCTTTGAACCCCGAGGCTCTGAAGGGCATTGTTGATTTTCAGCCCAGAGAGGCTCAAGGGGGCATATTTGTTTTACGAGCCCTGGGAGGCTCTGGAGTGCCATTTTGTGATTGAGAGCCCCAAGAGGCTCCAGGCATTCCTTAAGTTGCAAGCCCAAAGAGGCTCGTGGGGGCATTTCTTTCTTTAGAGCCACGGAGGCTCAGGGGGCACCTTTTCACTTAGAGCGGCCCCAGAAGGCAGCGGGCCGCTCCCACCCTGCCCACATTGTGTTTTTGAGCCCAGCGAGGCACCAAGGGGCCAGTCCTTTGTTTAGAGCCCAGAGGGGCTCAGAGGACAGTCATTGTTGTTCTTGGGCCCACGAGGCTCCAGCATTGACCCAATCATTGTCTTCACAGCTGCCCAGCACTTAATGGGCAGCTGCTCCATTTAGGCCCCTGACTTTGGGACACAGGGCATCCTAGCCCCAACAAGGCCAGTTGGCCTAGGGACTGCTACAGGTGGTGGCTTATGTGAGTACTGCGCAACTGTTCTTACACCGCTGAATGTTTTTAGGCATCATGTGTTTTCCTTCCCTGCACCTCTGAATGTGTTTTGATGCGTCATGTGCCTTGTCCTTACACCGCTGAATGTATGTTTATGCATCATGTGTTTAGTGTTCCTATGCCTATACCCCTAAATGTATGGTGAAACTTAGGTGGTTGTTTTCTCCTAGTACAGGTGTTGCTAGGGAGGTCCTGGTTCCCTGCGCAATATTTTCTTAAGGTGGTTAGGGTTGCGTAGGTGGTACTTACCTGTTACCAGTGATTACTGGTGGTGTGCTCTATTTTCTAATTTGTGCCACAGTGGTTTTATATTCTATGTTCTAAGTGCTAGTTATTAAAGTGCCTATTCCTGACAGTGGTCCAGGTGGCCCTGTCTTGTACATATCCCCTGTAAATTCTGCCTGTGCCTGTTGGCACATTGTAAAGTGTGTGTTTTTATCTGATGTGTTTTGGTATAATACAAAGGCTATTTTTACATACAACCTTGTGTGGAGTTTCCTTTGTGGTGGGCCTTGGGTGTTATTGCTGGGGGTGCACGCGCAAACACTTAACTCACATTGCCTCCGAGTTTAGCCTTACTGCTCGTGCTACGTTACCAAGGGGGTGAGCAGGGGTTATCTTGGCGTGTAACTCCCTTGCCCTGACATGGAAGTGGTGGTCTCTGACTGACTTTGGCGCAAGCCCTGGCCAGCCAGGGATACCATTTCTAACAACCTGTAACTACACTGTCGGAAAAACTGCTGAGCTACTTGAAGGACTGTCACTCTGCTTCGCAGCTGCCCTGGTAGTACTGCTTTTCTCATGTGCTGCCCTGCTGTCTGCTATTCTCTGACCCTGCTGAGCACCAAAGTGATCTCCAAGGGTTTGTTGGATTGCCTTCTGTTATTGAGACTCAGGGAGATCAACATCTCTACACCTGATTCTGTCCCTCATTTACTGGAAGCGTTTACTGGAAGCGGACGCAGATAATTGCTTCAGGGAAACCGGTGCGTCCACTGACTGCATGAGCAGAATTCGAATCATTGTCCCTGTGCCAGAAGCAGACCTAGTGCTTCGCATCGGAACCGAAGCATCGCCTGCAGAACTCATCCCTCGACTGTGTGGAGAAACCGGTGCATCACTTCGGAACAAACACATCTCGGTTTTGGAACTGACGCTTCACCACCACTGCGTGAAGAAAATCGACGCACCTCGCTGTTGTTCCAGGATAAGATACTTTGTTCACCGAGGCCTGCTTAAGTCCTGTAGCCGCCCTTTGACTTTGCCTCTGTCCAGCATGACCAGATAACCCGCACTGGCACTTATTGCTTCTAAGCACTAGAACTCTTTTTATTCTTTAATAATTCACAACTCGACTTCTACTAATTGGATTTTTGTCTTTTTGATCTTAATTTATTCATTAATTTATTGTCTATTTTTCTAAATGTGGGTGGTGTGTGTGTGTCTGCATCTGCGTGCATGCATGTGTGTGTGTGTGTGTCTGTGTGTTGCACAAATACTTTATACATTGCCTCTTTAGATAAGCCTGCCTGCTCTGTGCCAAGCTACCAGAGGGTGAGCACAGGTCCTCTTTTAATGTGTATCTAGGTTACCCTGACTAGAACCACGCTAGTCAGTGGACATGGTGCTTACTTTGCCATACAGAAACCCCTTCTCTCCCTGCCCTTTCCTGCTACATTTAATTCATGAGGAAGTTAAGTGTCTTTTTTTATTGTCACTTGAATACACATATTGCAGACTTCGTTTTAATTAGTATTTTTTTCAATCTGCTCAAATTGTGCATATAGCATATTTTTTATGTTATTTTACAACACCCAGTTGATAAATATTGTAGATTGAGATAATATCTCATAGCTGGAAGTTTTTTAAATATCTGTATATGACTGAGCATACCACCATCTGAGTGGAAATATTCTTGGACACTTAATTATATAGTAAATAACTATAACTCATTTAGAAATGGCAGCAGTTAAGCAGCAGTAATAATCTAGTGTAGTAAAGGGCTAAAAACATGGGAGCGTTGTTCTTTTGGTCTTTGCTAAACAAGGGTTTATTGAGTGACGCACTGCCTGCACGTAAAATAAAGGACAAATGTATCCAGGTTATTGTCAAATATGCACTTTCAGCCTGTTCTGTTTTTTTTTAGCAACACATAAGCTTTCTGAAAACTTGTCAATTTACTTTTTCACTGGATCAAAACCATCAAAAGTGAGAGACACCATCTTGCCTGCCTCTTTCTTTGCTGCTCAGCAATCACAATGAGTTCCTCCGAGTTCTTTTGTGATATTTGCCTGTTATTGTAATTTATCCTGCATAATACTAGACAAAGCACGTTGAGAGCTGGAATTGTATCCTGTTTTTAATTACACTTATAGTGGACTGCTTGTTGCAAAGAAAGAGGCAGTAAGATGGTGCCTTGCTATTTTGTCAACACTGGACACTTCAAAAAGAAAACTAATAAAATAGTTTCAGAATAATTGTCCTCGTTTCTGTTCTGCTGTGAGACTTGGGGTGCATTGGCTGCCCAAACTGTTAGAGGTAAAGTCCATTTATGCATTACGGTATCCGCAGTCTCAAATTTCACTAGATATTTAAGACTGTCTTCAGTAAAGGGCATATTTCATGGAATGCTAAGAGGTTTGCCCTTGTACCTGCCTGAAGCTGAAAAATACGTAACATCGTTCCTGGCAATTACAGCATTAATACTGTTTATTTTGTGTGTGCATTTCCTTGTTTTGTAATATTTGCAACATCAATACTGTTAATTGCTGTTGCGTGGCACAATGCTATATATTCTCGAGCGACACAGAAAAAAACAAGCAGACGTGCACACACAAGCATTCCACACATTTCCTTTAATATCTTTTCCAAGAGTGTCTCTATTCGCTCCCCTTTCTCTCATATTTCACTCACACAAAAACAAACACAGGCAAGCAGATACACATAAGCAGACACTTACACAAAAGAGTCAGGTGGAATTCGAGCCATTTGAGCCTTGTTACCCCATGGCTTTCTTGATAGCGCTGTCACCGGGCTGCCTCGATTTCTGTGTTTGCAACACAGCATGATGGTGAACACCCGGACGGTATGCGAATGAGCCCAAGCTGAATAGTTCAGCGGGGGCTCGGCTCAGGTCTACAGAAGTGCCTTAGCTGTCAGAGAGGCCGCCAGCACCAGCGTTTCATGAGTACCAGTACTCTTCTCAGCAGAAGAGAAGTGCTGTTACTCAGAGTGATAAAACTAAGAAGTGCCGGCACTCAGAGTGATAAAACTAAGAAGTGCCGGCACTCATAGTGATAAAAACTAAGAAGTGCCGCTACTCAGAGTGATAAAAACTAAGAAGTGCTGGTACTCAGAGTGATAACACTAAGAAGTGCCGGTACTCAGAGTGATAAAATTAAGAAGTGCCGGTACTCAGAGTGATAAAACTAAGAAGTGCCAGCACTCAGAGTGATAAAAACTAAGAAGTGTCGCTACTCAGAGTGATAAAAACTAAGAAGTGCTGGTACTCAGAGTGATAAAACTAAGAAGTGCCGGTACTCAAAGAGATAAAACTAAGAAGTGCCGGTACTCAGTACCTGTGAGTACCGGACCATTTAAAGCTCTTATTTTAGCTTGAACGAAATGGGAGCGTCCCATGTAAATTGAAAGTGTTCGATTCTCTATAGGGTGTGTTCCTGCAGAAGCCGCAATAATACATGGGATACCTACACACCATGCACATACGTTGCACTCTTAAGCAGCTTCATCTTGGGACTTGCTGAGCGATTTATTTGATCAGCAGATGCAGAAAATGATGCTCTTGTCTAGTTCAAGAATAACAACATGAGTGCGGCCCCCTGGGGGTGCTCAGCTGTAGAATTTAAAAATATCCTGTCTGCAGTGAGACAAAGGACACACGTGCCAAGTGTGGGTGAATCTGTTTTGATTTCAGATTCCACTGGGACGGACCCTAGCGGGCATGAATGAATGAATGAATGGACACGTGAAAAGTGCATGGGTACCAAAGGCCTCCCACCGCTAGAGAGCGCATGGGAGTCTGTCTGCCAGTGCTGGGAGCTGCTCAGGCGTGGGGCTGCAGGATTACTTTCATGAAAACATCCTGCCTGCAAAAAGAAACTCTTTGCCACACTTCAGCGTGACCCATGACCTTCTCAATGCTGGTGGTCACCAGTGCAGCGCATGGACTTTACTGTACCACTCTGCCTTGGGCGGGCACGGCAAGTTACCAGAAAGCTGCCGCCTGTTAGTGGTCAGTCTGATCCCGCGTAGTAACAGCTGGGTGGACGCCCTGTCGTAAAACAACAACAGGGAAGGCGCGGGCTCCCTGATCCAAGGGGGTGCTGGCTGCAGGACCTGGAATTGTTTGTGACACAGACGCCCTCAAGCTCAGCTAGAATCATTGATTCACCTGCAGGCACCAACATGCCTTTATGAGGCCCTGCAGTGTAAACAGTCACTTGCAAGCGAGGCAGCAGGCTGTTGACCCAGCGCAGGCCAGGATGAGCAGGCAATACTGTGCAGCTGAGCGAATAGAGAGCGCCTCGTGCCGGGGTCAAGAGCACGATACAGGCAGGCTGATGCATGTTAGTACAGTCAGGCAGTCACCAGCGTGAACATGCGTGAGTCTAACGCCGGATGCGTGACCTTGGCAGGGCTGCCCCTGCGCTCAGTCCAAACACTCCCGATTACCCGAGGTCCCAAGCGGCCACTTCAACATACTGTGGGCCTGGAGGCTCGAGGAAAAAAGAGACGAGCAGACTCAGATCTATCTGGACCCGCTTCCAGCCTCTGTCATTCCCACAGCTGTGCTGACCACATCACAACAGCTGCATCTTCCACGGGGCGCGAGGCGCTCCTGTAAAACGTTTGAGCACCGCTGGGTGACGTCCGCGCCGTGTACATATACAATACATACATACAAAGATAGCATAGACTGTGCAATAGTGTTTCCGAGATCTGAGCACGCGCAGAACAACCGGAAGCACGAGGTCCCTGAGCACGCGTAAGAACAGTGATGAGTGTAACAACAATCTGGGCATGCGCAGGTATCTGAGACAAGGGCATGCGCAGAAGAAATGTGCACGGCCTTTGAGATGTGGGCATGCGCAAGATCCGTGATTGTATAGTATTCCGTGTAATGCACATGCGCAGTGCACTTATGCATGATTAGTATCACATATTGTGGAGTTGCTCCCTACAATCGTGAATGGATAGTATACCTGCGCTGCACATGCGCAGTACTGACGTTAGAATCCCGTACCGTCCAGTACGCATGCGTAGTACGTCCATCAGTGATTTCTATTCAAGCTGTGATCCTGTGCCAAGAAGTCGTGAGGCATTAGTGTACCAAGCTGAGCGCATGCGCAGTATATTAGTAACTGACCCCGCTCATGCCCGTCGGGAGGTTAATGTCGCCCGGAGCCTCCGCTCTCGGGATCAACTCGGACTCGGAGCTTTCCCCGCCGGAGATCAGGAGAGGAGGGATCCACCCCACCCCCCCCCCCCCCGAGAGGAGAGACCGAGGAGGTGAGTCTGAGGGAGATCAGGGCCTCTCACTGACCCCCGACTGACGTCACTAATGACCCCCAAGACCTGATGACGTCACTACTGACCCCCACCAGTCCTGCTGACGTCACTACTGACCCCCACCAGCCCTGCTGACATCACTACTGACCCCCACCAGCCCTGCTGACGTCACTACTGACCCCCCAGTCCCCCTGCTGACCCCATTATTGACCCCCACCAGCCCTGCTGACGTCACTACTGACCCCCACCAGCCCTGCTGATGTCACTACTGACCCCATCCAGCCCTGCTGCCCCATTACTGACCCCCACCAGCCCTGCTGACGTCACTACTGACCCCCACCAGCCCTACTGACGTCACTAATGACCCCCCATCCCTGCTGACGTCACTACTGACCCCCAGCCATGCTGACGTCACTACTGACCCTCCACCAGCCCTGCTGACGTCACTACTGACCCTCACCAGCCCTGCTGCCCCCATTACTGACCCCCACCAGCCCTGCTGCCCCCATTACTGACCCCCCACCAGCCATGCTGACGTCACTACTGCCCCCCACCAGCCCTGCTGCCCCATTACTGACCCCCCACCAGCCATGCTGACGTCACTACTGACCCCCACCAGCCCTGCTGCCCCCATTACTGACCCTCCACCAGCCATGCTGACGTCACTACTGACCCCCACCAGCCCTGCTGCCCCATTACTGACCCCCCACCAGGCCTACTAACCCCCACTAGCCCTGCTGACGTCACTACTGACCCCCAGCTCTGCTGACGTCACTACTGACCCCACCTGCCCTGCTGACTTCACTACTGACCCCCCAGCAGCCCTGCTGACGTCACTACTGACCCCCACCAGCCATGCTGACCCCTCACTGACCCCCCAGCACTGACCCCCACTGACCCCCCAGCACTACTGACTTCACTACTGACCCCCACCAGCCCTGCTGACGTCATTACTGACCCCCACCAGCCCTGCTGACGTCACTACTGACCCCCACCAGCCCTGCTGACGTCACTACTGACCCCCACCAGCCCTGCTGACCCCATTACTGACCCCCACCAGCCCTGCTGACGTCACTGCTGACCCCCACCAGCCATGCCGATGTCACTACTGACCTCCACCAGCCCTGCTGACGTCACTAATGACCCCCACCAGCCCTGCTGGCCCCACTACTCACCCCCACCAGCCCTGCTGACGTCACTACTGACCCCCACCAGCCCTGCTGACGTCACTACTGACCCCCACCATCCCTGCTGACGTCACTACTGACCCCCACCAGCCCTGCTGATGTCAGTACTGACCCCCACCAGCCCTGCTGACCCCATTACTGACCCCCACCAGCCCTGCTGATGTCACTGCTGACCCCCACCAGCCATGCTGATGTCACTACTGACCCCCACCAGCCCTGCTGACGTCACTACTGACCCCCACCAGCCCTGCTGACCCACTACTCACCCCCACCAGCCCTGCTGACCCACTACTCACCCCCACCAGCCCTGCTGACGTCACTACTGACCCCCACCAGCCCTGCTGACGTCACTACTCACCCCCACCAGCCCTGCTGACGTCACTACTGACCCCCCAGCCCTGCTGACCCCACTACTGACCCTCACTAGCCATGCTGACGTCACTACTGACCCCCACCAGCCCTGCAGCCCTGCCGACCCCATTACTGACCCCCACCAGCACTGCTGACCGCATTACTGACCCCCCACCAGCCCTGCTGCCCCATTACTGACCCCCCACCAGCCCTGCTGTCCCCATTACTGACCACTGACCAGCCCTGCTGCCCCATTACTGACCCCCCACCAGCCCTGCTGACGTCACTACTGACCCCACCAGCCCTGCTGACCCATTACTGACCCCCACCAGCCCTGCTGACCCCATTACTGACCCCCCACCAGCCCTGCTGACCCCATTACTGACCCCCCAACAACCCTGCTGCCCCATTACTGACCCCCCACCAGCCCTACTGACCCCATTACTAACCCCTGACCAGCCCTGCTGACCCCATTACTGACCCCTCACCAGCCCTACTGACCCCATTGCTGACCCCTGACCAGCCCTGCTGACCCCATTACTGACCCCCACCAGCCCTGCTGACCCCATTACTGACCCCCCACCAGCCCTGCTGACATCACTACTGACCCCACCAGCCCTGCTGACCCATTACTGACCCCCCACCAGCCCTGCTGACCCCATTACTGACCCCTGACCAGCCCTGCTGACCCCATTACTGACCCCCACCAGTCCTACTGACGTCACTACTGACCCCCACCCTGCTGACTTCACTACTGACCCCCTCCCTGCTGATGTCACTACTGACCCCCCAGCCCTGCTGACGTCACTACTGACCCCCACCAGCCCTGCTGCCCCCATTACTGACCCCGACCAGCCCTGCTGACCCATTACTGACCCCCCACCAGCCCTGCTGACCCATTACTGACCCCCCACCAGCCCTGCTGAACCCATTATTGACCCCCACCAGCACTGCTGACCCCATTACAGACCCCCCACCAACCCTGCTGCCCCATTACTGACCCCCACCAGCCCTGCTGACGTCACTACTGACCCCCCCAGCCCTTCTGACCCCATTACTGGCCCCCCACCAGCCCTACTGACCTCATTACTGACCCCCCACCAGCCCTGCTGCCCCATTACTGACCCCCCACCAGCGCTAGTGACCCCACTACTGACCCCCGACCTGCCCTGCTGACGTCACTACTGACCCCCCACCAGCCTTGCTGCCCCATTACTGACCCCGACCAGCCCTGCTGCCCCATTACTGACCCCTACCAGCCCGTGGCCCCATTACTGACCCCCCACCAGCCCTGCTGCCCCCATTCCTGACCCCCCCACCAGCCCTGCGGCCCCCATTAATGACCCCGACCAGCCATGCTGCCCCCATCACTGACCCCCGACCAGCCCTGCTGCCCCATTACTGACCCCTACCAGCCCTGCTGCCCCCATTACTGACCCCCGACCAGCCCTGCTGACCCCATTACTGACCCCAACCAGCCCTGCTGACCCCATTACTGATCCCCAACCAGCCCTGCTGACCCCATTACTGACCCCCACCAGCACTGCTGACCCCATTACTGACCCCCACCAGCACTGCTGACCCCATTACTGACCCCATCAGCCCTGCTGCCCCATTACTGACCCCCACCAGCCCTGCTGCCCCATTACTAACCCCCCACCAGCCCTGCTGACCCCATTACTGACCCGACCAGCCCTGCTGACCCCGTTACTGACCCCCACCAGCCCTGCTGCCCCCATTACTGACCACCGACCAGCCCTGCGGCCCCAATACTGACCCCCCACCAGCCCTGCTGACGTCACTACTGACCCCATAAGCCCTGCTGACCCATTACTGACCCCCACCAGCCCTACTGACCCCACTACTGACCCCCGACCAGCCCTGCTGACGTCACTACTGACCCTCCACCAGCCCTGCTGCCCCATTACTGACCCGACCAGCCCTGCTGCCCCCATTACTGACCCCTACCAGCCCTGATGCCCCATTACTGACCCCCCACCAGCCCTGCTGCCCCCATTCCTGACCCCCCCACCAGCCCTGCTGCCCCCATTACTGACCCCGACCAGCCATGCTGCCCCCATCACTGACCCCCGACCAGCCCTGCTGCCCCATTACTGACCCCTACCAGCCCTGCTGCCCCCACTACTGACCCCCGACCAGCCCTGCTGCCCCCACTACTGACCCCCGACCAGCCCTGCTGCCCCCATTACTGACCCAGACCAGCCCTCCTGCTTAAATGTACAATGATTTCTGTGAAGACTATCAAAAAGGGTACTCCGGTGCTGTTGATATCATCAACCCTTATCGCTATGTTGGGCCTCAATGTGATTGGTTGTTGTAGATGGAATTCCAAAACTGATGGCTTCTCTGTCATTCTATGTGCCAATCTGTTGAAGTAGTGAAAAGCATACTATGTGTATGTGTAAAGTGCACAGTGTTAGACCTGGCATCTTTTAGTGTGTTTCCCCTGTTTTTTTGCATTGACCGCCTGTTTTTTTCTCAGTATTTGCTGGTTTAGTGTCTCTGGGCACTTTCTCACTGCTGTCCAGTGTTAAAGTGCAAGTGCTCCTATTGTAAATTGTGTTATGGATTGGTGTTTCCATGATTGTCATATTTGATTTACTAGTAAGTCCGTAGTACAGTACACTGTGTGTGCCCAGGGCCTGTAAATCAAATGATGAGGGTGGGCCTGCAGCACTGATTGTGCCACCCACATCAGCAGCCTTTTAAAGGTGTCACTGACGAGCCACTGCTGTGTATGCGCTCAGTCGTGACTGCCACTGCTGTATATGCGCTCAGTCGTGACTACCAGATCGACTTGGCTAGGGCACCCACTTGCCAAGCCCTAACCTTCCCTTTTATTGCATGTAAGGCACCCCTAATGTAGGCCCAAGGTACCCCTCTGGGCAAGATACAGTGTATTTGAAAACTAGTACATGTCCTGGTGTGTGTGACATGTCCTGATGGTGAACTACAGGGTCATTCGTTTTGAGGTCTCGCTGGCGTCGCAGCACGAAGCGGTCATCGCAGCGCGAAGCGCTGTTGCCAGCGATACTTATTGTCGCTGTGTAAGTAGCAAAGTGGGACAGGAGAGGTGCACAAGCTTAATAAACCCATTGCAGACAAGGGCTGTGACCGCGCGCTTTATGAGACACGTGCTGTGAACGCACGCGCTTTAGGAGACACATGCTGTAAATGCGCGCGTGTCTTCTCGCGCTCTCCCACACTTTCACTTTCACAGCTCGTGTCTCCTGCAGCACGCGGTCACATCCTTTGTCTGCAATGGCTTTAGTAAGCTCGTCAGCAATGCGTCCCCGGACTCAGATAACACCCCCTAACACTGCCCAAACTACTCAGCGGCAGAACTTGTTCTATATTGTGAGTATGAGGAAGTATACAGGTGTGATACACACGCTATACCAGCTCGGTTCACGTAAGCTAAGGAAAGCTTGCAACGCTGTTGCTTGTTTTTAAAATACATTTGAAACATTGCCATGGCTAAGACAATGCACAGCATCAAGGTAAGATTGCCGAATTAAATGGGACTCAAATTATTGGCATCGGAAGGATGAGAAGTCGAGATTGCCATCTCAGACATAATCTTGTGTCTTGCAAGTCGCGACAGATGGCAATAGGGAGTGCTTAACTCGCACGGCCTTAAGCAGATGTACTTCTCACTACAAAGACCAATCAAGCGTTGCGGGGAGCAAGAACACACTGTAAAATAATTAAACGAAGCGGGCCCGCTGTTTTCAATACAGAACGTGACGCAAGCACATGAAACTTGGTAGATGCTAAGTTCGCTCTTATGCTTCACCACTTGTCTCTTCGGAAGTGACGATGTTTGGAAACAGACTCACTCTTTGTAATCTCGAGGATGCTTCCTTGTTCAATCAATCGTCGATGAAATAATTACTAGCTTTATGTTGGGAGCATTCAAGAACACACAAATCACACATAGCGCTCGTAAACAAAAGGTTACCCCTTCCCGTTGAGTCCAGTTTGCACCAGACATGGAATATTGACTCAAAAGGGAACTGCGTCACAAGGTCACACCTGCTCCTGGTAAAGTGGTATAACAAAGCTAAATCTTCTACACGTACCCCGTCTGAATGGGTCTGTTATGTTTGACACGCAGTGTGAAATCTCAGCTTGAGACTGATTTTGGAGAAGTCAGCAGTAATGTTCATTAGACAGCGTCGTTGTTTAATTTGTACATAATTTTTTTTCAAGTGCTGAGGCAAAAAGGTTTTTTTCTTTTTTTAAGAGGCCGCCCTCGGTGCTGCCAAATACCCAGTACGCCGAATACTGGGCCTGCCTAGTCCCGATTCGACGTCATGCCTCTTTCTTCCACCGCCTACACTTCCTCTATGTTTGTCTCACCTTGCATGTTCTTTTTCTTCCCTTTCTTGTCCCTTTGTCTCTCATTTGCTGCCTTTTCTATCTTTCTCTGGGAAACAGTCTGATGATAAAATAGATATTACGCGCCCCGAAACTGAGAGCCTGGGCCCAACACTTGCAACCACCGGCACCATTAAGCCCTGACGCAGCATCCTTCGAGAACTGCAGCATAAACAGCCACCCAGGCAATTCCTCGCCGTTTACATAAAGCTGCGATAGTCGGTACTGTGCATTTCAGCGTTTTTTGCAATCAGACTGGATAGGACGGGCCCAATTGCACTCGAAAGAAAAATGAAAGCCCATCATCTCCAAGCACCGAGCGACCCGCAGCAGACAAATGATTGTTCCAGCGCTATAATTAAGGCCCTGGGGAGATCAAGTTTGAGGCTCAAGACTAATGTCTCGATAAAGAACAGCAATAATCTTGCAATCCGGCACAGTGTTACTCATGCCCAAAACTGGACAGTGATGTCCAACTGTGAGAAGGGAACAGAACTCAGCACACCTCGCACTCTTCCTGTCTGTACTCTGTAGCCAAATCATGTTACCTAAATTACCTTCTTTGCCTCTTTTTCTACCTAGCGCATATTGCATAAATATTTTTTTTCATAGTGGTGTATGTTCTTATTATAGTTATTTGGCAATTAGATAGCGTATAATTTGTCATTAGTGTGGTATTACAGCATTGTTCACTTTCTGGGCTGAGGTTCGTATCGCAGACCGGAGTATAACAGTCTGAATACGTTCCTGGAGATGTGCTGTCACTGTCAGCAGGGTAAGCGGCTCAGTTAGTCTACGTTCCTCATAATCAGTGGCCTGGTAATGCTGACTGGGTCGGTAACAAGTGTTACCAGCCCTGTCAGAATTTCAAGGTCCACTGCGCAGTGGAGTACTCTGGAGGGAAATGAAATTTACCTGGTATTTCCAAATGTGCTGCTTATTGAACATTTCCAAGGAGACCTTCCGGGTCCACCTCGTTTATGTTAGCAGCGTGGAAGTTCCGCCCACGACACGTCTATAGGAAGTTAGGTGTTTATATATTCAACTATATGTCGCCTTTCTATTGTTTCTAAGCACTGTAAATGACTCGGTTGGCTTAACTCATAATGGTATAGGATGGTATAGGAGCCGGATTTCTTTGGGATACACAAACCATTTAAAAGTATCTTTAAGACGTAGAGACTGATACGGTCCGTGTCGTACCAGAAATAAAAAAGCATTTGCAATGCAACAGGTCTCGCATTACTAAATGTTTCAGTTATTGGTGTTGCATTATTATCAGCAATGCTAATAGCTCAAAGTTTTACTAATGCGAGACCTATTGCATTGCAAATGCTTGTTCACTTTTGAAAGGCTATCTGTCCCTTAGGATAGAATGGGGAATACTCTGTAAGATTTTACGAGTATATCTTCCCATTGGGACAAAATAGAGAAAAGGAGTTTAGTATGCCTGCACTCAGATGAGTAAAGATTAGTAAATATGAGTTTTATGCTCTGTGTTTGAAAATACCACTATTAGAAAGTAGGTATTTTCTTGCTTAGCCATCCTGTATGCCTCTGCTGAGTTTGTGGATTGACTATCTGGCTTTGGAGTGACAGGGGCTGGGGGTGTGCATTCTCTTCAGACAGCCACTGGGGGGGGGGGGGTCGAGGTGTGTCCTGCCTTCAATGGACGAGTCAGGGCTGGGCTGAATAGACCTGGGCTGCATTTATTGTAGTGGGAGGAATTTCCCTGCACCTGATTGGGACTGGTCTTTCTTGGACAATGCTGTCTCCACCTCCTGCCAGGAAGCCGGGCCAGGGAGAACAGAACTGGTATGGGCTGGGCACAGACACTCTCCGCCCAAGGGAACAAAGAGGAACTGAGTATAAATATTGGGGCCCACACCCCAGAACTTTAGAATTTGCTGGAATCAAGGAACCTGCAAAGAAGAAGAGCTGGAAGAACTGCAGGTTGAGTACTGCCCCTTTGCTGTGTTGTTGCTTTGTTTGGTTGGCCTGCAGTTGCTGCTTCTGCTTTGGGCAGTAAAAGGACTGGACTGAACTTTCTTAAACTTGTGCTGAGTATCTCCAAGAGCTTCAAACCGAACTTACCTCCTGTTCACGAAGTCTCCAGGACAGCAAAGACTTCACTTACCTCTGGGTATCACCTCTGGAACCGCAGTTTCAGTTGCCACAGAGGGGGAAAGCAGCAGACTTCGTCGCCGACTACGTGTCCAGAAGGCACCGCAGAGGGCACAGCCGCATCTCGCACTGCAACTCTGGTCTTATCGACGACCATCGTCACCGAGCTGCTGCCCGTACGAATCTTGAGGGCACCGCACGCTGCACAGCTACTCTTTACTTTGCAACCACAACGGTTGCAATGACCTTCCCGCACCAACGTGATCGGCTGCAACTAAAAGGTACTGTTTACGAGTCTGCCGACCCCATGACCGATGCAGTCGGACGGAACTGTTGGATTCTGTTCTCAGCACCGCTGTAGCACCAAACGGAGCTACAGACTTCAAGGAACTGTATTTTTTAGGTTATTCTTGAAAAGTTAATATTTTGAAGAACTGTATGTTGGATTTGTATTGTTTTGTTTTTGTTTTGAATATATAAAGTATTGGATATTTTTCTAAAGTGGTGTGGTGTCCTTTTGTGGTGTTTTCACTTTGTTACTGTTGGTTATGTACTAATGCTTTACACACAGCCTCTGATATAAGCCTGACCGCTCGTGCCAAGCTACCAAGGAAGTGAGCTGGGGTTATTTCAGTAGTGTACCCCCTTATCCTAAAGGGTTCCTTTTTGGACAAAGGTGCAAATCATTGCCAACTAGAGACCCCCATTTCTAACACAAGGTCACCCAGAAGGGCATCATTGTGCTGAATAACAGATTATATTGTTATCAAAGTCACTGGTACACATTTTATCGACTTCAGAAGGATGAAAGAGTGAGTGGACATGCCAGGATTTGAGTCTGTGACCATAAGGTTAAATACAGGCCCCTACAGTGGGTGCATTCATCCAACGAACCACCAGACCCTGCTGGAAAAGCATGAATGACAAACCGTGACCAGGGACCCTAAACTGAGTGAGATCCTCAAGGCCAGCAGCATCCTACAATCGTCCAGCACTAAGTGTAATCTGCTGACAGAAAGCATTAAAAAAAGTTATTCTTGAAATCTTTTTATTGTAAGATCTGCTGTGAGGCATGCACCAGATATACACAGCCTTATCGCAAACCCCAAACTTCACACCCACCTCATCCTAGAGACTTGCCTTTTAGACTCCTGTGCCGTGTGCTGCAGCATCTCATGATTCAGACATACTCCTTGAAACACACCAACAACACCATGGGGTTGTAGTAGCAGCAATACTCGGAGAAACCCTTTCCATGACCCACTTCACGCTAAAAAAAATAAAAAATCTGGGAGATTGTGAAGATCAGAATCACACTGTGCCCCAATGTCAGCCTCAGAATCCTCTCCTGCTACTGCCGCTGGCAACTTCATGAACCATTCCTCCACCCCTATGACAGACGAGTACCTCCACCCACTCCTAATTACAGAAGACTTCGCGTTCTGGCTGGAGAATAGCACCGCCCCCTCCTTTAATATATTCAGATAGCTGTGGGATCTTGCAACTGAAAATTGGGTCAACACTACCATCAGACAACAGGCAACACTGCCCTGATACTGTGCACACTCCCCTCAGACCTCAGATAGCACCACCCAGACACTGTAAACAGTACCCTCAGACAACAGGCAACACTGCCCACACACTGTAAACACTACCCACAGATGTCAGATAGCACCATCCAGACACTGTAAACACTATCAATCAATCAATCAATACATTTATAAAGCGCGCTTCTCACCCGTGAGGGTCTCAAGGCACTGAGGGGGGAGAGGGGGTGCCGCTACTGCTCGAAGAGCCAGGTCGTGAGGTGTTTCCTGAAGGTCAGATGGTCCTGGGTCAGTCGTAGGTGTTTGGGGAGGGAGTTCCATGTTTTCGCTACCAGTTGGAGAATGATCTTCCTCCGGTGGTGGTTCTGCGAATCCTTGGGACGGTGGTGAGGGCGAGGCTGGTGGAGCGGAGCTGGCGGGTGGGGGTGTAAAACGAGAGGCGGCTGTTGAGGTTTTCGGGTCCCCTGTTGTGGAGCGCCTTGTGTGCATGGGTGAGCAGCCTGAACGTGATCCTTTTGTTGACGGGGAGCCAGTGGAGGGCTCTCGGGTGGGCGGATATGTTGCTGTGGCGAGGGATGTTGAGGATGAGTCGTGCGGAGGCGTTCTGTATGCGCTGGAGACGATTCTGAAGTTTGGCCGTGGTTCCTGCGTAAAGGGCGTTCCCGTAGTCCAGTCGGCTGGTGATGAGGGCCTGGGTGACTGTTCTTCTGGTTTCGGTGGGGATCCATCGGAAGATCTTCCGGAGCATGTGTAGGGTCTTGAAGCATGAGGATGAAACGGCGTTGACTTGCTTGGTCATCGTTAGGGAGGAGTCCAAGATGAATCCCAGGTTGCGAGCGTGGTTCGTGGGTGTCGGTGTGGTGCCCAGCGCCGTGGGCCACCAGGAGTCGTCCCAGGCTGATGGGGATTGTCCGAGGATGCGGACCTCCGTCTTGTCTGAGTTGAGCTTCAGACGGCTGTGCTTCATCCAGTACGCTACCTCTTTCATACCTTCCTGAAGGTTGGTTTTGGCGATGGCTGGGTCTTTGGTGAGGGAGAGTATCAGTTGGGTGTCATCGGGGTAGGAGATGATGTTGATGTTTTGTGTTTGCGTGCGATGGTGGCGAGGGGGCTCATGTAGATATTGAAGAGTGTTGGGCTGAGTGAGGATCCTTGGGGTACGCCGCAGATGATCTCGGTGGCCTCGGAGTGGAAGGGGGGTAGGTGGACTCTCTGGGTTCTGCCAGAGAGGAACAAGGTGATCCATTCCAGGGCCTTTCCTTGGATTCCAGTGTTGTCGAGGTGGTCTATTAGGGTGCGGTGGCAGACGGTGTCAAAGGCTGCTGAGAGGTCTAGGAGGATGAGAGCGGCTGTTTCTCCGTTGTCCATCAGGGTTCTGATGTCGTCTGTGGCTGCGATGAGGGCGGTCTTGGTGCTGTGGTTGGATCGCAATCCGGACTGGGAAGGGTTGAGCGAGTTGTTTGCCTCGAGGAATGCGGTCAGCTGTTTGTTGATTGTCTTCTCGATGACTTTAGCCGGGAAGGGGAGAAGAGAGATGGGGCGGAAGTTTTTGAGGTCTTTTCGGGTCCGCTGTGGGTTTCTTCAGAAGGGCGTTGATTTCTGCGTGTTTCCAGCTCTCTGGGAAGGTGGCTGACGCGAAGGAGCTGTTTACGACGTTCCGAAGGTGGGGTGCGATGATGGTGTCGGCTTTGTTGAAGATGTAATGGGGGCATGGGTCGGAGGGAGAGCCGGAGTGGATGGAGTTCATGACGTGGATGGTGTCTTTACTGCTGATGGGGGACCATACGCTGAGGGTGGTGGTGGGGTCGCTGGTTTGGTGTCCGGAGGTGGAGATTGGGGTCCGAAGCTGTCGTGTATATCTGCGATCTTGCGGTGGAAGAACGTGGCGAGGGCGTTGCAGAGATCTTGTGACGGGGTGATGTTGTTGTTGCTGGCGTTGGGGTTGGAGAGCTCTTTGACGATGCTGAAGAGCTGCTTGCTGTTTTGGGTGTTGTTGTCCAGTCGCTCTTTGAACGATGTCCTCTTGGTGGCCCGGATCTGCTGGTGGTATTTGCGGGTGGCGTTTTTGAGGGTTGTCATGTTTTCTGTTGTCTGTTCGTGGCGCCAGGTCTTTTCGAGTGTTTGGCAAGATTTCTTTGCGGCTTTGAGGGCATCTGTGAACCATGGGGGTTTTCTGTTGCCGGTCTTGCCTTGGGAGTTCTTCAGTGGAGCGAGGTCGTTGGCGCAGTTGGTGATCCACTGAGTGGGCTGCGTTGTTGGTGTCGGGTAGATTGGTGTCGGCTGGTGGGTTCTGGCTCAGCGATGTGGTTAGCTGGTCTGTGGTGATTTTGCTCCAGCATCTGCTGGGGATCCGATGCGCAAGGTGGTGAGATGTATTCTTCTTGAAGATGAAGTGTACGCAGCTGTGGTCAGTCCAGTGTAGTCCGGTGGAGTGGTTGAAGGCAACGTGGTTACTGGCGGAGAAGATGGCGTCGAGCGTGTGGCCGGCGAGGTGGGTGGGGGTATCCACCAGTTGCTTGAGTACGAGGTTGGCGAGGTTGTCTAGCAGCGTGGAGGTGGCGTTGTCATTGTTTTTTTCCAGGTGAAAGTTCAGGTCTCTTAGGAGGATGTATTCTGGTGAGGCTAGGGCGTGCGGACTGATGAAGCCTGCGATGATTTAGCTGGATTGTGTGCGTGGGCCTGGGGGTCTGTAGATGAGCGTTCCTCTGAGGGTGGTCTGGGGGTTGGTGTGGATTTGGAAGTGTAGGTGTTCAGCGGTGGGGACGATGTCTTCGGCGTTGGTCGTGACGTTGATGGTGTTCCTGTAGATGATGGCGGCGACTCCTCCCGTTTTGTTGGTGCGGTCCTTCCGGGTGATTTTGTAGCCGTCTGGGATGGCTATGGCGATGTCGGGGCTGAGGAGGCGTTCATCCAGGTTTCCGTGAGGAAACCGACGTCTGGTGCTGATGTGTCGAGGAGGTCCCAGAGTTCGATGGCGTGCTTGTGAATGGAGTGGGTGTTGAGGAGGATGCACTTAAGGTGGTTGTTGTTGGTGTTTGGTTTGGCGGGCGGAGTGCGGGGTCGAAGGCAGGTGAATTTGCAGGCTTGACAGGTGAAGGGTCCGTGGGTGCGCTTTGGGGTGGCTTGGTAGCAGGTGGTTGGTCGTCCGGTGTTGAGTGCGATGAGGGCGGCGGTGTCGTATCTTAGTCGGGTGTCCTGGTGTCGGCGGGGGCCAGGGGTTCTGGCGCTGGGCGCGGTCCAGGCGCGGACGGGCGCAGACGGGCTTGCCTTTAACGCGTCCGCTGCGCTTCCGCGCGGCGTCCTCCATAAATGGCCAAGTGGGAGGGAGGAGCAGCTGGGAGGTGGAAGCGGGGTGGCCAATGGGCGACAGAGGGAGCGTGGCACAGATGGAAAAGGGACGGGGCCGCAGGGGAGCGGCGGTGGGAAGCGGGGAGCGGGGGGGGCACAGAAGCAGGAAAAACAGTCACGGAGAAACACAAAATATACTGGCAACAATGCAAGTAAAACACTGGGTGCAGTCAACAACAATACTCAGGAATACGGGTGCACCGGCGAACTCGCGGCAGCAGCGGTGAAGGGCAGGAGTCCTGGTCACACCGGGGAGCCGTGCGGTGTGTGGAGCTATCGGCCCTGTGAGCAGGGTCAAGGGTCACCACCACTACCCTCCGACAACATGAAGCACTGCCCAGACACTACATACTCTACCCTCAGACAAGTAACACTGCCTGACACTGTAAACACTAAAAGCAGACAACAGGTAGGTGACTAGAAATTTGATGTGACTCTGAGCTCAATGTGATGTGACTCTGAGCTATATGGCCTATAATGGAAAAAATGAGTTTGACCCCAAACACCTCGAAATGTCACAAATAGGAGTCAGACATGTACCTGGAGGCTGGAAATGAGCCCTAGCCACTCTTGTTATATCATCTGAGATATATTATGGGGTCCTGGTGGCTACAGGGACCCGAAAACAGTCATGAGGGTTGATACCGAAAATTAGCAAAAATCGTCAAAAAAAGTTTTTTTGACAAGATTTGCTAATTTTCCAAATAGCTCAGAATGGATATCACAGTCACTTTGTGAGTACCCATGACCTAAATATACTGGTTAGAAAGCTCAGATCTGATGCTTTCATTTGATCTATCTACCTTTGCTATTATCTGAAGTTTTTTTTTCAGCTTCCAGCCAAGGGAAGAACCTGACATCGTACCCGATTTTGAGCAACGTAGCCTGGATGGAAGAAGTGACTATGCCCCCTTAAACCCCAAAACTTCAAAAAGTCATCCCTGGAGGCCAGAAATGGGTCTTAGACACTCCTGGTATGTCATCTTAGGTATACTAAGGGGTCCTTAGGTCCAGAACTAGAAATTTGATGTGACTCTGAGCTCAATGTGATGTGACTCTGAGCTCTATGGCCTATATTGGGAAAAATGAGTTTGATCCCAAACACCTCGAAATGTCACAAATAAGAGTCAGACATGTACCTGGAGGCTGGAAATGAGCCCTAGCCACTCTTGTTATATCATCTGAGATATATTATGGGGTCCTGGTGGCTACAGGGACCTGAAAACAGTCATACAAAGCAATTTGAATCCATACGAGGCAATTTTTAATTTGCGGCCATCTGGTCACCCTTTGAAATGGATAGGATATACTACAGAGGATGTAGTGCACTCTATTTCTTGAAGCATATGATGTACTGACTTAATTTCAATTGCAGTATGTAGCTAAGACATTTACAATTCATAGTGGTAACTCTCATGGTTGTGGCTTATAGGGACAAGGTACAAATCAAGTGTAACCTTCAGGTACGTTTTTATTTTTCACTTTCATGTGTGTTGTAGAACACTTTATACTTTTGGCTATAATTCATAGTCTGTACATTATAGAGACATAATTTAAACAGCACTTTGTTCCTAGTGATGTGCATCTTACCCATGTGAATTATTATGTGTGTGGCGTATTGTAAAATTTTCAAAACTTGAGGTTGAATGTATGACGTTTTTCAATACCGTCGCATGTACGAAAAAGTATGCCTTACATTTTGTCCCATACTTCTAAAACCATACAATCTGGATCCATAATTGGAAGTGCAGCATTAAGCTAACATGATGCCACTGTCCTGTGTTCATTTTCATGCATGTGGAAAGCTTCAAAGTGGTGTGAATCTTTCAGCGATTAAACACATATTTTTAAAAAAATTCCTTCAGCTTTTGCAAAATGTGTCAAATATGTTATGTCATCAGTCAAGATCCATATTAGATAGAGCTTGATTTCCAACTGCAACACATTCTATACCATA
Source organism: Lissotriton helveticus (assembly GCF_964261635.1). Lineage (NCBI taxonomy): Eukaryota > Metazoa > Chordata > Amphibia > Caudata > Salamandridae > Lissotriton > Lissotriton helveticus. The sequence continues at coordinate 417,834,295 of NC_136058.1, read as the reverse complement.
GCCTACTACAGTGTGCCATTTTATATGCATGTGGCTCACACACAAGGTGCATACAAAGCAATTTGAATCCATACGAGGCGATTTTTAATTTGCGGCCATCTGGTCACCCATTGAAATGGATAGGATATATTACATAGTATGTGGTGCACTATAAATCTTGAATCATATGAGGTACCGACCTAATTTCAATCACAGTATGTAGCTAAGACATCTACACTTTATAGTGGTAACTCTCATATTTGTGGCTTATAGGGACAAGGTACAAATCAAGTGTAATCTTCAGGAAAAGTTTTTATTTTTCACTTTCATGTGTGTTGAAGAACACTTTATGCTTTTGGCTACAAAATGTGAAGTTGAATGTATGATGTTTTTCAATAACGTCACATGTGTGAAAAAATATGCCTTACGTTGTGGCCCATAATTCTGAAACCATACAATCTGGATCCATAATTCTGAGTGCAGCATACAGTTACCATCATGCCACTGCCCTGTGGTCATTGTCATGCCTGTGCCATGCTTAGAAGTGGTGAGAATCATTCAGTGATTAAACGCATGTTTTATAAAATTTGCCTCCATTTTTTGCAAAATGAGTCACGTATATTGTGTCATCAGTCATGATCCATACTAGATAGAGCTTGATTTCCAACTGCAACACATTCTATAGCATACCCTACTACATTGTGTCATTTTAAATGCATGTGGCTTACACGTAAGGTACATACAACGCAATATGAATCCATACGACGCGATTTTCAATTTGCGGCCATCTGGTCGTCCCATTGAAATGGATAGGATATTATACATAGCAGAATGTGCCCTATAATTCTTGAAGCATATAAGGTAAAGACTTAATTTCAATTGCAGATTCTAGCTAAGATTTGTATGCATTATTGTACCAATTCTTATGCATGTGGCCCACATAGAAAGTGCACGAAATGGAAGTTGAATCCATACGAGGCGATTTTCGATTTCCGGCCATCTGGTCACCCAAATCTCAAAGATTATTGTTAATAATTCAGTGTGTTTTTATGCTATTTAGCTAATAATGCATGAACCTGTTTATTAACATGTGCATAATGAGATACCAAAGAGAAAATAATGAAAATGTATTGGTAAACCGTATTTTGGTAGACTTTAAAAAACCCCATTGAAAAACACATGCATCACCAATGCTGCTTTTTGCTTGTGCCTAAAACGAAAATGTGTTATTAAAAAGTGAATATAACACATAGAGATGTTTTTTCTTTTGTTTATGAAGCCTAATGTGAAGGCAGGTCACACCTATGTTTTACTTTGAAAAAATCTCTTTTCTAAAATTTACGGCGTTACCTTGTTTTTTAATATAGCTAAAAAAACAATTGTTAAAGTCGCTTATAAAAAAGTGATCGTAAATGCTATTTTGTTTTTTTTTTCAGCTTGAGGTTCAGTTTAATATGAGTCTTAATTTGATGTATCACTTGCCCTAGTAAACAATCCCCAAAGTCTATTTTTTTTCAATTTTCCCAAGCTCAATGTTAAACACATGCATCACCAATGATGCAAAAAGTCAAGTCAGAAATTTCAAACAGCAATAAAAAAGTGAGAAAAACAGATATTTGAAAAATTCCTTTTGTTTATGCGGCCTTATGTCCAAAGCCATCCAACAAGAGCATTTTTTTTTAATTCGGTCGATTTAAAAAAAATCTGCGAACTATTTTATTTCTCTCAAAAAAGTGCCAAAAAGTGACTTTTTGTGCAAAAAAGTGCCCGTACAATATTTTTTCATCTAATAAACTTTTTATGACTCAGAATACACTTAGGCTTCAGGTCAATGTGTTTTCGTTTGGGGGAGGGGCCCAGGGAAAAAAACACCTTTTTTTTTCTCGGATTGGTCAAAGGCTTGACTCTTGTTGCACCAGTGCTGCTTCGGCTGCACCAGTGCTGCTTCGGCTGCACTGGTGCAGCTTCTCAGACTTGAGGCGTTGCACCAGTGCAGCATAGAAAAGAAACTTTTTAATAAAAGGATTTAAAACTAATTCAAGATATACATTATCTAAGGAATGTTATAAAAACTCAAATATGGAGAATATTTTTCATTTTCGTCCATTTTTGACCGTTTTGGAGCACTTTGAAGCACTGATGCAGCTTTGGGATTTTTATGGTTATTTTGATCAGAGATGCTCCTAATGTGTTTAAAATTCATGTGGGATGTATCCAAGACACTGCCATCACACCTATATAGTTTTTAAATGATTTTGATGTATTAAAATTTTGACCTCCATAAGGGGGAAAAGGTTGAACTTTTACCCCGCTCGGAGTTCCATGACTTTCGTGACCTTGTCCCCCTGAAATTTAAAATTGCATTTTCAAAGTAATGTGTACAACTATTCATTCTGTGTCATTCATTGTGTGTTTAGCATGCTATTGGGCCACTGTAGCACTTGTTTTTTTTCGTTTTTATCCATTTTTGACCGTTTTTGAACACTTTGATGCTCCAAATGGCCTTTGGACTTAGTCACTTTTTGCTTCATGGAGATTTCAAAAGTGTTAGAAAGTCACTTTGGAGGCACACAGGACAGTGCAAATGCACCTATATAGCAATCAGGACACTCCAATCACACCTATATAGTTTTTAAATGATTTTGATGAATTAAAAATGTTGACCTCCATGAGGGGTGGAAAGTTTGAACTTTTACCCCGCTCGGAGTTCCATGACTTCTGTGACCTCGTCCCCCTGAAATTTAAAATAGCATTTTCCAAGTAATTTGTAAATATATTCATTCTGGGTCATTCATTGTGTGTTTAGCTTGCTATTGGGCCAGTGTAGCACTTTGTTTTTTTCATTTTTATGCATTTGTGACCGTTTTTAAACACTTTCATGCACCAATGATGTCTTTGTACTTCGTCATTTTTCACTTCATGGGGACTTCAAAGTGTTAGAAATTCATTTTGGAGGCACACAAAACAGTGCAAATGCAGTTACATAGCATTCAGGACACTGCAATTACACCTATATAGTTTTTAAAAGATTTTGATGTAATAACATTTTTGACCTCCATGGGGAGGGCCCTTAAGCTGAACTTTTACCCAGCTCGGAGTTCCATGACCTTGTCCCCCTGAAATTGAAAATCGAATTTTCAAAGTGTTTAGTAAAACTGTTCATTCTGTGTCATTCATTATGTCTTTAGCCTGCTATTGGACCACCGCAGCACTATGTTTTGTTAATTTTAACCCAATGTTGACCTTTTTTGACCACTTTGATGCACCAGTGAAGTTTTTGGACTTAGTCATTTTTCACTTCATGGAGACTTCAAAAGCGTTAGAAATTCATTTTGTAAATACCTAGAACGGTGCAAATGCAGCCATATAACATTCAGGGCACTACAATTACACCTATATAGTTTTTAAATGATTTTGATGCAATAACATTTTTGACCTCCATGGGGAGGGCACTCAAGCTAAACTTTTACCCAGCTCCGAGTTCCACGACCTCGGGTGGAAAAAGTGACTTTGCCCCCTTAAACCCAAAAACTTCAAAAAGTCACCCCTGGAGGCCAGAAATGAATGGGTCTTAGACACTCTTGGTATGTCATCTGAGGTATACTATGGTGTTCTTGGGTCCAGAACTAGAAATGTGATGTGACTCTGATATCTAGGGCCTATAATGGAAAAAATGAATTTGACACCAAACACCTCAAAATGTCTGAAATAGGACTCAGACATGTACCTGGAGGCTGGAAATGAGCCCTAGACACTCTTGCTATATCACCTGAGATATAATATAGGGTCCTGGTGGCCACAGGGACCCAAAAACAGTCAGGTGGGTTGATACTGAAAATTAGCAAAAATCGTCCCAAAATTTTTTTTTACAAGATTTGCTAATTTTCCAAATAGCTCAGAATGGATATCAGAGACACTGTTTGAGTGCGCAAGATATGAATACACGTGTTAGAAAGGTCAGCTCTGATGCTTTCATGTGATATATATAACTTTGATATTATATAAAGTTTTTTTTCCGCTACCAACCAAGGGAAACACCTGATATCGTACCCGATTTTGAGAACATTGGGCTGGGTGGAAAAAGTCACTTTGCCCCCTTAAACCCAAAAACTTCAAAAAGTCACCCCTGGAGGCCAGAAATGGGTCTTAGACACTCTTGGTATGTCATCTGAGGTATACTATGGTCTTCTTGGGTCCAGAACTAGAAATCTGATGTGACTCTGATATCTAGGAGCTATAATGGAAAAAAATGAATTTGACACCAAACACCTCAAAATGTCACAAATAGGAGTCAGACATGTACCTGGAGGCTGGAAATGAGCCCTAGCCACTCTTGTTATATAATCTGAGATATATTATGGGGTCCTGGTGGCTACAGGGACCTGAAAACAGTCATGAGGGTTGATACCGAAAATTAGCAAAAATCGTCAAAAAAAGTTTTTTTGACAAGATTTGCTAATTTTCCAAATAGCTCAGAATGGATATCACAGTCACTTTGTGAGTACCCAGGACCTAAATATACTTGTTAGAAAGCTCAGATCTGATGCTTTCATTTGATCTATCTACCTTTGCTATTATCTGAAGTTTTTTTTTCAGCTTCCAGCCATGGGAAAAACCTGACATTGTACCCGATTTTGAGCACCTTAGGCTGGATGGAAGAAGTGACTTTGCCCCCTTAAACCCCAAAACTTCAAAAAGTCATCCCTGGAGGCCAGAAATGGGTCTTAGACACTCCTGGTATGTCATCTGAGGTATACTAAGGGGTCCTTAGGTCCAGAACTAGAAATTTGATGTGACTCTGAGCTCAATGTGATGTGACTCTGAGCTATATGGCCTATAATGGAAAAAATGAGTTTGACCCCAAACACCTCGAAATGTCACAAATAGGAGTCAGACATGTACCTGGAGGCTGGAAATGAGCCCTAGCCACTCTTGTTATATCATCTGAGATATATTATGGGGTCCTGGTGGCTACAGGGACCCGAAAACAGTCATGAGGGTTGATACCGAAAATTAGCAAAAATCGTCAAAAAAAGTTTTTTTGACAAGATTTGCTAATTTTCCAAATAGCTCAGAATGGATATCACAGTCACTTTGTGAGTACCCAGGACCTAAATATACTTGTTAGAAAGCTCAGATCTGATGCTTTCATTTGATCTATCTACCTTTGCTATTATCTGAAGTTTTTTTTTCAGCTTCCAGCCAAGGGAAGAACCTGACATCGTACCCGATTTTGAGCAACGTAGCCTGGATGGAAGAAGTGACTATGCCCCCTTAAACCCCAAAACTTCAAAAAGTCATCCCTGGAGGCCAGAAATGGGTCTTAGACACTCCTGGTATGTCATCTGAGGTATACTAAGGGGTCCTTAGGTCCAGAACTAGAAATTTGATGTGACTCTGAGCTCAATGTGATGTGACTCTGAGCTCTATGGCCTATATTGGGAAAAATGAGTTTGATCCCAACCACCTCGAAATGTCACAAATAAGAGTCAGACGTACCTGGAGGCTGGAAATGAGCCCTAGCCACTCTTGTTATATCATCTGAGATATATTATGGGGTCCTGGTGGCTACAGGGACCTGCAAACAGTCATACAAAGCAATTTGAATCCATACGAGGCAATTTTTAATTTGCGGCCATCTGGTCACCCTTTGAAATGGATAGGATATACTACAGAGGATGTAGTGCACTCTATTTCTTGAAGCATATGATGTACTGACTTAATTTCAATTGCAGTATGTAGCTAAGACATTTACAATTCATAGTGGTAACTCTCATGGTTGTGGCTTATAGGGACAAGGTACAAATCAAGTGTAACCTTCAGGTAAGTTTTTATTTTTCACTTTCATGTGTGTTGTAGAACACTTTATACTTTTGGCTATAATTCATAGTCTGTACATTATAGAGACATAATTTAAACAGCACTTTGTTCCTAGTGATGTGCATCTTACCCATGTGAATTATTATGTGTGTGGCGTATTGTAAAGTTGTCAAAATATGAGGTTGAATGTATGACGTTTTTCAATACCGTCGCATGTACGAAAAAGTATGCCTTACATTTTGTCCCATACTTCTAAAACCATACAATCTGGATCCATAATTGGAAGTGCAGCATTAAGCTAACATGATGCCACTGTCCTGTGTTCATTTTCATGCATGTGGAAAGCTTCAAAGTGGTGTGAATCTTTCAGCGATTAAACACATATTTTAAAAAAAATTCCTCCAGCTTTTGCAAAATGTGTCACGTATGTTATGTCATCAGTCAAGATCCATATTAGATAGAGCTTGATTTCCAACTGCATCACATTCTATAACATAGCCTACTACAGTGTCCCATTTTATATGCATGTGGCTCACACACAAGGTGCATACAAAGCAATTTGAATCCATACGAGGCGATTTTTAATTTGCGGCCATCTGGTCACCCATTGAAATGGATAGGATATATTACATAGTATGTGGTGCACTATAAATCTTGAACCATATGAGGTACTGACCTAATTTCAATCACAGTATGTAGCTAAGACATCTACACTTTATAGTGGTAACTCTCATATTTGTGGCTTATAGGGACAAGATACAAATCAAGTGTAATCTTCAGGAAAAGTTTTTATTTTTCACTTTCATGTGTGTTGAAGAACACTTTATACTTTTGGCTACAAAATGTGAAGTTGAATGTATTATGTTTTTCAATAACGTCACATGTGTGAAAAAATATGCCTTACGTTGTGGCCCATAATTCTAAAACCATACAATCTGGATCCATAATTCTGAGTGCAGCATACAGTTACCATCATGCCACTGCCCTGTGGTCATTGTCATGCCTGTGCCATGCTTAGAAGTGGTGAGAATCATTCAGTGATTAAACGCATGTTTTATAAAATTTGCCTCCATTTTTTGCAAAATGAGTCACGTATATTGTGTCATCAGTCATGATCCATACTAGATAGAGCTTGATTTCCAACTGCAACACATTCTATAGCATACCCTACTACATTGTGTCATTTTAAATACATGTGGCTTACACGCTCGCCGGAAGAACGCAAAGAGTCCGCCTCCCCCCTTTCAGTTCAGAGGCCACCGAAGTCATCTGCGGCGTACCACAAGGTTCTTCACTTAGTACCACACTCTTCAACGTCTACATGAGTCCCCTCGCATCCATTGCTCGACAACACAACCTCAACATCATCTCCTACGCAGACGACAACCAGCTGATCCTCTCCCTCACCAAAGACCCAAACACAGCCAAAACCAATCTACACAAAGGGATGAAAGAAGTGGCCGAATGGATGAGAAACAGCCGCCTAAAACTCAACTCGGATAAAACAGAAGTCCTCATATTAGGATCATCCCCCTCAGCCTGGGATAACTCATGGTGGCCTCCGGCCCTAGGAAGCGCCCCCACACCTACGGACCACGCACGTAATCTGGGCTTCATCCTAGACTCCTCCCTATCAATGACCAAACAAGTCAACGCCGTCTCTTCCTCATGCTTCAACATCCTACGTATGCTCAAAAAAGTCTTCCGTTGGATCCCCACCGAAACCAGAAAGACGGTTACCCACGCACTGGTCACAAGCCGTCTAGATTACGGAAACACCCTGTATGCCGGAACCACAGCCAAACTACAGAAAAAACTCCAACGTATCCAAAACGCCTCAGACAGACTCATTCTAGATGTCCCCCGCAGAGCTCACATCTCTAATCACCTGAAAGACCTCCACTGGCTTCCCGTCAACAAGAGAATAACGTTCCGTCTCATCACCCACGCACACAAAGCCCTATACAATCTAGGACCCGAATGCCTCAACACGCGTCTTTCGTTTTACACCCCCCACCCGCAAACTTCGATCATCCAATCAAGCCCTCGCCACAATACCACGCATCCACAGGTCCACCATGGGGGGAAGATCCTTCTCTTACCTAGCGGCCAAAACCTGGAACTCCCTCCCCAGCCACCTCCACCTTACTCAAAACCACCTCTCTTTCAGAAAACAACTCAAAACCTGTATTTTTGATAAGTAATTTCCCACCTTTCCAAGCGCCTTGAGACCCTATGGGTGAGTAGTGCGCTATATAAATGCCAAACTATAACTTGAACTTCATGTGTGAGGTCTCATTGTTTGGAAGCGACGACGACTCTTCTCTTTGGAGCTGGTCCTGTTCTTTGTTCGCCTGACAAGTAGACCTCTTTGTTCTTTCTGTCTCGTTCTCAGGTACTGTCATTTCTATTTCAAATATATTTCCCGAATTAGAGATTTGAGCATGGTGGCCCCTAGTTCTATTGGCGCCTCTGATAGTAATATCGTTGCTGTCAGGAGTGTCTACTGGTGGGGTCAGGTGTAGTTGGTATCTTGGGCCCTCTAGTGATTCTTTTACCGTTTGGAATATCTTGTCAAACTTCTCTAGTTCTTTGTTTGCTGCTTGTATCAACACAATTCCAGATTTATATATGGTATTGCATAGTTCAGCTCTGCATCTTTTTGATGGTGTGGTCATTATTTTTGTGCCATGAGGGATGTTTTTCATAGCTTTTATGGCAAGCATCCTTGTGAAGGCATTGCGCCATTTAGCTGTTCTATTTGTGTAAAATATCAGGTCATTCATTATCGCACCTTTAACTGCATTAAAATATAGGTCAGAGAATAGTGTGTCCGGGTATAGATGATAGATGTTTAAACGTTTTAGTAGTGGGATGCTGGGCATATAGGGTGTACGGGTATACACACAAAAATTTATGAAATTGGTGTAAATATTTGGACACATTTAAATATTTATGAAAAATTTAATTAATTGGATGATATTCTTAATTGGATTGTTATTTCAATGGATATGAGTGTTAACATAAATTTCAATAAAAAATCCTATTTAAAAAACAGAATATTTAAAAGATTGAGATGTTGGTATAGTAAGTCATAAGGGTGGCTAGCAATTTAAAATTGAGAAACTTGGAATACATTTTATGCAATAATTAATATTTGATAAAAATGTTTAGATATTTTAGTGATATATATCATGGGTGGTATTAAAAAAAAAATACATTAAAAATCGATTTAAAATGTACACGAACATATTGGTAATATGTTATTAAAAATATTTGTGTTTGCACAACATATAACATATATTTATGTCATGTTTGTGTTTTGTTTGATATTAGTTGTTATTTAAAATGTAATTGAATATTTAGAAATGTTTTAAGAATATTCCAAAATAAAAAAAATGTAAGTCCCGACTTTGACTTTGGCGCTATTGCGCCTGCTATCCTCCAGCACAGCTGTCCCAAAGCAAGGCAAGGACTGCACACTGCATTACGAGTTGAACTCATGTACTGCGGCCAGTGCTTCTTTTTTTATGTTTCTGGGGTTTCATATAGCGCAAACTTGAGCCAAAGTTATCAGGAATCAAAACGCTTTACACGAGCACAAGGACACATTCGATTTTGTTAGGCACGGGGAGATTAAGTAATTTGCCCAGAATCACAGGATGTTGAGCATCATTACTGAGACTCAAACCTGGTTCTCCAGATTTGAGATCAACCTCCCTAGCCTGTTAGGCCCTATGTAAAATGTTTTGTATAGTGCGAACAAGACCCCAAAGGGTATCGGAGTGCTTCACAGTAGTGGGATGGGGGACAAAGTAAGGAAACATTGAGGTAAGAGGGCTAACATGATGATCTAATAACATTGCCGTAAATCAATCGGGGGGAGACAGGAGTTGCGATTCATTCAGCTTCCTTACCATATTATCCAAAATCAATGGGGAATGAATGACTTGACCTGAGTAACCAGGGTTAGTAACTTTGTAATAAGAAGCCCTCAATCACGTTCAGCAAGGTCGGAAGGCGGTATATCTTGGTTCTCCACCAGGTCTAAAAACGTGTAAGCGTCATCCTTGGGCTCCCTTTTGTAGTTTGCTTACCTCCACCAGGAGGAATACCACTGGTTATTGCAGTAGTGATTGAAGATGCGGTGAAAGTGCTCAAGGGAACTGAAATGTTAAAAACCTTGTATGTCCTTGACCAAAAGGAATTTTAATGAGACAGGAATCAAGTGTTAATAAAAACAAAGTGGTGCGTGTGTGGACGAATTACTAGTCCTACGCAATACTAGTGTCCAATGAATAGGTCAACATATTTCAGCCCTGTGTATATGCCTGTACGGTCAATGGGGCTTTCTTCAGGACTTCAAAAGGAAGTGTGGAAGTATCTTGCGTGTTGCACAAGTATCTATTAGGAACTACAATGGTTCCATTCATTGTGGAGAGTAATTTATTTCTATAATGAAAAAATCAGGAGATTACATGTTACTGTCATGTTGTCTCTAAGATGTCTTACAATGTGACAGCCATGTGCTTCATTGAGCAGTATCATACTTAAAAAACACTATGTGAAGTAATGTCAAAATAAGTAACCGGAAAATGGCAATTCTTTTCTTTATCTGCCGTCTCAGTGACGTGATTAACACAAACATTCTCATACACAAAATGGCCCGTGGTGCATAGCAATGTGGCACAGTTGGATTTGTTAGTACACATCCGCTTGATTGTGCATTCATATGTCTCACATTTCACGGTGATCAATAATATCGGGCTATAAAATTGCAAGGCGAAGTAGTTGGTCTCAATAGTGTCTTTTCTCATTAATAGTCAAAAGTACAACAGGTTTAATGTTAATCGTATCGTTAGTGGCTTAGTGTGAGCCCCATCCCATGCATGCAAGGGTGTATACTCCATCATGGTTATCTTCATAGATACATGGTGAAGCTGGTCTATGCATGTCAATGAGCAGTTAAACAGAAGGAAATATGGGAGTTAAATACACCGGAGCTCTGCTTATGCGGTACCGCTTTTGTGAATTTATGTGTATCTCGTACCTTCAAGCTTGACATTGCGGCCTTCATCAGGGGGCCGGCGTGCACTTTATACCTAACAGGGTATAGCACACCCATGAAAGAAAAAAATATTAGTGAGGGGGTTGGGGGATTTTGTACTTATCTTCGTAGCGTAGTTTCATCGTGTTTGCACCTTCTGCTTTGTAGGGTGGTGGCGAATTGTGCTCACTTGTCTCTTGGCGGCCTGGAAAACTTCGGCGCCGCAGGTTGAGCGAGCAGATGAAGCATTTTGGCAGAAACAGAAAGCAGAACATGCTCACCTCAACCGAGGGAGAGAGGAGAAGAGAGGCTCCAATTCTTCGTGTTGTAGAAGTTTTTATTTCACATGATAGAAGTTCTATAAATACATTTTAGGTGATTCCTTAATCATAATTATCAAAATAAATTGAAGAACTTGTATTGAGAAAGACTTCTATTTTAAAGCAGTCGGCATGATATTGGGCAGGAGGCACTGATTCGCTGAGTTAGCTTAAGAAAGGGGGGATATTAACATCATTGGGATACTTTGTTAGTGAGAGGATGAGCTGGGTTTGGTCAGCATAGGATACAATGCGGAGCCCATGCTGTCTGACAATGGGAGTGAGTGGGGCCATGTAGATATGGAAGAGCATGAGGCTGAGTGATGACCTCCTGCTGTGTAGACAAGTTTGCACCCTTCTGTCCCCACCAAACAACGCCAGATGAAAGCCGCCTGGAATACTACCAGCTCATTATTCTTGAGATGGAAGTAGGAGCTGACCTTGTCGCAGAGATCCTGGGAAGGTGTGATGTCCATGGCTTCGCTGGAGGTTTTTACGAACTGCTGTATGACGTTGAACAGTTACTTGGCCTTGGTCGCGTTGGTCTGTCTCCTATGAAGGTCCATTTGGTTTCTCTTTTACGTTGGTGGTATTCCTTCAGGGCGTACCAGTGGTGCTCTGTGCTTCTGTTTTTTTCCGGTTTCACCAGGTTTTCTCTAGGCGTCTGTCGGAACGTCTGGCTTCTTGTAGTTCTGTAGTGAACCGGGCCGCCTTCGGAGGGCGTTGTTTGACAGGAAGGGTGGAGAGGTGTGAGCTTGTCAGCGCAGCAGGAGATCAAGCAGTAAAATTCTTTGACTCCGGAGTTGGTGTCGGTCGTAGTGCTGGGGGGTATGGAGTAGGGTGTTGTTGAGGTGTTCCTCTGTGACCTTGCTCCAGTTCCATTGTGGAGGGCGCGGGGTGGACTTGGGTACAGAGGTGGTGTTGAAGGTGAAATGGACTCAGTTGTGGTCCGTCCAGAGGGAGTGGGTGGTGTGGCTGAAGCGGATGTGTGTCCTTCCCTGCAAAGATGGGGTCGAGGGTGTGTCCAGCTCTGTGGATTGGCATGTTGACCAGCTGCTTTAGTCTGAGGTTGGCAAGGTTGTTGAGGAAAGTGGTGGTGTCGGGGTCATTGCCGTTGTCCAGTTCGAAGTTCAGGTCCCTGAGTAGAATGTAGTCCATGAAGATGATGGCGTGGGGTGTGGCGACCTCTGCGATGGTAGTAGCAGGCAGGGTGTGAGGTCCTGGTGGTCTGTAGATGAGGGTGGCACATAGCGTGGTCTTGGGGTTGGTCTAAATCTGGAAGTGGAGGTGCTCAGTGTTGGAGTGAGGGTCACTCATGCTGGATGTGGAGAGCCGGAGGGGGTCTTGTGAGCAATGGTGAGTCCTCCTCATGGGTGGAGGTGGCCGTCCTTTCTCTGGATCTTGCAGCCGTCTGGGATGGCCGTGGCGATGTTGGGCTGGAGGATTAGATGGTCAAGGTTTCTGTGAAAAAGGTGAAAATCGTGTGAGAGGGTATCGATCAGGTCTCAGATTTCTATGGCGTGTCAATGCATGGAGCGCACTTTGAGGAGAATGCATGTCAGGGTTTCGGTGGTGTGTGTATCAGGCGGGCCTTCGGCAGTAGTGGGAGCTATATCGATGGTGAAGGATCTGCTGCAGGGTCTGCAGAGAACTGTCCATGGGTGGTGTTTGGCGAGGGTCTTGAGCAGTTAGCGTGTCATCCGGGATTTAGTGCGTGGAGGATGGTCGAGTTGTAGCAATGTGGCCTAGGACTAGGAGAACCAGGATTTCTGCGCTGTCAGCGGTCGGGTCGCGGACGGGCGCATACAGGCTTGCCTTAGGCGCGCCCACTGAGCGCGTCCACTGTGCAAATGCGCAGTGGCTGCCATGAGTAGGGGAGGAGGGCGGGACTAGAGGAGGGAGGCAGGACCTGGGGCTGAGCCAGGGGGAGGGGCCACAGGGGAGCACCCGTGGTAAAAATGGCAGAACCTGTGACTAAGGTAAAAAAAGACAACAGAGCAACGAATACACACTAATGCCTGAATACAGTGACATTATACATCAATGAGACTACGTGGGCACTCGCTGAGATCCAAAAATGGCAGAACCTGTGGCAACAGAGAAAATCAAACCTCAATCTGTCACTCCAGCAATTCTGAAAAGATCTGCATGTTCAAATGAGCAAACTACCACGCAGCAGTCAATCTCTCCAATACGTCAAGACCCTGACAGGTGATTTGATGTGCTTTATAAATGTCAGAATGATTGAGTGACTGATTGAGGCAGAAAATACTCCACCCTATGGTAAACACCCCTAAGTAGATTATTTATAATTATGACTCCTAGTCATATTTTGTATATGTTTGTTTGGTAGGAATTGAGATCAGCAATTATAATCATGGCCTCAGCACAATTTGGTATTTACTCAATAAATGTGCAGTACATCATTTCATACAGTTAATTTCAATATATTTCTAAGGGGTGATGCCAGAATCCAGAGACATGCTCCCAGTCACAGACAAAGGTTCAGCCACATCCTGTGAACATAGTTTAAGTATCCTGTGTCCCACCCCTTCTGTGAGAGTATAAAAGGCATGCCCTGAGCATGAGCTGTGCAGAAGACCCAGGCAAGTGATCCAGGTCAGAGACTCCATCACCCTACACCTTACTCTTCTAGCACCATGAGGGCCTTCCTTGCAGCTGTGACCATGCTCCAGGCACTGATAACCGCAGGTAAGAAGGTCATGCCCTTATCCAGTCTTGATTGTTGTGAGTATACACAAAGGCACACGTAGATATTAAGAGAGTAATGATCAGGACAGAGCTTAATTCGCTCCAGAACTTAGCTGTAAGTTTAAATGTTCACAGTTGTCTTTATCTTCTATCATATTATTGCCAATTTTCCTTGTTCCTGCCTTTCACTCTTTTTTTCATTTTTTATTTCAATTTAGACAACTTGCAATTGCCAGGGAACCCCCATCCCACAAACTAGGAGGGGCTATAGGTACAAATATTCAGAATGACGTATATTCTTTAGGGGTTCTTGAACTGTACCTTAGGTCAGCTTGAAATTCAGCCAGGCTGGACCTTGCTAAGGCTTTGAGTTCTGTACCTTGGGGCTTGTCCTGCCAGCCTTCCTATGAAAATGCAATATAATGACCAATATAATTTAGCACTTTTTTTTACTGTTTTAATGAATGTTAATTATCATTAACATAATGAGGATTGTATTTTCAATATTGATCATACACATTGCAAGAGGTGCAATGGGAGATTGATCACAATTATCTTGTAATAATCAGCTTTTTTTCTTTATTTTGTATTTTCATTTTTACTTCACACATTTCATTTCTTGTTACAAATGTGAGTGTGAGTCTTTAAAAAATCTGATTTTTATGATGTAAAATAAAATGTCCAAGAATACTGCTTGAATCCTGTGATAGTGATACGATTCCAAGATATCAGGTTGTGAATTGTAGTTTACCACGAGGTGATCTACACTCACACATATGTTCATTAGAAAACACATTTCATGTTTTATTTTTAGTTTCTTCCATGAAGAAAACAACATAATGATGAGTTCCGACTTCTCTCAGGCTTCTCTAAAGCAGCAGATGCTACCTCTGTTTAATTGACATAGCAGAGAAGTTTCAAAGGATCAAGCTGGTGTAAGATCTAGTTTCATTTGAGCCTCTAGCTCTCTTCTGGTAGCCAAAGCCTGAACTTTACCAAGGACCTTTCTTTATCTCCATTTGAGATGGCAAGGGTGTAAGCAAGCTTCATAGGCCGGACCTGGACATATGTATGTTTGAGTGGTAGCAAGTGGCTAGTGCAAATAGCCATTAACTAGGTTGCCTGTGCCCGTAGTGTCGATACACAGCTGGAAACTACTGTTTTCGCAGTCATCTAGCCGAGGCAATTCTATGCTGGGAATGGTTCACGTTTTAAGTGGTGTAACTAGTCAGCCATTGCTGATAATCTTAATGCGGAAGAACTAGTGGTTTAGGCATTAAGCAAAATATTACTGCATGAAGCCCAATACTGTGGGTTGACAGACAAACCACCAAAGGAACCTGAATAAAATCTGTCCAGTTTGTTTGGAACTGTGTGCATGGCATATGAGAGCCACGCTGGCTATGCCCATATCTAGCATCACAAACAGCCACCAAATAATCCAAATTATGTCTCACTTATTTTATTCTCTTCAGATAATCACACAGAGTGATAGAAGAAATCAATCTTAAGTTACAATTCACTATACCAGTACTGCATGTGGTAGCTTACATGTGGTCATCAATTATGAATGACACAATACTGAAGGGACATCTCGGTCCTGAAGAAAGCCATAGTGACCCTGTAGGCACTTTATTAGATGGCTGAAACATGTAGAATGAGGATATGGGAGATCATCACAATCTCATATCATACCCAGCTATGTCTTTAATCTTACCAGAAGTTTCCATTATTAAAATTGTCTTGAGTTGTGGGTAACCTTCAGTTCATTTTAATCCTCTGATTCCTGCAACACTCTGAAAAAAGCTGCTGTGCTGAAATTCAGGTGTCACAGCACACCCAAGAACAGGAACTCTGTGACAAAGCATGCCACTAACTTGCTTTAGTGGAAGAGGGTTCCTTTAAACACCTAAAGGGTTTCTGAACTCTCTTGAGCGAGGGGCATCTGAAGATGTTTTGAACTGGGCTAGAGAGTTCCTTTTCATTAGGGAAGAAAAGTGAGCCATAACTCTTCTCACTCTCTCCTTTTGTTCTTCTCTGCACTTTTAAAATAACTATGCTGGAGTTTTGAAGGTAAATGAGCAATAAAGATGTGTTTAAATGTTGTTTTTATCTGGTTATATTTGCTGTGCTTCAAAGCCAGAGGTCCAATCCTAGGCATGGGTGTACATTCTTTAAACATGGAGACTGTTTTTTGCTTTCTCTAACTGTAAAGCAAGACTGGACATCGGAATGAATTGTGCAGTATATCGCAGTCCTCCTGTGGGCAACTTTAGCAGGTAGATCGGCATAGTAAACTTGCTGTCTTGAGTTTTTGTGGTGATGAGTGTCAGTTTTGAAGAATTTTGAGGAGAGTATCATTCTGGCATCTCTGATTCCCTTATCCATGTTCACAATAACATCGGCCCATTCCTCATCAGAATTTAGCTACAGTAATTAACCCTTGCCATTTGACGTGAGGTTTTGCTAGTAATGGGTATGAGTGTAATGTATACACTATGGGATTATAAAATCCAGAGACTGCACCTTTGAATTTCCCCCCCAATTTTTAAGTATTGTAACACATGGTCTTAGTCTACGAAATAAGGCTTGTTTTACTGGTATTTCCCCGTTTGGAAGAAAGGGAGATGGAATTATACCCGAAGTATTTGAAATGCTTTAAGATCACCTTCTAAAGTAAGCAAGTGATCCAATATTAGAATACCTGCTCTCTCCCATATATCCGAGGACATAGTCTGGTTACATATCGGTTTTATGCCACATGGGGGCCTTTCCATGTAGTCTTTGGTTACTCTTTAGGAGTTTGTGGGCATGCATTCAAATCTTAAGCATAGATTGAGTAATTGGGTTGGAAGTTTGTGACGTAGGTGATTTATGGCTGTAAAACATTTGCAAATCCGAAGTTGCTTGTAAACTTTGTCTTTCAGTATGGACCCATAGTGGGGCATCATCATGGTATTGCCGCAGCCAGCAGTTCAAGTGCAAAAGGAATAAAACTGGCGATAAAGGGCCACCCTGGCGGCTTCATCTTTGTACTAAACTTTTTTTTTTAAAGGAAACCCCCACAATTCACTTGTCGGAGGCTGTCTCATATAACCATTTGACCTTAGAGATATATGCATCGCCTAATCCAAACCTATGTAGTGTACAGAACCTATAGCTGCATTCAATACGGTCAAAGGTCTTCTCTGCATCTAAGGATAAGGTTAATCCGTCTCCTTCAACATCCTTGGAAAGCCAGAGTATGTGATCCAAAGTGCGTAGATGGTTATGAGAGTTTCTGCCTTGCATGAATCTCAGTTGAGAACTATGTATGAGTTTAGCGATAACTTGTTTAAGTTTTTTGGTGCGTAATATCTTTGAATCAGTATTCAGAAAGGAAATTGGATGCTAGCTACTGCAGTATAATGGATCTATCTCAGGTTTGGGAAAGACCTAGCTTTATTTGTGAGTGAGGTGAGATTACCAGTTTCCTCTGCTTCTTTATAGGTATCATAAAGGGCACCTATTGCTTCTGTTTTTACCCAACGGTAACATTCCCCATGAAAACCATCTTCTACCAGTGTAATATTGCATGGAAGATTAGAGATAGCTTGGGCAATTTTATCATTTGTTATTTTGCCTGCCAATATGAGCCAATCCTGCTTATTGAGGCTTAAGTTTTATTTTCTCAAAAACATCCTGATCTTTGTGGTGATCATCATCAATCTCTGAGCACTATAGCTTCCTGAGTCTCAGTTATTAGCTTACCTCCAGAGTTATAAGTAGCCGGAATAACTGTCATAGTTTCTCTCTGGTTTTTTTTTTTTGTCCTCATCAGCCCAGGTCAACAGAAACCGAACTCCGGGGCCTCCCTGGAAGTAGCACCATCTGGAGCCCTTTTGTTTTAGACCTAAGATGGGTCACACTATACCTTGCTTCTCGCACTCTGACCATAGGAAGCCTAACAATCGACAGGACCCTCGCTGAGGGCACCACTGGAGTAATCTAGCAAAATCGTATAAAGGCCTAATCATAGGACCATAATTATACATTTACACCGGGGTTTACCAGTTCTCAAAGGGGAGCCAGAACTCATTACGCTTAAGCTTAGAAGCTCCGCCAAGCAAAACCATAGATTTGTTTGAAGCCAACCATTCTGCTTTGTTTGGAGCGTAGCTTTAATCCAATTCTTACAAATTTCCCTGCGTTCAAGCAATATTAAATAAAAAAATACTTGTTGTTAATATTTTGTGCAACGATTCATAGTTAAACGGAAGCCCAAGAAAGACAAGAGATTTGCTTACCTGGAGCGACCCTCCAGGTATTAAAGATACTTTGTTACTTACATCCCGCCAAAAATCTTGGAGTACTGGGCAATCCAAGAACATATGTTTGCCATTGCTTTATCTTTCCCCTATTTGGGACAACTTGGCCTAACACCTTTCGCAAATTCCTCTGTTTTTATTGTGCTGTTAGTAAATAACATATTTCCTGCTTTTGAAGTATATAGCATCTTTAGCCCCATTTAGTCTTTTTCAATCTAGATCTGGAAGCTTCAGTTGGATTGGTAAAATGAGCATGTGTCAGGGTTTTGACATCATTTTCTAACATGATCTGTTGTTCTGTTCTGCGTTTACTGGCTATGGCAGAATCTCTCATAATTTGCCCCTACTGGTGGCTTCACAGCTGTCCAAAATATTTGAGGAGAAGAAGCTTAACACTTGTTGTCTTTCATATAAGTAGTCAAATGTGAAAATAATTGTGATTTTCCAGTCAGTAGTTTAAATCGGGATATTTTTAAATGCCATTGTTTCCTACAAGGGCGTTTTAAACCCCAATCAAGCTGTAGACTGATAGGAGCATGATCGGAAAGTGCTATTTCTCAAATGTCACACTCAAGTACTTGTGGTATGATAGAATGTGAAATAAGACAATATTATATTCCAGAATAGGAATCATGTACTGCAGGGTGTTTACTAAACCCTTATCTGAAGATATGTCAGAAAATCCATGATCCTCACAGATGTCTCCTAATATTGCTTTCTGCCATGTGTCATTCTGTCTAAGATAACATCCGGAGCAAGACACTGACCATCTGCATCTGACCAGGACTGAAGTATTTGACAATGCAGTGTTTTCCATATCAGAACGGCTACACTACATTTTCTAGTATTAGTATGTGATATAGGATCTCCTGTCTTGTAAGAAGGGGGTTTACATCTGTAAAGAATCTGGCTACCCAATTGCATTATAATTTTTCTAATTCTATACCGGATAGACGTGTCTCGTGAATGAAAGCAATAACTATGTTTGGGGATTTAGAGGCCGATTACAATGTAGTTCGGAAACTCTTCTGACCGAATCGGTTGTGGAATCATTTTCGACTGAATCAGCTTCTGCAAGTCTGACTAACCAATTATGATGCTTTCCACCATCATTGGGTCAGACTTGTATTGATTTCAATGGGAACCTATGTTCCGGATGAGAATACAGGCTTCCATTGAAAAAAGGGGTGTTTGGAGAAAACCTTGCACCCTGTGGTGAGCACCCCATGATGTCTGCCACACTGAGCAAGGTTGAGAAGATGGGTCCATTGGGTACCCCCCTGGGCCCCAACCGGAGGCCTTAGGGTGAAGGTGGACCTGCAAAGTCAGAATCTGATATCCGCTTTGTGTCGGGCAGACCACATCGGAACAGCTGTCCATATCGGTCATTCCAATTGCTTGCTCGAAACTTTGCCCATAGAGCTGAACGATTCACCTCCGAAAGACTTGGTCTGTGTAAATGCCTTTCGGATCCAAATCGGGCAGCCCCAGGCATTGTAATTGGTTGGTTGGAAATGTGCGCAATTTGGTTGTAAACATAGGTTCCCAATCGGATTCTGAGTTTCCAAATCCCATTCGGAGCCTTTCCGAACAACATCGTAATCGGCCCCTAAGTAGGAAAGAATGTTCTTCCTTTTAATGGAATTAGTAAAGCCCAACATCATCTGCGGCGTCACCAAGGGCTCATCCCTCAGCCCGATGCTGTTCAACGTCTACATGGCCCCTCTCACACAAGTGGCCTGCCATCACAACCTCAACATCATCTCCTACGCCGACGAGACCCAGCTCATGCTATCCCTCACCAAGGACCCACACACCGCCAAAACCAACCTCCACAAGGGAATGAAGGCCGGGGCCGACTGGATGAGGAGCAGCCTTCTGAAGCTGAACTCGGACAAAACGGAGGTCCTCATCCTCGGACCCACCCCCTCAGCCTGGGACAACTCCTGGTGGCCGACCACACTGGGAATAGCACCAACATCCACCGACCATGCACCCAACCTAGGATTCATCCTCGACTTCTCCCTCTCCATGTCGAAACAAGTCAACGCCGTCTCCTCCTCCTGCTACAACACCCTCCGCATGCTCTGCAGGATCTACAAGTGGACCCCCACTGAAACAAGAAGAACGGTGACGCAGGCCCTCGTCAGCAGCAGACTAGACTACAGCAACGCACTCTACACAGGAATCCCAGCCAAACACCTATGACGACTACAACGCATCCAAAACGCCTCCGCCCGACTGATCGTCAACATCCCCCACTGCAGCCACATCACCCCCCACCTGAGAGACCTACACTGGCTCCCCGTCGACAAGAGGATCACCTTCAATCTCCTCACCCACGCACACAAAGCACTCCGCAACACCGGACTAGCCTACCTGAACAGCTTCCACACCCCCGCCCGCCAGCTCCACTAACAGCCTACGGCGGCAGATCCTTCTCCTACCTCGCCGCCAAGACCTGGAACACCCTCCCTACCCACATACGGCAGACCAAAGTCCTTCTCACCTTCAGAAGGCTCCTCAAGACCTGGCTCTTTGAGCAGTAGCAGCATCCCCACCCCTACCCTCAGCGCCTTGAGACCCTTACGGGTAAGTAGCACGCTTTACAAGTACGCTGATTGATTGATTGATGCAATGTGCATAGAATTAGTTGTCATGATGCTCACTGGAAATGTCGGAGTATGTTTGATTTGTGTTACAGAAACAAAAAAGTATACAGAGTATAAGAAACCTGAAACTAATATGTGCAAATAGAATCACAGAATAATATTAATACTAACCTTTAAATGGTGTAAGTACACCGTTCCAACTGCTAGAAAGGAAAAGAACACCACAGATCAAACAATGTATATCTTTTGTCGGTTGATCTAAACCTCAATGTGAGACGCACACTCCGGTTGGGGAGAAAAGAAAACAACTTATGGTAAACGGATTATGATACGCCATGGAGTTACAAAGTCCATCTAGGAGATTTGCATGTGCAAATACATTATGAGATATAAATGGTGTATTGAACAACAATGTAGGAGAAAAGGAAATGAATCACATCCATCAGAGGTAATAACTGCAGTAAAACAGTAAGAAAATTGTATTACACATATATACTCATGTAGCTGGAGGAGGCAACAGTTGAAGGTTTACCATCAGATACTTTAATACAGATTTGGATGACTTCAGAGGAGACCTCTGTCACACTGTCTCCTACAGGTATGGCTGTGTAATCTACCAGTACGGTGGCTTTGAAGATCATTCTGTAATTGAAGTTGACTGTTCATAGTGCATGTGTTGGTCCTCTAAACTCTCCAGGAAGTGTACCAGATCCCCAGACTCTGTGTATTCCCTTGATTTTCTATCCATTGTGATCCACATTGTAGCAGGTTCTGAAAGACCATTTTTAATATCCCATTTCCTAAGTCCTGACCTAAGTTGTAGGATCGGTTTTCATTTTTCATTCGTTTCAGTGGAGAAGTTCACAGCAATAAATGTTTTATGGCCTTCCAAGGCATAAGGACCATGTTTAAGAGCAGCTGTTAGTATTTGACAGACCTATTATTGACACAGGAGACAAGTAATAAATGGTCCAGGTCTAGATTTAAGGGTTGAAGTTGAAGTAATTGACCAAATCCTTTGATCTCGCTGCAACTCAAGGGGATGCTCAAAAGATATGTTCAGTAACCGCAGTATTGAGGTTAGTAGCAAGTTCTTCACATCATTATTCATTTCCATTTTTTCTGGAACTCCATGAAAGCAAACATTATTTCTTCGGGCCGTGTACTCCATATCTTTTTTTTTGTTTTGAAATGCTAGATATCTGGAACCCAATACTTTGCATTATCTAATATTTGTTCCAAAAGGGTGGTTTGTTTATCTAGAGTTTGCACTTTGGTATGAAAAGAGTTTAGGTCCAACCTTATTGACTTCATTTCGGTCGCGAAAAACGAGATTTTGACATCCATAGATCCCAATCATAAAATAAGGTCTATAGAAGTAGTATCTTGTGGGACAGTAGTACAAGTGCCCGAAGGTAGAGTCTTCCCTACAACTTGTGTAAACAAAGGCTTTCTATTTGGTGTTTCACTGGCCATACTGTTATACTTCAATGTTAGTGAAAACAAGACATAAGTACTGCGTAGTAACCATATATGATATCCAGTCACCTCAAAAAACAGTTAGGTAGTAACCCTATAAATGCAAATACATATCTGGATATGGATAGACTTCTGGAATTCTCCAAAATGATGGCTGTATGTTTTCAAACACGGAGCGCTGAAAACTAATTTATCAGAAATGTCACACAGCTTTCCTCTGCTTAACTAAATTTGGTCTGTACCCTTTGCTGGTAGAACTGTCCGTGTCTACTTAATATGTAGCAGAGTCTAAGCTGTCAAATGAAGAAAAATACTGCAGGTTTGAAAGTTCTAATATGCTTCCCCTTCGCCCTGTAGAAAGCACAACAGTAATTCAAAAACACCCAGCATCCGTTCCACTTCAAGAAAAGGAATTCCATTCAATTCTTCAGAATCAGGTTGTGTTTCCTGACAAAATTAATCATTTTTTTCATAGACTTCTGGGATTCCGAAAATTATGGCTTCATGTTTTCAAAACAGTGGTGGCTGAAAAACAGTCACCCAGGAATCAGAAATGTCACACAGCTTTCCCCTGCTGTGTTTCCTAACAGAATGTGTTGTTTTTTTCACAGACTTCTCGGATTCTAAAAGTCATGGCTGCATGCTTTCAAACAGGGGTAGCCGAAAAACAGAGTATCAGAAATGTCACACAGCTCTTTCCTGCCTAGCCAAGTTTTCTCCTCAAAACTCTCTTCTGATAGGAATTCCCATGTTGCATAGCAGAGTCTACGCTGTCACCTGTGGCCTGTGAAAAATAAAACAACCCTCCTCGACACTGTATATAAACATGACGACCTCCCGTCCGCGCAGCGGGCGGGTGCAGCGGTCGCGCCGGCGGCGCACGGAAAGCGCGTCAAAGGCAAGCCCGTCTGTGCCCGTCCGCGCCTGGACCGGGCCGAGGGCCATGCCCCCTGCATCTCAGCCGCCAAATGCCAGGTACTATAGCTCGGAAGCCCTCCACAGTATGAGGCCTTTAGGAATCGAATGCTGTTACCATTCTTTTTATGCTATAGAGCTACCAGTGATCTGCCCAAGGTGTAAAGAGATCCTTAAGCCCATGCAGCTACGGGACGCAAAACAGGACTACTGCCTGCTGTTGCTAAACTGTAGATTCCTTCCAAAACATAGGATGTTAGAAGAACGTATGCCAGATGTAGTCTTTCTCACAGAAACGTGGCTTACGACGGACTCTGACCCCGACATACCAACAGCCCTCCCTTCAGGCTTTCAAATTACTCGGCAAGATCGCCCTGAAGGGAGAGGAGGAGGTCTAGCCATCATATATAAAGAGCAATATTACTGTCGAGTTACTCCTGAACTAATTCCAGATTGCGAGAGTCTTGCATTTAGTCTGGAATTTTCCCCGAATAACTGTTTTTCAGGCACTGTCGTATATCGCCCCCCGGGACCCTCTAAACAGTTCCACAATCACCTTCCGCTCATTTTAGCTGAACGAGTCAGAACCGCCTCGAACTATACTCTGTTAGGGGACCTTAATTTCCATTTTGATGTCGCCCTGGACCATACTGCTATGTCACTTGCAGATGATCTAGCTTCATTACAGTTAGTCCAACCAGTGAAGGCACCTACCCACATTAAAGGTCACTTACTGGATCCTGTGTTCAGTAATTGTACAGAGCTTGTGGTGGGGTTGCCAATCCCCCTCCCATGGACTGACCACCTATTAGTGCCCTTCACCTGGACTATACTTAAGCCAGGCCTTCCTAGACCCATCGTAAGGAAGGCTAGAAGTTGGGCCCGACTATCAGTTGAATCCTGGTCTAGCAAACTCGGGATTGACCAGCCCTCTTATAATGAGGACCCATGTGTGGCCAATCAGGAATACGAAGACTGGATTGCACAGTCCCTCGCGGCCACCCTACCCCTAAGTAAAATCACATTGAAACACTCTAAAAAAACCGCCCCCTGGTACTCAGAGGCCCTTAGTGAAAAGAAACGCCACTGCAGGAAAATAGAAAGACAGTGGCGCTTAGGCTACGCATTGGATGATAAAGCCCAATATAGAGAGGCAATTAAATCCTATAAAGCTGAGGTCAAATCAGCCAAATCTATGTACTTCTCTGATAAAATCATGCGAGCTAAGTCCAAGCCCAAGGAAATCTTTCAAATAGTGAAGAATTTGACTAAACTTCCCTCTCCTAATAGGCATTTGAATAAATCTACAGCCCACTGCAATGACTTGGCAGAATTCTTCCACCAGAAAGTTAATCAAATGTATTCTTCTTTTCCCTCTATAGCCCCAGTGCCCACAGCCCAGGGTCAGACAAACTTGGGGGATATTCCATCTCAATCCCTGATAACTCTAGGTCACTTTCCACCATTAGACCCTGAATCCTTAGATTCTATAGCCCGCAAGGTAAAATCTGGGTCTCCATCCAGCACCCCCAGAAATCATGATGTTGGCACCGCAGGTTATTTTACCGATCATCTTGAACCTCCTGAATGCCTCCATCCCCTCCTGTACCGTTCCTCCTGCTTGGAAGCGGGCCATGGTGCGTGCTTTGCTAAAAAAAAAATCTGGACCCCGGTGACTTCAGTAGCTACCGTCCGATCTCTCTGCTTCCCTGGGTGAGCAAAATTCTCGAGAGGCACATCAATACCCACCTGGTGCACTTCCTCGAGAATAACCAGCTGTTAGATGCCACCCAGACAGGCTTTAGACCCAGACATGGGACGGAGACCGCTCTGCTGATAGTCACCGAGGAAACAAGAAAGATCCTGGATCAAGGGGGATCAGTGGCAGTGATCCTCCTTGACCTAAGCGCGGCATTCGACACGGTCAGCCACGACACCTTGCTGAGCCGTCTTTCGAATGTCGGAATAACTGGCGGAGCATGGCTATGGCTCAAATCTTTTCTGAGCGACAGGTCCTTTCAAATTTTAAATGAGACACAGTATCCACAAGCAGGCCACTGAGGTGTGGAGTCCCGCAGGGCTCCTCCCTAAGCCCTGCGCTTTTTAACATCTACATGAGACCACTGGCTGAGGTTGTCTGTCCGTTTGGCATTAAGATCATTTCTTACGCGGATGACACTCAGCTAGTGGTCTCCCTGGCGCAGGAGCCGGGTTCACCATCCTCAGGTGGGCTGGCAAAATGCTTAGAGGAGGTAAAGGGATAGATGACTTCTCCTTCCCTTAAGCTCAATGCGGACAAAACAGAGCTGATGCTCTTGGGTCCCACAAACCCCACTCTTTTCAACTCCTTGTGGCCCCCGTGTCTTGGTACCCCTCCAACACCCAAGGACAATATAAAGAGCCTTGGGGTTTGGCTGGACAAAGCCCTATCTTTTAATACCCAGGCTACAAAACTCTCGGCTACCTGCTTTGGTCTCCCTAGGATGTTGAAGAAAGTTCTCCCTATTTTTCCTGTGGAGGCAAAGCAGGTGGCCATTCAGGGTTTGATTCAGTCCCGTTTGGACTTTAACAACGTCCTCTATCTTGGTGCCCCGGATTATACATTGCGCAAGCTTCAGATTGTGCAAAACTGTGCGGTTCGCACATTGCTCCAGCTGCCGCGCAGACTGTCAGCCAAACATGGACTGAGCAGTCTACATTGGCTTCCAGTACGACAAAGAATTGCCTTTAAGGCGATGTGTATATCCCACCAAGCCTTTTGGGACACAGGACCGGCGATTGTCCGGGACCTAATAACACAGTATCAACCTAGCAGAAATCTTCGTTCCAGCCAGGCATGTATGGCTATAGTCCCCAGAATAAAAAAGACAAGGGCTGGCGGCAGGATGTTCACTCACAATGCTGCCAAGCTATGGAACTCACTTCCTTTTCAACTCAGGTCCAACCCCAATTTCTCCTCTTTTCGGAAAGAGCTGAAGACCTTTCAGTTTAATGTTCCACACTAACTACTTAGCGATTCCCTTTTCTTAAGCAATTTTATAACTGGCCGCTAGCGCTTGGACGCCTCAGGGCAGCAATCGCGCTCTACAAATTTACATTTCATTTAATTTCAAAAACAATTTAAAAACACAGGGCAGCCTTCAAGAAAGGGAATTTCTCTTAACTCTTTAGAATCAGGCTGCTTCCTTCCTCAGCTACAGCAATGGTGTTTTAATTTTCCCTCCACAAATCTGTTGACATGAAAACTCCTCCCCTTCCACTCTGCCAGTGCAATGAGTCCAACCAGAGTTCAAGAGTGATTTAAATACCCTGAAGCAGCATCTGTGTTTAAAAGCAAGAAAAGTCACTAATCTCTTAACCAACTGACTGTTTCCTGACAGAATGAGTTGTGAGGCTCAGATGAAGGAAAGACCAGGCTTCAGGACTGCATTGAAGAACTGAGTTTAACTGTAATTACTCATGTGGAAAATAACCTCAAATGTATGTTGCTGTTGTCTCATTCATGTTGCTTTTCTTCAGTCTCCTTGAGCCTCTCCTGACAACTGTGTGAAAAAATTCTCCCCTCTGGAGTCTCAAAGCTCTACTCTGAGGTGGCCATGTCAGTCGGTGGCCAGACTCCCCATCTATCCCTTTGAGTGATTTTATTGGTCTCTTTCTGTCTCAATCTATTACAATCTTCATTCTGCCTCCGATTGTGCTCATCTCTCCCTACGCACCCATTTGTGTTTCCCTGACTTCACTTTTCTATCATCCAAACAACTGGAATTCTCTGATACATTTCCTATTTTTTGTTTTATTTTGTACCACTGAACAATAGAACTTCCTTGGGTTCTCCTTATTCCTAAAACATTTCCACAGGAATAGTAAATGGGCCCGCTCTAAGGCTAAATCATCTATACTTGTTTTTCACTCTTATTTCTCTCTGTTTGAATGAAATGCACAATTTTGCTCAGATCTCTGGATTGATTTTCTTTTTCCAGCAGATTGCCTAATGTGCGAGCGGTGTCTTGCTACCGGCACCAGCCAATGCTCAGGTATCTTCAAGCAATGCCCTCCTGACGTCACTCACTGCATCAAAGGGCTGGAGAACAACACCGTTGGTAAGTGCCACATATCTGTTCCGTGACTCAATCCTCAACATTCTGGCCAGTGCTTAATTTGTAAAATAATAGGTGCCAGGGCCCAGGATATTTCTTAGGAGGCCACTGCAGCGTGCACCGCCTGCAGTCCTTGTCAACTATGCCAGATACCAGTACAAATGGCACACCTACAGGAATGAAGAAATGAATGAATGAATACTGAGATTTCTTGAGTGCATGGCAATTCCATGGAGTGTTCTAGCCTGAGTGGAATGTAAGAGGGCGAAGGAAGAGGGGACTAGATATACAAGAGCCTACATGCCATAAAGACCTAAATGTATGACAATTTGGACTATAATAGCTGAACCAAAGCTGTAAGAAAGGCCTGAGCTAGCACCTTGCTGTTAATAGTTTATAAATCCTATATTGATCTGGTAAATACTTTGCTCCTGTGTATTTTTAGGAACAGAAAGAGAGAGCCACCATGTGGTGGATTGTTATAAATATATATCACAGCCATGAGAGGAGGGCCAAGCACCAGCACATATGAAGAACACATTGTTGCCATCTACGGGCTGGTTGTAACATGCCTCCATGACCTTCAGAATGCCCTTCTATTGTATCCACATGGTAGCAAATGATTGGGGAACATTTACTGGCTGACCTACATTCCTTGCTTGCTGCGCCACCGGATCTGTAATTCACTAATGAGGCCTAATAATGGTGTAAAAGATTTGTGGTTTCTTGTGTTCCCTTCTAGAGAATGCCTTGCCTGGTAGTTCCAGATGGATTGTTCTCATGGGTATTAGGTTAGTACTGATTTGCATAAGACAGGCTTTTGTATGGAGTGGCACAGTTGGCAAAAAATGATAGGTTGGAAATCTACCCGGAGCTATTGAAAGTGGGTTTTAACTGTGCAAAAAGTTGTAAAAATATGTGAGTTGAAAATTAGTGAAAGACGAGAAATCATTGTGGTAGAACGGGTAATGCGTGACACCCCATTTAAAAAAACAAATCAGGAGGGATATTTTTCTCTACTTAAAAAATATATTTGGAGGATAAAAACGGACATAAAGATATTAGTACACGTTAAACGCTTATTTTCCTTTGGTTTGGCTGTTTCACCCAGGCTCATTCAAGGTAACCATGTCTGCTCAGGAACTCATACTGAATTTTGTTTTTTGTTTAATCAAAACATGCATTTGTGCCAACAGGGGGTTATCCTATTCTAACTGCATACAAGGACTGTCTCGATGCTGCTGAACAAGCCGCCTGTGGACGAGAGTTCTCCTTACAAAACACGTTGATGTCGTACCGGGTCAGTAGAGTATGCTGTGACTCCGACTTCTGCAACACAGGAGATCTGGAAGGTATGTACGAGAGTTTGTACTGACTCTGACATCCAGTACACAATCAATGTGCAGGGTATATGCAGTCTGTGACTCCGACATCTGTAACAGAGGAGTTGTGTATGGTTAAGTACAGTTGGTGACTTTGAAAACTGTAGCACACTGGGTGTATTAGGTACATGCAGTCTGTCACTTCCACATCTGTAATGGAGTGGATGGGAAGGGTACATACAGTGTGACTCTGACATCTGTAATTGAGGGTTGATGCAGGTTACATGGAGTCTGTGAATCCCATATATGTAACTCAGTTGGCATGCATGGCAGTGCACATCTGTAATAGGGGGTACAAAAGGGGACAGAAGGGATGTTCAGAGTATGTTCAGTCTCTGACTATGACATCTTCGATAGAGGGGATGTGCAAGGTAAATTCAGTCTGTGGCTTCCATATCTGTACCTCAGGGGGTGTGCAAGGTATGTGCAGTCTGTGACTCCAACATCTGTAACAGAGAGTATGTGTAGGGTACAATGAGTGTGAATCCCACATCTGTAACTCAGGGGGTATGCAGGGCATGTGCAGTCCATGACTATAACATCTGTACCCCAGGGGTTGTGCAGTGTATGTTCTGTAACAGAGGGGCGTGCAGGGCACATACAGTCTGTAACTCTGGCATGTGTAGCATCAGAGATATGCAGGGGATGTGCAGTCTGTGACTCCAATATTTATAACATGGGGGACATGCAGGGGAGTTAGAGTCTATGAATTCAACATCTGTAACTGAGAGATTGTGCCACCTGTGACAACTTTACAAGAGTGGATGTTTAGAGTATGTACAGTCCATGACACTGCCACCTGTAAAAGAGGAGTTGTGCAGGGCACATGCACTCTGTGATTCTGTCACCTGTAACTGAGGGATGTGCAGAGTACATGCAGCGTGTGACTGACGTTGTGACCTAAGGGAATTCAAGGTTTGTACAGTGTGATACTTCTGTGACATAGAGTATAAGGAAGGATTGTATAGACTGTGTCTCTGACTCCAGTAACAGAGGGGATGGGCAGCATATGTACTCAGAAAGTGGCACCACTTCTCACCACTAATCTTCAGTACTCTAAATCACTTTTCCTTGCCCTAACTCTTAAACCCAAAATCAAGAGCACCCACACC
This sequence comes from Lissotriton helveticus, assembly GCF_964261635.1. Classification (NCBI taxonomy): domain Eukaryota; kingdom Metazoa; phylum Chordata; class Amphibia; order Caudata; family Salamandridae; genus Lissotriton; species Lissotriton helveticus. Next base: position 417,804,513 of record NC_136058.1, on the reverse strand, counting down.
TCTGATGGATGTAAAGGAAAGAACAACATGGAGCCCATAATATCAACTTTCATATAGATTGACTCCATAAAATGTCATATCAGGGTAAGCATATATAGGGAAGTAAAGATTGTGAGTGAGTACCCTTCCTAACAACTTCCTTGTTGCCATCAAACATGTTCTCAAAGGTATGGGCCAGAGATAAAGTTTTTTCAAATGTAGATTTTTCTTAACCGTGAGTAAAAGGTTACTTGCCCTCCTCTACTATTTTTCTCCCACAATAAAGTAAACATTCATCAGTGGGTACTGGTCCCCACATTAAGTGTACATAGGAAGATCTCTTATTGAGAAACATGCACCTCAAAAAAAAGGAAATATAGACAATGTTTTGGGACAAGGGGAAACAAGATACAAGCGTCCCCAGGCTTGATCATAGGACCAGTTGCTATAATCCCGAAAAGGCCCCTTAAAGGACCGAAACAGTGGCAGCTCATCAATGAGGTTTTCAGGTCCCTAAAACGCCATCTGTGAGCCACCAATAGTGCCGCTCACTTCTGGTCAGACTCCTATTTATTTATTGCTAGCAGTGCCCATGAGAACACAACTTTCATGAACACCGACAAAGCACAGGTCTGCCCCCTTGGCCTTTCCAGGCTCCTGATTACGGGAGTGATCCAGCGGCGTACCAACAACAGATATTCCACTACCATATACTCACCTGGGCCCATAAACATGCTTTTAAATTGAGTAAACCGCTGGAGTCAAAGTTTATGTTTCACAATTTAACATTAGTTATTTCTTATTTCTAACTAACCTGTCACCGATCAAAAAGTTCATTTCTCTGGTTGATGGACCATTGGTTGAACTAATTGATGGTGATAATGAACAAAATATTACATTTTCTATACAATCAATCAAATAACCACAGACTCAGTGTAAGTTTAAATCTTCATCTAAGTTAAATAGGTGTGAACCACTTCAAAAACACAATACAATCACCCTTTTTCATAGGAGAGAAACACAGTTAAATCATCAAACAACATTTTTATGAACTTACTCAATGGACAGTGTCTAAGGAAAAGGAGAGGATAGAGAGAAAAGAACATCTAAATCATCTAAATCATGAAAAATATAATTACCAAGAATGAAGTGAAGGCCAACTCCCAGGCCAAAGGAATGATAAGAGTCCCCTGGGATAGATCAGTCGACAAAGGCTTCAGGACAGGATAGTTACCTCTCTAAGATACTGACAACAGCATTGCACCGCTCTCTGACACTCTCTTCCTTCTCGAGATTATTCCACGATCTTCTTTCTATTTCAATTAGTTATGATAATAGGTTCTGCATTTGGTTCTTCATCAGCTTCTCAAAGCATCTCTCCCTCAGCTTTCGGTTCTCTCATCTCTCGTTCCAGCAGTTCTGACTAACTAACTAAGACTACCTCAATTACACCTTTTGTTCTACATGTTCCACCCATTTATGTTTCAATATCGTAAAAATACTAAATCGGATTAGTCAGGCAAGGGGGGAGATCATCACTTGATGCTCACATATCACTTTATTCCATTAAATAATTGTTCGCAAACCCATCCCTTAATTTTTTTTCACAACTTTTGTTTCCATCCGCATTCTCATTGCATCTACAACAATTGGTAAAAAATGCGACATGTGAATCCTTTCACTGTAACTTTTCACCACTTGTTCTCAGGTTCAAGCATCCTGAGACCTTGTCCATCTCCCGAACTTAGTGTCATCATTCGGGATCAGCTTTCAATGTCCATGCACGAATATCACGTGGTTCAGCCCACTCCAGCCTTACATGAGAGGCCCAAATATGCCCTAGTGATAAAGTCAGAAAGACATATATTACTTGAAAAATAAATGTTTCACTGTATACCACCCATTTCTACTCTATTCCCCTTTACTTTTTTTAAACGTTCCCCGCATTAACATTAGTACAATTGCATGTTTTCATTTCAAGCAAGCAGATGCCATGGACGCGAGTCTTCAAGACTCCATTACCTTTTGCTCATGCTCAAGAATTTCCCTCCAAGCATTAATACCTCTTACCACATAGATGCGGTTGACGCAAGGCCAGAAAATATTTCCCCGTTAAAAGAAGTTTAGTCCTTCGTTCATGTTATTAGTGTTAGCAAACCTAACTAACCTGCATATTTATGTGGTGCGCATTAGTTTTACATGAAACTGTTTATAATACTTGTTAAGTTAAAGGAGCAGATTTTTCTACGAGTCTTTGCTCTATCAAGAGGAGGAAGGAGCTGAGCCACAAGTCATCTACTGAATGAGGCTTCACTGTGTAGACAAAAGCTCAGAGTGAGTATGTATGAGGGACTTAACCATATTACAGTCCACTCACACAGGCACAATCCATTTTATTTAGCAGACATGCTGTGCATAACTCAGGTAAACCAGAATATCTGCTATAATGGAGCTTTCAAGCACTGAGTAAAGTAAACCTGAAACAGATTAAGAGAGACACAGGACAGCAGGAGTGAGATCCAGCACTTTTGGAAGATGGAGGGATGCTTGTGGCAAGTCTTCTGCTCTGTCTGGCTCCGTGTTCCTGGTGTAGGAATCATGCATTGCTAATTGAGTGTACTGTGGAGGATTCCTATCCTGCTGCTACAATGAGTCACCAAGGGAGGAATCAACTGAAGAAAGAAAAGTTGTTGTTTTGTGCATTTTTGCGAGTGAGTGTGTGAGAGTGTATGTGTGACAGAAAGTGATTGTGTTCATATATATATGTGTGTGTGCGTGTGTGCGTGTGTGTGTGTGTGTGTGTGTGTGTGTGTGTGGAGGAGTGACAATCACTAAGAGTAGGCATCTGAGTGGGTTTATGAGTGTGACTGTGGATGAATATGAATGGGAATCAATAAGGGTGAGTGTATATGTGAGTGATTCTGATTGAGAGTGAGTAATTAAAAATGAAGCTGAGTAGCAAAGTGGAAGTGGGAGAGTGAGTGGCTGGGGAGAGTGCACACATGAACGTCAGGGAGGGTGTGTGGATTTAGTGAGTGATGATAAGTGAATGAGGGATAAAGAGAGAACATATGAAAGAGTGACTTTGTGTGGAGTGTCTGCGTGAATGAATGAGAATCTGTGAGTATGAGGGCACATGTCTAGCAAGGATTCATGGGTTTGTTCTTAACCAAAGCTTCCATCCCCGCAAGTACTGACTGTGTTTTTCTACACTCACACAAGCTAGCATTTCTTTCTCTATACCCGAATACCTCATTTCCACTTCCTTCATTCTCCTTGCTACAAATCCAACTGTAACTTCATTCCCTCCAACCATTTGTGATAGAGCTACCACAATACCATTTGAACTGCCATCAACTGTAACATACGTCTCACAGCCCTCAACATATGCTTAGAGTGCAGGAACTGTTATTGTGCAGTGTTTGATCTGGACAGTTTAAGATCCAAATACAATCTGCACCTTTCCTTAAGAGACTCCTGAAACATGCTGTAAGGCCTGCACAATTTCAAATAAACTTTACACACAACTCACAAATCCCAATAAATTAACATAGTTGTTCTGTATCTATTGGATGGGGTGCTTTAATAATGCATTCCATAATGCTGGGTTTGGGTTCGGCCCCATCCTTTTAAAAAGGAGGTGCCCTAAATATTAAATTGTGTTCACGCCAAATAACACTTATCCTATTCTTCTGCAAGGTCACTAAAGCCTCTTCCAACACTTTATTGTGTCTCTCTCAGCAGCCACAAGAATGTTGTCTTTGAAGATAGCTAAATTAGGAATATCATTCGGCATCCTAGTCATAACCCTTTTGCAATATTGATGCCACTGAGAATACTCCAAATGATTGTAAAACTGGGATGCCCCAACAGGTGTGACAAAAGCTGTTGAGTGAACAGATTGTCTGTTCTGTGCTATCTGATGGTACGTTCCTCAAAGATCCAATTTCGAGAACCATTTGAAGTGACCTACTGCTGTAATCAGATCATCAATTTATGGTAGAGGGTAGCTCTCAACCCTGATTGTATTGTTGAGAGATATTAGATCCACACAAGCACAAATTGCCTATTTTCTACTTTACTAGAATATAGGTGACAACAGTGGTGTAGAATCCACTTTTTCAATATCTTTCTCCTGAATGCACTTCAACATCTAAGTCAACTCACTCCTAATGCTATGCAATGCATTGCGGTACTTTGAATTGAATCTACATACTATTTGATACTAAATCAATTTATGATGTGAACCGCTCAAACTCACAGTAACTTGCCAACATTTTTAAAGCTGTCACTTAAACGTCAATTGATTAATTATTCCAGACCTTTGCAAATAAAATGCAAAAAAAAAATGTGTTTGTGAACAACAAGATAAACTTTTCTTTCAAAATATACACTCAGTTGCAAATTGAAAATCATTAATTTCTTTATTGTCCACATCAGTGTATTCTGGTAAATGGCCAAATACATTTTGACCTTCAGTTCCCAGATAGTAATAGAGTAAACTTAATGTCCTATCCGCTTTAAATTTCATACCATCTGTTTCACCTCAGTATGCATTTAAAGATTGATGGCATAATTGCCATTTTACTGGTGGCTCACCTGGTTCCTGTAAGAAAGGGCTAGGTAGAATAACAGTTTGCATTATAACCAATCTAATAATATACCACGGAATATTAGAGCAACCTTGCACAGAAATAAAGCACATCAAATGACTCGCAAGGAAAAGCAAAAAAGAAAATGTATCAAATATTTTTTTTTATAGCAACCTTGCCAATCACTGTTGTCACATGTAGTATACTGATTTTGTGCAAGTCCTTTTCAGAAAAGGTTGCCAATTTCTGTTGATGCATGTAAATATCAAGTTAAATGAATGTTAAGCTTTTGCCAAAATTATATCATCAGAGATTTGATCTTAGCTGGTGTCCATAGCGCCAAACAACTGATTTAAAAAATGTAGACTGCCTCCACTGTGTGCTCAAAATGGCCACAGCCTGTTTCCCTTGTTTACGTGACAAAAGTAAGGACATCATTGCGGTGCTGGTCGGACTCTCATCCAACGGGCCGGGTTTCACACATGCTGTATTACAGTACTTGAGAACCAACACATGTGATGAGATCTCCAGAAGTGGATGCAAACCTCAAGCCATTTCGGTGAGTTAAAAAACTATTTGAATGCTTTTAATGTACGGATCACTGATACAATACACTGTCAATTGATGCCGGAACGCAAATCATGCCAACTTAAGATGGCCGCCATCAAACATGGGGTTCATTATGATGGCGGATTTCCCGCATACTCCGGGCCGGCGGAAGCCACCGCCGGCCCGGAGTATGCGGGAAATCCGCCGAGGAGGCCTGAAAGACCCACCGCCAAATCAGGATGGCTGGTGGGTCTCACAATCTGTCCGCCGCTTTTCCGCCGCGGTCGGAAGGCGACCACGGCGGAAAAGCACTAACATGGCTGGCGGTGTCTATCAGACACCGCCAGCCATATCAGGATGCAGGGAAAGTAATGCTTTTCCGCTGTGGGTTTTCCGCCGTGGAAAAGCATACGGACAATCACTTTGGGGGCCCGTTGCGGGCCCCCTGGGTGAAGGTTGCGTGGGGGGTGCACATGGGGGGTACCTATGGTACCCCCCTGCCTTTGCGTGCACGAAGCGGCAGGCACCGCGCGGTGCCTGCCGCTTTGTGCATGCAAATGCACAGCTTTCGTTTTTTACATTGCGGCGGGTGCTGCTTCAAGCAGCATCCGCCGCAATGTAAAACATACAGGATGTGACCGCCAGGGTGGCGGTCACATCCTAATTGCCATGGAGGGACCGCCGCTGCCCCTGCGGACGGTCCCTCCTACTCAGGGGTGGCGGACGGACGCAAGTCCGTCCGCCATCCTAATCGGCCCCTAGGTGTGCATGAATATCCACAGACCTTGTTTTGGAATTGGTGCATCAACACGCTGTGACCGCACCCAGAAACAGGCCCACACACTGGCAGCATGCACTAGTTCTAGTAACTCCGCTGCACAAAAGACCATCCATGCTCCACCAGCAGCTCTCTCAGCATAATTAATGCACTCCAATGGTGAGCCAATAGTCAAAGACTCCTCAGGCTGAAACAATGGCACTTCACCAATCAGGCAATGAGCATTACTATTAGGCCAAATGGGTTAAAAGGCCGCTTTATTGGAGAGGTAAGCATTTTCATGTGTTACAATAATGGAAACAAAGGCTTCACTAATACATAGACATATTCTATCGCCCCCAACCTTAAACAATTCCCCACAACAAACTTCCCCAACATTGTCCTAACTAAGCCTCCTCCCCAACCCCTATCTTTCGACCCCTGCCGTCCTCCTGCCTCATTCCTCGCTACCCTGTTTTCCTCTATCCGATGATAGTCTGAATGCCCCTAACCCTTCCTGCCTGTCTCGATCTCCTCGAATTCTGCCACCTGTCCAAGTGACCAAGAGATAATAAATATTCTATATTGAAACCTTCTCCTAGCAAATGATGAACATCTCTAATACAAGATTTTTAGGGTGGGTGGGAGGGACAAAAGTCAGTCAAGCGTGCCTCCTTCAACCTCTTGCTTCTGACTGAACTGGCGTTATGGTATGTTTGTGTATGTATAGAGCACATGGCTGACCTAGCAACAAGGTGTCCCAGCGCTAGATTTGGAAAAGGCAAGACCAGCAGGGGAAGACTAACCTAGACAGAGAATAGACAGGTATTCATGGCCCTTCTGTAGGCCCAGTGGTCATGGATACACCTGTTAGATAAAGGCAGAGAGTTCCTTAGGCTGTTGGCTTTTGAATAGAAGGAGCGCCCATCGGCTCTTCCTCTTCTCACCCGGAGCACATTGGCTAAGTGGAGGTCCACTGAGTGCAAGGCACTAGAAGGTGCATAGGGGTGAAACAAGTTAGCAAAGATGGTGGTGCCAGAGCTTGTGTGGATTTTATGAGAATTAAATAGTGCCTTTAAGTGAATTGTATGCTCCTCTGGGAGTTACTGCTGTCAGTGAATAAAACCAGAGATAGAACAATGCATCGGACGAGAAAAAAGAAGCCGTGCTGTAGCATTTTGGGCTAGCTGGAGCCTTTTGTTCACTGTCTTATTAGACCCAAGAAGCAAAGCATTGCAGTAGTCCGGCCTAGACAAAATTTTGGACTGAATGATCATCTAACGCGAATCAGAGTCAAAGAGTTCCAGAATGGTTTTAGGGCTCGTAAGGCCTTGTAAGAGTTCAAAACAGATGCCTGCTACTGATTTTACCTGAGATTCAAAGGACAGGGTACTGTCTATCCAGACTCCCAAGTTCTTGACCGCAGGTGTAGGCTGCAGGATAATCCTAGAGTGGGAGGCCTCTAGTGGTTGACCCATAGGTAAGTATCTCTCCCCAGGAGAAGAATTTCAGATTCATTCAAGTTTAAATGAAGGCAATTGGCAACCATCCACTCGAAGATGACAACCAAGTCTTCTTGAAATTAGTAGATGTCTGTGTAGAGTGGTTGTCAGCGTAGGATACCAGGGTGATATTGTGAGATTTTGCAACCAAAGCCAAAGGAAGGATGTGGATATTGAAGAGAGTGGGGCTCAATGAAGAGCCCTGCGGGACCCCATAGAATAGCATTTGACTCTGGGAGTGTTCAGTTCAGTTCAGTTCAAGTTTATTGTATGATTAATTAAAATAGCCCAAAAATGTAATATCTTTGCATTCACTGTTAAAACCAGACTGCAATAAATAATATTCTGTTGATTACACGTGTAGGTATTTTACCAACGCATAAAATATTGAAAATACAATGATTAAAATTGAGTCCAACATCCATAACACCTAACCAGTTAAATTCTTAATATGTTTTACTTTGAGTCCATTTATTGCACAACTGGCTCCGCAGGGCCCATGCCCTGTCGGTCACACCTCTCTGATTTCCTCCTGATCAGCTAGACGTAAAAGTTTTCTTACTTCTACCAGGTATTTTACTCCTCGGCAGGCCAGAATTATGGAGGAACAGTCCAGCCAGCGTATTACGGCTTGCCTACACGTGCGGATGTTCAGTTCTTTAAAAATAGCTTTTAAGTACTGTCTCCTCAGAGCCCTAACTGCTGAACCTACGTATAGAAGATGGATTAGGGATTCCTTTTGATAGCCACACAGGCGACACGGTGATGTTTGTTTAGATTGTTTCCAGGACGTCTGTAGGCCTTTCGAATCGTGCAAGCCCATCCTGTAGTCTATGAAACTCTTTTTTAAATGCCGGCTAAAGTAAGATGTTAAATATACTTGCGGTTTTAATAATTTGTAAGATGAGACTCTGGGAGTGGTAGGGCAGGGAGATGTCTTGGAAAGATCTGTCAGAAAGGAAGGAACTGAACCAGTAAAGAGATTTACCACCGTTACTAATCTCCTGCAACCGGTGCAACATGATCTTACGAGAGACAGTATTGAATCTGCGCTTAGTTCAAGCAGAGGATATGCCTTCATCCAGTGAGACACGTAGAAGCTCTATGACTACCAACAGAGCATATTCCGTGCTGTGCAGGGGTCTAATACCGGTTTTGGAGGTATCTGAAATAGAGCTGGAATCCAGAAACTGGGCTTGAGTGGCACTGATATGATATTCCATAAAATAAGCAAAAAAAGGAAGCAGAGAACTAGGGCAAAGTTTTCATGCTTAGAAGTGTCTAGAGCTGTTTTTTAAGCAATGGAACAACTTTTGCATGTCTCCACAATTCCGGATCCGAGGCTGATGACAAAAACAGATATATACATTTCAGACAATTAGGAAGCAGACAATCCTGAAACTTTAGAAAAGGTCGGGTCTGAGAGGGTCATCAGGGCAAATGGGGAAGGGTGTCTTAAGGACAGCACTGAATGTGAGTGCCAATTCTTGCTATCAGGACCAAAATTGTGGTAAACGCACTCAACTTTCCCAATGAAATACTTGGCCATTTCTTCACACTAAGCGTTAGTTGATATAATGTGTTTTCCAGCTAATGAGGGTTTCATTGTGCCCTTTAGAAGAGAAAATGTTGTTTTAGTAGGGTTGCTGCTAGTTTATATTTTGTTTGCAAAACGATCCACCCTTGCCTCAGTTTATGATAAGCCTTAATGGTGTCAATGTAGCATGTTTGGCTTCGAGTTCATATGAGCATCTCCAAGCTCATTCTAGCACCCTACAGTTTTTTTAGCTAGGGTCAAGGACTCCTCAAACTAAAGATTGGCCTTAGGTCTTTTAGAATGAGTCAGCTTAGCAGGATGGCACCTGTATTGAGTGATCCAGCCCAGGAAGGAGCTATTAGCTGCCTCCATGTCTGAAGAACATTTGGGACTCTGAGTGCCAAGAATCAAGCTTCTGCCAACGGCATTCAATCGAAGGAGTATGATGTTACGGTAAATTAGTGCCTTCAAGACTTATAGATATAGAAATAAGAAAGTGCTTAGACCATGTCATAGGGAGTGGGGTCTGGACCTTTAGGAAGGGAACATTAGAAAAAACAGGGTCCTGAAGGTGTCAAGCCAGATATGCGGTGCCTGAAACCAATTAAGTGAATTTACATGCTACCATGTCCCTTAAGCAACTGTAGATATCGGTGTCTAGGTTCAATTCAAGATAAAGGTTCAAATGACCTACAATATTAAAATTTGCTGTTTTTACTAACAGGGTGGTAACCACAGTCGTCAGAGTCACCCAATAATGCTTCCAAGTCCTGGCTTCTTCTGCATCTGCCTTCATTCTTTAACTGAATGAAAGTAGCCCTTGCTTTGCTGATTAGAAAAAATGTGAGAGGAAACAATCAAGGTGGACTGTGGTCCTCATTTCTAAGTCTTCTGTGAGTTGTCCTCCATGGACTATCTTGCAGTTCATTCCCTCATAAGAGGCCCCGAAGATTCCTGACTGGTAGGCCACTGGATTCAAGCTAGCCTGGCTGATGACGAATGATACTCCAAAACCAATCCCAGGAAGCTTGTTTCCGGTCCAGGGCTGTCCTGGCTTGGCAGATCGGGCTGGACTGTTCCCATGAAGAGAGGCGTCAAGACTGATAGCATATGGCTGGTCTATATTGGAATGGTGTGGCGTACAAAAAAACAATTAATTAAACCCAGACCTTTGACTGAGGCTTAATGTTTGATTACTTCAGCATTCTGTCCATTATCTGTTCTTTTTGGATTTGGAAGTGGGAAGGATATGCCCAGACATGGGTCTCGTGCTCACTGAAGCACCAGATTCAAGCTATCCTGACTGATGATAGGTGATACTCCAAAACCAATCCCAGGATTCTTGTTTCCGGTCCAGGGCAGTCCTGGCTTGTCAGTTCGGGCTGGACTGTTCCAATGAAGAGAGGGGTCAAGACTGGTAGCATATTGCTGGGTCTAAACTGGAATGTTGTGGCATAAAAAACAATGCATTCAACCGAGATCTGTGACTGGAGGTAAACATTTGATTTGCTCAGGATTCCGTCCGTCATCTGCTCTTTTTGCATTTGTTACCCTAAGTGGGTAGGGTATGCCCAGACATTGGTCCCAAGCTCACTATGCCACTGGATTCAATTCAGCCTGGATGATAAGGGGTGATGCTCTAAAACCGGTCCCAGGATACTTGTTTCTTTTCCAGGTAGGACCTGGCTTAGCAGTTTGCTATTGACTGCTCCCAAGAGGAACAGGTTCAAGACTGATTTGCATATGGCTGTGTCTAGACTGGGGAGGCATGGTGAGCAAAATGACAATAGATTGCACCCAGATCTCTTGACTAGGGGTGAATTTTGGATTTGCTCTGCACTCCGTCCATCATCTGTGTGTCTTTTGCTTTCTCACTCTAAGTGCGCTGGGTATGACCAGACATGAGACCTGGGCTCACTGTGCCACTAGATTCAAGCTAGCCTGGCTGATGAGGTGTGATGCCCCAAAACTAGTCCCACAATGCTTGTTTCCAGGCCTGGGAGGACCTGGCTTTGCAGTTCTGGCTGGACTGTTCCAATGAGGATCACGGTCAAGACTGATTTGCATATGGCTGGATCCAAACTAGGGTGGCTTCGTGAGCAAAAGAACAATGGATTCAACCCAGATCTCTTGACTGGAGTTGAGTAGTTAAAATGTGTCTGCACTCTGTCCATCATCTTGTTGTGGTTGCGGTGTTTAATTGGACCCAGTATCTCCTGGAAGTTTAATGTCACTGATTATTCGATCATCTCTTAAAGACTTTCTCCTGGCTCTCTCTCATCCTCTTGTTCTTGCAGGACTTGAAACCTTTTATTGAGGGTGACTGAGTATTCCGTTAATTTCCGTACATTTTTGAGGAGGGTGGTGTTATATCTCTGGCATTGTTTTTTTGGGGCTTTCCTCAGCTTTACTTTTATCCTGACTATGACCAGGTAACGGTTCACTGCAGCACCCGCTTCTCCCACTACTCTCACAACCTGCAGGGACCTCTGGAACCTTTTGGCAGTGCAGACATTTTCAATCTGATTCTCTATTAAATGTTCTGGTGACATCCCTGTTGCCTTGTTGCCTTGTGTATTTCTCTTCTTCATCATCCTGGACATGCCACAAAAGGTGGGCAAGGGTCAACAAATGATTGCTGGATACAGTCTGGTAAAAAACTGACCTGAGAAATATGGATCAATTGGGGAATAACCTTCCCTAGTCTGACTGCCAGGATTTTGGCTACAATATGACATTCTACATGAATCAACTAGATCGGGCGGTACTTAATACATTTCAGGGTGCCTTTATCCTCTTTGGGAATGAGAGCGAGTGCTGCCTTATTGTGAGAATCACTTGTGTACAGAGGGGGCAGTGTTGCCTTTCCTGTATCGTAACATTCTCGAGGGAAGCCATCCTCACCTGGGGATTTACAGGTGGATAGGGATGATATGGCCTCCACCACTTTCTTCTCTGTAATATTACCCTACCCACAAGATACACCCGTCCATTAGCCACGAAGAAAGGTAGGCAAAGTGGTAAAAGGATATCATTTAACTTTGGCTGCAGAGGTGATAAATCGATGAGTAAAACTCTGAAAACTGGTTCACTATATCTAGGGGGTTCTAAGGGGGGCACCCCTGCCTGCGATATCTTGAGATATTGGTCTGCTAATTGGACAATGATGTCTCCATCCTCTACCAGGAAGTTGGACCAGAGAGGACAAAATTTGAAACATGATGTCTTATTTGACAGTTGTTTTGTATATAATTTGATTTTGCTCGGGATACGTTGCATACAAAGGGAGATTTGTTTCCAATCCCAGAGTGTCCCAAATACGCTTACAAGTGGAAGCACAAACCATTTGTCTCCGAGCCATGGAGTTTCTATCATGAGCACTTCTCCTCCCTTTTCCACAAGAGCAGTTCAAGCAAGAATGGCAAAATATTCCAGTATGCACATGTTTTCTACATAATTATAGCTTTGACATATTTGCCATATAATACATCATCTGCTACATTATCTGATGATTTTAAGTAATACATTGTTTGTAGCTCAAACGGATCAAACGTTACTAAAAAATGCTACTTGTGTTTCTGTGAAGCGGAAGGCCCTTTGCAAAGGTTGACTGATCACCTTTCTCACTGCTGCATTTGTATGTTACACTGGTACTAATAAGGTAAAATCTTTGCAGATACTACATTATGCTGCAGCCTTTTTTTGCTTCTTAATTTAGTTAACACTGCAGCATATTGTTGTCCTCTATTTCGGCATAATACCAGTGGGTCCAAAGCAGGCAGCACATGTTAAAAGTGCTTGTGCATGAAGCAGAGAGACCTTGAATTTTGTGAACTTAGTTTGGTGTGTGTGCAAATCCTGCATTGCCGAGTTACAGAAACTATTGTTGAAACAAGGCCAACGGATTAACCAATGGGTGAGGCGGCCTTGCCTCAAGGGCAGGGCCGGCTTTAGCGATGGTGGAGCCCTGTGCAACAGTGTTTGTTGGTGCCCCTCATTGACTCCCTCTACCACTGATTCCCTCACTATCACCCTTAAACAGTGCCCCTGAAGTCTCAATTGCCATGCCCTGGATCAGATTAATTTAACTTGATTTACAGCACCACTGATACCAGTGTAGGGTGTCAGAGCACTGTACATCACCCTCATTACACAGAGACAATCATCTGTGTGTAAATCTCTATATAGGAAATGTCACATAAGACAAAGGACTACAAGGTGTAGGAGTCTCATGACATCCATACAAGTAGGCAGTGTAGTTTAATAGTGATTGGTCTGGAGAAACCCAAACTCTGAATTTAGAACTTAATACCATGATTGGGGGTTCTCTTTCATAATCAGAATTGATTTCTATTCAAATGAACACCTTTTGCAACATTAGGCTAATCAGATGGTTAATAGCTCACTGTTCTATGTTAGGCTTTTGACTTATAAACTGCAAGTACCAAAAGAATCTCACTGATGAAAGCAGTAATCCACTGACCTATTTACATTATGTGCACTTTGTGATCTGGATGGTACATGTTCCTTGCATCAGGCAAATAAGCCCTATGTGCTACCTTTCCATGAGCCAAAACTTCCACTTGTCAAAACTCTGTCTCTCTAGGCAGAACATTAATCACCAGAGTTATCATGACACTTTTATTGTTGCCTACAATTGCTAGAGGCCAGGAAGGAGTCAGCAAGTGCTTTTAGAAACTTAATATACTTGCAAGCTTGATACCCCGCCCGAAGTCAGATCCGGTGTGATCGCACCGCCCTAGAGCCACCCTCTTCAAGGGTCCTGTGACATCAGTAATAGAGTCACTGTCCCGCTAGGGTGTGCTTCAGTATGGATTGTGATTGTCAGGCATCTAAGGTTAACACACACTTGCCACCGCTAGGGTCCACCTGTTGGTACTAAGACACCAGGGCTTCCAAGATCTAGAGGGGTCTTCTAAGATCAAGCAAGGACATGTTGTCCCTCTGGAGAGTGGTCCGGTGTACTGGTCATGAAGGCTGAAACTAGTTCCCCTGTTTCAATTTCGGCAGCTCTGACCATAGTACCACATCCTCTCCTCCACCGAACACCATACTGCCCCCCTGAGAGAAACTTACACTGCCTTCAGCTACAACACAATTGTGCCCCGATATAAACACCTAGATGCGACTCAATTCAAACTATGCATTAGACGAGAGTAATATGCTGCCTAAAAAAAAAGTAACATCCTGGAAAAAGCAAACACTCATAGGTAATGTAAGTTTAAGTAAAGCAAGTAAAATGTAAGCAGGAACAACATGGTTACCTTAATGCTTTTACACTCATTATTCAAAAATCAGTGAGTGCTTTTGCAAGGGGAAGAGCAGAAGTGGACACTGTCCTTGTCTACTCTGGGCAAGAAGGAAGAGACAGAGTCATTTTCCTTCTCTAACCACCCCACCCCGAAATGCCATGAATGCTGAGCCTTATCTGTGGGCCTTGGCTATTTCTGCCTTCCCAGGACATGCGTTTAAAAAAAACAGAAGGATAGCGGAATGTATTAAATTAAGGTATGGACCCACCATGCCCTGCCAATCCCACCCACTTTGACAATTGTACGTGTGGTGCTTTTAAGAAACAAGAAGACTACTTCAAGGTTTAATGATCGTCTTGCTACTAGAATGGCTGAGCTACAGTGCATGAGGTGATTCAACATGATTGGACAGAGGCACTACAAAAAAATATAGGTGCTTGGAGTTGGAAAAGAAAGGGAATCCTATGGACATACGATGTACGGCAGTTAGGGGAGAAAACCCGGCAGAGCTGCGTGTTCATTCAATCGCTGAAAGATGTTTAATTCCCTTCTCTTTGCAGCTTGCAGATTATTCTAATGAAAGCTCCACTCTTTACTCTTGGGATCCTGAATCACGTACCAATCCTTTTCCCTGAAAACCTAATATTCAACCCTGAAATGATGTGCCCTCAGCAGCAGCTACCATGTGACCAGGCAGTAAGACTGCTGCACCCCATCTTTGGGGAGAAGGTTGTAACTGAGGTAAGGGTTGGTTAGCGACCTGAAATTCAAGCAGTCCATTTTCCAAGAAAGAAATTGCCTTGGTTGGAGGTAAAGCAAGGTTCATTGATGGTGACACTAGTTAAACGACAATGATTCAAAAGTGTGGCAATGCAGATTATTTTCAAAACAAAGGGGCATATTACCAACAAGTAGCAATATTTATCGCTAAATAGGCTTAGCGACGATTTTTTTATTGCTGAGCATCGCCGGAATGTATCGCTGAGATAACGTGCTATTAGCAACGTTTATCTCGAAAGCGATAAATTTTCCGGCGATAGTGGCGAAATGCGTGAATATTGCTGAGAATACATCGATATTCACACAATAAGGGCGAAATGCTCTTAGCCATGTTATCCACCTCCCATTAGACAACATGGCTAAGAACTGGTCTGGGCAGGTGTTAGTATTTGGAGATATTCGCGCTTAGCGCGAATATTTCTATCGCTACGCCTGCCTTGCTAATAGGTGATAGCGATGTTAGCGACTGTTTTCAGTCGCTAACAGTTTGGGGACACCCACTTTGCATGTCATTAGCAATAAATATCGCTAACATGCAAAGCGGACCACAAACCGCTCGCTATCACCTAAAAGCTGTCGCTAACTGCTGTTAGCAACAGCCTGCTAATAGGGCGATAGAATTATCGCTGCTTATCGGCCGAAAACGGCCGCTAAAGCGGAGAAAATTCAATATCGCCACCCTTGATAATATGCCCCCAAGTGTTTTGAAGTATATAAGAGAATATTGCTTTAAACCCAGATCATACAAAAATATTGATTAAAGGTTTGTTTTTTAAAATGCCTCTTACCTCTGCCAGTCCCTCTTAAACACTTGTGTGCTGCTCTGACAACAATCAAGTCCCGGGATTAAGTGCCAAGACCAATACTGTGCCTAAGGCTCCTAAAAGTACACATGTCCAGAGGGCACGGCAGGGGCTGAGAAGTTGACGGTTTTGTCAACAATCTCTGTCCAGGCTGATGCAGGGCTTTGGAGTGAATGGGCCCAGCAGTCTGTAAAACTATAACATCCTGTGTAAGAGGCTCAGTTAATGTGACTTCTCTGCTGGTGGCTGCGGCAAGGAAAATCAAAGCTACTGCCCGCCAGTGTGTCCAATCTTCAAAGCATATGTGTGCTTCTGGTCACCAAAAGGGTGGTGTTATTGAGGGAAACAGCAGGCAAGACCAGCCCCATGGATCACACACGTGATGGCTGGTACCCCCAGAGTGGACTCACAGGAAGGCTGGTTGTGACACAGCTTTTTGATCTGTTAAACTCTGGCCTGCCTGCTCAGCGCTGTTCATGAACAAGCTATCTCTGAAACATGGCATTTTAAATTTGAAGGTGCAGTTGCCTGCTCGTATATGTTAGACAGTTTTAGCGTGCTGGTGCAGCCTCATTGGCAGTGAGCCTCAAATGCAGTATTGTCAGAGTAGCGCTAGAATGAGTGACACATTCATTTTAATGCGGTGATGTGAACACCAGCATTAAAATGCATTTGATGCAGCCCTAACCTAACCCAGCCCTGAAACTCCGAAAAATAACATTGTAATAACTAAGTTATTATAATTGTATTTTTCCTGCTCAAAGAGAGCATTTGCTAAAGTTTTTATGTTAATCGCAGCGCCCGTCCTGAGCTGCAAGTAACATGAAAACTTTAACAAATGCAAACAATCACCCCGCAGCCCAACTCCATTAAGAAAAGAAATGCAGCAACATAGCTGCAATGGTTTCAAATTGCTATGTGGGGGGTTTCAAACCTCCCTTAACACTGTTCACATGGATCTGTATGTGAGAAAATACACTGTATATTCATGTTTTTAAGCAAACGTTTGGAGTGATATTTGGCACTTGTTAGAACCGGGATTCCCTAGTTGGCTGAGGTAGGTACCGTAGGCCAAGTAGGGACCCTCGCTTCCACATCAGGGAAAGGAAGGACACCTTCTCAGATAACCGCTGATCATCCCATTGGTAGCTCGGCACAAGCGGCCAGGCTTATCTTCAAGGCAAATGTGTAAAGTATTTGCAACCAAGCTCCCAGTGACCCAATGGTGACACCACAAAAGGACTCCACATGAGTTTCATATAAAAAGAAGTATAAGCTGACATAAAAAGATATATACGATGAAACCACACGATAAAAATCCAACATATGCGTATTTGTAATTTACCTTCTGAGCAGTTATTAGGTCAGCCACCTCTTGTACATTCTGGCGGTAATAATGAGCAATTCTAGGTGGTCCTATTCAGTCCTAATGCAAGGCTATGCAGTTTGTAAGCAAGAACTGGGCACTTTGCAATGTAAAAATAATGCAGTGATGCAAATGAATACATTGCATAATACAACAATCAGGCAGTTCGTTATGCAGAAATAATGCAATGCGTAATGCAACACTCAGGTAGTTCATTCTGCAAACGAATGCAATGCTTAAAACAACAATCAGGTAGTTTGTAAAGCAGCATTATTGCAATGCGTAATATACACCAGCACCGATCAAGGTGCTTCAGACGGTCTCTCCACCCCTCGTACTGACTCGCGGTCAGCTTTGGTCAACATATGACCCCAACAGGGATCTGGTGTAAACCACAGTGCAGCTCCACGCTCCGGCCCCGGTACTGCCACTCCTTGGCATGTACAGGCCGCGATACGAGCTGGAACAGAGGCTCGCGCTGCCAGAAGCGGTGCATCTCTCACTGAGCCAGCACCCCGCCCAAGGCGCCAACACATGTAACCAGGGGGGTGCGACCTCACTCTCTTCTCCGCCTCTTGCAACTTGGGCCTCCGATGCAACTTGGTTGATTACGAGTCGATGATGATAATAGAGATCTCAGGCTGCAACAGGGCACACGCACACAGCGTCGCTGAGAGACCCTTGAGCATCAGGTGTGCACTGTCACAGGACAATCCTCAAGAAGGTCTCAGGCTGCACAAAGCACATGCACACAGCATCGCTGAGACTCCCTTGAGCCTCTGAAGCGCACGGTCACAGGGCAATCCTCAGAAAAGTCTCAGGCTGCATGAAGCACACGCACAGAGCGTTGCTGAGACTCACTTAGACTCCTGGCACCCCCAATCACTGGGCAATTCTTCCGAGAGTCTCAGGCTGCAAAAAGCAAACGCACAAAGCTTTGCTGAGACACACTTGAACTTCTGGTGCCCATGATCACAGGGCAAATATTTTGAGGGTCTCAGGCTGCAAAAAGTTTACGCACACAGCGTCGCTGAGACACTTCTAGAAACTTTGGTGTTCCTGAGTTTCCACAACAGGGAGCCAGCTCATCTCAGGCCCATGTGGGTACATTACTTCAGGACACAGCACAGCAAAGTCCTTTCAAGCAGGAGGACACAGCACACAGCAAAGTCCCTTTAGACTCTTCCTTGGTTAAAACAGCAAACTGCAGGCCAGCCCCAGAACACACAGCAAGGTTAAGTCATTTCCTTCAGTCTCTTCAGTGGTATCTTCCTTGGCAGAGGTTCCTCTTAACCACAAAGTAGATTCAATCCTTTTCAATCTTGAACAATCCAATTGCAATTCCCATTCCAATATTCAGGGATTTAAGCTCTCATAGTTATACCCCTAAATGTCTTTGAAGTCTTTGTGTTCAGGGGGGCAATGGCGCCTGTCCAAACCAGTTCTGGGTGTCTCCCTGCCAGTGACACCTTTTTCCTTTGATAGTTGGGGTCTGGATCCTTAATCACTCAGCAGGGTATGGAGCCATTGTTTTATGGCTGCAGCCCAGGCCTCTTCACTTCTAGGGGCTACTCCTCCCCCTACACTCCAGATGCAGGTTAGCCTGTTTCTGTCTCACCTGCTCCCCTGGGTCAAAACATTCCCCAGATGCTATCACTTTAAGATCCAGACAGTCAATCCACACACAGAAATGTTATAGCACAAAAACCCAGCCACTTCTAAAATAGTGGTTCCTAAACACACAATGCAAAAACCACCTTCACAACAAGATATGTTATTGAATTGTGAGTTCAGGCATACTAAACTTCACCTCTCCATCTTATACCTTTGGGAAGATAGGCTGGAAACATATTACACAGCCTCCCCCTCCTATCCTATGGGCAAGATGGCCTTTCAACAGTGAAAAACGAAATGGAGATCATTCCACTGTCAGGACATGGTACACACCTCAGTAGATGTCCTACCTTTCACATGCACTGGACCCTGCCCAGGCGGGTACCTTGGACCTACGATAGGGGTATCTGATGTGCATAGAAAGGGAAGGGTAAGACCTGGCAAGTGGGTGCACTTGTCAGGACAACATGGCAGTTTAACAAACTGCACGCAGGCACTGAAGTGGCAGGCCTGAGTTCTCTTTTTAAGGCTACTTGTGTGGGTGGCACAATTAGGGCTGCAGGCACACTAGTAGCATTTGCATTACCAGTCCGGGCACACATAGTGCACTTTACTAGGGACTTTACTAGTAAGGCAAACATACCAATCATGCACAGCCAATTACCATTACACTTTACACAGGGAGCACTTGCACTTTGACACTGATCAGAGTGGCAAAGTGCCCAAAGCATCTAAGCCAGTCAAACGAAATCCATCACATCATCAAAAGTAGAGGAGGTAGAGGCAAAAAGTCAGGGGTAATCCCACCAAGAAATGCCAGGTCTAACAGCGCTGCACCCACATGTGTGGTCTGGTTACTGCTGCACATAGCTTTGGTTGCAGCACACATAGACCTTACACTGATGCACACAGAGGAAAGAAATTTGAGGGAACATTGATTACATTGTGTGTATTCTTAAGAGCGGGTCAATTCTAACATTTACATGGACAGTTCCCTCTGGTGGGCTATGCTTTCCTTTTCCAAATGGTGGAGGCACTCATTAATGTCCCTCTAAGGCTCACTTTCCCCTTTGCCATAGCATGTGAGCTGAGGGCACTGCTGTGTATGGAGTGTTGTGAGTAGGAATTGTTTTTCCTGGTGCAACTTGTAATGAGACATGTTCAATTGAACTATTGTGGTCTTGCTTAAACACAAAGTCATATTTAAATGTGGTTGTGGTCCGAGCTCCTGCTTGGTTTAATAACTACATCACACAATAACTTTGGTGGTGAAATCAAAGTCAAATAGCAGTATATCTAAAAATATGTTCATGTACGCAGGAAGTCTGTGTGTATTGTCTGTCTTCTCCGTTCTTGGAAGTGGGGTGATTAGATTTGTCCAGATATGGGTCGGGTGCACTGTTCCTGACGGCCCCTTCCAGTATATGTCATGGGTTTTGTGGAGTGGAGAAGTGTGGCTCACTGGTTAGAGCGGCAGACCCTGATGCAGAGGTCTGGCCTGGGCTATTACTATTATTATCAATTTCTCAGTTATTTTTTAATTATTCGTTAGCTCATTTATTTATAATTTGCCAAAATTGTAAATGGTATGGATTTTCACCACGTTTATATTTATGGTTTTGTCAAACGTAATTTTTAGCTGCACGAGATTTCTTACGATTTAATCTTTTCATTCATAGAATATTGCGCAGACGGTTATTACATACATAACGAGTCTATTGTTACTTTCGCAATTAATTCTTGTGCGTTACCGATATATTGTCCCATTATCGGTATTTACCAATAGGTAGAGTTGACTCTAGTGCCCATTTAGAATGTAGTTCCCTTTTCTATTTTTATTCCTCCGACTGGTTGGGCCGTCTAATGCGTTCCACACCGTCGTTTATGTCTATACAAGCAGCAGTATCCTTGGGAGCCATTTGCGACATTCCGTTTTAGAACCCAGTCCTCTTTTTACCTTTTTTTAACTTTTTCTAATTTCTTGGTCCTCTCTTCATTTCTGTACATAGGTCAGCTGCATTCAATTTCTTAATTAAGTAGGGTATATAAACAGCGGTCCATAAAGCCTTAAAACGCCATCGTTCGTGGAAGGAGCATAGAACCCCCGTGTCCCGCCGCCGGAATTCTGGAGCCCTGTTGATATCAATTGGGTAAGATTTAGAAAAGTCCTAAGCGCGGTACCCGTAACCTAGTCGCTCTTTAGCTGACTCGCTATCTTTAGTGAACAGCTGTTAACACGACTTCCCTATTATTTTTTCTATCTCACAGACAGGGAGTTATTTTAACCATCTGAATCGACCGCCTTTGAGCATAAGCAAAAAGGTAACCATCAGTCCTTTTTCCCTCTTAGAGATTAAGTTAAGAAGTTGTTATCTGATAATTATACTGTATAGATGTTTATGCCAGAATACTTTCCATCTAATTTATAGGTAATCATCGCTAATAAATATCCCCACATCAGGAGGATTATATCTTTTCGGCATCACATAAATACGTATTATTGTGGCCACCACGTTTTATCTCCGGTCGGCGGGTCTAAACGAACTTCTACTTTCTAATTCAGGTACTTTCATCTTTCAAAGTGATAATGTCGAGAATTTGTATTTTACAAATTTCTTAGTTAAAGTAAAACATTAAAAACTGAAAGATCTTATAATTTCTTTAGGAAATATAGAAATTAAAATCAACACTTGAGACCAACTAATCACACCAGTGTTTGCTGAATATCCATTTGGGAACTCCAATTAAAATAGGTAAACACCAATCCTGTCCTTTTAATAAACCTTTGTTGTGAAGAAATCATAGACCTTGTTATAATAATAATTTTTCAATGTTCATTTACTGTTTCTTATGGTTTAGAATATCTCCATCACAAAAATAAAGAAAGGACACTCGTTGTACATACAAACCAGATTGCGTCATCAAGTTACCTTAATACACTCCGTGTTTTTTAAGTAAGTGACCTGACCTATGACGTAAATGTACTGTATATTAATATATAGGTCCCGCTATGATAACTTCTTGATGACTGCTACCATCTTGAGCGCTATTTGTATCATCGTCTACGAAAGCTAAATGATCCACTACAGAGATATAAATATCAGAATCCCTGCAATACCTATCCGTTTAAGAACCCTCTCACTTCCAATGTTGGGAATTGTCATTTTATTATATTAAGACACCTTCCTTTCTCTGTGACCAATGCCACAGATAAAAGAGCTTGGGTTCATTGATCTACTACAGTCGCTTATTCATGATTACCATTAAGGCAAGGAAATGAAATCCTTAAAAGAATTGTTGTAATGTTAAGAAGTTCGGTCACAATAAAATGGAAAGTCTGAGACTACTAGAATAACATTGGATTGTTAAAGCGTTCATGTGTTACATATTAAGAGTGATACAATATTGTGCATAATGTTTTCTTATATGACATTTCCCTTTTTAGATACTATCGTGGCTGCTCCAGGAGAAGGCGCTGGTTCGCCGAAACGCGCGTAGAGATTAAATTAGCCACATTCTCTCTTAAAATTGTGTTTATTTTATGTACCTTCATTTACTTCGTTGGATTATTTCATTTTTTTAACATTGTTGTTGTGTATTCTCAATCTATTGAGTTATATGTGTTAAATGCAAATTGTGAATGTGTATTATTATTATTTTTATTGTGTCTTAATAATTTGTGAATAAAATTGTACTCCCCTTTTTTACAAAAAACCAATGTTGTAGCTCAGTTAATTTCGACCACTTATTACGCTTTGTTGCCTAGATTGATATATATCATTCACTTGCTTTTCCCTGGTCTAGGAACTGTATTTCCATGTACTCAGGGGGTCCTTGATAAATATTTACGCGAGGTCTGGCCTGGGACCAGGGTTCAATTCCCGCCTCGGCGGGTCTTGGACTCAATTTCCCCGGACCAGATAATTCTCGCCTCGGTGCCTATTCTAATCATGGGTCCCACTCTGCAACTCTGGGCAATAGCTTGCTTAATCTCCACAATGGCCCCAACAGCGCTAGGATGCCTGGCTTCACCTTGGGGATGCCCAGGAGTGGGCACTTCACAGGGAAAGGCCAGGAAGGGTTCCACAGCGGTATGTGTACAGCGCCTTGAGACCCCTTCGGGGGTGATACGTGCGTTATATAAGCACTACTACATTTACATTTTTGAAGTTAAATTCATGTTTGCGCCCTGAACATCTCATTCTCAGTGGAGCTTGGTCTGTATGCAAAACCAATGATCATGGACTGGATCTGTATTGAGCCCCTAATGAGGACGAAATGGTCCCTGGGATCTCACAACTCTATATTAGGATTGCCACTCCTAATTTGTGATAAGACTTGGAGAGAGAGGCAAGAAGGGACATTGTTACCATATTTGGCAGCATTACCGTCTCTCCCTTCCCAGTGATGGCACAACCGACAGACAGTTCAACAGAGCTTGTCCTTATTTGGAGAGCATTAGTGAGGGGTGACCCACTCTCTGCTCTTTAAGATAGCAATGGAATGGTGTGTGTATCTTTGTAGACGTACTACTCATGCATGTACTGTTGTCTTGCTATAATGCTGTGTACTAAAGACTTGATACCCACTGGATACCTATGGGTAAGTCAAAAGAAAGCTATCCTGTCCCTCACTTGGGCTTACCTATAGGCAACTGTGACAATTGTGCAACTATAACGGAGGTGGGATCCTGATGCCCGGGGGCCTCACTCTTCAAGCCAAGTGTCTTGAGTCATTGATTTTATCTGGGTACCCTTACCATGATAGTAAGAAGAAACCAAGGATAACATGGGTAGGCAGATGGGTTATGAATCTTACAAAAACGTACATCTGGTCATAAAACACAAACAGAATGAAGGAAATCCAAAATATGTACACCAATGTATTGTGCTATATAGGACTGTATGGTAAGGTAGGTAAGGTAAGTATACTTGCAAAGCGCACTGTTACTCCATCTTGCGTGTTCGTTCACTCCGGACCTCGGATCGGCAACTGGCCAGTTGCCGATCCAAGGTCCGGAGTGAACGAACACGCTCACACCGAACGTCAAAGGACGTACTGACACGTACCCGTGTCTGCCGGGATATTATGCAGTAAACAAGTATAACGAAGAAAACAGTTGGAATACACGAGGATTTGTGAATACTTTACCTTTAATGAGATTTCGACTCCTGGGTATAGTAAGGATATTATAGCAACAGAGAGACAGTGAACTTTGCCCTGAAGAAGTCTAATGGCATGATAGGAATGTCAGACGAAACACGTGTTGGCTGTTATTCACGAAAGATGGAAGAAGAAAATAAATAAACTTGAATGATGCAGTAACGATCCACATACCCTTGTGTTTCAATTGGAGCAACTTTACATCGTTTGATTGAATTTGGATATTATTTGTTGATCGGATAACCCTGGGCAACTATTGAGATATGGACTAAAATCATATTGTTATATACAGATAGTAGATATTAGAAGTGCTCAGCAAAGATTTGATATAACCTTTGTTAATGCAGTGTCTTTAGACGTCCTAGCGAAAGTCACACGGACAAGTAATGAAAGTCTAATTGACAAGTTGGTTACCTTATTCTAGGTGTAGTACTGCCGGATCAGGGAGCTAGATAGCCCGGGTGAAGGGAAGCTGTCCCATGAGAAGACATGTTCTCAAGCTCCCCCAGGACAGATGAGATGTTCAACTGGTGTCTGTGGGTGTGACTCTACAGAGGGTTTGGGAAACACTTCGGCCATTTATAAAAATTATGCCTGCAGTCGGACCTGATGCTCAATAAATCTCCTGCTATATAAGTAACTGTGCGGGTCCTCTCTACTCATTGTGGCTCTCACTGCTGATTCCTGAGCTCCTGCAGTATTGACAGTGTGCTGCTTTTCATCACGTTGTGTGATCATTCACGCCAGGCCAGTGCTCTGAATGGGACGAGTCGATGACCCGAAAATCATGGCCAAGAAGTTCAAGATTTGTTTAAAAAAGTGTTTCCATATGTAGCCCATTCCAGAGTAGTCCAGCCAGACCATAATGAGGCCAAGTCCCCTTTCTTTGGCCCTCAGGCCTTGTCGAGCGCTCCTGGCCCAGGACTTGCCCCTCATCTAGTTGATTCTCCAGGGTGCTGCCCCATATCGTAGTTCAGTTGTACCTTGGAATATAAGGATCTAGTTAACGATCAGCTCTGATGCTCTACTCTATCACCATACTGGGGATCCTTTTCCATTCCCTGTCTCCAAGTCTGTCACTAGTGTGTACTGAGCTTTTCACCATTGCTCAAATTCTCCTCTCTTGGCATTCAATAGTTCATGTCATCCATGGTCTATTTTGACAGGGGCATGCTCTGCCACATTAGGAATTTTAGTAGTAGGCGCTGCTTCTGTATTGAGAATGGTGTCCCTGGGTGTTGGCCCATCAGTCATGCACCATTTGCAGTCTTTGGAGCTTGGAGGCCTACTACACACCCATGTTGCTGGCCTGCATCCCATGTGACTCGCCGGCCCAACAGACCTCTATTCCTATGTCGCGGAGGTTCCCCTTACACTGGGCCACACCACAGGTTGCATCCCTTCCTCATAAAGCAGCTCCAGCCTTAGTTGACCTGTCAGGTTCGTCATCTGTTATTTCTCTCACAAGGGACTTCAGGAATCCTGCCCTCTGCCTCTGATCCTCTCTGTGCTCTCCAACGACTCTGCCTGGGCCTTCCAATGGGCCTATTCACCAACTGATGTCAACTTTTGAGTAAATGACCCTCACTTAACATGTGTTTAAGTCTGTATCAGGACACCAAAGCATAGCACCTTCAAGTACCTCTTGAAATTTGCCATTCAGCCATTGCCTGGCTACCACCCCCACTAGTGTCTGAATGTATTTGAGCAGCTGCCAGTGGAGTCGCTGAGGCATTTAGCTGTTGCCTTGAAAGAGAGGCTAGACAAGAAGAGGAAGTGGCAAGCTGCTGTGTCCCTTCTCCACACAACATCTTTCTCTCTAAGGGAAGGCAAGTCTACATGTGCCAGTTAGCTCTACATCTGCTCATAGTTTCAAAATGTCAGCAAAGGAGTGGACATTGAAAAACAAACAACATGTTTCTTAATTGAATCGTGAATATTTGAAGGTGAAATCAGTACACCATACTGGTGGCTGAAAATTGTCTGCTTGTTGTGGTCATGAGCCTACTTTGTCCATGCCCTAAAATATGTATGTCTGTTGTAGCACTTTGTATGTGCAATTGGGTGAGTTAAAAAAACACTCAACACTAGTATTGCAATCGACTACTTCTTGTAATGATGTCTCTCTTTACAGCTCCTAATAAAAATCTTTGAACACAAAAAAAAAAACCTCAACACATCGGCAGAGATATTTTTTACTCAAAACCCAAGGGTACATTGCACTCTGGAGTATGGCTGATATGCAGGTGTATAGTTGCCTGAATTCTGCCAGACATGAAGAACACGGGGCCTAATTCACAAAGAATTGTAATAGGACAGTGGCTGAAGGAATTCTGCTGCTCTGCCCTACACCAATTTGAAAGGGAAGGAATCCACCGTATTTACACAATATAGCGCATTCCTCTCCTTTCAACTAGCGTCGGGACACAATTAACAATCGAGCGCCAATGCAGGCACCCTTGCACCATGGTAAAAGCGTGTCTGTGTTGTTGGTAAAAGTGTTTTTTATGCAGGAAAAGGCACCTTCCTGCACAGCAAGAATCACTAGTGGTGTTTTACTCATTCTATGAGTGCAGCAGATACAGCACATCTGCAAAGGGGAAGAAGCAAGGAGAAATATGAGCCTTTCTCCTCATTACACTGCTCTTGGGAGGCATTTATGGTGATGCCCCAGGTTAACGTGATTTGATAAATCAGGGACAGGGTCAAATTCCATGGGTGTTGATCGGGAACACCCGTAGCAACACCCATGGAACGCCTCCTTGTTGTAAAGAAAGGCAAGGCAGCCCTTTGAGCTACCCTTCTCTAATCTATGAGGCCATGCCAAGCCACGCCTCATAGAAATGATTGAGAGGCCTGTGCCACCAGAGAGTCATGAAACTCTACGCTGCGAGGGTGCTGGAGTCGTGAAATTGAGTGACACAATGCACAGGTCTAGTGTGTTACCAAAAACACACACTATTCTACAGCAGTCAATGAAACCCAATTGTCATTCTGGGCAAAAATTAAGTGAAAAATCTGTGCCTCATAAGTTGAACATAACATTTGTTCTATTTTCAGACAAAGTGTGGGATTTAATGCTGGTGTTGTTAGGTTTGGAGTATTTGGCCTCCATTTTGCACCCCTTTTCTGAACATAATTAGATTTCTCAATGCCTGTCTTGTGTTATTTCAGTTCCTGCAGTAGACGAGACCCCCAATGGATATCAATGTAAAGATTGCTACACTGACCAGGCCTTGGACGCCTGCACAGTGGCTGGAGATGTTCAGTGCACCGGGGAGCATACCACCTGCGCCAGCTTCCACGGCACAGCCTCCATACCTGGTGAGTTAAACCAATTTTTGTAATTTTGAGTTATTTCTCCCACTGCAACAATCTTCTAGATTTCTAATCCTTTCTTTCAAACTAAATGCTGCTCACACTAGTCCAACTGAATGTCTTCAGCGTGCTCGTTCCCACAAAATACTAAGCAGAAATCATGTCGCTTTGAACCTGATGATGTGGTATTTGTGTAGCATAAACCTAGACAATGTTGGAGGCACAACAAGAATAAATATCTCTATAACTTCCTCTTTCCACATGTGCTGCATTCTGAAGCTCTCTTACAAAGAGGATAACACCTCTAAAGGTGTCCCCTCATTCACAAAAACAATACTGCCTCCAATGCAGGCACCCTTGCATCATGAAGCAATGGTAAATACTCTGGCTCTGGGCTGCACTGACAGAGAGCAGGTATGCAGCAAAACTTTTTTAAGTTGTCTTTCTGAGTTGCGCTGCATCACAGTTTGATACATCTGACCCTTTGGAATGTGTGTATCTCAGTATCCAGATAGCTGCTGCTGCTCTGTACCACAACCAGGTCACCAGGCTCCTTTTCAGCCTGTTAAAGACAATGCACTCAGCTGCTAAAGTGTTTATGGGATATGGCTACCCCTTTCTTATAATTACACACACACCTCACAGCAGTCAGTGTTGCTCCTCCTATGTGTGTGTTCGGCAGATCTCAAGTGAAGTAAGCTAATGCCAGAAAGGTGCTTATTAGAACAGTCTTAATGCGTAAAATCCACATCATGAAATAGAGTGACAAAGCACATAAGCACTATGTGCATTTATGTATATGAAAATGTCTCTGGTTTGATTGAGCAGAGCAGCCTTGTACGCTCATTTCAAATCAATCAATCAATCAATCAATCAATCTTTATTCAGTTTACACATGAAACCATAAAAATATAGCACATACAGTTATTGCAACCAAAACATTACATGCATAAATCTTAAAAGAATAGGAGAACATACAACCAATTCATGTGATGAAGAAACTGATAGGAGAGGACATTTCCTCTCACAACATTATTTTTAAAACTCAATTCAGATGTACAGATAGGCACAGTGAGATAACTAAGGGCCGGTCTGCATTGGGTAAAATTGAGATCTTTTTGTTTTTAAAACTATGTCTTCCGTATCTGTAGAACGTATAGAGGACGACAAAATTCAATGGGGCTTATATACATGCCCCTTGCGTCACTTTTGTGTCATTTTTTACATGGGAAAAGTGCATATGGGCGGCGCAAGAGGCTTGCGAATCAGCCCAAAAGTGCTTTGTAATGAGGTTCCATGTCAAGGATAGACTCCTTAAATCAGTGTCCCATTCAAGTGGGCGCAATCACACAATATACAGAAAACTGGTGAACATAAATTGATGAACAAATACAACTGAGTACCTCCTCCAGGTAAAGTTATAGCATGGGCTGAGACTGTTTACATTTCACACCCTTCCCTGCAGCCAGTGTGATCCCTCCTAATTTTCATTTCAGCTCTTCTTTTGACAGAATGATGCTAATGGTGCCTTCTTCAGAGTAAACACTTAAGACTAGGAGAAAATGAAAAGTTCTAATAAAATCCAGTCAGGGTATTTTAAAAGTATTATCAAGAGAAAGACAAATAAGAAATGAGAGATCTGTTCAGAGTGGTTTCACATTTGTCCCAGTTAGATTAGCATATATCCATTGGTTGTCATCTGATGGTATCCTCATTATAAGGTAGTCCCAGTTCTTTGTGGCAGATAAACCAGGTACACTGAGCAATCTTAAAACTATTGGACTTGACCGCTGATTTAGAGGCAAATCTGAAAATAGAACAGACGAATTTTAGGCTGCTGGCTCTTGAGCATTATTTGGGGTTTCCAATTTCCAGAGCCTTCAAATACAATCCTTAGTTTACAAAAGGTATTCATTGTGGATGTCTGTAGCCTTTAATGGAAAACTGTTGTGTTTGAAAACTCCTTCACCATACGTCATTGTGAATGTTTTCTTAAGGATCACCTTTAAATTGAAGCTTTCCATACAGACCATAAACGAATCAAGGAGCATTTGCAAACCATTCACAGTATGTGCCATGGGAATGGCATTGTTTGTGTTCTTAAGGCCAGGAATTGGACAGGTACCAATCCTTCTCAAGTCTAAAGAGGTGTTGTCAGTAGGGCCATTCAAGACTTTTTATTATAGATATGGCCCTTGCCATCCAGAACAGCGTCCAGCGCTAGTTTACAATCATCTCCCAATATGATATGGAATTTTCAGAATTCATTGATGGGGTAGTTGCGGTGTGAAAGAAAGGCGGATTTGTCACTGTTAGGAGAACAGGCAAACCCACGCTGAACACCATAGTGCCTGTCCAGAGCTTGTCCCTCATCATCTCACCAGTTATGTAGAACATTACAGGGAAGGCATTTGCAAACGTGAATGGCCACCCCACGTAGTTTGGACTTAAGCATGGTGTCACTGAGTACGGTAGGGTCATGACTGTTTGAGGTTCAGCAGTTTTAGAGGACTTGTACCACTCAGTCCTGCTTGGGTTTCTATGGCTCCCTTGCTGAAAGATGTGTCTCTTGGAAAAGGGCTAATGTCAGTGTGCTTAGAGGTCAGGGAAGATACGCTCTCCTTCTATTCAACACGAGAGTTCAGCACATTACCTTTGCGTGTGAGTAAAGTAAGGGGTGGTGGGCTATGGTAGTGGCAATTAACAAATTAAACCAATGAAGTATACAGCAGGAAGAAAGAAGGCATGTGTATTTTGGTAGGAGGCTACTGCAGTGGTGTCACAGTACCAATGAGTAGAAGGTGGGGGAGGTAGTTTGCAGGACCAGGACATTTGGAGAAAGGAGGGAGAGCACAGTTTTTATGAAGTGCTGTGGGTCCAAAGGAGAGGGGCAGGCTGTTAAAGGTTAGACTGAAAATGTCAACATTATCGGCACCATCTTGCTCTCCTTGGGCCCATTTGTGCGCTTAAGCGGCAGCCATTTTGTGCACCATGGCCTCCCTGCCCCTCGCCGATAGCCAGCGTCTCTCTCTCTCTCTCCCGACCTCGCAGGCAACCCCCCGCGCGCTGACAACCCCCCTCCGCTCTCACATGTCTTGGGTCATAAACCCCTCTTCAGCGCGGCTCTGCCTCGGAACCCCATCCTGTTCCCAGCGCGACACTTCCCTTCATTCCTTTCATGGTCCCAGGCCCTTTGATGCAAACCCCCTTTTCCTGTGTGCCCGTTTGTCTTCCTCGTTCCCAGGCCACCACCTAAGCTCTGCGGATGCTGTTTATTGCCCCCCCCCGTACAGTAGGAAGCTTCCCTCATTAAAGGACCCTCGAGTTGATCAAAGCCCCCACCCTATGAGATCCGATCAAACCCCCCACATTCCGTGAATCGGCGGAATGTCCAGCTGCGCGATAATCATCACCTGTTGTGACCGGGGTGGGGACTTCTGCTGTATATGTGTGTGGGAACGGGCTTGGAGCGGGGGTTCCGAGAATGTCTTTCCGTACATCAAAGCATTGCCAAGAATGTGTTGTATGTAATAAAGCAATAAACCTGTGTATAAGAGGCCAGGCCTCAGAGATGCGGTTAGAGCACCTCGTGACGATACTTGCTGTCCGAACTGATGTGTTCTCCTCCGGAGAGAATAAAAACCCTTGTTTCCTGCCTTCCAGTCTCCAGCGCCTGCCTCTTCATTGGTTAATATCTTGTGGGTCTAGGAGGCAAAACCGCCGGGCAATACTTAAGGATCTTTTAATCTGGTTGGTAGCCTGACCTTTTAACAATTGGCGCCCAACGTGGGGCCCATCAGTGACTCGTGGATCCAGTGGGAGAGGTCCTGATGACAGAGTGAACGACTGCAACGATCGGGAGCGCGCCTGTCCGATAGACCCTCGTCTGACAGCCGATCATCCGAACTTCACTGGTTCCGAACAGACCTCTCTCGAGTGATCTACGGTCCTGACTGGGAACCATCAGGAGTGCCGCGAGGAATACGAGGAAAAGAGGACGATCGGGCGCTGGATTCGGAAGACAAGAAACTGTCCATGCGGTCCGGGTAAGGTTGTGTAAACACGACGAATTACGAAATGGTTATTTGAATTGTCTAGAAAATACTAGTATTACTCTTTGTTAATTTATTTGGAGATCCTCTGTCTGCAAACGGAGGAACAACAGGCTCTCCCTTTGCAAACGGTGGAGGATAGGTAATACAACTGTCGTGTCTATCTTTCTCCCCCACTGATTAATTACTTGAAACTGAACTATTGTTCACAGAGTGTTTTTCTGGAGATTCTCTGTCTGCAAACAGGAAAGAGCCCCTCTCCCCCCCCTTTTTACAGATAGTGAAAGGGTAGGTAACGCAGACCTTTGCGAGCCTACTTATTCTCCCCACTGAATTGTTTTTTTATTTTATATTGGTTCATGAGGTATTCACTGCCTGCAAACAACGTAGAATAGAAATATTCTGTCCAGTCTTTGCACACAGTGATAAGATAGGCAGTGCTGACTTTTTGTCCCTCGTTGCGAGCCGTCATGTCTGTCTTCTCCCCACTGATCGGTAGCCTGTTTAGCCCGGACCGCTTATTAGAGATGAACCATCCGGCTCCAACGGAAGGCACCCCTAATAAGGACATGTTCATGAAGCATGGATTGATCGCTATAGCCTATAACAAACTGTGGCATAAATACACGAAAAAGAATGGAGAAAGTCAGTGGCCACTGATAGGATCCTTCGATGATGACAAAATAAACGCGCTAGAAACAGCCCTAGGTAAAAATAAGACAACGCCCGCTATGCTTGATAGTTTCGGCATGTGGCGCAAAGAAACTGAACAACATAAAAGGAAAATTGAGAGTAGGTTGGAAAAAGAGCTGCGAAAAGCAGCCCACCTAGCTGCTCAGAAACTAGAAGGAGAGATAAAGGAAAGAGAGAAAGCCAAACAGAAACTAGAAATGGAAACATCAAGCCAGTGCCCGGTTAGAACGCCCCCCATGCTCTACCCTGATTTATCCTCGAGACAAAAACGAGCGAGCGATGATCTGCTGTTAGGCCCTCCGACCATCTACATGCCCCCTCCATATGCCCCTTCCCAACCCTTAGCACAACACCCACCACCCCCAGGTGCAAATGAGGGTAGTGCCACAGCTTCGGCCCCCATGGTATCTGTGCCGGCCGAACCCCTTGTACCAAATACTCCGCAAACGACAACGTTAGGCGACCCTGAGACCCGAGGGGCCGGTTCCGCAAGAATAAACAGACTAAGCAAAGATGAGCGAACAGGGATTGACAAGATAGTAAGAACACTGGTAGAAAGGAAGGAAGGTGAAGAGTACATCACGGATATGTTTAAATCATGTACAGGGAGTCACAGACGACACTTTACTGTACGACTGTGTTACCATGTCTTGAACGCATACGAGGACCGATATCGAGACCAAGGTCCCGAGAGCCTAACGACTCTGTACCGGAAGGTCGATATCGGGGATGAGGGCGAGTGTGATGTGACGGACCTCCTTACGCGTACACTTGAGGTTTTCCGCCACCTCACTGAACGAGAATCGGGAACTAAACGCACGACATCCGTGGCGCCCGAACCACAAACTGAGCAACCTAGCGCCATGATGCCAATACGAGAGGCTGCCCCTTACTGGGTTCCTCCACGAGGTGCAGGGACTCACGATGATGCAAACCACCAAGATGCAAAAGGAAGGGTAGTGTACAACTGGGTCTACCAGCCATGGGACCGGCAAGAGATTCTGACATTCCGGAAATCTCTGCCTGACCTACGTAAAAACCCCACTGCCTTCTATACTGAATTGGGTACAGCCCTAGGTTCAACGATTATGACCCTGGCTGACATCGACTTGTTTTTTGGGTTATGTCTACCAGCTGATGTGTGGAAGCAAATCCGGAAAGTCGACCACCATGAGCTGCTCGGACATACCTGGACACAACTCGAGGAAATTGATAAACAACGAGGACCGGGACAAAAGCCTTTGAAATCCATTTTAGACCTTCCAGATAAAATCGTACAGAAATTAAAAACCCTGATTCCAGAAAAGAAAGTGGACTGGTCGATAGTAACGGCCTGTCGCCAGAAACCCCAGGAGGATGTATCGGAATACTTCTCCCGGTTCGAAACGGTGTTCTCCGATTACAGCGGCCAGGACATGACCACTGCAACCGGACACCATCTGTTTGTCCAGAATTATGTTAAGGGTCTGTCATCGGAGGTCTCCCAGAAACTGCAGGCTAGCGAGAGTAGTTGGGCAGCCTCCAAACCTACGGCTATCCTCCAGATGGCCCAATATTATGAACATCAGAAAAATGAAAACGATAGGGCAACAGAGAGAAAGAAGAAGGACTTGAAAGAGAGGGTGATGATGGCCTAACTGCAAGGGGTGACTATAGGACGAGACCAATACCGGGGAAACTATCAGACGAACGCCCCTAAGTCCCAGGACCGTACTTCGACTCCCCATAGTGGACGTAGAGACCTTAGAGAGGACCAGTGCGCTTTCTGTAAAGGAACTGGCCATTGGAAATCCCAGTGCCCAGTTCTTCTGGACATAATCAGAAACAAAGACCCCAAGGACATAGCGAATGGGCCGAGAAATAAGGGACAACAGCGAGGGCCCCCAAATGACACGACTAACGACAGATCAGGCAGACCAAATACATTTGATCGACCCAGACAGAACCAATACCAGCAATCTGACTATGATGACACCCACAACTTTGCATAGGACTGCCAAGGGCAAGGGAGGGATCCAGTCGAGCTCTATGTTGACCAGCAAGGCCCTTACGTCACTGCTAAGGTCCTGGGTACCAAGTCTCCATTTCTGGTAGACACTGGCGCAACACGTAGTGCGTTATCTAAACGACTGATTCCGGGGGCACCCTTGTCTGGCTCACTTATAACATCGACAGGTTTCGATGGAACGCCCTCCACTAACCCTTTGTCCGCCCCGATCCTCTTTGACGTAGAAAACAACACCACTGACACCACGTTTTTGCTTTCCTCCAATAGCCCTGACGCCATTATGGGACTTGACCTATTGAAACACTTCCGAGCGACGATCAGATGTTCCCAAGACGGAGTTCGAGTTTTCCTTTACGACAACCCTGTCCTGCTTAGACATTGCCCTCCCCGACGCATGTTTTTCATCACCGACGCTGACACATCCCTGCTTGACACTCTGCCTCCATATCTATGGGCCAAGGCGGATTCGGACGTAGGGCGCATGTTGATCGACCCAGTGCACATTACTGTCCGACCAGACGCAACTCTCCCAAAACTTCCACAATATCGGATATCGCCCGAGGGCGAGAAGGCATTGGTAAAGATTATTCAGTCGCTAGTCGACGCAGCAGTGGTAGAGGAAGTAGTTATCAACGTTTGCAACAGCCCTATCTTGCCCATCATCAAGAAACAGGGAGAGGGAGATGAGAAAGCATACCGTTTTATCATCGACCTTCGAGAGATCAACAAAGTGGTGGTACCCCAGTACCCTGTGGTCTCGGACATCACCACCATCCTGACTTTGATTCCTTCTACTGCCACCACCTTCACTGTCATTGACCTCAAAAACGCATTATTTTCCATCCCCATCCACCCAGACAGCCGATACCTCTTCGGCTTCACCCTAAAAAACCGCTCATATAGGTTCTGCCGAGCACCCCAGGGCTACACAGAAAGCCCTAGCATCTACAGCCAGGCCCTCAAGAGACAACTGGATCAAGTCCAGTTACCCGACGGAGTGGTGTTAGTGCAATATGTCGATGACATCCTCTTAGCAGCCGACACCACTCCATTAGCAGTCACAGCCACCATTCAACTCCTGCACTTCCTTGCGGAAAATGGCCACAAGGTCTCCAAGAAGAAGTTGCAATTCTGCCAACCCCAGGTCACTTACCTAGGCCACCTTTTGTCCAAAGAAGGAAGAAAACTCACTCCTGATCGAATCCAAACCATTCTAGATACTCCTGTCCCTAAGACCCAGAAGCAGGTCCGCTCCCTATTAGGCCTCACCTCCTTCTGCCGACAGTGGTTACCAAACTTTAGCCTCGTTGTGAAACCGCTGCTTTCTCTGTTAGGTAAAGACGTCCCTTTCCCACTCCCTTGGACCCCTGAGTGTCAAACCTCCTTCACGGAACTCCGAGATGCCCTTTGTTCGGCCCCCGTCCTAGGTACCCCTGATTACAAAAAGCCCTTCTCCCTTTACACTCACGAAAGGGAGGGGTGCGCTTTATCTGTCCTGACCCAGGCCATTGGCCCTAAGCAACGACCGTGCGCTTACTTCTCTGCCACTCTCGACCCTGTAGCCAGAGCCTTGCCTGCCTGCCTTCGAGCCGTAGCTGCTGCTGCGATCTCTATCCGACAGAGTGAGGGGATCGTGCTCTCGAATTCCCTCACGGTACTGGTACCCCATGCAGTCGACACCCTCCTGAACCAAACCAAGACGCAACACCTGACGAGTGCACGACTGACTGGATACGAACTGACTTTGCTTGTACCCCATATCGCCCTGAAAAGATGCACCACACTGAACCCGGCAACTCTGTTACCCTTGCCAGAGAACGATCCCAACGTGCACCCTGTACATGACTGTGTGACTCTTACGGACGAACAGACTAGAAGTAGGGTTGACCTCAGAGACACGGCTTTCCCTGACCCTGACGGAGAGCTGTGGGTGGACGGTTCTTGCATCAAACTCCCCGATGGCACCACTTCCGCTGCCTATGCAGTCACCACGGCCCGAACTGTAGTTGAGACAGCCCGTATCACGCAACGATCTGCCCAGGCAGCAGAACTGATTGCCCTGACCCGAGCCTGCATCCTGGCAACAGGAACTACAGAGAACATTTACACCGACAGCCAGTATGCCTTTGGGGTGGTTCACCATTTTGGGCTCCTTTGGAGGGAAAGGGGATTCTTGACCTCACACGGCACCCCCATTTTGCACGGGGATCTAGTCTCCGCCTTGATCGAGGCCGTCCTTCTCCCCAACAAGCTTGCAGTCGTCAAATGCCAGGCACACAAAAAGGTGACAGACATCATTGGGCAGGGAAATGCGCTAGCCGACATCACTGCCCGAACGACAGCTGAAAATAGGACGACAACACATATGTACGTGACCAGGTCACAAGCAGAAAAATGGACTGACGCTAGAGACACTATTAGAGACATTCAAACGGCTAGCACACAACACGAGTTGACTGAATGGACACGGGTGGGATTAAAAGACGATGAAGGCTGCTGGCGGACAAAAGACACAAACAAATGGTTGCTACCTGATTCATACCTGATTCCCATACTGGCTATGGCACACTCCCCTGCCCACATAGGATCAGCCCCCATGATTGAACTTGTCTCCAGAGTTTGGCACAATGATAAAATCACAGATTCCGCCAAACGTCTGGTCCAACAATGCTTGATATGCCTGCAACACAACCCCGGGAAAGGAACTGTAGTGCCCCGGGGAGGATTTGGGGTCCCAAACCACCCATTTGAGGTCCTGCAAATGGACTACATCCAGCTAGATATGTGCCAAGGCCTGAAATATGTACTTGTCGTGGTGTGCGCCTTTAGCAAATGGGTGGAAGCATACCCAACCAGTGACAACACTGCTATGGCCACCGCAAAAGTACTGTTAAAGGAGTTTTTCCCCCGTTACGGCCTTTGTCGTATTTTATGGAGCGATAATGGCCCCCACTTCATAGCCGAAGTCATCCAGTTCATCTTAAAGGGGTTGGGCATCAAGCAGAAATTTCACGCAGTCTTTCACCCCCAGTCCGCTGGACTTGTTGAGCGACACAATGCCACACTAAAGCTTAAACTGGCCAAGATAGTAGCTACCACGGGTCTGAAATGGCCAGACGCCCTCCCACTAGCATTGCTATCGATGCGTTCCACCCGCACCAGACATCACTTAACCCCTTATGAAGTTGTTTTCGGCCGACCCATGAGTATCTGGTCTGCACCGAAGCCAACTTCCATTCATGAGGTTCGGACGTCCTAATGTCTGATTATCTGTATAAATTGACTGAAACTCTGTCTGTCATTCATCAGCAGGTGCAGCAGGCCATCCCCGATGCTTCCAGGGGTCCGGGTCACGCCATCCAACCTGGGGATTTCGTGCTGATCCGAAACTTTCAGCGGACGAAGAGTTTGGAACCCCGGTGGACGGGCCCCTGGCAAGTGTTGATCACCACCCGGACGGCTCTTCGTGTGGAGGGGAAAAGGCATTGGCTGCACGCACACCACTGTAAGAAGGTCTCCCCGACCCTGGCCACGACAGAAAACATCGACGACCAAGAAGAGCTCCTGAACAAGGACCGACCGTCACTAACCTGCTATCCTGATACCGAAGCACTTGAACTTTCAAAATTCTCTGATCCCACTGTGCCATCCAGAGAAGGGTATTTCCTGCGTCGAAAGGAGGGAGCTTCGGCTAAGTAGACCACAAACTAAGTTGAATCTCAAAACGGTGACCCAAAGCAATCAAGGGTTGCCTGGAGAGAAGCTAAACTAAGTCTGTGGTTCTGCCCACTACCGAGCACCTTGAAGATGAAGATGATGGAAGCGCCAGATAAGAAGATGATGGAAGCGCCAAATAAGAAGATGATGGAGACAACAGGAAATACCCACTACAGAAACCCAAGAACAGACAGACTTCACAGCTCAAAGACAATTGCACTCTTCATCGCAATCCTTTTTTGCTTTCTCCTCATGACCACACTCTGGATTGTGGAAGAAAATGCACCTGCCCACGAAACATTCCTGACCACTGCTCAGCCTGCCACCATGAAGGAACATTATCTGATTTCGCTCTCTCCTCAACTCAGAGAGAGGCGAAAGGAGTTTTGGAATAACTCTTTCGTACAGCTCCTCCACCAGCACAATCTTGCCACCAATGCCACCAACTGTTGGATCTGTGGGTTGCTACCCCACGCCACTGGACACTCGATACCATTCATCCCCTCACCCTTCTCGGTTCATGGCTCCTGCCTTGCTTGGCTGATCCTCCTGCAAGAAAGCTATAAGGACAATGCCACCTCCAGCAAAACCATAACGCATTTCTCCCACGGGGTCCGGCGAAACAAAACAAAGACACACTTCTGCCCACAGACCTCCAACGACTCCATCCACATGGACATCCCTGCTAAAGAACGAATTGAAATGCAGGTGTTCAACAATCCAACCAGACCCACCTTCTCCTACCTGCGGAAACGAACGGCTGCCACTCTGACTGTGGCCCTATCAGTCATCAACGTCACAGGCCACATGTGCATAGAAGGACATGGGACACAGCTGGTGGGCCGCAGTGCTTGCCGGTTTACCAGAACTTTGGACACCACGGATCCACCTTCCTTTGTGTCATCCCCAAACATGTATTTCGTCTGCGGCACAAAGGCCTACACCTGGCTCCCCAAAGGCTGGGGGGGCACTTGTTTCATCTCCTTCGTCCTTCCTCCGACTTATGTGGCCCCAGCGAATCATCATAGGCAAAAACGAGCCAAGGACATTGAGCAAGCCGACTCAACAGGAGCGCAGTTCCTCGATGCTATGAAGGGACTTGTTCCTCTTTGGGGCCCGATGGCAAACAGCCGGGCCATCCGACATTTGACTCAGGCAGTTGAGACAACAATGAACATCACAGCTGGTATCTTTGCCAACAACACCGCCGAACTCCAAGCGGTCCGCTTGGTGGCCCTACAGAACCGCCTTGTCCTAGATGTGGTTCTTGCGGACCGTGGTGGAGCATGCCGCATTATTGGGTCCAGCTGCTGTACATACATACCGGACAACTCGCCCTCAGTGTACAAAGCCATCGAACATCTTCACAGACTCTCTTCAGAAGTCCACCAGGATCAGGAAGAATGGTCGCTTGGTGGTTGGTTCTGGAACACCGTTAAGAACTGGGGCTGGAGACTGTTCACCATTATCCTAATTCCTGTAGTAGTAATATGTGGCCTATGCTTAGGAATTCAATGTCTGCCACCCCTGTGTTCATTATGTGCAAACTGTATTTGCCCTAAGGCCGTGGACTTTGGAAACGAACGCATGGGAGCATTATATGATGCCGAGGTTGGGAATTTGATGAAGATTGACATTGAGTAGGCAAGTTGGCTAGATATGTTGAAAAGGGAGGACTGTTAAAGGTTAGACTGAAAATGTCAACATTATCGGCACCATCTTGCTCTCCTTGGGCCCATTCGTGCGCGTAAGCGGCAGCCATTTTGTGCACCATGGCCTCCCTGCCCCTCGCCGATAGCCAGCGTCTCTCTCTCTCTCTCCCGACCTCGCAGGCAACCCCCCGCGCGCTGACAACCCCCCTCCGCTCTCACATGTCTTGGGTCATAAACCCCTCTTCAGCGCGGCTCTGCCTCGGAACCCCATCCTGTTCCCAGCGCGACACTTCCCTTCATTCCTTTCATGGTCCCAGGCCCTTTGATGCAAACCCCCTTTTCCTGTGTGCCCGTTTGTCTTCCTCGTTCCCAGGCCACCACCTAAGCTCTGCGGATGCTGTTTATTGCCCCCCCCCCCGTACAGTAGGAAGCTTCCCTCATTAAAGGACCCTCGAGTTGATCAAAGCCCCCACCCTATGAGATCCGATCAAACCCCCCACATTCCGTGAATCGGCGGAATGTCCAGCTGCGCGATAATCATCACCTGTTGTGACCGGGGTGGGGACTTCTGCTGTATATGTGTGTGGGAACGGGCTTGGAGCGGGGGTTCCGAGAATGTCTTTCCGTACATCAAAGCATTGCCAAGAATGTGTTGTATGTAATAAAGCAATAAACCTGTGTATAAGAGGCCAGGCCTCAGAGATGCGGTTAGAGCACCTCGTGACGATACTTGCTGTCCGAACTGATGTGTTCTCCTCCGGAGAGAATAAAAACCCTTGTTTCCTGCCTTCCAGTCTCCAGCGCCTGCCTCTTCATTGGTTAATATCTTGTGGGTCTAGGAGGCGAAACCGCCGGGCAATACTTAAGGATCTTTTAATCTGGTTGGTAGCCTGACCTTTTAACAAGGCGAGGGGCAGCCTAAACCCCAACATGATCTAAGATCATGTGCTGGAGGTAGGCACATGGGGGGATTTGGCACTGGGGGGTTAAGCCAATGAGGTTGTGGAACAGACAAAGAAAGAAAAGGGTGGTAAGGGTATGAGTGGTAAATGTTTGTTCAGGGAGTTTTACAGTATCTGTTTGTTTTGTTTTCATACCACTCCAGGAGACATATGAGGGCTTGGGATACTCATGATGGCCATAGGTGCAAGAGATAATTATGGCCAGTGTCCCATCTTTGGGGGAGAGAGGAGAGAAAATAAGGGAGGGTTACAGCAGGTCCCGAGGGAGCCAGTGAGAAGGGCATCTTCTGGTCTGCCACGGTCATATACCCTGGGAAGCATGAGAATAAGTGTTGGTTTTGGCTGTGGGCTTCATTAATGAACGCAAGTTTTCCCTCAAATCTATCTGAGTTAGGTCTGCCACTGACCTATGGGCCTGATTAGGATGGCTGGCGGCCCCACCCTAAAGGAGATGGGTGTCTCACATATGAATCTATAATACGATGGTGCCTGCGGCGGTTGCATTGTACAGGTTTTCCATTGCGATGGGTGTGGCTGCTGCAAAACCCACCGCAATGGAAAAAAGGGATGTGTAACACATCCCTGTCCTATATACACTTAGTACATGAACCTGGTGGGGGACACCACAGTGCCCCCCACACCCATAGAAAAGGGCCCAGGGTGGAGGGGGCCTACTATGGACCCCCCATGTCCATCCCTCCATCCTTTCCATGGCAGCTGAACTGCCAAAAAAAGGCTGGTGGGGAGTGACCATCCTAGTCCCTAAGGCGGTGCCTGGTATTCACTGGCACTATTGTAGGGATTGGGAGACCCGCGCCAGCACCGGCAGGCTCAAGGAGCCCATTGGATGCATGGGTGTAAGGCTTGCCGCCCACAAAACCTTGCAGGCGGAAAAGCTGTTTAGGGTGGTGGGGAGACTACCACCAAGACCCTGTTGTTGGCGGTCTCCCCACTATCCTAATCAGCCTCTACGTAACATGTTATATTCAGAATAACCCCTTTATGATTGGTCAGGTGGACTTCTCCAGCAGGGTTGCTGCTCCCCTCCATGTGCAGCCCCTTCCTCTCGTTGAGTTATGGGGCTGTGGTGTCCATGGCATACAGGGTTAGGCAGTCCAGGA
Source organism: Lissotriton helveticus (assembly GCF_964261635.1). Lineage (NCBI taxonomy): Eukaryota > Metazoa > Chordata > Amphibia > Caudata > Salamandridae > Lissotriton > Lissotriton helveticus. Next base: position 417,763,075 of record NC_136058.1, on the reverse strand, counting down.
AACGGGCCAGTTCTGTGGAGTCCATGAAATCTCTGGAGCGACAATCCAAATGTATCCACATGGTGTCCTGCTCAAGAAAGTTGTACTCATCACTTCCAGGTGACCAAATTGGTCTTCTGTGTTGTCTAGCCACTAGTCCACTGTGTCCACTGGGGCCTGAAAGGAGCTTATGTTGTTCTATGTGGTTTTGGTGTCTTCATATGATGGGCTATCTTCAGGCCCATGGAAGACAGCTGGGTCGCTAAGGATTTAACTTTCTTGAGGATGGCGTCTAGGGTTCTTTCCGGTGATGGCGATACATAGGCCTACTTCTTGCCTCCCTCCCTGACTACACCCTTGAAGAGTAGCTGGTGAGAGGATTTACATGAGGACATTGGGTCAGGAGCCAGTTTGAGTAATAAATGTAAAGAAGGCAAGGCCCAGGTGCACCGTGATGTGAGACAGGTGAGAGACAGCAATCACTGTCCAGTCCAGGTGGGGTTAAACAGTGTAGCTGACTGACAGGCTGCCACTGCAGGAAAGTGTGAATCAACCAGGCCAAAACACGTAGTGCAGTAGCATCAACAAATACAGGTACATCATTTCAGGGCCCGATACTCCAGTGGGTTGGCTCATAAGACAGGGGTATGAAGGAGACCAACAATGAGCAAGGCATCCAGTCATTGGTGATAGTGTCCAAGGTTCAACAGTCTCTAGAAGCTTGGGAGGCAAACCTGTAGACCAGGACCGGGGTAGTAGGGAGGATCTTTTGTAGTGATGCCCAAGTAAAGGGTGGGGGGGGTGGGCCTAACTTCAACAAGTCCAGGAAAATCCAGGTTACACCATTGTTTTGATATTGGAGCAGCTCCAGTGTGAGGATAAGAATTGTGTCCCCAAATGAGGCCCTCACATTCACTTGAATGACTCTCTTCTGGTAGACACTGCTAGAGCTATGGGGCCTAGTGCAGCATTCTGGACATCTGAGGACAGCACAGGGCATCTGTGATGGGCCGTGGAGACATTAGTCCTGCCAACTCCAATCAGCATTATGTGAAGTCATTGGGCGGCACCGGCAGCAGTCATCAGAAAGTGGGGCGAATGGGCAGTACTCTTTTATTTATTATTTATGTTTTGCATTTGTGAAGCGCCTGGTTACACCCCCATGTGTGTCCCTGCGCTATATCAAATATTCTGCAATCTTCAGGAGGTGGTGTCTTACAGATTCATGTACTATTTCTTACTATTGGGTGAACAGCCATGTTTTCAATTATTTACGGAAGAGTTTCTCTGATGGTTCCTCCCGGAGGGTCAAAGGTAGTGTGTTCCAGCTTTTTGCTGCCAAGTACTCAAAGGAGCGTGCCCCCATTCATGCCTTCTTGAGCCTTGGGACTTTCACCAGATGGGTCCCAGTGGATCTCAGTTGCCTTTCTGCTTTATATGGAGTCATGAGGTCATTAAGGTACGAAGGACATCTGCCCTGTAAGATGCGGTGTCCAATGCACAGTGCCTTAAATGTTACACATTTCTGGATGGATAGCCAATGTAGTGTCTTTAGGGCATTCTTCAAGGGTGCTTTCCTTGACAGATTAAATATTTGACAGGCCGATGTGTTCTGAACAGTTTGTAGCCTTTGGAGTCCTTTTTTGTTGGCACCAAGATACAGTAGGTTTACATATTCTAATCTAGATGTGACGAGCGCATGGGTCAGGGTTTTTCTTGCCGCCAGAGGTAGAATATCTAGGGTCTTCCTTAATATTTGGAGGATTCCGAAGCATCTGCCTGCAACCCTCTTGATCTGGGTCTCAAAGGATAATCTATGGTCTCTCCATATCCCCAAGTTTTCTACCTCCGTCTTCGGGGTGGGGACTTGTCCTAAGCTTACTGGCCACCGTGCCGATGATCAGATGGATGGGGGTGTTTCCGACTATTAATATTTCCGTCTTACTGCCATTTAGTCTCAGGCAGTTATCTGTCATCCACCTGGCTAAATCTTTCAGGCATTCCGCAAAGCTATTGGCCGCTAGTGCTGAATTTGGAGTTAAGATGACCACAAGCTGTGTGTCATTTGCGTATGACACTATCGTGACACTGTGTTTTTCCACAATCTCGGACAAGGGGGCAACCATAGATTGAACAACGTCGGGCTCAGTATTGAACCCTGTGGCACTCCCTGTGCTAGCTTGATGTGCTCTGAGGTGTATGTGGATTGTGACACCAGAAAGCTGCGCCTTCTGAGTCGGTGCACTAGCATCTCATGTGACACCGTGTCGAAAGCTGCGCTGAGGTCTAAGAGAACCAGTAGAGTTGTCAGGCCTTCGTCCTCTCATTTTCGTACTGACTCTGTAGCATAGAGCAGTGCTGTTTCTGTTTAGTAGGATGATCTAAATCCTGACTGTGTTGGGTGCAATAGGTCATGTTTCTTAATGTGTGCTACTAACTGTACATTGACCACTTTTTCAGCTATATTTGAGAAATAAGGGAGCAGTGAGACTGGTCGTAGATTTTCCATTATGTTTCCGTCAGCTGTCGGCTTCTTTTTCAGCGGGCAGACAAAGGCTTTTTTTTTCCCGTATATCAGGTACCTTCCCTTTTCTGAAGGAGCACTCTAACAGCTGCTGGATGTATGGTAATATTGTCCCTAGTCCTGCACTGATGACCTTGGGTGTAACTGGGTCTTGTGGTGAGACCAATTTTATGCTCAGTGCTATCTTTCTCAGCTCTTCTAGAGAAGGAGGAGTGAAATGGGAGATGCTATTTTCCCCCCACTGTGGTAAATAAATAATTAAATACCGGTACTATTTTTGAATACATTAATAATAACAGATAGCTCAATAAATAAGAGGCAGGATCCGAGGAATCTGAGTCGAACGGGCTTTATTCAGGCAAAAGGGAGGGGACAGGATCGGGACAGCCTGAAATAAAATAGAGAGGCAGCTGCAACGTTTCATCAACAGTACAAGGTATATATAGTAAAATATCACAATTACATTACATACAGTAGGCGTAACTAGTGACAAGCGTAAGATAAGAAGACATGGGCGTGAAAAGAAGGCGTGCACAGGGCATGCACGTAGACATGTGATGAGAACGTCACAGAAGTGTCATGAATGGGCGGAAACATGGAGGGGGCTACCTGAGCAGCTGGGACCTTTAACCTAGTGGTGCACGCAAACGGGCAATGACGTGTTACCGGGGAGAACTGGGGGCTATGACTTCTGCACTAGAAGAGGAGACTAAAGTCTGCGGTGTCAGGACGACATGTACCTATAGCATATCTGGTATCTGGTGTTTGGAGTACATGTTGATAGAATCTAAAATTTATCAGGGCAAAGGCTACTTGACACTAAGGCTGGTGCATGCATATATTCTACATGTATTGCGTGTGCTATGAATCTTCTATGAATATTAATACAGTAATTCTTGCATGGAGACAGAAAGACTAGACTATAGCTGGAGATGTTTATGCGGTTCAGTAGCTTAGGAATGTGAAAACGGAGAGCTGAACTGATAACTAGAAGCATAACATATTCTTGGCAGACAGGCAGGCAGAGCCAGGCCGGGCACCGCGCTGCGCGGCAGGAAGTAAGTGAAGGGTCAGGGATGCAGGTGGGGGCTGCATCGCTCCTCGGAGTGGGTTCAGGAGACTGGAGCTTGAATCTGGTGTCCGGGCCCTTTTGAGGCCTAGAAACGGGGGCAATTCAGTGAATTACGTGCACACTGTAAAACGTGGCAACATAGGCCTAATACTCGTTGCTTTCACGAGAACTGGATACTGGCATACTAGAGTTGGACACAACTATAATTGCGTCTTTAATCGATCATAGGGGGATATATGCATATCGATCATGCACATATAACATAGGATGGGGAACACGTAGGCACATATAACAAGGCAAAATTCAATTTTCCTCATTCCCTCCTTGTGCCCTACGTTTCCATCAGGAAACATCAATATTCATGATACCATCTATCTGTTCATATAGCATCATTTGCTCGTCTCGAATTGTCTGGGAACGGGATTTAGGACTAGGAATACAAGAGGTAGCACACATGCCGCAAATCGCAGGGCCACATTGTAAACAGAGGCAGCAACTGAATATGATCATTACTGCTATACCTAGGAATGACAATACTTTCCATCCCCAGGCAGATATGATACTCCAGAGCCAACCGGACCATGTCCAGGTGCCTGGATTCTGGTGTAACTGATGGGCAATTTTATGAAGTCTGGTTATAGCTGAATAAACAGACGGCGCGTTATTAGGAATGAAAATGCAGCAACTAGATCCGATGACTCTACATGCTCCTCCTCTATCGGCCAGTATGACGTCAAGAACGAGACGATTTTGGAGCACGACAAAACGCATAGCAGATTGCTCTTCAGTTAAGTTACCTAGAGCGGAAGTAGTCTCATTCACTACTGCTTCAAGGGTTCTGGTTAACCTACGTATTAACTTACTATTCTGGACAGGGCCTATAAAGAAAAAGAAAACTTTATTGAAGTCTTGATATTGTTCTAGAGCAGTTTCAGTTTGATCGACAATTGGGGACTCAGTCTCTCTTCTATGTCTAACGTGTACTAGATGTGTGTTTCTGTGATAATCGGATGGGGCTAGGAAAACTGGTGGCAGTAGGAAGGCAATGTAACATGTTCCATCCCAATCTAGAGGCAGACGAACATATGCGGTCTGACCACAAACAAAATAAGAATGACGTGAGGCTTTGAAAATAGATTTCCCACTGTCACTATACTCGACCACAGTAGTACAATCACTATGTCCTACATGTGCGGAACCATTCTTTCTGACACATAATTCGCCTTTCACTGGTAGAACTGAAATAGCAGGCAAATCTGGAGTAGTCTCGGACTGAACATTCAAAACCATGAAATTCGAGGAATAATTACCTAAATCATATACTTCATTTTCTAGATCTAACCCTGTTCTATGGGAAAGTCCTTCCTTGTCTGGGAAACATGTACTATTCAGAAGGGACATATAATTTGAGGATGACGTTAACGTGGACCATGCTCCACACGACCCATTATGTGAAAATGGATAGGGAAAGAGTGGCAGAACTCCCTTCGGTGTCTGGAAAGGGGGGAGTCGACCACACACCCAACAATTAGTGGCATTGCTGGTCTGGTGTGAATACTGTAGCATTCGGATAAAAGTATTATTACGCATAGCAAGACGATAGGATAACTCGTGAGGAGGCAGGTCACTAAAAGTGTGTTCTACTGTAATATTAGAAAACATATGTACATGTGAAATAGAAAAACATAAATGTAAAGCATAACTTATGCAAGTAACCATAAGACTCAGAAATATCAGAAAAAACAGAGTACCGATACATCTACTTCGAAGATTCTTTTGATAACGTATTCTCTTAGAGTTTTGACTAACTCTCTCACTGTGTTGGTCTATCTCATACATGTCAGGAACCTGTCTAACCGTTTCACCCGAGAGGGACTTAGACAATTAAACTGGCTGACTTACTAGACCGAAGCTTATCTTTATACTCCTGCTGCGGAGTTTTCTCTAACAGGGGAAGTTTAGATTCAGTGTCTGGGCAGTCCTTGAGAACGGGGCAGTCTTTGAGAAAAGTCTTTGGTTTGAGTCCATGGAATCTCTTTACATGACTGGAATGTAGCCACCCCTTCCTTCCTTCGATCTTCACGGCAGTCCTGGTTGTAAGTAGTACAAGTCGGGGCTCCTTCCAGCGGGGCTCCAGCGGACTTGAACGATCAAAATTCCTCACAAGTACTAGGTCGCCTGGTATGACCTTATGCGGTTTCACTTCGGTGTTGTCTGGAAAAGCAGCGGCAACCTGTGAACGACAAGATTGTAGTGCAGACATCAAGGAGGCTAGGTAATCTGTCAGCATATTACTGTCAACATCTGTAATTGTACGTGGTCTAGGTGTACCCCACATATTTGGGGGATGACCGAACACCACCTCATACGGAGATAGACCTGAACGGGAATGAGCGACCATTCTCATATAGAAAAGGGCGACTGGCAGTGCTACTATCCAATCTACGCCTTTCTCTGCACATACTTTGGCAATGCGGATTTTCAGGGTCTGGTTATGTCTCTCTACGAGACCGGCTGCTTCAGGATGTCGTACACAATGGAACTTCCACTGGTACCCTAACAGAAGGGATACTTGTTTCATGAGCTCGGATGAGAATGGTTGGCCGTTATCTGAATACACGACCCTAGGCAATCCATAGCGGGGAAAATACTCACGAACCAACTGCCTGGCAGTGGTCGCAGCTGTGTAATCTGGAACTGGATATGCTTCTGTCCATCTGGACAAAGCGCATACAACCACGAGGACATACTTGAAACCTCGACATCGCTTCATCTGAATATAATCCATCTGGAGGACCGCAAAAGGGTGGTCAGGAGGATGGAATCCACCTTGTTCCACCGGAACACCTTTACCTGGATTGAACTGACAACAGATCATGCAGGTACGCACTTTCTGCTTGGCTGCTGCTCGTAAATGCTTATTGAACCAGAGGTTCTGGATGCTGTCTAACATGGCTTTTTCTCCTAAGTGTGCTGGACTATGTGCGGTGTTAATAATGACTTGAACCATAGAGTCGGGGAGAAACCATGTGGCTTTTCCCTTCGTCAACCATCCTTGATCTGTCTGGACCCCTCCTTGTTCAGACCATTTCTTGATTTCATCGGGAGTAGCATGTGACTGTATATCCATTACATCTTGTGTAGGGTCCTTAACTGTCATACAAGTAGTCTGATCTGGAATGTCTGTCTGTGTCGGGTTAACCGGAATGTCTGGAGTCTGAGCTGTGAGCTTGGCCGTTCGATCTGCTAGATCGTTACCCTGGGAAATGATGTCAGTGACTTTCGTATGTGCCTTGCACTTCATGATAGCGATAGCTGTCGGTAAATGTATTGCATCTAACAGAGCTTGAATGAGGGGGCCATGCTGAATCTTGGTTCCATGAGAAGTCATAAAACCTCTTTCTTGCCAGAGCACTCCAAAGTCGTGTACGACTCCGAATGCATAACGTGAATCTGTGTATATGTTAACTTTCAGGTTCTTGGCACCTATGCAGGCTTGGGTCAGAGCGACAAGCTCTGCTGCTTGAGCAGACAGGGTATCAATACGATGTGTTTCTATAACTTTGGTTTCAGTAGTCACTGCATACGCGGCTACTAGTTCTCCTGTACTTGTTCTCATACATGAACCATCCACATAAAGTGTCAGGTCTGGATCAGGTAATGCAATGTCTGTCAAGTCCTGTCTTGGCTTTGTCATGGTGTTAACAACTTCCACACAGTCATGTGTGGCAGGATTTGAAGTAACTGACGGTAACAGTGTAGCGGGATTTAAAATGTTGCAGCGTCTGATTTCTATGTGTGGCTGAAACAGTGTCAGTTCATAACCTGTTAAACGTGCAATTGTCAAGTGCTGAGTCTGTGTTCGGTTTAAAAGAACTTCCACGGAGTGTGGAACTTGTACTGTCAGGGAGTGTCCTAACACTATGGAATCACTTTGTCTGATAGCTAGAGCTGTGGCTGCAACTGACTTGAGGCACGCAGGCAGAGCCTGGGCCACCGGATCTAATGTGCTAGAAAAATAAGCACAGGGCTTGTATTGTCCTGCTTGATCTTGTGTGAGAACAGACAATGCAGTACCATCACGTTCAGTGACAAAAAGTGTAAAAGGCTTACTGTAGTTTGGTGTTGCTAGAACAGGTGCTTGGCATAAAGCTTTCTTTAATTCATTGAAAACAAGTGTATGTTCTTGGGTCCAAGGGAGGACAGTCGATACGGCTGCCTCCTGTGTCGTTAACTGTATCAGTGGCTTGGCTAGAAATGCATACTGAGGAATCCATTGTCTGCAGTAAGAAGTGAGGCCGATAAAAGCTCGTACCTCCTTCTGAGTCTTGGGCTGTGGAAGATGGGCTATTAACTGGATACGGTCTGGTGTCAACTGCCTACCCCTCTTGGACAGTAAGTGTCCTAAGTAGACCACTTGCTGGACACAGAATTGCAATTTGGAAGGGGACACCTTGTGCCCCATCTCGGCCAGGAAATACAAGACTGTAAGTGACGCACGTTCGCAGTCACGTTCAGAACGGGCTGTGATCAATAGATCATCGACATACTGGAGCAGAGCAGTGTCAGTTGGCATGTGAATATTGTCTAGTTGTCTTTTAAGTGCCTGACTGTAAATGCCAGGACTTTCTGTGAAACCTTGAGGTGCTCGTGTGAATTTATAGCTTCTTCCATTTAAACAGAATCCGAAAAGGAACTGGCTGTCTGGATGAATGGGGACACTAAAGAATGCGTTCTTGAGATCGATAACAGTGAAGAACGTAGCTTCGGAATCAATGGCTGTCAATAGGGAAGAAATATCTTGAACCACTGGGTACTGGGGTATGATACATTTATTAAGTTCTCGAAGGTCAATCACTAATCGATAAACTGGAGGTGCATTTGGATCTGTACGTTTCAGAATCGGAATGATAGGAGAATTACATACATTGGAGTCAGTTTCTACAACTACTGCTTGAACAATAAGTTCGTCAATAATTTTGGATAAGGCTGCTACAGCCTCAGGTGGCAATTTGTACTGTCTGATTCGTGGTAATACAACACCTTTCTTCAGAGTGACACGATGGGGTGTGATATGCATTCAACCTACATCAGTTGGACCTTGCGCCCATAAATGCTGTGGTACATTCAATAATCTTGGATCAAAATCACGTAACACATAATGACCTTTAAAGTCTCTCAAGAACAGTCGTACCCCTTCTGGGGAGCAACATATTACTGCTCCTAATTCTTTCAGAGTCTTAATGCCTAGTAAATATTCTGGACAAGATTTCGTGAGTAACAAATCTGTAGTTCGGGACAATGGACCAACTTCTAGAGTAACTGGTTTCGATATTTCATTAACAATAGGCTTTCCTGAAAATCCAAGGGAAACATTTCTAGAGCCTGAGAGTGGAGCCCCTGGAACCTCGTCATGACTGATGGTAGTCCTACTTGCCCTTGTATCAATCAGAAACTTTCTGTCTTTCCCTAATACTTGACTGTGTACATAGGGACCCTCTTGATCTACAGGAATCTCGATGAGAGGCAAGCCTACCTCCCTCTCTAGGCTGTTTCATGAATATGGCTGGTAATCTGGATACTCTGACTGTGCGTACTGGTACATCTGCTGTGTAACGTGTTGTGTTGCAGCTATAGGCTGCGGTACTGTGACTGTCTGTTGTGCATTCTGTGGTGGCTGGGAAGTCTGTGAAACTTGTTCCTGTCTAGGCGGACGTGGTCTTTCTTTCGTTTTACCTGTAGCTATGTTGTGTTTCAGAACTGCACATTCGTTTATATAATGACCTGGCTGTTTACAGTAATTGCATGTCCCTTTAACGGGAGCTGCAGGATGACTGGCTGGATTCGGACCCCTCTTCTGACTATCTTGCGGAACAGACTGTGCAACTAGCACTTTCATTTTCGTGTCTTTCATACGTCTCCTTTCGTGTTCCTGCTCTTCCCTGATTCTGTTCTGGTGGTACTGTAGCATCTGGAGCATCTGTGACGGAGTATTAGCTTGCCAGGTACTTTCGACTTTCAGTACTCGATTTTTAACTTGTGGGCTTGAATTCTCGACTAGCTTGGTAACAAAAAGATGGGGATATGATTCACTACTTGTTTTCAGACCACTATTAATAATGAAACATTTCTCGAATCTAGAATAGAAATCACTAGTATCTTCGTCTTGTTTCTGTTTACAGGCTGAAATGGCATCCCAATCTTCCTTTTTCGTGGCTAGTAATCTTGGCAAAACTTGTATCAATAACTCGGGCAATGCTTTAGCTTTATCCCCAAGACCGGTACCTGGTACTCGTGTATTATCTTCAGTTTCTAATGCTGTCCAATCTATCTTTTTCTCTCCCACCTCCCATTCTTTTTCTTTGAGTTTTTCATATATGCCCGCAGGCAACAGGACCTTTAACATTTTAATGATATCAGGATACGTGTATTCTCCCATACGGAGCATGTCCTTTAATTCACGGTGGAACCCTGCTGGGTCTTTATCGTGACAGGGAATTAACTTTTTAATTTCCAAGAGTTCTATTTTTGTGATAGGGGTGTAAACAAATACTCGTTCTAGACCACCCCCCTCTACCTTAACTGGATGTACTTCTCGTAACGGATTCTGTCTGTCTATGTAGAATGATTTTCTTCCTGGGGGTGAGACGGGAACAAAATGTGGATTCAGAAACGTTTTGTATTTGTGGCGCTGTTCTAATATGACGCTAATTAAATCGGTACCTAGACCTTTCCATCTGTTTAGGAGTAACTCGTTCAGTACATCATGTAGAGGACCTGGATCAGAATGCTGATCCTCATACAGTGTAATGAGGTGCTGGATCATATACGTACCCACCAGACGTTGCTCGGCTGGGGGCAGTTTCAGAAACGTTTGGGCCACTATTTCATCTGGAAACGTGGTAGAATCACTAGTCCATCGGACTGCTGATCGGGCTAGTTCTTGTTCATGCATGGTACTAAGCTCGCTATAACCTATTCGTGATTTCAGAATTTGATCGGTGGCCTGGACTACTTGTTCAAGAGAACACTGTTCTGGTGCTGGAGGAGGAAAAACTTTCTTGTAATCTAGGCGTGAATGTCGGTCGGAAAGTCTAGTTCTACCTACATACGCTATTCTGGAGGGATTCTCGCTGTCTACCTCTTCATTAGAAGAGTCATACTCTTTCTCGGTTTCTCTTTTTGCTTTCTCTTTCTGGTGTATACTTATAATTTCCTTACGAATTTTCTTGTACATACTGTCTACACTACCTTGTGTCTTGTGTTTTCCCTCGGCTATATTGTCACTCCACTTAGTCAGACCTTTCATCTCTTCTTTATCTTTATCAGGATAATCTTGTTCTCTTATTAAACAGTTAATCAAGAACTGTAAAATCATATGTTGAGTCTCGGTTTTTCTGTATGCCATAGCTTCGTGAACACTTCCTGGATTCTCTCCTGTACGGATAAAATGATATATTCTGTCTAAATGTTCCCTCATATCGGGCAGGGTGGCCAAAAAGGTGGCAACCCGTCTTAAACGTAATGAATATATTACCATGTGATCTTCGCCTGGGACTGGATCATGTATACAGTCAGTAAGAAGTCGCTTAAGGTCTGCGTGTGTAGCCAGTTTTGGCGTACGTTGTAACGCTGCGTCGTGCGGCGTCAGTCGTCTTGCTTGAGGCGGGGTGTTAGGAGCACTTCCCCCCACTGCTCCTGAACCAGAATCGTCGGTTAATACTGGACGTGCTGGTAAAGTGACTGGCAAAGCGGGTACATTTACTGTGGGCTGGTCCCGGGGTGCTGGCACATTAACTTGACCCCCGGGACCAGTGGCTGGAGGAACAGGAATTACATTATTAACGGGAGGCTGTGGGTGAGCAGGCGGAATAGGATTTGCATATTCTGGGACTGTGTCGTCCAAGTAGGACGAGAGAAAAAATTCAGCTGCGGTCGGTTTATGACGTAGCTTAATCGGGACCAATGGTGGCGGTAAATTACAGGGTGCTTCCGGGGTTGCCTTCGGCAAGCCCTCGGCAAGAAGAGGATACATACCTTTAATAAGGGCATTTCTCTGTCTGTCTAACTGTTCTGCTCTAACTCGTTCACCTTCTTCGATTAATTCCCTTTCTTGGGCTTTTTCTGAGGATTCTCTACTTAATTCTGTTTTTCTGAATTCTTTTTCGGTTCTTTTATGAGATTCTTTGCGCCATAACTCGATGGCATCTTTCTGGGACTGTCTGGCTTTCTTTTTCCATAATGCTTCTTCTACTCGCATGATGCACTCGGCATCCCATGTACCTGATACAGGCCATCTATATTTCTTTTCAAGATCTTTAGTATAATCCGCCCATAAGTCTAGATATAATATGGCATCTAAGCCATGCTTGTGATACATGAAATGTCCAGGACTGTCCCTAGGAGGGACAGGAACTGCTTCTTCGAGTAACCCTTTTCTGGTTTTTATCTGACGTAATTTCGAGAACAGAGGCATTTCGGAATTTTACTTGCGAAGACAATACACAATAATCACAGTAATGAAATGGCAAACAAATCACTCATACCACGACATAGAAATACATCAATAACAGTTCGAACAGAAATACTACCTGATACACTGAAAACATCACACTTGAATTTCTCGAGAACGGACTTACTAGAATTACTGGATGCACTGCTAAAACAGTACAGAACATACCGGTCTCATAAAAGAGACACGTCATACCGTATCCACCTAGGTGAATACTTCGGACTGGATCTGTGTACCCAAACCCATCGGACCAGGAACAAACTAATGATCCTGTCTAGATACTTCCCCCGCAACGGTACTCACCGGGAAGCAGAAACTGAAGGCCTCGGACTGGACTGGACTGCTACGACGTCGGACTGCGAACTTCGGATTTCAGAAACAGGTGGGCCTCCGGATACCTCGGACCTTGCACTCTCGGCTTGGGCTCTGGTCGGGACGAACCGCATTCCACACCGCCTCGTCTGGATGCCGGACCGCAGTTTCCGTCTCCTCCGTGGGCCTGAGGGAGACTTGGAGCAGAAATATCTGCACGTGCACGGTATAGTTCCGTCACGGCTGCAGAGGGTCAGGGGAGCTGCGTTACACCGCCAGCGCGTGGGGAAGTGGCTCGTCCCTATTCGGGCGCCATTTATGTGGTAAATAAATAATTAAATACCGGTACTATTTTTGAATACATTAATAATAACAGATAGCTCAATAAATAAGAGGCAGGATCCGAGGAATCTGAGTCGAACGGGCTTTATTCAGGCAAAAGGGAGGGGACAGGATCGGGACAGCCTGAAATAAAATAGAGAGGCAGCTGCAACGTTTCATCAACAGTACAAGGTATATATAGTAAAATATCACAATTACATTACATACAGTAGGCGTAACTAGTGACAAGCGTAAGATAAGAAGACATGGGCGTGAAAAGAAGGCGTGCACAGGGCGTGCACGTAGACATGTGATGAGAACGTCACAGAAGTGTCATGAATGGGCGGAAACATGGAGGGGGCTACCTGAGCAGCTGGGACCTTTAACCTAGTGGTGCGCGCAAACGGGCAATGACGTGTTACCGGGGAGAACTGGGGGCTATGACTTCTGCACTAGAAGAGGAGACTAAAGTCTGCGGTGTCAGGACGACATGTACCTATAGCATATCTGGTATCTGGTGTTTGGAGTACATGTTGATAGAATCTAAAAGTTATCAGGGCAAAGGCTACTTGACACTAAGGCTGGTGCATGCATATATTCTACATGTATTGCGTGTGCTATGAATCTTCTATGAATATTAATACAGTAATTCTTGCATGGAGACAGAAAGACTAGACTATAGCTGGAGATGTTTATGCGGTTCAGTAGCTTAGGAATGTGAAAACGGAGAGCTGAACTGATAACTAGAAGCATAACATATTCTTGGCAGACAGGCAGGCAGAGCCAGGCCGAGCACCGCGCTGCGCGGCAGGAAGTAAGTGAAGGGTCAGGGATGCAGGTGGGGGCTGCATCGCTCCTCGGAGTGGGTTCAGGAGACTGGAGCTTGAATCTGGTGTCCGGGCCCTTTTGAGGCCTAGAAACGGGGACAATTCAGTGAATTACGTGCACACTGTAAAACGTGGCAACATAGGCCTAATACTCGTTGCTTTCACGAGAAGTGGATACTGGCATACTAGAGTTGGACACAACTATAATTGCGTCTTTAATCGATCATAGGGGGATATATGCATATCGATTATGCACATATAACATAGGATGGGGAACACGTAGGCACATATAACAAGGCAAAATTCAATTTTCCTCACCACTCCTTCATTTGTTCCTTGTGGCTTAAGTGTCCATTTCGAGCATTGTCTGGAAAGGTGTCATGAATATTAGACACCTTTTCCGTGAGGAATTCTGCGATTTTATTGCATGATTCTTCTGAACAAGGGGCTGGTGCTACAGTTCGTTCTAGTGAGGATAGTTCTTTGAAAATGCCGAATAATACCCTAGATGAGTTCTCTGCTGTTTCTATTCTCCCCGTGTAGTATGCCGCCTGTGTTTTCTTTATAAGTGCATGATACTGTCTCAGTTTTAATTTATATACCGTCTTGTCAGAGTATAAGAAGCCCTTCCTACATTTACGTTCTAGCTTTTTACACGCCTGTCTTGCCATCCTTAAATCCTGGTTGAACCACAGCGCACTCTTCGTATTTCTGCGTGGGGTACTGGTTGACCATGGGATCACCACATCCAGTGCACCTTTAATCCAGTTATTTACTTCCTGACTCTCCTGGTTAGTCTCTGTGTTTAAGGGAGGGGGGGTTTGCTAACAGAGCCTGTGTAAAGCTGCTTTCCTTGAAATGTCTCAATTTCCTATGTCTGCTATTATAAGGCGTGTCATTCTTTGATAGAAGTTTTGTTAGAGGAATTACAAAGGTGACTAAATAGTGGTCCGAACACAGGGCCGCTGTTGGGCAGTCAACTGACAGCCCCTGGAGGTTTGAGAAAATGGAGTTTAAAAATGCCCTAGTTGATGTGTTATCCATGTTAATTTAATTCAGGTTAGAAGCCTGCCAACTCTTTTTTTTTTTTTTTTTTTTTGCAGAGTTTTATATAGCGCGAACTTGAACCGAACCGAATCAGTTATCAGAGCGCTTTACATAGCACTAGTTACGTTACATGAGGACACACTTTCATTTTAGGCACGGGGAGATTAAGTGATTTGCCCAGAATCACAGGGGGTTTTTGGCGTCGTTACCGAGACTCGAACCTAGTTCCCCAGGTCCGAGGTGGAGCGCCTTAGCCGTTAGGCCAACCCCTCTCCCACTCTTGGATTAAGGCTTCCGCTTCCCCGCATGTTTTGCTGTCAAAATGTAGGTTTAGATCCCCCAGAGCTAACAGGTTATGATGATGTGGTGCTGGTTGGAATGGACACTCCAAAAGCTTTCCCTGAAGCCTGAAGATGGGCCCGGCGGTCTATAAATCAGAAAACCATTTAGTGTGAGCTTGGCGTTTATTGTGAATGATGCAGCTTCGCAGTAACCTACCACTGCCTCTTGCATCGAGCAGTCTATAGATAAGTCCACATTCTTTTCTATGATGCAGTCATATATTTCATTTTTGTGTTTATTTAGTGACCTGAAATGAATGAGTATGCATTTCAGCCACTTGACTTCTTGATTTGTGCGATCAGCTAATGCTGTGGTTAGCTTGAATGGGCAGTGAGCACATGTCTTTACTCCTTGTTCTACTGATATATTATGACTCCAGTGGGTTCAACCCCTAGGTGTAGCTTTCTAAGTTGGCTGCTTGAATACTTTAAACTTTGACCCTTAGAAAATTGGACAGCATTTGTGGCCCCGGACGGCCGGGGACGGGCGCAGACGGACTTGCTTTTGGCGCGCCCACTGTGTGCGTCCGCTGCACAGTCTACTCTACTCCAGTGCTTTAAAGCTTTAGGTCCACAGTGGCTTAGGAGGTTGTTGGGACCTGTGATATGGCTCATAGCATGCCCAGATGTCTGCAAGGCATGTTCCCACAGGGGGAGTCAGCATGAACTGCTGGGTGTAGAAAGACCATGCTGTTCCCTGAGTCATCAGGAGCCTCACAGAGTAGGGCATTCTCTGATTGTGGTGCAACTCTGTCCCACCTAATCAATATACATCTAGAAAATGTGTTTTCATATTATTTTTGGTAATCTGTTGGGGGATGACATGATAGAATACATAATTAGATGCCAAATACTGGAATTCCCTCAGTTCCTGCAATTCTTACCTTTTTGCTCTGACTAAATATCTATCATACAGTACATTCCAAGGGATTGCACCACACAAGAGCAATACCCTCTGAAATAATAAGACACTATGGAATGCAGTAAGCAGCAGGTGATCAGGAGGGTGATAATCCAGCTTTTCTAACAGTAGCAGTTCACTCTTACGTGTGTCCTGTGCTCTATGCAAGCACAGTAAATTACATACTCACCGTTTCATGCTCTTTAATTTATGACTTGAAACAGACACAACAGACAGCCAGCAACAATACCAGAACCAGCATAGTGAACATGTGTTTGTCTGAGCTATTCGTGAATATGGGTTATGCCAGGTGATTTCATAAATGTAAGGCAGACTGTGCAACTCATCTAGGGTGGCAAATTCAGGTCAGTCTCCGCCAAACTACATGTTGAAGCCATGGGAACCACAGGATTGTGTTGTTGCTGCTGTACCCCCAGCAGAACAAGAGATGGATCATATTTTTTCTCACTTTGCAACATTGGTTGCCAGAGGATTGTAATGTGATAAACCACAAGGATAGCCTCGTCACCAAGAGGAAGTGGTATTTAAGGACTATGCAAGAATATTGAAGAGCCCCAGAGGTGTTAGCATAAAGAGATAAGAGATACAAATAAGACATTTCTGTCATGAACGTGGTACAGATCGCTATGACATTTGCAGAAAAACAACTGAGCATTCTTGAGTAGAGGTAATCAGTTAAATTAACAAGTACAGTGTTCAACATTTACTGTAAATGACAAAGGTAAACAAGGATTGAAAAAAAAAAGATTTATTGGATAACCTCCTTAAAATAATGTGGATGATTGACATTTATTTTTGACAAGGTAAGGCTCAATCTATTACTTACCAGTCCGGCCCACGGTGTCCTTGTTCATGGCAGACCTCTTTATTCCCACCTTAGCTTTCGTGACACTCACAATTCAACCTGGAATCCCAGGTCCTTGAATCCGGTCCAGGTTGCTTTCAACATCTACCAGTGTGTGTATTAATGGCCAATCTGAGATCTTGGGAACTTTGGACTAGGATAGGCATATTTCTTTCTTAGATGGAGAAAAAAAGTATGTAGCAGCATTGTTAATGACTGATTATTGTCTGTGTGCTTTTCCCACAGGTGAAGCTGCGAAACAGTATAGCTTGACAGGATGTGTTTCTCAAGATTACTGTGAATTATTTCACCTGCCGGCGACCCAAATGTACAGTTATGATTTACAGTGCTCACCTGCCGAGAAGCTTTGAGGTCATTATTTAAACCTCTGATGCAATCACACCCCATCTTGTGAAGAGGAACAATGTAAGAATGAAACAGAAGAACTCATGTCAGCCTCCCTGGGACACAGAATACAAGGAAGCAATGTGTGTAGTACTGTTTATGCCGCCATGTTGTTTATGTACCACCAGCCTTTATATTCAACCATGTATAGCGCCTAGGCACCTCAGAGGGAATGCTCTACTTGGTGCATTGAATGATTGAAGCCCTGGCACTGCAACCGCCCAAAGATACTGACTTGGGAAAAGATAAGAGGCTCCTTCTGATAGGATACTAATGCTGACTTAATGTGTAACCATGGAGGAAACTGAAAACCCTTTATTTGAAATAACATCAAAAAATTATGATGGTTTAGTCTATGTACATCCTGCCAATAATATAAATATAAATTACATATCAAGTCCTGGTGTTGACATGTGTTACACAGGGAGTGTACCACGCTGCTGCATGCTTAAACACTAGCTGACTTTGAATGTCAGACTCCTTCAATTTTATAACTTCCTTTTTACCACTAAACACAGTTCAATTATAAACAAATCTGTACCAGAGCCAGAAAGAAATGTTTACACTCCTGTCTCAGATACATCTCATGTATTACGATTGTAGCAGTACATTTCTTCTGCATGAGAAAGAAGACTGTTTAATAAATACTTTTATTGAAAACGCCTGTCTCTCTATTTCTCTGCACCTCTGATGAAACGAAGCATGTACGATTGACTGAGTAAAATATCTATCTATTGTTTCCACAACTCTGAAGATACGTTTTATCTTGGGGAAACAAAGTTGTCATGTTTATGCGGTTGTCAGAAACTAATCCCTTCTTGTTTATTCGAGAAAGTTTCTAGTGACCCCTGAGCTAGCTGGCACGCACAATTAAGTCTAATATATTTGATCGAGACCTAGTAGACCTAAGTCCTATGTCAAATCTATAGGATATATTATTCGAATGCGCAGAGCCTATTGGGAATATAGGAACTACACTATACCACAACATAATCAAGACCCAGTTCATTATGCACAGAAAATGTTGGAGTTGAGTTGGGGACCTGGATCATTTACGCAAGAAATTATTCTCCATTATGTGAATCTGATTCAACTTAACATACCCCAGACCTCACTTCCATACCACAGCTCTGCAATATACTTGGCCTGAAGAATTTGGAAGAGATCCCTTGGTACCCTAGACCTAAGCCTATGTGCAAAACTAGAAACCACCCCCATAGTTTTTTACAGACTCCCATCTTTTGGCTTCAATCAGAGGTTTCCAACACTTCTTAACATTAAATAAAATACCCAAATAGGTGAAGGCCTTGACTTTACTCAGGGTAACATTTGATACCTTGATGCTTTGGGGCCCACTACCATTATGTAGGACTTTGAAAAGTTAGCCGTCAAGTCTAGAAGCCCCCAAAAAAACATATTCAGCCAACAACAGGCCCAACCCTTGTGCAGTCCAAGCTATCAGGACCATGTCATCCACATATAATAGAACAGGGAGAGATCTGTCAATAATCTTAGGACAATTGGCCAAAACAGGTAATCGCGCATACTCCAATCAATTAAAATATAACCTGAACAGAAAAAAGGGCCGGTAACACCCCTGCGGAACCCCACAACTCATTCCAAAATGATTGAGTGCACTTAGCATCTTGAGAAAAGTGCACCAAGGCTGAGGTAAATGAGTGGAGATCAGCTAAAGAGCCAGGATTCTGGGATTGACCCCCATCTCACTGATCAAAGCCCATAGTTTGGCTTGGTTCACCCTAGTTAGAGAAGTCATCAAGTCCATCAAAGCCAGGTGTAAGAATTCAGGCCAAGCCACTTTATACTTATTATTAATTCTTCAGACATTGCTATGAAGTTGACCTTCCACACTAAAGTCATACTGGACATCACTCAGAATCTTCTTTCTTTTTATCTGCCCAGTCGCACAGCCTATTTAGAATCACCCTACCAAGACCTTAACTGTAGAATCCAGTAAGAAAATGAACGGTGATATTCTGGGTTCTCTTTATCCCCCTTCTTAAAAATGTGGACCATCACTGTGGTTGACCAAGAGGGTAAGGGCCCCTCCTGTACAACCACATTTAAGACCTGCATTAAAAAAGGAGCACAGACGTCCATATTTCCATTAAACCGGTCAGGTGGTATGTTGTCCAGCCCGGGGCCTTGTTGCTGGACTGGGCTAGAACGCCTTTTGTGATGTCATCTAATGTGAACACCACTTTGTTACTAGCAGACACAGATGCAGCATGGATATTAACTCTCCCATCAGCCCTCTGATTATAAATGCCCTCAAAATTCTCCACCCACTGCTACTCTGAAATATGATTGCATAGAAGCAGAACAGAGCCCTAAGCAACACAAGGCCTGTTGATAAACGCATTAGAAGAGAGAGCTGTCCCCCGTTTCACTGGCTTGACATAGCTCCTCCTAGGCTAATCCCTGTAAATTATATTTACACACCTTTTCTGCCTGCTTGTACACGTGCCTACAATTTCTAATCAGCAGCCCGTCCCTCGTGATTGCTTCAACTCCATCTTCAAAAGTCACAGGGATCTCAAGCAAACACTATCAAACCATTTCGGGTTTTGTGCCACCCGATTGGTATGAGACTACACAGTCAAAGGTTTGCCCGAGCTATGCATTTAAAAGCTTCCAATACCTCCCTCCCACCAGCCTCACTATCCAAACAAATGACAAACTCCCATTGGCAAGTTGTAGAGAGAGAGGTTTGGGAGCACTGGGGGTCAACCTGGGACCATTTTAACCTTCTCCCCACGTCAACGGCCAAAAGGCACTTCAGAGCCCCCCTTGAGTAATGTTTTGGGCCCAAAGCAATATCCAAACTTACGGATAAGGGATTGTGGTCACTAGAAGGACTAGCAATGATATTAAATAGGAAATGTAGAAATATAAAGGTGCTGAAACAAAAATAATATCAATAAGCCTTCCTCTGCCCCTTCCTTTGTAAGACGGGTGAATTACTGGGTTTGAAGAATTCCCTAGTGTCTTTGCTCTAAAAACCATATTATTTGAGTCTAAGAGCTCATTTAACTCCCTACTGCTTTGTGAGTGAACAAAGTGAAGTTCAGCCAACAACTGCCCGAAGGGGAACAGCCATCAAGGGGAGGAGTATATAAGCGACAATTAAAATCACCAGCCAACACAATTTGGGCTTGTCCACCCCAATTAACTGGAAAGGACCTCAAGTGATGGTTCAAATTTGAAAGTCCTCGGGGCTCTAAACCCCCGCACTTGCATTTGTAAAAATGAGCCACCACCAATTAACAGGCCCCAGGGATTGGGAACAGTAGTCCCTGCGTTGTATCACCATAGCAGTTAAGGTCTGCAATGTAACCACTCAGCTAAAATCTGAAAGGTATCACTAAACCCCCTTTTCGCCTCACTGCCATTTAGATAACAGCTGGTACAAAAAAAGTCATGTAACCCTCAAGGAAAAAGACGTTATCGATTTCCAGCGGGCACTAAGGTGGTCTGCCAAAAACCAGGTAATCAATAGCAGGATTAGCCCCCCGAGAGATGAGAGTCTGCTGGATTGGCTAGGATACCCGGTCTGTAGAAGAAACTCAGTGGCAAGGCAACTATCCCTGATGAGCCTGGTGTTGATCAGGGGGCAGAAACAAGTAGATTCCCAGGTAACAAATGTTTATTAAAGTTAACCACCACACAATCTCCCACCGAGGGTTTCCTATCCTTACCAATCAAACCTACCCTCCATGCCATAATGATAGAATCCGCAAACCCCCTCCTTAAAGAGAGATGAGATCTAAAACAATGCATCACCTTATTCTTAAGCTCCTGAAATAAATCCCTGGTGGAGCCACAGCAGGGGGAACATTTCCCAGAACAATGACATAATGGGTTGCTTCTGGTGGCAAATTTACCACCATACCACTCTTGCTTTGAGGCACTGAGTGCCAACTCCTCCCCTCGCGCAGATGGTGGGGCAGGGCATCAAGTTCAACAAAAAAACAAGTAACCCCCGAAAGCCCTTGTCATGGGTTGATGCAAACCCCATCCTCGAGCCCTTTCAATCAACTGGACCTTGCAGCTCTGCTAATAAACCCTGCTCCTGACCACCCTTGTACCCCGCCCTCTCCTTGGTCCCAAGGGAAAGTACACATAAAACCCTATCCTCAATGCGGGAAATTCTAAGCAGGATTGGCTCCAACTTGCTGTTTAATAATGTTTCCAAATCCCTCATCAAAGTAATCCTGAGGGGAGAGACCTCATCTCCCACTGATATTGAAGGAGGTTGGACCCCTGGAAAATCCTCTGTGGGGGGCTGGGTCAATATGCAAGACTTCTTTGTCTGCTTATGCCTTAGGTTGGCAACTGGGGTAGTGAGAGTCCCTACGAGGATCCTCAGAATACCCCAATGGTCTCCTATTGCTGGTGAGCCCCTTCCCACTTGTGTCAGAGAGCGACCCACGAGGGAGGGAAATGTCTCTGTCCAGTGAAAGCCTACTTTCTACAAGTTCAATTTCCTTCGCTACAGCCACCACAGCCCAATGGAAAAAGCCTTCTATAGATGATACTTGGATAGCAGCAGCGTGAGGCGTCGATTTCGGAGGGGGACCTTTCTTTTTACCCATGTTTGAGGTAGCTGTTAATACCATTTATCCCCTAGTAGGACTGGAGGGCAACAAAACGATTCCAAGCCGGGGGTTAAAAAAAAAGGCCAACATGGCTAACAGACAGATTACTAATTATTAAATAATTTAAAAAAAAAGTAAATAATTACTAAAAGAATGCCCCCAAACTGTACCCCAGTAGAAAGGAGGTAGGCACAAGCAAGGACGCTGCCCGTGAACGTGCTGGGCACCTGTGGCCCTCTTCAGTCTCCAGTGCTGTCTGTTATCAGATTCTGAGCCTCTGGTGGTGTGTGCCAGTAAGCGGGAGGGGCGCACCTCACAGGGTCCCCCACCTATAACCAGAATCACGCTGGTTGTCGGGGCAGCTGCACACCTCCACACTGGGCAGTTGCTCTACATGGCAAGTGGAGCTGTGCAGACTGCGCTGCGTGCCTGGCCTCTCGCTGTGTTCCTTCTGTCTCCCTCAGGCTGCAGATCAAGATTACCGGACAACACATAAACAAGCCTATTTATTGTTGTTTTCAGTCTTACATGCAAGAAGGAACAAGCATTGAAAATGCAAAAGGTCTCGCCTTTGATTAAGGTAAAGCCATTTGCTTTGCTAACGGTATTGTATAGCAAAGCAAATGGCTTTACCATAATCAAAGGTGAAACCTATTGCATTTTTAATACTTGTTATTGGTATCATTGTGTCATAGCATATACATTTTGTCATATACATATCGGACGGCATCCAGTATTCTCAAACAGTGGTTCTTCCCATGTAAATCAGAGATCAATTATGCGCAGTATTCTAAGTGGGGAAAAAAAAGTAGGGGAACTGTGGGTGGAGAATCAGGGGGCGGGAATAACCGAAGATTGAATCAGTGGGCGGAGTCAGGGGCGTAGCTAGAAATAGCAAAACATACCAATTTTTTGTACGTTTAGCATTTTACTGACCAGTTACAGCTTATAACGTTATTTAATTAAAACAATGGATACACATGTTTGAGGTTTAATTCAGGAAAAAGCAAACACTCATAGGGAATACAGGTTTATGTAAAGCGTGTGAAATATAACCAGGAACAACATGTTACCTTAATGCTTTTACTCTCATTGTTCAGAAATCCATGATTATTTTTTGTCTCAAACATTGAGGTCATGAATCAGGGCTCCTCCTGTACACATGTGTTAAGCAGGGCTCAGAAGAGAAAGGAACTCCTCAGGAGAATCTAGACTCACAGAAACCCACAAAGGCTCCTTCATATTCATGTCGCCAGCTAGCTGCTCAATCATAATGTAGCAAAAAGAACAACTGAATGCAGAACAATATCATACATTCACCCCAGTACAGAGATCTGGGCCTAAATCCATTGTTTCTTTGCTCACCATGCCATTCCAGTTTGGACCCAGCCATATTCAAATCAGTCTAGATTCTGCACCCAATGGGAACAGTCCTGCCACCTCCCTTCTCCTGCCCCCGTCACCGCTCCTGCCCTGTCACCGCTCCTGCCCCTGTCACTTCTCCTCCCCCGTCACTTCTCCTGCCCCGTCACTTCTCCTGCCCCCTTCACTTCTCCTGCCCTGTCACTTCTCCTGCCCTGTCACTTCTCCTGCCCCGTCACTTCTCCTGCCCTGTCACTTCTCCTGCCCCGTCACTTCTCCTGCCCCGTCACTTCTCCTTCTCCTGTCCCATCACTTCTCCTTCTCCTGGTCCCTTCACTTCTCCTTCTCCTGTCCCGTCACTTCTCCTTCTCCTGTCCCGTCACTTCTCCTTCTCCTGTCCCGTCACTTCTCCTTCTCCTGTCCCGTCACTTCTCCTTCTCCTGTCCCGTCACTTCTCCTTCTCCTGTCCCTTCACTTCTCCTGTCCCTTCACTTCTCCCCCTGAGCTCAGACAGAGGGTTTAACTGTATAAAAAGGGGCTGTGTCCCCTTACAAACTGTTCTCTTCCAGGATCCTTTTGCTGAGGGGGGCTGTTGCTGTTGGGCGCCAGGAGGACCGCCACTTGGACTGCCTCCCTGCCTGGAGGCCCAGTGAGCTGGCTCTCGGCCCAGCCTTGTCCCCCTGCCTGCCTCCAGAACTTTGCTGGTGCTCTATTTTTGCTGATAGCGCCTGGGAGTGCAGTATTTTACTTATAGCGCCTGGGAGCGCTTTTCTCTTGTCCTTAGCGCTTGAGCGTGCTTCCCTTGTTCTTCGCCGGCGCCCATCCGGCATCTGACCCGGTTTTGCTGATTTGATACCCTGATCGAGTGCCCACCTCGATGTATTATTTACTTAGGAAGAGCCGGTACCCAACCGGCATTCACCCCCGTGATTGTGCGCTTCTCGAGGGAGCACCGCCAGTGAGTGCCAGGGCGGGCCGCCGCGCTGCCTGCGGTGACCCGAAAGCATTGCCGGCCAAACCGGAAGTCCCACCCCGCAGCGGCGGAGCAAGGAGGGCCTGCGGCTTGTATCCTCGGCGAGGCTCTCACGAGGGAGAGCCCCGCCGCCCAGGAGAAGCGCCGCCCTGGGAAGCAGCTTGAGAGGAGGAGCAGCCCCCGTCCCAGCAGCCGGTGAGTGGGGCCGGGGGTCCGTTCCCTGAGAGGAGGGCGTCGGGGCACATTGCCGGTGCCTGCCCCTCCCCTCTAACTCGTGGGGCGCTGGTGGTCATAGAGGTCCCGGGAGGGCCCGGGCAGAGTCCTTGAGCGGCCCCGAGATACAGTGGGCCGCTCCCACGGTGTCTCCGCTCCCCCTGCGAGGCCGCATTCTTGTTTGGCCCACGAGGGCCCCAGGGGCACTTTGTTGGTTTGCGAGCCCTGCGGGGCTCAGTGGCATTTCTTTGAACCCCGAGGCTCTGAAGGGCATTGTTGATTTTGAGCCCAGAGAGGCTCAAGGGGGCATATTTGTTTTACGATCCCTGGGAGGCTCTGGAGTGCCATTTTGTGATTGAGAGCCCCAAGAGGCTCCAGGCATTCCTTAAGTTGCAAGCCCAGAGAGGCTCGTGGGGGCATTTCTTTCTTTAGAGCCAAGGAGGCTCAGGGGGCACCTTTTCACTTAGAGCGGCCCCAGAAGGCAGCGGGCCGCTCCCACCCTGCCCACATTGTGTTTTTGAGCCCAGCGAGGCACCAAGGGGCCAGTCCTTTGTTTAGAGCCCAGAGGGGCTCAGAGGACAGTCATTGTTGTTCTTGGGCCCACGAGGCTCCAGCGTTGACCCAATCATTGTCTTCACAGCTGCCCAGCACTTAGTGGGCAGCTGCTCCGTTTAGGCCCCTGACTTTGGGACACAGGGCATCCTAGCCCCAACAAGGCCAGTTGGCCTAGGGACTGCTACAGGTGGTGGCTTATGTGAGTACTGCGCAACTGTTCTTACACCGCTGAATGTTTTTAGGCATCATGTGTTTTCCTTCCCTGCACCTCTGAATGTGTTTTGATGCGTCATGTGCCTTGTCCTTACACCGCTGAATGTATGTTTATGCATCATGTGTTTAGTGTTCCTATGCCTATACCCCTAAATGTATGGTGAAACTTAGGTGGTTGTTTTCTCCTAGTACAGGTGTTGCTAGGGAGGTCCTGGTTCCCTGCGCAATATTGTCCTAAGGTGGTTAGGGTTGCGTAGGTGGTACTTACCTGTTACCAGTGATTACTGGTGGTGTGCTCTATTTTCTAATTTGTGCCACAGTGGTTTTATATTCTATGTTCTAAGTGCTAGGTATTAAAGTGCCTATTCCTGACAGTGGTCCAGGTGGCCCTGTCTTGTACATATCCCCTGTAAATTCTGCCCGTGCCTGTTGGCACATTGTAAAGTGTGTGTTTTTATCTGATGTGTTTTGGTATAATACAAAGGCTATTTTTACATATAACCTTGTGTGGAGTTTCCTTTGTGATGGGCCTTGGGTGTTGTTGCTGGGCGTGCACGCGCAAACACTTAACTCACATTGCCTCCGAGTTTAGCCTTACTGCTCGTGCTACGATACCAAGGGGGTGAGCAGGGGTTATCTTAGCGTGTAACTCCCTTGCCCTGACATGGAAGTGGTGGTCTCTGACTGACTTTGGCGCAAGCCCTGGCCAGCCAGGGATACCATTTCTAACAACCTGTAACTACACTGTCGGAAAAACTGCTGAGGTACTTGAAGGACTGTCACTCTGCTTCGCAGCTGCCCTGGATGTACTGCTTTTCTCATGTCTGCTATTCTCTGACCCTGCTGAGCACCAAAGTGATCTCCAAGGGTTTGTTGGATTGCCTTCTGTTATTGAGACTCAGGGAGATCAACATCTCTACACCTGATTCTGTCCCTCATTTACTGGAAGCGTTTACTGGAAGCGGACGCAGATAATTGCTTCAGGGAAACTGGTGCGTCCACTGACTGCATGAGCAGAATTCGAATCATTGTCCCTGTGGCAGAAGCAGACCTAGTGCTTCGCATCGGAACCGAAGCATCGCCTGCAGAACTCATCCCTCGACTGTGTGGAGAAACCGGTGCATTACTTCGGAACAAACACATCTCGGTTTTGGAACTGACGCTTCACCACCACTGCGTGAAGAAAATCGACGCACCTCGCTGTTGTCCTAGGATAAGATACTTTGTTCACCGAGGCCTGCTTAGGTCCTGTAGCCGGCCTTTGACTTTTACTCTGTCCAGCATGACCAGATAACCCGCACTGGCACTTATTGCTTCTAAGCACTTGAACTATTTTTATTCTTTAATAATTCGCAACTCGACTTCTACTAATTGGATTTTTTTCTTTTTGATCTTAATTTATTTATTAATTTATTGTCTATTTTTCTAAATGTGGGTGGTGTGTGTGTGTCTGCATCTGCGTGCATGCATGTGTGTGTGTGTCTGTGTGTTGCACAAATACTTTATACATTGCCTCTTTAGATAAGCCTGACTGCTCTGTGCCAAGCTACCAGAGGGTGAGCACAGGTCCTCTTTTAATGTGTATCTAGGTTACCCTGACTAGAACCACGCTAGTCAGTGGACATGGTGCTTACTTTTGCCATACAGAACCCCCTTCTCTCCCTGCCCTTTCCTGCTACATTTAATTCATGAGGAAGTTAAGTGTCTTTTTTTATTGTCACTTGAATACACATATTGCAGACTTCGTTTTAATTAGTATTTTTTTCAATCTGCTCAAATTGTGCATATAGCATATTTTTTATGTTATTTTACAACACCCAGTTGATAAATATTGTAGATTGAGATAATATCTCATAGCTGGAAGTTTTTTAAATATCTGTATATGACTGAGCATACCACCATCTGAGTGGAAATATTCTTGGACACTTAATTATATAGTAAATAACTATAACTCATTTAGAAATGGCAGCAGTTAAGCAGCAGTAATAATCTAGTGTAGTAAAGGGCTAAAAACATGGGAGCGTTGTTCTTTTGGTCTTTGCTAAACAAGGGTTGATTGAGTGACGCACTGCCTGCACGTAAAGTAAAGGACAAATGTATCCAGGTTGTTGTCAAATATGCACTTTCAGCCTGTTCTGTTTTTTTTAGCAACACATAAGCTTTCTGAAAACTTGTCAATTTACTTTTTCACTGGATCAAAACCATCAAAAGTGAGAGACACCATCTTGCCTGCCTCTTTCTTTGCTGCTCAGCAATCACAATGAGTTCCTCCGAGTTCTTTTGTGATATTTGCCTGTTATTGTAATTTATCCTGCATAATACTAGACAAAGCACGTTGAGAGCTGGAATTGTATCCTGTTTTTAATTACACTTATAGTGGACTGCTTGTTGCAAAGAAAGAGGCAGTAAGATGGTGCCTTGCTATTTTGTCAACACTGGACACTTCAAAAAGAAAACTAATAAAATAGTTTCTGAATAATTGTCCTCGTTTCTGTTCTGCTGTGAGACTTGGGGTGCATTGGCTGCCCAAACTGTTAGAGGTAAAGTCCATTTATGCATTACGGTATCCACAGTCTCAAATTTCACTAGATATTTAAGACTGTCTTCAGTAAAGGGCATATTTCATGGAATGCTAAGAGGTTTGCCCTTGTACCTGCCTGAAGCTGAAAAATACGTAACATCGTTCCTGGCAATTACAGCATTAATACTGTTTATTTTGTGTGTGCATTTCCTTGTTTTGTAATATTTGCAACATCAATACTGTTAATTGCTGTTGCGTGGCACAATGCTATATATTCTCGAGCGACACAGAAAAAAACAAGCAGACGTGCACACACAAGCATTCCACACATTTCCTTTAATATCTTTTCCAAGAGTGTCTCTATTCGCTCCCCTTTCTCTCATATTTCACTCACACAAAAACAAACACAGGCAAGCAGATACACATAAGCAGACACTTACACAAAAGAGTCAGGTGGAATTCAAGCCATTTGAGCCTTGTTACCCCATGGCTTTCTTGATAGCGCTGTCACCGGGCTGCCTCGATTTCTGTGTTTGCAACACAGCATGATGGCGAACACCCGGACGGTATGCAAATGAGCCCAAGCTGAATAGTTCAGCGGGGGTTCGGCTCAGGTCTACAGAAGTGCCTTAGCTGTCAGAGAGGCCGCCAGCACCAGCGTTTCATGAGTACCAGTACTCTTCTCAGCAGAAGAGAAGTGCTGTTACTCAGAGTGATAAAACTAAGAAGTGCCGGCACTCAGAGTGATAAAACTAAGAAGTGCCGGCACTCATAGTGATAAAAACTAAGAAGTGCCGGCACTCATAGTGATAAAAACTAAGAAGTGCCGGCACTCAGAGTGATAAAACTAAGAAGTGCCGGCACTCATAGTGATAAAAACTAAGAAGTGCCGCTACTCAGAGTGATAAAAACTAAGAAGTGCTGGTACTCAGAGTGATAAAACTAAGAAGTGCCGGTACTCAGAGTGATAAAATTAAGAAGTGCCGGTACTCAGAGTGATAAAACTAAGAAGTGCCAGCACTCAGAGTGATAAAAACTAAGAAGTGTCGCTACTCAGAGTGATAAAAACTAAGAAGTGCTGGTACTCAGAGTGATAAAACTAAGAAGTGCCGGTACTCAAAGAGATAAAACTAAGAAGTGCCGGTACTCAGTACCTGTGAGTACCGGACCATTTAAAGCTCTTATTTTAGCTTGAACGAAATGGGAGCGTCCCATGTAAATTGAAAGTGTTCGATTCTCTATAGGGTGTGTTCCTGCAGAAGCCGCAATAATACATGGGATACCTACACACCATGCACATACGTTGCACTCTTAAGCAGCTTCATCTTGGGACTTGCTGAGCGATTTATTTGATCAGCAGATGCAGAAAATGATGCTCTTGTCTAGTTCAAGAATAACAACATGAGTGCGGCCCCCTGGGGGTGCTCAGCTGTAGAATTTAAAAATATCCTGTCTGCAGTGAGACAAAGGACACACGTGCCAAGTGTGGGTGAATCTGTTTTGATTTCAGATTCCACTGGGACGGACCCTAGCGGGCATGAATGAATGAATGAATGGACACGTGAAAAGTGCATGGGTACCAAAGGCCTCCCACCGCTAGAGAGTGCATGGGAGTCTGTCTGCCAGTGCTGGGAGCTGCTCAGCCGTGGGGCTGCAGGATTACTTTCATGAAAACATCCTGCCTGCAAAAAGAAACTCCTCGCCACACTTCAGCGTGACCCATGACCTTCTCAATGCTGGTGGTCACCAGTGAAGCGCATGGACTTTACTGTACCACTCTGCCTTGGGCGGGCACGGCAAGTTACCAGAAAGCTGCCGCCTGTTAGTGGTCAATCAGATCCCGCGTGGCAACAGCTGGGTGGACGCCCTCTCGTAAAACAACAACAGGGAAGGCGCGGGCTCCGTGATCCAAGGGGGTGCTGGCTGCAGGACCTGGAATTGTTTGTGACAGATGCACTCAAGCTCAGCTAGAATCATTGATTCACCTGCAGGCACCAACATGCCTTTATGAGGCCCTGCAGTGTAAACAGTCACTTGCAAGCGAGGCAGCAGGCTGTTGACCCAGCACAGGCCAGGATGAGCAGGCAATACTGTGCAGCTGCGCGAATAGAGAGCGCCTCGTGCCGGGGTCAAGAGCACGATACAGTCAGGCTGATGCATGTTAGTGTAGTGAGGCAGTCACCAGCGTGAACATGCGTGGGTCTAACGCCGGATGCGTGACCTTGGCAGGGCTGCCCCTGCGCTCAGTCCAAACACTCCAGATTACCCGAGGTCCCAAGCGGCCACTTCACAATATTGTGGGCCTGGAGGCTCGAGGAAAAAAGAGACGAGCAGACTCAGATGCATCTGGACCCGCTTCCAGCCTCTGTCATTCCCACAGCTGTGCTGACCACATCACAACAGCTGCATCTTCCACGGGGCGCGAGGCGCACCGCTGGGTGACGCTCGCGCCGGGTACATATACAATAAATACATACAAAGATGGCATAGACGGGCACGGGACAACTGTGCAATAGTGTCCCCGGCTCCGCGCATGCGCACAGGTGATTCAAGTGTCTCTGAGGTCTGAGCATGCGCAGAACAACAGGAAGCACGAGGTCTCTAAGAACGGGCGGAACGGCAGAGAGAAGCATCCGCAGGCCTGCGAGACAAGAGCATGCGCAGAAGTGCCCGGCCTTGGAGTTGTGGGCATGCGCAGTACAACGCTTCAAGGTCTGTGAGATAACGGCATGCGCAGAAGAAAGTGCCCTGCCTCAGAGATGTGAGCATGTGTACGAACCGTGATTGTATAGTATTCCGTGTAAGGCACATGCGCAGTGCAATCATGCATGATTAGTATAACATTGTGGAGTTTGATAGTATACCTGCGCTGGACATGCGCAATACTGACGTTGGAAACGCGTCCGTGCAGTGCGCATGCGCAGTACGTCCATCAGTGATTAGTATTCCAGCTGTGATCCTGTGCCAAGAAGTCGTGAGGCATTAGTGTACAAAGCTGAGCGCATGCGCAGTATATTAGTACCTGACCCCGCTCATGCTCTTCTGGAGGTTAATGTCGCCCGGAGCCCCCGCGGTCTCCTCCGCTCTCGGGATCAACTCAGACTCGGAGCTTTCCCCGCCGGAGATCAGGAGAGGAGGGATCAACCCCCCCCCCCGAGAGGAGAGACCGAGGAGGTGAGTCTGAGGGAGATCAGGGCCTCTCACTGACCCCGACTGACGTCACTAATGACCCCCAAGACCTGCTGACGTCACTACTGACCCCCCACCAGTCCTGCTGACGTCACTACTGACCCCCACCAGCCCTGCTGACCCCATTACTGACCCCCCACCAGCCCTGCTGCTCCATTACTGACCCCCACCAGCCCTGCTGACCCCTTTACTGACCCCCGACCAGCACTGCTGACCCCATTACTGACCCCCACCAGCCCTGCTGATGTCACTACTGACCCCCTCCCAGCTGACGTCACTACTGACCCCCCAGCCCTGCTGACGTCACTACTGACCCCCCAGCCCGACCCCCACCAGCCCTGCTGCCCCCATTACTGACCCCGACCAGCCCTGCTGCCCCCATTACTGACACCTGTTGGACAGGCCACATGAAGGGCCGCTCTCCCCCGGCCCAACCAGGCCCGAGCCCAGCCACGCAAGTACCACACACCACCATTGCACGTCCACCGTCCCCGCAGGGACCCCTACACTCGAACCTGTTGACCGCGTAGGCCGACCCACTACCGGCCTGCGCGCCCATCCTGGGCGCCATCTTGGACACTCCACCATGAGGCCGCCTGGCCCCCGATCGACCTCAACCCTGGGCCGGCCAGGCCTCAGACATTCCGGCACCAACATCCACCCAGGAGGTGAGCGGGCTACTTGGTCAGTCAATGGGAGCAAGAGGTGTCGATGGCTCCCCCCGCCAAGTACCGCTCGCCCATCGCCTCCCCGGGCGCTGGCTCCACCCCCCTGCTGGGTGTCTGAACCCCCTCATCCCGGACCTCCCGACCTCCAAGTGCGAGGGTCCGGACATCAAAGCACACCAGCCCTATAACTGGGGCAGCTCCAGAGCAGGACGGGAGTTGTATCTTGGAGTCGAGAGACGCAAAGAAGAACTCATCCTTGACGGACTACTGGCGCTGCCGTAGCTCTGTCTTGTGCACCTTCGTCTTGCCTGCTGGCGCTGCCGCGGCTTTGGGAACCACCCTATCCTTCATCGTCGTCGGGACCTGCTGGCGTGGCCGCGGACCGTTTGTAACCACCACCTTCATCGGGACCTGCTGGCTCTGCCGCGGACCGTCGTCTTCCTTCATCCATCTCGGGCCCTGCTGGCTCCGCCGCGGCCCGTTCATCTACACCACCGAGCTCGAGGATTGAGAGCTATTCCCATCTCTTTGGTAACAAGACTGTCCCGCTACCCTTTTCCCAAACAGAGACCAGAATAGAGGGGACCCCTGAGTCCAGACCTCCTTGTACCATTCTACCGTACTTGAAGAATTACCTATAAAGTATCGTTGAACTTTATCATTGTGTGGTGTCCGTCTGTGGGGGGGGAGTTACTTGTCTGTACGATTCACTGGAGACGGCTCTCCCCGGAGACCTCTCCCCTTATCCTCGGCCGACCCTCCCGGTCCGTCTAACATTGGTGGCCAGCGACGGGATCCGAATCACCGCATAAACCGTACAGAGAGTAGCTCACCCCACGGCGAATCACGATGTCAACTAAAGACAGCGGATCAACGGAGAAATTCCAGATGGAGAAATTGGACGAGTACAACCATCGTGAACTTAAACAGTTCTGTATCGAATTAGGTATCGCTACCACCGGACTAAATACCAAAGATGACTTTAAGCAGGCCCTGGAATCTTGGGCAGAAACCGGGGCTGCCGGAACCCCCGATCAAGACATCGCAGCACAAACCCCCATGGCCCCTGAAGAACGAAGAACGGGTCTCTCGCCAGACGAGATCCAGGAACGAGAAAGAACCCGACTACACGAGCTGGAAATGGCCCGGCTCAAAATGGACGTTGAACTAAAGTTGGCCGAACAGAAAATCAACTTAGAGCACCTGCGTCTCCGAGAAGAAAGAGAGGAGAAACAGAGACAAAGGGAGCTCGAGGAAAAGAAACTGGCATATGAACATGAGCGGAAATTAGCTGAAATCGACCTACGCAAACAGAATAAAGAAGCAGGGGTGCCCGAGCAACCCCACACTCCAGGGGCAACAGAGAAGAAGGTACACATCCCCAAGGATGTCGTTCGAGAATACTTCCGAGAGGACGACATCCAGCAATGGTTTAAGGCCTATGAAATCGCTATGACTGCACACCGGATCGATAAAAGCGATTGGGGGGCCGGTCTGTGGGGGAGATTCCTCAATGAGGGCCGCGACGCCCTGCTGCAACTCCCGGACCACCAGATGACCTCCTATGACCATATGAAAGCTGCACTCCTCACCCGCTATGGCCTCACACCCGAGATGTACCGTCAGAGGTTCCGAGACTGCACCCGCATCCCAGGTACAACTTGGGTGGACTATGTCAATTACTTTAGCCGAGCCTTCGAGGGCTGGATCAAAGGAAGCAGGGTCACAACCTACGAACAACTGTTCAATCTTATGGTATGGGAGCATCTGTCGAACAATTGCTTCATTGAACTTCGTCAGCACCTCCTCGACAGCAAGTTAACGGATCCCCGACAGCTCGCAGCTGAAGCAGACCGGTGGGAGATCACCAGAGTGAGTCGAAATGGGTCCTCCGAACAGAACCGGAACAACAATGGTCAGCACCGT
Organism: Lissotriton helveticus; assembly: GCF_964261635.1. Classification (NCBI taxonomy): domain Eukaryota; kingdom Metazoa; phylum Chordata; class Amphibia; order Caudata; family Salamandridae; genus Lissotriton; species Lissotriton helveticus. Next base: position 417,729,730 of record NC_136058.1, on the reverse strand, counting down.
CCCCGAGGAGGTGGAGGCCAAGGACGCGGAAGAAGCAACGCTCCGGTCACCCTCACTACCAGCCCCACCCCCCCGGCCAACCGGGGCAGCACCCCAGCGCGACCGGGACATCGAGCCAATGTTACCTGCCATCGATGCCAACGAGTCGGACACTATGCAAACGACCCAAACTGCCCCCAGTACCAGAGCCCAAGACCCCGCCAAGTAGCCGCTGCTGCTCTGGGGGAGGAACAGATCTCAGAGGAACAAGAAGAATATGAACAGGACCACCAAGAATGGGAGCCAGCCGCCATGGCTCTCGCCTGCCTAGGGGGGAGAGACATGGTCCCGCGGGTCCCCCTACCCGCTAATACCCAGAAGTACAGCCAATGGGTGGGCATCAATGGACGCCGGGCTGAAGCCCTTCGTGACACTGGGGCCAGTGTAACAGCCGTCCGCTGTCACCTGGTGACCCCCGAACAATACTTACCAAACATTCTCTGCCCTGTACGTTCAGCCGATAACTCAGAAAGCCTGTGTCGGATGGCCTGCGTCCCCTTCGAATGGGGAGGGGTCTCCGGCATGTTGAAGGTGGCGGTCCGAGATGATGCCCCCGTAGACTGCCTCCTGGGTAATGACCTGGAAAGCTCTCCATGGGCAGCAGTCGAACGAAAAGAGCACCTGGGGATGCTGGGCGTCCCGGGCTGGGCGTGCGTCACCACCCGGTCCATGACCGCCCGTGCCAACACCCGCCCAGAGGAACTCGAAGGGCCGGCGCCACCGCCTCCGGTCGCCCCCGCCGAAACCACCGACCGTGACGTCCCCCCCGAACCAGCTCAACCTCCAGACCTCGCTAACCTCGACCAGTGGCCTCAAGAGGGGGGGCCCACGCAAGAACAATTTCGCCAAGAACAAAAGACCTGTCCCTCCCTCGAGGGACTCCGCCAGCAAGCGCTAGCCCAAAGCGCAGGGGATACCTCCGGAACTCACTGGGTCTACTGGGACAATGATCTGCTGTACAGTGAGCAAAGAATCGCGGAGCTGGGGGCCAGCCGAGTCCTAGTGGTACCCCTCCGTTTTAGAGACTTTCTGCTAAACCTGGCCCACGATGTCCCCCTGGCAGGACACTTGGGTCAAGACAAAACCTATAGCCGCCTGGTGACCCACTTCTTCTGGCCCAAAATGAGGGACAATGTACACCAGCATTGCCGATCTTGCCCCACGTGCCAAGCCAGTGGGAAGAGCGGCCGCAAACTGAAAGCCCCCCTGCAACCGTTTCCCGTGGTCACCACCCCGTTCGAGAGGGTCGGAATCGATATCGTAGGGCCCCTGGACCCGCGCACAAAACAAGGCCATCGATTCATCCTGGTGCTAGTGGACCACGCCACCCGCTACCCGGAGGCTGTTCCCCTGCGGACTGTGACAGCCCCGGTAGTCGGCCGGGCTCTGATGGGGATCTTCTCCCGGGTGGGCTTCCCCCGGGAGGTCGTCAGTGACAGGGGCACGAACTTTATTTCGAAATATATGAAATCTCTCTGGCAACAGTGCGGGGTTACCTACCGGTTCACGACCCCCTATCACCCTCAAGGAAACGGCCTCGTTGAGCGGTTCAACCGCACGCTCAAAGGGATGATCGGGGGGTTGGAAGAGCCCCTCCGTCGCCAGTGGGGTGTGCTGCTGCCGTGCCTCCTCTTCGCATATCGAGAGGTTCCCCAGAAGTCCCTGGGCTTCAGCCCATTTGAACTGCTATATGGACACCCCGTGCGCGGGCCGCTCAGCCTAGTTAAGGAAGGCTGGGAGATGCCCCCTCTAAAGAACCCACCAGATGTTTTCCGCTACCTCCTAACACTCCGCAACCAGACCCGGCGATTCCGAGAACTAGCAAAAGCCAACCTAGAGGCCAGTCAAGAGGACATGAAAAGGTGGTATGACCGGAATGCCTCCTCCATCGAATTTGAACCTGGGCAACAGGTATGGGTGATGTCCCCCACCGAACCCTGCGCCCTACAAGACAAGTGGACCGGGCCCTTCAAAGTGGTCGAGCGCAAGGGTCCGGCTACCTATCTCGTCGACTTGGAATCTTCCCGGAACCCCCTCCGGGTCCTCCACGCTAACAGACTGAAACCGCACTTTGTACGGACAGAACTCAGCCTCCTGATGGCCACAGACAATGGGGCTGAAGAGGACTCCGAGCCCCTCCCGGACCTCCTACGAACGCGGGAGAAAGATGGTTCCGTAGAGGGGGTCCGACTCTCAGAGGCCCTCACCCGAGAGCAACGCCAGGAGTGCCAAGTTCTCCTGTCACAATTCGCCAGCCTGTTCTCCCTCACCCCAGGTGTCACTTCCTGGTGTACGCACGATGTGGACACGGGGGACAGCCCCCCTATCCGCCACCGGGCCTACCGCGTGCCAGATCGGGTACGGGCCTGCATCCAGGAGGAAGTAGCCAAAATGCTCACGCTCGGGGTCATCGAGCCCTCAGACAGCCCCTGGGCCAGCCCTGTAGTACTGGTCCCCAAAGCAGCTGCCCCCGGCACCACACCAGAACTCCGGTTCTGCGTCGACTACCGGGGCTTGAATGCGGTCACCAGGACAGACGCACATCCCATCCCCCGGGCAGATGAACTAATCGACCGCATGGGAGCTGCCCGCTACCTCAGTATCTTCGACCTAACGGCGGGCTACTGGCAAATCGGCCTCACACCCCGGGCACAAGAACGTTCTGCCTTCTCCACTCCCGATGGCCATTTCCATTTCACAGTCATGCCCTTCGGCATGAAGAATGCCCCAGCAACATTCCAACGACTCGTCAATCAGGTCCTGGCGGGGCTCGAAGGATTCAGCGCCGCCTACCTAGACGACATCGCTGTATACAGCAACCAGTGGTCCGAGCACCTCCGCCACCTCCGAGCAGTGCTGCACGCCCTTCAGCAAGCTGGCCTCACGATCAAGGCCAGCAAATGTCAAATTGGGCAAGGGTCTGTAACCTACCTCGGGCACCAGGTGGGAAGCGGCCTGGTGGCCCCTCTGCAGCTAAAAATTGCCGCCATCCAGTCCTGGCAGCCCCCCATTACCCAGACCGAGGTACGGGCCTTCCTGGGCCTCACGGGCTATTACCGAAGGTTCGTGAAAGACTATGGTACTATCGTGAGGCCCCTCACAGAGCTCACGTCAAAAAATCAGCCCCAGAAAGTCAACTGGACCCCAGAGTGTCAAGCTGCATTTGAACAATTGAAAGCCGCCATGTGCTCCGCCCCTGTGCTCCAGGCCCCCGACTACAGCCGGGAGTTCATCGTCCAGACGGATGCCTCCGACCATGGCATTGGGGCAGTCCTGTCTCAAGTGAACACCGAAGGCCGTGATCAGCCGGTGGCCTTCATCAGTCGGCGACTCCTACCACGGGAACAACGCTGGAGCACCATAGAGAGGGAGGCCTTTGCAGTGGTATGGGCCCTCAAGAAGCTCCGGCCCTACCTTTTTGGCACACCCTTTCGGGTACAGACCGACCACCGACCCCTGCAGTGGCTGATGCAGATGCGGGGGGAAAACCCGAAGTTACTACGCTGGTCCATCTCCCTACAAGGGATGGACTTCACAGTTGAACATCGGCCTGGGCCAGATCACGCCAACGCAGATGGCCTGTCCCGGTTCTTCCGCCTCGACGAAAAGAGTCCCCAAGAGAATGGGTAACTCTCCCCGCCTTCAGCTGGGGGGGACGCATGTTGGACAGGCCACATGAAGGGCCGCTCTCCCCCGGCCCAACCAGGCCCGAGCCCAGCCACGCAAGTACCACACACCACCATTGCACGTCCACCGTCCCCGCAGGGACCCCTACACTCGAACCTGTTGACCGCGTAGGCCGACCCACTACCGGCCTGCGCGCCCATCCTGGGCGCCATCTTGGACACTCCACCACGAGGCCGCCTGGCCCCCGATCGACCTCAACCCTGGGCCGGCCAGGCCTCAGACATTCCGGCACCAACATCCACCCAGGAGGTGAGCGGGCTACTTGGTCAGTCAATGGGAGCAAGAGGTGTCGATGGCTCCCCCGCCAAGTACCGCTCGCCCATCGCCTCCCCGGGCGCTGGCTCCACCCCCCTGCTGGGTGTCTGAACCCCCTCATCCCGGACCTCCCGACCTCCAAGTGCGAGGGTCCGGACATCAAAGCACACCAGCCCTATAACTGGGGCAGCTCCAGAGCAGGACGGGAGTTGTATCTTGGAGTCGAGAGACGCAAAGAAGAACTCATCCTTGACGGACTACTGGCGCTGCCGTAGCTCTGTCTTGTGCACCTTCGTCTTGCCTGCTGGCGCTGCCGCGGCTTTGGGAACCACCCTATCCTTCATCGTCGTCGGGACCTGCTGGCGTGGCCGCGGACCGTTTGTAACCACCACCTTCATCGGGACCTGCTGGCTCTGCCGCGGACCGTCGTCTTCCTTCATCCATCTCGGGCCCTGCTGGCTCCGCCGCGGCCCGTTCATCTACACCACCGAGCTCGAGGATTGAGAGCTATTCCCATCTCTTTGGTAACAAGACTGTCCCGCTACCCTTTTCCCAAACAGAGACCAGAATAGAGGGGACCCCTGAGTCCAGACCTCCTTGTACCATTCTACCGTACTTGAAGAATTACCTATAAAGTATCGTTGAACTTTATCATTGTGTGGTGTCCGTCTGTGGGGGGGGAGTTACTTGTCTGTACGATTCACTGGAGACGGCTCTCCCCGGAGACCTCTCCCCTTATCCTCGGCCGACCCTCCCGGTCCGTCTAACAACACCCCACCCTGCTGACATCACTACTGACCCTCACCAGCCCTGCTGACCCCATTACTGACCCCCACCAGCCCGGCTGCCCCCATTACTGACCCCCACCAGCCCTGCTGACGTCACTACTGAACCCACCAGCCATGCTGACATCACTACTGACCCCCACCAGCCCTGCTGACGTCACTACTGACTCCCACCAGCCATGCTGATGTCACTACTGACCCCCACCAGCCCTGCTGACCCCATTACTGACCCCCACCAGCCCTGCTGACGTCACTGTTGACCCCCACCAGCCATGCTGATGTCACTACTGACCCCCACCAGCCCTGCTGACGTCACTACTGACCCCCACCAGCCCTGCTGACGTCACTACTGACCCCCACCAGCCCTGCTGACGTCACTACTGACCCCCACCAGCCCTGCTGACCCCATTACTGACCCCCACCAGCCCTGCTGACGTCACTACTGACCCCCACCAGCCCTGCTGACCCCATTACTGACCCCCACCAGCCATGCTGATGTCACTACTGACCCCCACCAGCCCTGCTGACGTCACTACTGACCCCCACCAGCCCTGCTGACCCCACTACTCACCCCCACCAGCCCTGCTGACGTCACTACTCACCCCCACCAGCCCTGCTGACGTCACTACTGACCCCCACCAGCCCTGCTGACCCCACTACTCACCCCCACCAGCCCTGCTGACGTCACTACTCACCCCCACCAGCCCTGCTGACGTCACTACTGACCCCCACCAGCCCTACTGACGTCACTACTGACCCCCACCAGCCATGCTGACGTCACTACTGACGCCCACCCGCCCTGCTGACGTCACTACTGACCCTCACCAGCCATGCTGACGTCACTACTGACCTCCACCAGCCCTGCAGCCCTGCTGACCCCATTACTGACCCCCACCAGCACTGCTGACCCCATTACTGACCCCCCACCAGCCCTGCTGCTCCATTACTGACCCCCCACCAGCCCTGCTGCCCCCATTACTGACCCCCCACCAGCCCTGCTGACGTCACTACTGACCCCCACCAGCCCTGCTGATGTCACTACTGACCCCCACCAGCCCTGCTGACGTCACTACTGACCCCCGACCAGCCCTGCTGACGTCACTACTGACCCCCCACCAGTCCTGCTGACCCCATTCCTGACCCCCACCAGCCCTGCTGACGTCACTACTGACCCCCCACCAGTCCTGCTGCCCCCATTACTGACCCCCCACCCTGCTGATATCACTACTGATCCTCATCAGCCCTGCTGACCCCATTACTGACCCCCACCAGCCCTGCTGCCCCATTACTGACCCCTAACCAGCCCTGCTGCCCCCATTACTGACCCAGACCAGCCCTCCTGCTTAAATGTACAATGATTTCTGTGAAGTCTATCAAAGAGGGTACCCCGGTGCTGTTGATAACATCATCAACCCTTATCGCTATGTTGGGCCTCAATGTGATTGGTTGTTGTAGATGGAATTCCAAAACTGATGGCTTCTCTGTCATTCTATGTGCCAATCTGTTGAAGTAGTGAAAAGCATAATATGTGTATGTGTAAAGTGCACAGTGTTAGACCTGGCATCTTTTGGTGTGTTTCCCCTGTTTTTTTGCATTGACCGCCTGTTTTTTTCTCTATTTTTGCTGGTTTGGTATCTCTTTGCACTTTCTCACTGCTGTCCAGTGTTAAAGTGCAAGTGCTCCTATTGTAAATTGTGTTATGGATTGGTGTTTCCATGATTGTCATATTTGATTTACTAGTAAATCCGTAGTACAGTACACTGTGTGTGCCCAGGGCCTGTAAATCAAATGATGAGGGTGGGCCTGCAGCACTGATTGTGCCACCCACACCAGCAGCCTTTTAAAGGTGTCGCTGACGTGCCACTGCTGTGTATGCGCTCAGTTGTGACTGCCAGATCGACTTGGCTAGGGCACCCACTTGCCAAGCCCTAACCTTCCCTTTTATTGCATGTAAGGCACCCCTAATGTACCCCTCTGGGCAGGATACAGTGTATTTGAAAAGTAGTACATGTCCTGGTGTGTGTGACATGTCCTGATGGTGAACTACAGGTTCATTCGTTTTGAGGTCTCGCTGGCGTCGCAGCGCGAAGCGGTCGTCGCAGCGCGAAGCGCTGTCGCCAGCGATACTTATTGTCGCTGTGTAAGTAGCAAAGTGGGACAGGAGAGGTGCACAAGCTTAATAAACCCATTGCAGACAATGGCTGTGACCGCGCGCTTTAGGAGACACGTGCTGTGAACGCACGCCCTTTAGGAGACACACGCTGTAAACGCGCGCGTCTCTTCTCGCGCTCTCCCAAACTTTCACTTTCACAGCTCGTGTCTCCTGCAGCACGCGGTCACATCCTTTGTCTGCATTGGCTTTAGTAAGCTCGTCAGCAATGCATCCCCGGACTCAGATAACACCCCCTAACACTGCCCAAACTACTCAGCGGCAGAACTTGTTCTATATTGTGAGTATGAGGAAGTATACAGGTGTGATACACACGCTATACCAGCTCAGTTCACGTAAGCTAAGGAAAGCTTGCAATGCTGTTGCTTGTTTTTAAAATACATTTGAAACATTGCCATGGCTAAGACAATTCACAGCATCAAGGTAAGATTGCCGAATTAAATGGGACTCAAATTATTGGCATCAGAAGGATGAGAAGTCGAGATTGCCATCTCAGACATAATCTTGTGTCTTGCAAGTCGCGACAGATGGCAATAGGGAGTGCTTAACTCGCACGGCCTTAAGCAGATGTACTTCTCACAACAAAGACCAATCAAGCGTTGCGGGGAGCAAGAACACACTGTAAAATAATTAAACAAAACGGGCCCGCTGTTTTCAATACAGAACGTGACGCAAGCACATGAAACTTGGTAGATGCTAAGTTCGCTCTTATGCTTCACCACTTGTCTCTTCGGAAGTGACGATGTTTGGAAACAGACTCACTCTTTGTAATCTCGAGGATGCTTCCTTGTTCAATCAATCGTCGATGAAATAATTACTAGCTTTATGTTGGGAGCATTCAAGAACACACAAATTCAGCCCCTACAATACTGTTCATCCCCTGAGGTTTGTGTTGGCCAGTATCACACGTAGCGCTCGTAAACAAAAGGTTACCCCTTCCCGTTGAGTCTAGTTTGCACCAGACATGGAATATTGACTCAAAAGGGAACTGCGTCACAAGGTCGCACCTGCTCCTGGTAAAGTGGTATAACAAAGCTAAATCTTCTACACGTACCCCGTCTGAATGGGTCTGTTATGTTTGACACGTAGTGTGAAATCTCAGCTTGAGACTGATTTTGGAGAAGTCAGCAGTAATGTTCATTAGACAGCGTCGTTGTTTAATTTGTACATAATTTTTTTTCAAGTGCTGAGGCAAAAAGTTTTTTTCTTTTTTTAAGAGGCCGCCCTCGGTGCTGCCAAATGCCCAGTACGCCGAATACTGGGCCTGCCTAGTCCTGATTCGACGTCATGCCTCTTTCTTCCACCGCCTACACTTCCTCTATGTTTGTCTCACCTTGCATGTTCTTTTTCTTCCCTTTCTTGTCCCTTTGTCTCTCATTTGCTGCCTTTTCTATCTTTCTCTGGGAAACAGTCTAATGGTAAAATAGATAATACACGCCCCGAAACTGAGAACCGGTGCCCAACACTTGCAACCACCGGCACCATTAAGCCCTGACGCAGCATTCTTTGAGTACTGCACCATAAACAGCCACCCAGGCAAAATCCTCGCCGTTTACATAAAGCTGCGTTAGTCGGTACTGTGCATTTCAGCGTTTTTTGCAATTAGACTGGATAGGACGGGCACAATTGCACTTGAAATAAAAATGAAAGCCCATCATCTCCAAGCACCGAGGCGACCCGCAGCAGACAAATGATTGTTCCAGCGCTATAATTAAGGCCCTGGGGAGATCAAGTTTGAGGCTCAAGACTAATACCTGGATAAAGAACAGCAATAATCTTGCAATCAGGCACAGTGTTACTCATGCCCAAAACTGGACAGTGATGTCCAACTGTGAGGAGGGAACAGAACTCAGCACACCTCACACTCTTCCTGTCTATACTCTGTAGCCAAATCATGTTACCTAAATTACCTTCTTTGCCTCTTTTTCTACCTAGCGCATATTGCATAAATATTTTTTTTCATAGTGGTGTATGTTCTTATTATAGTTATTTGGCAATTAGATAGCGTATAATTTGTCATTAGTGTGGTATTACAGCATTGTTCACTTTCTGGGCTGAGGTTCGTATCGCAGACCGGAGTATAACAGTCTGAATACGTTCCTGGAGATGTGCTGTCCCTGTCAGCAGGGTAAGCGGCTCAGTTAGTCTAAGTTCCTCATAATCAGTGGCCTGGTAATGCTGACTGGGTCGGTAACAAGTGTTACCAGCCCTGTCAGAATTACAAGGTCCACTGCGCAGTGGAGCACTCTGGAGGGAAATGAAATTTACCTGGTATTTCCAAATTTGCTGCTTATTGAACATTTCCAAGGAGACCTTCCGGGTCCACCTCGTTTATGTTAGCAGCGTGGAAGTTCCGCCCACGACACGTCTATAGGAAGTTAGGTGTTTATATATACAATTATATGTCGCCTTTCTATTGTTTTTAAGCACTGTAAATGACTTTGTTGGCTTAACTCATAATGGTATAGGAGCCGGATTTCTTTGGGATACACAAACCATTTAAAAGTATCTTTAAGACGTAGAGACTGATACGGTCTGTGTCGTACCAGAAATGAAAAAGCATTTGCAATGCAACAGGTCTCGCATTACTAAATGATTCAGTCATTGGCGTTGTGATGTATTCTTATAGGTTCTGTATCGATCCCCCTATTCCTGCCCCTGTTCTGGTTAACAAGTTAACTAGCAGCCATCCCATGATGCAGAAACCGTTATCTGATTAAGCCACACTACGGCACAGGAACGTGTTATCTGATTAGGTCATAACGCTTGCCATCTAATTAGACAAGCGATATTCCTCCAGCCCCCGATAAGGCATACGGAGTTCTCAAAACAAATCAAACCTATGACAACCTGGGAAAAACCCTGCGGCCATTGTTTTGATTTCATCGAGAACTTCAGCAAAAGAATGTGCTAACGACCAAGTCGTATGACATCCTTATTGACGTATCTATGTCCATCCTTACGTCAATCTCGGCACCTTACAGGTATAAATATTACCGGTATTGCATTAAGCAAACACACGCGGTGGTGACGAGATCGGAGCAGCCAGACTTGCCGAAGCCCAGAGCAGAGCAGACCCCGCTGGCGCAGCCCCGCCTTCCTGACGTGCTGAGAACGAGACGCTGCTTTCTCCTGCCGAGAAATCCAGCTCCGGCGCTTCCGGGTAGCCCTCGCAGGCAGCCTGGAATATCGAGACCAGAGACGAGAGATACCATCCCTCATTCATCCTAGATTCAAGGTACAGAACTGAATAACCCCTTGCAGAGAATTCTTGAGTCAGTCACTTGGCAAAACAAACTTAACTTAAACTGCTACTTTCTATTCCCGCCCACGTATTAGGCTTAGGTCAGGTACACCGGGGTAGGCGTAGTTAGAAACACCAGTTGAGTACGATTAGTCAAATGTATATGTGTATGTAGCTATTTTATCCATTTTAAACCACCTTATGGCTTAGAAACCATATAAATGTTTTTACAGTATTATTTTATACTTCTGCTTTTATTGTATGCACTTTACTTAACCATAAGTATTGCGATAATATCGATCCATTTCTCTTGTATGAGAAAAGAGACTGATCAATAAATAACATCTTTTATTGAACACGCCCGTCTCTTCCTTTTCTCTACAATCTGGTGAGACTAAGAATGCACGTACTGACTGAGTAAAATAAGTTGTCTTTTGTTTTCACACGACTCTAGAGATACACTCTTGATTAGGGGAGAGCAAAGTTGTCATGTTCTATGGTTGTCAGAAACTAAATCCCTTCTTGTCTATCCAGGGAGGTTCAACTCCTCCTTGCCTATTCGAGAAAGTTTCTAGTGAACTCTGAGCTAGCTGGCAAACCCAAAACTTTAAGTCTAATATCGACAATAGAAGACCTAGTTAACGTCTGGTCTAGGCCTATACTATTGAAGGTATTATTCCAATGCGCAGAGCCTATTGGGATAATAGGAACTACACTACAGCGTTGCATTATTATCAGCAATGCTAATAGCTCAAACTTTTACTAATGCAAGACCTATTGCATTGCAAATGCTTGTTCACTTTTGAAAGGTTATCTGTCCCATAGGATAGAATGGGGAATACTCTGTAAGATTTTACGAGTATATCTTCCCATTGGGACAAAATCGAGAAAGGGAGTTTAGTATGTCTGCACTCAGATGAGTAAAGATGAGTTTTATGATCCTGTGTGCCTCTGCTGAGTTTTTGGATTGACTATCTGGCTTTGGAGTGACAGGGGCTGGGGGTGTGCATTCTCTTCAGACAGCCACTGGGGGGGTCGAGGTGTGTCCTGCCTTCAATGGATGAGTGAGGGCTGGGCTGAATAGACCTGGGCTGCATTTAGTGTAGTGGGAGGAATTTCCTGGCACCTGAATGGGCCTGGTCTGCCTTGGACAATGCTGTCTCCACCTCCTGCCAGGAAGCCGGGCCAGGGAGAACAGAACTGGTATGGGCTGGGCACAGACACTCTCCGCACAAGGGAACAAAGAGGAACTGAGTGTAAATATTGGGGCCCACACCCCAGAACTTTAGAATTCGCTGGAATCAAGGAACCTGCAAATAAGAAGAGCTGGAAGAACTGCAGGTTGAGTACTGCCCCTTTGCTGTGTTGTTGCTTTGTTGGGTTGGCCTGCAGTTGCTGATTCTGCTTTGGGCAGTAAAAGGACTGGACTGAACTTTCTTAAACTTGTGCTGAGTATCTCCAAGAGCTTCAAACCGAACTTACCTCCTGTTCACGAAGTCTCCAGGACAGCAAAGACTTCACTTACCTCTGGGTACCACCTCTGGAATCGCAGTTTCAGTTGCCACAGAGGGGGAAAGCAGCAGACTTTGTCGCCGACTACGTGTCCGGAAGGCACCGCAGAGGGCACAGCCGCATCTCGCCCTGCAACTCTGGTCTTACCGACGACCATCGTCACCAAGCTGCTACCCGTACGAATCTTGAGGGCACCGCACGCTGCACAGCTACTCTTCACATCGCAACCACAACGGTTGCAATGACCGGCACGCATCAACGTGATCGGCTGCAACTAAAAGGTACTGTTTACGAATCTGCCGACCCCATGACCGATGCAGTCTGACGGAACTGTTGGATTCTGTTCTCAGCACCGCTGTAGCACCAAACGGAGCTACAGACTTCAAGGAACTCTATTTTAAGGTTATTCTGGAAAAGTTCATATTTTGAAGAACTGTATGTTGGATTTGTATTGTTTTGTTTTTGTTTTGAATATATAAAGTATTGGATATTTTTCTAAAGTGGTGTGGTGTCCTTTTGTGGTGTTTTCACTTTGTTACTGTTGGTTATGTGCTAATGCTTTACACACAGCCTCTGATATAAGCCTGACTGCTCGTGCCAAGCTACCAAGGAAGTGAGCTGGGGTTATTTCAGTAGTGTACCCCCTAATCCTGAAGGGTTCCTTTTTGGACAAAGGTGCAAATCATTGCCAACTAGAGACCCCCATTTCTAACACACGGTCACCCAGAAGGGCCTCATTGTGCTGAATAACAGATTATATTGTTATCCAAGTCACTGGTACACATTTTATCGACTTCAGAAGGATGAAAGAGTGAGTGGACCTGCCAGGATTTGAATCTGTGACCATAAGGTTAAATACAGGCCCCTACATTGGGCGCATTCATCCAATGAACCACCAGACCCAGCTGGAAAAGCATGAATGACAAACCGTGACCAGGGACCCTAAACTGAGTGAGATCCTCAAGGCCAGCAGCATCCTACCAACGTCCAGCACTAAGTGTAATCTGCTGACAGACAGCATTAAAAAAAGCAATTCTTGAAATCTTTTTATTGTAAGATCTGCTGTGAGGCCTGCACCAGATATACACAGCCTGATCGCACACCCCAAACTTCACACCCACCTCATCCCAGAGACTTGCCTTTTAGACTCCTGTGCCGTGTGCTGCAGCATCTCATGCTTCAGACATACTCCTTGAAACACACCAACAACACCATGGGGTTGTAGTAGCAGCAATACTCGGAGAAACCCTTTCCATGACCCACTTCACGCAAAAAAAAAAAGAAATCGGGGAGATTGTGAAGATCAGAATCACACTGTGCCCCAATGTCAGCCTCAGAATCCTCTCCTGCTACTGCAGCTGGCAACTTCATGAACCATTAGCGGTACAAAAGGGGGTGGTAATGGACGGAGCATCTGAACCAATCAAACACTCACACCCAGTCAAAAGATTTGTGTTTCATCCATCACCGTTCTTTAGCCCACTCTGCCACCCCAGTTCAGACATGGCTATATGCAAATCAGTCTGACCCTGTGCCTCATGGGAACAGTCCAGCCCGAACTGCCAAGCCATGCCTTCCAACCTCATGAACCATTCCTCCACCCCGATGACAGACGAGTACCTCCACCCACTCCTGATTACAAAAGACTTCGCGTTCTGGCTGGAGAATAGCACCACCCCCTCCTTTAAAGTATTCAGATAGCTGTGGGATCTTGCAACTGCAAATTGGGTCAACACTACCATCAGACAACAGGCAACACTGCCCAGATACTGTGCACACTCCCCTCAGACCTCAGATAGCACCACCCAGACACTGTAAATAGTACCCTCAGGCAATAGGCAACACTGCCCAGACACTGTAAACACTACCCACAGACGTCAGATAGCACCATCCAGACACTGTAAACACTATCAATCAATCAATCAATACATTTATAAAGCCCGCAACTCACCCGTGAGGGTCTCAAGGCACTGAGTGGGGGTGGAGGGGTGCCGCTACTGCTCGAAGAGCCAGGTCTTGAGGTGTTTCCTGAAGGTGAGATGGTCCTGGGTCAGTCGTAGGTGTTTGGGGAGGGAGTTCCAAGTCTTCGCTGCCAGGTAGGAGAACGATCATCTTCCTCCGGTGGTGGTTCTACGAATCCGTGGGACGGTGGCGAGGGCGAGACTGGTGGAGCGGAGCTGGCGGGTAGGGGTGTAGAACGAGAGGCGGCTGCTGAGGTATTCGGGGCCCGTGTTGTGGAGCGCCTTGTGTGCATGGGTGAGCAGCCTGAACGTGATCCTTTTGTTGAAGGAGAGCCAGTGGAGGTCTCTCAGGTGGGCGGATATGTGGCTGTTGCGAGGGATGTTGAGAATGAGTCGTGCGGAGGCGTTCTGTATGCGCTGGAGACGATTCTGAAGTTTGGCCGTGGTTCCTGCGTAAAGGGCGTTCCCGTAGTCCAGTCGGCTGGTGACGAGGGCCTGGGTGACTGTTCTTCTGGTTTCGGTGGGGATATTGAAGAGTGTTGGGCTGAGTGAGGATCCTTGGGGTACACCGCAGATGATCTCAGTGGCCTCGGAGTGGAAGGTGGGGAGGCAGACTCTCTGGGTTCTGCCGGAGAGGAATGAGGTGATCCATTCCAGGCCCTTTCCTTGGATTCCAGTGTTGTCGAGGCGGTCTATTAGGGTGCGGTGGCAGACGGTGTCAAAGGCTGCTGAGAGGTCTAGGAGGATGAGAGCGGCTGTTTCTCCGTTGTCCATCAGGGTTCAGATGTCGTCTGTGGCTGCGATGAGGGCGGTCTTGGTGCTGTGGTTGGCTTGGAATCCGGACTGGGAAAGGTCGAGCGAGTTGTTTGCCTCGAGGAATGCGGTTAGCTGTTTGTTGACGGTCTTCTCGATGACTTTAGCCGTGAAGGGGAGAAGAGAGATGGAGCGGAAGTTTTTGAGGTCTTTGGGGTCCGCTGTGGGTTTCTTCAGAAGGGCGTTGATTTCTGCGTGTTTCCAGCTCTCAGGGAAGGTGGCTGATGCGAAGGAGCTGTTTACGACGTTCCGAAGGTGGGGTGCAATGATGGTGTCGGCTTTGTTGAAGATGTGATGGGGGCATGGGTCGGAGGGAGAGCCGGAGTGGATAGAGTTCATGACGTGGATGGTGTCTTCACTGCTGATGGGGATCCATACGCTGAGGGTGGTGGTGGGGGTCGCTGGTTTGGTGTCCAGAGGTGGAGATTGGGGTCTGAAGCTGTCGTGTTTATCTGCGATCTTGCGGTGGAAGAAGGTGGCTAGGGCGTTGCAGAGATCTTGTGACGGGGTGATGTCGTTGTTGCTGGCGTTGGGGTTGGAGAGCTCTTTGACGATGCTGAAGAGCTCCTTGCTGTTGTTGGTGTTGTTGTCCAGTCGCTCTTTGAACGATGTCCTCTTGGTGGCCTGGATCTGCAGGTGGTATTCGAGGGTGGTGTTTTTGAGGGTTGTCATGTTTTCTGTTGTCCGTTCGTGGCGCCAGGTCTTTTCGAGTGTTTGGCAAGATTTCGTTGCGGCTTTGAGGGCATCTGTGAACCATGGGGGTTTTCTGTTGCCGGTCTTGCCTTGGGGGTTCTTCAGTGGAGCAAGGTCGTTGGCGCAGTTGGTGATCCACTGAGCGAGGTTGTGGGCTGCGTTGTTGGTGTCGGGTAGATTGGTGTCGGCTAGTGGGTTCTGGCTCAGCGATGTGGTTAGCTGGTCTGTGGTGATTTTGCTCCAGCATCTGCGGAGGATCCGATGCGCGAGGTGGTGAGATGTAGTCTTCTTGAAGATGAAGTGTACGCAGCTGTGGTCGGTCCAGTGGAGTCCGGTGGAGTGGTTGAAGGCGACGTGGTTACTGGCGGAGAAGATGGCGTTGAGCGTGTGGCCGGCGAGGTGGGTGGGGGGTGTCCACCAGTTGCTTGAGTCCGAGGTTGGTGAGGTTGTAGAGCAGGGGGGAGGTGGCGTTGTCGTTGTTTTTTTTCAGGTGAAAATTCAGGTCTCTTAGGAGGATGCATTCTGGTGAGGCTAGGGCGTGCGGGATGATGTAGCCTGCGATGGTTTCGCTGAATTGTGTGCGCGGGCCTGGGGGTCTGTAGATGAGCGTTCCTCTGAGGGTGGTCTGGGGGTTGGTGTGGATTTGGAAGTGTAGGTGTTCGGCGGTGGGGACGATGTCTTCGGCGTTGGTCGTGACGTTGATGGTGTTCCTGTAGGTGATGGCGACTCCTCCTCCTGTTTTGTTGGTTCGGTCCTTCCGGGTGATTTTGTAGCCGTCTGGGATGGCTATGGCGATGTCGTGGGCTGAGGAGGCGTTCATCCAGGTTTCCGTGAGGAAACCGACGTCTGGTGCTGATGTGTCGAGGAGGTCCCAGAGTTCGATGGCGTGCTTGTGAACGGAGCGGGTGTTGAGGAGGATGCACTTAAGGGGGTTGTTGTTGGTGTTTGGTTTGGCGGGCGGGGTGCGGGGTCGAAGGCAGGTGAATTTGCAGGCTTGACAGGTGAAGGGTCCGTGGGTGCGCTTTGGGGTGGCTTGGTAGCAGGCGGTTGGTCGTCCGGTGTTGAGTGCGATGAGGGCGGCGGTGTCGTATCTTAGTCGGATGTCCTGGTGTCGGCGGAGGCCAGGGGTTCTGGCGATGGGCGCGGTCCAGGCGCAGACGGGCGCAGACGGGCTTGCCTTTGGCGCGCCTTCGGCGCGCAATTGGCGCGTCCGCTGCGCTTCCGCGCGGCGTCCTTCATAAATGGCCAAGTGGGAGGGAGGAGCAGCTGGGAGGTGGGAGCGGGGTGGCCAATGGGCGACAGAGGGAGCGTGGCACAGAAGGAAAAGGGACGGGGCCGCAGGGGAGCAGCGGTGGGAAGCGGGGAGCGGGGGGCACAGAAGCGGGAAAAACAGTCACGGAGAAACACAAAATATACTGGCAACAGGCAATAAGCAGGGCACAATGCAAGTAAAACACTGGGTGCAGTCAACAACAATACTCAGAAATACGGGTGCAGCGGCGAACTTGCGGCAGCAGCGGTGAAGGGCAGGAGTCCTGGTCACACACGGGGAGCCGTGCGGTGTGTGGAGCGACCGGCCCTGCGAGCAGGGTCAAGGGTCACCACCACTACCCTCAGACAACATGACGCACTGCCCAGACACTACATACTCTACCCTCAGAATACAGGTAACAGTGCCCGGACACTGTGAACTCTACCCTCAGACAAGAGATACCACTGCCCAGGCAACATAAACACTAGATAGCACCCCTCAGACACTGTAAACACTCCCGCCAGACAACAGATAGCACTGCCCAGACACTGTAAACACTCCTGCCAGACAACAGATAGCACTGCCCAGACACTGTAAACACTCCCGCCAGACAACAGACAGTACTGCCCAGACACTGTAAACACTCCTGCCAGACAACAGATAGCACTGCCCAGACACTGTAAACACTCCCGCCAGACAACAGATAGCACTGCTCAGACACTGTAAACACTCCCGCCAGACAACAGATAGCACTGCTCAGACACTGTAAACACTCCCACCAGACAACAGATAGCACTGCCCAGACACTGTAAACACTCCTGCCAGACAACAGATAGCACTGCCCAGACACTGTAAACACTCCCGCCAGACAACAGATAGCACTGCTCAGACACTGTGAACACTCCCGCCAGACAACAGATAGCACTGCCCAGACACTGTAAACACTACCCTGGGACAAGAGACAGCACTGCCCAGACACTATACACACTACACTCATGGGTAACACTACACAGACAATGTAAACTCTACTCTTAGACAAGTAACACTGCCCAACACTGCAAACACTGTTTTGCCTCTATAAAAGTTAATTGGGGGCGTGGCCAAGATGGTGGACGGCTAGGACGCGCTTTTAGATCACTCCGTGCCGCCGCCTAAATAAGCATATAATTCAAGCCCTTCGTTCCCCAGTAGGGGCCCCTGAGAGTAAATACAAGCTCCTGAGAGAAGGGGGTACAAGCGGATCCTTGCGGAAGCAGCATAGAACCATGGGCGCGAAAGAACGAAAGGCTAAGAGGACCAGCGGTCTCTGGACCGGGACCTGCGGCCTATAGTATACGGATGTCCACCGAACGAGTGATGATCCTCCATGGGGTAGAGGTCCGTGGACCGCGTAGACAGGGGAGCTGATTGATCCCCTCTCCCCCAGGGGCTGTGTGGACAACCTGGACTGGTGAGGCGAACAGAGCTTGCGGAATGCGCCACGGCCCTGGACCACAGTGTGGGAGAACTCTGGAGCGTGCAGGTGTCCCGGTGAACAGTAGGGATCAAAAGCGTGCCTAATCCTGTGGCGTGCTCCTGTGGCGTGTGATGAGCAGCCTGCCCAAGTTTTGGCCCATCTTTCGCTTTGCAGGGTCACATCGAATAATTGGCACAAAGATAGCTAATCCCCTCAGCCTCAAAGCCATGGCAGGGAACATGTTCGGAAAGGCAAAATACAACAAGAGAAAAGATACCTGCCAAATAGATTTAATATAGAACTCACAAGGAGGTCCTTTGATACATTTAGAACCACCCAAATCAAAACATATTAATTCAGCACATAATGAAAAATAGATACAAGTTTTATTACATAGAAAAACATTTTATTCAATACATTAATGACAAACCACATGGGGATTTTTCTAAAAAACTGATGATTTGACAAATATAGTCCCACATATCGACATCAAACAAAAAAACTCTCATACCTTCATACATACCAGCATTTCAAACACTCTCATACCACAACCAGGCATCCATTACCAAGGTACATAATAGCCATGAGCTGATCTAATAATAATAGATGGAAAATAGTCATCAGGGGGATGGACAACAGATCAGCCAATTAGACCCCAGATGACACAAAACGCCGACGCATGCTTAGGTGTAAGGCCCCCAGACGGAGCTACACCTTTTTCAGGGCAATGATGTACAGTTCACAGTGGGACAAGCAATCAATCTAAAAAGTAGACACGTCAACTCTCACGGGGGATCCAGCAATGCAGAGGTCCTCAAATAAGGAACTTCAAGAAATGCTCATAGAGGTTGAAAGTCATTCTTGTGGGCGACTCCCAAGCTGGGTTCACTCCAATAATGCCAAGTCCAGGAGATGAAGAAGAGAGAAGGATGCCAATAGTTAAGCGGGTAATCTCCGCATATGAGTAGGGTTCAGGCTGACTCCTCCATTTTCTACGGAGACGATACAGAACCAGTCATGCACAGTCTTCAAATCGACACAGGGGGGTTCAACCGCTTCTCGTAATACAAGGCGTCATGTTCGGAAAGTCAGGCAGTTCCAGGATGGAAGATAAGGCTAGAAGCCAAGGGCATGAGGCTCGGCTAGACGCAGATGACGGAGAGGGTACGGTCACTAAGGCATTCCTTGAAACACTCTTCTCCTCACTACGTGCAGACCTGCAGATGATGAAAACCGAATTAGCATCGGAAATCCGATAGGTGACATGCGAGGTGGCCGAGGTGGGCGAGAAAGTCGCCAAGCTTGAATACAGGGAGCCAGGCCGGGAGGAGCAGTTCTTGTGGCTTCAAAAAGGGGGGCTACGGCTAAAAGAGCAGCAGCTGGACCTTCAGGCTCGCAACGAGGACCTGCAGAACAGATCCAGGAGGAACAATATAAGAATGAGAGGTGTGCCATCCAAAGCAGAGGGCTCCAACCTTCGCAAGTTTGTCACAGACCTCCTACGACATGTCTCCGGACTTCCTGAAACCTCTGCACTACAGCTAGACCGGGTTCGGTTCACAGAGTGGGAGCTGAATGCCTGGGGAAAGGTCCCCCGGCTGATATACTGGTTTGCGTTCGCGATTTTCAAATCAAAGAGGACATTCTTAGAAAAGCCAGAGACTCCCACCGGTCCACTTCAAAGGCTATTCCCTAACCTTTTACCAGGATCTCTCCAGGATCAACTTGCAGAAACGTAGGACGTTCCTCTCTGTAACAGAACACCTCAAAAAGGCTAATATACCCTTTGCATGGAGCCACCCCTTCCGCATCATCTTCAAGTATGAAGGATCTCTCTATCAGATCAGATCACTCAGGGAAGCCTGTGCCCTCCTGCACATCACCACGCAGGATGATTCTGAGGAGTAGCCCGCCTCTCCTAAGTGTATACGAACTGCATGGCAGAAGGTAACAAGCAACCACTGCGGGCCCGGCCCGACTTGGCCACCATTAGGAAAAAGAGACAGGCGGTGCTACAGGTCCTATCAGCGGAATCCACCTTTTCAACTGCATCATGAGCTGAAGACGACCCTGCTCCCGGGGTGCGGAGGGACTTGCGAGGCACTGAAGGAGGCAGTAGAGGGGCTCTTGGTAGGATGCTCCCAGTACTGTACAATCTGCGGGTCGCTCAGAGGTCCCACACTGAATCTCTTGGAGGGTGGTCCTCCAGAACAGTCCTCCCTTGGCTGTCGTCGCCTCATACTGACTCTTGGGTCTTGACAGACTTGGCTCCTGTTGATTTCTTCAGTATATCCTTTTGTTGGTTATGGGTACATTCTATCTTCTTTCACTTCTTCTCCTCCGCACCAGCCAAGTCTCCAGAAGGGCTCCAAGAGTTCTACGAACTTCATGGTATGGCGCACCATCGCTACCTCGCAGGCGTGACGAGGACAAAGTGAACAAGCTGCATAGGGGCTTCCTGAACTCGTGCAATGCATAATATACGTTTGGTGAGCCTCAATTTTCGAGGCCTCAATAGTCCAGTAAAGTGCAAAGCGATTTTATCTTACTAGAACACTCCGGCGAGACATATGCTTATTGCAAGAAACCCACTTACTTGTCAGGGATACCCACCGCATGCGCTCACCCAGGTTTCCCAGACCATACTGGACCACTGACACAACTAAAAAAAAATGGGGTTGCCATACTGCTTGCCCAGAGCTTCCAGGGAAAGGTCACAGATGTGATAGCTGAACACAAGGGTAGAGAATTATGGATTAGGCTCCAGTGGGGTCATAAACGGTTAACAGTGGCATCTATTTATGCACCGAACGAACACCAGGAACGCTTCTTGATTACCTACCTTACACAAGTCTTAGCCTCGCAAGACCGGGAGGTGGTGATAGGGTGGGGGGGCTTAACCTGGTAATGAATACAGACTTAGATCGCTCGGGGCATCTCGCTACACAAGCTGGGACCGTCACACAGACTGGACATCAATGGCGTATGAATTGCGTCCTTAATGATATATGGAGTCAGACACACCCCTCCGCCAAAGACTACACATACTTTTCTGCGGCCCATAGATCCTATGCCCCTATTGATCATTTACTCCTCGCAGATGCACTATTGGGGATGCGTAGCTGAAGCAACAATTGAATCCCGTTCCCTCTCTGATCATGCCCTGATCACGCTATCGCTGAACCTAGGTGGCTCTCAACCATGCCCGTCACGATGGCTACTTCGTGACGCCATGCTTCACTCTGACCAGATAACTAAAGCTATTAGCAAGGCAATCAAAGACTATCTCACCACCAATGACCGAGACTAGGTTTGCCCGGCGTCCTTGTGGGAAGCGTTAAAACTAGTTATACGAGGGGAATTAATAGCCACATCAGCAAGCTAAAACAAGCTACGGAAGGAACAGAGGAAGCAAATAGCGGCATCAGTAGCAGAACTGGAATTCATACACAAACTCACCGGTACCCCCCCCGCTTCTGGAGGGAATTGAAGAAGAAACGCTTAATTCTCCACCGATTGGACCTAGATAGAGCGGAATATGCCTTAGTGCATCTCCGGCACAAATTCTTCCTTAACAGAAATCCTTCTGGCTGCATGCTAGTCCATAAGCTACGCCAAAGAGAGGTTACCGTAACAATACCGGCAATCAAAGACCCGTCCGGGACTCTACACATAGAGACATAGCTAGTTACCTCCATGGTGCGCAGCTGGCTGCGCTGCCTACTGATACTGCATCTTACATTGATCGCTCTATCCAAGTTGACAAGTTAGTGACAGCAATAGCCAGTCTCAAAACCTCCAAGTCCCCGAGCCTGGATGGCTTTACCCCCCCGTTCTATAACAAATTCTGTCAGACACTAGCCCCTGTTCTGACACAGCTTTTTAACTCATTTCTTGATACGGGAGCACTCCCTGATTCCCTCTCGGAGGCCTCCATTTGAGTAATCATAAAACCATCTGAAGATCCCCTTGAATGTGCCTCCTATCGTCCAGTCTCATTGCTCAACGTCGATGCCAAATATGAACATACAGCATTGAGGCTATCCAAAGCACACCTTATAAGTTTCTTTTCAGTCCTAGCTAAGTAATCGCTTATTAAGGGATCTGTATACCCTCTATTGGACAATGAGACAGAGTAAAACCAACATCAATTCCAAGAAAGAAGATCCAGGCTGTTCAGAGTCAATTGAATGTCAATCTTCTTGTGATTTCATCAATTCTTTATTAGTATTCAAAAAACCGTATAAGATCTCCCAGCACGCAGTTTGCCAACACGTTTTTCGTCTTGCACTAAGACTTTCTCAAGGCTGGAAATATCAAACAATGCTAGTATAAATATGACATACAAAATTGCATACATTGACAAAAACAAATATATAAATACCATATAATTCACTAACATATATAGAGATTGACATATTTAAAAACACATAAAAAACAACATTTGTATATACATTTGAGAAACATAGATAAACCATATGTTATGTAAAACAAAACATGCTGTATACACTCCTTGACGTGTCTATACATCCAAAATTTAACAGAGTTTGTTGTAGACCTAAATACACATCTAAACAGTGTGACTCAAGAATCCAAGAGTATAAAAAAGGTGGAATTGACTGCAGTGTAAGTAAAACAAGCACCAGCCATCACCAAGTGAAAAAAAGATAAGTTTAACAGGAATTCTTTTTATATGTACTAAGAATAGAGTGACAAGAAAGTGAGGGAAGTGAGAAAACAGGAGGAGAGATAATGAAGATAAGAAAAGAACACCAATTGAAGATCGGACCCACCATAAGTACTGGTGGAGAATATCCAAATATCAGCTTGAAGAAAAAAGAATCACAAATCTATCCAAGCGGGATACACCAAATTCAGAGGTTAGAGACAACCCGTTGATCTCCGGGGTCCACCTGGGGGCTGACATAGATACTATAAGCCTCTACGCTGACGACGTGTTCCTGTCCTTGACAAATCCCGAGACCTCGCTCGTGACCCTAGTGGACAAATTCTCGTGGTTCAGTGAAGTGGCGGGCTTCAAGGTAAACCTTCCCAAGTTACAAATACTGAATCTGTCTACTACCCCTGACACAGTAGAGGCCCTGTCCAGGCATTTCCCATTCACTTGGACCAGCAATCACATACCATACCAGGGGATTTTCTTAGTATGAATCCCTAATAAGACACTAACGGCTAACTACGGGCCACTTCTAGAACAGACTACTGAAACCCCCTCCACATGGTCATGACCGGGTCTCTCTTGGGCGGGTCATGTTGCAGCAGTTAAAATGACGATAATGCCGCGCATATTGTACATCTTTCAAACTATCCCCCTTTCCCCACCTGCGGTTACATTGCGGAACCTACAGTGGGCCATCAACCACTTCATCTGGGGTGGGAAGCAACCGCGACTCAGCTTTGCGCAGATCACAAAACCCAAGTAAGGTGGGGGGGCCCCAGTGATGTCCAGGTATTTTCAAGCATCACAACTACCCTTCATTCTTGAGTGGAACCACCCACTTTCAGAGAAACATTGATCGTTTAGTAACCAAATAATTGCAGGAGCGAAAACTTGGGGAGAGATTTGGCTCCCGCGTAGGCATAACGCATGGGGGCTTTACATCTCCCCGGTGATGACAACTACCCTAAAAGTATGGGACGTAACTGCAATCCGCCATGGCTTTACTTCATTCCCCTCCCCGCTAACTCCATTGGTGGACAACCCTGACTTCCCGCCTGGGTGCAAATCAAAAACATTCCAGCAGTGGCGTGAGAAGGGGTGTAATCAAGACAGGGCCATTCCCTTTGATCAGCTTCAGAAAGATTACGAAATCCCCGTCACTGACTAGTACGCCTATACTCAAGCGTGTCACTGGGGGTAAACAGCGTTTACAACAAATTCTTTGCCCCGCAGGGAATCACAACGCGGTCATTACAACGACCGCGTTGTGATTCCGCATGCCATTACTCCGCAAGTCGGAACAGCGCTTTGCGGGGGGGTTGGGAGGTGTTGGATTTAAAATCCAACACCTTCCCTAGTGTCCGCACAGACTTGAGTTGGAATAGTAAATTATACTATTCCAACTTCCAGCGCCCCTCCTCTGCAAGTTGTTGTTCTGACTTGTGGAGTAATGGTATGCGGAATCAAAACGCGCTTGTTGTAACGACTGCATTGTGATTCCCTGCGGGGAAAAAGAATGCGAGATTTAAAGGTATATTCATCACTGGGTAACCTACCCGGAGATGAGACCAGGCGCTTCTCGTCCATTAACCCAGTATGAAAAGTGGCTTATTATTAAAAGCGACGGTAAGCGCCTTATATCAGAACTGTATTCTTTCCTCTCAGTAGACACCACACCAACGTACTCTAAGGGACAGTTAAGGTGGGAGGAGGAAATAGGCAGATCCCTCACAGACAAGGAGTGGCAGGACTTATTTTTTAGAACACATCACACTGCACACAACATCCCAGGTACCGAAGCAGCTTATAAAGTTGCCTCATACTGGTACTTAACTGCGGCCCAACAGAACCACTGGAACAAAGACCGACCCCGGCTTACTGCTGGCATGGCTGCGGGCAGACAGGCTCATTAGTACATCTACTTTGGCATTGCCTCAAATTGGTAAGATACTGGGACCTGATACTCCAGGACATAAATGAAGCCTTCGAGACAGAGATCCCGCGCTTCCCTGCCTATACTTTGCTGGGTCTCTCTAATCCACTAACATTTTCCTTGCGCTCTTTAAGAGGGAGGCAGATAGCCTTAGCCCTTAATGCGGCAAGTTTTATCACTGTTTTGGGTAATATGAGTGGTTATGTGGATTTCCTCTTTGTATTAACTATTCACCTGGTATTCTTTTTTGCAGTCTGTTTCTGGACAACTGTCCTCCTAACACGGGTGTTCTTTTGAGGTGTCACTAGGTTTCTTCTCTTTGGTATTGAAGACGCACTACTCAATCACTTTCCTTTGGATGCATTGTCTTGTTTGTGGTTTCACGGTTCTTAACTATAATTTTAATCTCAAGAAATAGCCTTTTGGAATGCGGTGTTACACAAAAGATCGTGCACCAGGGATACGGTGGTTGATTACTACATAAGCATGAGACTATGTAGTTTATGTATGGTTTTCTGTTTATTTGTAGCCTGATGAAGTCGATGGTGAATATACCCTATTGACGAAACATATGTTGGTTGCAAAGGTTATCAATACAGCTGGATGCATGTAGAGATAGGAAATAAAGCACTGCTGAATAAACTGGACTATTGTACATGGAATAACTCTTAATTTTGTTGTTCAGGGGATCTTATATTTTAGAGTCGGAAGTGTTGGCTCCCGATTGGAGTGTATGGTGGCCACATCTCCTTGGAGCACCTCTATGAATTATTTCTTTCAGATAAATTAGGTTCACACATGTTTGCGCAATCTTATGACCTTTCCACCTGTCTTTCTTGCATTGTGTGATGTAACTTTAGTTTGTTGCTGCAGACATGATGTTGTAACTTTAGTTCGCTCATAGCTCTTTTAATGGTAGAAAACTGTATTGATTACTTCTTATTACTTCTTGATGTTTTTAGGTCCATAAGTTAATTCACTGTCATCCATGTGTGAGTGCTGGCTAACATATCTGGTATTGTTCTTCTGCAGATTGGTACGCCTGATATTGGAAGTGTCAGCTAATATATACTTTCAGGATTCCAAGCAAGGTAAGTAGCATCTAATGGGGAAGTGGAAATGGCACAAAAAGAATCACTGAAATGATTTGGGTTTTCTTTTTTCACATATGTTCTACTATGTGAAGGATCGCTGACTCCCAAGCCTTCAGATGCTAAGGATTGCTGACAAAGGTTCCTTAAGGTAGGGAAAAATCAATCAATGTACAGATTTAAGGCAACCATTCAATAAACAATAATTAAATGCTAATCAATAGACAAAGGTCAGAAAGAACCAAAGAGAACAAATTATTTATCAAAAATACAAAATGAGCTTTATTAAGCGTTAACCAATTAAAAATGTTTTAATAATCATTCATTCACTTTCATGTCCATCATACAAACTCACAGACATACTGAAGACAAATTAAAAACATTGTTGGTATGATGACATATTGCTCAACACTGATAGATTGACACAATATATAAAAAACAAGATCAATCGGAGACTGAGTGGCACAAATTCAAATGACTGGCGGAATTCTACGTCTGTGTCGGCGCAACAGGGGTGCCTTCGCCAGGAAGAGGGCCACAGTACAAACAATTGATGAATCTGTGAAGTAAACATTGTCTTTATGAATGAGGAAGGTTCTTTCACGAATACAATGAGTTATAAGTATACAAGGAAGACATTTGCATTGGATGAAATAAGGGAGAAGAATGAGAGTAAAAGTGAAAATGGAAAGATATGACTCAAGATAATTACTTTATAAGTGAATAGTAAGGTTAATGGAATAAAATTAGATGTGAAAAAGGCAATATATAAAGATAGTGAAGGGAACCCTATGTGAATGATTAAAAAAGGGGGGGGGGAAGGAAGAAAGGAAAAGGCACCTAGAACATTTGTGTATGTATACGATGGTGACCCCTATTTGTATCAAAGTCACATGCTTAACTCATGGTGTCAGAAATAGTATACCTACTATTGATGGGGTTTGGAGAACCGTCGTGTTGAACGGTAAATGAAGACAGTGCGATACTTCATGTATAATCTAAACGATGAAGGTAGAAGACGCATATTGATAGTTGCTCACATTTAATAACGTTTTTGATTGACAGCGATTCTAGGTATCTAACTAATATTTACCTCAGATGCCAAGGGCAAAAAGACGCCGTCAGTACATTGTAAGCGGATGAAATATGTAAGTCCTCGTGGTGTTTCAATAATGGTGTACTAAAAAATATTAAACATATGTAAATGGACAAATGTGATAGAGAATGTGTCCATAATTACAAATCCGAAAACTATTTTCTATTTATACCTGTATGCCTGATGGGCAATAGAGAGAGGAATCAGGCGTCGTCGGAAAAACAAGATAGCTCAGTGATGTCTGATAGTTACTGGATGTCACTTCTATATTTTCAAAGCTAAAGAATAAAGATACACAAGATTGTCCTGGTTAGTTGAAACTTAAAGCATGTTTGTATTTAGCGAAAATGTAATAGCAATGAGACCTACTGAAGATCGATAATAAATAGCTAGTCAATACTAGTATTAGGGATTAATGTAGAACGGCACAGCACTTACTTTGATGTAATGCGGTGCAGATGAAAGGACTCAGTACAATTCTGTTTTGTGAAAATAGCCACATATGTTAAGTTAAATGTGCTTTATAATGTCACGAGATAACGATGCGCTAGCAAGAGCTATGCAAACTTAATTAGGGTACTTGCGAAAGCTATGCGGACTTGTTTAAAGCTAGGCCGTGTCATGGCGCATACTTACTTTTCAGCCAATTTGGAGCCTCCGGATATGGAGTTCCTTATTTCTGCGAATATGCCCGGAAACTAAACCTGAAAAACAAGAAAGGGTTTGGCCCTTATTCAGTAAGGACGGACCAATATATCAATAGCAACCAAAAAAAATGCCAATACTGATACCATTCAAACTCAAGAAATTATCCCACACGCCAGATGACCTAAACACGCTGGATGAAAAAAATAGCCATATTCTCTTTTTTACTTATTAGTCATCTTTTTGTTAATGAATCATTGTTTATAAATTTAAACAATACAAATCAAGAGAAAATCTTGGACATACACTGAAGACACACCAACACTAGACACACAAAGACACACAAATGTGATACAAATAAAATACAAAAATATATATACAATCTACAAATTATCTGTACAGCTCTTGTTCTAAATAGATTTTTTCACGTTTCAAAACAAGCAGTGCCTCTGAAACCTTTTGATTATTTACATAGCCTTTTTGCTCAATAATTCAGAGGACAATTCCAAATGGTGGACCTACTGGTGTTGTATGGCATTTTAGGACCCAAGTACAATTTTCCCGATTCATGCCCTTATATAGGTACAATTCACATTGCCCTAATATAGGCATAAGAATCATACCCATATTTAGACATAGCCCATGCAGACCAATTAAGGGCATGGCTACTTCCACCAGTTCCAAAAAGCCACAACGATTTCTTGGAAAATCAGCTTGAGCAGTCAGGGACCTCCCCTTGCTTGAATATTGATTTGTCCAAGAACTCATGGAGTTTTCAAAGAACTGTAAATTTAAAAAAAAATAGGGAGGTCTCCTTTTGAATCCAATAGGGGACAAGGAGTAATGGAATAGAAATACACAGGAGTCCCTGACTTACCAAACAATTGGGAAAAACATATCCACAAGATATTGTAGAAGGAAGAACTCACAAACCCGTTGATGCCATAAACACATGTATAATAATTCACAACAATAGAGGAAAAGAAATCAAAAAACAATTAAAATGGTATATAGAAAATTGTACAATTTATTCAAAAGATTATACATTCATAAAAAATTATTTCTGTGCCAATTAAAACAATTAAAAATGTGTCAATCCACATGGAGAACAGTTAAAAAGATTATTAACAGAGTTGTCGACGCAGCGTTTTGGTGTTATGATACGCGCAACCCCAACGTTCACAGGCCCTCTGTGATTCCCTCAGCTCATTCTTTATTGATAAGATTATCACCATCAAAAATAATATTCCTTCCCCTTCCTTATCTATTGCTTGCCCCTTACCTCCCATGAACCCTGGTTGTCTGCACGAATTCCCCCCCATTTCCCAGTCTGAATTCACTTCCCTATTACATGCGGTCAGTTCAGGCTCCCCTAATGACTGGTGTCCCCCTCAAATCTTGAAAGCCACCTTCTTGGCCTGTCCGGCCCTCCCGCTAGCACTTCTTAATAACTCACTTGCTACAGGCTCCGTCCCCGATGCTTTCAAAAAAGCAGTTGTTGTACCTATACTTAAAAAGCCTGGTGCTGATCCATCTGTCCTGAGCAATTATCGGCCGATCTCCCTCCTCCCCTATTTGGGAAAAGTTTTGGAGACCTATGTCACCCATTGCCTCGGCGCTTTCATTGAAAAATCCTCCTTTCTTGACGACAAGCAGGCCGGGTTTAGACCGGCCCACTCAACGGAAGCTGTCATCGTGGCCGTAATAGACTCGCTGAGACAAGGTGCCGATAAGAACTTGGCCCAGGCCCTTGTTCTATTAGATCTGTTGGCTGCTTTCGACACGGTCGATCACGCCATCTTGATCGACCGTGTCAGAAACGCTGGCATTCAGGGCTTGGCCTTGACATGGATCAGTTTCTTCTTGCACCAGCGTTCCCAATCGGTTCATCTATCCACCTTTTCTGCTCCCTATTCCTCACTCTCCGGATGATTTACAGTTAATCTTCCCCATCGACTCCTCCCCTTCTTCCTGTACTAATTTCCAATCCACTATGCTTGCCATCTCTGAGTGGATGCACTTCAGCAAGCTGAAGCTCAATCCCAGCAAGACGGAGTTGGTATTGACAGGAGGGTCTTCCAACCCCTGGAGCCCTAGCTTTTGGCCCCAATCTCTTGGCCCCCCACCCTGTCCTGTCAATGCCGTGAGGAGCCTTGGCATTATTATCTCTAGTGATCTATCCATGAAACCTCAAATTAACGCCGTCACTTCTGCTTGCTTCTACCATCTGCGCAGAATCTGTAAAATTCGAAGGTTCCTCACTACCGAGGCGCTCACACTTGAAATCATGGCCCTTGTCACCTCACGCATTGACTATGCCAACTCCCTATATGTGGGGCTTTCTGCCTACCACCTTCATCGGCTTCAGCTGGTACAAAATCAGGCTGCTAGACTGATCTTTCAACAGCCTAAGCACCAACATGTCTCGCCCCTGCTGAGGAGACTGCACTGGCTCCCAGTAGCCTCTCGATGCATTTTCAAACTGGGCTGTACTGTTTTTAAGTCACTCCTTGCCCTTGCCTCAGCCTTCACTTCCCTCAGCCTCAAGCGTCACATTCCCCCGAGGAATCTTCGGTCCTCTACACACAACCTTTTAACCATCCCTAGGTTCAAACGCAAAAAACATGGTGGCCCCTGCTTTTCTTTTCTTGCCCCCTCAACCTGGAACTCTCTTCCCTCATCTATACAACTCTGCCCCGATTACACTTGCTTTCGTAAATTGCTTAAAACCCAACTCTTCCAGCTTGCCTACGATTAAACCTCACTGCCTATCCTCCCTGCTTTGTCTATGAGCGCCATGAAACCGACTAGTGACCGTGCGCGGTAAAAATCCTTTTAAGGTAACATTTAACATAACATAACTTGCGTCGCTATCTCTCCCTTGCACACCATTGAGCACCAAGTATTTTATGGTTGTCATTTGATTTGTCTAAATGCAGTGCTGCTCCAACTGTATGATCATGACCCTGTTGTACTATTCCCTTTGAATACAAAATTAATAACAACAAAAGACTAATTGAATATCTGTCTCCTTTATTTCCTTACATGTAATGTTTTCAACATACATATATAATTGTCTACCTAATATTACCTGTTGGGATATTGTTTTTTGTTCAACCTTCTTACCCTGATCCCGACCAGGTCTATGGGTCTTACTCCTGTAACACTTTACTATTGCATTGTTTGCGTCAGATTCTCCTTGTGCCTGACCAGTGTTATTGCATTGTTTGTATCAGTTTCTCCTAGTGCCTGGCCTGTGTTATTGCATTGTTTGCGTCAGATTCTCCTAGTGCCTGACCAGTGTTATTGCATTGTTTGTATCAGTTTCTCCTAGTGCCTGGCCTGTCTTATTGCATTGTTTGCGTCAGATTCTCCTAGTGCCTGACCAGTGTTATTGCATTGTTTGTATCAGTTTCTCCTAGTGCCTGGCCTGTGTTATTGCATTGTTTGCGTCAGATTCTTCTGGTGCCTGGACTGTGTTATTGCATTGTTTGCATCAGATTCTCCTAGTGCCTGGCCTGTGTTATTGCATTGTTTGCGTCAGATTCTTCTGGTGCCTGGACTGTGTTATTGCATTGTTTGCATCAGATTCTCCTAGTGCCTGGCCTGTGTTATTGCATTGTTTGCGTCAGATTCTCCTAGTGCCTGACCAGTGTTATTGCATTGTTTGCATCAGATTCACCTAGTGCCTGGCCTGTGTTATTGCATTGTTTGCGTCAGATTCTTCTGGTGCCTGGACTGTGTTATTGCATTGTTTGCATCAGATTCTCCTAGTGCCTGGCCTGTGTTATTGCATTGTTTGCGTCAGATTCTCCTAGTGCCTGACCAGTATTATTGCATTGTTTGTATCAGTTTCTCCTAGTGCCTGGCCTGTGTTATTGCATTGTTTGCGTCAGATTCTTCTGGTGCCTGGACTGTGTTATTGCCTTGTTTGCATCAGATTCTCCTAGTGCCTGTCCTGTGTTATTGCATTGTTTGCGTCAGATTCTTCTGGTGCCTGGACTGTGTTATTGCATTGTTTGCATCAGATTCTCCTAGTGCCTGGCCTGTGTTATTGCATTGTTAGCGTCAGATTCTCCTAGTGCCTGACCAGTGTTATTGCATTGTTTGCATCAGATTCACCTAGTGCCTGGCCTGTGTTATTGCATTGTTTGCGTCAGATTCTTCTGGTTCCTGGACTGTGTTATTGCATTGTTTGCATCAGATTCTCCTAGTGCTTGGCCTGTGTTATTGCATTGTTTGCGTCAGATTCTTCTGGTGCCTGGATTGTGTTATTGCATTGTTTGTGTCAGATTCTCCTAGTGCCTGACCAGTGTTATTGCATTGTTTGTATCAGTTTCTCCTAGTGCCTGGCCGGTGTTATTGCATTGTTTGCGTCAGATTCTTCTGGTGCCTGGACTGTGTTATTGCATTGTTTGCATCAGATTCTCCTAGTGCCTGGCCTGTGTTATTTCATTGTTTGCGTCAGATTCTTCTGGTGCCTGGACTGTGTTATTTCATTGTTTGCATCAGATTCTCCAAGTGCCTGGCCTGTGTTATTGCATTGTTTGCGTCAGATTCTCCTAGTGCCTTGCCTGTGTTATTGCATTGTTTGCGTCAGATTCTTCTGGTGCCTAGACTGTGTTATTGCATTGTTTGCATCTGATTCTCCTAGTGCCTGGCCTGTGTTATTGCATTGTTTGCGTCAGATTCTTCTGGTGCCTGGACTGTGTTATTGCATTGTTTGCATCAGATTCTCCAAGTGCCTGGCCTGTGTTATTGCATTGTTTGCGTCAGATTCTCCTAGTACCTGGTCTCTGTTTTTGCATTGTTCGCATGAAATTCTCCTAGTGTCTTGCCTGTGTTATTGCATTGTTTGCATCAGATTCTTCTATTACACGGCCTGTGTTATTGCATTTGTTAGACCTAGTATCATTGGCGTGGTTCTCCCTTCCTCTTTTTGACGGATTGCCTCTTCTGTTTTTGATGTTTGCTGGTTTAGACGCTTTGGGCACTGCGCTACTGCCATTCAGTGCCGCAGTGCAAGTGCTCGATGGAATCTTTGTGTTTAATTTGAGATTCCATGATTGGTGTATTTTATTTACTGTCAGACCTTAGTATCGTGCACAGGGGTGCCCGGGTTTGTAAATCAAATGCTGCTGGTGGGCTTGCAGCACCAATTGTGCCACCCGCCGGAGCAACTCGTAAAGTATGGCTCAGGCCTGCCACTGTGGAGTGAATGAATGAATGAATGAATACAACTTTATTTGTGGTTACTCAAAACCATTAAATAAGACACCACGTAACAATACAACATTAATTGTCAAGCCAAGGATAAGGGAGAAAGCTTAAAAGTAAGTGAAAACATAAATATAATTAAAAACTTGGTTCGTTAGTCCATTTCTACCAGTCTCGAAGGTTTAAGAATCATTGTTCCAGGATGGTGACCTATCTATGTAGGAACATCAGTTTCTGGCGTGCCTGTTGGATGAATTTACTGAACACAGCCATGTCCTTCACTGTTCCATTGTGAATAGATGGTAGACGGCCTCCTTTATAGATCTAATTCCGTGTCTAAGTAAAATTGACTTTAAGTAAAGGTTGCGCTCAATAGACAACCCCGGGCAGCAAAATAGGATATGTGCGAAACTCTCTTGTTTATATTTGCATAGGCGGCACTCCAACTGCCTTGTCGCAGGTAACCTTGTGGGATAAAGGTCTTTAAGGGGGAGAGGGTGTAATCTAAGCGCTAACAGCCTGATTCATGTAGGCAATAGCGTTCGCAAAAGGGCCAGATTCTGAGAATCTGGCCCTTTGCGAGTGCGATTTTTGCATTTGGTATTCATGATACCAAATGCAAAAATCGCTATTTAAGAAGTCGCAAATATGCGAGGAATAGCATTTAAGGAATCTCTATTAGAGATTCCTCAAATGCTATTCATGACACATCCTGAAATTGCGATTTAGCACTTTTGGGGCCGCTATTTACCGAGAGGTCAGACCTGTCGGTAAATAGCAGAAAGTCAGAAAAATGCTTTTAAAAGCATTTTTCTAAGTTGCATGTTGCACACACACATGTCCTTTGGACATGTGTGTGCGCAACACCTGTCCAAATGTGCATTTTAGGGGTGCTACAGGGCGTCCTTTGGACACCCCTGGCACCCTTTCAATCGCTATCTTATTTGCGAGTAGCAAATTGCTACTCGCATTCATTAATGAATGGGGAGTATTTGCGAGTAGCAAATTGCTACTCGCAAATAAAGAACATGTAGGAATCGCTATTTAAGTAGCAATTCCTACATGAATGCCGTTTTGCGTGTCCTCAATAGCGAGTCGCTATGATTCGCTATTAGGGACACGCAAAACGGATTGTACATGAATCAGGCTGTAAGATCCTATTTACTGCTTGTTTGCCCACTGCTTGCGTAAGATGGGGTTTCGAAGTCTGTACTGTCTGCGGGAGTGTTAGGGACTCATAGAAGCCTTTTGCTTCCAATGCTTCCAAGTCAGTTGAGCGCGAACAAAGCTGAACCTGTCTTTTTGTCGCGCTTTTAATGGCAGCGTATTTAATTAACTCAGGGTCCCAATTATCCACTGCTAAATTCAACTCTTCTTTGGTGGCGGCGAGGCTGTTTGACCACGGATTTCCTGCTTCCAATTTTTTTTTCTTTATAATAGATTTCAGGGAGTTCTCTGGTGTCGCTGTGGTGAGGTAAAAGTATTTGCTCATTAGGGCCAGTTCTTCTAATTTTTGTTGTCTCAGCCCGAATTCAAGCCGCACTAAGGTGTTTCTGGTGCAGGAGGGTAGATGGAATCGTTTTTTATAAGCCGAGCAATGTATTTTCTCCAAGGTGCTGGATAGTTGTCCCGGGAAAGCCTGCTGTGCATAGTTCAAAGACGGTATCAGCTTCGCCCTTACTACTCTTTGGATTGCTGTTGTTGTTGGGCTATGCAAATTTGCATGCAGCTTCCCAAGGGCGTATAAGATGCGTTGCCCTTTTGCCCGTATTTTGTCCAGGTGAACTCCCGGGCCCCCTGTCTCGCTTAGCCAAACTCCCAAATAGTTATATTATTGTATACAGACTACCGTCAGCCTTCCTATCCTCCATTTTGTCCGTTTTTTGGGGGGAAAAGGCCCAAATATTATTATTTTTGATTTGGCTGCGTTCACAATCAGTTTGTTTTTTGTGTTGTAATTATCCAAAGACGATTTTAGTATGATCTAATAATACCAGGTCGTCGGCATACTGTAATAAGTGAATCTTGGTATGGGCAAGCCGAGGTGTTGCTAGTGATGCTCCTATCAAAGCTTTTCCCATGTCTGCGGTATATAGGTTGAATAACATCGGAGCTATGACGCATCCTTGCTTCAGGTCGCGATTAGTGTCGATTTTCTCTGTGGCTGCTGTATTTGAGAGTTTGATTCTAACCCACTTCCCTGAGTATAGAGATATGATGGCTTTTAATAAAACGGGGTCGATGTTCCAGCTTTCCAATTTCTGCCACTGAATGGAGCGGTCAACGCCATCAAAGGCCGCTGTGTAATCGATAAAACAGGCAAAAATGAGAAGAGATTTTCGTGCCACCGCCTTGTTTGTTAGATATGAGAGCGCTATGATATTATCCACTGTTGAGGCTCCTGGTCTGAACCCAGTTTGGTAAAAGGGCAGAAGGCCCTCCTTGTTGACCCAGATTGAGAGGTCCGCTAGTAGGGTGCTTGCATAGGCCTTTCCCTCAATATGAATGAGAGCAATCATGCGGTAATTTTGTGGGTTAGATTTCGGCCCTTTCTTGTAAATGGGGTGCAGGAGCGACCCTCGCCAAGAGTCCGGGACATTCCCCGTCATTCGGCATTCGGTATATAGTACCGTCAGGTTTTCAGTCCAGAAGTCTGTATCTTGCCTGAATAAGGAGCCTGGCAGGCCGTTGAGCCCTGGCGCCCCATTTGGTCTAATTTTGTTTCGAATTGTGTAACTAGCTTTTTATCTGAAAGGGTCACCTGGCTCATGTTTTTTGTTAAGTTGATGAAGTTAGTCAATTGTGTTGCATTCGCCAGATCTATGCTTGGTACAATTAAACTGCCTTCCTCTTTGTACAAGTATTTCACATGGGCTGTCCAAGTGTCAGAGTCAATTGAGTGCTCCCTCTGTGAAATCCCTTCAAGTTGTTAAGGTATTGCCAGAACTCTTGTGATCTGCTGGGGCTCAATAATCCAAAAATCTTTATACATTTTCCTTCAATTTGCTCCCGTTTTTCGGCCCAAACTTGCTTCGAGTGTAATTTTACTTTTTCTTGAAGGAGTTTTTTGTCCTGGGTTGTCCCCGTTTTCAGGTAAACCCTTCGTTTACTTCGTACTTGCTTTGCACTTTCTCTGATAGCGGGGATATGGCCAAGGTTATACTTAGGATATAGTTTGACTTTGTTTGTTTTGATTTTATTTATTTTTCCTCCTTGTAGATGTGATACTAGATTATGAGCAAGTTGATCCCATTCTTCGATTGTGCCCTAATATGTTTCCTTTAATGTACCATCTGCCCATGCTTTTTTCCATTCGTCAAACTTGTTCGAAGGAGCCGTGCTCCATTTGATCCTTCTCACCAAGATATACTGTTCGACACCGTTTGTTAAACCAAGTTGATTTAAGGTATTGTGGTTGTCAGCTGTGGAGTTTAAAGTCATTATTAAAGCTGCATGACCGCTTTCCTTGCTCTGTACAACTTTATATCCTATCCTTAGCTTCTGTAACCGACAGCTTAATAAGATGTAATCTATTGTGGTATGATTATTATACATTGGCAGGCAGAGAATTCCTGGAGAGTTCTTTAGTAGTAAAGAATGGGATGATGACAGTTGATAGGCAAGCAGAAGGGCGTTAAATGCTACCGTTGCGGGAGAGTCATTACATTTGGCCGATTTTACCCCAATGTTATGGGTATTGAGGTCCCCGAGAATTATCAGTTCCATGTGGGCAAATTGTAGGAGGAGGTTTTCAATATCGGCTAGTAACTGGGAAAGTTTATCCTTTGCTCCCTGTCCATGTGGGTTGTAGTAAACATTAATTAGCTATATGGTCAGAGGGCCTTTGCTTGATGATAGGCCTTTCAGAATGCCGGCCTTGTACGACTTTGATGTTGTTTTTATTTCCCGAAATTGTAGCTTCCGAGTGAGCCTGGTGTATACTGAAATACTTCTTAATCAAGAAGGGGAAAGGATCACTAGTCCCGCTTAAACCAAGGTTTTGCAGGTTGGTAGTTGGTATCTCCCAAAAAATTGACCCTCATACACGTGTATGTTGGAAGTGTCTCTCAGCGGTATATACTGTGTCCCCGCTTTTATTTACACGTGCGTGCGTAATCATTGGGTCGTTTCTTGTGTGTGCACCCTCCACCAGGAGGTTTTACCTTAGTTTTAAGGCAGTAGTGATCATATAACAGTGGTGAGGTGGGAGGTGATTCTAAAACAGTCCGGACAGCCAGAAGGGAAATTTTAATAATTCTGGATTCGGACAGAAGTTAAGATTATGTGTGCAGCCTTAGAATTAATTAGGAATTCGAGCGCACTTCATATGAGAATTAAAAGAGGTCAACATGTTTCAGCCTTGGGTAGCCAGAAGGTCAGTAGGCTTTCGCCAGGACCAATGGGGGTGAAAACGTGAAAAAATGTGTGAAGAACAAAAGTATATTAACCTGATTCTTCAGGAAGTAAAGGCATCATTGTACCTATATGATAGAAATAGACAGACATACACACAACATACAAGGAGATAGAATATGGGAAAACACATAACTATGTTCAGAGGTACTCTTACGAAATCTAATGATTTCGATAAGGAACTAAAAAATGGCAATACTTTTCAAAGAACCACACTCATTTCTGGCGTCAACTCTCCCATTGTCATGCTTCGGCGGGCGGAGGTGATTCGGGTTATACTGTAGTGGTGTGCCCATAGATCTAAAATTCGCTGTGACTTACTTAGTCTGATGCGTGGTCTATGGTGAGATGACTAAGTGGTATACGGTAAAAACACCTCGTGGATTGCGTTTATAACGCTGCATACATACAGTGCTCAGATGATCATTCACTGTTCGTGCGTGTTGCTATCATAGTTTTCACTTATACAATTGTGCTCCTTATTGTGATCTGTCGTGTTACTATGTAGGGTCTATATTTGGTTAGGTATTACGAAAACGCGTAACTTGTTTCGCATTATACTCGCTTGGAAGTTAGGCTATGTGGTATTTCAGCGTACCTTTTTTGTATCAAGAAATTGCTTCAACGGGGGCTAAGGCAGGACGAGTGAGGCCTCACTGTAGGAATTGTAAGAGGAAAAGGGTTAGGGAAGAGGATTGTTACTTGCGGTTCTGTTGTATTGAGAAGACGCTGTCTCTTCGAATACCTGGGTTCCTTCTACTCTGTCCCGGCAGCTAGTGCTGACTCTGCCTTTCGTCACCCGGAAATCAGAGAACGGTCATTTCCGGGTGGATTTGTACTACGAGTCCATGATCATGGATGAAATGCTATCGCGCAACTTGGTGCATTGAAACAGGTGTTCTTATTGGTTATTTAAATTCTATACAGAAAGTTTCTTTGCTTACGAATTATAAGGATATTGTTACAATTACAAAAGCTTGAGGGAAATCTAACTGACAGTTTTCCTGATCAACTTGTTGACTAGAGGCGGGCGGGGATGTGCGTAGGGGGGGGGCCTTATTTAGGGGGTTGTGATTGTTTGCCACATTATTAGAGTACGTACAAACTGGGGGGGGCCCTTATTTTCGATGTTTACCACATTAGTAGAAAACGGGCAACCTGAAGGTTTTAGAAAAATAACCTATTATAGACTATGATCAGGGACTTGTATTGTATAGACAATTCTTATGTCTTTTTGGGACAAATCAAAGCCTCTCCAGAGGGACTCAATCTCATGTTTTTTAGACCATCTTAGTTCACTGGTGGTTAGGGCACATGCAGTTTCTCAGCGGTATTGTGTTAAGGAAGGGGACACGCTATACTGAGGTTATCTATTTAAGGACAACCAAGGAATAGAGTCGTTGAGGCCCAGGGTATCTGTTCTGAGTCTATGGACCCAGCTTTGTTCCTTCTCGAATAGGATTTTTTCTGCATTTCTGTCCACTGTTTCAAGCGTCTCTAGAATTACCCAGTGGAGGTCATCTACTGTGTGACCTAGTTCTTTGTAGTGGGTTGACATCTTGGTTGTAGTTTTCTTGCAATTTACGTTGCATCCTGTGCTCACAAAGCCGTTGTTTGACCTTGCGGCACGTCATCCCTATGTGCCGCATGGATAGTGTCCGGTTACTGGGGGGGTTTTCCATAATCCTCCCAGTAACCGGACACTATCCTGCACCGCCTGCGCAACCACAGAACCTACTAAAGAATTGCAGCTACTTCCCAATCTTTTGTGGAAGTTAAGAAGGCACACAAACTGCAATACAAGTCACGTCATCTACATGATCACCTGTCCCTGTGATATGAGATACATTGGGATGACGTGCCGCAAGGTAAAACAACAACTTTGTGAGCACCGGA
Organism: Lissotriton helveticus; assembly: GCF_964261635.1. Taxonomy (NCBI): domain Eukaryota; kingdom Metazoa; phylum Chordata; class Amphibia; order Caudata; family Salamandridae; genus Lissotriton; species Lissotriton helveticus. The sequence continues at coordinate 417,690,891 of NC_136058.1, read as the reverse complement.
GCAACGTAAATTGCAAGAAAACTACAACCAAGATGTCAACCCACTACAAAGAACTAGGTCACACAGTAAATGACCTCCACTGGGTAATTCTAGAGACGCTTGAAACAGTGGACAGAAATGCAGAAAAAATCCTATTCGAGAAGGAACAACGTTGGGTCCATAGACTCAGAACAGATACCCTGGGCCTCAACGACTCTATTCCTTGGTTGTCCTTAAATAGATAACCTCAGTATAGCGTGTCCCCTTCCTTAACACAATACCGCTGAGAAACTGCATGTGCCCTAACCACCAGTGAACTAAGATGGTCTAAAAAACATGAGATTGAGTCCCTCTGGAGAGGCTTTGATTTGTCCCAAAAAGACATAAGAATTGTCTATACAATACAAGTCCCTGATCATAGTCTATAATAGGTTATTTTTCTAAAACCTTCAGGTTGCCCGTTTTCTACTAATGTGGTAAACATCGAAAATAAGGGCGCCCCCCCCCAGTTTGTACGTACTCTAATAATGTGGCAAACAATCACAACCCCCTAAATAGGGCCCCCCCCCTACGCACATCCCGGCCCGCCCCTAGTCAACAAGACGATCAGGAAAACTGTCAATTAGATTTCCCTCAAGCTTTTGTAATTGTAACAATATCCAAATAATTCGTAAGCAAAGAAACTTTCTGTATAGAATTTAAATAACTAATAAGAACACCTCTTTCAATGCACCAAGTTGCGCGATAGTATTTCATCCATGATCATGGACTCGTAGTACAAATCCACCCGGAAATGACCGTTCTCTGATTTCCGGGTGACGAAAGGCAGAGTCAGCACTAGCTGCCGGGACGGAGTAGAAGGAACCCAGGTATTCGAAGAGACAGCGTCTTCTCAATACAACAGAACCGCAAGTAACAATCCTCTTCCCTAACCCTTTTCCTCTTACAATTCCTACAGTGAGGCCTCACTCGTCCTGCCTTAGCCCCCGTTGAAGAATTTTCTTGATACAAAAAAGGTACGCTGAAATACCACATAGCCTAACTTCCAAGCGAGTATAATGCGAAACAAGTTACGCGTTTTCGTAATTCCTAACCAAATATAGACCCTACATAGTAACACAACAGATCACAATAAGGAGCACAATTGTATAAGTGAAAACTATGATAGCAACACGCACGAACAGTGAATGATCATCTGAGCACTGTATGTATGCAGCGTTATAAACGCAATCCACGAGGCGTTTTTACCGTATACCACTTAGTCATCTCACCATAGACCACGCATATGACTAAGTAAGTCACAGCGAATTTTAGATCTATGGGCACACCACTACAGTATAACCCGAATCACCTCCGCCCGCCGAAGCATGACAATGGGAGAGTTGACGCCAGAAATGAGTGTGGTTCTTTGAAAAGTATTGCCATTTTTTAGTTCCTTATCGAAATCATTAGATTTCGTAAGAGTGCCTCTGAACATAATTATGTGTTTTCCCATATTCTATCTCTTTGTATGTTGTGTGTATGTCTGTCTATTTCTATCCTATAGGTACAATGATGCCTTTACTTCCTGAAGAATCAGGTTAATATACTTTTGTTCTTCACACCTTTTTTCACGTTTTCACCCCCATTGGTCCTGACGAAAGCCTACTGACCTTCTGGCTACCCAAGGCTGAAACATGTTGACCTCTTTTAATTCTCATATGAAGTGCACTCGAATTCCTAATTAATTCTAAGGCTGCACGCATAATCTTAACTTCTGTCGGAATCCAGAATTATTAAAATTTCCCTTCTGGCTGTCCGGACTGTTTTAGAATCACCTCCCACCTCACCACTGTTCTATGATCACTACTGCCTTAAACCTAAGGTAAAACCTCCTGGTGGAGGGTGCACACACAAGAAACGATCCAATGATTACGCACGCACGAGTAAATAAAAGCGGGGACACAGTATATACCGCTGAGAGACACTTCCAACATACACGTGTATGAGGGTCCATTTTTTGGGAGATACCAACTACCAACCTGCAAAACCTTGGTTTAAGCGGGACTAGTGATCCTTTCCCCTTCTTGATTAAGAGATATCACAATGAAGACTGAAAGGATCCATACTGTGCCTCCCCCCGCCTTATGATTATACATACATATACTGAAATACCTCCTGACGGTCTGCCAAAAATATTGTCCTTAACAGCTGGTTTATGGTATTCCACAAATCCCTTTATTGAAACTGGTTTGATGGCCCATGTTTCTTGTATACAGATTATGTCTATTCCTTCATGGAACGGGGGGGTCGCCGGATATTGTAATAAACTTGCGACCCCAGCTACGTTTCAGGACATAATAGTCGTGTTCTGTCTGCCAGTTATCTCCATTTTCTTTGTGCCTAGAAAGTCTGCCTGCCGGTGCAGTGTACTATTCCTAATTTCGACGGTGCCGTGGTTAGGAGTTGTGTATTAAGGCCCTGGGCACCCAGGACCAGTCTTCAATAGGGTTGTTTTGTATTGAGCAACTCCGACTGCCTTTACCCGGATTTGTGGTGACTTTAATTTGCCCATCGCTTGTTAATTTACTATTTGTTCCACTGATTTGCCCATCGCTTGTTAATTTACTATTTGTTCCACTGTGGAGTGCCCTATGCAGCCTGGGGCTGCTGTGTGACTCGGCGAGTGCAACCACTCACCACTTTGAACCTTCCCTTCACTGCATGTTGGTCATACCTAATGAAGATCTGCGGGCACGGTGCGTTGTAAGTAGAAGGCTGGAAGGCTGGTCATGCCCTGGAGTGTGTGGCATGACCTAGTAGTGAATCACCCTGAGCGCATTTTTCACTATTGTAAGGCAACCTGTTCCCCGTAGGCCAGAATGAGCAGTTTGGTTATAGCATCCTACAATTCTAACTGACTCAGGGAACCAGGTGGAGAGTTGAGTTTAGTATTCCTGAACTCAGAATGATAAGATGCATCTTTTAGTAAAGTTGGTTTTACCATTCTGTGTTTGAAAATACCACTTTTAGAAAGATGGTATTTTCTTGCCAAACTATCCAGCCTGCTTCTGCTAACGTGCGTATTGTGTGTCTGGGTTTGTGAGTGACAGGACTGGGGGACTCCAGGAGGTAGGCCGCGACAGCACTTGACTGATTGTCCTGAGAGTGGTGGGAGGAGTAGGCACCTGGGTCTGAATAGAGCTGGGCCATCTTCCACAACGTTGGCTCCACTTCCTGTGGTGTGTCTGAAGACCCTGGCAGGTAGAATGCACCTGAAACTGGGTTTGACCAGGCAAAGGACCCTCTGCCTTCAGAGAACAACGGATTTATGGGTATAAATACTGGGGCCCAGACCCCAGATCTTTGGAATCAGTCTGGAACGAACAAGACGACCCTCTGCCGAGGAAGAGCACCTGGAGACCACAGGAGTTGTACTGCCCCTCTGCCAGAGCACTGTGGTGGGTTGGCCTGTGGTGGTGTCTCTCATGCCAAGGAGCGGTAGAAAGGACCAAGGAAGAAACTTTCATCATCTTGCCAATTATTCCCTGAGGGCTAGAGTTGAGCTAGCCTCCTGTTTGAAGACGCAGGGATACCAACGACTTCACCTCCTCTGTTTGAGCAAAGATGGAACTGTTGTTTCAGCCGCTACAGAAGAACTCTGCAACTCAAGCCAGCTAACTTCGCCGCCATCTGCCACTAGACTGTGAGTACTGCTCCGACTCGCATCGTAGACCGACGCCTGTCGCTGGGCTGCAACCGGCTCTGAGATCGTTATCTGGGCAGAGCCGAACATCGACAAGAGTGACCAAGCACTCACTGACTCAACGACATCAGCAACAACATGTTGTGCCGGCGCTGCCGTAACGCCGCCTCCTCTCCGGTAAGAACCGAAGCCGCACCCTGCCTGCATCCGCAGCTATGGTCCCGCCACATCGCTTTCCCCTGGAGCAAGGAACCGACTCTACCAATGTGCCACACGACATCACAGCTCCCTGACGACAAGACGAGCCTTTGTTTGTTTTCTGAAAGGTACTGTTCCGTGAGAGTCTAGTTGTGACTCCGGGCCCAACGCTGTGCTCCTCGCAGGCAGACTGTACCCTGAGAAGTCTTTTGTGCATTGAAGCGATAACTCCTGTTGGTACTATCTGTTGCCAGAGACACTTGAAACTAAGAACCTATTTTTGAGTAAACCGTAAAGCATATTCGTAATGTGGATTTTAGCCGTTAAGGTCTTGTGTTAATTATATAAAGCATACCTATTTTTGATACATCCCGGTGTGGTGTCCGTTTGTAGTGGTTCATCTATATTACTGTATGTGTTCACAAATGCTTAACACACTGCCTCTGAGATAAGCCTGTCTGCTCGTGCCAAGCTACCAAGGGGGTGAGCAGGAGGGGTTATCTACAGCGTGTAAACTCCGTTGCCCTGCGGTAGAGAAAGGGACCCTACTTGACAAAGGTGTATACTATTGCCAATTAGAGACTCCGGGTTCTAACAGCATTGGTTGCATCAGATTATTCTAGTGCCTGGCCTGTGTTATTGCATTGTTTGCATCAGATTCTTCTAGTGCTTGGTCTGTGTTATTGCATTGTTTGCATCAGATTCACATAGTGCCTGACCTGTGTTATTGCATTGTTTAAATCAGATTCTCCTAGTGCCTGGCCTGTGTTATTGCATTGTTTGGATCAGATTCTTCTAGTGCCTGACCTCTGTTATTGCATTGTTTAAATCAGATTCTCCTAGTGCCTGGTCTGTGTTATTGATTTGTTTGCATCAGATTCTCCTAGTGCCTGACCTCTGTTATTGCTTTGTTTAAATCAGATTCTCCTAGTGCCTGACCTCTGTTATTGCATTGTTTAAATCAGATTCTCCTAGTGCCTGACCTGTGTTATTGCATTGTTTAAATCAGATTCTCCTAGTGCCTGACCTGTGTTATTGCATTGTTTAAATCAGATTCTCCTAGTGCCTGACCTGTGTTATTGCATTGTTTGAATCAGATTCTTCTAGTGCTTGGCCTGCGTTATTGCATTGTTTGCATCAGATTATCCTAGTACACGGCCCGTGTTATTCCATAGTTTCCGTCAGATTCTTCCAGTGCTTGGCCTATGTTATTCCATAGTTTGTGTCACATTCCCCTAGTGCCTGGCCTGTGTTATTCCATAGTTTGTGTCAGATTCTCCTAGTGCCTGGCCTGTGTTATTGCATTGTGTGCATTACATTTTCCTTGTGCATGGCCCGTGTTATTGCATTGTTTGCTTCACATTCTGCTAGTGCCTGGCCTGTGTTATTGCATTGTTTGTGTCACATTATCTTAGTGCCTGGCCTGTGTTATTCCATAGTTTGCTTCAGATTCTCCTAGTACACAGTCTGTGTTATTGCAAAGTTTGCATAAGATTCCCCTAGTGCCTGGCCTGTGTTATTGCCTTGTTTGCATCAGGTTCTCCTAGTGCCTGGTCTGTGTTATTGCATTGTGTCCATCAGATTCTCCTAGTTCCTGGCCTGTGTTATTGCATTGTTTGCATCACATTCTCCTAGTGCCTGGCCCTTGTTATTTTATTTTTGCATCAGATTCTCCTAGTGCATGACCTGTGTTATTGCATGGTATACATCAGATTCTTCTAGTACACAGCCTGTGTTATTGCATTGTTTGTGTCACATTCTCCTAGTGCCTGGTCCTTGTTGTTGCATTGTTTGTATCAGATTCCCCTAGTGCCTGGCCTGTGTCATTGCATGGTATACATCAGTTCTTCTAGTACACAGCCTGTATTATGGCATTGTTTATGTCACATTCTCCTAGTGCCTGGCCTGTGTTATTGCATTGTTTGAGTCACATTCCCCACTCAGCCTGCTTCTGCTAGCGTGTGTATTGTGTGTCTGGGTTTTATGAGTGACAGGGCTGGGGGGACTCCAGGATGTAGGGAGCGACAGCACTAGGCTGATTGTCCTGGGAGTGGTGGGAGGAATAGGTAGCTGGGTCTGAATGGAGCTGGGTCATCTCCCACAATGTTGACTCCACTTCCTATGGTGAGTCTGAAGACCCTGGCTCACCTCGACAAAGGAAGAAGACACGCACTGGTAGAATGCACCCAAAACTGGTTTTGACCAGGCAAAGCACCCTCTACCCTCAGAGAACAACAGATTTATGGGTATAAATACCGGGGCCCATGCCCCAGATTTTTGGAATCACTCTGGAACAAACAAGACGACCCTCTGCCGAGGGAGAGCACCCGGAGACCACAGGAGTTGTACTGCCCCTCTGCCAGAGTACTGTAGTGGGTTAGCCTATGGTGGTGTCTCTCGTGCCGAGTAGAGGTAGAAAGGACCAAGGAAGAAACTTTCAATATCTTGCCGATTATTCCCCGAGGGCTAGAGTTGAGCTAGCCTCCTGTTTGAAGTCGCAGGGATACCAACGACTTCACCTCTTCTTTTTGAGCAAAGCTGGAACTGCTGTTTCAGCCTCTACAGAGTTACTCTGCAACTCAAGCCAGCTAACTTCGCCACCATCTGCCCGAGACCGTGAGTGCTGCTCCGACTCGCACCGTAGACCGATGCCTGCCGCTGGGCTGCAACCGGCTCTGAGATCGCCATCTGGGCAGAGCCGATCATCGACAAGAGTGAACAAGCACTCACTGACTCAACAACATCAGCAATGACCTGCTGTGCCAGCGCTGCCGTAACACCACCTCCTCTCCAGTACGGACCGAAGCCGCCCCCTGCCTGCATCTGCAGCTAGGGTCCCGTCACATCACTTTCCCCCGAAGCAAGGAACCGACTCTACCAACGTGCCACACGACATCACAGCTCCCTGATGCCGAGAAGAGCCTTTGTTTGTTTTGTTAAAGGTACTGTCCCGTGAGAGTCTAGTTGTGACTCCGGGCCCGACGCTGTGCTCCTCGCAGGCAGACTGTACCCAGAGAACTCTTTTGTGCGTTGAAGCGATAATTCCTGTTGGGATTATCCGTTGCCAGAGATTCTTGAAACTAAGAACCTATTTTTGAGTAAACCGTAAAGCATATTCGTACTGTGGATTTTTGCCGTTAAGGTCTTGTGTTAATTATATAAAGCATACCTATTTTTGATACATCCCGGTGTGGTGTCTGTTTGTAGTGGTTCATCTATATTACTGTATGTGTTCACAAATGCTTAACACACTGTCTCTGAGATAAGCCTGTCTGCTCGTGCCAAGCTACCAAGGGGGTGAGCAGGGGTTATCTACAGCGTGTAAACTCCCTTGCCCTGAGGTAGACAAAGGGTCCCTACTTGACAAAGGTGCATACTGTTGCCAATTAGAGACTCCTGGTTCTAACAGCATTGTTTGCATCAGAATATTCTATTACACAGCCTGTGTTATTGCATTGTTTGCATCAGATTCTCCTAGTGCCTGACCTGTGTTATTACATTGTATGCATCAGAATCTCATAGTGCCTGGCCCGTGTTATTGGATTGTTTGCATCAGATTCTTCTAGTGCCTGACCTGTGTTATTGCATTGTTTGTGTAATATTTTCGTAGTGCCTGGTCTGTGTTATTGCATTGTTTGAATCAGATTCTTCTAGTGCCTGGCCTGTGTTATTGCATTGTTTGCATCAGATTCTTCTAGTGCCTGGCCTGTGTTATTGCATTGTTTGTGTCAGATTTTCATAGTGCCTGGCCTGTGTTATTGCAATGTTTGCGTCACATTCTCCTAGTGACTGGCAGTTGTTATTGCATTGTTTGCATGAGATTCTCCTAGTACACTGCTTCTGTTATTGCATTGTTTGCATGAGATCCTCCTAGTGCCTGGTCTGTGTTATTGCATTGTTTGCATCACATTCTCCTAGTGCCTGGCAGTTGTTATTGCATTGTTTGAATCTGATTCTCTTACTGCCTGGCTTGTGTTATTGCATTGTTTGCATCGGATTCTCCTACTGCCTTGCCTGTGTTATTGCTTTGTTTGGAACCCGAGCCAGGCGCAGGGACATAGATCGGAGCGCACGCGACGGAAAGTAGAAGGAGAAGCGCCTCTGAAGATAGAGGGGGCCAAAGCCATGGAGAGCACGGTGGGCCAAAACCAAAGATTTGAACCTGACCCTGTCAGCGACAGGAAGCCAGTGAAGAGATCGGAATTGGAGAGCCACACTGTTCCTCGCCAAAATGCTCAATAGTAGTCTGGCGGCCACATTCTGGACCACCTGGAGCTTTTTAAGCAGGTAGCTAGGGGTGCCAGCATGGAGGGCATTGGCGTAATCCAAGCGAGATAAAATCAGGGCACATGTAACAGTTTCTCTTGCCGCTTGAGGGAGAAGCGGAAAGAAAGTCCAGTTTCTTGATGTGAGTTGTAAAAGAAAGACTCTCGTCAAACCACACTCCCAGATTTTTGGCGGGCTGTCCCGACGAGAGGAGAAGCGGGGAGTCAGGTGGCCACAGCTGCTCGCGGAAGTCAGTGGGAAACTTGCCATAAAGCAAGATCTCATATTTTTGTTCGTTGCACTTAAGCTGTGCATCGGCCAGCCATTTAAAGATGGAAACTAGGCACTGTTGCGCCGCTGAAACGGAGTCCGATGTTTTGTCCCAGGTAAACAGCAGCTGCGTATCATCCGCATAGGCCATCACCTTAGCCCCAAGCTCCTCTGCTAGATATATCAGTGGCGTAACATACATTTTGAAGAGGAGCGGGCTAAGGGAGGAACCCTGCGGGACTCCAGTGGTGACCAGCTGAGGGGAGGAGGAAAAAGGGGGTAGCCAAATCTGCTCGACATGCTCCCAATAAAGTGTATATTACTGCAAGGATACTGCACAGTTCCTGCAGCAGTAGTCCATTAACTATTTATGTAGAGACAGGGAGCACAACATGTCTACCAGAGATTTCTTTAGGTCAGAAATTGTATGTTAGAAACGGGGTTACCAATTCTACGGGGGTTAGCATGGAGCAGAGCGGGCAGGCCAAACTCCCTGAGGACATGTGTGAAGCATCCACGCAGTACGCACAGACGATACACCAGGCACACCACAAAAGAGACACAACACCGCTTCTGGTTGGAAAAAGAATAACTTTTGTATTAGGTCCAACCTGCAAAGGTAAAACTCAGTAATGCACAGTAATCACAATAGGGCACCAACGGGTGCCAGGGCAATGGATACCAGGGGGATTATTTACAGGGAAATTGGACAAAGCAAGAAAAGGGTGAGTCCATTAGTTTCCAGGCTGAAATAAAAAGAACGTTATCAATTGGCATGAAACATAGGGTCAGTATTGCAGGGCAAACACAGGCATTAATCCTTGGCATCACCTTAGCAGTAGGCTGTAAGCGTAAAATAAAACATTAGGAATAAACCCAGCTTGACTTGTATTAGCACCTCCTGCAAAAGGGAACAACAGGCACGCAATACTACCATCTGGCCTAGGCAGGCAGAATCACTGTTAACATGGGGCATCAACTTAACATCTGGCATCACCCTTAAGAAAAGCACTTTAGGTACATCAGTGGTAACAGGGAAACCCTAGGCATCAAAACCTTAGGCAGGATCTTCTGCAAATAAACTTCATAGCCTGACCTCCACTTTCGGCATGGGATCAGGCACACTCTTTACTGCAGGCACAACCCTATCCCGGGGCGTAAAGCATTGAGGCATTTCCAACATAGCCCCCTTCCTTACAGGTCAGGCGTCCTACATGGGGTGGTCCTTAAATTATTGATGCCCCCAATCGCTGCCACTACCCTCTGTCCAGCGGAGCAGTGGTGCAAAGGCAGTCCTGTGTGGGTGGCCCCTCTTCTGGGGCTCCCTGAATACCGATGGTCCCCGGTGGCGGGCACCGACCCTGTGCCCCCGACACCCCCCCACCACAGTCTAATGGAGCCCCCACTCACCGGGCTCCTGATGTCCTTGCGGGGTTCTGCGGGGCTCTCCTCAGAGCATGAGAGCTCTGGGGCTCTGGACTCGCGGCAGCACTCAGGGCTCTCCATCCACCGCGGGGGCCCCGACAGCCCTTCGGCTCGTTCCGGCGGTTTCCTCTTGTGGGGCACACTTCTGGCTTCACCCGGGTTCCCCCTCCCTCACGGGGACCCGGGGCTTAGGGTCAGCTTCTTTACCGGCTTCTTTCTTGCCTCTCAGCCAATCGGCGCGCGATTTCCAGGGAGCGCGCCGTCAATAGCCAATCTGTGTGCGGTGGCTGGGGGGCGCGGTCGGTGGCGTCACCGGCGCCCCCAGCCACGTGATGCCGACCGTCCCGGCTTCTGCAAGGCCCAGCGTGGCTTCTTCAATGCCGCCGCGGCCCTCTCCTGGCTCCAGGGGCAGCCGCGAGGGTCCAGTCACTAGCGGCACTCCCTTGATCGCGACCCGAGGTCACGGCGGTGATCCCAGGCACGGCCCTTCTTCAGACGGCCCAAGGGGCCGCGCTGGTGAGTTCGGCTTCGGCACCAGTAGGCACCCGCTGATTAATTAGTTATGAAGCGGGTGTAGTTGATCGCGCCACACGCGGGGGTAGGCACCGCGGTGCTTTTGAGCCCACAGTTCTTCTTGGCCCCGGGCTGCGGCGGTGAGTAGGGCCTGCAGCGCTACTTGGGCACAGCGCTATGAAGGGGGCAACAGCGCTTAGAAGGGCAGCAAGGCAGTCCCGGTCACGGTGCTCTGGGAAATAATAGCACTTCCACACACTTCCACACACACATCGCTTAGGATTGTGGCGCTTAGGGGGCCGGCAGCTACTCCAGCGCTTGGAGGCTCAATGCTTCTTGCAGTCCCAGGCAGTATAGCGCTTGACAGGTGCACCACAGGCAGCAACTCTCCCGGCCCACAACGCTTCTTCTAGGCACGGCTCTTTAGCATTGTAGCGCAAGGGGGGGCGGACAGTCCCAGCAGCAAGCCCCAGGGTAACACTCCTCACCTCCTGGGGGGGGTCCAAGATGCTCCTTCCCTTCTAGGCGCTTCTGGGCGCAGCGCTTGCGTGGCGTCGGGTCCCGGCACAACAGGGACCTAGGAGGGCCCTCCTTCTTCAGGGGGCCGGGGGACAGAGCAGTAGGCACTACTGAGCCAGGTCAACAGCCAGTGGGGGCTTAATCAACACAGGGCTGTAGGCTGACACCATCCTCCACTGCAGCGTGGCCCTCCTCCTGAACCGCAGCCTGAACTCCGGAAGTGGGGCTTCCACTAGCCCTGGGGACAGTAGAGGGGTAATAGATGGGTGCAGGGTCCAGCACACAGGCCCAAGTGTCTCCCCTGGCAGCAGGTCCCCTCACGTTCCTGTCCCAGGTCTGTCGCTGCACATGGTGGCACATCCCCCTTATTTATAACCCCCTCACCCCACCTACCAGACAGTGCCAGAACCTTCTAGAATTCTTAGGCAAATTGGTTTAAACTGGCTCGGGGGAGGAGTAGAGCACCCTGGGTGCCAGGCTTTCCCTCCAAAAGCAGGGATGGCTGGCTGCCTAATGACTAGACTGCTAACCTACTGCAGTCAGTTGGCACGACGCACAGCCATGGCATCCATCTTAAATGCGACATTTCATCAGGGTACATTTTACACAATGGGGGGAAAATACGAGCACACCATTGCATCACATTATCACATTAACATGTCGTCTCACACCACACATGGCCTATACAGTAACCTTTACCATGGGGGAGACATCCTTAAATTAGGGGGGCGAAAAGCGACACATTTTTGGGGAAAAGGGCCAAGTCCAACACAACTCCCTCCCAGCCAAAAGCCAGGGTTGACCAATCATTGCCTTGATGGGCTTCCCTGCTTGGGACGGAAAAGGTGGACGCAGGCCCGCAACTACAGGAGCACCTGCAGTTTCTTCTCCACTCTGCAACCCGATGGTTGCCTCGCTCAACCCTCCCTTCACCAACCAAACCATCTCACTGAAGCTCTCTAGCGGGATGTGGCCAGGACCGGCCAGTAGGCCATCCAGATGTCTCTAGCCTTTGCTCTCTCACAGAGTGGGAGGCTTTAGCCTCATGCCTGTAGTACCCTTTGACCACTCTCCTCCTACCAAACTGCCACTGGTCCTCCCACCTGGGATCCGATCCCTCAGGCTGACCAGCACTCAGGGGTGAGGCTCTCCTCCCCCTACCTCTCCTTCTGGGGTTCCGCCCTCTCTTCCTACGCGGTGCACCCTCAGAACACCACTATCTCCCCAACCTAGAGTCGAAACCCTCAGGTTGAACTGGTTACAGGGGCGAGTCCTCCCTCCCCCTGCATCCCCTCCCAGAGTTCCGCACCCTCCTAACTGGAGTAGTACCCCTGAGAGTCAAACCCGGGGGGAAACTGTTTACAGACGTCCCACCCGCCAGGTCAAGCAACCCCTGTCCCTGGCCTCCCAACCCAGGATCTATGCCCTGTGGCTGGACCGGTGACAGAGGAGAGACCTTCCTCCCTCTGTATCCCCTCCCAGAGTTCCGCACCCTCCTACCTGGAGAAGTACCCCTGGGAGTCAAACCGGTAGGGACCTTGATTACCAGTGCCCCACCCTCCAGGTCAGGCAACCCCTGAACCTGGAACCCCAGTCCAGGATCTAAACCCTGTGACTGGACGGACCCCCAAACCTCTGGAGCTCCGATTACAGATGCTCCGGGTTATCCTGACACGAGGGGATCCCTTCCACTGGAAGGCACATCAGGACAGCATAGGCTCCCAACCTGGGGCCCCCTTATGGAACTCTCCAGGCCCTGTGACTGCGGTTGGGGCACCTCGGGACACCTCTCCGTCTCACTCCTTTCTGTAGATAGGATGTGAGACCCTACAACCCTCTCACTATCCTGGGACCTAGCTGGGCTACTCCTCACCTCTCCCGCCTCGCTGGGTCGGAAGATCCCTGCATCACCCCTTCAGGATCACTCCCCAATGCCCTCTCAGACTCTCTGACACTTACCCAAAGGTCTGCCTCCCGTGCAAGTTCCCTGGGGTCTGAGAACCCACACTGCAACAGGTGATGACGCAGTGTTGGAAAACAATTCTTTAGCATGTGCTCCCTGATAACTGCATGGCACAGCCCTTCCCAATCCTCCACTGCTCTACTCACCACCCAATCCTCCAATGCAGTCCAACACTCCTCCGCAAACTCCTCTCAGGACTGGTGGGACAGTTTTTCCCTGCCCCGGAACACTAACCCGTCCCCTTCTTCCTGGGAATCAGGCACTGTCTCCTGGGCTCTAGGAGTGGGACTCCCTGCACTGGAACCACTCTCACTGCCACCACTGGATCCCACCATCACTGGTGAATCCAGACTCCTGAAACCACTCTCAGGGGACAACCTACCCACCTGAGCAAGTCTCTCTCTAGCGAAGGCCCTCTCCGCCTCCGCCATCCTCTCCTGTGCTAGGACCTTCTCCGTTTCTAGCCTTTTCTCTTCCACCCTCAGCGGCGCTAACTCCTTGACATTCCTGAGCTTCTCCAGCACCAGCTGATACTCCCTTTCTTCCCTCCTATCTACCCACTCTTCTGAAGACAGGGAAAGGGATGGGGCAATACCCCCGGGACTGGACCCAGTGTGGGACTCCCTATCTATGGTGTCCTCATCAGCTACCGGCGTCTCTGCCCTATCCATTTCTTCCTCCTCATCATCAGAGTAACCACCTTCCAGGGTTATGGAATGGGAGCCCTCCCTCTGGTCTCTACCAAATCAACCCTTCAAATATGCGGAGGGGTAGTCAGACAGGTCCCCACCTGGCTCTAAGGGGTCCCCCCTCTTGAGAGCTTCGTAAAGGAACAACTTCCTTCTAATGTTGCCTACTGGGGGTATCCCTGTCTCCTTGCAGAAATACAAAACTTCCTGCTCGGTGTAATCCATGAGGTCCTCCTCATTATAAACCAACCCCATCGTGACAAGGTACCCCCGGGATACACCACCCACAGGGCAACAAGGGGACACAATTCAAAACACCTTCAGGAGGAAATACAATAATTAGGAAAACAATAATCAGCAAAAATGCAAAAATCCCCACAAAAAGACTGATTACTCTTAAAAGCTCTATTTGCAGTGTAACCTGTGGCCGCTCTGGTACTGCGCAAACACAAGTCCTATCACACCGCTCGCCAACAATGTTAGAAATAGGGTTACCTATTCTACGGGGGGTAGCATGGAGCAGAGCGGGCTGGCCAAACTCCTGAGGACATGTGTGAAGCATCCACGCAGTACGCACAGACGACACACCCGGCACACCACAAAAGAGACACAACACCACTTCTGGTTGGAAAAAGAATAACTTTTGTATTAGGTCCAACCTGGAAAGGTAAAACTCAGTAATGCACAGTAATCACAATAGGGCGCCAACAGGCGCCAGGGCAATGGATAGCAGGGGGATTATTTACAGGGAAAATCGGCAAAGCAAGAAAAGGGTGAGTCCATTAGTTTCCAGGCTGAAATAAAAAGAACGTTATCAATTGGCATGAAACATAGGGTCAGTATTGCAGGGCAAACACAGGCATTAATCCTTGGCATCACCTTAGCAGTAGGCTGTAAGCGTAAAATAAAACATTAGGCATAAACCCAGCTTGACTTGTATTAGCACCTCCTGCAAAAGGGAACAACAGGCACGCAATACTACCATCTGGCCTAGGCAGGCAGAATCACTGTTAACATGGGGCATCAACTTAACATCTGGCATCACCCTTAAGAAAAGCACATTAGGTACATCAGTGGTAACAGGGAAACCCTAGGCATCAAAACCTTAGGCAGGACCTGCTGTAAATAAACTTCATAGCCTGACCTCCACTTTCGGCATGGGATCAGGCACACTCTTTACTGCAGGCACAACCCTATCCCGGGGCGTAAAGCATTGAGGCATTTCCAACATAGCCCCCTTCCTAACAGGTCAGGCGTCCTACATGGGGTGGCCCTTAAATTATTGATGCCCCCAATCGCTGCCACTACCCTCTGTCCAGCGGGGCAGTGGTGCGAAGGCGGTCCTGGGTTGGTGGCGCGAGGGAGTCCCTCTTCTGGGGCTCCCTGAATACACGATGGTCCCCGGGGGCGGACACCGACCCTGTGCCCCGACACCCTCCACCACAGTCTAATGGAGCCCCCACTCACCGGGCTCCTGATGTCCTTGCAGGGTTCTGCAGGGCTCTCCTCAGAGCATAAGAGCACCGGGCAGCTCCTGGGATATATGCGGGCCACACGGGGCCCGCGAGGCCTCACTCAGGTCCCTGCAGCACAGAGCTGGACTCGCGGCAGCACTCAAGGCTCTCCATCCACCGCGGGGGCCCCGACAGCACTTCGGCTCGTTCCAGCGGTTTCCTCTTGTGGGGCACAGACCGGCGGGGTGGGCTCCCGCTCCGGTCGCTCTCCGTGGGGCTCTCTCGAGACTTCGGGAGCCCCGCAACGGTGGCGCTCACTTCCGGCTTCACCCGGGTTCCCCCTCCCTCACGGGGACCCGCCAATCTGTGTGCGGCGGCTGGGGGGCACGGCCGGTTACATCACCGGTGCCCCCAGCCACGTGATGCCACCTGTCCCGGCTTCTGCAAGGCCCAGTGCGGCTTCCTCAATGCTGCGGCGGCCCTCTCCTGGCTTCGGGGGCCGCCGCGAGGGTCCAGTCACTAGCGGCACACCCTTGATCAGCGACCCCGAGGTCGCGGCGGTGATCCCAGGCACGGCGCTTCTGCCGATGGCCCAAGGGCCCGCGGTGGTGAGTTCGGCTTTGGCGCCAGTGCGGGGTAGGCACCCGCTGATTATTTATTTATGAAGCGGGGGTAGGTGATCGCGCCACACGCGGGGTAGGCACCCGCGGTGCTTTTGAGCCCACAGTTCTTCCTGGCCCCTGGCTGTGGCGGTGAGTAGGGCCTGCAGCGCAACTTGGGCGTCATTTGAGATGTCATCAGTGATGTCATCAGTGATGTCATTTGAGATGTCATCAGTGATGTCATCAGTGATGTCACTGACCATGTCATGAATGATGTAGTATGTGACATGATCAGCAGTGGATTGCGGGTGCGCGATATATAGTTAGTGCAACTAACTATATATGGAATTTCAATGGTTTTGTGTGAGTAAAATAAGGTTTTTTAAATGCTAATTCCTAACGATATATGGTCTATAACCTATGGTTTTTTCAGTGAATTTTCAAGGTTTTGTAAATGCTAATTCCTAACTATATATGGTCTATAACCTATGGTTTTTTCAGTGAATTTTCAAGGTTTTGTAAATGCTAATTCCTAACTATATATGGTCTATAACCTATGGTTTTTTCAGTGAATTTCAATGGTTTTTTAATAGCAAATATCATAAGCTGTCGAATGTCAAGTACGTGGTAAGTAAAAACATTTTCGTGTTTATGCACACTGATCTGCTTTGAATGCTGCCCCCCCCCTCATTTCTATTAGGAGTACTCTCTCTTTGCAGATAGTGAAAGGTAGTTAACGCAGGCCTTTGCCCCCGTTGTAATACGTCGTGCCTGCTTCTCTCTCCATTTGATTGATTGTTATCCAAGCATTTACTGTTTTAGAATTGCTTCTCTTTGGTTCATTCTCTATTTACAAACAAACACAGAGTCGCAATACTCTGTTTAGTCTTTGCAGATAACGAAAAATCGTGTAAAAAAACAAAAGGAATCGAGCAAAATCAGTAGGCCACTAATGGGATCTCTTTTTGACCTCACTAAAATAGAAACATTAGGAACAACCCCTCATGATAAATACGAAACTAGTGAGATGAACTGAACTCCACACCATGATGGCTGCAATACAGCTCGGCTCCGCCACCCACCCCGCCCAAAATAACGATAAAGAGCGGCTGCCATGATTGCTCGTGGAATGGCCACGACGGAGCTACGAAATGGTGGTGCTCTCATGCTAACCCCAGCTTCAGTCTGAAACATCCAGAAACACTGTAGACTACCAATTCGATCAGTTCCGGTAGCGCCCCAACGTAACCCGGTAGAGAAGAACTAGCCCTCCCCTCTTTGACTGATGGTTCTTGTTGCCTGTCCCTTCTGTTGTCATTTAACAGAACTATTTAGCCTGCTGAAAGGGGTTGTGTTCCGACCGCTGGTTGGTGGAGACATTTTGACTATATTCTGGACCTGCGTTGTCGCGTAATGCGTCATATGACGCGCCGCGTTAGCGCATCCGGAAGTCATCCGGGGCGCGACGCGCAGCGCGTAACGTAAGCATAACAGGTCATGTGACTTGTTAATAAAACTTTTCATTGGTTCATTTTACTTTTCTTATTCTAATGATGAAAGGCTTGGTCATATGACCTAAAAATTACGCTTTTTATTACTTCCGAACATTATTTTTTCTTAAATATATGTTATAATGTTCCAGGCTAATGTACTTTCCCGGAAAATTTACAACTGTCCTGCAAGTAAAATATATTCTTTTTTCGAGAAAAAGGGCGTTTCTTCGTCCCATGACGGAGCCGTTGAGCAAAAGAGGGTCGACCTGCTGTCTTAGTCGCCGATACGCCTGAATATGAGATTCTTATCGATCACTTTATGTTGCAGGAGTAGAAAACACAACAGCCCTTGACCATTTATCTTTACTGCGTTCCTGCGTATTATACCTTTTACCCTTCATGTAATTGGTCTGCTTTATTTCACTTGCCTTTTACTGATTCTAAAACAGTGACTATTATTAAAAACTTTACCAATGTATATACTACTACCATGTTTCTTTTAAAAACCTTTATTGTGAAAATTTCATTATACAAATACGAGCCTATAACCACGTGGGCCGGCCACAGAGCAAACTGTAATCGTATATGATGAGTAGACATTTACACTGTAGAGGAACGTAACGGGCGGTCCATTAGGTTGCAAGAACTAAGGTGTCTAACAGTTGCGGAATCGGTGGACGTACATTTTATAATTAAAATACGACAGGGCCAGTTACAATAAAATTATCTAGATATACATTTGCGGGCAAGTACCATGGGTGACGTTAATTCGAACTTTCAATAGTACAGTAATCAATAACACATCAGAACTTAATATCAACAGAGATGTCGAAATATTAAATCTATTCTCGTCCCCGCCCGCCATGTGCTTCAAAACTGCATACGTATCTCGTGATATCAAGGTTGTGCAACCAGTACACAACAAGGAGTTACGAGTCCCATTTATTCCGGCGCCATTTTGGGCGAGGACGGGCAGGCCCAGGATATAGTCAAAATGTCTCTACCAACCATCGACTATGATGATGTTCATATGCTGTATTTATTAGAGTAACACTCATCTGTCCACATGAAAATAATTTGCCACAATCTAAACATGTCATTTTAATCTTTCCAAAGTTCTTCTAAATATTTGGGACCGTTTCCCTTGCCTCTGATGCTGTCAGTGCCACTTCTTTGATGAATGTACTGGCAGGTCGGGGGTTCTCCTCCAAATCTCTCTTTTATGCAGCACTATAATTAATTGGTGCCACCTCTCCATATGACGATGCATGGTATAGTTACCATAACTATATTTATTTTCGGTTCCTCTGGAGAGTACATCGTGGCAGATGAAGCGTGTAACGTACCGGGCATTTACCTTTTTTTGCATGTAGAGGAAAGGAAAAAAAATTCGAGCGTCCGAGTTCTAAGGTGTCCCAGGGCCATTTTAGTGGACCAAGCCCAAATTCAAAGAACAGGCCGCCATTTTGAGAGTGCTGTTGCAGCCGCCTGTCGCTGTAGCATCAAGAGCGGCCGAAACTCAGCTGAATGGCAACTGAAACGGTAAAGGGGCGCCCCACTACAGCAGACGAGCCTCCACCTAGGAAGGCCCGTTCACGCCGCCTCCCCCCCCCCCCTTCGGGCACCCCACGCCGTTATTCGGAGCAGTATTGTAGGATGGCCACACCAGTGCGGCAACTTGCTAGACATCACCTCGGTGGTAACCGAATCTCAGCGCCTTGTGGTGTCTTCTATTCAGAAAATATTGTTGCGCTGCCTTTGGCCCCATTCGCACATTGGTCCGCTACTGACGCCATCTCACACGCTAATGGGGCGCCCCACGCCGACTTTCAGCATTGTAGGATGGCCACACCAGTACAGCAACTTGCTAGACACCACCTCGGTGCCATCCGGATCTTGGCATCTCAGCGCCTAGTGGTGTCTTCTATTCAGAAAATATTATTGCGCTGCCTTTGGCCCCATTCGCACATCGGTCTGCTACTGACACCATCTCACAGGCCAACAGGGCGCCCCACGCCGACTTTTACCATTGTAGGATGGCCACACCAGTGCGGTAACTTGCTAGACACCACCTCGGTACCATCCGGATCTTGGCATCTCAGCGCCTTGTGGTGTCTTCTATTCAGAAAATATTGTTGCGCTGCCTTTGGCCCCATTCGCACATCGGTCCGCTACTGACGCCATCTCACAGGCCAACGGGGCGCCCCACGCCGACTTTCAACATTGTAGGATGGCCACACCAGTGCGACAACTTGCTAGACACCCCCTCGGTGCCATCCGGATCTTGGCATCTCAGCGCCCAGTGGTGTCTTCTATTCGGAAAATATTGTTGCGCTGCCTTTGGCCCCATTCGCACATCGGTCCGATACTGACGCCATCTCACAGGCCAACGGGGCGCCCCACGCCGACTTTCAACATTGTAGGATGGCCACACCAGTGCGGCAACTTACTAGACACCACCTCGGTGCCATCCGGATCTTGGCGCGTTGTGCTGCCTTCGGCCTATTCGCACATCGGTCCGCTACTGACGCGAACTCACAGGCCAACGGGGCGCCCCACGCCGACTTTCAGCATTGTAGGATGGCCACACCAGTGCTGCAACTCGCTGGACACCACCTCGGTGCCATCCGGATCTTGGCATCTCAGCGCCTTGTGGTGTCTTCTATTCAGAAAATATTGTTGCGCTGCCTTTGGCCCCATTCGCACATCGGTCCGCTACTGACGCCATCTCACAGGCCAACGGGGCGCCCCACGCCGACTTTCAACATTGTAGGATGGCCACACCAGTGCGACAACTTGCTAGACACCACCTCGGTGCCATCCGGATCTTGGCATCTCAGCGCCCAGTGGTGTCTTCTATTCGGAAAATATTGTTGCGCTGCCTTTGGCCCCATTCGCACATCGGTCCGCTACTGACGCCATCTCACAGGCCAACGGGGCGCCCCACGCCGACTTTCAACATTGTAGGATGGCCACACCAGTGCGGCAACTTACTAGACACCACCTCGGTGCCATCCGGATCTTGGCGCGTTGTGCTGCCTTCGGCCTATTCGCACATCGGTCCGCTACTGACGCGAACTCACAGGCCAACGGGGCGCCCCACGCCGACTTTCAGCATTGTAGGATGGCCACACCAGTGCTGCAACTTACTGGACACCACCTCGGTGCCATCCGGATCTTGGCGCGTTGTGTTGCCTTCGGCCTATTCGCACATCGGTCCGCTACTGACGCCGCCTCAAGTGCCAACGTATTTTCTCCGCATTTTATACCCTATGCCGCATAACAGGTCATGTGACTTGTTTATAAAACTTTTCATTGGTTCATTTTACTTTTGATTTCCTAATGATGGAAGGCTTGATCATATGACCTAAAAATAACACTTTTCATTGGATGAAGACTTTTTTTTTTTTCCAAACGATGAAAGCCCCACCTTGTTTCTGGATGTTTCAGACTGAAGCTGGCGTCAGCATAAAAGCACCACCATCTCGTGGCTCCGTCGTGGTCATTCCGCGAGCAATCATGGCAGCCGCTCCCCACCAGAAGCCTGCAGGAGTCGGGGGCCCCCAAAACTTTTGTTGAATCCTCAAGGCGGACGGGACGCTTTCGAGAATGGGGTCCAAGACCTAGCAGACAAGCGTCCGATTTCCAAGGTGTCCCAGGGCCATTTCAGTGGACCAAGCCCAAAAAGGAAAGAGCCTGCCGCCATTTTGAGAGTCCTGTGACAGCCGCCTATCGCTGCACCGCAAGAGTGGGCGCAACTCAGCTGAATTGCGGCTTTTGACACAGTGGACCAAAAGCGGACGGAATGGCAACTGAAACGGTAAAGGGGCGCCCCACTACAACAGACGAGACTCCACCTGGAGAGGCCCGTTCACGCCGCCTCCCCCCCCCCGGGGCGCCCCACACCGTTATTCGGAGGGCGGCAACTTACTGGACATCACCTTGGTGCCATCGTTCTGCTGCCTTGGAACTATTCGCACAACAGACCGCTACTGATGACCCACCCCCCGCGACGCCCCACGCCGGATACCGAAATCAGTGCGGCACCCAGGCAACATCACCTGGGTGCCATCCAGAAATCTGGACGTTGTGCTGCGTTGGGACTATTCGCACAAACGACCGCTACTTCCTTCTTTTTCCTTAAAAATGGTTAAATGTTTTTACTGTTTTTGTTTTGTTGTATATATTTATAAGTTATTAAAGTTTTATAATCCTACAACTTTGTTGGAGTGCTATATATTTTTAATGTGACACATAATTGTAAAAACTTTGATGTACAAAGAGTCATCCCTGGAATCTTCCGCTTCATGCTCGGTCCCCTCCCCAATCACAATACAGGATGGTTTTCAGATAGTAGGAACGCGTGTGCTGTGACGGATCTCATCGAGTGTGGGCCTTGATCTACTATAACTCCTTTGAAGAGGGGTGATTCTTTACAGCTGGGGCCATAAACTACATCTGCAGGGCTAGCTGATAGCCTAGGACCGGCCTGGACAATCGGACACAGAGGAAAAGGAGTGTCAGAGGGTGCGGTAGTGAATAGGGCGAAAGGGAGGTGTCGGGCGGGCACAGGGTGTGATTCTCAGGGAAGAGCAGCGCAGATGGGGGGAGGTTTATTACCCATGCATAAGACAGAGAGCGGGGGTGACCAGTGCCTGGGGGAGATGCTTGCGAGGGTGGGGAGCCATGCTAAGGATCGACAGCGTGCAGAGAGTGGGTCTGGTCAAGGCATCTAAAATGACTGCCGTGCACGACAAAAGTGTGGCATTTGAAAAAAGGCAAGATGGCGCAGACAATGTTTTTCAACACTTCCTGATTTCCTTCGAATCGAACGTTAACAGACGTTGGGGCATATTACCAAAGTTAAGCGATATTTATCCCTAACGATGCTTAGCAACAAATTTTTTACCGCTAAGCATCGTCAGAAATTATCGCAGATAAACCTTGCTATTATCAAGGTTTATCGCAAATGCGATAAAAAACGGCCGCAATGCATTAATGTCGCTGAAAAGTCAGCGATATTCATGCATTACCGAGCTAATGCTCTTAGCCATGTTATCCACCTCCCATTGGATAACATGGCTAAGAACTGCTCAGGGCAGGTGGTAGCTTTTGGAGATATTCGCGCTTAGCGCGAATATCTCCAAAAGTTGGTAATAGGAGATAGCGATGTTAGCAACTGTTTCCAGTCGCTAACATCTTGGCATGCACACTTTGCATGTCATTAGTGATAAATATCACTGACATGCAAAGTGGGGCCCAAGATGGTCGCTATCTCCTACTAGCGGTCGCTAACTGGTGTTAGCAACAGCTAGGTAATACAGAGATAATTTTATCTCCGCGAAGCGGAGCGCTGTTACAGATATATATCTTTTTTTGAACGTTAATTTCTCAAAATCCTCTGAAGCACATATATTGAGACCTAGCAAAGGCACATCGGGCTACCAGTCCCTACAATTTTGCCAAGTTTCGTGCAAATCCATTCAGCCGTTCGATTATTATTATATTTTTTTTTTTGCCCCGCGGGGCCCTTTTAAAACCTCCA
Organism: Lissotriton helveticus; assembly: GCF_964261635.1. Taxonomy (NCBI): domain Eukaryota; kingdom Metazoa; phylum Chordata; class Amphibia; order Caudata; family Salamandridae; genus Lissotriton; species Lissotriton helveticus. Next base: position 417,668,290 of record NC_136058.1, on the reverse strand, counting down.
CATCAAACCTAGGAGGTCAAGGAGGATCTACTATGCCCCCTTATGGTCACTTGCCCCTTCGCTTTGGCCTCCTCTTGTCTCTCGATCCTACCGAGAGACAAGATGGCGGCCGCTACGGACTGTTTGGAATGTTTACAGACGCCGGAGAACCAATCAGCTTCGCAAAGCTCCGTAACGCGAAAAGTACGCGAAGCGGAGCGCTGTTACAGATATATATCTTTTTTTGAACGTTAATTTCTCAAAATCCACTGGAGCACATATATTGAGACCTAGCAAAGGCACATCGGGCTACCAGTCCCTAATATTTTGCCAAGTTTCGTGCAAATCCATTCAGCCGTTCGATTATTATTATTTTTTTTTTTTTTGCCCCGCGGGGCCCTTTTAAAACCTCCACATCAAACCTAGGGGGTCAGGGAGGATCTACTATGCCCCCTTACGGTCATTTGCCCCTTCGCTTTGCCCTCCTCTTGTCTCTCGATCCTACCGAGAGACAAGATGGCGGCCGCTACGGACTGTTTGGAATGTTTACAGACGCCGGAGAACCAATCAGCTTCGCTTCACAAAGCTCCGTAACGCGAAAAGTACGCGAACTGGAGCGCTGCCTGGTCCGCTGTTACAGATATATATCTTTTTTTGAACGTTAATTTCTCAAAATCCACTGGAGCACATATATTGAGACCTAGCAAAGGCACATCGGGCTACCAGTCCCTATAATTTTGCCAAGTTTCGTGCAAATCCATTCAGCCGTTCGGGCTAAAAGTGAGGCCAACCGCCCTATGGAAAACTCAATGTTAAAAACACGTTTTGGGACCCCCCTTTTTTCTCGCCCCCCCTTGACAAACCCCCCCCCCAAATTTTCAGGGGCTGCTCAGAAACAAAATGTTCCATTTTCCTGAAAATTTCAGCCAATTCCGTCCACAAACGCCAAAGTTATTAGACATAGAATTTTCAAAAATCCCATAGAGAAAAAATCCTAACTATATATACCTACTGGCGACCGCCAGTAGGTAATATATATATATATATATATCTAGTGACTTTACATTGATGCTGAATGACTCTGCCGTAAATGGAATTGTATCCTGTGAAGGCACGTTATTGGCATGTTGGTTTATATAACCAAAAAAGAATGAGTAACTAATTGAAAGGCATTAAAGGATTTTGGACATTTTACACAGACAATCGCAAAGCATTATGGTTGTTGTGGTCTCTGAAAAACCAGCTTAACATGCAAAGTGAATAAAGTGAAAAAAACTGTTGAGAGTGAAGAAATATTTTGTCAATGGATTAACAACTACATAAAATATTGAAACGTTGACACTTCACGCTGAAATTCATATGTAATATTTTAACAATTGATCCACTACCTCTAACAGTGACGTGGAATGCTGGAACATCGAAGTCCTACTTCAATGTTTGGTTAAGTTATGTTTAAAAATAGCAAACAGATGTTAATACTTACTAGCTGTATGTGGTTATGACTCGCAAGAGTCAAAATGTGTTATGCCAGGAGATTTGCCTAAATAAAGGATTATCACCTATGCATGTTTGGATATGCCTGTTTGCACGGACAGAGGGGTGCATGTTTTAGTTTTGGAATATATGGGTGTTACGCGCCCTACATGACTCAACCTGAGAGGCTGGGTGTCCCTAACATTGCTGCCTTTTGGATATAAATGTATATATTTTACCAAGTGGTGATCACCAGTAAGTAGTACCTAGTTTCCATAACAAATGCATTTTTTGTTTTGCTAATAACTTTGGTTCCATTTGACTAATCTTTATGAAATGTTCAAAACTATTTTTCCACTCACATCAGCTGCTCTCTGGTAAGTTTTGGGGGGTGTCTAGCATGGGCCAAGAAACAGGGAGTTCCTACAACGCTCTTTTCCACTATGCAATTTACCATAGGGATTTTTAGACACGACTACAGCCCGAACCTCTGAACGGATTCCCGCCAAATTCAGCAAAAAACTAGACCTAAGTCCAGAAGGATCTTTTGCTAATTTGATATATCTGTTCAGTAGTTATGGAGTTATTAAAGAAAAAAGATGTATCTATATCTAGGGAGACATGGGATCCGCAAATCGGGAAGATCTTGTGCTGCGATTTGATTGGTTGCCACCACTTCAACCAGGAAGTGGTGGCACCCATCTTGGGACTCGACCCGAGCTCCAAAAAAATCCATGTAGCAGGGTAGCAATAACCCGCCACCCTAGGCCTGGGGGTGGGGTCGCATAGGGACCCACCTAATGACACAAATGATTTTCTTTTTGATTTTGCTGCAAATTCACGGAGGACCCGGGACAGAATTTTGAAAAAGATTGGGCTCCTGTGCTTGTTTTTTTTTAATATGCTCCCGGGTGGGCCACGTCCCGGGGAGATTAATTGAGTAGTCTATATATTTTGGGGGAGAGGGTTTGTGTGGCCCCCCCTTCCCCATCCCCCAGGTCCTGGCCTTTAAAATAAACTGGGAGAGGGGCACGCAGGCATTTTGGTCCCGGGGCCCTCAGGCCCCAGCCGTAGTTGAAAAGGGAGAGGTGAGCATGCAGCCCTCCTCCCACAATATTTATGGAGGAGGGGGGCACGCAGTCCCCTCCCGGGGACCCCATCACCTGTAGCTTGACCATATTAGTAAAGGGGAGGGGTGCCGGAGGGGGGCTGCAGGCCCTTTCCTAATTTAAAAAGGTGCTGGGCCAGTGATGGGATATCGGGCCGAAAACAGACCAGAGAGGTGGGTTGTGTACCTCTCCCCCCTTTAGAGTTCGGAGGGGGCCGAGGAGATGGGGTACCAGAGACCAAAATCAGGCAAAGGTGGGGGGCTGTGTGCACCCCTCCTCGATAAATATTGTGGTGGGCCACCAGGGATGGTGTCTCTAGGGGCAAAACCAGCCCAGGCAGGGGTCCAGGTAACCTTCTACACCGCTAAGATGGGATGGGGTCCCTAGGGCAAAAATCAGCCCAAGGAGAGGGACATGTGCTACCCCTACCTCAAAAAATGTGTCGGGGGGCGTGGCCAAGATGGCGACGGAGTGAGACGTCTTCCAGAGTCCCTCCGGCGCCTAACTCAGCTTAGCGTTGTATAGCACCTGGAGCTGCGAGCTATCGACGCCCCCACTGCCTGCTGTGACCCCCAAGGCGGGGGGCTAGGTCCGGTGCCGCGCACTCGTCTGGCGGGGGCTCACAGGCGGACTCCGACGCAACAGCGGTCTGCGGCCCTGCGATCCTCGGCCTCGAGTGGAGAGAGGGGCCGGGCTTCCTGCGCCGCGGAGGAAGAAAGCAGACGCTAGCGGTGAGCCGCACACAGGAGTGACTTCGACGCCCTCGACTCGCCCCTGCCGGGGGTGCAGCATCGGGCTCCGAGGAGGGGCAGCCTCACCTAGAGACTCCAGGGCGGCCGGTAGGAGGTTGCCGATTGCGGAGGCCGGCGGGGGTCTGCAGGAACCGAGGCTGCTCTGCCTCCCCCCCCCGGTCCCTAATCTGACTTAACGGAAGGGGCTGCCTTGCCGTGGGATTCCCCCCGCGATACTGTCCGCGTGGGGAGTGCACCCGGCAGTGCTTCCAAGGCATTTGGTGTGTGCCTCGCCGAGGTGCTACGTCACTGCAAAGCACCGCCATTTGCAAATCTGGACTCCGTGCGCCTGTAGCCCTGGAGGTACGGAGAGGGGCTCTGCCTGGAGTTGCTCGGCAGCGGGTACCAGACGGACCATCTGGGACCCGGCTTGAGAAAGGACCTGATTAGCGCATGGCTACGGGACGGCGCACACACAAGTGAAGCTACTGCCTGCAACGGCGCGCATCCTGGCAGAGATCGATTGAGGTGAGGAGTGAGCCCTAATCTCTGGATGGTCTGGCTGGCGGGGAGCCCTGCGGAAACCGTCGCATTTGCTGTGCCAGTATTGGTGGAAGGGAACTGCACAAGCACCCGGCCTGAGGGAGTGGTGACTCGCGGCCTACGCCACGTGGTGCTCGCCGATCCTCGAGACGCTTGTGGCTGGCGGCGACGCCTGAGGCGGACTTGGGAAGGAGCAGAGCGCGCATATTGGACACGGACCTGGGAGCCCCGCAGCTGCGGTAGTGTTCCGTCTGGTTCCTGGATCGGGCCGGCGGTTCTGGTAAAGAGCTGACACTATCTACGGGGGGCTTGCGACGTGTCCCCGCAGCGGTTCGGGGCCCTCCGCCGGCGCTGCTGGGTGAGAGATTCCCCGACGCCACGATGTTCGCGGCGCAGCGTAAAGGGAAACCTGGCAAGGAAGCACCACAGAAAGGGACCCAGCCAGCGTCTCCTGGTCCCAGCGTGTTTCCCGGACCGACCGACGATGAGGCTCCCGCCCCAAGGCCTTTATGAAGGAACTCTTTGCCGCCATGAAGGAAGACATCTCAGAGCGCCGCTCTCAACTAGCCTCGGACCTCCGCGAGGTGCGAAGGGATGTGGACGGCATTGGAGAACGAGTGGCTACCCTGGAGGATCACGACCTCAGTATGGCGAACGACGTGCATCAACTACAACAAGACGTAATTAGGCTCACAGAGCAGAACCTGGATCTTCAGGCGCACGCGGAGGACTTGGAGAATCGTTCCCGCCGGAACAACATCCGTATCCGAGCAGTGCCATGGGACGGAGAGGCTGGTGACCTGCGGAGGTATGTGGAGGCGCTCTTCCTACAGGTTCTTGACGATGAGGGAGTGAGTGCCATCAGGATGGACAGGGTCCACAGGGTTGGCTTACCCAGACGCGGAGGGGGGCCTCCCCCCGATATTTTGGTGTGCGTCCACGACTTTCAACTGAAGGAGCGCATTCTCCGGAAGGCTCGGGAGCTCCCTTCTTTACAATTCCGTGACCATCGACCCCAACTGTTCCAGGACTTGGCGGCTTCAACTCTCCAGAAGCGACAAGAGTTTCGTCCTATAACCTCCTATCTCAAGGAACATTCTATATCTTATTCCTGGGGCCACCCCTTTCGCCTCATCTTCAGATGGCAGAACAGACTGGTGCAGGTCCGGTCTCTTCAGGCGGCCAGGGACATCTTAGGCCTTGACGATGCTTCCCCTGCCTCTGAGGACGGGGGCTCCCCTTCGAGGCAGAGGCGCCGGTCGCCATCTTGGCAGAGAGTGGGCCGAGACAGGAACTCGAGAGGGCCTGATCGCACGACCAGCTTGCAGGAACGGGGTGCTGCGGTTGCCTCCGTCATATCTGTGACGGTGCCATCAACGCAGGGTAGCTCTGGGGCGGCTTGAGCCTCACAGCGCAGCCTTATGGCGCCGGAGGGGCCCTTCGCCTTCAGGTACTGTGGGTAACTTGTACTTTTGGGAAGACACCACAGTCTGGCCCTCGGAGGGCACACACACTGGTGCCCCTTCCCCTACCGTGGGTGGCGTCTACATTGCCCTCGCATGGGAGCTATTCTTACTTGTTTGTATCCTTACCTAGCTATGCAGGTTTTGGGTGGGGGGGATCCGGGATGGTATGTTGAGGGAGTAGGGAGGGGGTGCTGTGGGGGTGTTGGGGGGGTGGCGTTCGGGGGTTGTGGTGACCGGAATGCGTGGTTTGGTATGACTGTTGCTTTTGGTTTGATGCTCCTTTTGGGGATTGTCGGCGCGCGACTTGGTTGTGGTGCCATCTCTGCTCCTTGTTCAGGTGCTGTAGGGCAGTTGCAGCTGTGGGTGGGACCTCTGGTACAGCCTGAGGATGGGCTCTGGATGTTGCTCAGGGAGGTGGGATGGCAGCCTAACGAGAGGAGTGGTGGGGATGGAATGCGGGGGAGGGTCAAGCGTGGGAGAGGGGAGACGTGTTGGGGTTCGTCAACAAGGAGATAGCTGTTCGACTGGATTCACTGCTTTACGATGCCAGTTAGTATTGGAACTTGGAATGTGAAAGGTCTGAACTCCCCGCAGAAGCGCCAGAAAATTTGGAAATACTTGATTGATCATCAACTAGATGTGGCGGGCCTCCAGGAGACTCACTTGGTGCGCAGAGATGAGCTACGCCTTAAGCACAGGCATTTCCCCCTTATTTACAGATCTTCGGCCTCCTCTAAACACAGGGGGGTGCCCTTCTGTTTCGTGCGTCCCTCCACTTCCAGCCCATGGGCGTGAGCTGCGATAGGGAAGGCCGCTGGCTGATGGTCAAGGGGTTACTGCATGGTAGGCTCTGCACTTTTGTGGTAGTGTATGTCCCCAATGCGGGTCAAAATAGCTTTCTCCGAGATTTGCTGCGTAGGGTGGGGGACTTTGTGGAGGGGCACTTCTTTTTGCTTGGTGACTTTAATATGGTGTGGGACAGGGGCCTGGATAGCTCTGGCGCTCAGAGATCAGACGCCGGCCTGTTTTCTGCTGAGACAAAGCGACTGGTGGATGAACTGGGCTTGATTGATGGCTGGCGCTCTCTGCATCCCCAATCTCAGGATTACACCTTCTTCTCTCATGTCCACCATTCCTATTCCCACCTCGACCATGTCTTTTTGAGACAGGCGCTAAGGGGAGATGTCCGCGACTCCAGCATTTTTCCATTGTCTGTGTCTGATCATAGCTTGCTGGTCCTTGGGATACACTGGACGGCCAAAGGTGACAACCTTCGCAAGTGGCACTTTCCGGCTGCGCTCATTCGGGACGACACCTCCTGCAGAGAACTACGGAAGGCCATTCGAGACTTCTTGTCCCTTAACCCCGTCTCGGACACGTCTATCTTCAACACTTGGGATGCTTGCAAGGCCTCGCTACGGGGCACTTGCCTGGCCCTCAATGCTCGCCTTAATAAGCTTAGGAGGCAAGAGCGGGAAGGGCTGGAGGCAGAACTCGCCACTTTGGAACGGGTGCACAAACTTCGCCCGTCTCGACTGACCCTTCGCCCCTTGACAGAGGTTAGGGGGAAAGTAAGGGCTCACTACAATAATCGGGCGGAATTCACCCTCCTGAGGCTCCGGCACCTCTCGTATGCTCAGGGGAACAAGGTGGGCCGACATTTGGCCCATCAACTTCGGGATAAGAGGGAGAGGGAATACATTGGAGGCATCCGGGGCCCGGCTGGTGACCTGCACCACCGAGATGAGGACAAAGCGGCCCTCTTTGGCCGCTTTTATGCCGATCTCTACGCGGGGGATGCCCTCGATTCTGAGGATCAGGCAGGTTATCTGGCAGAGCTCCCCATCCTCAGGTCTCTGCAGAACAGAACGATTTCTTGGCCGCCCCCATCTCGAGAACGGAGGTGCTGGACGTCATCAAAGCTCTGAAACCCCAGAAAGCGCCAGGTCCCGATGGCTACACCGCCCTTTTCTACCAGACCTTCACATCGGAGGTGTGCGACTACCTGGTCTCCCTCTTTAATGAAATGGCGTCGACCGGGAGGACTTCGGGAACTATGGCGGAGGCAGATATCTCTGTTATCCCTAAGATTGGGAAAGACCCGTCCAACTGCTCGTCATATCGACCGATAGCCGACCGATAGCCCTTCTTAATATTGATGCTAAGCTATATTCCTCTATCCTTGCACGTAGGCTCCAGGACTTAATGCCGGTCCTTATCCATCCGGACCAATCCGGCTTTATGAAGGGCCGACAGACCCTTGATAATATGAGACGTGTGGTCCACCTGATAGAAAAAGCCAATAGGTTCCATATTCCAGCAGTGTTGGTTGGTCTTGACGCCGAGAAGGCCTTCGACCGCGTGGACTGGGGGTTTCTATTTCGCACCCTGACCGCCTTTGGCTTTTCAGATAAATTTATAACTATGATATGGGCAAATTACAGCGACCCCCGCTCTAGAGTGATGGTCAATGGACGCCTATCCACCTTCTTTTCGCACACTCGGGGTACACGACAGGGCTGTCCCCTTTCTCCCTTACTCTTCACGCTGAGCATTGAGCCGTTGGCGCTAGCAGTGAGGGAACATGAGGGGATCCAAGGTCTCCCCTTTACCGGTGAGCAACACATAATCTCCCTGTTTGCGGATGACGTTTTGTTGTCCGTGGGGGACCCGGAGCACTCACTCCCGCATGTCCAAGCGGTCCTCTGTCGCTTCGAGGGGGTGGCCGGTTTCAAAGTCAACTTTGATAAATCGTATATCCTCAATCTCACACTCCCTCCGGCAGAGGTGGAGCGGGTACGACCGCTGACCCCTCTGTCTTGGGCGACCACCTCTATCCTTTACTTGGGAGTTCGGCTGACGCCTTCCATTGAGGGGTTGTTCTCTGCGAATTACCCTCCACTGCTGGCTTCGGTGCGAGCAGACTTAGACCGTTGGAAGCCGAAGTACATCTCATGGCTGGGTAGAATCCACGCTCTGAAGATGGTCCTCCTCCCCAAATTTCTGTACCTCTTCCATCCCGATAGATCTGGACTTCTTCCGGCGCCTTAAGACCTTGATGCTGCGCTTCACCTGGCAGGGGGGTCGGGCGCGTTTCTCCTTCGCTACTCTGCGGCGTCCGCGGAAGGAGGGGGGGTGGGTTTCCCCGATATGCACCTATATTACAAGGCTGCGCAATTGCGAGTGTTGGTGGAATGGTCCCAACAGCTCTCAGAAAAACACTGGCTGCACATGGACAGGAGTGTCACAGGGAGGTCCATCTGGGACCTGGTTTGGAAACCTAAGGTGGACAGACCCAGGAACGCTTACATCAGTACGCCCACGAGCACGGTACTGAAAGTATGGGACACAGTCTCTGGCGATGATCGCTGGACTACGTTTCCCTCCGCATTTACACCGATACACTTTAATCCGGCTTTCCCGCCGGCGCTGCAGGAGGGCCCCTTTCAACTGTGGAGGGAAGGGTTCTGTAGGGCCCTCACACACCTGTTTCACGGTTCTGCCCCACTCACCTTCACTAATTACATGAGGGACTATGGCATCCCGGCCACGGAGCGATATCACCACCTCCAGCTTCTCCACTGGGCTACCTCCTCGGGGATAGGCGATGCGGACACTAGACCCCTGTCCCCATTTGAGGCCTTTATCCTCCGCACCAACACTATGAAAGGCGCTATCTCCCTCCTTTATAACTTGCTCCTTACCACTGCTGTGGCGCCTCGTCCCCGCTATATGGGGCACTGGGAGGAAATTCTTGGGAGAGATGTTACGGATGAGGAATGGTCGGCTCTTTGGCACGACATTACGACGCACAACCACTCCATAGAACTCCGAGAAGCTCATCCCACGACCCTCATGGATTGGTACTTATACCCATCCAAGTTACATCGCATATTTCCGGCCTCTTCGGACCGCTGCTGGAGGGGCTGTGGCCTCTTAGGTGACTTCCGCCACATCTGGTGGGACTGCCCGGTTATCTGCCCATATTGGGATGAGATTTTGTCCCATATCAAAGATATTCTTGGGTATTCGGTGGCAGACTCCATAGCTCATGTCCTGCTGGGGCTATGGGACCCCGCTCTCGAACGGCAGACCAGAGCCGACAAACAAATCTTGTGGCTCTGCCTTGGAGCTGCCAAACTCACCCTGGCAGCAGCCTGGAAGAAACCAGAGGCCCCAGCAATATCCTTGTGGCACGCGAGACTGTGGAGACTATTGAGTATGGAACGAGTGGCGGACATCTTCCTAGGAGCCTTCAAGAACTTTATGTTTCGTTGGGGTCCCCTGGTCCGATTTCTCTCAAAAGGTCTGCCATCTGCTGTATGTCCATCCACACTTTGCACGCTTCATCTCTTCTAGATATAACCATGGCTGTATGATTGTTAGAATGCATGTGTACACTCGTCACCACCACCGGGGGCGGAGGGTAGGGAGGGGGGCGGGGGGTATAGTAATTATGTTAATTGTTGCGACGCCCTCACGGCATTTGGAGGCTGCAGCCTCTTCTGCACTGTATCCATCGCCTTCCTCCCGATGCCCTTCTTGATGGAGCCCCCAATCCTCCGGATTCGGAGGAGGGAATGACTTTGATGGTTATTAGAGACTGATCTTTCAAGTGCACTGTGGTACCTGTTATGCCGATTATACTGTGCTGTTTGCCTCTTCTATATTCCTCATGTGGGATGAGCTACAGGGCTGTCACTTGTATTATTTTCTCTGTTCTTCAAAACAAATACAAATAAAACTTTTACCAAAAAAAAAATGTGTCGGGCTCCAGTTGATGGACACTTTTGGCCCTGGCACGGGGGGCTGAGTGCCTCCTCCCCATTAAATATAGTGCTGGCCCCCGTGGATGGGGACCCCCTTGGCTGAAATTGTCCCGGGGAAGCACACACTTTTCCCATTCTATTTTGAAAGTCTTCAACAATGTTGGTTGTACTACAAAGTAATGTGTTTTCAACCACTCTGTATTTGTGTCCCTTTCCATTGCCCTGTTAGCCCCTCTCATGTGCCTTGCTTGTCATATAATGTGTTTTAACATTATATGTCAGCGCCATTCTTGGAAAATCTGAAGCGCACCCCCTGCAATCTTACGGACCAAGCTACGATCCTGCATGCCAGTGTCTCATTATTACCTATTTACTTCAGTGTCAATGAGGTGTGTGCTGGTTTATGTATGTGAGTGTTTCAGTTTCATCAACTTTTATTCGATTATAGAATTGAATAATCATAAAAAGTGCATTTAAAGAATATTACACGCAAAAGAAATTTAAGAGAAATAGAATCGTAAAAAATGGAATCACTGTACAGAGGAACGTTTTGAGACAGTGGAATCAATTTGCAAGTTAACAAAAATACTTGTTTAACTGGGAATATTACGGCGTGCAATAATAACTGCCTTAAGAAAAGTCACTATAAGTTTGGCTTCATGTGGGGATTTTGGAGATTGTAGGTAGGAAAGGGCTGGATAGGATTGTCTGAGACCACTGGACCGGAGAGTAGGAATGATCCACGTTTTCCTTGCTGATTTATAATATTTACAAAAAAGGACAACATGAATCGTGGATTGTAAAGAAACTCCGTCACAGGGGCATCTCATCAGATTGCAGGACCAGTTCTGTGTTTCTGGAAATGTAACCAAACGAAAAAAAACATCAAAACGTAGCCTCGTGAGTAAAAACTTTTCATAGTTCGATAAAAAATATGTCAAGTAGGGCTGGATTACTTTTCCTGTCTGTAGTAAGCAGATCTTTTCGTTTTTTGGTTTAATAATCTCTGCCTGGTTTCGAAGGTCTCTCAGATGGGCCATGGCCATTTGCTTTAGTTGTTTTCTTGAGATATCTTCGACTGAAGGTGGTTCGAGGAAGTATTGCTCACAATCCAGATCTTTCAAGAAGTTGTGTATGTACTTTAGCCACGGGATCTTCCGCCAGTTTGTTAAGCCTAAACAGTCAGTAATAAGGGAGCGGGTTAGGTGACTTTCAGGATTACACCATATTCGATGCCACAGTAAGATGGGCTGGCATCGGATGGTATCGATGATGTATTCCATACCAAGCTCCCGGTGTGAGGCTAATATCGGGGAACTTTGGGGAAGTGCAAGAATATACTTAATAAAGGCGTTTTCGGTGGTCTGGAGCTGGTCAATGCGACCATGCCCCCAAATTCCAGCTCCGTAGGTAGCCACACTGTGACATTTAGCATAATATATGGCTAACAGTTCAGATGGAGCAGGTTTGCCCAGTTTCCTCGAGAAGGATGTTAATGCTGAGGTTGCTCGGCGGAAATGGAGGTTTCTGGCTTCCACTGCCTTATACCAGTTCATTTTGTCATCCACTAAGATGCCCAGATATGGATACACCGGAGTTTTATCTAGTCTGTTTTTGTTAATCAGAATGGGTTTAGAAACTTTTGTCCTGGGGCCAATATTCATTGTGAACGTCTTTTTGATGTTAATTTTTAGGCCAAGAGAGTCCATGAATGTTACATACTTGTTAAGCTGCAGCTGAAGTTTGTTTAAGGTCCGTGCTAGGATAACTGAGTCATCAGCATATAAGAGGGTAGGTATCGGTCGATGGTTAATCTGTGGTAGGTCCTGGCTCCCTCCCAGCATCGCCTGTTCAAGCCCATTTGTGTAGAGGTTGAACAGGAAGGGAGCCAGTACACAGCCCTATCTTACTCCTCTCGTTATCTGGAAAGGGCGTGACAGTTCGCCACTAGTGCCAAATCGTACGCGGCCTTCTGCGTTGGTGTAAAGTTCTCTTAAAAAGGTTAGTAATGGGGGATCCACGCCAAGATCAGCTAGAATTTGCCAGAGCTTCGCATGCTGGACACAGTCAAATGCCGCGCTTAGGTCTACGTAAACGAGGAAGATATTACCTCCTTTAGCACGGACATATTTATCAACCAGGAGGACAAGGTTGAGGGCCTGTTCCACGGTCCCAAGCCCCTTCTGGAAACCATATTGCAGGTCAGTTATGATATTGTTCGCCTGGGCCCAAGATTGTAGTCGGTCCAGGAGTAAACGACCTGCAATTTTTCCCGTGGAGTCCAGAAGGGAAATAGGTCTATAACAAGTGGGATCGTTGCGGTCACCTTTTTTGAAAATAGGTAGTAATGTTGAGGTTGACCATGAGTGGAAAAGGCCTGTGGATGCTGCAGCTGACATGACCCGTGTGATTATTTTTGACCAATAGTCTACGTCATATAAGAACAGATCCATTGGGATTCCATCAGGGCCAGGGGCCTTGCCAGTTTTTGAGGCCTTAATTGCCTTTATGGTTTCATTGAGGGAGAAATGTATGTTTATAGGGTAGATAGTGTTTTTCTCCAATTCAGCTTCTTGAGTATGATTGGTTGGTGTGGCATCTGTTGGTGTTCCGAAGATTTTTGAGAAATGGGAAACCCAGTCCTCCTCAGTTATTGCCACATCGAGATGGTCGGGATCGTTGCTGTTGGCCAAGAAGGGTGATCTGATGGTCTGCCAAAATGTGGTGCTATCTTTCCTTTGAGCACTGTCATGTAAACGTAGCCAGAGGTCTCGTTTGATCTGTTTTTTGCGGTCTTGTCGGACGGTGTTGTAGTGTTTCCTCAGTTGGGAAACTTCCTGGGGATCTCTCGGCTGCTTGCGTAGGGCTTCTTTAAGAGATGTGAGAGCCTTCCGGCAGGAGGTATCAAACCATCTCTCAGGAGGGAGCTTGGGCTTGTTTTTTGATTTGACAAATAGCTCATCCCTGACTGCTTTTTGTATGCTTTGGAAGGAGGTAACAATTATTTCGGGTGGTGTCTCCAGAGACATACATTTAGATAACCAGTGGTGTGTTTTCTCTAGAATCCTCTGTGTCATCTCTTCTGGGTCTATTTTTGCCCATTTAATTGAATACCCATTCAGTTTATTCATAGAGATCAGGTGTTGATCGAGGGAACCGGACTTGGCAGGGTATGGCCCTGCTTGTTTCATGTTAATTACCACACTGAGCGGATAGTGATCACTTATTGGATTTGATCCAATCTCATAGTTGGTTAGTTGCCCTTTATAAAAATTCGAGGCCATTATATAGTCAATGATTGTGGAACAGCCTCGCCCGTGAAAAGTGGATGAATAGTCCTGCTGCGGATCAACTAGTTCATTGGCAAAGTCCAAGTCTAGGGAGAAAAGGATTTCATTTAATTTGTTGCCGCAAGGCGAATGTGCAAAGTGAGGTATCGGATTCCCTAGATCATTTAGAAGCCCACAGATCCCATTATTGTGTTTTGGGCACAGTGTGAGATTGAAGTCGGCACCCCAGATAAAGTAAGATGGAGTTTTGTTATTGTCATATTCAAGTGAAGTCAGGAATGCGGCTATTTCTTCTAGATATAGACGACATTCCAGGGTGCCTGAGTTATTGTAGTAATTGATAATTATATGATTGTTTCCTTTGGATGCTATTGGTTGCGTAATTTGGATGATTTGGAAAGTGGGTGACTCCTTTAGTAGTTTCACTCTGAAAGGGAGGGTGTTGGCAATATAGGTCGTAAGCCCCCCCTTTGGTCTACCCATATTTCCTGGTATTGCTTGGGTAAAAAAGGTTTTATATCCCGCCAGATGCAATGGAGTTGTGCACCAGGTTTCTTGCAGACACAGAATTTGATGTTGCTTTGCTGTGTCAAGCCACGAAGAGGATGTTATTTTTGTGGTTAAACCTGCAATGTTCCAGAATACGACGGGAACGCTCAAGTTTGCGGGTTCCATCAAGACATGGGAAGGATTAGACTGATTATTGTCAACTTCAACTACTACTGATAATTGTCGTGAACTGACCCGCGAGGGTCCAACTAAGTTCTTAGGGGGTACAGTTGGTTGGTAACACAGGCCGGAAGTGCTCTCATCTTCTGGTAAAAGGGTGGTATGAGTGGCTTTTTTAGGGATATTAAAGGGAGCAGTTGACAATTCCTGGAATAGTTTTTTGTGGTTGTCAGAAGAGGGCTCTGGGGGTACTAAACGTTGTGTGGGGTTGTTAGACGGGGACCTGGAGGGTCGGCCGAGCACAAGGGGAGAGGCCTCCGGTGAGGGCCGTCTCCAGCGATCGTACAGACAAGTAACTTCCCCCCCACAGATGGACACCACACGAAGATCAGATTAACACCTTTTATAGGCAGTTCTTGAAGTAAGGTAGTACGATACAAGGAGTTCAGGACACGATGATCCTCTCAATTCTAGTCTCTAGGAGGGAAAGGGGGTAGCGGGACAGTCTTGGTACCTACAGGTACTGGGGTGGAAACGGCGGTAGCTCACAATCCTCGAGCACGGCGTTCGGATGGATCGGACCGCGGCAGCGCCAGCAGGTCCCGAAGAGATCGTAGGTGGCAACGGGCCGCGGCAGCGCCAGCAGGTCCCAACGAGGATGACGGTTACAACGGGCCGCGGCAGCGCCAGCAGGTCCCACGAGGATAAAGGTTGCAACGGGCCGCGGCAGCGCCAGCAGGTCCCACGAGGATGAAGGTTGCAACGGGCCGCGGCAGCGCCAGCAGGTCCCACGAGGATGAAGGTTGCAGAAGGCCGCAGCAGCGCCAGCAGGCAGGACAATAGTTCACAAGGCAGGGCTGCGGCAGCGCCAGCAGTCCGTCAAGGATGAGTTCTTCTCGGTGTCTCTCGACTCCAGGATACAACTGCCTTCCTGTTCTGGGGCTGCCCCAGTTATAGGTCTGGCGCTCTTTGATGTCCGGACCCTCGCTCTTGGAGGTCGGGAGGTCCGGGATGAGGGAGTCCAGACACCCAGCAGGGGGGTGGAGCCAGCGCCCGGGGAGGCTGGGGGTGATCGGCACCTGGCGGGAGAGAGCCATCGACACTTCTTACTCCCATTGACCTGCCAAGTGGTCCGTTCACCTCCTGGGTGGATGGTGGTGCCGGGATGTCGGGGCCTGGCCAGGCCCAGGGTTAGGGTCGAGCTGAGGCCACGCGGCCGCGTGGTGCAGTGTCCAAGATGGCGGCTGGGCCGGGCAATGGTGCTGACGGTGGCCCGGGCCCGTGACACCGATATATCCGGGAGCAGGCGTCCCATAGGGGACGGGTTGCGGGTTGGTTCTGTGGGTAGCACCCGGAGAGCCGGTGTCTGGGCTCTGTCATGCGGGGAGGGAGCGAGCCCTTCATGGGGCCTGTCCAACATGCGTCCCCCCCAGCTGAAGGCAGGGAGAGTCACCCATCCTCCTGGGGACTCTCCTCGTCGAGGCGGAAAAAGCGGGACAGGCCATCCGCGTTGGCGTGGTCTTGGCCAGGGCGATGCTCCACGGTGAAGTCCATTCCCTGCAGGGAGATGGACCATCGCAATAGTTTGGGATTCTCCCCCCGCATTTGCATTAGCCATTGCAGGGGCCGATGATCTGTTTGTACCCGGAAGTGGGTTCCGAAGAGGTAAGGCCGGAGCTTCTTGAGGGCCCACACTACGGCGAAGGCCTCCCGCTCAATAGTGCTCCAGCGCTGCTCACGGGGCAGTAGGCGTCTGCTGATGAAGGCCACTGGTTGGTCGACCCCCTCGGGGTTCAGTTGGGAGAGGACGGCCCCAATACCATGGTCGGAGGCATCGGTCTGAACGATGAACTCGCGGCTGTAGTCGGGGGCCTGGAGCACAGGAGCGGTGCACATGGCGGCCTTCAGCTTCTCGAAGGCCGCTTGACAGTCGGGAGTCCAGTTGACTCTTTTTGGGTGGTTCTTAGACGTGAGTTCCGTGAGGGGCCCCACAATGCTGCCATAGTCCTTCACGAACCGCCGGTAGTATCCGGTGAGTCCCAGAAAGGCTCGGACCTCGGTTTGTGTTTCGGGGGGTTGCCAGGACTGAATGGCAGCTACCTTGAGTTGAAGGGGAGCCACCAGACCGCTCCCCACTTGGTGTCCGAGGTAGGTCACGGACCCCTGGCCGATTTGGCACTTGCTGGCCTTTATTGTGAGGCCGGCCTGTTGGAGGGCCTGCAGGACCTCTCGGAGGTGGTGGAGGTGGTCTGTCCAGTGGCGGCTGTATACCGCGATGTCGTCCAGGTAGGCGGCGCTGAATTCTTCGAGGCCCGCCAATACCTGGTTCACCAGTCTTTGAAAAGTGGCTGGAGCGTTTTTCATGCCGAATGGCATCACTCTGAAATGGTAGTGCCCATCCGGGGTGGAGAAAGCGGAACGTTCTTGGGCCCTGGGGGTGAGGCCGATCTGCCAGTAGCCCGCTGTCAGGTCGAAGATGCTTAGGTAGCGGGCTGCCCCCATGCGGTCGACTAGTTCATCTGCTCGGGGGATAGGGTGAGCGTCGGTTCGGGTGACCGCGTTCAGACCCCGATAGTCGATGCAGAATCGGAGCTCAGGTGTGGTGCCCGGGGCCGCGGCCTTGGGGACCAGTACGACCGGGCTGGCCCAGGGACTGTCCGAAGGTTCGATGACCCCGAGGGCGAGCATCTTGGAGACTTCTTCTTTGATGCAGGTACGTACCCGATCCGGTACTCGGTACGCCCGGTGTCGGACAGGAGGACTGTCCCCAGTGTCCACGTCGTGCAGGCACCAGGAGGTGACTCCGGGTGTGAGAGAAAACAGGGTTGCGAACGGCAGCAGGAGGGCCCGACAATCTTGACGCTGCTCCGGGGTCAGGGCCTCGGAGAGTCGGACCCCGTCCACCGAACCATCTCTTTCACGGGTCCTCAGTAGGTCAGGGAGGGGCTCGGAGTCTCCTTCTGCGCCACTGTCGGTAGCCATCAGCAGGCTGAGCTCTGAGCGCGCGAAGTGTGGTTTGAGTCTGTTGGCGTGGAGAACCCGGAGGGGGTTCTGGGGGGACTCCAGGTCGATGAGATAGGTGACGGGGCTCTTGCGCTCGATCACCTTGAAGGGCCCCGTCCATTTGTCCTGCAAGGCAAACGGTTCGGTGGGGGACATCACCCATACCTGCTGACCCGGTTCAAACTCGATGGAGGAGGCATGTTGATCGTACCACTTCTTCATGTCTTCTTGACTGGCCTCCAGATTGGCTTTGGCGATCTCCCTGAATCGCCGGGTCTGATTGCGGAGGGTCAGGAGGTATTTGTATACGTCTGGAGGGGTTTTTAGGGGGGCCATTTCCCATTCCTCCTTCACTAGGCTGAGAGGCCCGCGAACGGGGTGTCCGTACAGGAGTTCGAAGGGGCTGAAGCCGAGGGACTTCTGGGGGACTTCTCGGTAGGCGAAGAGGAGGCACGGTAGTAGCACGTCCCACTGGCGGCGTAGGGGTTCTTCTAGCCCCATGATCATCCCCTTGAGAGTGCGGTTGAACCGCTCAACCAGTCCGTTTCCCTGGGGGTGATAGGGGGTTGTGAATCGGTAAGTGACCCCGCACTGCTGCCAGAGGGATTTCATATACTTTGAAATGAAGTTCGTACCCCTGTCACTGACGACTTCCCGGGGGAAGCCCACTCGAGAAAAGATCCCCATTAAGGCTCGACCCACTACTGGGTTGTATGTAAGGGGTCCCAGACCAAAGCACAATTCTTATTTTAAAACACACATTATTTGGATGAATTCAGAAACACACTAAATGAAGGTGACCAGTGTTTTTAATATTCACTGCACCATTCAAGCAATCAATGTTAGAAAAATCAGACGTAAAGTGTACAAAATTCAATGCGCCCACAGTGAGGGGGAGGGGGGTATATTTTACTAAATTATACATCACTAGTCCACGTTCAAACAGCATTGGGCGTAAGTCCACAATTCAAAACATAATTTGACATACATGAGAAGCCATGGAGAATGACATATATCATAACAGAAATTTTTACACATAAACGATACTCCTATAGTGATTATTATATCAATCTAGGGTTAGGAGTTCCTGATTGTAGATGTCTACGTTTCGACCCGGATAATGTAGGATAGTCGATCCTTACTGCATGGGTCTTCGTCAGGACGTGATGGGTGAAGAGGGGTGGGGCGTTTAACTCTGCGCAAAAAAATAATAATAGTAACTTATTTGATTAACCGGTCTCAAACGAGTCCCGACACAACTAAAGGAGTATGGACAGAGTGGTCCATTACAGGAGAATCAAGAAAGAGTGCAGGAGGTTCATAGAGTGAGAATTACTGTGGTAGGCTTGAAAGAGCCGTTAAGCAAAAACATTTACCTTGTGGAGCGGGAAAATCCTGTCAACAGGTGATGCCTAGAAATCCGCCATATAGAGAGTCAGGGTCTGCCATGTAAGATTAAAAAACACATTTGTACTTATATGCCCAAGTAACGCAGATAGGAGGTTCATAGGGTGAGAATTACTGTGGTAGGCTTGAAAAGGCCGTTAAACAAAACATTTACCTGACGGAGCGGGAGTATCCCGTCAACAGGTGATGCCTAGAAGTCCGCCATATAGAGAGTCAGGATCTGCCATGTAAGATTAAAATCACATTTGTACTAATATGCCAAAGTAACGCAGTAAGACTGACGTGTGAGTATGTTGATTGGGGGCCTACCTTGTTGTGAGGCAATCACCATGTAACTTGAGACTGGTTCCTGGGTCGAGGCAGTACAGGCTACATCTAAAATCAATGATAGTCGGCGTGTCAAAAGAAGAGGTTGCGTAAAACAATGATTCCGTTAAGGAAAACCTCAACAGCTCAGAACTCACCCGTAAAGGATGTAGAGCGAGCATGCCAGCGACCGGCTCTTCCTCCAAAGCAGTTCGGGGACCAATTCAGTGACGCGCGGTGTGCGTGTCTAATTTGCACGACCTCCGCAGTGTAAACATCTGAAAAAACCCAACACGTTGATGACAGGCTTAGATTACCGCCCATTAGTTCAGAAACGCATAGATGCGCACCGCAAGATGGGAGACTCACCCGCAGTGATTGTGGAAAAATCCAAAGGTGGAGCGCGCGCGCCGCGTCTCCTGGAGTCAGGAAGTGTTGCCCCGGGAAACGGGGTTATTTACTACCTTGGAAAAGACAGACTCGGGTTTGTTGCCGAGGGTTGTCAGATGTCACACGAAGGAAAAAAGACTTATTGTGGCCTTGTTAAAACGTTATAATAGGAGGGCTGTCTCGAAAGACGGAGGGAACCAAGTGTAGGGCAAAGGTGTGGAATGATTATAAATTGGTACTGAAAGCCTGAAATATGTAAATATGTAAAACAATGAATTAATCAAAACCTCAACTTACAGACATAATAGCAAACCTTGTTACTAGCGCTGGGCCTGCCAAACATGGCGGTCAAAACGCTAGTTATTACTAGAATTCCCTAACAATAAAAACAAGGATTATTCCATAGTTACAAGAAATTATATAACCATAAATATATCAAGCACACATTTCAATTAGTCTACATTGGTCATGTCACATAGGTTATAGCGCACCAGATTGGTTAGGGGAGCATCATTAGCCAATGTCCATACCCTGATCGATGGTTCACAGCGCGAACCTGCCAGGCACGGCGGTTTAGGCGCCCTTTTACTCAGGAGAATTTACACATCAGTTTCAGGAAAGGCCACAAATGGGCAAAAAAAGGGGAAAAAAATGGAAAAATCCCAATACATGATGGTCCACAGGCATACATTAAGGCACATTTGTGGAACATTTTGGAAGAAACAGCAAAAAAGGGGGGGGGGGGTTCCTACGTTCCATAGGGAGGGCCACAATTGCATAAGTGTTTCAGAAAGTGGCACTTAAAGCGATAAGAGACAACACTGAAATAGTCGTGAAACCCGCTGACAAGGGCGGGGCGATTGTTGTCCAAGATTTAGATAACTACACTAAGGAAATTCTGCGACAGTTGAACGATGGAATTAGCTACAAGCAACTGGGTGGTGACCCATCAAAAGATATCACGGCTGAGATTTTGAGGGTTACGCAGGACGGACGACAGCAAGGTTTCCTATCGGAACACGAATTCCAATATCTGAATCAGAAGCATCCACGACTCCCTACCATCTATACCCTACCTAAAGTGCACAAGGATCTCCATCAGCCCCCAGGGCGCCCGATTGTGTCGGGATGTGGTTCTGTGCTGGAACCCCTGTGTAGATATATAGACTTTTTTCTGAAACCTATAGCAGAAGCTACGACAACATACCTCAGGGATACCACCCATACCATCAACCTGATTGAAGGACACCCTTATGACTCCGCTCAAGACCTTCTGGCAACATGTGACATCGTTTCACTATATACCAGCATACCCCAAGAGGAGGCCCTCATGGCAATGACAATTGCACTCGATAAGCGGGAGGCTCCAATCCGGGTGCCGACATCTTTCATCATTCTACTATTGAAGATTGCGATGATGAGGAATTTCTTCATCTTTCGGAACTGTTCTACCTCCAAACCAAGGGAGTGGCGATGGGGGCTGCCTTTGCCCCAGATTTGGCCATTATCTTTATGTCTATGTATGAGGACACGTTTATATTCACTGACGTTAACCCCTTCAGACCCCAGATAAAGATTTGGATGAGATACATAGACGACATCATCTGCATCTGGTCAGGAACTGAGGAGGAAATCACCAATTTTTTCCACTGGCTCAATGCACGATCCCCGGATATTAAGTTCACCATTCAATTTGACAAAAAATCCATAGACTTCTTGGACCTAACAATTTTTGTGGAAGATGACATCTTAAAAACGACGCTTTTTAGGAAACCAACGGAGAGGAACTCCCTACTCCTATACTCCAGCCATCACCCCCGGGGTCTCCGGGACAACCTTCCATTTGGCCAGTTTTTAAGGATTCGTCGCAACTGCAGCAGGAAGGATGACTACATAGAACAGTCTACCATACTCATGGACAGACTACTCGAGCGTGGATATCCAAGACGTCTGGTGAAAAAAGCCAAAAAAAGAGCATGGTTCAATCCCAGAGAAACCTTACTTCAGCCTGGAGAAAAACAGGATAACAAAGAAGAGCGTCTTATCTGTGTCACGACTTTCTCCACAAAGAGTAATATGGTGAAAAAAACCATTAACAAATATTGGAACTTGATATCAGAAGACCTTGGGAGTAATTCGCTGCCCCTTCACGCTTTCAGAAAAGCCAAGAACATTCGGGACAGTGTGGTTCGCTCTTTCCTGCCGACCCCAGATGCACCTACCATCACAACTATGTGGAATCTGCCCCCCATTCTGGGCCACTATCGATGTGGTTCATGCAAAGCATGCCCTGCGACAATCCAGACTAAGGTCTTCAGCCACAGACAACAACAAGTTCCACTTAAGTCGCACACCAACTGCAACTCGACCAACGTGGTATACTGCATACTATGCCCCTGTGACTTGATATATGTGGGCCAAACACAGCAACGAGTCAAAGTACGTTTTCTCCAGCACTGCAGCCGTGTGAGATGCAAGGTTGCAGGCGCACCTTTGGTTGATCATTGCAATGAAAAAAGCCACCCACCAGAAAGTTTGAGGTGGACAGTCTTGGAGCAGGTCAAGTTAGGCCCAAGGGGTGGGAGCATAGAACCCATCCTAAATGTGAGGGAAATTAAATGGATCCGTTTCTTTGACTCAGTGCGAGGGGGTCTTAATGAGTCCGAAAGCAGTTTCGCCCAAATGGCCACTCTCTGAAACACTTATGCAATTGTGGCCCTCCCTATGGAACGTAGGAACCCCCCACCTTTTTTGCTGTTTCTTCCAAAATGTTCCACAAATGTGCCTTAATGTATGCCTGTGGACCATCATGTATTGGGATTTTTCCATTTTTTTCCCCTTTTTTTGCCCATTTGTGGCCTTTCCTGAAACTGATGTGTAAATTCTCCTGAGTAAAAGGGCGCCTAAACCGCCGTGCCTGGCAGGTTCGCGCTGTGAACCATCGATCAGGGTATGGACATTGGCTAATGATGCTCCCCTAACCAATCTGGTGCGCTATAACCTATGTGACATGACCAATGTAGACTAATTGAAATGTGTGCTTGATATATTTATGGTTATATAATTTCTTGTAACTATGGAATAATCCTTGTTTTTATTGTTAGGGAATTCTAGTAATAACTAGCGTTTTGACCGCCATGTTTGGCAGGCCCAGCGCTAGTAACAAGGTTTGCTATTATGTCTGTAAGTTGAGGTTTTGATTAATTCATTGTTTTACATATTTACATATTTCAGGCTTTCAGTACCAATTTATAATCATTCCACACCTTTGCCCTACACTTGGTTCCCTCCGTCTTTCGAGACAGCCCTCCTATTATAACGTTTTAACAAGGCCACAATAAGTCTTTTTTCCTTCGTGTGACATCTGACAACCCTCGGCAACAAACCCGAGTCTGTCTTTTCCAAGGTAGTAAATAACCCCGTTTCCCGGGGCAACACTTCCTGACTCCAGGAGACGCGGCGCGCGCGCTCCACCTTTGGATTTTTCCACAATCACTGCGGGTGAGTCTCCCATCTTGCGGTGCGCATCTATGCGTTTCTGAACTAATGGGCGGTAATCTAAGCCTGTCATCAACGTGTTGGGTTTTTTCAGATGTTTACACTGCGGAGGTCGTGCAAATTAGACACGCACACCGCGCGTCACTGAATTGGTCCCCGAACTGCTTTGGAGGAAGAGCCGGTCGCTGGCATGCTCGCTCTACATCCTTTACGGGTGAGTTCTGAGCTGTTGAGGTTTTCCTTAACGGAATCATTGTTTTACGCAACCTCTTCTTTTGACACGCCGACTATCATTGATTTTAGATGTAGCCTGTACTGCCTCGACCCAGGAACCAGTCTCAAGTTACATGGTGATTGCCTCACAACAAGGTAGGCCCCCAATCAACATACTCACACGTCAGTCTTACTGCGTTACTTTGGCATATTAGTACAAATGTGATTTTAATCTTACATGGCAGATCCTGACTCTCTATATGGCGGACTTCTAGGCATCACCTGTTGACGGGATACTCCCGCTCCGTCAGGTAAATGTTTTGTTTAACGGCCTTTTCAAGCCTACCACAGTAATTCTCACCCTATGAACCTCCTATCTGCGTTACTTGGGCATATTAGTACAAATGTGTTTTTTAATCTTACATGGCAGACCCTGACTCTCTATATGGCGGATTTCTAGGCATCACCTGTTGACGGGATTTTCCCGCTCCACAAGGTAAATGTTTTTGCTTAACGGCTCTTTCAAGCCTACCACAGTAATTCTCACTCTATGAACCTCCTGCACTCTTTCTTGATTGTCCTGTAATGGACCACTCTGTCCATACTCCTTTAGTTGTGTCGGGACTCGTTTGAGACCGGTTAATTAAATAAGTTACTATTATTATTTTTTTGCGCAGAGTTAAACGCCCCACCCCTCTTCACCCATCACGTCCTGACGAAGACCCATGCAGTAAGGATCGACTATCCTACATTATCCGGGTCGAAACGTAGACATCTACAATCAGGAACTCCTAACCCTAGATTGATATAATAATCACTATAGGAGTATCGTTTATGTGTAAAAATTTCTGTTATGATATATGTCATTCTCCATGGCTTCTCATGTATGTCAAATTATGTTTTGAATTGTGGACTTACGCCCAATGCTGTTTGAACGTGGACTAGTGATGTATAATTTAGTGAAATATACCCCCCTCCCTGCACCTCCCCCTCCCCCTCACTGTGGGCGCATTGAATTTTGTACACTTTACGTCTGATTTTTCTAACATTGATTGCTTGAATGGTGCAGTGAATATTAAAAACACTGCTCACCTTCATTTAGTGTGTTTCTGAATTCATCCAAATAATGTGTGTTTTAAAATAAGAATTGTGCTTTGGTCTGGGACCCCTTACATACAACGCAATTGATCACCCAGGTCCCACTGACTATATGGGTATAACCCCCCTTGTTACAACACGACCCACTACTGGGGCTGTTACAGTGCGAAGGGGGACCGCCTCAGGATAGCGGGTGGCGTGGTCCACCAGGACCAGGATGAAGCTATGCCCTTGTGCTGTTCGAGGGTCCAGGGGCCCCACAATGTCTATTCCCACCCTTTCGAACGGGGTGGTCACCACGGGGAATGGTTGTAGGGGTGCCTTCAGTTTGCGGCCGCTCTTCCCGCTGGCCTGGCAGGTCGGGCAGGACCGGCAGTGGTTGGAGACGTAATTTCTCATTTTGGGCCAGAAAAAGTGAGTCACCAGGCGGTGGTAGGTTTTGTCTTGCCCCAGGTGCCCAGCCAGGGGGACATCATGGGCCAAGTTCAACAGGAAGTCTCTGAAGTGGAGGGG
Organism: Lissotriton helveticus; assembly: GCF_964261635.1. Lineage (NCBI taxonomy): Eukaryota > Metazoa > Chordata > Amphibia > Caudata > Salamandridae > Lissotriton > Lissotriton helveticus. The sequence goes on along the minus strand of NC_136058.1, from coordinate 417,643,833 downwards.
CACCACCAGCACTCGACCGGCCCCCAGCTCTGCGATTCTTTGCTCGCTGTACAAGAGATCATTGTCCCAATAAACCCAGTGGGCCCCGGTGGTGTCTCCTTGGCCCTGGGCGAGCGCTTGCTGTCGCAGTCCCTCGAGGGAGGGACAGGTCTTTTGCTCCTGCCGGAATTGTTCTTGGGTGGGCCCCCCTTCTTGACGCCACTGAGCCAGGTTGGGAAGTTCGGGGGGCTGTGCGGACCCCTCTGGGGTTGGTTCCGGGTGGTCGGTATAGATGGAGTCTTCTTCTGGAGCGATCGGGGGAGGAGGTGCTGACCACTCGGGTTCTTCCGGTCTAGGGATGGTGCGGGTGGCCATGGACCGGGTGGTCACGCACGCCCAGTCCGGGAGACCCAACATCCCCAGATGCTCTCTTCTTTCAACAGCTGCCCACGGGGAGCTCTCGAGATCGTTCCCCAGGAGGCAGTCCACGGGGGCATCGTCGCGGACAGTTACTTTTAGCATGCCGGACACTCCTCCCCATTCGAAGGGGACGCAGGCCATCCGACACAGGCTCTCCGAATTGTCTGCCGATCGGACGGGGCAAAGAACGTTTGGCAGGATTTGTTCTGGGGTCACCAGGTGACAACGGACGGCCGTCACACTGGCCCCGGTGTCACGCAGGGCTTCGGCCTTGCGCCCATTTATGCTCACCCATTGGCTGTACTTCCGAGTGTTGGCTGGCAGGGGAGTCCGCGGGACCATGTCTCTTCCCCCTAGGCAGGCCAGGGTCATGGCGGCAGGTTCCCACTCGAACTGCTCCGACTCGTATGCTTCAGGGTCTTCGGAGACTTGTTCTTCTCCTAGGGCGGCGGCCCCCACCTGGCGGGGCCCGGGAGTCTGGTTCTTCGGGCAGGTCGGGTCACTGGCATAGTGGCCGACTCGCTGGCATCGGTGACACGTCACGTTGGCTCGGAACCCCGGCCGCACGGGGGGGGTTTCCCCGGCCGGCTGGGGGCGGGGTGGTGTTAGCGGGAGTGGCTGGGACAGCGTCTCTGCCCCGGCCCTGTCCTCCTCCTCCTCCTCGGGGACGATGATGACCTTGGTTGGTTCTGTTCTGCTCATTCGGCCCACTCCGGGCCACTCGGGTGCTCTCCCACCGGTCCGCCTCGGTGGCGAGCTGCCGTGGTTCAGTCAATTTACTGTCGAGGAGGTGCTGCCTGAGCTCGACGAAACAGTTGTTGGAGAGGTGCTCCCACACAATGAGATTGAAGAGTTGTTCGTAGGTGGTTACGTTGTTACCCTTGATCCACCCCTCGAAGGCTCGGCTGAAATAGTTTACGTATTCCAACCAAGTTGTACCTGGGATCCGGGTGCAGTTGCGGAACCTTTGGCGGTACATTTCGGGTGTAAGCCCATATCGACTGAGGAGGGCGGCCTTCATGTGGTCATAGGACGTCATTTGATGGTCCGGAAGCTGCAGCAGGGCATCACGGCCCTCATTGACGAATCTTCCCCATAGCCCGGCTCCCCAGTCACTTCGAGCGATCCGGTGGGCCGTCATGGCGATCTCGTAGGCCTTGAACCACTGCTGTATGTCGTCGTTCCGGTGGTATTCTCGGACCACATCCTTGGGAATGTGGACCTTCTGTTCGGTAGTACCTGGGGAGCGCGGTGGCTCGGGCACCCCTAGGTTTTTGTTCAGTTTGCGTATTTCTATCTCGGCTAGTTTGCACTCGTGTTCGTATGCCAGTCTTTTTTCTTCGAGATCCCTCTGTCTCTGTTTTTCCTCTCGCTCTTCTCTGAGCCGTAAGTGTTCTAAGTTTATTTTTTGTTCCGCCAGCTTCAATTCTCCGTCTAATTTGAGCCGTGCCAAGTCTAACTCGTGTAGTCTATTTTTTTCCCGCTCCTGGATCTCTTCTCGGGAGGGACCTGTTCTTCGTTCTTCCGTCAGGGTGGTGTTGACTTCCGGGGCTTCGAGGTACCGGGGTGTGGCGGTATTCGTCTCTGTCCAGGCCTCTAGGGCGTTTTTGAAGTCTTCTTTTGTGCTTAGCCCGGTGGTAGCAATGCCTAAGTCCATGCAAAATTGTTTTAGCTCTCGGTGGCTGTATTCCTCCAGCTTTTCCATCTGGAACTTCTCTGCAGATCCGCTCTCTTTGGTCGTCATTGTGGTTTAGTCGTAGGGTGAGTTACTATCTGTACGGTACGCGTTGGTTCGGATCCCACCGCTGCCACCAATGTTAGACGGGGACCTGGAGGGTCGGCCGAGCACAAGGGGAGAGGCCTCCGGTGAGGGCCGTCTCCAGCGATCGTACAGACAAGTAACTTCCCCCCCACAGATGGACACCACACGAAGATCAGATTAACACCTTTTATAGGCAGTTCTTGAAGTAAGGTAGTACGATACAAGGAGTTCAGGACACGATGATCCTCTCACTTCTAGTCTCTGGGAGGGAAAGGGGGTAGCGGGACAGTCTTGGTACCTACAGGTACTGGGGTGGAAACGGCGGTAGCTCACAATCCTCGAGCTCGGCGTTCGGATGGATCGGACCGCGGCAGCGCCAGCAGGTCCCGAAGAGATCGTAGGTGGCAACGGGCCGCGGCAGCGCCAGCAGGTCCCAACGAGGATGACGGTTACAACGGGCCGCGGCAGCGCCAGCAGGTCCCACGAGGATAAAGGTTGCAACGGGCCGCGGCAGCGCCAGCAGGTCCCACGAGGATGAAGGTTGCAACGGGCCGCGGCAGCGCCAGCAGGTCCCACGAGGATGAAGGTTGCAACGGGCCGCGGCAGCGCCAGCAGGTCCCACGAGGATGAAGGTTGCAGAAGGCCGCGGCAGCGCCAGCAGGCAGGACAATAGTTCACAAGGCAGGGCTGCGGCAGCGCCAGCAGTCCGTCAAGGATGAGTTCTTCTCGGTGTCTCTCGACTCCAGGATACAACTGCCTTCCTGTTCTGGGGCTGCCCCAGTTATAGGTCTGGCGCTCTTTGATGTCCGGACCCTCGCTCTTGGAGGTCGGGAGGTCCGGGATGAGGGAGTCCAGACACCCAGCAGGGGGGTGGAGCCAGCACCCGGGGAGGCTGGGAGTGATCGGCACCTGGCGGGAGAGAGCCATCGACACTTCTTACTCCCATTGACCTGCCAAGTGGTCCGTTCACCTCCTGGGTGGATGGTGGTGCCGGGATGTCGGGGTCTGGCCAGGCCCAGGGTTAGGGTCGAGCTGAGGCCACGCGGCCGCGTGGTGCAGTGTCCAAGATGGCGGCTGGGCCGGGCAATGGTGCTGACGGTGGCCCGGGCCCGTGACACCGATATATCCGGGAGCAGGCGTCCCATAGGGGACGGGTTGCGGGTTGGTTCTGTGGGTAGCACCCGGAGAGCCGGTGTCTGGGCTCTGTCATGCGGGGAGGGAGCGAGCCCTTCATGGGGCCTGTCCAACAGGGGTTGACTGGTTGCAATATAGTGACAGATCTTATATGTCCGGGTTCGTCCCTGGGTGGTCAATTGACCATCTCAAGACAATCAAAACGGTTTTGCAATGAAAGTCCCTGCCAGCCTTCGTAGGTTTGACAGGGTCTTTCTTGCCAGTAGTGCCTCGGCCGTTCTCTCAGCCGTTCTCTCGGCGCATTCCTACCTGAGTAGTCATATGAATACTCCGTATGATTCCAGGGCTCTTGATTCCATGATTCTGCGGGGAACTGGTGCCAGGACCAAGGTGGGGTATTGCGATTCTGTCTCACTGGAGGATAGAAATAGGAGAGATGCCGAGCATCAATCCCCCCTTTTTTTTCCAGTGAGGGCCAGGCGCAGATGAAGTCCACTACAGAGGGATCTTTGCATGTTACTACAATGCAATCTCCGCGGATTGATTTTGTTGTTTTGCCTACCCAGGCTACCCTACGGGCTGTGGAGATCCCTCCAGAAAGATGGGATTCGAGAGGTCTATTGATACTTAGCCACTGCATGACCTTGTTTTTAAGTGACCATGCAGTTTCAAGAGTATCGTCAGTGAGTTCTGGTACACCAGTGAGAACTATCGTGTAGGGAGTGGCCTCCGGCGGCAGATGAGCAGGGCGTCTAATTGCTGCTGTTTTTTAACGGTGTTCTTGGGAGTCGGCTGTGAGGCCACTGGTTTAGGTGGGGAAGATACTAGCTTTTTATCCGGGTGGACTCTGCTGGTGTCGTTGTTTATCGCTGGACCTGGGGTAACTACAATGGTCGTTGCGGTGTTATCTAATTGTTGGTTGGGTACAGCAGAGGTTTTATTCCGCTGAGTTTGAGGCATTTTGGGAGGTGGCTTCTGAATTGAAACGTTTTGTTTAAGGCTTTTTTGGGCTAGAGGTACTGTGTTAGAAAGGTCAACTACTTTATGAGATTGAACTTGAGGTTGTTTTTTTGGTTGCTGCGGTGGGTTCCGTTGACCCCTTGTTTCAATGCGCGTGTTAGTGTCAAGAAGAGTGGCAGAAATTATATTTAGCTGTGCTTCTAGGTTCCTAATGCTAAGTTGAATGGGTTTCAAATATTGAAATAAGAGGTCTTTAGTGGTAGTGAGAACTTGCGAGGTGACTTTGCATGTTCTGCATAAGTTGTCAGAGGTCTCGTTTGGGATTGCCAGGTGGGGTATGTTGGTTACACTGGGAGGTAAAATCCTTTGCGGCGTTGTGATATTCGAGTGGGTGATAACATGGGCAGAAGCCTGGGTCATAGTTGCTGCTTTTTCGGCGGTTGATATATTTCGTTTGGGAATAGCTCCTTCCCTTTCACCTTGCTGGAGCAGGTTGGCGTTTGTCTGGGGGTCCTCCTGGATTTGACAAATCGCCAGGTCAGGGGTTGCTTCCAAATCGTCCGAGTTAGATGAAGGGTCTGACTCGGACTGTGTTACAGAGAGGTTTACTATGGATGGTACTGTGTTTATGTCTGGTGTTAGCGAGGTCACGGGGAGGGAACAGTTGTGAGAATTGGGATGAATAGGAGAGGTGGCGTTTGCAATAGCGCCTAAAGAGGAACGTTTTGCGTTCGCGTTCATGAGATCTAACAACACTCTCTTTTCCATCAGGGCAATACTCTGATTTATTGCCTCATGAGTCCGGGAGATAAACAGGTCAATAGGACCCGTTATTTGGGCTACCTCCTGCGCGTGTTTGGATTTGGTCTTAGTGGTGCTCCTGGTTTTTGCTGGCATGATGTTAACTTGCTGTGGGTTCAGTGGTGAAGGGGGGGTGGCCCGGTCCGGTCTCTATCGGGCACTAACGGGCAACAACGGGCCCGACCTTTGCCCGGGCTTCGCCCCGGGCTTTGTCCCGCGCGCGTCCCGCGGTGCGCGGTCCACGTAGCACTTATATGGTGTGTGGTGTTATAGGGGCGGGGCACTGTGAGGGGGCGCGGCTCTCACGGGAAGAGGACCAGCTGGAGATGGTGTTTGCTGGTCCTCGCAGTCCCTGGGCCGGCGCCTCTCCCTCCTCTGCGGCCTCGCGGTGGTCGGTGTTTATCAGCAGCGCTAGGACACAGTTCAGCTACTCCTGAAGCAGGGACAACAGGTACTTGGCTTCTGTCTTTGGCGATGAAAGATCAGTCCACGAGTGGCACCCGCGAAGCGGGTGCCGCGAGAAGTTATCGCGCTATGCTGGGGGCGGGGCACTGTGAGGGGGCGCGGCTCTCACGGGAAGAGGACCAGCTGGAGATGGTGTTTGCTGGTCCTCGCAGTCCCTGGGCCGGCGCCTCTCCCTCCTCTGCGGCCTCGCGGTGGTCGGTGTTTCTCAGCAGCGCTAGGACACAGTTCAGCTACTCCTGAAGCAGGGACAACAGGTACTTGGCTTCTGTCTTTGGCGATGAAAGATCAGTCCACGAGTGGCACCCGCGAAGCGGGTGCCGCGAGAAGTTATCGCGCTATGCTGGGGGTGGGGCACTGTGAGGGGGCGCGGCTCTCACGGGAAGAGGACCAGCTGGAGATGGTGTTTGCTGGTCCTCGCAGTCCCTGGGCCGGCGCCTCTCCCTCCTCTGCGGCCTCGCGGTGGTCGGTGTTTCTCAGCAGCGCTAGGACACAGTTCAGCTACTCCTGAAGCAGGGACAACAGGTACTTGGCTTCTGTCTTTGGCGATGAAAGATCAGTCCACGAGTGGCACCCGCGAAGCGGGTGCCGCGAGAAGTTATCGCGCTATGCTGGGGGCGGGGCACTGTGAGGGGGCGCGGCTCTCACGGGAAGAGGACCAGCTGGAGATGGTGTTTGCTGGTCCTCGCAGTCCCTGGGCCGGCGCCTCTTCCTCCTCTGCGGCCTCGCGGTGGTCGGTGTTTCTCAGCAGCGCCCCATGAAGGGCTCGCTCCCTCCCCGCAGGACAGGGCCCGGGTCCCGGCCTTCCAGGTACTACCCACAGAACAAACCCGCACCCCGTCCCCCATAGGACGCCTGCTCCCGGATGTCCCTGTGTCACGGGCCCGGGCCACCGTCAGCACCATTGCCCGGCCCAGCCGCCATCTTGGGCATGGCACCACGCGGCCGCGCGGCCTCCGCCCGACCCCGACCCTGGGCTTGGCCAGGCCCCAACATCCCGGCACCACCATCCACCCAGGAGGTGAACGGACCACTTGGCAGGTCAATGGGAGTAAGAAGTGTCGATGGCTCTCCCCCGCCAGGTGCCGAGCACCCCCAACCTCCTCGGGCGCTGGCTCCACCCCCCTGCTGGGTGTCTGGACTCCCTCATCCCAGACCTCCCGACCTCCAAGAGCGAGGGTCCGGACATCAAAGGGCGCCAGACCTATAACTGAGGCAGCCCCAGGACAGGAAGGCAGTTGTATCCTGGAGTCGAGAGACACCGCGACAAACTCATCCTTGACGGACTGCTGGCGCTGCCGCAGCCCTGCCTTGCGAACTATTGTCCTGCCTGCTGGCGCTGCCGCGGCCTGTTGTAACCTTCATCTTCGTGGGGTCCTGCTGGCGCTGCCGCGGCCCGTTGTAACTTTCATCCTCGTGGGACCTGCTGGCGCTGCCGCGGCCCGTTGTAACTCTCATCCTCGTGGGACCTGCTGGCGCTGCCGCGGCCCGTTGTGACCATCATCTTCGTGGGGACCTGCCGGCGCTGCCGCGGCCCGTTGTAACTGCCATCTTTGCTGGGACCTGCAGGCGCTGCCGCGGCCCGTCGCCACCTACGACCTCTTCGGGACCTGCCGGCGCTGCCGCGGTCCGACCTGTCCGAACACCGAGCTCGAGGATTGTGAGCTACCACCGCATCATCTCAGTACCCGTGGGTACCAAGACTGTCCCGCTACCCCCTTCCCTTACTAGAGACTAGAATTGAGAGGACCCTCGTGTCCTACCCTCACTGTACCGTATTACCTCATTCCAAGAACGGCCTATAAAGAGTGTTGAATCTTATCTTCGTGTGGTGTCCATCTGTGGGGGGGAAGCTACTAGTCTGTACGATCGCTGGAGACGGCCCTCACCGGAGGCCTCTCCCCTTGTGCTCGGCCGACCCTCCAGGTCCCCGTCTAACATTGGTGGCCAGCGGCGCGATCCGAACCAACGCGTACCGTACAGATAGTAACTCACCCTACGACTAAACCACAATGACGACCAAAGAGAGCGGATCTGCAGAGAAGTTCCAGATGGAAAAACTGGAGGAATACAACCACCGAGAGCTAAAACAGTTTTGCATGGACTTAGGCATTGCTACCACCGGGCTAAGCACAAAAGAAGACTTCAAAAGCGCCCTAGAGGCCTGGACAGAGACGAATACCGCAACCCCCCGGGACCCTGTAGCCCCGGAAGTCAACACCTCCCTGACGGAAGAACGGAGAACCGGCCCCTCCCGAGAAGAGATCCAGGAACGGGAGAAAAATAGATTACACGAGTTAGACTTGGCACGACTCAAATTAGACGGAGAATTGAAGCTGGCGGAACAAAAAATAAACTTAGAACACTTACGGCTCAGAGAAGAGCGAGAGGAAAAACAGAGACAGAGGGACCTCGAAGAAAAAAGACTGGCATACGAGCACGAGTGCAAACTAGCGGAGATAGAAATACGCAAACTGAACAAAAACCTAGGGGTGCCCGAGACACTGCGCTCCCCGGGTACTACCGAGCAGAAGGTCCACATCCCGAAGGATGTGGTCCGAGAATATCACCGAAACGACGACATTCAGCAGTGGTTCAAGGCCTATGAGATCGCCATGACGGCCCACCGGATCGCTCGAAGTGACTGGGGGGCCGGTCTATGGGGGAGATTCGTCAACGAGGGCCGTGATGCCCTGCTGCAGCTTCCGGACCATCAAATGACGTCCTATGACCACATGAAGGCCGCCCTCCTCAGTCGATATGGGCTTACGCCCGAAATGTACCGCCAGAGGTTCCGCAACTGCACCCGGATCCCAGGTACAACATGGTTGGAATATGTGAACTATTTCAGCCGGGCCTTCGAGGGATGGATCAAGGGCAACAACGTAACCACGTACGAACAACTCTTCGATCTTATTGTGTGGGAGCACCTCTCCAACAACTGCTTCGTCGAACTCAGGCAGCACCTCCTCGACAGTAAATTGACCGACCCACGGCAGCTCGCCACCGAGGCTGACCGGTGGGAAAGCACCCGAGTGGTCCGGAGTGGGCCGAACGAGCAGAACAGAACCAACCAAGGTCATCATCGCCCCCGGGGAGGAGGTGGAGGACCCGGCCGGGGCAGAGACGCGGTCCCAGCCGCGCCCGCCAACGCCACCCCGCCCCCAGCGGGCCGGGGAAACCCCCCGATGCACCCGGGGTTCCGAGCCAACGTGACATGTCATCGATGCCAGCGAGTCGGCCACTATGCCAGTGACCCGACCTGCCCGAAGAACCAGGTTCCCGGGCCCCGCCAAATAGCGGCCGCCGCCCTAGGAGAAGAACAAGTCTCCGAAGACGCGGAGACCTACGAGGCGGAGCTGTGCGAATGGGAACCCGCCGCCATGACCCTGGCATGCCTAGGAGGGAGAGACATGGTCCCGCGGACTCCCCTGCCCGCCAACACTCGGAAGTACAGCCAATGGGTGAGCATAAATGGACGCAAGGCCGAAGCCCTGCGTGACACCGGGGCCAGTGTGACGGCCGTCCGTTGTCACCTGGTGACCCCAGAACAAATCCTGCCAAATGTGCTTTGCCCTGTCCGATCGGCAGATAACTCGGAGAGCCTGTGTCGGATGGCCTGCGTCCCCTTCGAATGGGGAGGAGTGTCCGGCATGCTGAAAGTAACTGTCCGCGACGATGCCCCCGTGGACTGCCTCCTGGGGAACGATCTTGAGAGCTCCCCGTGGGCAGCTGTTGAAAGAAGAGAGCATCTGGGGATGTTGGGTCTCCCGGACTGGGCGTGCGTGACCACCCGGTCCATGGCCACTCGCACCATCCCTGGACCAGAAGAACCCGAATGGGCAGCACCTCCGCCCTCGATCGCTCCAGAAGAGGACCTCCTCCAGACCGACCACCCGGACCCCACCACAGAGGGGTCCACACAGCCCCCCGAGCTTCCCGACCTGGCTCAGTGGCGTCAAGAAGGGGGGCCCACCCAAGAACAATTCCGGCGGGAGCAAAGGACCTGCCCCTCCCTCGAGGGATTGCGACAGCAAGCGCGCGCCCAGGGCCAAGGAGACACCACCGGGGCCCACTGGGTTTATTGGGACAATGATCTCTTGTACAGCGAGCAGAGAATCGCAGAACTGGGGGCCGGGCGAGTGCTGGTGGTGCCCCTCCACTTCAGAGACTTCCTGTTGAACCTGGCCCATGATGTCCCCCTGGCTGGGCACCTGGGGCAAGACAAGACCTACCACCGCCTAGTGACTCACTTTTTTTGGCCCAAAATGAGAAATGACGTCTCCAACCACTGCCGGTCCTGCCCGACCTGCCAGGCCAGCGGAAGGAGCGGCCGCAAACTCAAGGCACCCCTGCAACCCTTCCCCGTGGTGACCACCCCGTTCGAAAGGGTGGGAATAGACATTGTGGGGCCCCTGGACCCCCGAACAGCACAGGGGCATCGCTTCATCCTGGTCCTGGTGGACCACGCTACCCGCTATCCTGAGGCGGTCCCCCTTCGCACTATAACAGCCCCAGTAGTGGGTTGAGCCTTAATGGGGATCTTCTCTCGAGTGGGCTTCCCCCGGGAAGTCGTCAGCGACAGGGGTACGAACTTTATTTCAAAGTATATGAAATCCCTCTGGCAGCAGTGCGGGGTCACTTACCGATTCACAACACCCTATCACCCCCAGGGGAACGGACTGGTCGAGCGGTTCAACCGCACTCTCAAGGGGATGATTATGGGGCTGGAAGAACCCCTACGCCGCCAGTGGGACGTGCTACTACCGTGCCTCCTCTTCGCCTACCGAGAAGTCCCCCAGAAGTCCCTCGGCTTCAGCCCCTTCGAACTCCTGTACGGACACCCCGTTCGCGGGCCTCTCAGCCTAGTGAAGGAAGAATGGGAAATGGCCCCCCTAAAAACCCCTCCAGACGTCTACAAATACCTCCTGACCCTCCGCAATCAGACCCGGAAATACCGGGAGATCGCTAAAGCCAATCTGGAGGCCAGTCAAGAGGACATGAAGAAGTGGTACGACCAACATGCCTCCTCCATCGAGTTTGAACCGGGTCAACAGGTATGGGTGATGTCCCCCACCGAACCGTGTGCCTTGCAGGACAAATGGACGGGGCCCTTCAAGGTGATTGAGCGCAAGAGTCCCGTCACTTATCTCATCGACCTGGAGTCCCCCCGGAACCCCCTCCGGGTCCTCCACGCCAACAGACTAAAACCCCACTTCGTGCGCTCCGAGCTCAGCCTGCTGATGGCTACCGACAGTGGCGCAGAAGGAGACTCCGAGCCCCTCCCTGACCTACTGAGGACCCGGGAAAAAGATGGTTCGGTGGACGGGGTCCGACTCTCCGAGGCCCTGACCCCAGAGCAGCGTCAAGATTGCCGGGCCCTCCTGCTGCCGTTCGCAAACCTGTTCTCCCTCACACCCGGAGTCACCTCCTGGTGCCTGCACGACGTGGACACTGGGGACAGTCCTCCTGTTCGACACCGGGCGTACCGAGTACCGGATCGGGTACGTACATGCATCCAAGAAGAGGTCTCCAAGATGCTCGCCCTCGGAGTCATCGAACCTTCGGACAGTCCCTGGGCCAGCCCGGTCGTCCTGGTCCCCAAGGCCGCAGCCCCGGGTACCACCCCTGAACTCCGGTTCTGCATTGACTATCGGGGTCTGAACGCGGTCACCCGAACCGACGCTCACCCTATCCCCCGAGCAGATGATCTAGTCGACCGCATGGGGGCAGCCCGCTACCTAAGCATCTTCGACCTGACAGCGGGCTACTGGCAGATCGGCCTCACCCCCCGAGCCCAAGAACGTTCCGCTTTCTCCACCCCGGATGGACACTACCATTTCAGAGTGATGCCCTTCGGCATGAAGAACGCTCCAGCCACTTTTCAAAGACTGGTGAACCAGGTATTGGCGGGCCTCGAAGAATTCAGCGCCGCCTACCTGGACGACATCGCGGTATACAGCCGCCACTGGACAGACCACCTCCACCACCTCAGAGAGGTCCTGCAGGCCCTGCAACAGGCCGGCCTCACCATAAAGGCCAGCAAGTGCCAAATCGGCCAGGGGTCCGTGACCTACCTCGGACACCAAGTGGGGAGCGGTCTGGTGGCCCCCCTCCAACTCAAGGTAGCTGCCATTCAGTCCTGGCAACCCCCCGAAACACAAACCGAGGTTCGAGCCTTCCTGGGGCTCACCGGATACTACCGGCGGTTCGTAAGGGACTATGGCAGCATTGTGGGGCCCCTCACGGAACTCACGTCCAAGAACAGCCCAAAGAGAGTCAACTGGACGCCCGACTGTCAAGCAGCCTTCGAGACGCTGAAGGCCGCCATGTGCACCGCTCCTGTGCTCCAGGCCCCCGACTACAGCCGCGAGTTCATCGTGCAGACCGATGCCTCCGACCATGGTATTGGGGCCGTCCTCTCCCAACTGAACCCCGAAGGGGTGGACCAACCAGTGGCCTTCATCAGCAGACGCCTACTGCCCCGAGAACAGCGCTGGAGCACCATTGAGCGAGAGGCCTTCGCAGTGGTATGGGCACTCAAGAAGCTCCGGCCGTACCTCTTCGGAACCCATTTCCGGGTACAGACAGATCATCGGCCCCTGCAATGGCTCATGCAGATGCGGGGGGAGAACCCCAAACTATTGCGGTGGTCCATCTCCCTGCAGGGCATGGACTTCACTGTGGAGCATCGCCCTGGTCAAGACCACGCCAACGCGGACGGCCTGTCCCGCTTTTTCCGCCTCGACGAGGAAAGTCCCCAAGAAGATGGGTGACTCTCCCCGCCTTCAGCTGGGGGGGACGCATGTTGGACAGGCCCCATGAAGGGCTCGCTCCCTCCCCGCAGGACAGGGCCCGGGTCCCGGCCTTCCAGGTACTACCCACAGAACAAACCCGCACCCCGTCCCCCATGGGACGCCTGCTCCCGGATGTCCCTGTGTCACGGGCCCGGGCCACCGTCAGCACCATTGCCCGGCCCAGCCGCCATCTTGGGCACGGCACCACGCGCCGCGCGGCCTCCGCCCGACCCCGACCCTGGGCCTGGCCAGGCCCCGACATCCCGGCACCACCATCCACCCAGGAGGTGAACGGACCACTTGGCAGGTCAATGGGAGTAAGAAGTGTCGATGGCTCTCCCCCGCCAGGTGCCGAGCACCCCCAACCTCCTCGGGCGCTGGCTCCACCCCCCTGCTGGGTGTCTGGACTCCCTCATCCCAGACCTCCCGACCTCCAAGAGCGAGGGTCCGGACATCAAAGGGCGCCAGACCTATAACTGAGGCAGCCCCAGGACAGGAAGGCAGTTGTATCCTGGAGTCGAGAGACACCGCGACGAACTCATCCTTGACGGACTGCTGGCGCTGCCGCAGCCCTGCCTTGCGAACTATTGTCCTGCCTGCTGGCGCTGCCGCGGCCTGTTGTAACCTTCATCTTCGTGGGGTCCTGCTGGCGCTGCCGCGGCCCGTTGTAACTGCCATCTTTGCTGGGACCTGCAGGCGCTGCCGCGGCCCGTCGCCACCTACGACCTCTTCGGGACCTGCCGGCGCTGCCGCGGTCCGACCTGTCCGAACACCGAGCTCGAGGATTGTGAGCTACCACCGCATCATCTCAGTACCCGTGGGTACCAAGACTGTCCCGCTACCCCCTTCCCTTACTAGAGACTAGAATTGAGAGGACCCTCGTGTCCTACCCTCACTGTACCGTATTACCTCATTCCAAGAACGGCCTATAAAGAGTGTTGAATCTTATCTTCGTGTGGTGTCCATCTGTGGGGGGGAAGCTACTAGTCTGTACGATCGCTGGAGACGGCCCTCACCGGAGGCCTCTCCCCTTGTGCTCGGCCGACCCTTCAGGTCCCCGTCTAACACCCACTAAATCTTGGAAGTGCTTATTCACACACACACATGCATGCACGCACATATGCAAACACACTCTCTCTCCCTCAACAGGTGCACTACCTCCTCACAAGCACGGACAGCAAGCGTCGCCTTAATGTGCCACCCCAGCACGGTTTAACCCCCTCAGCTGTCAATTGGCCGTCTGTCACGTGACACCTGCAGACCAGACTCTGAATTTCTTCAGTGAAATCCAGTAGGGTACAATAGGTCTTACATTTGCAAGAGATTAAGCTGTTGGCAATGTAAATGACAATGCCATTTATTTATCTGTTTTCAAAACCAACACATACATAAAAATTTTGTCATTTACAATGCCAATAGCTCTAACTTTGGCAAAGGCGAAACCGTTGCATTGTAAATGCTTGTTTTTGCTTGAGAGAGGGCCCGCGCGGTCTCTTGCACGGCACACAGCTTCCTAACCGTGGTTTGGAGGAAGGACAGACACCCTTCATCGCTGGCCGCCTCCTAATGGCCGCCTTCATGGCCAATGGTCGCCTTCATCGCTGGTCCCTCCATGGCCAGGCTCCTCTCCTTGCTGCTAATGCTCAGCTGTCTTCAGCCTTGTCCCCTCTTCGCGTGCTTGTCTCTCCCGTGGGACCTGGGGGCATCGTGTGTGGATTTCGCAAATTCATGGAATTGTAAAACGTTGTCAATGTCACGGTTCACCTGCGTCTGTTTCCTCGCGCGACCCACCTCGGGCATTTAAATTGGCTCAAAGTGTGACCCAACTTCACAGACACGCAAAACTCTGCACATCACCGAAAGCATTCGTGGATGTGGCGTATCTGCAGCTAACAATAGTGCAACAGGTGCAGTTGTACCGGGACATAAGGGACCCTTGTGACTCCCAAGAATGGTGTCTTATTTCTTTCATAAACAGTGGATGGGGGGGGGGGGCATTTATCGTGCTTGCATTAGAGCCCGTGGTATCCTTAACTGCGCCACCAAAGCCTCTCCGTGGGGCCGGATCCATGCCGGGCTCTGGCGTCCGTTATGGCGCCGGCCCTCGAGGGGCCCTTCAGGGCCGGCCTCTGCAAGAGTGGCGAGCTGGGCCCAGGGCGCCAGTGCTCCGAGGGGCGCACTAAGGCGCTACAGACCCCCGCCTGGTTCATGTCCCCGCCTCTGTCTGACTCGCAGGTTAGAGTTGATTGAATCCATTGATGAGGCTTTTGTTCCATGTTTTAACCCCTCATTGTCCCTTTCTTCGCCCTCTGTCGCTGTCTCACCCCCCCCTGACGCGCAGCCACAGACCCATCATCCTCAGCAGCTCAGCTATCGGCCATTGAGGTGAGGGGGGGGGCGAGGTGTGTGGGTTCACGGGGCAGTCACTGCTCATCCGGGGGCTGACCGGGCAACTTAACAAGGACAACCCCGCGGCCTCATCTCAGACACAACTAGCAAGAGCGCCACATGCCGAAGGCGCTATCTTTCCAAAGTCCGGCTCTGAGCGTAGGGTGCAGCCGCACCTAGCGCCGGATACACTCGCCCATAACACAGAGACAGACCACCACATGCCAGCCACTGGGAGACCTGTACTCTCTTAACACCAGGAGAAGTGCCGGTACTCAGTACCGGTGAATACCGGCCCATTTAAAGCACTGATTACACGCATATTTTTCACATAGTATTTGCACCTCTGAAATAAAACAGAAACCCTGGGATTCATCTTACTTTTAGGGCTCACACCGCCCGACACAACACACTCAGACCGCAGACATTATTTTAACACAGATTGCGAGGTCCCGCAGCGCGATCCGTCCATACAAAGCGCCTAGACACATTCACTCCACACATCTGCATTTCACCTGCATCCACCTCCCGCCTGTAGGTTCCTGGCGCCCCCTATATTTACATATTATACCCTTGAAAGGATGCCCCATGCCAGGGTCCGCCTCTGCCATGTTTACAGAGTCACACCCACTGGTAATGTTCCCGCTCATGCCACATTCACGCCACATCTGCCCGAGCTGATCTGGACATTAGTTGCCAGGGGGCACTTTACTCTTTCGTCCAATCAAAGCACCCGCTCTCCGTTCTTCGTAAAATGTCCCTTATTTAAACTCCCCACAAGCCCCGGCTCACCACAGCTCCTCTGAAGCGCCCAGAGGCATATTGAGGCGCTTGTGCTGGTTTCAAGCTTTGTGTTGTGGTAAGTGCATCGAAGCACTTTAAATGTACAGAGTGCTGCAATGTTGCCTTGTTTGTATGACTCGCATTAATGCTTTGTACTTTTTTTTAGGCACGGAAATAACTTTGTTTGAAAACAGTTTATCTCAGCCTGTTCCTGTGGCAAATCGATAAAAGTGCACGAGCAGCACTTTATTTTCTGCTGTGAGTAGATTAGCCTCATTTTTACCGGAATAATGTGAGTTGCAGCTCAGCTACTTCTGGGCGGCGTTGATTTTTAGATTCGTACATTTCACTTGTAAAAAAGAGTTTACCTGTTAAGGAAAACCAGGCGGAAAATGTACATTACGGTTACAAAAGGGAACAATTTAGATGCTGGCTGCGCCCTAAAGTTATTCTGGGGCTTGGTTATGGGATGGGACGCTTATCTGAGAAATGCATTTACACGTGCACATTTAATCGACAATATATGGTGCACAACCATGCCATGGATTATTTAACATGTTTGCGAGAGAAAGGTTTACAGTAACACAATGTTTACCCTGCTTTTAAAATGCTTTGCATCAAACCAGTGTTTACATAAACCCCGTGCTTTTTTCTCATCGAAACCGCCAACATATGTGTCAAAGGCGCCCCTTATAACATCATTTATTTTATTTTCGTTAACAGGTACTGAAATAACTTAATTTGACAACACTTCTGCACCTGTTACTGTGAAGAATCGACACAAGCTACTATCGGACGAGTTTTTGCTGTGTAAGTACAGGAGGTACATTTTTCTGTCCGTAATTTAAATGTTCACTTATTTGGAGTTTGACCTACATAAGAGGTTTCTTTGCATTTTTATCCTGTGAAGCTAAAATGTCCTCTTAAAGCTAACAAACGACCTAAAGCGCACCTATAGTTATGTATGGGCTTTTTTATAGCCGGTGTTGAGCGGGACGCTTAGCTGCGGCAATGCAGTTCAACATGCTAATTTACTATATTACAGATCCCGTGCGAACCATGTCAGGTTTAAAAGTTGCCTTTTAAATACCGGTTGCACAGAATTTATACTGCTTTGCACAAAACCCTGCGTTTTTGCTTCTTCAACCACCAACATTTGAGTTAAAGCTGGAGCCTCATAACATAATATTTGTTATTCACGGTAACACATGTATTCTTTACAAAGGGACAGAAAGAACACCTTTGGACGCCTCATACACCTGTTACACCGGACAATCGTGACGAGAGTCCCATCGGGCATTTGTAACATCGTGTAAGTACTTTTCCTAAATATTTCACATAATCCTGTCACTTGTTTACTTTATTCACCTCAGCATGGCATTTCATGGCGCCTTATGTTTTTCTCACGTCAAAAATACTTAACTATTGAGGGAAATCAGCAAACGTCGGTCATTGAGACAACCTGAAGGATCCTATTCCCACCGCTGTCTGCGCCTCTACAGGCTTCAGGCCCTTTATTTACAAGGGTCTGAGAGTGAACGTGCTTCAGCGGAAGGATTTTCAACCCGCATATTTACTACAATGTATACAGCGCGGAGGGATACAGGGCCTTATTTATGAGGGCCGTGCGCCGCCCGTGCGTCACTTTCAACATGGGAAAGTGACGCACGGGCGGCGCGCGGCCTTCATATATGAGCCCTGCTGTATTTACGATGCTTCGTTTCTAAGGTTTCGCTTTTCACAAGAAGAACTGTTTACACAGATTTACAAATGTTTTCCACAAACCCCGTTTGCATCGGAACCCCAGGTTGTTTGCTCTCAGGGCTCAGTTTATTCTATTCTCCCCCAGACTCGATATACACGCCAAGTGTCGCCCCCCCTCAGCGCTGCGAAAGAATAATGCAGGCAAAATGCCCCCACCCCCCCTAACCCACCTCCACCCTGCCATGGAGACCCCCCAAACCCACCTCCCACTCTGCCATGGAGCCCCCCCAAACTCACCCCCACTCTGCCATGGAGCCAGTGACCGACACCGCCCCCCCCTCCAAACCCACCTCCCACTCTGCCATGGAGCCCCCCAAACCCACCTCCCACTCTGCCATGGAGCCAGTGACAGACACCGCCCCCCCCTCCAAACCCAGCTCCACTCTGCCATGGAGCCCCCCAAACCCACCTCCCACTCTGCCATGGAGCCAGTGACAGACACCGCCCCCCCCTCCAAACCCACCTCCCACTCTGCCATGGAGCCCCCCAAACCCACCTCCCACTCTGCCATGGAGCCAGTGACAGACACCGCCCCCCCCTCCAAACCCAGCTCCACTCTGCCATGGAGCCCCCCAAACCCACCTCCACTCTGCCATGGAGCCAGCTACAGACACCGCCCCCCACCCCCCAAACCCACCTCCACTCTGCCATGGAGCCAGCAACAGACACCACCCCAAAACCCACCTCCCACTCTGCCATGGAGCCCCCCCAAACCCACCTCCACTCTGCCATGGAGCCAGCAACAGACACCACCCCAAAACCCACCTCCCACTCTGCCATGGAGCCCCCCCAAACCCACCTCCACTCTGCCATGGAGCCAGCAACAGACACCACCCCAAAACCCACCTCCCACTCTGCCATGGAGCCCCCCCAAACCCACCTCCACTCTCCATGGAACCAGCGACAGACACCGCCCCCACCCCCCCAAACCCACCTCCACTCTGCCATGGAGCCAGCAACAGACACCACCCCAAAACCCACCTCCCACTCTGCCATGGAGCCCCCCCAAACCCACCTCCACTCTCCATGGAACCAGCGACAGACACCGCCCCCACCCCCCCAAACCCACCTCCACTCTGCCATGGAGCCAGCAACAGACACCACCCCAAAACCCACCTCCCACTCTGCCATGGAGCCCCCCCAAACCCACCTCCACTCTCCATGGAACCAGCGACAGACACCGCCCCCACCCCCCCAAACCCACCTCCACTCTGCCATGGAGCCAGCAACAGACACCACCCCAAAACCCACCTCCCACTCTGCCATGGAGCCCCCCCAAACCCACCTCCACTCTCCATGGAGCCAGCGACAGACACCACCCCAAAACCCACCTCCCACTCTGCCATGGAGCCCCCCCAAACCCACCTCCACTCTCCATGGAACCAGCGACAGACACCGCCCCCACCCCCCCAAACCCACCTCCACTCTGCCATGGAGCCAGCAACAGACACCACCCCAAAACCCACCTCCCACTCTGCCATGGAGCCCCCCCAAACCCACCTCCACTCTCCATGGAGCCAGCGACAGACACCACCCCAAAACCCACCTCCCACTCTGCCATGGAGCCCCCACAAACCCACCTCCACTCTCCATGGAGCCAGCGACAGACACCACCCCAAAACCCACCCCCACTCTGCCATGGAGCCAGCGACAGACACCGCCCCCTTCCATCCGAGCTTCAGAAACAGACCCGCGCCCCCCTCCGACCTTTACAAACGCGTTCACTGTGGGGATTCCACGCACTCTGCCCCTTTATTTAAAGCAGTAAAGAACGGAAATGCGCAGACATTAAAAGGCAGTTTTAATACTGCAGCTGCACGCGTTATTTCCGCTTTGAAAGCAGTTTTTTCTGTGCACAAAAAGAGACTTTTCAAGATGGCGCTGCTGATGCATTTCACATGTATTTCAAATATGAGCGAAAAAAGACAGAACAGTAAAAGACGCCATTTATAACCCCCGGCAGCCACGTCCTAAGATATTACTACGACAGCTTTGCCTAATAATGTACAACTATTCCGACGGACTGTTTACAAAATGTCGCTTTTAATCTACTTTATGTCACACATTTTACTTCAATAACGTTGGACTGCCATTGCATGTTGCATTTTTTTATTCTCATTTAAGGAAATACCTACCTACTAAGGGAAACAACGTTTTTTTTAATTAAACACGTTAGGAAGTATACTAACTGCCACTGCGCCACTATAGTTATTCAGGGGCTTTTTTTAAGGGTCCGTAACTGAACGCGCTTTAGCTAAATGCCTTTAAACATGTATATTTAATATAATGTATACCATGCGTGAAGATACACTATTTACTATGTTTAATACACCACTATCTTTCTAAACATATCCGACCCCTCTAATAAACATCAAATTACCTTGTACACCTTTGGTATCCCGCTACTAACCCAGAACTAACCTTCTTCTACTACTCTAATACAACTATACCCCTCTGGTTACAGTCCACCACTCTACACCAGTACCCCTCTACTGGCCCTCTTCTACCCCTTTACTACACCTCTATACCTCATCTACCCTTCTATCCTTCTATCCATCTACTACCCCTCAAACACTCTAACCCCTGCATCCGTCTACACCAATTTTACACCTTCACTAGCCCTCTACCCCTCTTCTTTCCCTTTTCTACACCTCTACCACTCTTAAACCTCTCTAACCATCTTCTATCTATCTACTCCTCTTATAGCCTACTAACCTGTAATAACAATATACTACCCTTCTACACTTATACCCCTCTACCCCTCTCTTTACCCCTCTCTTAACCCTCTAATACCCCTGTACTAATGTTCTTCTACTCCACTTCTAATCCTATACCCCTCTGCTAACACTATAGTACCCCTCTAGTGCCCCTTTGCGAGCCCTCTAGTACACCTCTATACATCTTCTACCCATTGAACCATCTACTGCCCCTCTAACACTCTACACTTCTACACCTCTAATACCCCTCTACTATACCTAGCCCTCTAATGCCACTGTTCTGCCCCTTTACTACCTCTCTACAAATCATCTAACCGTCTATACTTACATCCATCTAATAACCCCCGACCCCTCTAACCCTATACCTTTCTACACCTATTCTACCCCTCTACTACCTCTCTACCCCTCTTCTTTCCATCTTCTACACCTATACCACTCTTATACCTCTCTAGCCATCTTCTATCCCTCTACACCTCTTATAGCTTACTACCCCTGATCTAGCCGTCTACTAGCCTTCTACACTTATAACCCTCTACTACCACTCTAACCCTCTAATACTCCTCTACTACCCTTTTCTAAACAGAAGTCCATCTTGCCCTCTTTCACCCCTTTAGCCCTATACTAACCCTCTACTACCCCTCTATTAACACTACAACCCTCTTCAACCCCTATAACCCTCTGCCCTTTTATCCATCTATCTAGCTACACCTCTAATCCTCTAACATCCCTCTACTACCCCTCTAAACTTTTACAACACTACTCAGTTACTACCCCTCTTCTTCCCTGCTAACACTCTAATAACCAACTAACCTTGTACTACACCTCTAATCCTCTAATAACTCTTTTTACCACTAACCCATCTACCCCTCTTCTACTCTTATACACATTTAATTTTTACAACTCTACTAACCCCTCTAGCCCTTTACTACAGCTCTAATACCCATCTAACCCTTTGCTAACCCTATACGCCTCTAGCATTCTACACATCTAACCTTGTACCCCTATACCCCTATACCAGCCCTCTAATATCCCTATCCTACACCTCTTATCCTATTCTACCCCTATAACCCTCTAGATTTTTAGCCATCTACACATCTACCCTTTTTGCACCCCTCTATTATCCCTCTACCCATCTTCTTTACATCTTCTACCACTCTACCACTCTTCTACCTCTATACCCCTATTGTATCCCTCTATACATTTTCTACAACACTACCGCTCTTGTACCCATCTACTATGCTTCTATAATTTTATCCCAATACCCCTCTACTAGCCCTCTACACAGTTAATACCCCTACATCCTTCAATCCCTCTACTAAAAATATATCATTTTATCCATCTCATAACACTCTACTACCCATCAAATACCATTTCACACCTTTAATATCACTCTAATAACTCTCAACTACCCAGTGCTAACTTTATTATACCCATTTTATAATACTATACCACTCTGCTAACAGTTTTAAGCTTTACCCCAGTACCCTTATAGTGCCACTCTTCTTCACCTGTACTACCTCTCTACACCACATATACCTTTATAAACTTCTATTCATCTACTACCCCTCTACACCACTACTACCCCTGTGTCCACATGTACCCCTCTACACATATACTACCGCTCTATCCTTCTACACCTCTTCTAACCCTCTGCTACACGTCTATTCTTCTACCCATCTACTTCCCCTCGGCTACACCACAACTACCCAGCTAAACATTTACTATCCCTCTACTAACCCTCTACTACCCCTGTACTAACCTTCTTCTACTCCACTTATGATCCTATACCCCTCTGTTACCACTCTAACACTCTACTCCAGTGCCCCTCTGCTACCCCTATACTACCCATCTACACCTCTTCTATCCTTCTACACATCTACTGCTCCTCTAACACTCTACTTTTCTAGATCTAATCTACACCTCTACTAACCCTCTACTATACCTACACTTCTAATGCCCCCATTCTACTCCTTTATTATCTTTCTACACCTCATCTACGCTTTTATCCTTATATCCATCAAGTACACCTCCGCCCCTCCACCCCTGTACCCTTCTATGCCTATTATACCCCTCTAATACCCCTCTACTACCCTTCTACCCCTCTTCTTTCCCTCTTCTATACCTCTAACACTCTTATACCTCTCTACCCGTCTTCTATCCCTCTACACCTCATCTACACCACTAACTCTCTTTAACCCCTCTACTGCCCTTATATACTTCTATCCCAATACCCCTCTACATCTTTACTACCCCTCTATCCTTCAAAACCTCTTCAAACCCTCTTCTATACCTATTTTCTTCAACACATCTCCTACCACTCCACTTGCACTCAAATACCCTTCAACATCTTTAATAGCCCTCTAATAACCCTGTACTACCTTTCTTCTACGTCCTTTCTAATACTATACCCCTCTGCTACCACTTTCAACCTCTTCCACAATAGCCCTATAATGGTCCTCTTCTACCCCTCGACTACACCACAACACCACATATACCCATCTACTACCCTACTACCCCTCTAATAACCCTCTACACCTGTACCACTCTACACATCTACTACCCCTCGATCCTTTAATCCTCTTCTAACCCTCTACTACACCTCTATCCTTATACCCATCTCCTACCACTCTACTACCCCTCAAATAGCATTTTACATATTTCATATTCTATCCCTATATTAACCCTCTACTTCCCCTGTTCTAACATTTGTATACTCTCCAACTCCTTTACCCCTCTGTTCTCACTCTACACCTAAACCCTAGTACCCCTCTTCTACTACTTTACTACCCCTCTACACTTCATCTAGCCTTCTAGACTTCTATCTATGTACTACCCCTCTACCCATGTACTACCCCTCTACCCCTGTACCATTGTACACATATTATACCCCTCTAATAACCCTATATCCCTTTTCCTACTATTCCACCCCTCTACCACTCTTCTACCTCTATACCCCTCTTATATCCCAACTACCATTGTACACCTTGTCTATACCTCTATTAATCCTCTGTTACCCCTGTAATAACATATTTATACCCTCCTACTCCTTTACCCCTCTGCTCTCACTCTACACCTCCACCCTAGTACCCCTCTACTGCCCCTCTTCTACCACTTTACTAACCCTCTACACCTTATCTAGGCTTCTAGCCTTCTATCCATCTACATCCTCATCATCAACTTTTGACAACCATAAATGCGCCTGTTAGACCTCATCACATCCATCCATCCATCTTTCATCCATCCACACTTTCACACATCCATCCATCCACCCTTTCAAGTGGTGCTGGGGTGGCGCTGAGTGGTGCTGGGGTGGCGCTGAGTGATGCTGGGGTGGTGCTGAGTGATGCTGGGGTGGTGCTGAGTGGTGCTGTGGTGGTGCTGAGTGGTGCTGTGGTGATGCTGAGTGGTGCTGTGGTGGTGCTGAGTGGTGCTGAGTGGTGCTGTGGTGGTGCTGAGTGATGCTGGGGTGGTGCTGAGTGATGCTGTGGTGGTGCTGAGTGGTGCTGTGGTGGTGCTGAGTGGTTCTGTGGTGGTGCTGAGTGGTGCTGTGGTGGTGCTGAGTGGTGCTGTGGTGGTGCTGAGTGGTGCTGTGGTGGTGCTGAGTGATGCTGTGGTGGTGCTGAGTGATGTTGTGGTGGTGCTGAGTGGTGCTGTGGTGGTGCTGAGTGATAATGTGGAAGGGAAAGAAAGAAAGAAAGAAAGAAAGAGAAAGAATGAAAGAAAGAAAGAAGGAAAGGAGGAAAGGAAGAAAGGAGGAAATGAAGAAAGGAAGAAAGAAAGGAAGAAAGAAAAAGAAAGGAAGAAAGGAAGAAAGGAGGAAAGAAAGAAAGAAAGAAAGGGAGGAAAGAAAGGAAGAAAGAAAGGGAGGAAAGGAAGAAAGAAAGGGAGGAAAAGAAGGAAGAAAGAAAGGGAGGAAAGGAAGGAAGAAAGAAAGAAATAAATGAAAAGGAGGGCGGAAAGGAAGGAAGGAATGGAAGAAAGAAAGAAAGAAATGAGAGGGAGGGAGGGAGGGAAGGAAGGAAGGAAGGAAGGAAGGAAGGAAGGAAGGAAGGAATGGAAGAAAGAAAAGGAAGGCAAGAAAGGATGGAAATGAAGGAAGGAAAGGAAAGAAAGAAAGGATTCTGATTGCAAGTGTCAACATGAACAGGCTTGTTTTGAAGATGTAGTCCCCAAATTTGAGATTCCATGACAGAGAGGGGCTGTGAAGGACGGAGAGGCGACAGGCAGAGGCCACGCGCGGCGGACATCAAAGGAAGGGTGGGAGGGGGAAAAAACACGCATTAGTGAGCGAGAAAAGCCATAAACACCAGGGGTCAAAAAACACAAAGGGCCTTGACTCCAAACTCAGCAAGGCTGAGTCAACCTAGAATATTCAAAAACAAAAACAATTGCCAGTGCTGAGAGCCTGAATGAACGGCAACCATGAACGACGGGTGGTTAAGAATATAACAAAAACACCTGCTTTATAAATTGCAACCGATGAGTTTTAATTCTTTTTTCAGAATGTATATAATTTTTATGAGAACCAACTGGTATGGTACATGGGAATACAAAAAACAGTTATATACACAATATATACATGAACAATGAACTTACTCCAGAACAATATTTACATTACAAACACTCTTGGCCAATACAATCACACATCAAATCATTCAAACTGACAAACAAACAAAAACTGGTAGGTTTCGGTGTTAATAGGGCCTTTAGAGATTGAATCCCAGGAAAAGTATGGCTCTGTGAAAGTCTTTTTTTTAGCAGATGAAAATGGGGACAGAAAGGATCCCTTATTAACTTCATAAACGTCCACAATGACGATATTACTCCAATGACCCGAGACCAGGTGGGGTAAACACCAGGGGGGCGGGGAAGCAGATTGCCTTCAAGCTTGTGAGGAAAACAAGAGGGAGGCAACTGCTGTGAAAGCTGGCAAACCTTCATTAAAAAAAAATCCGCTGGCTACAAGCAAACACGACTTTGTCTGTAGATGTCTAATACCATTACTCACAGCTAAATTGGTCAATGGGTGAAGAGGGCTGCCCTATGCTGCAGTGGGTGAGTGGTAGAAAAATGTAAATTGATAGAAAAATGTAAATTAAAAAAAAAACAATGGGTGAGGAGCGCTGGCTGAATGCCCCCTTTACCAACGTGTGTCTAATATATATTAATCAAAGGCCAAATACAGACATAAAAACACGCTTATTCTCCAAATAGTTACGATTTCCTTGGAGTGGCTAGCAAGGTCTCCACGGATCCCAGAGCACGGCCACTGACCGTTGACTGGATAGTAAAATACAATGATTATATGGATGAAGATGGGCCTTAGGACTGTGTACCTCAATGCGTATGCACATGAGCCCCCGTTCTAAAATAAATAATGAATGACTCCTTAATTATCAATAAGTCAGACTCTTCGAGTTTTCTGAAAAGGATACTCAGAGAACAGAGGAAAAACCAGCTCTCAACATAAAAAGCCTTAATAAAAAAGAGAAAATTAATTTAGACCGGTCAGAGGGTTAATCTATTGAAGAAATCGTTTATTCTACCGAATGTCTGCAAAAACCACATTTATAAGAACCATTTATTGAAATCACGCAATGCTTATGATGGTTAATATATCTCGCATCTATCTCAGAGCCTACTGCAAATACAAAACCTTTGAGGTGCGATAGTTGAAAGTTACAGTAAGAACATTTGCTTTCTTGGCCAATGATTGCGAAAGGCAAATGCTAAACAGAAAAATAAACGTGGAAAAGAAACGAGGGAGGGAGGGAGAGGAGTGCAAGGCAGAGAGTGACGACGGAAGGGAAGGGGGCGCAGCAACCAAATGTGTGAGATCGCAATCCGCAGGCAACTAGGGATAAAACTCAACAGAAAAACAAGTGTAACATAGATTGAGCTGACCTCCCATCACACCGACAAAGTAATGAGTCGAGTGGAAAGCACAGCAGATATTTATTGGTGCTAATCCTAAACTGCGACCCCAAGGCCCCGTTGATCTAGTGAGGTACCTTACAGTTGGGCTGTCACGCTCGTCTCCCCCCTCTCTATGGTCATTCTTTCAGTGTGAGCGAGTTTAAACCAGGCTTGCTGGAACTTTTTTTGCTAATGCTATAATTGCCCTCTGGGTCTGTAAAAACAAGCTGGAAAACGAGACGATAGAGATCTGGACAAATAGAAACAACTGCTAGAGCCTAGAGGCCCTCCATTCAGTTGCTGACCAACCTTCAGACGGGGAAGGCAC
Source organism: Lissotriton helveticus (assembly GCF_964261635.1). Lineage (NCBI taxonomy): Eukaryota > Metazoa > Chordata > Amphibia > Caudata > Salamandridae > Lissotriton > Lissotriton helveticus. The sequence goes on along the minus strand of NC_136058.1, from coordinate 417,617,622 downwards.
GGCGTGGACGCCAGACAATACGCAACTTGCACAAAGTCTAGATAATGTAGATGCCCCTACTCACGCCCCAAACACACATAGACAAATGCCAAGGAAAGATAGGACTGATTAACCCTGCACTCCACATGACACCGAGCCCTAAAAGAATGTCTACTTCCTGCATATGACCATACCAATATCCAGTCGCTGCCACCCCCACCCCCTTTGTCTCGCATCTCCTTTTCTCTTTTTATTTTCTATAATACGTTGCAATGTTGTTTTTGATTATTGTATTTGAGCAGGGGCGTAGGAGACACTCAATTTCTGGGGGGGACAGGGACAACCTTTTGGAGTTTCCAGTGACCCCATACCAATCGACCATTGTCTGAGAACCGTACAGCACGTTAAACAAATACAATCACATAGGGGCATATTAGCAAGGAACCTCGTTAAAATTATCGCAGTTTTAGTGACAGGAAACTGCCGCTAAAACGGCGATAATGGGCTTGCTAATATGAGTTATAGACCAAATGTGAAAGAACATGTTTTTAAAACGTAGATCTTCATGCTCCAAGCAAACAAAGGTGGGAAGAAAAAGGAAGAATAAACTGAATTCTCTTTGCAACATTCCTAAACCTCAAAATGCAACTGGAGTAATATTGGAGTGTATCGGAGACAGGCTAAAAGCACACAGAGCTGTAAGAGCAGAGAAATGTCCACTTTGTAAAAGTGGCATATGTCAAATAGTAATATGAAATCCAATCTTACCAGTAACGAGGATTTATCATTGCCATTCCAAAGATGCAAATCATGACACCGCTTCTCTTTTCTAAATAGGAATTACAGCTCAAAAGAGTATACAGAGGAATTCCCAATGTTCATCTAAGAGAGAAGTAGGCTTCACAGAAGTGAAAAACAAATGTAGGTGTTTTTCACTACAAGGACATGCAAAACTTAAATGTACATGCCCTACCTATTAGTAACATAGCACCCTGACCTATGGGCTACCTAGGGCCTACCTTAAGGGTGACTTATGTGTAATAAAAGAGAAGTTTAAGGCTTGGCAAGGATTTGAATACCAAGTCGATATGGAAGTAAAATTGCACACACAGGCTGTTCTGCATTGGCAGGCATGAGATATGGTTAAAGGGCTACCTGTGTGGGTGGCACAGTCAGTGCTGCAGACCCACATGTTGTAAAAAAAAACAGGAGTGTGACCCATAAACCAATCGGGATTGGGGTTCAGAAGTTTAAAGGAAAAACAATATCCCAAAAGGTATGAATGAACAGACAATTTATATTGCATGCACAAGGCATTACAACAGTCAGAAAAAGGAGACGCTTATACACAGGGATTCAAATTACAAAAATGATCTTTAGTCGCTTAATATTCAATTCATATCAAGAAAATTTCATGCCACAGAAAAATATGTACAGCACATAAATGGATAATTCAAATGACAACCGATAAAACTTGGTGCTCAATATATACAAGTGATAAGTGACGACGCAAGTGAAATAAGTGAACGGCGCAAAGTGAGCAAAGTGAAATATATACACAGTGATTAGCTCAACAAGTGACCAACAGTCAATAACTTTATATAATGTAATTCACAATTCTGTGGAGTCGACGACGTTTCGGTCCATATCAAATGGACCGAAATGAGCCATGATAGTAAACCCAATAGTAGTGGGTTTACTAGCACCATCCACTACTATTGGGTTTACTATCATGGTTCATCGATAGAGTACACATGCTCCGGTTCTACCACCCCTTTCCATTCACCTTCCTTTCAGTTCAGCGTCACCAGGGTCTCTCAATACGCTGGTTCCTTATTGGTCTATTCCCCCTGTCACGACGTACTTTACGTCCCTCAACTAATTGTCTCCATCCCAGGCTGTCCAAATACCCTTACCAATTGTCCTGCTTTCCCTGACAGCACTCCAAAACGAGACAACCCAGTCCTGATGATGGTCTACATTTGATATGGACCGAAACGTCGTCGACTCCACAGCGCAATTTATAGGCGCATCCTACTATGACCTTAACAAAAAAATTGTGAATTACATTATATAAAGTTATTGACTGTTGGTCACTTGTTGAGCTAATCACTGTGTATATATTTCACTTTGCTCACTTTGCGCCGTTCATCACTGTTCACTTATTTCACTTGCGTCGTCACTTATCACTTGTATATATTGAGCACCAAGTTTTATCGGTTGTCATTTGAATTATCCATTTATGTGCTGTACATATTTTTCTGTGGCATGAAATTTTCTTGATATGAATTGAATATTAAGCGACTAAAGATCATTTTTGTAATTTGAATCCCTGTGTATAAGCGTCTCCTTTTTCTGACTGTTGTAATGCCTTGTGCATGCAATATAAATTGGCTGTTCATTCATACCTTTTGGGATATTGTTTTTCCTTTAAACTGCAGACCCACATGTAGCATTTAATTTACAGGCCCTGGTTATATGGTATACCACTGTAATAAGATACTTGTAAGTAAATTAAATATGCTAGTTGTGTATACACCAATGTTACCATGTTTGGGGGAGAAGCACACACATTTTAGCAACGGTCGGCTGCGGTAAAGTGCTCAGAGTCCTAAGGCCAACGAAAAGAATCAGTAAAAAGAGGAGGTAAGCAGGCAAAATGTTTGGGGGAAGACCACACAAGGCTGCCAGGTTTAATAGCAAGGTATAGGATTCTGTGTGTCTGAGTACTGAAGTCAGTTGGATCCCTTTTGGAAACCCCTTGTTTAGCAGTGCACAAATGAATGGAATGCACTAAAGTACAAAAACGTTGTTATATAGGAGGCTCACAAAAACTATAAAATGCTCAAAACAAGCAAATATGCCTTGTGCTAGGATTATTCGAGCTAAAATATTGAGCATTTAATTGAAAGCGTGGAGACCTTGCTCAAGACTATGATGTTTATTTACAAGTGACATTTGGAGTGCTGCATATTAACAGTGAAGTAATCTTTGGAGAATAGTTATTGCTACAAAGAAAAAAGGTCAGATGGGCAGGATAACTTGGATATGGGTGGTGATGCTTCAGAAGATGAGCTGGGGTGTCCAAAACCAATGACTCTGCTTCTGAGCATGCCCAAGAGGAGTCTGAAGACCCCTTACTGGAGAACTCTAGTCCCCAGGGAATATCTCGAGTGACACAGAGGGATACCCTTGAGGTTGGACCCCCTTTGTTCCTCCTGGGGGTACAAAGTGCTATGGGGAGGTCCCTCTGCTGCCACTGCAATAGAGACACTGACGTTGATGGAGTTGTGCACTACTAGGATATCCAGGCGATAATAAAGAAGCTCAATCAGTTTCTTCGTTGCAAAAGTCTTTATTTGATTTCCAGAATATAAAAGCAACAGCCAACACGTTTCGTTCTTAGAACTTCGTCAGGGCAGTCAGTAAGTTGCATAAAGATCGTCTCAATCTGTCCTGCCTGTGGAGTGTGGCAGTCTTTCAAGAACGAGTGCCACCTTGATAAGGGCCCCGTTATGGAGCTGTTAGTAAATCGTCTCCACGAGGTGCCGGATATCTCCTAGAACCTGTTATATCAAATAAAGACTTTTGCAACGAAGAAACTGATTGAGCTTCTTTATTATCGCCTGGATATCCCAGTAGTGCACAACTCCATCAACGTCAGTGACTTTCTTCCCATCCCCTTGGGTTGCACCCCGCAACGGTGGGTGCAGGAGTTATGTTTGCACCCTAACAGCTTATAAGTACTTTTTTGACACTTGTGGAAATAATCAGGAGTTGGTGCGGCATCTAGAGTCCACCGTTTGCATCCTGTACATGTCACTGCAATAGAGACATCCATCTCTAGCCCCTAGCAATAGCACTGGTGGTAGTAGTGCCCCCACCCCCAAAAGAATGTCTAAGAAAGTTCAGTGGACATTTAGCTGTCAGAAGGCCTTTGATAACCTGAAGCAAGCCATGTGCCCTGCTCTAATTATGCAAAGTCCTGACTACTTCAAACAATTGATTGTCCATACAGATGCTTCTGAGATAGGGATTTGTGCAGTATTGTCACAGCTTCATACACAAGGTCAGGATCAACCAGTAGCTTTTATAAGCAGAAAGTTGACCCCCAGGGAGAAGCATTGGTCAGATAAGAGGGAGGCCTTTCCTGTGGCCTGGACCTTGAAGAAGTTGAGGCCATTCCTGTTTGGCACTCACTTCATTGTTCAGATAGACCATAAGCCCCTCTTATGGCTTAAACAGATGAAGGGTGAAAAACTCAAACTTTTGAGGTGGTCCATTTCTCTACTGGGGATAGACTTTTCAGTAGAACGTAGAGCTAGGAGTAACCATTCCAACAAAGATGGCTTTACAGATATTTCCACTTTAAAAATGAAAACTCAAATGGGCAAGGTTAGCCTCATGTCCTTACGTTTGTGGGGTGTAGGAAAGCAGAATCTGCTTTCACGGCTACCCCCACTTTGTATCTGGTATCAGTGTGTTTTGACTGTAGACTGCTGGGAACCTGCTAGTCTGGACCCCAGCAACTGTGCTCTCTCCCGTAAATTGGCTCCGGTAAGTACTTTGGTACATCCACAATTGACTACTGGTGTACCCTTATAAGTCGCTAGTATATAGTACTAAGTTACTCATGGCATAGGTACACCAGAGGCTCCCATGGGCTGCAGCATGTATTTTGCCAACCGTGGAAGTCCACTTAAACTTGAGTACACCTGCCATTGCAGCCTGTGTGAGATGCTGCTTGCACCGCTCACAACAGATATGTTTCCTTATGTCTGAGGTCACTGCACTCAAAATCTATAAGTCACCCCTATGATAGGAAGGGTGCTTGGTTACAAATGTGAGGGTGCCCCTACATGAGCTGGACACCCCTACAAATCCCGGATTTGATTCTTCAGGCTTTGTAAGAGCGGTCAGCCATTTTAAGGTGTATGGTGGACATCAGTTATTACGTGATGTCTAACTATATAATGGCTGCACTGGACCTGGCCATGTTTTGTAGCAAACATGTTGGAATCATACCTCAACACCAATTCTAGCGCTACAAGGATGATCCCAAGTACTGGGGGCTCCTTAGGGGAACCCCTGTACTCCAAGTAACAGCCTTTCAGGGTCTGCCAGCAACCTAGTGCTGCTGCCAACCACAGACCCGATTCTGCCCTACTGCTACTGAGCTCGAACACGAGAAGGTAGAAAAATAGGTTTCCTGTCACAGGTAGGTGTGACTTGCCGGTGGCTTCAGACTGCTTTGAAGGGCACATTTGCCAGTTCAGGAACCCCTGGCTTCTTCTTTGGCGCGAAACTGGACAAAGACCAGGGGAGTATCCTTCCCTTTGTTCAACCCCTCCTCTGGGAGGGACCCCCAAGTCGTTCCAACCCTTTCCTTAGAGTACTTAAGGGCTCCCCTGTGGGTAGGTCCTCAGATTCTTCGTGGAACAAGACTCTCAACCTCTGAAACCAAGACACTCTGACCATTTTGACACTTGGACTTCGGCGGACTTCGACTGGACCCAAGACTGCATCAAGGAAGACTCCTACTGCTCCTGGTCTCACTGCTCTTCAAGTCTTCGGCGTCATCTGTGTCTGTGCATCATCCAGGTTCTCCAGAAGGCCTGTGGGGATCAGGAACATCCAAAGTATACTCCCTTGGCACGAAGGAGTCAATATGCGACTCCTACACCTTGTAACCCTCACTATCTTATGTAACACATCCTGTAAATTGATTTACGTACATATGATTTATTGTCTTTGTAGTAGTAGTAGTGTTCGAGGCATGTGGGCTGCTAAATTCATATCTTTAGCATAGATCGCCGCCTAGTGTTGGGTCCGGATGATTGCACATTGTTGTCCTGGAAGAGTCTTCGAAGTATCACGAGATAGGTGGCTCCTCCCCTGGACTACAGTGCGCATGGGCATCGGCTCCATCCCCAGATTGTTTTTTTCCCCCATTGGGTTCGGATGTGATTTCGACGCCTCCTTGTCGGAATCGAAAATATTACTACCTTAAGGCCAAAAGGCCTTCGTTCTTCGCGTCGGTATTGTTTGCAAACGGTCCCGAGCATCGTCCGACTCTTCGTGTCGGAATTCGGAGGAGTTTCTTACTCTTCGCATCGAGGCCCTGTGCTCGCAGCAAGACCCCGACGAACTCATCATGGAACGGAGTCCGTTGAAGCGCTGCCCCGTGTGTGGGTCCAAGTACCCACACATCGACGTGCATCCAATTTGTAATAGATGTCTCTCGCCGGATCACGACGAGGACAACTGCATGGCCTGCTCCAAATTCAGGTCAAAGAAAACACTCAAGCATCGGCGCGCGGCGCGCCTGGAAGCCTTACACGCAGCCCCGGCACCCGACGACATATTCGACGACCCCGCAGAAGAGGGCCTAAGCCATCATCTTCAAATTTCGCCACCATCGACGGAGGTCGAGGCCGATCCAGAGGAATACATCGAAGGACAGTGCCAAGACCTTGAATACGTCGATGAGGTAGGGGACGACGAAGAAGTCTATGGGGCAGCGGAAGATAGCTCAGAGGAAGAGCTATGCCCCGAACGTTACTCGACTCAGGCTCAGGTCACGGGATTGCCACTCGGCCTTACCCACGACCCTGCACCGATATCCCCAGCCCCGCCTTCGGGCCCGGCCACGGATACACCGGAGGAGCCGTCGTTGCGCGTATCGAAACCGAAACCGCAACCATTGCAGTCGACAACATCTAAGATGGCCGGCGTCACGCCTAAACCGAAACCGAAACCTACGGCCTCGACGGCACCTAAGATGGCCGAAGACCCGTCGAAAACGAAAACGAAACAAACGGCTTCGTCAACGTCTAAAATGGCCGACGTCCCGTCCAAGATGACGAAGCCTGCTCCGTCTTCGACTCCGTCGCCCTCAGGCCCTCCACAGTCGAAGAAGGCTGTCGAGTCACCTGCGCCACACACGGTGGCCAAGGACACATCCTCGAAGAAGGTAGTCCATCACGTCTCGACGGCTGCAGCGTCGACCTCCAAACATACGGTCGAAGCGAAGATCACTAACGGCCAAGATCCAAAAGCCGGAGCCACTACTCCTCGGCACAAAGATGCCGGATCTGCATCAACGGCGTCGGCGCCTAAGACTGCTACAGGGCAGCGAACCGTTGGAATCGAGGATTCATCGGTGCCTACTTCTGCCACGCCGGAATCCTCCCAAGCGGACGAACATGAAGCATCGGGTACCAAACCCTCGGCTTCATTTACAAAGCAGGTCTCCGACTCCCTCAAACGGATTCGGGAGAAAGCCGTGCCGTCGACGAAGGCTGCGCCGTCGGATCCAAAACCAGTGGAGCCAACTGCCAAACCGTCGACGAAACTTCTCTACACCCTGCCACCGAAGGTGGCACCAAAGGCGTTTGCACCCAAAACAGTGCCGAAGACCTCGGGAATGTCAGAATATTCGACGCCCAGTGCTAATTTGCCTCGACAAACAGCGTCAGAGGACCAATCAGAGCATTATATCGATGCACACACAGGGACACTGACACTTTACAAGAGAAAGATCACTTCCCAGCCACTGGAGTCTTTTGTTTTTCCATTAAAAAAGAAAAGGCAATCACAGGACATACCTGCCCTTGTTGAACCTCTTCACCCTCCACCTAGGAGGAGTCCAACACCTTCCCCCAACCAATCAGGGGGTGAAGATGATGACCTAGATGAACAATACAACTTCCCTACTGGCAATGACCCTGATGTACAACAGGACTCATATGATGACGCTGGGGACCAGGGAAGCCATCAGGTGATACAGGACCCACAGGGTTTTGGGGCACGTACATCACCAACAGAGGATTCAGCAGCTTTCAATGCTTTACTAGAGAGGGCAGCTGCAAATCATAATGTAGACATGCATGCTGACCCGGTGGAAGAGGATTTCCTGTTTGACACTTTCTCTGTCTCCGAAAAAACAGTCAAAACACTTCCAATGTTGAAAGGTGTCCTTAAACATGCGCCAGAGATCTTTAAAGAACCTACAAGGGCGAGAGTGGTAAACCCACGTATCGAGAAAAAATACAGGCCAGCACCTGGGGACCCTGCCTATATTCGGGGACAGTTGCCTCTGGACTCCTTGGTGGTCGCAAATGCCCGCAAGAGGGCCAACTCCCAAACAACGGATGAAGCTCCTCCCCCCGACAAGGAGTCGAAAGTGCTTGAGGCATCCGGCAAAAGGGTGGCTGCGCAGGCTGCCAATGTCTGGCGTATAGCAAACACACAGGCACTATTGGCACGTTATGATAGGGCGCATTACGACACCCTAGAACAGCTCCTTCAACACTTACCAGATCAGTTTAAGGAAGGGGCCGAGATGCTCATACAAGAGGGAAAACTCATCTCGAACGCTGCAATAAAGTGTGCGCTTGATGTGGCTGATACAGCGGCTAGGGGTATTAACACCAGTGTCATGCTGAGAAGACAGGCTTGGCTTCGCATATCTGGATTTAAGCCCGATATTCAGACAACAATACTCAAACAGCCTGTCAATCCGGACAGACTGTTTGGGCCAGATGTTGACACCACCCTGGAAAAAATTAAAAAGGACAATGAGACTGCTAAATCAATGGGGGCACTTCAGTCTCAACAATTCAGGGGAAACACTTTTCGTCGCTCAGGTGCACGTGGTGTTACCAGAGGACAATTGGGTCAACAAACACAATTCACAAAAGGTGGTGCACAATCCTCGTACCCCAAGCAAGGTAGAGGGGGTTACCGAGGTAACAGTGCCAAAGGCAGAGGCAGAGGGAACAACAACTCCCGTTCCTCTGCCGCAAACAAACAGTGACTCCTTGTCACTGCCCCCCGACCATCCAACACCTGTCGGGGGGAGACTCCAGCAGTTCCTGCCAGTCTGGACGTCCATCACCACGGACAGGTGGGTGAGAAAATTAATCCATTACGGTTATTGTTTGGAGTTAACATCCACTCCTCCCAACATTCCCCCAAGACAACGTCCTATGTCGGCAGAGCACTTGCACTTATTGCAGCAGGAAGTGCTAGTAATGCTGCAAAAAGGAGCAATCGAACTCATGCCAGTGGAGGAGGAAGGAACAGGGGTCTATTCTCTGTACTTCCTCATCCCGAAGAAGGACGGATCCCTCAGACCCATTCTGGATCTACGCCCTCTCAACATGTATATACTGTCAGAACACTTTCACATGCTGACACTGCAACAGATCCTTCCCCTTCTAAACCAAGGGGACTTCCTGGCAACCTTAGACCTCAAGGATGCTTACTTCCACATCCCACTCCACCCGTCCCACAGAAAATACCTCAGGTTCACCATTCTCAACAAACACTATCAGTTCAAAGTCCTACCCTTCGGGGTGACTACTGCCCCCAGAGTGTTTACAAAGTGTCTGGCGGCAGTGGCGGCGCACCTAAGGAGACAGAACATACATGTCTACCCGTACCTCGACGACTGGCTCGTTCAAGCAAAGTCGGAAAGACAGTGCGCCTCACACATGTCCCACACTATTCAACTCCTTCACAGCCTGGGGTTCTCGCTAAACTACCCAAAGTCGCATCTTCAACCAGCCCATGTGCGGCAGTATCTGGGCGCGACAATAAACACCCTGACTGCTATGGCTCAGCCAAACACAGTCAGAATCAACAGCATTCAATCGCTGATCCAACGATTCAGACCGAAACACTCCCTGCCAGCGAGAGTGTTCATGCAGTTGATAGGCATGATGGCCTCCTGCATCTTCATAGTCCCGCACGCAAGGTTGCACATGCGCCCCCTCCAGGAATGCTTGGCAAATCAATGGACACAGGCTCAAGGACAACTGACAGACCTAGTGTTGGTGACCGGTCGGGCATACAACTCTCTGCATTGGTGGAATCCACACAACCTTTGCAAGGGACGACCGTTCCAAGAGCCTGTGCCACAGATTGTCCTAACGACGGACGCATCTCTCCAAGGGTGGGGAGCGCATGTGCTCCACTACACGGTGCAGAGACTGTGGTCGACCCAGCAACAACGATTGCATATCAACTACCTGGAATTGATGGCAATCTTCATGGCGCTCAAGTCCTTCAAAGTACATCTGTGCAACAAGGTCGTGTTGATCCGGACGGACAACATGACAGCCATGTACTACATCCAGAAGCAGGCAGGTACTCACTCGCCACAGCTGTCTCATCTGGCTCAGAGCATGTGGAAGTGGGCCATTCAAAGGAACATCTTCCTCATGGCAGAACACCTCCCGGGCAAGGACAATCAGATGGCGGATCTGCTCAGCAGGTACAGCCATCAAATGCACGAGTGGGAGATACATCCATCAGTACTCCACCCGTACTTCCAGCAGTGGGGTCATCCAGAGATAGACCTGTTTGCCACAAGGGAAAACGCAAAATGCCAAAGCTTTGCCGCCAGGTTCCCTCACCCGGAATCGCAGGGGAATGCGATATGGATGAACTGGTTAGGCAAATTTGCGTACGCTTTTCCCCCAGCGCCTCTCATTCCGCTGGTGGCAAGAAAGCTAAAGCAACACTCGATGACTCTCATCCTGGTTGCTCCAACATGGGCACGCCAACCATGGTACACCACGTTTCTAGAACTTTCCGTGGTACCGCATCAAAGGCTGCATCTCACACCCAGCCTCTTGACGCAGAACCATGGCGACATTCAGCATCCAGATCCGCAACAGCTCAATCTGGCGATCTGGCTCCTGAGGTCCTAGAGTTTGGCTACCTCAACCTGCCTCCTGAATGCATGGACATCATCAGAGAGGCAAGGAAGCCCACTACCAGAGCTTGCTATGCAGCAAAGTGGAAGCGGTTTGCCATTTACTGTACTGACAACAATATCAACCCGCTAGATGCATCCATTCCTAACATCATCTGCTATTTGTTACATCTTTACAAATGCAATCTAGCGTACGCTTCCATTCGGATACATTTATCCGCCATAGCGGCTTATCTCCAGAATAGACAGCACCTCTCTGTTTTCAGGGTGCCTGCCATTAAAGCCTTCCTGGAGGGACTGAAGCGAGTCATTCCTCCAAGAACACCACCAGCTCCAGTGTGGAACCTCAATGTGGTCCTCACTCGGCTGATGGGTCCACCCTTCGAGCCACTGCACTCCTGTGAAATTCAATTTCTAACATGGAAAGTGGCTTTCCTCTTTGCTATTACATCGCTCAGGCGTGTTAGTGAGCTGCAAGCGCTCACTATACAAGAGCCATTCATACAAATTCATTCAAACAGGGTAGTGCTCCGCACTAACCCCAAGTTCCTTCCTAAGGTAGTGTCACAGTTTCATATCAACCAAACTATTGACCTACCCGCATTCTTCCAAAACCCTCAAACAGTAGCTGAACGAATGCTCCATACACTGGACGTTAGGAGGGCGTTGATGTACTACATTGACAGGACACAACACTTCAGGAAAACTCAACAACTTTTTGTTGCCTTCTCAGCACAGCACAAAGGCAACCCCATTTCCAAAGCGGGAATAGCCAGATGGATTGTTAAGTGCATCCAAATCTGTTATCAAAAAGCTAAGCGCACTTTAACAATACCCCCAAGAGCGCACTCCACACGCAAATTGGGGGCGTCCATGGCTTTCCTAGGGAACATTCCTTTAGAGGACATTTGCAGAGCAGCCACATGGTCCACACCGCACACATTTACAAAACATTACTGTGTGGACGTGCATTCCAAGCAGCAAGCAGCTGTAGGACAGGCTGTTCTCAAGACACTTTTTCAAGCTTCTGCAGCTGGCACGGGCAACCGCCCTTAATGGAGGGACTGCTATGTATTCTATGCAATAGATATGAATTTAGCAGCCCACATGCCTCGAACTGAATATGCTACTTACCAGTATGCATCTGTTCTTGGCATGTAGGGCTGCTAACATTCATATCGCCCTCCCTCCTCCCCGGTGCCCGTAGCGGCTGCAGACACTCTCTTGCATTCATCATTAGCATGGACATCATTTACACTATTTCACTCAATCTCTGCCACAATGGCTAAAAACAATCTGGGGATGGAGCCGATGCCCATGCGCACTGTAGTCCAGGGGAGGAGCCACCTATCTCGTGATACTTCGAAGACTCTTCCAGGACAACAATGTGCAATCATCCGGACCCAACACTAGGCGGCGATCTATGCTAAAGATATGAATGTTAGCAGCCCTACATGCCAAGAACAGATGCATACTGGTAAGTAGCATATTCAAACTGAGCTTATAAAGCACCTGGCTACACTAGCCAGTGTGTCCCCGCGCTGTACCGCTGAGGAACCCATCCTGGCCTGTTCCTGTGAGGCGCCCACTCCTGGGCACCCCAGGTGAAGCCAGGCATCCTTAGCGATTAGGGCCGGTGTGGAGATTAAGCAAGCAATTGCCCACAGTTGCAGAGTGGGACCCATGATTAGAGTAGGCACCGTGGCGAGAATTATCGGGTCCGCGGACATTGAGCCCAAGACCCTGCCACGACGGGAATTGAACCCTGGTCCCGGGTCATATCTCTGCATCAGGGTCTGCCACTCTAACCAGTGAGCCACACTTCTCTGTATAATGTGGATGTGTGATTTAAAGAACTCCGACACCCTGGACTGGATAGTGCTATAAAATTTGAAATAAGACAAAATAGTGGTATTTAAATTGTTATTTATGTAAATATTTGGACAGACCAACACATCGGACACAATACAGGTATCTCAGCCTACCCATGTAGGGGGCCACACTTTGGACCCCTTTTTTAGCAACTTGGCCAAGGCTAGTGCTCTGTCCATCTCCCCATTAGGGTGGACGGATCATTTCCTTGTGTCCATTCGGTACCCTCTGCCTGAGACCCCTCCCACTCCATCGGTCAGACGGGTCCCTAGGCGGCATTGGAACAAACTCAGGCTGGACGACTTGCATCGCATCCTAGAGGAAGAGCCGCTAGGCCCTCTGGACAACGTGGAAACGATCAGTGTTGTAGATGGATCTCCAGGGCGCTGGACTCTCTGATCCCTATCGTCTCGAGCAAATTAAGCTCTAGAGAGTCGAGTCCCTGGTATGATAGTGCACTACGTGCCTTGAAGGGTATATGTAGACGGGCGGAAAGAGCGTGGCGAAAGTCTTATGAGGCTGATATGAAAGCTGCATATGTTGCTTCCGTCAAGATCTACCATCGAGCTATCTGCAGAGCTCGTGCGGCGTTCTACGCCTTGGAATTCCGCAACAGCTCGAACCCGTCTAAGACTATATTTAAAGCCGTTAAAGATCTTTTGGCGAAAAGGACTTCCTCCCGGGTAGCCGGTTCCATCTCCCATTGTGAGGCTTTGGCTTCCTTCTTTCTGGAGAAGGTCCAGGTTATTTACCAGGCCTTCCCTAGTATGGGGCCTGCTCCGGGAGTCCTAGACGGCGCTCAAGGTCACACCATCCTGCACTCTTTTCCCCCGTTAATTTCAGAGGGGTTCAATAAATTTGCTTTGCAAATTAAGTCTGGCTCTCCGTCGGATCCAGTAAGACCAGCTCTTTTTTGGGACGCTCTACGGTGTGTTCCCTAATTAACCTCTCGCTGGCCTCGGGTGTGGTTCCAACCAAATGGAAGCAGGCGGTGGTTTCTCCAATTCTGAAGAAGCCTTCGTTGGACCCTTCGAAACCCGAGAGCTACCGCCCTATTTCATTACTCCCTTGGCCGGCGAAGGTTGCGGAGGCCCATGTCAATCTGGCCCTGTCAGACCACCTTGTTCGGGCCAATGTCCTAGACTCCACGCAGAATGGCTTCCGTGCTGGGCACAGCACGGAGACGGTCCTTCTTGCTATGGTGGAGCACCTGCGTGCGGTGTTGGATGCTGGTCAGACGGCGGCGCTGGTATTATTAGACCTCAGCGCCGCCTTTGACACCGTCTCTCACAGCATTCTGTTGCACCTGTTGGAGGAGATTGGTGTTGGGGGACAGGCTCTGCAGTGGCTTCGCTCCTTTCTCGACAATCGTTCTTTCTGCGTGGCCATCCCACCCTTTCAGTCCAAATTCCAGCCTCTGGCCATGGGGGTTCCGCAGGGATCCTCGCTGAGTCCCACGTTATTCAACCTTTACGTGAGACCGCTGGCTGAGGTCGCAAGGCAGTGGGGCCTGATTATGGTCTTGTATGCCGACGACACTCAGCTGGCGGTTACTCTCAGTGGGGATGCGGAGCTTGATGCCCCTAGGTTTCAGAATGGACTGAAGGCGGTGGCCAACTGGATGACGGCGAACTGTCTCCAGCTTAACGCAACAAAGACATAAATTATGATTGTCGGAGATTTGGGGGGACAGGTGGTGGCCCTCGGAGTTGGGACCATCTCCGACTCCGGTCTCGGAATTAAGAAACTTGGGAGTCTGGCTGGACTCTAGCCTTAACTTTGTTGGCCATACCAAGAAAACCGCATCCTGCTGTTTTGGCGTTCTCCGGGGCTTAAGACCTGTCCTCAAATTTTTTGATGCCCCGACCAGGCAGCTGGTGATTCAGGCTACGGTAATCTCCCGGCTTGATTACGCCAGCTCTCTCCTGGTGGAGGCCAACCAGGCAGAAATCACCCGCCTGTAGCGTGTCCAAAATGCCGCAGCTAGAGCGATAGTCGGCTTGCCCAGATTCTGTCCCGTTTCCAACGCTCTTCGCTCCTTGCACTGGTTGCCGGTGAGGATGAGAATTCATTTTAAGGTCCTATGTTTGGCCTTTGAAATCCTGAAAGGCACTGCCCCTCAGATCCTGTCCAATCTTTTGTCCTTTTATGTCCCGACACGCTCTCTCCGATCCTTGGGCCAGGCCCTCGCCGTGGTCCCCCGGTTTAAGCTTTGTCGTGCCGGTGCCTGATCCTTTCGTGTGAAAACCGCGGCTATCTGGAACTCTCTCCCGGTGGAGATTCGTTTGTTGGAGGATCTCATGCAGTTTCGAAAAGCCATTAAAACCTTCCTGTTTTAGCTTTGCCCCTTAGTTGTTCCTTTTCTGTTCTTGTTTTAGTAGTTTTATGTTTTACCTTGTCGGGCGCCAGGACGCTCCTTTGCTGGAGCGGCTGTGAGCACAATAAATAATTATAACATAACATAACATAACATAACATATAATGCAAGATGTGTGCTTAGACTATGTCTGGTGCTAATTGTTCTCATGTTCCAGGGTGAGGTTTAACTGCTCAAACATTTAAACAAAACATTAGGCTTTTGAGTGGCTGAATTGTGCAGTGTGAAACAGTCAAATAAAGTAGGGCCCCAGCTGAGGAGGGGCAGGATGCAGTCAGCATAGCTGTCAAGGTTTCAGAATGCTTTGTTGGACATTTTCATAATATCAGTATAATTATGAGTGACATATCAATGACTATGAGTGACACTTTCTCGTGAGAAATGAAGATGAGGGAAACATATAAATATCAGAAATGACACCCATATGAGCAATGAAAAACTCTAAGGATATCTTAAAATTGCTGCAAAGCACCAGAAATGGAAGGGCACAAACAGGAGACCCCTCCTTGCAGTCCAGCTGCACAGACTATTAACACCAACTCAATTGACTAATCTGAAAGCATTTTAAGCTTTATGGGCAAAACAATATTTTATAAAGTAAACAGCTTCGGTTATGGTCCACTGCAAAACTCATTACAAGAACATTATTAACGTTTCTTCCACACTCATATGTTTTTAATACTCCACAGTCTTGTAGCGGACCAATTCAAAGGGGCTGGGGGGTCACACAGACTCTGGGAAAGCACCTCAATACTAAATATATTTGTAGCTAAAGTGAATGTTTAAAGGTTCGGGAGTCCCACCGTTAAAAATAGATTTGCATGCAGAATGCTAAAATATGCTACTAACTGGGAGAAAATGTTACAGGCCCAAACTGTAATCTTGATACCATGTGGAAGAAAATTGTGTTTTTTCAGTGCAGACAATATGTGGGCATATTAAAAGGAACTACACATAGTTTGCATTACTGGTACATTTGGCTTGAAAAACAATTTAGAGAGACTCCACAATCCGTGTTATTCCGGGAGTAGCGTTGTTTAAGTTTTTAGAAATAAACTGAAATGAACATGTCAGTGCTTCCAAAAGAGGTGCACGTTCACATACAGTACTGCTTGCAGATACACTTCAGCAGAAAGATTCACACAAAAATTAACTCGTACGCAAGCTCCTTTTATAAGAACATGAATCTTTCATTTTTCTAATAGCAATAAACTTTTTTTACATTTTGCTGCTCACACTACCACGAACATGCTCGCACCGGACTCCATCTGAGGTAATATGAGCAGAACTGTACTCACCGCAGCACGTGAAACACTGCCTTGGATCAGGGATAGGAGGGCCTTGTTATAACACACACAGCATGAATCTTTTGGTGACCTGGTGACCAGTACGAGGGAGGAGGAGGGTGGGTAAGCAAGTGACTAGCTCAGCAGTTCCCAATCTGTGCACCGTGGCTCCCCAGTGCGCCATCAAAACTTGCCAGGGGCGCCGCGAATTGAAGCGCACCCGGCATCGTTTGGGAACCAATGCACGATATAATAAAGGGCTCACATTAGCCACATCAGCCAAGGTTAGTGCACAGTGCTTTAGACACGCTGGGGCAGAATGCATGTAAAGCTGCAAAAAGATCTGCGTCCGTACCACAGGCAAGCAGATATCTTTATTTAAAATAGCAGTGCTATAGATTATACAATAGATATAAAAAAATACCCAGCAACTATGAGAAAACTAAAACAGTCGGACCCACATTTTAAATTCACTTCTTTTTATTCTTCCGAGTTGCACACTATTTAGACCTGGCGCTTCGGCCTCTTTTCTCTGCCAGCATATTAGGGCATCACTTTCAGACTTAGGAGTCTAAACGAGCCTGCTTAAAAACCTCAGCTTCTGCTATCGCTAGGCAGCGAACTCAGAAGTGTCTCCAGGGCAGCATTGGCTGCTGCGTAATTCCAGCTGTGACCTATGATACCATTGCAGGTCCGTGGACTATTTCAAGAGGCCTGGCAGGGGCAGGACCGGCCCATGGTTTCGGAGGGCTGGACAGGGGCGGCTCTAGGCTCATGGTGGCCCTGAGCAGGAAGCGTAGGTAGGGGGCCCCGGAAGAGGGGGTCCGGGCGGGGCGGAGCGCGCAGGCCAGTAAAGAGGGGAGGGGGTCAGGGTGTTTAGAAGTGGAACAGAGCCGGAGGCCGCCAAATCCCTGCCAGGGGCCACCACGCAAATATGTATCCATCCTCGGAGGATTATTATATTAAGAATATATATTGGCGTGGCGGCCCCTGGTGTTTGGTGGCCCTGTGCAGGTGCACAGCTTGCACATGCCTAAGGCCGCCCCTGGGCTAGACCGGCCCATGGTTTCGAAAGGCTGGGAGCTCTTTGAAGACCATGGAATTCCATTCTATCAGCTCTATGACAAAGTATGGTTACTCAAGTCTCCTGCTCTTTCACACTGTAACTTTAGTGGTGTCAATCCATTTAATTAAACAGGATCCATTTAATTGAAGACCGATGTGTTTGAGGTCGATTACTGCGAGTCTTTTGATTGTTGGCACAACTGCTGAGTGTCACGAAGGTCCGCATTGTTTTACTCTCATTTTCATTTTGCAAATAATTATGGAAAATGAAATTCAGGCAGTGTTGAATGCCTGTTTACATCAATAAATAAATGCAGTATCTACTGGGCCTATGAGTTTGGAAGGAATTGATAAGAACTTTTGAAAGTTCTGGCTACCACTGGAGAATGGCCCACATATAATCCCTTTGTGGAAGGCATCGAGGTTAGGATGCTGCCTTGGTTATTTTAATGAATAGTAAGCATTTGTTTCAGGAGAACAATTGAAGTACTCCCGAGGCTGGACGACATCCCCACCTGCCCAAAAAAAAATAACCTAATGGTGAGCCGCAGCCACCGGAAAATAGGTCAAGGGAGCCCCAGGTAGATAAAGTTTGGGAACCACTGGACTAGCTCCAAACTGGGACAGGCGCCTGCCCAGCCCCCCAGTGCTGGATCGCGCCAGTGGGCTGTGGCTGTCAGTAGTGAGCAATCAACAAACTTAACAACCTCTCGTGATTTGTCCTGTGAGTTCAGACTGCAATCAGCTGTGGGGGGCGAGTGATGAGGTGTGAAAACCTTCTTGGAGTTTATGATGCACAACAAAAGGGAAGGGCACAGGTCAAATGCAGGGCCTTTACCAAAAAAAACCTGACTAGCCCTAAAGGGATTAGTAGTGTATTACACAGTGAGGTCAAACAACCACACCATATAATACAGCCCATTTCCTCGCAGTGCCTCTCGCAGAGGGTGTTAGGGGAGGGTTTCCTGCCCCAGTCCCTCACGTGGATTCTCCTGGGTGGAGGAGTCTGCCCCATGCCCGGTCCTCATCCAAGCGACTGGTGGCCATGAGCCGCTCCACTTGCCAGGACGCACAAGGGAAGGCGCAGGCCCCGTACCTTGAGTTCTACCTAGGAGGCGGCTGTGGTTTCGGGCTGGCACCGTCAGTCACTTGGGCTGCTTTACCGATAACGTTGCTTATGGAGGTTCATCTATGGAAACCTTGATATGACTTTTAATTCCTCTAGATATTCAATTTGATCGTCCCTACATTGTAATCAAGAAAGGGGTGAATGGTTTATTTCAGGATAGTTCATGCAGCGATCAGGGGAGCATTATCCAGACTTGGGCAGCGGCTTATTCAACCACAGAACTGAATTATTACTACTTTCTTTTTTTTTTTTAACTTGTCTTTATAAGCAATGTTGCGCAGGAAAGGTCTACAGAAAAATACATCCCATAAGGTGTCATACATATCAATTATGACCCGTCAATTTGTGGACACAAGAGATCTTGACTCAACATTTATGTGCCATGCGCTTTACCGTTACATTCTCTTGGATGCTCGGATAACTTGTGACAGTATTTGGGATTCTATCCATCTCGGATTCTTATGCACAACCATTTTGTCTCAAATACATGAACGTAGGAAGTGTGGGGGACGCGGGGGACATATCCCCCCCAGATTTTGTAGTGGGGGGGACGCGGGGGACGAGGGGATGAAAGAATTTCTCCTCTCTTCTGTCTGTGGCAGGGCCATTGGTATGTCAAAGCGCGAGTGCTTTGACCTGCTAATGGTAAACCATAGCTCAACTCTGGGTAGCTGTGGCTCTGAGTAGTTAGTCTTACTCAAAGTAACACATGTAAAGCACTTAAACAGCACCAAAACAACTCAAGAAATCTGATACCAATTTATAAAAATAGTTTAGATTTTTATATATTTTTGACACCATAATGAAAAAGATCCACCAGAGGTCGAGAAATTCCAAATGTAGTAAATCTGAATTGTGTACTTAACCCCGAACAAGGGCAGGCAAATTCAACAAATGTGATACTGTTGCAAAGTCATCCTGTGCCCTGGGCACCCCCTAACTTTTTGCTAACTGGAACTGGTGGTAACTGACTCTGACTGACCTTGGGCTCTGTTTAACCAGGCCCAGGGCCAGTGCCAAGCTAAAAGGAACACATTAGAATACAGTTAAGACACCCAACATACACTAGGGTACACTATGGTATGGTGGGGTACCCCTGTAGTTGGCATGACCTACCCCATAAGCCCCTAGTATATAATATGGCAGGGGATTGAAACTACCTAGAAGTCTCCAGTATCCTGGGGCATGGCAGTTTAGAGGCCAGCAGATTCTCTGCATCATCATGTGTGCACTGCTGAAGCCTGAGGTCAGTTTAAAACCTGCACTGGTTGCCAGGACAGCTTTTAAAACTTAAATTGTGCTCAAACTCAAATTTGGGGGAAGGGGCCCTTAAAAAGGAAGATCCTACAATGTTTTTGCATATTAGTGACCCCCAGGGTCACCCCTAGGTATCCCAGGAGTGGGGGGTCAGTTATATATAAGGTACGCCCTTATAAAATTAGTTTTTATATGCCTTGGTAAAGTGAAATGTTACATTTCACTCCCCACATTGTATAAAAGAGCTGCTCAAATTTGACTATGATGCTAGAAGAAGTGGGTATGGAGGAACTGCAATAGTTCTGCAGATTCAGAACCTCTGAAGTCTCACCTAGTTGCAGAGGGGGTGGGGGTCCTGTAGAAATTAGGGAAATACTTATAAAATATGGTTTTTAAGCCCTGGTGCTAGAAAAGTGTCCCACGTCATTTTCCCCATTGCAAACCCCATGGCCCATAGGTTAACAAGGTAAGAAGTTATTGATTAATATATATTGATAGGAGAGGACTAACCGGACCATTCAAAGACTTCCCAGAATGGTAGTAGTAAATCCAACAATATGATACTGTTGAATTTCTCCTAAAGTGTTCATACAAGAAGTTATAAGACTTTCTTGTTTGTAAGTCCAAATTCAGCCTTTCAGTGGTCTGCCCTGATTGGTCAGAGTTAAGTGGATTAGCCAGGCTGCTTTGAAGAGGTGATAAAGAACCCCTCTGCTGGGAGGGCAGTTTGCTGGTCTATAAGAATGCCAGGCCAGGGGGTGGAGTCGTAAACCATTCTCTTCAATGGCAGTGGGGAGGCCTGGGTTTCAGTTTCAATCTGACACTCTTGACCCAGAGTCAAGGCTAGGCTTAAGGAAGGTATGTGCAGATGATAGGGGAGAGTCCATGGAAGTAAGACATCCCAGGGAGTGTGTTTAGCCAGCTCATACCTCCTTGATGGAAATTCAGCCATTATGGGTTTGGAAGATTGATGCACTCTGGGACAAACTAATGCCACACTCTACAGGATGTGGTCATAACTATGAGGAGTTGCCCTGCTCTCATTGGTCAGAAGTGACCTGGTACTTGACCCAGAGAATTTTGAATAGGTATCTGAGAGGGGCAGAGCCCTCCAGATCTGCTGCTTGAAACTGAATGAAGCAAGAAGTGCCCTGCTGAAAAAAAGATTTTGCTGTGCAAGGAACTCTAAGGCCTGACCTCTGAAGACTGCACCAAGTGAAACTGCAGCCCTGTGGATTACCTTGCTGCAAAAGGACTCAGTGGACTCCCTGCAAGCTACAGGTTAACAGAGCTCACCTGGACAGCCCCACAAAGAATTCAAAGCTTGGAGTACCAGTGGATTTGTAAGGTTTTTTTTCAAGTGGATTGCATAATTGAAGTTTCACACTTTCAAGGACCCTCTTGGAGATTCCAGAACCTTGGATTGTGTGTTGGATACTTTGGGACCCGCAAGCAGAACTCCAGGAAGGTGTTCTAACTGGACCCCACTTGCTGAAGAAGGCGGCCCTCCAGAGTGGTGAGAAAATTCTTCAGAACAATTTATAAAGGTGTGTCCCTGACAGAGAAAACAAGATGACTTGTTGTCATTTAAAAGATAAAAAATATTACCTATTTTTATAAATTGGTGTGGGATTTTTATTTTGTGTTGTGTCTTAATTATTTACTGAAATTGTGTTTTTAAATGATTTACATACCTGTCTTTGAAGTTAAGCCTGTCTGCTCGCAGCCACGTTACCAAGGGTTGAGCATGGGAACACGTTTCTAAGACCTATGATGGGTTCTATCATGTGTTAGTGGCCTTATTCCCAGTGGCAGACCTACATTTGCCCCTACCAATAACCCACTTTCCAACAGGTGCCCAGTAAATATCAGGAAATATTAGTTGGTGAGATAACCCTGGAGGTTAAAATATTTCTTGGAGAGATTTCTGTTTGTGTAGTCCCATATCTGACTGAAAGTAGTATAAAAGGTTAATGTGCCTGCAAAGCACATCATGCAATATGCAGAAGGCAGAATTTATTTTTTGATGTAGCTAGGTAAGTGGGTTACTGCTTTGAATACAGATCCTTTTGCTATTTGCAGTTCTTAAATACCAAGCCTTTTCATATAGCACAGTCAGTGCGCTATGTAGGATATGCGACTGCTACACCTTTTAACCCACACTGACTCATGCAACACATTTGTACACTGATTTACACACTTGCGTGATTTATTGTCAATCTGTATGTTATGTAAATCTCTCTGACACCCTGCATTGGGATGCGAGGTTAGTGTTGGGCACGCTGCACCTCCGCTCCGACCTTTGCTTTCACCTGCAGTTGGAGTAGAGAGTGGCGTCATTTCTTAAACACTGCCAATCCACCCCACTGCTCTCCGTCCTTTTTCCCCCGCACCCCACCCTGCTACCTGCCATGGGCAGCAATCTGGGGGATGGCCCTGGGCGCCAGAAGCTCTAGCTATGCCACTGGGGGGTGAACTGCAATTGTTTTGCGTCTTGAGGTTATTATCATTTTATTCTTTCCTGTTTTGCCGCGTCTTTGTGGGGCGGGACTGCTCTCAGAGCAGGGGGAGGATTGGTGTGCCGTCATCCCACATCCCACTAGTCATTGAATTTAGAGTAGACGGGCGTTGCACAGTACTGAGGCCTGAGAGCTCTGGATTAAATCCGGAGTGGGGGCCCCTCTGTGTTCCTTGCAGGGGGACCCCTTCAACTTTCATTACGCCACTGCTGAGATCTGTTACAGCTTGCTACCCATTGATACATGTTGCAGTTCAGGATCCACGGAGACCTGTTACAGCTCGCTGCCCATTGATTCATGTTACCCCCTTGGGACCATCTGAGCCCTGTTACAGCACGCTGCCCATTGATTCCTGTTACAGCCAGCTACCCATTGATACACAGTACAGCTACAAACCCATTGCAGCATGTTATAGCTGGGTGACCACCAATACATATTACAGCTTCCGACTTGACTATGGCCTGTTACAGCTTGCTACCCATTGATACATGTTACAATTCAGGATCCACGGAGACCTGTTACAGCTCGCTGCCCATTGATACGTATTACATTTCGTACCCACTGTGGCGTGATACATTTCTCTGCCATTGATACATACTACATCTCATGACCAACTGCAGCCTGCTGTAGCTTGCTGCCCATTGCCACGGTGCAGAGACAAAATATTGAATCAGAAATATCGACTTGCAAATATTGTAGTTCAAAAATATCGACATACAGATTCTCGTGGACAAGAATATCAATTTCCCTACTGTTGCACCCACTGGAGTGGGAATAGTAATGTTTACCCCTCCGCTATCCAACACTTTCCCTACGGTTGAACTCACTGGAGTGGGAATAGTAATTTTCCTCTCCGCAATCCAACATTTTCTCTACTGTTGCATTCACTAGAGTGCAAATAAAACTTTTTATCCCTCTGCTATTCAACAGTTATTCTACTGTTGAATTCTTTGAAGTGGGAATAGTCATTTTCCCCCTCTGCTATACAACACTTTCCCTACTGTTGCCCTCACTGGAGTGGAAATAGTAATTTTTACTCCTCCGCTGTTCAATACTTTCCCTACTGTTGCACTCACTGGAGTGTGAATGTACATTTTTTCCCCTCCGCTATCCAACACTTTCACTACTGTTGCTCTCTTTGGAGTGAGAATAGTAAGTTTCTCACCTCTGCTATCCAATACTTTTCCTACTATTGCATTCTTTGGAGTGGGAATAGTAATTATTACCTCTCTTCTATCCAACACTTTCCCTAAAGTTGCACTGTTTGGAGTGGGAATAGTCATTTTCCCCTCCACTATCCAACACTTTCCCTACTGTTGCACTCTTTAGATTGGGAATAGTAATTTTCTCTCCTCTGCTAATCAATACTTTCCCTACTGTTGCATTCTTTGGAGTGGGAATAGTAATTTTTTCCCTTCAGCGATCCATCACTTTCCCTCCTGTTGCTCTCACTGGAGTGGGAATAGTATTTTTACCCCTCCGGTATCAAACACTTTCCTTACTGTTGCACTCACTGGAGGTGGAATAGTAAATTTAAATATTTAGCTATCCAACTCTTTCCCTACTGTTGCACTGATTGAATTGGGAAGTTTATTTGTTATATTTTGTTACAATGTATAATAAATTTAATTAATTGTGTTAAAATTAATATTTAATACATTTAATATCATATTTTATTGTATATATATATATATATATTTAAATCAATATTTTGTACATCGATATTTTTGTTTTAAATTTCTTTCTATTAAACAGCAGTCAGTTTAACATACATGATCATGTGCTTACAATGGGTTGTGCACAATATCATTTGAGTATACATTTTATTAATCAAGACCCGCTCAGATGTAATAGTCAAAATCACCCAATCTCGGACCATCCCGCCTAGCTGATCAATACCCACCCCCATCACCCTGTAATCTTTCCATTGTTGCCAAACTTTTTCCCATTTCCTGGGACATCCCCTGCCCTCATAAATAGTTTTTTTGCCGCACAACACCAATCCATACCCCGTTTCCACTGAGAAACTCTAGGCGGCTGGGTGCCCCCCCCCCCCCCCATGCACCAGCAACGTTTCTTTTAGCACCCATGACTGCCATTTGCAGCCAGAGTTGTTGGTATTTGGGCCTTGTCAGTTCTCCAGACACACACAGTACATGCCATCTGGGATCTAAAGAGATTTCCTGTTCCAAAACTTCTGACATGATGCGAACCACCTCTTTCCAATATATCTGTATGACTGGGCACTCCCACAGGATATGGAAGAATGTTCCTTTCTGGGTACACCCCCTCTGGCATTACTCAGTAGAAATACGCCCCAATCTAAACATAAGTTTTTCCATCGATATTTTTATTTTTATTTTTTTTATTTATCTGTGTAGGTATGGGAGTCGATATTTTTGTATTTTATATTTTTTTCTGTTATTTTTAACATTGATGTATTTTGTCCTTGATATTCTATAAGTGAACCCATTGGCACATATAACTGCTTCTGACCCACTGCGGCCTGTTACAGCTCCCTGCCTATCGATACATATTATAGCTTGGGATCGACTGAGACCTGTCTCAGCTCGCTGCCAATTAATGCATAATAAAGCTTGGGACCCACTGCGACCTGTTATACCTCGATGCCCAGTTATAAGTACTACAGCTGGGGACACCCCGAGAACAGTTACTGCTCGCTACTTACTGATACCTGTTATATCTTGAGACCCACATTGACCTGTTACAGCTCGCTGCACAGTTCTACATACTACAGCTTGGGCCCAACTGCAGCCTTTTACAGCACGCTACTCCTTGAGATACATTACAGCTTAGGAGCCACTGAGAACAGTCACAGCTTGCTGCCCATTGATATATGTTACAGCTTTGTACCCACTGCGGGTTGTTACAGCTCACTGCCCATTGATACAGAATAAAGTTTGGGACACACTGAGAACAGCTACAGCTCGCTGCCCATTGAAACATGTTACAGCTTCAGACTCACTTAGAGCTGTTACAGCTCGCTTCCCATTGATACATTTGACAGTTTCAGACACTTACTTAGACATGTGACAGCTTGCTGCCCATTTTTCAACATGCTCTCTCTGGTTTGGCTCTTGCACAACCTTTCAGTCTTTGTGTTTTTGTCTTCGACCCCCGCAATATCCCCAAGAACAGAGGGACATTTTCTGTCAATTTCTACAGTTTTCTCTGTGCTCCTTCATGTAAGCTTCCATTCTATACTCCTGCAAATCTTCTTATTAGCAGGATTATTGCCCTCTGTGAGAACCTATCATGAGCATATGGATTTTCTTCTAAAAATTCTTAGGGTTTCAACAAATAGAGGAGCAGGGATTCAGATTACACCCTACTGCACAGGGTAATTGAGGTGTTTGGCCACTCTGTACCTCTTTCCAAAGTTGTGCCTCAGGGGGGCACACTGATTGTACCTCACCTCATGTGTGTTGTCCTATCACTGCACCTACCAATGGCTTATCTGTCCTTGCTCCCACCTTTGTAATATCCCTTGGAGTACATGCAATAGGTTCCTTCAATTTCATGGGTCACATGCAGTTCAAATGAGGGGATACCTGCTAGTGACTGCACCAGCAGAAGACACGCACCAGCACAATTCATATTAAAGGGGCTACACAAGTGTCTCTGGCTCCTTCTGTAATACCATATTTCACTGCGCACAAAGGCGTGCAGCATCATAAAGCACTATCTAAAACAAGACCACTGGTAGATAGAAAATGCCAGGAAAGGACTGGCCATTCTACAGAGACAGATTTCTCTTTTATCATTCACATTACTTTGCCAGTTATACCCCTTCTCTAGAAATGACATTTCATTTTGATAAATGCCAATTCTCCAAACCTAAAGCCTGAACCAACTTACTTGCACTTTGGGAAAAATCTGATAATTGTGGGAAATGTTTCCATTTTTCTCAAGTGAAGAGCACTCTGCGATGGCTGCTGTGATGAATAAGAGAATTGGGTCTGCCCGAAGATTACTCTAACTTGCGCTTCCATCATGTGTTGGTTTTCTGGTCCAGCCTTCTACAACTCTAATTTCAATCAATCAATCAATCAAGACATTTATAGAGCGCACTACTCACCCGTAGGGTCTCAAGGCACTAGGGGGGGGGGGGGGTGCCGTTACTGCTCGAACAGCCAGGTCTTGAGCTTCTTCCTGAAGGAGAGGTGGTCTTGGGTCAGGCGCAGGTCGGTCGGGAGGGAGTTCCAGGTCTTGGCGGTCAGGTAGGAGAAGGACCTTCCTCCTGTTGTCGCTCTTCGGATGCGGGGGACGGCGGCGAGGGCGTGGCTGGTCGATCTGAGGTGGCGCTTGGGAGCGTAGAAGTTGATTCGGTTGTTGAGGTAGCTCGGGCCTTGATCGTGTAGGGCTTTGTGTGCGTGGGTGAGGAGACGGAAGGTGATTCTTTTGTTGACGGGGAGCCAGTGCAGGTCTCTCAGATGTCCGGAGATGTGGCTGTTTCGTGGGATGTCGAGGATGAGTCTGGCTGAGGCGTTCTGGATCCGCTGGAGTCTCTTCTGGAGCTTGGCGGTGGTACCGGCGTAGAGGGCGTTGCCGTAGTCCAGTCGGCTGGTGACGAGGGCCTGGGTGACAGTCTTCCTGGTCTCGGTGGGGATCCACCGGAAGATCTTCCGTAGCATGCGCAGGATGTTGAAGCATGACGAGGAGACGGCGTTGACTTGATTTCTACTCTGATAATTAACAAACTTTAATTTCCTTTGCATTCTTTTCTCAAATACTTCAGTCTGAAACAACAGTTCTTAACCTGTCGTCTGCAAACCCTACTCAGGGGAATTGTGGCTATTTTGAAAATTAAATTAGATTAAAATACCAGATTAATAAAGTGCATTAACATAAAAAAGAAACATGTAAAATCTTTTTTTTTAATGGTATATACATGTGAGGAAATGTGAAAAAGAGGGCTAATATTTGAGATGGTACCCACAGTCCCTATATCATTCTGTCCCCCAGGTAGCATCCCATTCTCCCTTGCCCCTCCTATGGATCAGTTAATGGTCCTGGATCTGTCCATCCTCTTCTTGGGAGGAGCAGTTGACTGGGAGAACATTGTGATTGTGTGCTGGTTCATTGACTGGCTAATGCTATAATGTGCACGAACACTCATGTGACAGCCGTGCTCTTGCACCATGTCGCTGATCTCATAATGACCAGTGCTGTGCCGATACCGCATCAGAAATTTCATAACTTCAATCGACGATACTGTAGTGTTTAAACATTCTACGATGCAGAATATTGCACTGCTAGGCACTTTCCTCTCAGCACGGGAGAATTATAGCTGATGTCCACCTAAGGCACTGCATCAGGTTGGCCCTCGCTTCCTACAAGATGTTCAAATGATATGCCCCTTCTCGTACTCTATGGTCCAGCAATACTAGGCAGATATGTATACCCAGAATAAAAAGTGTCCATTGGGGAGGAAGACGTTTCTTCTACTCCACTTCCAAATGGTGGAACTCTATCCAGTCATTTAATGTCAGCCTAAACTATTGAAGTTCAGGAAGGAACTTAAGTCTTTTCTTTTCAGCCCATAGTTTAATGTTCTCATCTAACTGCTAGGCAAATATTTAGGTATTTTATATCCCCTACTGTCAGGTTTCAAATGACACTAGTGCCAAGATGCCTTTTTGGTAATTGTGTGCTTGATAAAAAAATTTACATTAACATTATCAGACTCTGCTAGCTGCAGCCTGATGATGATAATATAAAATAAACACAGCCTTCCCTTAACTTTAAAAGGAAAATATGACCTTGTTCTTACTTAAAAATTAACTCAAAGCTGTGAGTTAATCCAGTGGTGTCTGGGAGCTGCTGGTAACTCGCGATTGACTGGTTGAAGACACCTGTTTTACATTTTATAAAATTCAGCCAAAAGCCATTCCAATAATGTAGGTGTTTGTTGTTTTGGGGTGAGGAGTCTGTTGTGATTTTGAGCCCATACATTCATGTTTCATCCTTTTTACATCTTGAGTTCTTATGCGTCCACTGTATTCCTGTTTACACTGTTTCTTTTTTTGGTGTTTTTAAAAACCTTTTCTAAGAACATGCATTGACGAGGTTTCATTTTTTTCTCCCAGTTGATTTATTTTCTCCCTCCTTTGTGGATTTTTTGCAAACTGTTAAATTTTTTCCATTCTTTGGCAACTCCAGTGTAGCATAGTGCATAGGTTTCAGTATTTATTTCCCTTTTTTGCTGAGGGTGATTTTAGTATGAATTTGGACTTTCCTTACGCACTTTTGCTCTGACTTTTTCCTAATCCAGTTGGGTTGCCATAAGGCAGACGTTGTATTTGAAATTCATCTTCCCCTTGTCACCTGATCTTATTCTCTGGTTTTTTTCTGACCTATATTTATACTCGGTTTGTACAAATTTGCTTCAAACATTTTTAGTTTCCCTTTCTTTGCAGGTGGTTGATCTTGCCCATTTTCATTTCTCTGTGTTTATGCAACCTCATTTGAAAGAATGTAAAGGTTTCCATTGTGATTTCATATCTGTTGCTTTTTTTTTTTTGTTGCACGTACTTTAGAGCAGACTTGGTTGCTTTTTTAAATTAGTTTTACCAGAAAACACAAGGAGATGATGGATGGAGTGCTGAAACTTTTCAGACACTCGCCTCCAGTCACAGATCTGGGTTGAGTCCGTCATCGTTCTTTAGCTCATTTCGCCACCCCCAGTTCAGACCAGGCCATATGCAATTCAGTCTTGCCCCTATGCCTCATGGGAACAGTCCAGACCGTACTGCCAAGCCAGGTCTTCCATGGACCGGAAACCAGCATCCTGGGACCGGTTTCGGATTAACACCCGCCATCAGCCAGGCTAGCTTGAATCCCAGGATGCTTGTTTCCAGTCCAGTTGAGACCTGACTTGGCAGTTCCGTCTGGACTGTTCCCATGAGACACAGGGTTAAGACTGATTTTTATATGGCTGGGCTTGAACTGGGGTGGAGAAGTGAGCTTAAGAACGATGATGAATTCAACCCAGATCTGTGACTGGGGGTGAGTGTCTGAAAAGTTTCAGCCATTCGTCCATCATCTCCTTGTGTTTGCTTTGTTTGCCCTAAGTTGGCAGGGTACGCCCAGACATGGGTCCCTTGCTTACTTTGCCACTGGATTCAAGCTAGCCTGGCCGATGAGGGGTTTTACCCTGAAACTGGTCCCAGGATGCTTCCATCTGAAAGAGAGACTATTAGTTATAGATTCCTTACCTTAGAATTAACCCCAAGCTGCAGACTGGATCCAGAGAAATGTTTTCTTAGCAGTACACCTGCGCTTTAGTAGGTGGGGTCTGTCGACTCCGTGTCTGGCGTCGTAGTCGCCGGGATGACGTCTCAGTGTCTACTTAGACGCCACACTTGCGCGCTGACATCAATTTTTTTTCGCGCCAGCCAACCCAGATCGGGAGAGGGCGTGCCTTTTAGTCAGTTTTTGACTAAACCCTTTTTCGACTTTGGTCGACCTCTTTTTTTCAGTCTTTGACTTTTGGCAGCACGTGGGATGTCCCATCCTCGGACCGGTTTCAAGCCCTGTGACTCTGGACTCAGGTTGATGTCGGTCACCGCTCTGCATCTCGTGTGCCTTTGGTTCCTGGAGCGCGACCACGATGCAAAGTAGTGCTCCGACTGCCCAGCCATGAACCTGAAGTCTTTGCCCGAGCGGTCCCGAAAGCATTTGGAGGCCTGGCAGTCCACTCCGCGCAGCTCGAAGTCCCCATCGAGAGGAAGGTCGCTGAGTCATCACCATTCCTCTTCGAAGCCTTTGCACTCCTCAAGTAAGTTGATGCACAATAAGAAGGCAAAGATGCATCATCGCTCTTTGCCTTCTCTCTGTCCGTTGGCCTACGTGTCAGCCTACTCGTTTTCTGGGTTTACTCTAAAGCGCTATAATAAACATATTCAATCCTTTTAGATTTGATCTGTTTGTACTGGTTTCTATTGCAGACAATAATCTAGATTTAGACGAAGGATCAATTCCACCCATGGCTTTTAAACTCTATCAATGATCCCTATTAGTGTTATCGCAACTAAAACTGTAATAGAACTGATCTGAGAGATGGACCTTCAAGTATTATGCTCTGTCAGTTTATTGAACAAACTATGGAGTTAAAATCTGAATAGATTATATCCACAAGCATTGCCTGACCACTGTATTTTACATTACTAGATTACTCATCAGCACATTGTCACTCATTTTCTTTTTTTCGAGGACCACGTGCTGGGTCTGTTTGAACTCTTTTAAAATATGACATTTAAATGTCCAAAAGTTCAGGAATTCTAGTTTCAAGCCTGGTCAAACCTTAATGAATGCTATACCTAAAGATGCCCTTCTGTTCCTACATTTTATTGTGCACCTTGATTCAGAAATGGCATGTTTTTCCTTTCGGAGGTAAAATTCTAAACATATTTATTGTTGTTGCCAGCCGAAACATTATCACTAATTGGGAAGATAACAACAAGTGGTCCTGTGATGCTTGCTGGAATGGGAAGTGTTTAATCGAAAGGTGGATTGAATTCAAGTTTAGGTGACAATTTTGCAAAACTGTATGGATTTGGTAAATATTTAAAATTGTTGATCTCCAAAAAGGCCTAAATCAATAAATCGAATTGAAATTCAAGTTTATCATTTGAATCCTATTGTTGGAAAAGATGTGATTTTGAACCCCATGAGGCGGTTCCTTTCCAGAAAGCATTCAGGTTGTAATCATGAGTCAAATAATGCTGAGGAGGTTAAAATATTCAAATTGAATTCTAATTACACATGAAATGTTCATTGTTCAATATATTTCTCTTAGTATTTTAATGTGAGGACTTTATTACTATATAGGAATCATTACATTAATGAAACCACTGTATCCCACCTTCTTTCTTTCCTTTCCTGTTCTTTATGAATGTTTCTATTGTTGAACTTTAAAGATTACCCGAAATTAAGAATTGTGCTCTACATAACTTGGCTGTGTTACAGTTTGTTGATTTTTATGTACAACTATCGTCTCTTATGTGTATGGCAACTGATGTTCTGTTTTGCTTTAATAATCAGCTTATGTTTATTAGGTTTTATTATTCAATAAAATGTTTCAAACACAACAAATGGTAGTTGATATGTATTTACAACTGCAGCATTTTTATTGTATGGGCACTTGCAAAGGGGCCAAAAATATGGTCTGTGGGTTGACGGAAGACCACATTGGCATCAGGAAGGAGAGGTTTGGGCAGGTGATTGGGGATACATGTAAAGTTGGAAGTAGGGGGAACAACGCATGTACATTGTGTGGACTGTGACTCCTGGAGTTATTGTGAGGGATACCGTGCTACCCTGTAAATGAATCCCCTAGTGATTATTATCAACAAACTTTATGCGGTTTTATAAAAGAAAACCATAAAAGTCATATATAAAATGATAAAACATCTTCCAAGTTACAGATTGACAAATATAATATGTCTAAGTTAATCAAAACACAAGATACAAATTCATGAATTACAGTACAGAAGTTCATCTCAGCTTGACCTGAGTCTAACAACGACCCGTAAAAAGTTAAGAGTATGCAAAACAGTGTCATTAGAGAGCAATTGTTAAAAGATAAGAGCTGGTCTCACCCTCCTAAAACCCGCTTTTTTGAGAATGGGAATAATAAATAACTTTCGAGTGACAGCATAAAAACTACAAAACCTTAAAAAGTGCATCATGTCCTGGGGAGACTCACCGTTGCAGCCACAGGGCATGAGGCACTGGCCTCTGTGGAAGCCGCAAGGGTGTGCCAAGAGGTAATGGAAGAGGTTGAGTCGAAACAGGGTCAATAGAAAACGATCATGGATGCTTTTAAGCCCTAGAAGATAATGTTCGGTGGTTGGTACAGTTTTTAACACAATGTACTTACGCACACTAGGCTTACACAGCTCATTTCCCTCTCTTTCACAGCAGCTCATTCTTAAAAAGCACTCTTTGACCAGAGAAAGGTCCCTCTTACATATGCACTCAGGTTTAGCAAATAGTTTCTACCTACCCTGGAGAGACCAACTCTTCTATACTGGAGCCATCGGATGCTTGAGACATGGTCAAGTGAAAGGCATTCCTGTAGGACATCTTTGCTAAGTGTATTTTCTTAATTAGCCCAAATATTAAGCCACAAAGCCAGGGGATGGAAATCCAGTACATCGGAGAGGAAAGGCATCCCCAACTCTTTGTGCACAACATTAACCGGGGTGCTTTGTGGGACAGAAAGGGCCCATGCAGTAAAGAGTTTTCAGTACTTTGCACTGCCCCTACCCCAATGTGGCCCCATATCTCACTCCCATAACTAACCTTTGAAATATATTTGGCTTCATATATCTTCAAAAGAGCCGCTACTGGCTTCTCTCCCACTCTGCTGGCAAAGTTAAAAACAGCTGCAAAAGCTTTCACTAGATCCCCTTTCTTCCAAGTAAGCAAAGGGCACCAACTCAAGGAATCGTCAAACACAACTCCCAAATAGGAGAAAACATTGGTCTTCAGTATTGACGAAAGTCTGAATTTAAAAGTGAACTGCTTAGCTTTCCGAGAAGTTGTAGGCCCCTAGCTGTCCTCGCCAAGAGGACTGCGTCATCCGCGTATAGAAGGACTGGTAGGCTGTGCTTGCCTACCCGGGGACAATCCGCATGTGTGGCAAAATGGGCTTTCTCTAAGGAATTAATATATAGGTTAAAAAGAAAGGATGCTAAAATGCACCCCTGACACACCCCTCTCTTGATGTCAAGCTAACTGGACACTTTCAGATCCTTTGAATAGCGGACAACCGCGGTTGAATCACGGTGAAGATTCCTCAGAAATAAAATGATGTTACTGTCAATGCCAATGGAGGACATCAACTGCCACAGCTTGGACCTATTGACTCAGTGGAATGTTGAGGACTGGTCCATAAAGGCTAGGTATATGGGGCTGGAACGAGCCACAGTGTATTTGTTTAGGACCATGTACAGGTTTAAACACTGTTCCACAGTGGAACGACCTGGGCGAAAGCCGTTTTGGATATCGGATAAAAAGTTGTTTTCATCAACCCAAGATACAAGTGTGTCAAGTACCATGCGGCCCACCACCTTCACCACAGAGAAATTAGCCTAAAACAATAGGTACTGTACCGATCTCCCTTTTTAAATGCTGGGACTATATAAAGCCCAAGAATCTGAGCGGCAAACCTGGACTGCAGCATTGATAACAGTTGTGAGGACAGGCACCCAGGTTTCTATGTGGGCGAAGTAGAGATATGGCAGGATCCCATCTGTATTTAGACAGACCCAGAATACCGGCTCTCACCTCTTGCATGGTGAAAATAAGTTCTGACTTGCCTTCCACCCTTTCCTGCCGCTCAGTTGGCGGGGTATCCGACTGGAAGATACCCTCGAAATGATGTACTCCATTGTCCTCAGTGATATGGGCTTCCAGTAAATTAGCATTATTTCCAGATAGAAATGGGCTGCTAATAATGCCCCAGAACTTTGAGCTATTACGCAGTGTACCCGCCTCCACTGAATCGATCCAGGCCTCCATCTTCAGGACACACTCATGAGTTGCTAGAGCAGCCTTATATGCTCTTCGTGACCTTTGACCGACACCTGGTCTCGGGGCTTAACACCCAAGGCCTGTCTCAGGTTCCTGGAAGCGTGGGAGCACGCCGAGTAAAACCATCGTGGACCTGGTTGCTAACAGCCCCCACCCGGGGCCCGTAGTAACTTCCTTATGACAGTAGACATGGATACAAATGCACCCATGATGTCCGGAGCACTTGCCTCATCGTCGAGACAGGTGGCAAACTCGCTACGACACTGAGTTAAAAGGGACTCGTGGAGTAGCTCTGGGACAATACACCCCCACTTTATGCTCCTTCCCGCTTCCACCTCTTTAAGGTGGACATAAGCCCCCCCCTCCACCTTGGTCTGCCCGCGTGTTCGGGTACAACCAGTTGAGACACAAATGGGGTTGTGGTCACTGCATTCACTCGCCTGCACAGAGAGTAAAAGGGGGTATATACAAAGGTGAAATCAATAACGGTCTCAAACCCTCTCCCAATAAAGGTGGGAGTAATGTCTGTTTTCCCCGGAGGCAGCTTATTTATTACAGATGTCAGATCAAATTCAAGCAAGATGGAGTTAAGCTCAACACCCTTGGGAGTATGTTCCATGTGTAAGCCTGCTTGTCGTGCACAGCTCATAGCTTCCACTCCTCCTTGCATGATGTCCCTACACATGAGTGTTAAAATCCCCTGTTAAAAAAATTTAGTGATAACTCTGACCTTTCAAGATGCTATTCTGAAGTACAGACCCCAGCAGAGTTATATTTCCCATTTTCCGGGTGTGTAACTCCAGCGTTGAAAAAGTTACCAGAGCAGCTTGCTCCTTCCATTGGGCAACAACATCACATTTAAATTGAGAGAGACATACAGTGAGGTATTGTAAGAAACTGGCTCTGTATACTGCCCCAAAGTGAGGTATAGTGTGTATAGAGTCCAAGGGTCTCCAGAGGTAGGCAGAGGTTAAAGTTAGATAGAACCTTAGTCTCTAAAGTGGTAGCTTGGTCGAGCAGTAAGGTAGTATAAGAGGACAGTGTTAAGCATTTGATGTACACACTCAGTCGTGTTACGGACAGAGGGGTCCCGGACTTATAAGGACAGATTATATACAAAAATTAGAATGAAACACTAAACATAGATAGAAAAGAAAGGAAACAAATCCATAGTGCAATGTTATTTATTCACAAAAGCACTTGTATCAACCTTTGAATGGTTATACGAAATAGTAGTAGTAAAATCTTTATTCGGCATTCATTTTCCATGAGTTACCATAAAAGCATTTGTACAATATATTTGCATGTAATTTAACAATACTAAAACATATTCAGCTTATTTAGAATTTGTAACGGTGATGATTTATTAAGGCAATTTAAAGATTGTTATTCTGAAAGTTCAGCCTTGATTTAAAAATACATTTAAAAAAAGTACTAACGACTTTGCAAACATATTCTGAGGTTAAAAATTGTAACCACAACATGGCGGGACGACATTTTCGGAGGCTTAAGGTTCTCAACAATGGGGATAGCCAAAGTCTTCGATGGGCAGAATAATATTTACAGAACAGTATAGTGTGCATCGTTGACTGCTCAGATAGTTGATCACAGGGGCAGGGGATTAAACTCTCTTCCCAGCTCTTTCTGTTTGGAAATGCTACGACCCTATGGAAAATATTCAGCCTGATTCTCGCTAATAGGAATCGTTCAAACTGCGAGTCAACATAGGTTAGATATGGTTCCATTTCCATTGTTGTTATGACCGCCAAGGAGTGCTGTACAGAAGGTTTCTTAATCTCTGCAGTGATGCGTAATTCTTCAAAGTGACTCAACGCCTTTGCCTTGAGGTCTTTCTTAGGAATTCCAATAATAGATTCCGGGTTATAGTAATACTCGGCCATTCCTAGATCAGTGAGGAGATTTTTAACATATCTTAACCAGTCTATTTTATCTGCACGATCTAGGGTCATACAGTCTGCGACAATAGCTTTAGTGAGAGAGTTCTTTGTTGAGGCCCATATTCTGCGCCAAAGAAGTACGGGTTTAATTTTGGCCAAGTCCTCAATGTGTGGTAGTCCCAATTCTGCGTGAGAGGCAAAAGTCGATACGCTTTTTGGGACTGACAGTAGGAAACTTATAAAAGTATTCTCCGCAACCTGTAGGACTTTTGTGTGTTTGTGGCCCCATAAGCCCGCCCGGTAGAGTGCGATTGAATGGCACTTCGCTCTATAGATTTGGAGTAGTTCAACTGGGGTTTTTTTCCCTAATTTCTGGGCAAATTTCATAAGAGCAGCGATAGATCGCAAAAGTTGGTGCTTACGAGCTTCTATGGCCGCTCTCCAGTTGAGCTTCTCATCTATCATGATTCCCAAATAGGGATATTGGGAAGTGGATTCTAGTTTTTCATTATTTAAAAAAATTGTTTTTCCGTTTCTCCTAACCCGTCCAGCTACCATAACAAAGGTTTTCTTTATGTTTATGAGAAGGTCTAGGTCGCTCATAAATTTTGCATAGCTGTTCAAGGATTTTTGTAGCTCTCGAGGGGTGCGTGCTATAATCACCGCATCATCTGCGTACAAGAGCGCAGGGACCAGTCGCTCTTTTACGCGGGGTAAGTCTGATCCCCCCCGTAGCATGTCTACCTCAAGGCCGTTGGTGTAGAGGGAGTAGAGGAAGGGGGCAAGGACGCAACCCTGCCTGACGCCGCGCTCTACAGGAAAGGAATCTGACAATTCACCCCGTACCCCAACCTTTGAATGGTTATACGATATATATCACAAGAAACAAACTTTTTATTTTTTCAAAATTGTTTTGTGCCCATGTAGAGAGGGAAAGGGGGAGGGGTAGTTTGTGCTGTGTGGGAGTTCAGTGAAAATAAGTGACAATAGACATAGTATTACTGTTATAAATGTCCAATATTCATGTATACAATTCTGAAAAGGTCCCCTTGAATCGGGGCCACATGAAAACCGCACATGTCATCGCATTTTTGTTAAACCAAACACCTAATGAAAGCTGTACAAATCCTGCTAGGCAATAGGAGTTGGTAGGTGAGGCATAGGGAGTCTACGTTTCGACCCTGTGTATGTAGGGAAAGTTGCCCTTACAGCGCGGGTCTTCTTCAGGACTGGGGTGCGGTAGGCTGAGCTCCTAGGGTTAAAAGAGCATTGACATTAATCGGGGTAGAGGGTCTGCAAAGGATCCCTATAAAGCCATAGCAGGGTGACCCACTTGGCACATTAACTAAAATTACATACAGGCAAAGAGGACTATTAAAACACTACAGTGTTTAAACATGTTGGGGGTAACTAATTCGTTATTGAGATTTACCTTAAAGAGAAAAGGGAAAAGGATTGAAATATCTGCGGGCGTCTGGTCTGGTCCGACCAACCTCGATTTGATCTGGGGGCCCAAACAGAGCGAGATTACATTCTGGGCAGTTAAAAGGACATAAACAACTAAATAGAAGCCCAAGCGTTCGCAACAAACATTAACTCAGGTTCGGGGATCGCTACCCGAAAGGGTTAGTATTTTCTGTGGAAGTATCTAGGGATGGAAAGGAGACACGGAAAAAGGGCTATAATTGCTGATTCCAGTAAAACCGGTTTCTCAATGTATCCAAAGGAACGCCACATCGGGCTTACCGTTCAGAATTTGCTATCGGGCACCATGCGTCGCGCTATGGAGTCTCGAGGCAGAAATGGCTCGCGTCTCCCGTAACTAGGAAGTGGAAGAATTCAAAGGGGCGTGTCACGTGGGGTAAGGAGTGAAGAGAGACTACGAAGTGAGCCTCGTTGGGTTGCTAGGTTACCAAAGCACACCATATCTACCATCACTGATGAATCCCTCAACTACCGGCCTCCGGATACCATCAACTTTTGTCCCTCCAACCTATGCAATGACCCAGAGGATTCTGGCATATGAGATCATAATCCTACGAGATGTGAGAAAGATTCTCAGTGAGAGACAATTCACAAAATACAATATCAGCAAAGCGGAGAAGCTGGCTTTGTCCTCTCTAAAAGACAATAAGGCTGTCGTTGTCAAGCCTGCTGACAAGGGGGGTGCCATCATTGTCCAAGATGTGGATAAACACAAAAAGGAGATTGTGAGGCAGCTGAGCGATGGGGTCAGCTACAAGAAATTGACCTGTGATCCATCTAAAGACCTTGCAGCTGAAATCCTGAGAGTCACCAAAGATGCCTTTGACCAAGGTTTTTTGTCCGAACAAGAATATCAATATCCGAATCCAAAGAATCCACGCATCCCAACGATATACACACTTCCAAAAGTCCACAAGGACCTACAGAATCCCCCTGGCCGACCCATAGTATCTGGGTGCGGATCAATACTTGAACCCCTGTGCCGCTATATTGATTTTTTCTTGAAGCCCCTGGCTGAACAAACTGAAACATATCTACGTGACATGACGCACACCATTAACATAATGGACGGACGTCCGTTTAATTCAAATGAGGAACTTCTGGCAACATGCGATATTGTGTCTCTCTATACCAGTATCCTCCAAGAAGAAGCACTGGTGGTGGCTGCCCTGGCATTGGATAGGCGTGAAGCACCGGTACGTGTCCCTACTTCATTTATCATTCTGCTACTCAAAATCGCAATGATGAGAAACTTTTTCATATTTCAAAACTGTTTTTTATCTACAAACCAAGGGAGTAGCGATGGGAGCTGCCTACGCCCCGGATTTGGCGATAATTTTTATGTCAACATTTAATAATACCTTCATTCTCAATGATTCCAATCCTTTCAGGTCGAATATAAAATTATGGAGGCGTTATATCGACGAGATCCTCCTTGTTTGGGCAGGCACTGAAACTGGAATTTCGGAATTTTTCACCTGGTTGAACATGAAATCTCAGGACATTCAATTTACCATACAAGTTGACAAAACCCAAATAAACTTCCTGGATCTCTCCATCATTGCTGAAAATGAAGTCCTGCACACGACCCTCTACAGAAAGCCGGCAGAAAGGAACTCACTCCTACAATACTCCAGTCATCATCCGAGGGGCCTTAGGGACAATCTGCTCTTCGGACAATTTCTGAGGATCTGCCGCAACTGTAGCAAGAAGGAGGATTACATGGAGCAATCACAGAACCTCATGGACCGCCTCATTGAATGAGGCTATCCCAAACGCCTAACAAGTAAGGCAAGGAAGAGAGCGTGGTTCAATTCACGGGAATCTCTGCTACAAATCAATGAACGAACCAAAAATGACCAACGTCTAATATGCGTAACCACTTTTTCCACGAAAAGCAACGCAATCAAAAAAGCTATAAACAAACATTGGACAAAGATCTCTGATGACCTAGGAAGCAACAGCCTACCGCTGCACTCTTTCAGGAAGGCCAAAAACATTCGTGACTATGTGGCATGTTCTTTCTTGGACACCACTTCAGCATCTATTCTCACTTTGCTTTGGAACCTCCCACCCATTGTGGGCCACTACAAATGCGGCAATTGCAAAGCGTGTCCATCGTAATTTATGTCGGTCAAACGCAACAGCGCGTTAAAATGCGTTTCCTACAACACTGTAGTCGCATCAGGTGCAAAGTGATCGGGGCTCCGATGGTCGAGCACTGCATAAAAGAGAATCATCTACCAGAAACCATGAAGTGGATTGCACTTGAGCATGTAAAACTGGGCCCGAGGGGAGGCAATATTGCTCCCATTCTTAATGTAAGGGAACTCAAATGGATAGACTTCTTTGATTCTGTGCAAAATGGTTTAAATGAGTCTGAGAGTAGTTTTGCACAACTGGCTATTCTATAATAACTTCTCTGTTTAGACCAACCTCTGGCTTTTTTTCACTTACTAATATACAAATGTATGTATATGCTACATAAAAGAAAGGCGTGTGCCTTACCACATGCTGGGTAGGTACGCACACGGGCGTATGTTAAATATGTAAGTACATACTGTGTATAACTGGCTTGTGTCTTACCACCGTGTTTGGTAGGTACACACATGGACAATAAACAAAAACCTTTGTTTGTTCAAAACGGTAACTATCTAATTTCGGGTGTGTTTTACCACCGTGTGGGTAGGTACATACACCTAAAAAATGTTGTACCTGCCTTTCCATATGCCTCTTAGATCGCTAACAGACAATTTTAGGTCCATGGATATTTAGCTCAGAATCCATAAACGCTTCTTTCAACAATACCGTACCTATGTTATGCGCACTCGTATAGTGAATATCCTTCGATGTGATGATATGGTGTGCTTTGGTAACCTAGCAACCCAACGAGGCTCACTTCGTAGTCTCTCTTCACTCCTTACTCCACGTGGCATGCCCCTTTGTATTCTTCCACTTCCTAGTTACGGGAGACGCGAGCCATTTCTGCCTCCAGACTCCATAGCGCGACGCATGGTGCCCGATAGCCCGATGTAGCGTTCCTTTGGATACATTGAGAAACCGGTTTTACTGGGATCAGCAATTATAGCCCTTTTTCCGTGTCTCCTTTCCATCCCTAGATACTTCCACAGAAAATACTAACCCTTTCGGGTAGCGATCCCCGAACCTGAGGTAATGTTTGTTGCGAACGCTTGGGCTTCTATGTAGTTGTTTATGTCCTTTTAACTGCCCAGAATGTAATCTCGCTCTGTTTGGGCCCCCAGATCAAATCGAGGTTGGTCGGACCAGACCAGACGCCCGCAGATATTTCAATCCTTTTCCCTTTTCTCTTTAAGGTAAATCTCAATAACGAATTAGTTACCCCCAACATGTTTAAACACTGTAGTGTTTTAATAGTCCTCTTTGCCTGTATGTAATTTTAGTTAATGTGCCAAGTGGGTCACCCTGCTATGGCTTTATAGGGATCCTTTGCAGACCCTCTACCCCGATTAATGTCAATGCTCTTTTAAACCTAGGAGGTCAGCCCACCGCCCCCCAGTCCTGAAGAAGACCCGCGGTGTAAGGGCAACTTTCCCTCCATACACAGGGTCGAAACGTAGACTCCCTACGCCTCACCTACCAACTCCTATGTGCGGTTTTCATGTGGCCTATGAATATTGGTCATTTATAACAGTAATACTATGTCAATTGTCACTTATTTTCACTGAACTCCCACACAGCACAAACCACCCCCCCCCTTTCCCTCTCTACGTGGGCAAAAAACAATTTTGAAAAAAGAAAGTTTGTTTCTTGTGATACATATCGTATAACCATTCAAAGGTTGATACAACTGCTTTTGTGAATAAATAACATTGCACTTTGGATTTGTTTCCTTTCTTTTCTATCTATGTTTAGTGTTTCATTCTAATTTTTGTATATAATCTATCCTTATAACTCCGGGATCCCTCGGTCCGTAACACGAATCCACCCAGGTACCAGTGACTCCTTTTGGGTTTAACCCTGTGTAACATAGCGTACACACTCAGTCAGCAAATGAATTCACACACTCAAGAACTGAACTCTAGGCCAATTGTTTTTGTATAAAAAAATATACTGTTGTTTTATTTCTAGAACCAAGCAAGCCTGGTACGGGTAAGCATGAAAATACTTTGCGGTAATCATTTACTTGTATGAACACAGTTCAAGTATGCAGTAGAAATTGTACTTTGTTTGATTTACAGGGGAGCAGTAGTATGCAACACTTAGCAAATACAGAACATTGATATGAATAGGCTTTTTCACTAAATTGCAGGTAAGTAACTTTTTGCTTTACTTTTCTAACTCAGTGCTGGATACCTAGATTCAGCACTGGTACATTTTCTAGAAACAGCTAAGTAATTACGTTTTGGTTATTCGCATGATTTTTAAAGAATATTTTCAGTTTTCAAAACTCCATACTTGGAAGCTTTTTGGAGCAGTACATTGAAATGAATGGGCTTCTACAATAAATTGCAGGTAAGTTACTTTTCGTGTTACTTTTCTAACTCAGTGGTTGATACCTAGATTCCGTCCATCATCCCCTTTTGTATCGCTTTGTTCGCCCTAAGTTGGCAGAGTATGCTCCAACGTGAGTCCCTTGCTCACTTTGCCACTTGATTCAAGCTAGCTTGGCTGATGAGGGTTATGAACCCGAAACTGGTCCCAGGATACTTGTTTCCGGTCCAGGGAAGACATCG
Source organism: Lissotriton helveticus (assembly GCF_964261635.1). Lineage (NCBI taxonomy): Eukaryota > Metazoa > Chordata > Amphibia > Caudata > Salamandridae > Lissotriton > Lissotriton helveticus. Next base: position 417,575,755 of record NC_136058.1, on the reverse strand, counting down.
CTTGGCAGTTCAAAGAATGGTGATGGATTACACCCAGATAAGTTAACTGGGGGTGAGAGTTTGGTTTGCTCTCACGCTCCGTCCATCGTCCTCTTTTGTATCGCGTTGTTCACCCTAAGTTGGCAGGGTATGCTCAGACTTGAATCCCTTGCTCACTTTGCGACTGGATTCAATATAGCCTGGCTGATGAGGGTTATGAACCCGAAACCGGTCCCAGGATGCTTGTTTCCAGTCCAGGGAAGACATGGCTTGGCAGTTCGGGCTGGACTGTTCCCATGAGGCACAGGGTCAGACTGATTTGCATATGGCCATGTCTGAACTGGGGTGGCTGAGTGGGCTAAAGAATGGTGATGGATTAAACCCAGATCAGTTGATTGGGGGTGAGTGTTTGATTTGCTCAAACGCTCCGTCCATCATCCCCTTTTGTATCGCTTTGGATACCTAGATTCAACACTGGGACATTCCCTTGAAACAGGTAAGTAAACACATTTTGGTTATTTGTGCAATTTAAAAAAATATTTTTAGAATTCAAAACTCCACACTTCGAAACATTTTGGAGAAAAAGTGTCCATGTTATCCTATGGAGGGAAAACAGGTTCTCAGGTAAGTAATTGACTGTGGGAGTTAAGGTTCTGGTGTTAGACTCAGGGGGTCTCCCAGGGTCAGTAATGCACTGTTGTTGTACCCTCAGCGGCACTAGGACGGCCGGGTGCAGAGTGTTTAGGCCGAATGTTATCCTGTGGAGGATAGGGGGGCTTCGTTTGGTGGCGGCTGGCAAGCAGGCCACAGGATTGTGGGAGCAAAGCTCCTAGGGTTTAGCTCAGGGCAAGTTGGGGACCAAAGGTGCACCCTCTGCGGCACTAGGGCGGCCGGGCGCAGGGGCTGTTTTGAGGTCGGGTGCCCTGTTGATTACAATGGAGATTCTCCGGGACAAAGAAACACTGCAGGCTTGTGCACGAGGATCTTCCAGGAGCGACCACCATGTCGAGTGGTAAGTTGGGATGTTGAAGGTTGGTTAGGCACCGCTGAGTTGGGCACACAAGGCCGTGGGGCGTCAGATGTAGGGGTGCCTTTGGACGTCGGATTTTCTTACCCGCTCCGGTCACGGTAGGGGGGGTCCTCTGGATTGAGGCTACAGGCGTCTTCTGGAGGCTTGAGGCAAGTCATGGGTCGCCGGATCTCTGGTCAGGATCGCCGGGAGGACCTCCTTGTGGGTTTTTCCACTCGAGCTCGGGTCGGGTGCGGCGGGTGCGGAGTGGGCTGGATTCTCTGTTTCTGGCTGGCACCAGAAGCTGCAGTTTAAACACGTCCGGTGTTCACAGGAGAAACAGTCTTGAAAGTGAAGGCAGGTCCTCTGGGGTTTGTGAGGGTGCTGGCTGCTGGACACGCCTGGGTTTCGCAGGAGCAGGTGCAAGGGGAGACAGGCCTGTAGGGCTGGGGCCAAGTCAGTGGGCATCGTCCTCTTGTTAGCTCTGCACGGCTTCTCATCCTTCTTCTCTTCTTTTCTTGTTGTTGCTGGATCTGAGGAAGGAAGGTTCAGGCTGCCACTAAATACAAAATTTAGGGGTGTTACAGGTAGGTAAAGGGCAGGGACCAATGGGTCCCTTCCCTGGGGTGGGTACACCCCTTATTCTGTCACTCTCCAGTGGGGGGGGGCAGGAGCCTGTCCCTGGTTGGCTGGGTCCCCCATCCTCAAGATGGTGGGGACTCAAGGTTGTGCTTCACCTCGCCTCCCCCACATTAGGGGTGGAGTTGGCAGAGGTAGGCACACCTCTCTTCCGCACTTGTTTTTCCCGCTGGTTCTCCCACCCAAAGTGGGGTGTAGAACTACTGGGGACCCATTGCCAAATGTGGCAAATGGTCTGGAGAGTCTCATAAAGGTGGCATGCCTTTGAAGCTTCCCCTGCGTGAACCCTACCTATCCTGGGGGAGGAAGCTTGGCACCTCTTCCCAGGATGTGCATTGTTTCAGGCCCCCGAGAGCAGCAAGCTCTAGACGCAGGGGTCCACAGACATGTCTGGTGGTGGCAGCCTAAGCAGCCACTAAGTCAGGTCACTAGGAGTTGGTCGAGTTTCAGGGGGCATCTCTAAGATGCCCTCTGTTGTGCATTTTACATTAAATACCACACTGGCATCAGTGTGGTTTAATGTGCTGAGAAGTTTGATACCAAACTTCCCAGTCTTCAGTGTAGCCATTATGGTGCTGTGGAGTTCGTAATGACAAGCTCCCAGCACCATATATTCTTAATGGCAGCACTGCACTTACAATGCCCAGGAATAAACTTGAAACAATTGGTCAACAGACTAGAATCATCAATTTATAGTCCTGCGATGGAATAAATCCGTCAAATTTATTTTTTATTTTCAGATTTTCAAAAAGAACAACATTCAAGATAATATATTAGATATGTGTGACAAGACATTAATTGTGAAAAGAAAGAACCGACGTAGACACACAAATGACAGAACAATGAAATCCAATATAAACACCCTCCTTCACATTCGTTACCTGACTCAAAACCTGATACAATTCACACTTGCCTACAAACACACACAGACATACTCCAAGGTAAATAGTGCCAAAGCGTAAAGTGAGAATAACATAAAAAATATATATAGGGCCTGCGGGATGAATAAGGGCAATCTTAACTTGGATTTAAGCATAAGATGTGTGGCAGACCTGAAAGTAATTTAACAAAATCCCTCTGCCTGTACAAATTTTAATTATATTTTGACAATGAAAATTTCTGGGAAAATGCAACTATATTAATACGCAGGCCACAACAAAAAAGGTTGACGCGTTTCGAACCGGACCCTTTCTCCGGTTCTCATCAGGACCAGAAGAAACCTGGAGGAGGATACAAGGGAGATCCTTAAGATTATGTACAAATTCAAAGAAACGAAAAAAGCATCAGGCCACGCCTAGACGCCTCCTACCTTATTTCAGATATGGTTTCAGTCGATCAAAAACGTGTGCATCTGTGGACAACGATTATACAAACAAGGTTTAGTAACTGCCCCTCTGTCCGTGCTTGTCGGTCTGTTCTAAAAGCCTCAGTCCAAGCCACCCCCCCTAAACGAGAAATTACCTCAATCGAATTGGAGGGGTGGGGAAAAGTGTTTTAATCCAGCTGTAGTTTAGGGCTGTCGGCGAGACAGGGTTGTATTGGGGCTCGAGGTTTGGAACCGTGGCTGTGGAGGAAAAAGGGAGTTTTAACTCCGGGCTTGACTACAGATGAAACAACAGATGAAAAAAATGAAAAAAACAGGCTGAATGGCAAGTTGAAATCTTACTTATGCTCGGGCTGAGCGTGCCAATAATTACTGAAAAGCTCGCATGGAAACCTCTTCTCCTAACATGGGTGTAAAGTCAGTCGCGAGCGGTGCGAAAATAATTCTCGCGTTCTGTAAAACGCCACAAATACAGAAACAATATGAATCACTATCTGGCCCCAAACGGAATGATTGAACATTTAAACACGAGGGGCGACAATGTACCTTTAATATGGAATTTGCTCCATGCCCCACTGTTGTAGTCAATCAGGACGCCAGTCTCAGAGCGGAAATCCGGTGTGGTTCTCGCGTTCTGTAAAAGCCACGAATACAACAGCAATGAAAATCTCTATTTTATATCTAACTTGCCATTCAGCCCGTTTTTTCATTTTTTTCATCTGTTGTTTAATCTGTAGTTGACCACCCCTACGCCGAAAGAAAAGGCATCTGATCCGAAATCAACACATTTGGAACCGAAAAAGATTTCCGCCACCACATCGAAGCAGAAGGATCCAAAAATACCTTCCAAGGCTCCGGAGCAGAAATCCAAACCTCGCTTGGACCCGAAAAGATCGGCACCGAAAGCGTCTACCGAAGAGGAAGAACTTTTTCGACCGGATCCTATCGATCCAAATAAAAAAACACTCCACAAAGACCCGAAACCGGACATGTGTCTACTGTTCCACACAAGAAGAGGAAACTGGATACACCAGGCATTCCTGTAGTGCCTGTTAAGTAAAAAAACGGTGCTACTTAACCTATACAACCCTCTTCTCCTGTTCTTCCTACCAATCCTATCTCTCCTCCACACTGTCCTATACTTCCACCAAACTCACCATTACCACAGGTCGATGATGATTTAGGGGATGGGAGAGGCAACAATGACCCTTTTACAGACCCTAATACCAACAGACGTACCACAGTACGACTGGGACGATTATGATGACCCGGTCGACCCTGCAGACCTACCTGATCCCCAGGCATACCCCTCGAAGCCATCTCCCCCAGATGACAATATTGGTTTTAGTAAGCTGGTAAATAGGGCAGCTACATACCATGGTGTTTCAATGCATTCAGACACTTTTGAGCAGTCACTAAAGACTGTACAAACCCTGCCAATGTTAAAAGGGGTCATTAAACATGCCCCTGACATATTTAAAGACCCTGTTAGGGCTAGAATTCTCAATCTGAGAATTGACAAAAAATATAAACCTCCTCTCAATGATCCCGCCTACATCAAAAGTCAACTCCCTTAAGATTCCCTGGTGGTAGCTAATGCTAGAAAACGGGCTAATTCTCAGACCTCTGGTGAGGCACAACCTCCGGACAAGAAGTATAAATTATTAGATGCTTCCGGCAAACGAGTTGCTGCTCAAGCAGCTAATCACTGGCGGATAGCCAACACACAAGCATTACTTGCTAGGTATGATAGGGCTCACTATGACCAACTAGAAACCCTATTGCAACATTTACCAGATCAATACAAGACCAAGGCCAATGATCTCATCCAAGAGGGAATATTAATAACTAATGCATCAATCAAGTGTGCCCTTGATGTAGCAGAGACCGCCACTAGGGCCTTTAACACTAGCATGTTACTCAGACAACATGCTTGGTTGCACATTTCTGGCTTCAAACAGGAGGTACAAACAACTATCCTCAAACAGCTGTTCAATCAGCAACAACTTTTTGGACCGGCTGTAGACACCCAAAAATAAAAACGGACACGGCGACTGCTAAATCCATGGGAGCATTACAGTCTCCATCCACACGTGGTTCCTTTCGCCGCTCGTCCTACAGAGGATCATCCAAGAACATTGGTACAGACACTGCTTCCTCTTCATACAAAAACACCACACAAACATCTCCCAGTAGGGGATATTTTAGAGGTGGATACAGGGAAAGTAACAACAAAGGGAGAGGTCGAGGTAGCAACAACACTCTCACCTCCCCCGCTAGTAAGCAGTGACTTCCCTCCAGCCCATTCCACTCCGGTCGAAGGGAGACTATCACAGTTCCTACCTGTCTGGAATTCCATCACTACGGACAAGTGGGTAAGACATATTATCCAGTATGGTTACTGCCTGGAACATTCTGCTATTCCCCCCAACATACCACCCAAACTGCATCCAATGTCCGGGGAACATCTAACACTCCTCAAACAAGAAGTTCTTTCACTGCTTCAAAAGCACGCAATAGAACCATGTCCAACATCAATGAACAGGGGTTTACTCCCTGTATTTCCTAATCCCCAAAAAAAGACGGGACTCTAAGACCAATACTGGACCTCAGACCTCTCAATTTCTACGTTCAATCAGATCATTTTCACATGATCACTCTTCAGCAGATCTTTTCACTGCTTCAAAGAGGCGACTTCCTTGCCACACTAGATCTCAAGGACTCCTACTTCCAAATTCCCATTCACCCTGCTCACAGGAAATACCTACGATTCACAGTGGACGGCCAGCATTATCAGTTCAAGGTCCTTCCATTTGGGGTGACCACAGCACTCAGGGTGTTCACAAAGTGTTTTGCAGTAGTAGCAGCGCACTTAAGAAGGCAGCAAATCCACACATTTCCACACCTGGACGACTGGCTCTTAAAAGCCAAGTCATACGTCAGTGTGTTCATCACACTTATCCAATGATGCAGCTATTACACGACTTAGGGATCACACTAAACTACACCAAGTCACACCTTCAACCCTCCTACGAACATCAGTATCTAGGAGCTACAATAGACACTTGCAAAGCTCTAGCATACCCCAATCCAGCCAGGATAGCCAGCATGCAAACCCTCATCACCAAGTTTCAGCCTCAACACTCTCTCTAAGCACAAGTGTTTATGCAGCTAATAGGGATGATGGCCTCTTGCATTTTCATCGTACCTCACGCAAGACTTCAGATGCGCCCGTTACAAGCATGTTTGGCATGACAGTGGAATCAGGCTCAGGGACAACTTACAGATCTGATGTTGGTAGACAGCCAAACACATCGTTCTCTGCAGTGGTGGAACACAAAAAACCTTTCCAAAGGACGGCCGTTCCTAGAGCCAGTTTCACAACTATTGCTAACAACAGACGCATCACTTACCGGCTGGGAAGCCCATCTCCTAAATCACACAATTCAGGGCAAGTGGACCACTCAACAAAAAGCGCTCCACATCAATCACCTAGAACCACTGGCAATATTTCTAGTTCCAAGTACATCTTCTCAACAAGGCTGCCTTAGTCCGGACGGACAATATGACAGCAATGTACTACATACAAAAGCAAGGAGGAACACATTCTTTGCAGCTGTCTCACCTAGCACAAAGTATATGGAGGTGGGCCATTACACAAAACATATATCTCCTGGCAGAACATCTTCCAGGAGTAAACAATCAGATAGCGGACCTGTTAAGTCGTCAGACTCAACAAATACACGAATGGGAACTTCATCCACTAGTCCTGCAACCTTTCTTCCAAATGTGGGGCCAACCAGACATAGATCTGTTCGGCACAACATGCCACACCTTCGCTGCCAGGTTCCCAAACCCATTGTCCAAAGGCAATGCAATATGGATGAACTGGTCAGGAAGATTTGCCTACGCTTTTCCGCCACTCCCATTCATCCCACTAGTAGTACGCAAGCTCAAACAGCAGTCTCTCAAGATGATCCACACCAAAAACTACATCTGTCCCCAAAACTGCTGACGCAGAACCATGGAGAGATAAGACACCCAGATCCTGCACAACTGAATCTAGCAATCTGGCTCCTGAAATCTTAGAGTTCGGTTACCTGAACCTCCCACGGACTGTATGAATATTATTAAAGAAGCTAAACGCCCCACTACTAGAGCTTGCTATGCAGCTAAATGGAAAAGATTTGTCATTAACTGCAATAACAACAAAATTGACCCATTAGATGCTTCAATTCAGAACATTATTTGCTATTTACTACATCTACAAAGATGAAATCTTACATACTCATCAATCAGATTACATCTACCTGCTCTTGCAGCCTACTTACAAAACAGGCAATATTTGTCATTGTTTCGGGTACCTGTTATCAAAGCCTTCATGGAAGGCCTTAAAAGAATAATTCCAACCAGACTGCCACCATCTCCAGTGTGGAACCTAAACATTGTTCTTACTAGGCTCATGGGTCCCCCGTTTGAACATTCACACAAATGCGAATTACAATTCCTTACATGGAAAGTAGCTTTCCTTGTCGCAATCACCTCTCTCAGGAGAGTAAGTGAGATTCCGGCTTTAACCGTACAAGAACCATTTTTACAAATACATCGCATCAAAGTGGTTCTTAGAATAAACCCAACATTTCTTCCAAAGGTGATTTCTCCATTCCATCTTAATCAATCAGTAGAGTTACCAGTATTTTTCCAAAACCCTGATTCTGTAGCGGAAAGAGGTCTTCACACGCTTGATGTCAAAAGAGCTTTACTGTATTACATAGACAGGACTAAAGCCTTTAGGAAAACAAAACAACTGTTTGTGGCTTTCTCACCACATCATAAAGGCAACCCAATTTTCAATGCTGGAATTGCCAGGTGGATAGTAAAATGCATTCAAATATGCTATCAGAAAGCAAAATGCATGTTAACAATTCCCCCTAGAGCGCACTCAACACGCCAACTAGGGGCTTCCATGGAATTCTTAGGGAACATTCCCCTAGAAGATATTTGTAAGGCAGCAACATGTTCTACTACATACACCTTCACCAAACACTATTGTGTAGATGTGCAGGCAAACACTTTTTCAAACCACTGCAACAGATACAGGCAACCACCGCTAGGGGAGACACAGCTGTACAGTCTATGCACAGAGTGTGAATTCTGCGACTCATATGCCTCAAACGGAAAATGCTACTTACCAGCATGCATCTGTTCTTGGCATGTATAGCTGCAGAGATTCACACGCCCCCCCACCTCCCCGGAACCTGTATCTGTTCCAGTTTTATCTTAGATACATTCTCATGGACATCTCTGTTTCTTAAAAAACTCACATGGCGAAAAACAATCTGAGGATGGAGTTGATGCCCATGCGCACTATCGTCCAAAGGAGAAGTCACCTATCTTGTGACTAAAAAGACTTCTTCCAAGACAACAACAAGGTGTAAGCATCCAAGCCCCACACCAGATGGCGATCTATGCACAGAGTGTGAATCTCTGCAGCTCTACATGCCAAGAACAGACGCACACTGGTAAGTAGCATTTTCCTACCTACAGGTAGCGGAGATGCCAAGGACAGCTAGAGAAACAAAGGTGATAAGCCCCCTCTTGGCTCTCCCTGACCTGGATGGGGTAGCTGGAACAAAGAGGGTTTTATAGCCATCCAGGTGATAATTATTGTCTACAGCCCATGTTTCCTGGAGGCATATCACATCAAAACTCTTAACAAGGGCCAACCATTCGGTGTTCCCAATCTTACTCTCCAGCCCCGCGATATTCCAATAAAGAAATTTACACCCTCCATTCACACTCGATACCTGTTCCGGGGGCGATACATTTCCCTGGGATGCGGGTGCCACAGGGTCCGAGGGACACACACATCGTCAATCGCAATCTTCCTATGAGCTCAGAGGAGTAAACCTATTTGCTGTGCTTACCCCTATAATCCCCTCTGCATGACCCCTATGGCCCACCTCTTGGAGCCGCTCGCGCTGGGACCGTAGTTGGTAATAATTGGGTCTGTAGAAGTATCCCGGCGGGAGTGTCAAGATTGCTGAGTTCCAACACCTGTAGTTAGACTGGACAACCGTGCTTAAGATTCGGCTTACCATGACTGGATTGTTAAAATTGATGATAATGAAGTCCACCAGCGAGGATTTCTTGGCGCTACCAACCCACTGTGTCTGGCGCACCATGTAAATTTGGTTTTCCACCCTAAGCCCAGGGGCAATGTTTTAATTGAGCCAGTGCACCACCTTATTGTTCAGCTGGTAAAAGTCTTCCTTGGTCCTGGAGTTGAGGCATGGTACTCTAGCTAACAACACAACCAGCGGAGTGGAACCTGGTAGGAGATGAAGAGAGCCCAAACTAGGATAATAGTTATTCTAGTCCCCGGGGGGCATGGCTTCCAGCCCTTCCCACCTATCATTGGAACTGTACAATCCCCCACTTTGAAACCATGAGATTGCAGAGACTGAAAATATACTGTGTTCTGGGTTCCCCCGCGCCCCCCTCCGGTTGGCTGGACGGTGCTGAGGGTCAGTCTTGGGCAATAGGTGCCTGGGACTGGAAATGGTGGCGGAGATCATAGGCCTTGTAGGAGGGATACTTGTGGAGAGAAGGACACGGTCCCTTTGCAAGTAGCTATCAGTGCAGACAGGTTGCTTTCCAGTGCAGAAAGTCGGAGTAGGATGGAGTCCAATTTAGTTCCAAATGCTGACAGCAAGGCTGCTTTGAGCATGTCTAACGAAATAGCATCCAGGTTAGGCACTTCTGGGTGGACTGCTGAAGATGACTGTGATCCAATGTTCTTTTTCGTTTATAAGGGCCCCCAACTGAGGGGCGCTTCTTCTTAGCGTCTCCTGGGCATCACCCATTGCCAGGGGTCATGTCAGGGGCTGACCTAAAAATAGGAGACTGGGCACCGACCCGTGTGACAACAACTGGTGTAAGGGGGACGATACCCCCAGCCTGGTCTTGAGGCATATCTTGAGGAATGTCCACCAAGCCTACTTGAGGGGACTGAGTATGGGAACCAGCATATGGAGCAACAGAAGAAACCCCTAGGGAAGGGTGGAAAGGTGAGCGAGATAATTGTCTAATAGCCAGTTCAATCTCCTTGTCCAGAACCCCAGCAGCATGCTGCAAAAAAGTATCCTATCTATGACTTTTATGGTTTTTTCCATTTATAAAACCGAATAAAGTTTGTTGAATCCCCTAGTGTTTAGAAGAAACATAGATTAGACAGTACTGGACCTTAAAGTAAGCCTTTTCTGCCTGCTATTGCTGCATTTGGTGAGCCAAGTCTACACAGGAAGTAACATGATTGGTATGAAATAAAATCTTAGGCATCGCTATCTCCTTATTATACCTTTAGGGCCCGATGTAGGTAATCTCAATTTACCGATTCTTAAATACCAAATTTTATCGATTCGGTACTTAAGAATCGGTAAATATGATGTAGGTAAAAAATAGGTAAAATTTACCGATTCTGTAATATTCCTTATTACCGAATCGGTAATACCGATTCGGTAATGAGAGATACCTTCCCATTCATTCCTATGGGCCTGGAATGAATAGGAAGCCATTCACTATTACCGATTCGGTAAAGCGGGAGCATATTCAAGGGTGGCAGGGTGTCACATTGACACCCTGTTACACCCCTGAATCTTGCATGTGTGCACAAGTGGCACACATACATGCCATGTCTGCCACATGGAACTTTGAAAAAAGCAAATAATTGCTTTTTTAAAGGTATTCGGTATTTACCACCAACATGTAGTTGGTGGTAAATAGAGAATCCTTAAAGCAAAAATGCACTCACTTAAGTGCTACCTACATAGGTTTTAAGGAATCAGAATTTTACCGATTCCTTAGAATAACAAATCGGTAATTTACCGAATCCTTATTTACAGCCTCCTACATTGGAAAGGGCTAAAACGTCTGTAACCGGAAAATTCACTGATTTTTGGTGATTACCGACCAGTATTTAGCTATCTACATCTGGCCCTCAGTCTCTTATCGGTAAACACTTTGAGTGCTTGGAAACTGGCTCTGTTAAAGTAGCGAGAGCTTTAAAAAAATCCTTGTGAATCCCCCCGCCCCCCAACAAGGTGTTCACGGATTTGGGCAGCCACAAACCTCACTCATTTATTTGTGGCTTAACCTCTTTGCCAAAATATTGTGGTTGAGAACTCTCTATTCAAGGTCTGGGCAGCTTGCACTCAGTGGCATTTCCATGATAAGAACAGTCCTGGTCTCACCATCACAGACAGTGACATCCACTAAAAAACAAGATGGCATCTATAAAACCAGGAGATTTGTTGTTTTTCTTAATTCTCAGCCTACCCTTGTGAAAAATTGTGTTCTCAAGATCAATCTCTTCGTTTTGAACAATTACAGGAATAGCGTAAATCAAACAAAACATTTGAAGTAAGTTTGTAATAGAAAAACAGGACTGTAACCTTGGGTAGTCTTAGATGCAAACTTCGTATAATCCCACTTGTACCATACAGCAAGCGGCAGCTAAACCGCCACTCAACTGATCGGCCATTTTACACGAGGCCTTTGAACACTGCATGTACATGCTGCGGCTGCCAGCTGCATCCCGTTTATGTTCTCTGCCATGTTTCGTTAACCAGAAGCGCGGAGAGAAGCCACAATAATTTATTCGTTCTTCAGAAATCGAATGTGGAGCATTTAAATTTCAAATGAATATATGAATCTTTTACTTATACTTTAAGTTCTTTGACTCTAAGTTCCCTGACTGATTGTAACAAAATGTAAATTTGAGCTAGGACAAGTGGATACTCTCCTTATAGAATCCCTTTGGGATCGTAAAGAAGTGCCACACTCAGCGCAACTTCCTGCAAATTTGTTTTTCTACTGCCCTGCACTGAAAAACTAGGAAAGATGACATCAAAGATGGCATTATGAACTTTGGCACTGTATCTTATACAGGAATCCTAATTTAACTGATTTTCCTAATTATGTTACTTTGCCCCGTGGACAAAAAATTGATCCACAGTTTTCATCTCATCCCGGCTGGTAAGTGAGTCTTTACATGCTTTCTAGTGTTGCGAGTGTTGAGGTGAATGCATCTAAGGTAGTTGGGTTCTTTCCTGGTAGGAGGGTTGGCGGGCCGGATGCTGGTGAAGCTGCAGTTCCGGCAGGAGAAGGGTCCTTGGGTGCGTTGCGGGGCAGCAAGGCAGCAGGTGCATGATCGTCCGGCGTTGAGTGCGTGGAGGAAGCTGAAGTAGTACCGGAGACGGGCGTCGTGGCGTTCGCGGGGACCAGGTGTTCTGACTCTGGGCGCGGTCCAGGCGCGGACGCCATAAGAAGCGGAGGTGGAAGGGAGGAGCAGCTGGGTGGTGGGAGCAGATGAATGGGCGAGCAGAGGGCGGGGTCGCAGCGGCCAGAAAACGGGGGAGAAACGGCAAGGGTACAGAAGGCAGAAAAGGCACAGAAATTGCACAAGAGGAAAAGGAGGAATGGGAAGGAAAACAACTAACAATCCAACAAAATGCAATACAAAATACACTAAGGCGGAGTGTAGCAAGTGGAGGGGCGGGGCCGGAGGGGACGCAGCGGCGGAGAAACCATGGGAGAAACGGCGAGAAGGCAGAAGGGCACTGGGCACAGAAGTAGCGCAAGAGGCAACCGTGGTAAGGAAACAAACAAAATAAACAATACAACAAGCAATACAATTACACAAAGCAAACTACCACTGGTCACCAGGGATGGGGCACAGGTGGTAGCCTGTAGGTGGAGGAGGGCCCGATCTCGCACCTGATCTCGCGTCCAAGGCAGCTGCAGCGAGCTGGGAGATACGGGCAGAGAGGTGGTGCTGTTGCGGCGTCGGGAGCCACCTGCCTGTGAAAGGGTCAAAGGTCGTTCTCCTCACCGTGCAGCAGCCACCATAAGAAGGGAAGATGGGAGGGAGGAGCATCTGGGAGGTGGGGACGCATGAATGGGCGAGCGGAGGGTTTGGGCCGCAGGGGGCACAGCGCTGGAAAAACTAGGAACGGCAAGGATACAGAAGGCAAAAAGTGCACAGAAATGGCACAAGAGGAAAAGGAGGAATGGAAAGGGAAACAACTAAAAATCCAACAAAATGCAATACAAAATACACTAAGGCGATGTGTAGCGAGCGGGGGGCAGGGCAGCAGGGGACGCAGCGGCGGTGAAACCACAGGAGGAACGGCGAGAAGGCAGAAGGGCTCCGGGCACAGAAGTAGCGCAAGAGGCAACAGGGGGAATGAAGCAAACAAAATAAACAATTCAACAAGGAATACAATTACACAAAGCAACCTACCACTGGCCACCAGGGATGAGGCACAGGTGGTAGCCTGCGGGTGGAGGAGAGCCTTGAACTCGTGTCCGAGGCAACAGCAGCGAGCTGGGAGACACGGGCAGGCAGGTGGTGCTGTTGCAGTGTGGGGAGCGAACTCCCTGTGACAGGAAACCTATTGTCCTACCTTCCCCTGCTCGGCCATGGTCCAGCAGCAGGAGGGCAGAATTGTGTCTGGCATCGGCAGCAGACCTAGGTTGCTGTTAGGCTCTGTAACGTTGGTCCCGGGAGCAGGGAGGGTTCCCCGGAAGAGCTCTCCTGTGATTGGAATCATACCTTCAACAACGGGTATAGTGTTGGGGTATGATTCCAACAGGTTTGATACCAAACATGCCCAGTTTGGTTCCAGTCAGTTTCGAGATGGTCATCGCGTGATGACTCTTGGCCTCTCTATTTCAGGATGGCTGTTCCACTTACAAAGCCTGGAGAATGGACTCCAGGGTTTGTAGGGGTGTCCCGCTCATGCAGGGGCACCCTCACACTTAAAACCGAGAACCCTGCCTCTGGGGCTGAAAAGACCTGCCAGAGGGGTGACCTCTAGGGTCTAAGTGCAGTGGAGAGAGATATAAGGAGCTTATATCTCCGGTGAGAGGTGCAAGCACCAACTCACACAGTCTGCAATGGCAGGCCTGTAGTCAGGATTTAGAGGGACACTCATGGGTGGCATAATACATGCTTCAGCCCAGGGAGGAACCCTGGTGCACCTATGCCCCAGGTACTTCAGAACCATATACTAGGGGCTTACAAGGGTGCACCAGTAGCCAAACAGGAGTGTACCAAGGTATTTGCCATAGCCAATTTAGGGAAGAAAGAACAGAGGCTAGGGTACTGGTTAGCAGGATCCCAGCCAGACTAGTCAGAAACAGTATAACACCGGGCAAAAAGGGAAGGGAGCCATAGAAGCAGATCCTACTTTGCTACACCGTCACAAACAGCCTTTTTTTCGAGTGTCACCATCCACAATTTATGGTGTTTGTTGGAGCAGAGGCTGTACCTCTCACTCTCTGAGGAGGACTGCCATGAACTTTGGAAAGACCATGGCAGTTCCCTCCAAGAGGCCAGGTTGAATGAATGAATGAATACACACTTGTATAGCGCATGGCTACCCAAGGGCATCCCAGCGCTTCTTGTGACACCTTATCATTCACCACTGCTCAAGGAAAGAGAAACGTCTTCAACTGCTTCCTGAACCTAAGATAGTTATGTTCAAGATGAATATGGTCCGGAAGCTGGTTCCAAAACTTGGCCCCGTTGTAGGGGAACCGTCAACCTCCCGCCCGTGACTGTTTAATCCTAAGGACTGCAAGAAGTTGTTTATTGTTAGATCTAAGAGTCCGATTGGTGTGATATAATTGCACCAAGGACTGAATCTAAAAGGTTGACATCCAGTTATTTCAAGGTCCTACAACACTGGCACTGGATGCCGGAGTGGGTCTATAAAGCACATATGGCAGAGGATTCCAAGTCCTGGAGGTGCTGAAGGTGTGGTTCACTGGCCAGTGACATTTTGCATTTCCTGTGGGACTGTATAGTACTTTTGTGCTACTAGGGCTCAGTTTGGGATACCTTGATGACCAACCTAGGGGTGACACCGCAATTAATGGCCCATCTGACCTTGCTTCACAAAATGTAAATATTCCCGGATTTAATGCACCATGGTAAGAGTTGGCTGGCTACGACCTTCGTAGAGGCAAAGATGGAATTTTATGCCATTGTTCATCCGCCACGCTACCGTCTCATAGTACATGGCTCTCTGACAATGACAACATGGCCACTTACAAAAGACGTATTTGTAAGCTGAAAGACCAACTGCAGAAGTTTGGGGTCCCTTCCTACATGGGTAGTGGTATACGCTGACACCAATTGACCTGGTTCCGTCCTCCGTACCTGCCCCTTGACTACTTCGGGGTGGGAGTTGGCTTCTTGAGGGGCTGCCAGGTGGCCTGGCACCCTGACTTTTCTCTCCTGTCCCCATGTTCCTTCCCCTCATGTTCCCCCACATCCTCCTTCCTTGATCATCTGTCCGATCTTCTGGGCCGTATCACCTCTATCTGGAGGAGTTATGCTATTTATTGTTTTTCCTATTATCAATGTATTCTTACAAGTTCTAGTTTACACAGCATCTTGGACTCTGCTTAATCGATAATCTTTCATACCTGTTATATATTGATTGTATAAGGAAAATCAATAAAGAATTGAGATATTATAAAAAGGCTATTAGTGACATTACTGAATTTATAGACATGATGAGAACACATGTAAAGTGATACAATTAACAACCAAGTCTCACTAAAATAGACATTCACATTAGCATTCTTCTGAACTGTAACATGTACAGTGTTCAAGGTGAAATATGAGAAAGGTTTTGCCACCAAAATGCGGGACAGAGAGTTTGCTCTGTGTAGAAAAGTTTTGGAGATGCTACTCGGCACACAGCAAAAGTCATGTGTGATGTTCTAGTTTATCCCCATAGTTTGGAAGAATGGGCCAGGTTTGAGTGAGACTTCAGCACGACCTCCAAATGTGTGAGTGTCACTAGTGATGAGTGAGGCTTGAGGGCTCTGATGTATGCACGTCTGAATTAATGTTGCTGTCGAGGCATTCAAGACTGCTTGCATGACAATGCTACAAAGAGTTGACGCACTCACTAATCAACGGTGTGTTGATGACGAGCGTACTGTGATATAGGGGCCTATGTGAAGGAGAACAATATTTTCGAGTAATGAAATGCCCCTCCCCTGTTCTTCAGACCAGTAACACCCACTCATTTTTATGATACAATGCAAAGTGTGTGAGAAATTTCTGGTTCATACTTGATATCTGTATCTTAAGAATTAATTGTTTCAAAGATAAATTGCTTTTTTTTGTCAGTGAATCTTTGTTGAGAGAGGGAGGTGGTTACTGTAAAGAAAACAACAAAGCCTCGAAGAGGCCGGTGTCTTAATAATTTAGAAGACAGTTGTTCTCTTAAATCAGAAATTCAAAACCTACTTAGGGCATACATTTCAGTCTTGTTCGAGGATATAAAATTGTATCAGATATAAGTAATAAGCGTTATGGATTTGAAAAACCTGCAAATAAGTTATTTAGAAAAATAAATAAGCTGTCCAGTTTATTTGCAAAACTGACCAAAATACTAATATATTCTTTAAAATACCGATATATTCATTGAAATACAGACTGTCACTTCCAGTTGTCATCTTTCTGCAAATACTCTTTAGTCCTTTACGTCAGTGTTTGGAAGATGCTCATCTGAAGTGAAGCTATAAATACTTTTTTACAGCAGCAACTAAGTGTGAGGCCCTGTACTTAAACTGTATGACCCTTAAAAACATTCACGTCTGTGACATCCGAAATCCCAGGTGAAATGTATTCACTCCTGGAGCCTGGAGGCGGCTGTTCCATCAGCGGCCACCAGAGGGCGCTCCTCGCCAGCTGATGAATCCACTGAGCTGCACATTTTGAAAGGGAGAGGGGTTTCCTCTTCCGGGTCAGCGGCGGCAGAGACAGCACAAGCAGCTGTAGTGACATCACTTCCGGCCTCTCCTGGTGTGTCCAGCCTGCTGCAGAGGAGGAAGGAGCCCTGTCTGGATGGCAGTTACCTTCATCTTCAGACCCTCACAGACCCCAGATCTGCCCCCCCAACCCCAGGAGGAGGAGAGAGCCCAGACAGGGGTGCAGAGGAGGAAGGAGCCCTGTCTGGTGGGAGGATACCTTCATCTTCAGACCCTCACAGACCCCCCTCTGACCCCAGATCTGCCCCCCAGGAGGAGGAGAGAGCCTGGACAGGTTTCTGCTCAGGTAGGAGAGCTGCTAACTCACTTAGCTGCAATTTATTAATCCATGGATCAGATCCCCCCTGGCATTCACGGTGAGGTCAGGAGAGCCTGAGTGGGGAGCAGAGGAGGTGAGGCCTGTCCAGGGGTGAAGAGGAGGTGAGGCCTGTCCAGGGGTGCAGAGGAGAGAGGCCTGTCCAGGGGTGCAGAGGAGGTGAGGCCTGTCCAGGGGAGCAGTGTCTCTTCGGGGGCCTGTGCATAGCGCCGCGAGGCTCAGGGCTGAATGAGAGGCGCTGTATGGGGTGGAATGAAGTCTGGCCTCCTCTGTCCTTAATGAGAATCCTTCACCGAGAGCTCCTGGGAGAAGCACCGAGAGGCCTGTCCAGGAGTGCAGAGGAGGTGAGGCCTGTCCAGGGGTGCAGAGGAGGGGAGGCCTGTCCAGGAGTGCAGAGGAGGTGAGGCCTGTCCAGAGGAGTGCAGAGGAGGCGAGGCCAGTCTAGGGGTGCAGAGGCGGTGAGGCCTGTCCAGGGGTGCAGAGGAGGAGAGGCTTGTCCAGAGGAGGAGAGGCCTGTCCAGGGGTGCAGAGGAGGAGAGGCCTGTCCAGGGGTGCAGAGGAGGAGAGGCCTGTCCAGGGGTGCAGAGGAGGTGAGGCCTGTCCAGGGGAGTAGAGGAGGTGAGGCCTGTCCAGAGGAGTGCAGAGGAGGCGAGGCCAGTCAAGGGGTGCAGAGGTGGTGAGGCCTGTCCAGGGGTGCAGAGGACGCGAGGCCTGTCCAGGGGTGCAGAGGAGGTGAGACCTGTCCAGGGGATGCAGAGGAGGTGAGGCCTGTCCAGGGGGCAGAGGAGGAGAGGCCTGTCCAGGAATGCAGAGGAGGAGAGGCCTGCCCATGGATGCAGAAGAGGTGAGGCCTGTCTAGGGGCAGAGGAGCAGAGGCCTGTCCAGGGGTGCAGAGGAGGAAAGGCCTGTCCAGGGGTACAGAGGAGGAGAGGCCTGTCCAGGGGTGCAGAGGAGGTGAAGCCTGTCCAGGGGTGCAGAGGAGGTGAGGCCTGTCCAGGGGGCAGAGGAGGAAAGGCCTGTCCAGGAATGCAGAGGAGGAGAGGCCTGCCCATGGATGGAGAGGAGGTGAGGCCTGTCCAGGGGCAGAGGAGGAGAGGCCTGTCCAGGGGTGCAGAGGAGGTGAGGCCTGTCCAGGGGTGCCGAGGAGGTGAGGCCTGTCCAGGGGTGCAGAGGAGGTGAGGCCTGTCCCGGGGTGCAGAGGAGGTGAGGCCTTTCCAGGGGAACAGTGTCTCTTCGGGGGCCTGTGCATAGCGCCGCGAGGCTCAGGGCTGAATGAGAGGCGCTGTATGGGGTGGAATGAAGTCTGGGCTCCTCTGTCCTTAATGAGAATCCTTCACGAGAGCTCCTGGGAGAAGCACCGAGAGGCCTGTCCAGGAGTGCAGAGGAGGTGAGGCCTGTCCAGGGGTAAAGAGAAGGTGAGGCCTGTCCAGGGGTGCAGAGGAGTTGAGGCCTGTCCAGAGGAGTGCAGAGGGGGCGAGGCCAGTCAAGTGGTGCGGAGGCGGTGAGGCCTGTCCAGGGGTGCAGAGGACGCGAGGCCTGTCCAGGGGTGCAGAGGAGTCATGGCCTGTCCAGGGGTGCAGAGGAGGAGAGGCCTGTCCAGGGGTGCAGAGGAGGAAAGGCCTGTCCAGGGGTACAGAGGTTGAGAGGCCTGTCCAGGGGTGCAGAGGAGGTGAGGCCTGTCCAGGGGTGCAGAGGAGGTGAGGCCTGTCCAGGGGTACAGAGGAGGAGAGGCCTGTCCAGGGGTGCAGAGGAGGTGAGGCCTGTCCTGGGGGTACAGAGGAGGTGAGGCCTGTCCAGGGGGTGCAGTGGAGGAGAGGACTGTCCAGAGGAATGCAGAGAAGGCGAGGCCAGTCCAGGGGTGCAGAGGCGGTGAGGCCTGTCCTGGGGCGCAGAGGATGTGAGGCCTGTCCAAGGGTGCAGAGGAGGTGAGGCCTGTCCGGGGTGCAGAAGAGGTGAGGTCTGTCCAGGGGGTACCATGGAGGTGAGGCTTGTCCAAAGGGGGCAAAGGTGGTGAGGCATATCCTTTTCAGGGGGGTTGCAAAGAAGGTGACGCCTGTCCAAGAGGTGCAGAGGAGGTGAAGCCTCCCCAGGGGGAGGAGAGGATGGGGCCTGTCCAGGGGTGCAGAGGTGATGAGGCCTGCGAAGCTGATGCAGAAGAGTTGAGGCCTGTTCCGCGGGGGTGCAGAGGAGGTATGGCCTGTCCAGGGGAGTAGAGGAGGTGAGGCCTGTCCAGAGGAGTGCAGAGGAGGCGAGGCCAGTCAAGCGGTGCAGAGGTGGTGAGGCCTGTCCAGGGGTGCAGAGGACGCGAGGCCTGTCCAGGGGTGCAGAGGAGGTGAGACCTGTCCAGGGGTGCAGAGGAGGTGAGGCCTGTCCAGGGGGCAGAGGAGAAGAGGCCTGTCCAGGAATGCAGAGGAGGAGAGGCCTGCCCATGGATGCAGAAGAGGTGAGGCCTGTCCAGGGGCAGAGGAGGAGAGGCCTGTCCAGGGGTGCAGAGGAGGAAAGGCCTGTCCAGGGGTACAGAGGAGGAGAGGCCTGTCCAGGGGTGCAGAGGAGGTGAGGCCTGTCCAGGGGTGCAGAGGAGGTGAGGCCTGTCCAGGGGGCAGAGGAGGAGAGGCCTGTCCAGGAATGCAGAGGAGGAGAGGCCTGCCCATGGATGGAGAGGAGGTGAGGCCTGTCCAGGGGCAGAGGAGGAGAGGCCTGTCCAGGGGTGCAGAGGAGGTGAGGCCTGTCCAGGGGTGCCGAGGAGGTGAGGCCTGTCCAGGGGTGCAGAGGAGGTGAGGCCTGTCCAGGGGTGCAGAGGAGGTGAGGCCTTTCCAGGGGAACAGTGTCTCTTCGGGGGCCTGTGCATAGCGCCGCGAGGCTCAGGGCTGAATGAGAGGCGCTGTATGGGGTGGAATGAAGTCTGGGCTCCTCTGTCCTTAATGAGAATCCTTCACGAGAGCTCCTGGGAGAAGCACCGAGAGGCCTGTCCAGGAGTGCAGAGGAGGTATGGCCTGTCCAGGGGTGCAGAGGAGGTGATGCCTGTCCTGAGGGGTGCAGAGGTGATGCCTGTCCAAGGGGAGCAGAAGAGGTGAGGCCTGTCCTGGGGTGCAGAGGAGGTGAGGCCTGTCCAGGGGTGCAGAGGAGGTGAGGCCTGTCCTGAGGGGTGCAGAGGTGATGCCTGTCCAAGTGGAGCAGAAGAGGTGAGGCCTGTCCTGGGGTGCAGAGGAGGTGAGGCATGTCCCGGTGCGTGCAGAGGAGGTTAGGCCTGTCTCAGGGTGCAGAGGAGGTGAGGCCTGTCCTGAGGGGTACAGGGGAGATGCCTGTCCAGGGGGAGCAGAGGAGGCGAGGCCTGTCCGGGGTGCAGAGGAGGTGAAGCATGTCCTGTCAAGGGGGTTAAGCGCAGGTGAGGCCTGTCCAGGGGTGCAGAGGAGGTGGTATCTATTCCTGGCTGGGGGTGCAGAGGAGGTGGGGCATATTTGGGAGGGGTGCAGAGTGGTTGAGGCCTGTCCAGGAGGATGCAGAGGAGTCGAGGCGTGTCGTCTTCTGGGATGAAACCTGCCCTGTAGTAGGAGGTGAGGCCTGTCCTGTTCTCTTGGTAAGAAGAATGTGGACCGCCTCAGCCGCTGCTCTCACCGCCCAGAGATGCTCCTTTCCAGACATATCATTTTATTTAAATCCGAGTTTTTGAAAAGTATCCGGTGTTACCACAGAGCCGCAGATGGGTCCTGACAAAGGCACACATCTCCTCGATTCATGGCGTTTATTTTTTAAACCACTGTCTTTAGTAAAGTAACCAAGACTACAACCCCCAGAATGCGCTTACGTATTACATGAAAGTACAGGTATGAATATTCGGGGGACCATTCAATTGAAATATTTGGTTCCTCCCGGGGCATCGTGGCAGAGACGAGTAGAACAGTTCATGTGCAAGGGCGTTCATTTTCAGCCTCTTTCTGCAGATTGTGAGTCCAGTGAGATCTGTGATAATATGAATCTCTCTCAAGGAGATTTCACACAGTTTTATCTGTTTGAGGGAGAAATACAATGAAAAACAGGGGGTGCAAGTCCAGCGCCCCAGTCTCTGGTGTCCTTGGATCTCTGGACTGACCCTTCCCTGGTCTTGCAGGAGAGGACGGACCAGGTGTTTAGTCTGGCCTCTTCAAGGGAGCGAGAGCTGGCTCAGTATCCTGGTCCTCACAAGGCCCTGGCTCACGTCCTGGTCCTCACAAGGTCCCGGCTCATGTCCTGGTCCTCATAAGGCCCTGGCTCACATCCTGGTCCTCACAAGGCCCTGGCTCACGTCCTGGTCCACCAGACCCCTGCACACATCCTCATCCTCACAAGGCCCCGGCTCACGTCCTAGTCCTCACAAGGCCCCGGCTCACGTCCTGGTCCTCACAAGGCCCTGGCTCATATCCTGGTCCTCACAAGGCCTTGGCTCACGTCCTTGTCCTCACAAGGCCCCGCCTCACGTCCTGGTCCACCAAGCCCCTGCTCACGTGCTGGTCCATACCAGGCCAAGGCTCACGTCCTGATCCTCACAAGGTCCTGGCTCACGTCCTGTCCACCAGGCCCTGGCACATATCCTCATCCTCACAAGGCCCTGGCTCATTTTCTGGTCCTTACAAGGCCCCAGCCCACGTCCTGGTCCTCACAAGGCCCCGGTTCACATCTTGGTCTTCACCAGGCCCTGATCACATCCTCATCCTCACTAGACTCCGGCTCACGTCCTAGTCCCTGCCAGGTTCCGACACATGTCCTGGTCCTCACAAGACCCTGATCACATCCTGGTCCTCACTAGACTCCAGCTCACGTCCAGGTCCTCA
The DNA here is from genome assembly GCF_964261635.1 of Lissotriton helveticus. NCBI lineage: Eukaryota > Metazoa > Chordata > Amphibia > Caudata > Salamandridae > Lissotriton > Lissotriton helveticus. The sequence goes on along the minus strand of NC_136058.1, from coordinate 417,553,826 downwards.
CCAGGCTAAGCCTGAGAGAGGAGATCAATTGGTTGTTGGCCCACAATGCCACCTCATACAGGAAGCCGACATATGCAAATCAGCTTTAGACTTCTTCCAATAGGAGCAGTCCAGCCTGAAGAGCCAATCCAGATCCTTTCTGAACCGGAACACAATCAACCCAAGACTGGTTTCAGCCTATCTGGGCCTTGACTGTAGGGTGCGGCTTCTTTCCAGTGGTGCAGCGGGCACAGGACCCACATCTGGGCTCTGACTGTTGGGTGCGGCTTGATTCCAGCGGTGCAGCGAGCACAGGACCCATTTCTGGGCCCTGACTGTAGGGTTCGGCTTGATTTCAACGGTGCAGCAAGCACAGGACCCACATCTGGGCACACCTGTCGTGTTTAGAAATAAGCAAAATGATGGGTGGAATGTTTGAGTTCATCGCAGGCTCTGGTAATTACTTTGGGACACATCCAAGCCCAACCTTCTTGTTCTTGCCCTCCGTTGCACCCCAGCGTGCAGCCAATCAGAGTGTTTTAGACAACATTACTTCCAGATGTCTGCTCCAGTAGTCACAGCAGTTCTAACTCTAAGGATTGGCCTGTCTCTCTGTTCCTGATGTTCACCAAACTAACTGAGGTCACGGTGAACAAGCAGCTCCCCAAATACCTTGAGTCCCACCAACTTCTGTACAAAGTCCATCCAGGGCTCCAACAGAGCTAAAGCCACGTGGGATATTAGAGACATTATGTATGGGGGTGGGGAGGTGGGGGCTCTGATCTGATTTTATCTGTCTGCAGCCTTTGACACCATCTCCCACTCCACTTTACTACAGAGATTGTAGGTGGTGGGTCTTTGGGAAAAGTGCCTGCTTGATTCTTATCCTTTTTGATAGATCTGACCCAAGCGGTGGCATCAGCTAACTTCAGATCAACCCCTAAGACAATTCCCCCTCCCCCCGGATGGTTTTGAGCCCCAATCTTTTCAATCTTAACATGGCCCACTTGGCCAGCCTGATCGAGTCATTCGATTATCGATATCACCTCTACCTGAATGTACACAAATCATTGGATTAGAATTAAATACAGATAAAATGCCCAGTAATTTCAGGAGCTGCCGCAAGGAAGTCACTGATTGGATGAGTTCAAACTCCCTGGCGCTAAACAGTGGAAAAGCGGAAATAGTGGTATTTGGGACCGGAGCCTCATGGCACAAGGGTGGCAGCCGGTGGCTTGTGGAGCTCTGCCCACCCCATTTCATCAGGTTAGAAAACTGGAAGTTTGGGTGGACTTGCATCTGTTCATAAAAGGATACATAAAAAAAATCACCTGCTCTACAGGCTTCTGACTGCTGAAAGTTATCAGAAAAATACTTCCATTAATCCCTGCTTCATCTAGGAAGGACCTGGTACAGGTTCGGATTCTATTGAGAATGGATTCCTGCATCACCTTATACGTAGGCATATCTGAATATCACCTACATAGATTGTTGCTGCTACAAAGACAGCAGTTGGGCTTGTTCTGAGGTTAATAAAATGAAGGTCGATCTCCAACAAACTGGTCTATTTGCACCGGCTTCCTGTCCTGAAAAGATGTCAATATAAAGCACTTTATGTCATAAACGCTCTACAATCAGGGGATTCATTCTTAAATGTCCTCGCCTTTTGCCTGGTATCAGCTGGCCAAGTGGTGAGAGCCCATCATGCTTTGCGGCGTAAAGTCTCTAAGTTTATAAAAATCAGAATAGATGGCTGCTCTCTGCCTGTGGTGACTGCAGGTACCAGGAATGGAATGTGCTCCCACCTACCCTGTGCGCCCAAGACAACATGAGCTCTTTCAGGAGACAAATCAAAACCTTTCTGTTCATGTTCAGGGGCTGTGCGATTTTGATACTTATCTGCTTATATTAGCACCAGGACACTTCTTTCCTGAACTAGTAATTCAGTGCTATATTAATTTGCTTTCCCATCCATTCATAAGCCATCGATCTCTGGGCAACAGATCGTTGCAGCTATAGACACCCTAGGAGGAGGAAAGGCTCCGGGATCTGAAGGTCAAGTGTAGAATTTTACAAAGCTTAGAAATAAATTCCTGCATGAGGTGATGCGACTCAGCTATCCCTCCTACGAGAGAGAATTGTCTCCCCGTTACAGTTGGGATTTGTCCCACATAAACCCACAGCGGTTCATCTACGGACGGTATTCGCAGTGCTGCGTCGGGAAAACACACACATGAAGACTGATTATGCCGATAAGGCGTTTGACTCCCTGGAACAGTCTTTTATGATCGAGACGTTTAGGCACCTTGGTATGTCAGAGAGTTTCATGTCACGTAGGAAGCTGCTGAACACACAGCCTATGTCCTGAGTTTACGTAAATGGGCTCAACTCAGACGCCATTCAGATCGCCTAGGGCACTGGGAGCGGACGCCCTCTGTCATCCGTTCTATATACCAGGAACGAACCCTTAGGTCCGTGAACTCCAGGAGAGGCATACCATAACCATACTTGGCTGACACCTTTTAGACACTGAAACCAAGAAGAAAACACATCTTTATAAATTGACAGGTTTATAGTCACGGTGGCCAGGCCTGGAGGTGCGTTGAGAGTTGAGAAGGACAGACAACGGAACTTCAGAGTTCAATTGTTTGAAATCTTTGAAGTTAGAGGTTTTCTGGACAGGTCCGCTGTCCTCTGGAGATCAGGTCTTTATTGAAGAGTAGAAAATAAAATATCCTCTTGGAATCAAAAGTATCACAAAATAGGTATAGCCACCATTCAATCCACTCTACTCAATCACATCTACACAAGATCCGTGAATTATACATATATACCACCAAGAAAGAAATTCCATATAATAGCTTTAATATAGAAAAATACAACTCATGTTATTTCCATCATAAGTAAAAAGGAGATTATATATGTGACTCCCTATAAACAGTTCTAATTTTAATCCCCCTGTACAAAATATAATTTGGTGCACTAAAACACTTCAGATAAAAATACATGAGGTACTGGCCTCAGTGTGGGTTTAATGTGCTGAGAAGTTTGATACCAAACTTCCCAGGTTTCAGTGTAGCCATTATGGTGTTGTGGAGTTCGTAATGACAAACTCCCAGCACCATATACTCTTAATGGCAGGACTGTACTGACAATGCCCAAGAATGGACTTGGGCACTGTAGGGGTACAGGGCTCTTTCACCTGTACCCTCACCACTGGTATAGTGCACCTAGCTGGAGGGGTGGCTGATCTAGGCCAGGGCAGTGGGTTGTAGGCATGGCTCACAGGGATGTGTGCCATGTTGACTCTTCACTTTGTTCTGCATCAAAACACGCAGCCTGCAAAGGCAGTGTGTGTGTGTGTTTCTAGAGGTACAGGGCCTCTAAGGGTGGCACAATAAGTGCTGCAGCCCTTAGAGGCCTTCTCTGGTCACAGTGCCCTGGGTACCTGTGGTACCATTTACCAGGGGCTGACCTGTGGCCAGATAGGCCAATTTGGTTAGATTTTGGGAAAGAACACAGGCCCTGGGAACCTGATTGGCAGGGTACCAGGGCACATCAAGTCAAATTGCATCAGTGGTCTGGCAAAAAGTGGGGGGGTTACTATAACAGAAACCCACTTTCTTTGAACAAAATGTGGTGATGCATTCCATGCGTCCTAACTTGTCATTTGCTGGTCTATTTTCCAGCAGAGTCTCTCTTGGAGTCCACCAATCACGTTTCATCGTATTTTTAGCAACTTGTTTGGGCATATGCGTTCCTTTCATTTGTGCACAAGAATTTCTGTATTCATGAAATAATCACTTTTACCTGAGCAATTCCGTCTTATTCGGAGAAATTGGCCCGAAGGCAAATTGTCATGTAAACTGCGTGGATGATGACTAATATAATGCAGGGCATTGTTCCCAACCCTTGATTTGGTAAACAAATAATTTTTTTATAAAGTTCTATATAGCACGAACTTAATCCCGAAGGATATCAGAGCGCTTTACAGTTAGAGGGAGTGGAAGGAAAAAGATCACAACAAGACTAAAATGGTGAAACTAATATGCATAAAATCATATAGTGCAAACATAACAGATCCTATCTAATTCAGGGTTAACGTAGAGTGGGCTAGTCAATGATAAAATGACATCAAGGGAGTGATGATACATAATGATGTAAGCGGGGCGAATACAATTATAACAAACAGAATTATTAACCAATGCTGTAGTATTTACAGAGTGATTTGGGTCCATCGTGTTAAGGTAAGAACTTATTAATGAGGAATCTTTTTGCTTCCAATTTGAAAGCATCCTTGGAGGAGATTCTATGAATTTCCGGTGGAAGAGAGTTCCAAATTTTTGGTGCAGCGCCAGAGAAGGCTCGTTGATGGTAGTTCATAATCGGCCATTCATCCAAAATTGTGATAGATGACTGGCTACTGGACACACAGAATTGTATATCTACTTATCTGGCATTCAACCATTCAATAAACACATTTAAGATATCATCTTGCCCATCCCAAATGCAAAAAATGTCATCAATAAACTGAAACCATTTGTGGATATGATGCACAAACGGATTGCTATCATAGGTAAATTTCTCCTAAAACTTGGCCATGAATAACACGGCCAGCGCTGTCCCTTTGATTTCCTCTCCATGGGCAGCTCGCTGGTGTGACAGTGTCTCCATGAAGACACGTTAAGATGTCTGCCCCAGAACTCATGGCGGAAGGTTGAGTAGTCGCGGTGGAAGGATCTCCTTCTTGGGTCTGAGGTGCTGGTGTTATCGCAGAAGTGCAACAACGGTAGAGTCAGCAGTGGTTGTCTGCTTCTTCCCCCCTGCGGTCTCCGAATCAGCTTTTTTTAATTTAGCAGTTGACACTGGCACGTGAGACACAACCGCTACACAGACTTGCTCAGTCAGGGAGACTGGGGGACCCTGGGCACTTCACAGGACTTCTCGACACTCTGCCACATTTCCTCTGTTCCTTCTGGGCCGTTCCTCACAACGGGCTCTGTTGCTGGTCCTCCTCAAAGGGCAGGCCGTCTTCTGCCAGACAAGGCTTTCTCCTCTTTCCTCTCATCAGACAGGCAGCTCACAGGGCCACTACCCGGGGCAATAGTTTCATCCCGGAAGACTTGCAGAAACCAGGCAATGTGCCCTCGCCTAAGGGGGAGTCACTATCAGTGATACTTATCTTGAAACAGCGGCTCTTCGTGTCGGGCAGTAAAGCAACTTGAGTTACAACAAAGCCCATATGATTGTGACACACTTTTCTGTAGAATTTTCAGACCCTGAATGCTTATTCCCTGTCTGTCTTTACCGGTTTCCCTGGTTTCATTTCATCATCCAATTATTTCTGCAGCACAAACAAGGACTTTGTGCAGGGTGATTGCTGCTCACAGCAGGTAGTGACGATGCTGCCTCCATGCGGGAATACTTACAACATGAGCACAGTAAGTGTGAACCTTCCAAAAGGCGGTCCTGACTCCATCCCTCCACCCTTGTGTCCAAAGTTACACCCTTCTCGTCTGGATTGCTGACAATATTGCCCATCTTGTGCCATGTTAGATGATGGGAAATCGAACATGGATGCAACTGGTAACAACATACTTACACATGTGTAAACACTATAGAGCCCTGCTACCTTATATTATAAATACACGTCTCGAAATTCAAACGGGGATGCCAATGCGAGGTCTGGTCATGACACGTGGATGGAACTTTAGTCAATGCCCTGTAAGCACCGCAGCCGCCCTCTGACAAGTAAAGTGACCAGTTCAGCTGGTGACCTCTAAGAACATGGTACGCTGCTACCACTACTCACTGTACGCAGCCAGGGACACAGACCGTAGTCTTTGTCCCATCAACAGAGTGGTTGTAGTGTCCGTCAACGTCCCCAGAGCCATGCTTTGGGTCTTCGGGTCAATTTTGGACCTAGTCATGCAGTGCGCACACAGTATCGTCTGCCTGCTGAGGCCAAAATATAATCAGGATAACAGAGTCACCTGCAGTTCCGTCTCTCAAGGCAAGGGTGCACGGGCTTTGTGAGGTACTGGGTTTTCAGAACCGGTACTGATCCGGTAACCCAGCAGTGCCAGGGTACACCCAAAGACCTCGAGTTCTTCCTGATTCAGACCACAGAAACTCAGAGTCTTCTAGGTGAAGTCAAGGATCGATTTTATTGGCTGCAACCAAGGTAACAAACGTCCTAGAAGTACAACACACAGGAAGTATGTTCTCAGGAGACTGCCGCAATTCACAAAGTCAGGCTTCTCTTTTTATACGAAATATTGTGCTTTAGGCAAACATTCTTGACATTTTATAATACTACAGAGATGTTTCCATTACAAAGAAAAAGCAGAGTCATGATGACAAGGCCATAGTTCAGTGTGTACAACCCATAATAAATTACCCGGCAAAGCCCAACATTTCATCAGATATCGCTGGACCCCCAATAAAACCGGGCACCTCCCCATCATAAAATAAGCGAGAGAAGAGAGCAAGGACAGGTGTGAGCAAGATTCGGCAGGGTGTGTGTGCGATGGATGGGTTTATGGCCTGTTGAGCCTTGATGCTATCTTGCTCGGCCACTGGGAGAGGAACTGACCAAACAGGTTAGGCCTGGGGCAATGGTTCCAACCTGCCCAGGTCAGAGAGGAGTCAATTAAAGGTGTACGTGTCCTTTGGGATTGAATTGAGCTGCATTATAGGCCAATGTAAAGGGCAACTCACAAAATGGCTGCCGTACACAAAATGGGAGGCAAGGATTCAGGAGGTAAATGAAGATTTCGAAGTGAAGTCGTCAATCAAATACGACGAAAATGCTTATACATAGTGTACTAGCCATTCTCGGTCTTTGGATACCAAATTCGTCATGTTCTGATGAAGTTTTATTCTCGAGTGCAAAATTATTACACGAGTCCAGAATTTTCAGAACTACAATCCCTCCTTTTGCCCTTACATAGGCAATTAATCTATCCTCATGTTAGTCTGAGTCCAGATCTATATTCCTAAAGTCATTGAGATGTTGCTGTAACATCATTCTAGTACTTAGTTCATCTCTTGACACAGGCTTCCTTACACATGATGTAACACAGAGGCCACATATTGCAGGAGCACACTGCACGCACAGACAGAACAGGAAAAGAATGGCTAAGACCATCCCAATGACCATCAGAATTTTCCATCCCCAGCCGGATATCAGTTCCCAGAACCATCCCATTAATGACCAATCTCCTTTATCCACATGAATAGATTCGGAAATCTTATGCAGTTTGGAGATGGCCTGGTACACTGTTGGAGCGTTATCTGGGATGAAAACACAGCAACTCGATTGGATCAATCTACATACCCCACCTCGGTCTGCAAGTATGACATCTAAAGCGACCCTGTTCTGAAGGGTCATAAGACGATCCGACTGGAGCTCAGCAGTCAAGTTACTAAGGGCACCAGCAGTTTCAATCACGGTGGACTCAACTACCCTTGTCAATTGCCTTATGTTCCTGCTGTTAGCCATGGATCCCCAGAACGGATGAAAACCCTTAGCAAAGTCCCCAAATTCTTGACCTGCAGTGTCTTCTTTACTCAAGACACCTCTAACTATCCTTGTCCTGTGGTAATCTGCCGCTGCTGTGTAGGTGGGAGGCAACAGGAATGAAACAAAACATGAGCCCAAAAAGTCAGGGGCAACCATGTATAGGCTCTATCATGGCAGATGAAATAAGTACCCGTAGCTGCCAAAAACGCAGGGGAATTCTGAGACCCAAAAACATACGTTTCAGTACAGACACTCTTCCCTAACTGAGCTCTGGGATTCTTGCCAGTACCTTGCAGACACAGGTGACCCTGATGGGGTACAATCCAGATCGGGGACAATCTCTTAGCTTGCTGGTTCTCACTCAGAGTAGCTTCATATCCGGTCACGATCCAATTTATATATGCAAATATCTCATCGTCCGGGGTATTTTCATAAGAGATTTCTCCCTTAATCATGTCGACTATACCCTTAACCAAAGCGCTATTCTTGGGATTGGTTTTTACAGAACGTAGGGGTTGGACTTCACGTGCGTATATGAACATTGTTCTGTATGCCCACACAGAACCATTGTGGCTGAAAGGCAGAACCAGATAAGGGATACCTTTATCCGTTGTGTGAGGCATAAGACCACACACCCAACAGTTAGTCGTGTTCATTACTAGTTGGTGTTGGTGCAAAAGCTGAACAAAGGAGTTATTAATGAACTCTAATCTCCTATTGGATTCATGGTCCGGAAGGGGGTGGAAAGAATGAGAGGAACCAGTAGGAGGAGGAGGTGTGGGTGATGCAGTGGGTGCAAAGGTTACACGAAAAGAGAATAAAACATATCCTATCAAAAACGTCATCACACTGAATAGCATAAAAATGAACAATATTAAAAAGCTTTTCTTTGTCATAGTTTCACATAATTTGTGTTTAAAGTTCGTTGGTTTGGCAGGTCTCTACATCTCGGAAAACTCCATCCTCTCTAAAGTGCTGCCCGCGATGGGAGGTTGATTCTGCTAAGAAATGCTTCTGTCAGTCTAGGGCAACTCCCTTGGACCAACCAGAACTGCCGACCTAACGTCGTCAGTTGCACCCCAAAGACTTTAAGCAATCGCGGCCCTAGCAGCGGAACCCGGATGGCGGTTCGAAAAACAAAAATAAGCAAGTTTTCAGATAGTAGAGCTGCACTTTCAAAAATAGTACTTGGAGGGAAAAAAGAAAATTTTATTTATTTGTCCATAGATCTTGGTCTTAAATTATAACGTTTTCTTCCAGGTACTGTTTGATCCTGAAACAAGAGTTCAGGCTCCAAAGTGTTCAATCGCTTTGATGGTGGCACAGTTTATTGCAAAATGTCTTCACTTTCAGGTTCAGAGTTAGTTCCTTTTACTCGAGCATCACTGAAAGGCAGGAGCTTTGGCACGGTGCTAGTCTCTGAGTCCGCGACACCCTTCTGGACCCACTGGTCATAAGGCAGGGGTAAAGGGATCCTTTTACAGTGGACCCCGTGGATCCAGTGCTTCTTCCCTTCCACTCGAACTGCCGATCTTGTGGAAAGAAGGACGAGGTGCGGTCCGGTCCACCTGGGCTGGTCGTTCTTTGTCCGTTGGAAATTTCTGACCAGCACCCAGGATCCAGGGTCAATGGCGTGTCCTGGAGTTTCAGAAACCGGAGGCAGGGTGTCGTGAACCTGTTGATGCAAAACACGCAATTTAGCCGTCAATTCATACAGATAATCAAGCAGAACAGGTGTTCTAATTCGCTGAACTTGGTGGGCCTAGGCACTCCCCATATATTGGCCGGACGGCCAAAGACTATCTCGTAGGAACTCAGTTTCACTCGCGAATGCACAGTCATTCTGGTAGATAGGAGTGCTAAGGGTAGAGCATCAGGCCATTTAAGACCTGTGCTCGCTTGAATTTTGGCCAATTTTAACTTAAGCGTGCCATTGTAACATTCAACTAATCCAGCTGATTGGTGGTGATTTGCAGCGTGGAACTTTTGCCGAATGCCTAGCCCTTCACATACATTCTTCATCACACGACCCACAAATTCACTCCCATTGTCAGACCAGACCATTCTAGGCATTCCGAATCTTGGGAAGAACTCTTTCACAAGGGCTTTCGCTGTGGATAAGGCAGTATTTTCTTTTAGGGGGTATGCTTCCACCCATCTTGAGAAGGCACAAACAACAACGAGTACATATTTTAAATTGTTGCACCTCTCCATGTGGATGAAATCTAGCTGCAAAACCTCAAACGGATACGTAGGAGGCGCAAAATGACCAGCTGGAGTTGGGGTTCCCCTACCAGGATTGTGTTTCAGACACACCATGCAATTCTTGACCACATTCTCTGCACACTTGGGAATTCCTGAATTATGCCATACTGGAGCCAACAACTTGCAAATCCCTTTCACGCTGATGTGAGCCATTCCATGAGCCATTGTGACTACTGCAAGCACATATGCATCGGGTAACAACCATCTCTGATTCTCTGACAATTCAATCCAACAACCATTCGCATCCATTCTACCCGTACTTTCTCTCCACAGGTTCAACTCTTTCTCTGTAGCCTCAGCTTGAATGGACTTCACACTCTCTATCGTGTCTTCACACATCCCAACATCGCCAACCCATCTTGCAGGGCCTGCAACATACATTCGGCTCATCACATTCCTTGCAGTTTCTTTCGCGATTTCATCAGCAAATGCATTTCCACGACCAACATCATTAGTCACCTTCTTGTGAGCACTACATTTCACAATGGCTACTTGCAGAGGCATGGTCAGTGATTGAAGAAGCTCATTCACCAACTGACCATGCTGAATCTTAGCTCCATGCGAAGTCAGGAACCCACGTTCTCTCCACAATCGTCCAAAACTGTGAGCCACACCAAATGCATACTGGCTGTCGGTATAGACAGTCACTTTCATTCCTTTCGACAACACACATGCTCTCGTAAGTGCAATTAATTCTGCTGCTTGAGCTGAATTATGTGGAATACGTGCAGTTTCGACAATCGTATGCAAAGTCGTGACAGCATATGCTGCAGTCGTGTCACCATTTGGGAGCTTGAAACATGAACCATCCACCCATAATGTACCATCACATTCAGCAAGAGGAGTATCTAGGAGGTCTATTCTCCCTTTCGTTTCTTCTTCTGTCTTAAGGAAACAATCATGTTGTTCTGAAGCATCTAATTCTTCTACAATTGGCAACAACGTAGCTGGGTTGAGTGTATTGCATCTCTGTATGTGCACATGACTCGCTAATAATGTTAATTCGTAACCTGACAATCGAGCACTAGTTAAGTGCTGTGTCTTGGTTCTGTTTAACAATATGTCTACTGCATGTGGGACCATAACGATCAAGGTGTTATCCATCACTAAACCAGCAGACTGTCGAATAGAAACAGCTGCTGCCGCTGTTGCTCTTAAACAACTTGGCAATGCTTTAGCTACCGGATCCAAAGTCGACGAAAAATATGCACATGGACGCTGCTTGTCTCCAAATAACTGTGTCAGTACTGATAATGCACAACCTTGTTTCTCATGGACATACAATGTAAAGGGCTTACTGTAGTTGGGGGTACCCAACACAGGAGCCGAACATAATGCATCACGCAGTTCAGAAAAACTTTTCTGGCACTCTTCAGACCACGGGACGGGATTGGGTGTATCTTTACATGTTAATGCCATCAAAGGTTTGGCCAATAACGAAAAATTTGGAATCCACTGTCTACAGTACGATGTAATACCCAAGAAAGCACGCACTTCTCTCTGTGTTTTTGGCACACTCAATTTCGCTATTGCCTGAATTCTCTCTGGGGTCAGTTTCCTTCCCTCCTTCGATAAGAGATGACCTAAGTAGGTCACTTCTTGTCGACAATATTGCAGTTTGGAAAGTGACACCTTGTGATGTAAATCACACAGATGACGCAACAAGGACAACGTGGCTTTCTTGCATATTTCCTTAGTATCTGCAGCAACAAGCAAATCATCAACATACTGTACAAGAGTAGCACCATCAGGTAAAACAATCGTATCAAGCTGAGTTTTGAGAGCTTGACTGTATATTGATGGACTTTCACAGTAGCCCTGGGCAGCGCGTTTAAAGCGGAAACTTCGTCCTCCTAAAGTGAAGCCAAAAATATCCCTGCTCTCCTCAGCAATGGGGATGCTAAAGAAAGCATTCTTCACGTCAATCACCGGAAACCATGTTGCAGAAGCTGGAATCATAGTTAATAGGGCAGTAATGTCGGGGACAACTGGAAATTGTGGCACAACTATTTTATTGACCTCTCTGAGATCAATCACAAATCTGTACACAGGTGGCTGAGAAGGATCAGTTCGTTTCAAAACAGGCAGAACAGGACTATTGCAAACGTTGCCTCTTGTCTCTTCAATGACATCTTTTTCAATTAGATCGTAAACGATCGCTAGCAACGCTTTTTCACCTTCAGTAGAAATTCTGTATTGGGGAATTTGTGGCATTTTAACATTGGCTTTTAATGTGACAATATATGGTGGTATTTCTAAAAGACCCACATCATTAGGACCAGTAGCCCAAAGACTATCAGGAAGAAGCGACAATTCTGTTGGAAGTTTATCCCTTGACAAATACATTGGAGAAACCACTTTCTTACCTAAAGTAAGTTGTACTCCTGAAGGAGAACAGTACAAAGTCGCATACAATCTTTTTAATAGATCTAATCCCAACAAATTTTCACCACAACCTGTTGTCAGGATGAGGGGTGCTTCTAATTCACAAGGACCAACAGAAAGGGACAAAGGGTCAGAAATCAAATTTCTAACTGGGGCGCCAGAAAAACCTACAGAAACATTCATTTCGCCAGACAAAGGTGCGCCAGGGAGTTTGGAGTGCATAATAGAACTCTTTGTAGCACCACTATCCAACAGAAAAGGTTCTGACACACCTGATGTAATCACCTCAACGTATGGTCCACTCTGATCTACTGGAACTGAAACAACTCCCTCTCTTTGTCTATGGCTGTCCTAGCAATCATTACTTTCCCAATGCTCATCTTCTGTATAGTAATCATCAGCATAGTACTGAGCTGTCCTACCAGATGCATTATTCTGCTGATCGAACCTATTCATAGAATCTTGAGGTGGAAGGGGACGTGCGTTTTGGGGGACGTTTCCACGTCCTCTACCTCTAGAGGCTTGCTGAACACCTCTACCTCTTGTATTTGAACCACCATTTGCACGCTGTAACAGAATAGGACAATTATTCTTAAAATGACCTTCTTCCTTGCAATACGAACACTGATTGGGACCTACAGGAACACGTGGCTGAGTATACTCAACTCTTTGCGAGTTCCTTTGATACTGTTGAGGCTGCTGATAATTACTCTGATAGTTATTCTGACCACCATTATTCTGGCTACCACCACCACGTGGCGGATAGGCTTGCTGTAACAAAACCTTCATTTTCAACTCTTTGTTTTTCTTTTCTGCTCTATCTTTCTCGTCTTTGTCTCTTTCTCGTCTTTGTCTCGATTTTCGTAATACTGTGCAGTAGCCAATATCTGTGCTGAAGATGAAACTGCCCAAGAACTCTCTGAATCTTTTAACTTTTTACACAACTCTGGAAGCAAATTGTGCACAAATTTGTCGACGAACAAACGCTGACCACCTTCTGTGGTCATATCATGACCACTGTGGTCGACAAACGTTTCTTCAAACCTGGTGAAGAAATCTGACACCATTTCATCTTTCTTCTGCTTACACGCAGATAGTTTATCCCAGTTTACACGCATCGCAGGCATTATCGTTTTCATGTACTCAATTATCCTACCAGGGAGTTCTGCTACTAAAGGTTCAGGTTTAGCACCACCAGTTTGTAGGGCATCTGCAGCAGCAATAGTAGCCCATGAGTCACCTAACTCCTGATCATGATCTGTATGACGAATCTTTCCCCATAAGGGCTGTGGAACAACATTCCCAAATAACATATCGATATCGGCTAGATTCATGATACATGAACCAGCAGTCTGTGACAACTCTTTGTAATACCCTGCTGGATTTTTACGTGGATCAGGCAATGTCTGTTTAAGGGCTAAAACTTCAGATCGCTTCCATGGCACATGTACCCACACACGCTGAAAGTGTGGCAGAATAGGTGGGTTAGCATTTGCGTTACCCTCTCTCCATTGTGGGGGAACCTCTCTCATGGGGTACTGTCGCGCCTTTTTCCTACCAGATGTATCACGCTCAGATTGAGATCCAGAAGTGCTCCCCTTACTCCGATATGACAACAATATCTCAACCGCTTTCTTGACATCGGGACCTACAATCATGCCCTCTGCGAAGTCGAACCGCGCACGACACAATTCGGGCGGGTTACATTCCAGATCATTGTCTTCCAAATCTTCACAGAGAAAAACACACATTTGTTCAAAAACGTATCTTTGCTTTGGTGCTTCCCATTGACGGAAGACTTCCATGACAGACTCTACATCATATCTTACAGTGTCCATAACCCATTTATGCGCTAAACGATTCAGTAAATCTCTCTCTCGATAGTCAGGCAGTTGACTTCGCAACTGTCTTCGTTCTGTGTTAGGGGTCGTATTAAGTGACCCGAGGAAAGGTGAGAGAAGATTAGTAACAGTGTTGGCCATTCTTTGTCGAACGGAAGGAGAAACTAACGGAAGAACGGGCGGAAAAACAGGATGAGATAAGGTAGGAGCAGAGACAATAGCAGGGGGAACATTAGGAGAAGTAGAAGGTGCACTAGGCAAAGTCGTAGAAAGCACAGGTGAAGCAGATGTGATCGGTGAGCCTTGAGGAGGCTGCACCAGAGGAGTATGAGCCAGCTGAAGAGTAGCTGGTGGGTGCTGTAGAGGAGGAGGCAATGCAATTATAGGTTGCGCAACTAAAGGTTGCGGAGGTGCTGTAGCATTTTGCGCATAGGGCGGTGGCGAACTTAACTGATGTGTCATTAACGGATCTTTTTCAGGCTCTTTTGCTGCATCTTGCTTAAGAGTCGGCAAAACTGGATAGCATTTATCTATTACCATTTTACGTTGCCTGTGCAACTGCTCACTCATCTGTTCTTCTTCATTGTCTTTAAACTGCATAGCAGCTTGCATTACTGAAATACTCCCTTCTCTCTTATTTTTCTTCGCTAATTTAATTTCCTTTTGTTTGGCCTCCTTACGCCATAGGCGGAAACAGTCAAACATCGCCGGCCGGGCTTTCTTCTTAAAAAGTTTAACTTCGAGATTGTCTAGAATTTCGGTATCGAAGCTACCGTATTGGGGCCATTTTAAAACACCATCTTTTCTGGTGTATTTGATCCACACTTCGTTAGATGTGATGGGGCCTACTCCATGTTTCACATATAATTCGTAAGTTGGAGTTCCAACCGGAGGAACCGGACATGAGTCCTCCAATCGGGAGTCCCTATTATTACAACCAAGAAAAAACAAATTTCCAAGTCTAAGACCAGGCATCTTCGCTCTCTAGTCTAGTTCCAAACTTCGAAGGATTATCGATTACGATATTTCTCGTGAATACACAAGTCCCTCGGTTTTGGTGCTTGCAATTACCAAACAAAACGATCCCAAGGGATACCCAAAACTAAGAACCAACTAAGGACTGGGAGACGCTCCACTTATACTTAACTGAAATATCGATGACGTCACCAGAAGACTCGTCTCAGTGTTTCGCTCTACCAAACTTCAAGGGTCCAAATCAGGGCGATAGCCAGGGCAGCAGTCCTTCGTAGCCGTCGGGAAGCGGGGAACCTCGCAGCAAAGACCTTCGGACCACGTCGACATGCAGGGGTCGATGAAGTGGTTGGCCGTCCTCCGGAATTTTCACACGAAGCTCCTCACGAACCTCTGGCGGGACCGGTACCGCTGGAATCGCCCCAAACGTTGGGCGCCAACTGAGGTACTGGGTTTTCAGAACCGGTACTGATCGGGTAACCCAGCGCTGCCAGGGTACACCCAAAGACCTCGAATTCTTCCTGATTCAGACCACAGAAACTCAGAGTCTTCTAGGTGAAGTCAAGGATCGATTTTATTGGCTGCAACCAAGGTAACAAGCGTCCTAGAAGTACAACACACAGGAAGTATGTTCTCAGGAGACTGCCGCAATTCACAAAGTCAGGCTTCTCTTTTTATACGAAATATTGTGCTTTAGGCAAACATTCTTGACATTTTATAATACTACAGAGATGTTTCCATTACAAAGAAAAAGCAGAGTCATGATGACAAGGCCATAGTTCAGTGTGTACAACCCATAATAAATTACCCGGCAAAGCCCAACATTTCATCAGATATCGCTGGACCCCCAATAAAACCGGGCACCTCCCCATCAAAAAATAAGCGAGAGAAGAGAGCAAGGACAGGTGTGAGCAAGATTCGGCAGGGTGTGTGTGTGATGGATGGGTTTATGGCCTGTTGAGCCTTGATGCTATCTTGCTCGGCCACTGGGAGAGGAACTGACCAAACCAATGGTTCCAACCTGCCCAGGTCAGAGAGGAGTCAATTAAAGGTGTACGTGTCCTTTGGGATTGAATTGAGCTGCATTATAGGCCTATGTAAAGGGCAACTCACAAAATGGCTGCCGTACACAAAATGGGAGCCAAGGGTTCAGGAGGTAAATGAAGATTTCGAGGTGAAGTCGTCAATCAAATACGACGAAAATGCTTATACATAGTGTACTAGCCATTCTCGGTCTTTTGATACCAAATTCGTCATGTTCTGATGAAGTTTTATTCTCGAGTGCAAAATTATTACACGAGTCCAGAATTTTCAGAACTACATTTGGCCGAGGTGGGGGATCGGGTGACCAAGCAGGGCTCAGCCAGTCTACATTGTTGTCTTCCCCTAAAACAATTGGCCTCTGATATTTACATTTATTTATTTTAGCCTTCATTTGTAAAGCCACAGTATACCGCAGCAGAACTTTGAGCTGTATGAGGGTCCTGCCAATCAGGGCGGAGTGGGAGGAATTGTAATATAATATACACATCTAAAATGAAGAGAAAATGCAAGTTAAACTATTCTGTATGAAGTGGTTGCTTGCTTAGTGTTATAATTTCTGATGTCTTCGTCTCTAACTGGATGGTCGCTAATTTGAATCCTGGTTGGTGCACTAGGGAATAGTGACTTTTACATTCACATTGGTATGACGTCCCTGCCTGTGAGAGACAGCACTTTAAATAGGAAAGCCAATAGTATAAAGAAAGAATTAAACAACATATAAATGAGCTACACAAATTATAGGATGGCTGTAGAGAGTATAAGAACAGTCGAGCATAATTTACAAAAAGATAGAGTGTGTAAATGCTTACAGTGCTATCAGATGTTATATTTTTAGTAATCACAATCATACTGTAGCTAGTGTTTACCTTTTCTTTAGGTTTCCATGGAAATACTGCATTCCAGAAGTACTGGTAACAACCTCACAGTAATGTTAAAAATAATTACTCAGGTTTGTCGCGCCCTCGGGTGGTCTGCTCCATTGCCCGCACTCATCTAGTGCAGCTCGGTGATGCCAGCACAACTGGAACAGCCTGGCAGGGTGCACACATCTAAGCTATACAAGTCCTGCTTGTTTGGTGCTGGTTGGCAGGAGCTGCCGGGCAGCAAGGATCCTGAAGTGAGTGTCCACATGCCAGTTTGTAGATTGTGTGCGCAACCCAACCATATCAGCATACTACGAATCTTTGCCGCCACCACACAAGCAAACTGACCCAGGAGTTACAAACTAGCCATGGCGGCTCCGGGCCATTGCTTACATTGATGGCCCCACCCAGGTCTCTGGCCCTCTGGACAGCTATCGAAACAGAGGGCATGCCCTTTTGAGAAGCTGGTAACCCCAGTGCTTCTTCGGACAGTACTTTTATCGTGGCGCTCCATTTTACTCGACCAACTCTCACCCCAGTGGCCTCCTCATCATGGTGCAATGTTTGGGTAACATTCGTTCCGCGATGTCCTGGAGCGTGTGTGGTAACTGAAATAAAGAATGAGAAATAATACCACGGATACAGTTCTCTGTCAGCACAGAAGATAGCAGAATTTATTGGAGACCAACAAACAATGCAATATATGTGCAGCACGGAGACAGACAGCAGAGCCACTGAGTGCCCGAAGATGTGAGGTTTATGACAGCTTTTATAGGCCCAAACCACAAGAGGATGCAGCATCATAACACACATAGCACAAATTACGCATGGGCTATTTGACCAATTAGCAAAGGCCTAGGCTGCACTATACCATTTATGGTCCAATATATACTGTTACTGACCACGTGTCTGAAGTGGGCAGCTTCTGGGACTTTCCACTGTAATGTAAGATATCAGACTCGGTACTGTGTCATGAAACAATTTGCATACCATTAGCATGTACCAGAAATGCTTCTAATCATGATATGCTGAAATACTTCTGCCGAAGCTTGCATGTTCCTCTGTTCCGGTAGCTTTCCTGAGCAAGCCTTGTGTTACAAAAGCAGTTCTACTGAAGCTTAATGGAGAAGTACCAAACATCTTGTGCGGTGATGCTATGTCAGCTTAACAGGGCCTGAATCTTCAAGCATTTGGTATAATTAAAAGAAAATGGTTTCTACACTTGCATAAAGTACAAACCCGAAACCCATTTACCTATAACTTCCAGGATCAACACCTAACGAGAAGAACAAACGCAGAACTCAAATGTTTTGATAGGTCAATGTCATAGTCACAGTTTGATGCGCTGTAGTTGTTCACCGTATTAGCAGGTCTTTTGTATTAGGCGCTCCTACCTGGAGACGGTGGTTATGTGGTCACTATTAATAAGGGTTTATAGTTCGACATTGCGCATACACTGTCTACTTTGATACTTCTGCTTTTCCTTAACTTTTGTGTTGTTCTAAAAGTACCAGTAACCTTTATAAGCCAAGTTGGTAAGCTTTATAATGTGGTCTATCAGTTGTCGCTTTATCCCCTTCTTGTTAAATATGCCAACGAAACTTGAAATAAGTACATTTTGTTGCAAGAATAGCTATTGTTGCCGGTGATTTATTTTATTGCAGCACAGTAATTCCTCTATTCTTAATCGAACATTGATTATTCGAATAGTATTGATTTAATTCCAGAGTGTCTTTTGCACCATTAAGAGTTGGATCGTTTTATCCTGTTAGAGTCCTGTCCTTCATCGTTGTTTTCTAGTGAGCAGCCTAGGCTCTCGAGAGTCATACCGGCTCTCCCCCTCCTTTTGCTTCGACAGTGTTTGCCTTTAGAGATGCTGATAAGGAGTGCGGAGACCTGCAGTTAAGCAGCTCTGAACGAGTGAATGAAATCCATGTTGGTGGTTTGTGCTGGGAACGCGCCTTTCATTTTTATTGCTTCCATCCAGCCTCCTTCGTGGTGAAAACATTGTTAGATTAGAGGGCAGAGGAACAGAAAGAGTAGGATTCACCTAGTACTAAACAGCATAAGTCTAATGAACACAGAACTACTTTTTGCAAAGCTTATTATTTGGCCACGTTACATTCTGGTGAGTAGTCCATGAGAGTGGGTGCTGTGTACACCCCCCCCCCGAGGCAATGTCCATGTAGAAATCCAACTCTCGTGTCATTGGTAGGCTAAGGATAAGATTTATTCACCACTCACCCAATTGCACCAGGAACGTAACTGCCGGAAACACTCGCATCAACAACAACACTCCAGGAGCCGCTGGAAGGAATCTATAGTTAAAGACGCAGCTCCACTTTCTGGGCTCGATTCTAAAAGCACAGTTTTACTTACAACTTTAGGATGGTTGTAAATACCCCCGATCTTGGACAAAAATGGGGAGAGAAGCATAAATGTACTTAGTGATTCTCGAAGCTCAATATTTCCCAAATTGGTAGGTCAGGGTTAAACACAGAGTCTCCTGGTTGTAGAGTTTCCTACTGCAGTAAACCACACGTTGGGTGTTGGAGATTGTGAGGGAGCAGCCGAGGGAATACAATCCCAGAATAAGGACCTGTATAGTGGCCCTGTTGAGAAGTAACATTTGGTGTTTATTTCCAGCATTTTTAGGTAAAGTGATAAAGCCGGGATTAGATGTTATGTCTGGTGGTGGTGCGCACACACACCTGTGAATTGCCTGCCTTGTTAAGGGTTGTATCAAGGTTTTTCTTTTTACAGCATTTGCTAGATATATTGAGTATATTTATAAGTGCCAGACCACCAATATTTTCATGTAAGAAGGTTGAGACCTTTTCTTTTAGCCTAGAGCAAAAGCCACTTGTTGTAGGGGTCAACCGTCCCCAGAACCAGTCCATGACACTACTGACTAGAGTAGGCAGTTTCCAGTAATGTGTCCCTGAACACCTACAAGCTCTTCCTTCTATGTTTGTGTTCTGAGCCCCTCCTTCTCCTCTTGGACCCACCAAGGATGTTTGGTCTGTGTGTAAAGGCGCTTTCGTGTACTAGATTCATGTGAGGTGCAGAGCCCATTTCAGGTGTCTCCCTTGTATCTACGTACCCTCTAAAGTTGTGTATTGTTCCATAACGTTAGTGACAATCTGCATTCTCTCCTGTCACTGCATGCCCCGCCGCTGCTTTTTAGAGTCACTCCTCGTATTGAAATTCTTTGTAAAGCAGATAACCCTTTTAGCGAAGATTATAATCTCTCTGACACCACTTGGTACGTGATATCCCATACCTGGCACAAAAAAACTGACTGCATGATTTACTATATGGTAATAATTCCTTGAAGTATTGCTCATTTTGCCCAGGCTTCAGTCCATATAAAACTAGTCTTTGCCCTCCCACCCTCTTGTCCACACAGTACCCTGGATCCCGCCAGCTATTACATGCTCACCTCTCAAGAGAACTTACAGATAGAATAAAAGTTTTTCTGCTGGTGGACACTGAACACTTTCTGTTAGTAACTCCACTAGATGCAATCCCATTGGTGCCTGTCCTGTGTTATTGCATTGTTTGCATTAGATTCTCCTCGTGCTAGGCCTGTGTTATGGCTTTGTTTATGTCAGATTCCCCTCGTGCCTGGCCTGTGTTATTGCGTTGTTTGCATCAGATTCTCCTCGTGCCTGGCCTGTGTTATTGCATTGTTTGAGTCAGATTCTCCTAGTGCCTGCCTGACCTGTGTTATTGCATTGTTTGCATCAGATTCTCCTAGAGCCTGTCCTGTGTTATTGCATTGCTTGCATCAGATTCTCTTAGTGCCTGGCTTGTGTTATTGCATTGTTTGAATCAGATTCACCTCATACCTGGCCTGTGTTATTGTATTTTTTGCATCAGATTCTCCTCATGCCTGGCTTGTGTTAATGCAGTGTTTCGTCAGACTCTCCTAGTGCCTGGCTGTGTTATTGCACTGTTTGCATCCGATTCTCCTCGTGCCTGGCTCGTGTTATTGCATTGTTTGCATCAGATTCTCCTCGTGCCCGGCCTGTTATTGCATTGTTTGCTTCAGATTCTCCTCGTGCCTGGCCTGTGTTATTGTATTGTTTACATCAGATTCTTCTCGTGCCTGGCCTGTGTTATTGCATTGTTTTCATCAGATTATCCTTGTGCCTTGCCTGTGTTGCATTGTTTTCATCAGATTCAACTTGTGCCTGGCCTTTGTTAATGCTTGTTTACATCAGATTCTCGTCGTGCCTGGCCTGTGTTATTGCATTGTTTGCATCAAACTCTCCTAGTGCCTGGCCTGTGTTAATGCATTGTTTGCATCAGATTCTCCTTGTGCCTGGCCTGTGTTAATGCATTGTTTGCATCAATAAATCAATCAATCAATCAAACAATTTATATAGCGCGCTACTCGCCCGGAGGGTCTCAAGGCACTGGGAGGGAGGGGTCCGTTACTGCTCGAAAAGCCAGGTCTTGAGTTGCTTCCTGAAGGAGAGATGGTTGTGGGCCAGCCGTAGGTGGATGGGGAGGGAGTTCCATGTCTTGGCCGCCAGGTAGGAGAAGGATCTTCCTCCGGCGGTGGCTCTGCGAATGCGTGGCACTGTGGCGAGGGCGAGGCTTGTCGATCGCAGCAGGCGGGTGGGCTTGTAGAAAGTGAGGCGGTTGTTGAGGTAATTGGGGCCCAGGTCATGGAGAGCCTTGTGTGCGTGGGTGAGGAGTCTCAACGTGATCCTCTTGCTGACGGGGAGCCAGTGCAGGTCTCTCAGGTGGACGGAGATGTAGTTGTGGCAGGGGATGTCCAGGATGAGTCGTGCGGAGGTGTTCTGTATGCGCTGGAGTCTTTTCTGTAGTTTGGCAGTGGTTCCCGCGTAGAGGGTGTTCCCGTAGTCCAGTCGGCAGGTGACGAGTGCCTGGATGACCATCTTCCTGGTTTCGGTGAGGATCCATCGGAAGATCTTACGGAGCATGCGCAGGGTGTTGAAGCAGGATGACGAGACGGCGTTGACTTGTCTGGTCATCGAGAGGGAGGAGTCCAGGATGAAGCCCAGGTTTCGTGCGTGGTCCGTTGGCTTGGGGGTGGTGCCCAGGGCAGGGGACCACCAGGAGTCGTCCCAGGCAGAGGGGGATGATCCCAGGATGAGGACTTCCGTCTTGTCTGTGTTCAGTTTCAGGTGGCTGTTCTTCATCCACTCGGCGACGTCTTTCATTCCTTCGTGTAGGCTGGCTCTGGCGGTTACGGGGTCGTTGGTGAGGGAGAGGATCAGCTGGGTATCGTCGGCATAGGAGATGATGTTAATGTTGTGATGGTGTGCGATGGCTGCGAGGGGGCTCATGTAGACGTTGAAGAGGGTGGGGCTGAGTGAGGATCCTTGTGGTACGCCGCAGATGACTTCGGTGGCCTCGGATCTGAACGGGGGGAGGCGGACTCTCTGGGTTCTTCCGGCGAGGAACGAGATGATCCACTCCAGTGCCTTCTCTTGGATTCCTATGTTGCTGAGGCGCTGTATTAGGTGCGGTGGCAGACAGTGTTGAACGCTGCAGAGAGGTCCAGGAGGATGAGGGCAGCTGTTTCCCCGTTGTCGAGCAGGGATCTGATATCGTCGGTGGCTGCGATGAGGGCCGTCTCGGTGCTGTGGTTGGCTCGGAAACCGGACTGTGAGGGGTCGAGGGATCCGTTCGTCTCAAGGAAGGCGGCAAGCTGCTTGTTATGTTATGTTATGTTATGTTAATTAAAATTTATAAAGCGCTAGGCCCCAATGGGGTGCCGATTGAATGGTACAAGAACATGTCGGAGACACTGTCCACACCCTTACTCCAAATGTTCAAGGAATGCCAGGAACGGGGGCAACTGCCGCCCGACCAGCGAACGGCCACTATAATTGCAATTCCAAAGCCCGGCAAACCCCCTGAAGACTGCGGATCATACCGCCCAATCTCCCTCCTTAACGCCGAAAGTAAAATTTTGGCAACATTATTGGCCACTAGATTGCTGCCTCATCTGGCGCACCTAATTCACCCAGACCAGTCAGGCTTTATGCCACACCGGAGTTCGGCGCTGAATCTTAGGAGGCTGCACGGGGTAATGGCACGTGCTCCACTGCTGGCGGAACCGGCAGCGGTGCTATCGTTAGATGCCAAGATGGCGTTTGACATGGTGGAATGGCGCTATCTCTTTGCGGTTCTGGAGCACATGGGTATTGGCTCGAAATTCATTTCATGGATCAGGCTATTATACACCAAACCCATTGCACGGGTGACGGCCAATGGCCACATCTCGAGGGAGCTCCCACTGGCGAGAGGCACGAGACAAGGGTGCCCGCTCTCACCGCTGTTATTCGCTTTAGTGCTGGAACCCCTGGCCACGGTTATCAGAACCACCCAGCTGCTGAAAGGCATACAGTGGGGAGGCGACTGGGAGGATAGGGTTTCCCTGTACGCCGACGACATGTTAATCTACCTCACCGACCTCACGAATGGTATACCGGTCCTGTTGGCATTGCGTGAGAGACATGGCGCGGCATCGGGATATAAACTTAACTGGTCAAAATCAGTACTCTACATGATACATGGCGCTCCACCGACCCTTGACCCTGACTGCCTGTTGCTAGTGGAGCCCTTCTCCTTCAAATACCTAGGGATTCAAATTACACGAGACCATGCGACTTTTCAGGGACCTGAATCTTAAGCCACTGCTGGACAGGTTGAAGGCAGATGTGCGCCACTGGAAGACCCTCCCTTTAACATTGTTAGGTAGTGCGGCGCTCTTCAAAATGATGGCACTGCCTCGCTTCCTATATGTCTTGGAAAATACGCCGGCGATGGTCCCACCATCGTTCTTCCGCCAGGTCTCGGCACAGTTGTCGGGCCTCCTATGGGGAGATAAGCCGGCCAGAGTCGCACAATTGAAATTGATTAGAGACTGGTACAGCGGAGGGATAGCACTCCCGAACCCTGAATTGTAATATTGGGCGGCTCACCTTAAGGTGATCAACCAATGGATCCATGGGGCGCAGGATGACCCGGTGTACCTGGCGGATAGGCGTCAACTGGGCACGAACACACTACTTGCCCCACTTTATAATAAGGGACTGGTGAGGAAATTGAGAGGCCCAACCAAACACACTGTGTCTTTATGGCATAGGGCTCAAAGGCGTCTGGCCTGGGAGGGAGTGATTACCAAACTCACACCATTATGGGATGCCAAGGTCCTAGGGAATCTGCGCGGTAGCAAAGGGTTTGACGAATGGGACAACATTGGAATCTCCACAGTAGGCGATATGTGGACAAGGGATGGGGTGATTTCCTTTGCGACACTGAGGGAACAATACGACATGGGAGTGAATGAAACGTACAGATATGTACAAATTAGACACGCACTCATGTCTGTGTTAGAGCCTGGTGTGCCTGTCCCGGAGTCTGCTCCGCTAGAGGACCGACTGCTCACGGACTACATGGAGGCAAGGGCTACCTCCCTCACCTACCGTAAATTGATAAACAACTTACCGGATCCGCTGGTGAAGCTGAAAGAACGTTGGGAGGATGAGATTGGGGATCTGGATGAGGCGAACTGGAATGCGGCATTGGCATCGCCCAGAGAGGCGGGTGTATCCACACGATTTAGATTGGTACAATTTAAAATATTGCATAGGGTTTACTACACCCGCACAACACTACACAGAACCCACAGGGCGGAAAACCCATTTTGCCTGAGGAATTGTGGGGAGGAGGGTACACTGTACCATACGTTGTGGGCCTGCCCCAGTATACAGGACTACTGGCGGCGTGTAGCACGCACAGTCGGTCAAACATTACAGACATCGTTCACACCTGACCCGAGGGTTTGCTTATTGAATGTGTGGGGCCCGACTGACCTGACACCACATGGGAGACAATGGGTTAGCATTGGTATGATGCTGGCGAAACGAGACATCGCAAAGAATTGGGGGGCGCATGAGACCCCGACCCTGACTCAGTGGTGCAGGAACATGGACATGCTTATGATAACAGAGAGGGCTATTTACCAACAGAGGCTTAACCCACGTAAGTGGAACAAACTATGGTCACCCTGGAACACATATAGGGGGGATCTATGTGAGCTGCTGCCTGAAGACGAGGATATAGATAGCGCAGGGGAGGACGGAGAGATGGAATAGAAGGGAGGAGTGGCGGGAGGGGGGAAGGAGTTAGGTACTACGGGATGCACAAAGCCCTACGAACTGAAAATGCTGACAAGTGTATTTCTACGTAAGAACATTTATGATGCCTTGAGATGTTTCTACTCACGCGAATGCTATAAGTGGTATATGCCATAGGATACGTGTTATGACCCTTTTAGTTGAGAGTTATACATTACAAAAATTAAAAAGTTGCTATATGGTTGGGGGCAGCTGAATGTTGAAGCTGCACTGACGAATGTCTATCCGGCGATGTTTAACATGTGTAAGCAACAATAAAAAAAAATAAAAAAAAAAAATGTATAAAGCGCGCATACGCCCATGGGCTTCTTGGCGCTGAGGAGAGATAAAAAAACATAACAAGAGAGATGCCAGCAGGAGTCCCTATTTCAATTAGGCCTGTGTAAATAGGAAGGTCTTAAATGCCTTTCTAAAGGCAAGAAGGTCCTTACTCTGTCTAAGGGTCAGAGGCAGAGAGTTCCACAGGGAGGCTGCTAGAAAGTGGAAACAACTGCCTCCCTGTCGCTTTCTCTTGAACCGGGGTACCTCAAGTAGATCTTTGTGGGCTGATCACAGACTGCGCGAGGGGGTGTATCTCCCTATCAGTTGCCTTATGAACAGGGGACCCTTGCCTTGAAGAGCCTTGAAGATGATACATCCGGCTTTGAATGCGGCTCTCTGGGCCACAGGTAGCCAATGCAGTTTCTCTAGCCCTAATTTAATCGATTCCCATTTAGGTACGGTCTTCTTGATGACTTTGGCAGGAAAAGGGAGGAGCGAGATGGGGCGGAAGTTCTTGAGGTCGGTGGGGTCCGCTGTCGGTTTCTTCAGGAGGGCGCTGAGCTCGGCATGGTTCCAGCTCTCCGCGAAGGTGGGAGTGTTGAAGGAGATGTTGATGATGTCCCGGAGTTGGGGTGCAATGATGGAGTCGGCCTTGTTGAAGACGTGGTGGGGCAGGGGTCGGTTGGGGATCCGGAATGGATGGTGTTCATCGTGCGGGTGGTGTCTTCGGTGCGGACCGGGGTCCAGGCGCAGAGGGTGGTGGTGGGGGGCGTCGATTCGGTGGTTGGTGCGCCGACGCTGTTGTGTATGTCGACGATCTTGTGGTGGAAGAAGGAGGCGAGTGAGTCGCAGAGGTCTTGCGAGGGAGTGATGTCATTGTTTCCGGCGCTGGGGTTGGAGAGCTCTTTAACGATGCTGAAGAGTTCCTTGCTGTTGTGGGTGTTGTTGTCCAGTCGTTCTTTGAATGTTGTCCTTTTGGTGGTGCGGATCAGCTGGTGGTGTGTGCGGGTGGCGTTCTTGAGGGCAGTCATGTTTTCTGTAGTCTGGTCGTGATGCCAGGCTTTTTCAAGGTTGCAGCATTTTTCTTGGATGTTTTGAGTTCGTCGGTGAACCACAAGGCTTTCTTGCTGCTGGGTCTGCTGGGAGGGTTCTTCAGTGGTGCGAGGTCATCGGCGCAGTTGGTGAGCCACTGAGTGAAGATGCAGGCTGCTTCGTTGGGGTCCGTTGTGCTGGCGTGGGGGTTCTGGCTGAGGGAAGTGGTGAGCTGGTCAGCGGTGATCTTGCTCCAGCTCCTGCGGGGAACTAGTTGCGGGTGGTGGTGGGTCGTGGTTCTCCTGAAGCTGAAGTGGACGCAGCTGTGATCAGGAGGTGAGGGCGTGCGGGCTGATGAAGTCTGCGATGGCTTCGCTGAATTGTGTGCGTGGTCCCGGGGGTCTGTAGATGAGGGTGCCTCTGAGGGTGGTCTTGGGGTCGGTATGTATCTGGAAGTGGAGGTGCTCGGCGGCGGTGAAGGTGTCGTCGGAGTTGGTCGTGATGCGGATGGTGTTCCTGTGGACGATGGCGATGCCTCCTCCGGTCTGGTTGACGCGATCTCTCCGGGTGATCTTGTATCCGTCCGGGATGGCTATGGCGATGTCGGGCGCTGAGGAGGAGTTCATCCAGGTTTCCGTGAGGAAGGTGACGTCTGGTGATGTTGTGTCGAGGAGGTTCCAGAGTTCGACGGCGCGTCTGTGGACGGAGCTGGTGTTGAGCAGGATGCACTTGAGGTGGTTGTTGCTGGTGCCTGGCCTTTCAGGTGGGGTGCAGGTCCGGAGGCAGGTGAACTTGCAGGCTTGGCAGGGGAAGGGTCCGTGGGAGTGTTTCGGAGTGGCTCGGTAGCAGGCGGGATTCCGGTCGGGTTTGAGTGCGTTGAGGGTGGTGGCGTCGTAGGTCCTTCTTGTGGGTTGGCATCGACGGGGGCCAGGGGTCCTGGCGCTGGGCGCGGCCCAGGCGTGGAAAAGCACAGACGGGCTTGCCTTTGGAGTGCCCTCGGCGCACCCGCTGCGCGTACGCGCGGGCTCCATATGAGGCGAAGTGGGAGGGAGGAGCAGCTGGGAGGCGGGAGCGGGGCGGGCAATGGGGTTACAGAATAGAAAAGAGGATGGGGCCACGAGGGAGCAGCGGCGGGAAGCACGGGGGGCACACCAGGGGTACAGTACTGACGGGCACAAATTAAAATGTACAGAAAATAAACAGAATACAATTACGAAATGCACAAAATGAGGGCAACACTACAATACTAACGAGGCACAAAACAATTAAACAGGGAAAAAGAGATTACCGTCACAAGATGCACAAAAAGATGGCAACAGCGGGGAGAGAGGGAACGAGCAGCAGCGAGGGGCGCCAAGGTCAGGGGCGAGCCTGTGGTGCCGGGGCAGAGGCGCGCAACAGCTGGCGAGCCGTGCGGCGTGGGGGGTGTCCTGGGGTCAGGTCACACTCACCTGCGCCGCACGGGCTCCATATGAGGCCAAGTGGGAGGGAGGAGCAGCTGGGAGGTGGGAGCGGGGCGGGCAATGGGGTTACAGAATAGAAAAGGGGGCGGGGCCGCGAGGGAGCAGCGGCGGGAAGCGGGGGTCACACCAGGGGTACAGTATTAACGGGCACAAATTCAAATGTACAGAAAATAAACAGAATACAATTACGAAATGCACAAAATGAGGGCAACACTACAATACTAACGAGGCACAAAACAATTAAACAGGGAAAAAGAGATTACCGTCACGAGATGCACAAAAAGATGGCAACAGCGGGGAGAGCGGGAACGAGCAGCAGCGAGGGGCGCCGAGGTCAGGGGCGAGCCTGTAGCGCCGGGGCAGAGGCGCGCAACAGCTGGCGAGCCTTGCGACGTGGGGGTGTCCTGGGGTCAGGTCACCAGATTCTCCTTGTGCATGGCCTGTGTTATTAGCATTGTTTTCATCAGATTCTCCTTGTGCCTGGCCTGTGTTGTTGCATTGTTTGCATCAGATTCTCCTCATGCCTGGCCTGTGTTATTGCAGTGTTTCATCAGATTCTGCTAGTGCCTGGCTGTGTTATTGCATTGTTTGCATCAGATTCTCCTCGTGCCTGGCTCGTGTTATTGCATTGTTTGCATCAGATTCTCCTCGTGCCCGGCCTGTTATTGCCTTGTTTGCTTCAGATTCTCCTTGTGCCTGGCCTGTGTTATTGTATTGTTTACATCAGATTCTTCTCGTGCCTGGCCTGTGTTATTGCATTGTTTTCATCAGATTATCCTTGTGCCTTGCCTGTGTTGCATTGTTTTCATCAGATTCTCCTTGTGCCTGGCCTGTGTTATTGCATTATTTGCATCAGACTCTCCTAGTGCCTGGCCTGTGTTAATGCCTTGTTTGCATCAGATTCTCCTTGTGCATGGCCTGTGTTATTAGCATTGTTTGCGTCAGATTCTCCCAACGTCTGGCCTTTGTTATTGCATTGTTCGCGTCAGATTCTCTTTGTGCCTGGCCTGTGTTATTGCACTGTTTACATCAGATTCTCCTAGTGTTTGGCCTGTGTTATTGCATTGTTTGCGTCAGATTCTCCTCGTGCCTGGCTTGTGTTATTGCATTGTTTGCTTCAGATTCTCCTCATGCCTGGCCTGTGTTATTGCATTGTTTACATCAGATTCTCCTCGTGCCCGACCTGTGTTATTGCAGTGTTTGCGTCGGATTCACCTAGTGCCTGGCCTGTGTTATTGCATTGTTTGCATCAGATTCACATAGTGCCTTGCCTGTGTTATTGTATTGTTTGTGTCAAATTCTCATAGTGCCTTGCCTGTGTTATTGCATTGTTTGTGTCAGATTCTCCTCGTGCCAGGCCTGTGTTATTAGCATTGTTTGCGTCAGATTCTACCAACGCCTGGCCTGTGTTATTGCATTGTTTATATCAGATTCTCCCAACGCCTGGCTTGTGTTATTGCATTGTTTACATCAGATTCTCCTTGTGCCTGGCCTGTGTTATTGCAGTGTTGTGTCAGATTCACCTAGTGCCTGGCCTGTGTTATTGCATTGTTTGCATCCGATTCAGACAGTGCCTTACCTGTGTTATTGCATTGTTTGCATCAGATTCTCCTAGTGCCTGGCCTGTGTTATTGCATTGTTTGTGACAGATTCTCCTAGTGCCTGGCCTGTGTTATTGCATTGTTTGTGACAGATTCTCCTCATGCCTGGCCTGTGTTATTGCATTGTTTGCATCAGATTCTCCTCGTGCCTGGCCTGCGTTATTAACATTGTTTGCGTCAGATTCTCCCAACGCCTGGCCTAGGTTATTGCATTGTTTACATCAGATTCTCCTCGTGCCCGGCCCGTGTTATTGCATTGTTTGCTTCAGATACTCCTCGTGCCTGGCCTGTGTTATTGGATTGTTTACATCAGATTCTCCAGTGCCTGGCCTGTGTTATTGCAGTGTTTGCGTCAGATTCACCTAGTGCCTGGCCTGTGTTATTGCATTGTTTGCCTCAGATTCTCCTCGTGCCTGGCCTGTGTCATTGCATTGTTTGCATCAGAATCTCCTCGTGTCTGGCCTGCGTTATTGCATTGTGTGCGTCAGATTCTCCCAACGCCTGGCCTGTGTTATTGCATTGTTTACATCAGATTCTCCTCGTTCCCGGCCTGTGTTATTGCATTGTTTGCTTCAGATTCTCCTCGTACCTGGCCTGCGTTATTGCATTGTTTATATCAGATTCTCCTCGTGCCTGGCCTGTGTTATTGCAGTGTTAGCATCAGATTCACCTAGTGCCTGGCCTCTGTGTTGGACTTGGCCCTTCTGGCAGGTTCACCCCTGAACTTTTTGCATTTGAACTCTGAGATAAGTATAGTGATTTCTGGTCTTTGCGCACTTTAGCACTGTGGCGCAGTGTAAAGTGCGTGCACTCTCTGAGTGCGTGTGTGAGATTGGCCTGCCCTCCCACAGGAATTTGAATTTAAAATTATTTATAAAAGCGCACGTACGCCAGCGGCTTCTTGGCGCTACCACTAACAGACTACTGAGAAAGGAAAGAAACAGGGGGCCAGGGGGAGTTATTCAAATGATTGCTTAAATAGGTGGGCCTTAAGTTGTTTCCGAAAATGTTGGTAGACAGTGAGGGATCGAATTCCCAGAGGCAGAGAGTTCCACAGGGACGGGGCCAGGGTCGCGAATTTAGATCCTCCCCACTTCTTCCTCCGGAACCGTGGAACCGTGAGAAGGGCCTGGGAGGACGAGCGGAGCTCTCTCCCCGGAACATACTGGGTAATCTCTGAGGAGATGAAGGCTGGGGCTAAGCCTAAACGGGCAAGAAAGGTAATGGAGGCGATCTTAAATTGAACTCGGGCCTGCACGGGCAGCCAATGTAGGGACTTCAGGAGGGGGGTGGAATGATGAAATTTCGGGAGATTGAAGACCAGGCGGGCCGCCTGGTTCTGGATGAGTTGGAGACGCCGTAAACTGTATGCAGGGATACCCGCATATAGGGCGTTCCCATAGTCCAGGCGGGATACCACCATGGCCAAAATGATAAGCTTGAGGGCAGAAAATGAAAAAAAACGGGACACCCTGCGTATAGTACGCAGTGCAAGAAAAGAGGCAGAAACCACAGAGCTAACCTGGGAGTGAAGGGACAGTTGAGAATTGACTTTAATACCAAGGGTTTTAACTGAGGTAGCAGGAGTGGGGGAGGGACCAAGAGAGGCGGGCCAAAACAAAGGGGTCCAGGGGCTGGATGAACCACCAGTCAACACCAACTCGGTCTTATCAGGGTTGATTTTAAGGTGGTTGTGGTTCATCCAGTCCCTGATGTAAAGCATAACAGATTGAAAGTTAAGAGCAGGGGAGGAAGAAGAGGACAGGTCAAAGACAAGCTGGAGGTCATCCGCGTAATTAAACACGGTGACCTCCATTTGTTGCAGAGAAAAAATAAGAGGAGCAATATAAAGATTAAATAAAAGGGGAGAAAGGGAGGAGCCCTGTGGGACCCCGCACTGAACTTTCCGGACGTCCGCTATAAAATCACCCAGGCGAACAGCCTGGGTGCGGTCCCTCAGGAAGGAGGAAAGCCAGACCAGGGCTGTCCCCCCGACCCCCGCCGCCTCGACACGGGAAAGTAAGATGGTATGATCCACCGTGTCAAAAGCGGCTGAGAGGTCGAGGAGCACCAGGGCCTGGCGATGGTTAGTATCCATACCCTCCCTGAGGCTGTCCAAGACAGAGATGACCACGGACTCCGTAGAGTGTGCGGGGCGAAAGCCAGCCTGACGAGGGGCAAGGGCTCCATGCATCTCCACAAAGGTACTCAGTGCGCAGGTGACATGGCGCTCGAGCACCTTTGCCAGAAATGGCAAAAGGGAAATAGGACGAAAGTTAGCGGGCACAGAGGGATCCAAGCCGGGCTTTTTCAGGATGGGCACAATCACCGCCGATTTCAGGGGGTCAGGTACCACACCCTGGGCAAGTGAACTGTTTAAGAGATGAAGTGGAGGGTCAGGACATGAAGAAAAAATGTGACAAAGAACATGAGCGGGGCAGGGGTCACGTGGGGAACCAGACTTAACCAGGGGGACCAAAGTGGACAGGGTTTCACTAGTCATAGGAGGAAACGAAGTAAATTCAGCCTTAGGAGGGGGACACTGGGGGTCAACAAAGGAGGGAGAAGGAGGGGGAATGTTGGCCTTAATGGTTGCAATTTTATGGATAAAATAATTGTTAAGGGAACAGCAGAGTTCCTCGGATGGGACAGGCTTGAGAGTGGACCTGTCCGAGAACGCCAGGTTGTGGACAATGGCAAATATTTCTTTGGGCTGATTTTCAGCAGACAATATTTTGGAGGAAAAATAGATGGTTTTGGCCTCCAAGATGTCTTTTTTGTACTTGGCCAGGATGGTAACATACTCCAAACGTACAGTGGGGCTATAGTTTCTCCTCCAGGCTCGCTCGGCGCGTCGAACCGCTAACTTAGTGGCCTTAAGCTCTTTACTGAACCAACAGTTAGCGTCTTTGTCGCGCTTAGAGGTAATACGTTTGAGCGGTGCCACAACGTCACAACCTGAAGACAGCCACTGTTCTATGGCCTTGACCTGTGAAAAGGTGGATAAGCCCTTAAGTGAAAGAGGGGAGGCAGCGAGTGAGGCAGAGAGATCATCCAGATTGACTCGACCCCAAGCTCGAACCCAGATGTTTTTAGGGCGGGAGAGTTTGACAGGGGAGTGCACAGGAAGGGAAAAAGAGACAAGGTAATGGTCAGACCAAGTGCAAGGGGAAATTAAAAGAAGGTCCACCGGGCAGTTAAGGGACCAAATCTGGTCAAGAACGTGACCCTTAATGTGGGTGGGGGAGTGAACATGTGAGATGAAACTGAAAGATCGAAGGGATTCAGAAAACTCCTTCGACGAAGAGCCCTCAGCGGGGTCAGAGGGCCAAAAATTAAAATCACCAAGAAGTAAAATAGAAGAGTTATTAACAGTGATGGTGGCCAAAACTTCCAGAAAATCATGAAGGAACAACAAAGGAGATTTGGGGGGACGATAAATGAGAAAACAGGTCAAGGGAGGAGTAGTGGCGGTGGTGCGAATGACCAAGTATTCAGAGATTGAAATGGCGGGCAAAGACAGGATTTGAAAAGGGAGGTCAGTGCGGGCGATAACCGCTACACCGCCTCCAGTTCTGTTAGTAGGTCGGTCTGCTCGCAGGGCATAATATTGGACCGGTAAGGTAGCTAAAAGAGCAGGAAGAGAGTCATCGCCAAACCAAGTCTCCGTCAGGAAGAGAAGGTCTGGTGCATGGAGGTCCAACAGGACCGAGAGTTCATGCGCATGAGCGACAGCAGATCTAGTATTGAGGTACAGTGCTTTGAGGGATTTAGAGGCTGTCAATGGGTTCGTGTCGTCAACAGAACACGAGGAGTCAGCTGTAGATAGGGAAATCAGAGGAGCGGTAGCAGAGCCAAGGCCAAGACGGGAAATATGAGAGTAGATAGGGGCTGGGATAGGCCATGGTCCCTGAAGGTGGTAGAGCTGGTCAGGGGTATAGGCAGTGAGGGGGGCAGAGTAACGTGGCCCTGGTCCCGGACTGTCGCGGACGGGCGCAGACGGGCTTGCCTTAGGCGCGCCTTCGGCGCGCCATCGTCGCGCCCGCTGCGCCCGTCCGCTGCGCCTCCGGCCCAAACACATATCTTTATACAGGGATCCAAGGGAAAAAGGGGGGAGGAGGAGGGGGCGTGGCCTAAAAGATGGGCGGGGCTTACTCGCCCGCGAAGGATGCCAACAGTGAGGGAGGACTCCCAAAGGCAGCGCCCAAGTCGGCTGTCAGGGAGCTCCCGAGAAGGCAGGGGGGAATGGCAATGTTCCTGTCAAATTTAAAATACACAAGTAAGTCACACACAATGTTAAAAGCAAAATCAGGCAGCGCTCCTGGCTTTCCGCCTCAGGAGTGGTTAGGAGGGCGCGCTAGTGTTCAGCGCGCGCTTTTCAGCCGGTAGGAGGGGGCGTGGCCTAAAAGATGGGCGGGGCTTACTCGCCCGCGAAGGATGCCAACAGTGAGGGAGGACTCCCAAAGGCAGCGCCCAAGTCGGCTGTCAGGGAGCTCCCGAGAAGGCAGGGGGGAATGGCAATGTTCCTGTCAAATTTAAAATACACAAGTAAGTCACACACAATGTTAAAAGCAAAATCAGGCAGCGCTCCTGGCTTTCCGCCTCAGGAGTGGTTAGGAGGGCGCGCTAGTGTTCAGCGCGCGCTTTTCAGCCGGTAGGAGGGGGCGTGGCCTAAAAGATGGGCGGGGCTTACTCGCCCGCGAAGGATGCCAACAGTGAGGGAGGACTCCCAAAGGCAGCGCCCAAGTCGGCTGTCAGGGAGCTCCCGAGAAGGCAGGGGGGAATGGCAATGTTCCTGTCAAATTTAAAATACACAAGTAAGTCACACACAATGTTAAAAGCAAAATCAGGCAGCGCTCCTGGCTTTCCGCCTCAGGAGTGGTTAGGAGGGCGCGCTAGTGTTCAGCACGCGCTTTTCAGCCGGTAGGAGGGGGCGTGGCCTAAAAGATGGGCGGGGCTTACTCGCCCGCGAAGGATGCCAACAGTGAGGGAGGACTCCCAAAGGCAGCGCCCAAGTCGGCTGTCAGGGAGCTCCCGAGAAGGCAGGGGGGAATGGCAATGTTCCTGTCAAATTTAAAATACACAAGTAAGTCACACACAATGTTAAAAGCAAAATCAGGCAGCGCTCCTGGCTTTCCGCCTCAGGAGTGGTTAGGAGGGCGCGCTAGTGTTCAGCGCGCGCTTTTCAGCCGGTAGGAGGGGGCGTGGCCTAAAAGATGGGCGGGGCTTACTCGCCCGCGAAGGATGCCAACAGTGAGGGAGGACTCCCAAAGGCAGCGCCCAAGTCGGCTGTCAGGGAGCTCCCGAGAAGGCAGGGGGGAATGGCAATGTTCCTGTCAAATTTAAAATACACAAGTAAGTCACACACAATGTTAAAAGCAAAATCAGGCAGCGCTCCTGGCTTTCCGCCTCAGGAGTGGTTAGGAGGGCGCGCTAGTGTTCAGCGCGCGCTTTTCAGCCGGTAGGAGGGGGCGTGGCCTAAAAGATGGGCGGGGCTTACTCGCCCGCGAAGGATGCCAACAGTGAGGGAGGACTCCCAAAGGCAGCGCCCAAGTCGGCTGTCAGGGAGCTCCCGAGAAGGCAGGGGGGAATGGCAATGTTCCTGTCAAATTTAAAATACACAAGTAAGTGTGCATGGGGAATGTGTTTGTCCATGTTAGTACCTGATGTGTGGGGAGTGCATGCTCGAGTTTGGTATGTGCGAACTCGTGAGATTGAATGCTGCGCGATGATGTGTGCGGCATTCATGTGTCTAGAGTGGAAGTGCCACTTCTAGAAGTTGGCCTGTCTGTGCAGTGACTGTCTGGCTTGTGATTGTCTGGAGTTGGCTGGTGTGCCTGGCTCCAGGAGTCAGGATGGGTTTGCCCCGGTGGTGAATGGAGGGATCTGCAGCTTGATGGCAGGGAGGAGTGTACCTAGGACCTGAATAGGGCTGGGCTTTCCCTCCACAATGCTGGCTCCACCCCCTATGGTGTGTCTAATGTCCCTGACCCACCCTGTGAATAGGGAGAGGGGCTGAGCAAAACAAAGTGCTCAGGAACCTGTTGCATCTGGTTCGCCCCTTGCCTGCACCTTTGACAACAAAGGATTTGTGTGTATAAAAAGAGGCTGTGACCTCATGTAAAATGTTCTTGTTTCCTGACTTGAATCTACCAGGGGCGTGCTGCTGCTGGGGCCCAGGGGAAGACTTCCCTCCCTGGGCCCTGCCCAGCGCCTGGATGCCTGGAAACCTGGAGTTCTTGCTTGGGTCCTAACAGGATGGGGCTGCTGCTAGTGGGGCCCTGGAGGGACCGCCATGGGGGCTGTCTCCTTGCTGGAGTGCCCTGTGTGCTGACCCCTGGGCCCTGCATTGCCCCTCCTGATGCCCAGGACCTCTGGGACCCCTTTTTGCTGTTGGGGTCCTCCCTTGGGGGCTTGGTGGTCTATGTGCTCCCCTAGCACCTGGGAAGTGCTTTACTTCAAATTGCCCTGTTGCTGAGGGAGCCTACCCCTCCTGGCTGCCTTCATTAATGTCAGCGCGGGTGCCCACCCCGCTATTTACTTTATATACTGAGGGAGCCCACCCCTCATTGTGGCCCCCGAGAGTTCATCCACCACCCGAGTTGTCTGGTGCAACATGGCCGGGCCGCTACCTAGCGCGAACCGGAAGTGAAAGTGGTGGGTGGGGCCAGTGCTTGAGAGCACGCCCGGAGACTCGGGGGCTCCCATTCAAGTCCCGGTGCCCGAGGAGAAAGGACCGGGTGAAGGACGTCGCGTTTGCAAAGGCGGGGCTCCCGGAATTGAGGGAGAGCCCCGCCACCACCACAGAGAGAAGCGGAGGGGCTCGAGGCACATTGCCGGTACCTGCCCTGCCGGCCGAGAGAGAGAGCCTCCTCTGCGCCTGGCCGGTAAGTGAAGCCGGCTGGGGGGGTGGTAGGGAAGCACCCTGCCGGTGCCTCCCTTCAGGGCAGCCCCGCTTGACAGAGGGCTGCCCCAACGAGACGTCCCTCATGTGCGAGGCACCTGAGTCTTGAGCGGCCCCGTCGGGCCGCTCCTACATTATGGCCTCATTATTCAGAGTCAGATGGCTCCAACGATTGGGCATTGTGATATTTAGAGCCCACGAGGCTCCTAGGGGGCATCTTCTGTTCCAGGGGCCCCGTGGAGGTCCCAGGGGCCCGTGTTCCCCCAGAGCCATTGTGCTCCAACGTTCACGAGGGCATTTCGGGTGGTGGAGCGGCCCCGGTTGGCAGCGGGCCGCTCCCCCCATTGTGGCAGCATTTTTCCTCCAGAGCCCACGAGGCACTAGCGTGATTTGGGGGCATTATGCATTTCGAGCCCACAAGGCTCCCACTTTGTTTTTGGGCACTGTTAGGTTATTAAAGCCCATGAGGGGCCAAAGAAGCCTGTGCTGAGCCCCGTGGCTCCAACCCTTTGCGCAGTCCTTTTATTTGAGGAGCCAGAGTGCTCCAGAGGGCACATGTGTGTCCAGAGCTAGAGGGCTCCACTGTTCTGCGCAGTATTGATTTTCAGAGCCTAGAAGGCTCCCACGTGTGGCAGCAATGTTCCTTAGGGCCAGTGAGGGCCCCTGTCTCAATTTTGAGTTCCCAGCTGCCCAGCAAGTAGTGGGCAGCTGCACCGTTTAGGATTTTCTCTCTAGGGACATGTCTTTGGACTCAGGAGTGAGTCGCACTCCTTCGCCCCTACTTTGGCCTTCCACAGCTGCACAGCACTTAGTGCCAGCTGCAGCATTTAGGCCCTGTTCTGTCCCCAGCTGCCCAGCAAGTAGTGGGCAGCTGCTACATTTAGGTTTTGGCGCAGTGGCGCAACCTGGACCTTGATGTGAGTTCTGTGCTAATTGTGATTTATGTGCTAATGCTTTGGGTGTTAGAAAATGGACTGTGTATAGTATGTTGTGCACACCCTGTCTTGATGCCTCTAGATATGTTTTATGCATAGGAGGTTGTTTTACCTCTTTAGGTGATGTTAGGGAGATTATACTTCCCTGTGTGATTTACGCCCCTAGTGTAATGTTTACTTAGGTAGTGAGGGTCTAATGTATTTAGACTTGTGACATATTGTACCAGTTATGAGTTATACTTCCGGTTGACACTGGGTATAGTGTCTGCCAGTGATTACTGGCTGTGTTCTAAGTTCATATGTAGTCTTTTACTATTTCTTTACCAAATGCTGATCCTGACAGTGGTCCATGTGGCCCTATCAGTACATAATCCCTTGTAAATATTGCCCGTGCCAGTGCCACAATGTACATCCTGTGATTATGATTATGATGCGTTTGGATAATACCAAGGCTATTTTTTTATATAACCTTGTGTGGAGTTCCTTTTGTGGGGGGCCTGGGATGTTGTTGCTGTTGGGTGCGTTTTACAAATGTTTTATTCACTGCCTCCGGGATAAGCCTGACTGCTTGCGCCAAGCTACCAAGGAGGTGAGCAGGGGTTATCTTGGCGGGTGACTTCCTTGCCCTGACTAGAGTGGTGGTTTCTGCCTGGCTTTGGCGCACGCCCCAGCCAATCAGAAATCGCCATTTCTAACACTGTGTTATTGCATTGTTTGCATCAGATTCACCTAGTGCCTGACCTGTGTTATTGCATTGTTTGCATCAGATTCTCCTCGTGCCTTGCCTTTGTTATTGTATTGTTTGCCTCAGATTCTCCTCGTGCCTGGCCTTTGTTATTGCATTGTTTGCGCCGGAGTCTCCTAATGCTTGGCCTGTGTTATTGCATTGTTTCGTCACGTTTTTCTAGTACCTGGTCTGTGTTATTGCTTTATATGTGCTGCTTTTGGTATGTTATTATTCTAATAGTTGCAGCTTTTCTAACAAACATGGTACCTTTTCTCCCACTCAAGTGCATCTGACTGCAAGGACACTGCACTCTCCCTGCAGTAGCAATCTACTTCCTATTTATGTAGCAACAGACAGCACAACATGTCTGCCAGAGATGTTGTAAGGTCAGAATCAGTACATCGGTAAGTAGGTATGATGCAAAACAAACTGTTGAGTAAGATTTTAAACGAAGAAGCTGCTGTGATAGACGGCAAAATACCCATGTCGAAACATCAGCAGTATGACAGCGGTAGATGGAATGATAATGGTAGATTTATTTACACATCTGTGCAGTGCATGTCACTTAATGTTCTTTTCTTCCACTCTCATGAGATGGTTTTACAAGGCAACTCTGAGCTCACTGAGTGTGGAGCTTCCACGAATCCCAGAGACAGGCCGTTCCAAAAACGGTAACAGAGAAGGTTGGAAGATCTGAGTCTTGATCCTGGCAGATGGACGGGTGATTCCTGAGGGGGTGTAGTTGGTCTGTGTGTTCCACGGCTGTCCAAGGGGTGTAAGAAAATGTCAGCAATTTGTGGAGGGCCCTCTTTTGGGGGAGAACCACCGAGCTTCATGCAGTACAGACTTGAGGGTTTGTGTCTGACCAGGAGGAGTTATATTCTGATAGCAAAATGGAGGACCTTGTCCAAAGGGGATAGATGTTACCAAGGTTTAACATCTTCAGTTATGGCAGATAGAGAAAGTCCATGTACCTCGGGGTGCTTCAAAAGCTTCCTGCGCTCTGCTGGTGCAGGCAGGATGTTTATTCTCTAGTTGGCATTTGCCAGGGGATGTTCAGACACAGCGGTTGAATTAAACCTTGGAGCAGCACTTGTAGCGTTGACTCTTGGAGTCTTGTAGTATGTGCTGGATGCCGTAGAACTGTCTTAATGTTCCACGGAGCTCAGAAAATCCAGACTCTCCGTCCTCTCAGAGCACGAGGTCTGTGGCTTGACCAGTAGATCTGCAATAAAGAAGATGACCTAGACCAGTTCTACCTCACCCAACCTTTGAACTGATACTTGAGGAAATAAGCCCTTGTCTGCAAAGCAGATCCACACAAGGTGCAGCTGACAGAAGTCCTCCCTGGAAGGAAGATCTGCACAGGGTGCAGCTGACAGAAGGTCTACCTGGCGGTGACCTCAAAGCAGTGAGAGACCAACAAACCAAAAGATCCGTCAAGCCCAGCTAGCCACACTGAACGCAATGTACACCAAAGGCCTGATTTAGATTTCATCAGATGGTTTATTCCAACACAAATGTGACAGGTATCCTGCCCGCCCCATTAAAAATCCATTACATCCTGTGGCAATTATAATAAGGCAGGCAGGATATCTGTCATGTTTTGATAATGCCTTGGCGTCGTTTGTAGAGTTTTACTCCACGAAATTCCACGAAGTGCCAGGGAAACTCCGCCGCACTCTGCAGACTTCAGCTAGTGGCAGTTTGTTAAGTTGCACTGCTCTCACTGATTTTTAGTGCCAGGAGTTTGTCCCATACTGTAAAAGCAGCACGAACGGCACTACGCGTTGCGCCAGAGGGCGATGCTGCTTTCTGCCGCTCGAATTGACATTCTAATTGAGTGGCAGCTTCATCAACGAGAATGGCAGATTTCTACACTCGAGTGGTCGCGACCTGCCGCGACCTACCGCAATGAGAAATCTCGCCAAGAGGAGGTCTAGTGTATTATATTTTCTCACAAGCACTCACCACCTTACCGATGGAGAACTGCTAGAGAAAAAAATTCAGTTCTGCATTACTTCACAGAGTTTTTTGGAACTCCGCACTCTGGGCAAAAATTTGCGAGCTCCGCTGGCAGAGCTGAACCCCTAGTTTTGAGGCAATAATCTGTTGGACAAACTCTAAACTAGGCCACAATAAGTGTTGTAGAAGAAGTGAGAACCACGGCCTTGTGAGTATCAGGCTGTTGTCTGACTTCTGATGAACCCCACAGAGTGAGTTAGCAGCCAGAGGGCAGTAGAGGGATCGAAGGACAGGAAAAGAGATAAACTAGAAGATGAGAAATATGGAAAGGTAGAAATGCCGCATCACCTGTGGATAACTGACACCTCGTCCCGCTCTACCAAATGCCCATCCGGTCACAAAGTGGCATCCTGGGTCCCAAACTGACAACGTCATGCCAGATGCCATGTATTGGTGGAAAAGGGGGGAAAAAGAGTAATATGCACACATCAGCTGCAGGGATATGTCAGGTAAAATATTGGTTGTGATGGATTCTCCATAAGTACTAATTTACTTATATCGTTGAATATTAAATTATATGAATCAACGTTTGTTTGCCTTATCTGCGCTTATAATGTAAAGGACGGGCCTTACAGTGAACCCCTTGCTCTGTTTTACACAAAAGCCCCAGAAGGAGCTGCATCTTACAGAACTTTATCTAACTTAGGAAGAACTAAAGACTTGCTTTTTAAAGTTGTCTTCCATGGCCAGAACCGGGTGCTGTAAGCTGCACTAGTTCCAGGGAGATGGACAGATGTTATGGCGATAGGAAACCCCCCTCAACTCACAATAATGTTCCAATCTTCCAGGTTAGAATAAACCAGAAATGCTTGAACCAAGGGAGCTGTTGAAAGTGTCAAAGGTGACTTATGAACAGTGAGTAAAGACAGGAGTTGGTATTTGAGATGATCTTAAGTGAATCGGAAAGAATGGGAAGAAGTGTGTAAATGGAGTTGCTTTTGTTGTATACTTCATGAAGAGTTACTGGAAATTCTGCAGCCCAGCCTGATCCAGCTCTTTTTCTAAAACCTATTGTTGTTTCAATGAAATCTTGACCATATGCGTCTATCTTAAGCTATACCTCCAGCACTTGGGTGCTCCGTGAGCGCCCTTACTTTGCTAAGTTACTCTGTAAACACTAGTAAATCACCTCCTTTTCAGACAATAATAAGATATCACCTGATCAACAGAACCTTTAGTTAAATATCTGTGTATAATGAAATATTTCTTGCTAATTTTTAAAGGCGGTAAAGAAGAAGAGGGAGATTTACTAATATTTTGCGCCGTATTTGCATCACAAATATGGCACAAAACAGCGCAAAATCTTTTTTTCCCAATTTATTTTCCAGCACTAAACTTTTTTAGCACTGGGAATAATGTAAAAGTAATGTGAATCAGCGCATAGCACTGCTTCGCATTACTTCACACATTGGGACCTGCCAAGGGGGGTGCTTGGGCGTTCCCGTGCAACCACCCAAGATTTCTCATGCTAAACCCATTTTACCAAAATCAGTAGATTGGGTTTAGCGTGAGAAAACGGCACCCTTTTAAACTAGACACAAGGAAGGAGAAATTAAATAATTTCTCCTTCCTTTTCTGACTTTGCATGCGTGGTGCACTGCGCAACATGCATACAAATTGGGAAAAGCTTTCTCTCGTGTCTGGCATAGTATTTTGTACAGGAAGGGTGTCCTTCCTGTACAAAACCCATGCTGGACTCACAGACACACACACGCTAGCGCTCTGGTGCTAAGGTGTTTGTTTGATGCAGGGCCGCTGTAATCCGTGCCGACGCAAGGGAAAGGGAAGGAGAGAGCCGTATCTTTGAAAATATGGTGCTCTCCTGTTCCCTTCCTGTCGCGCCACGCAGCGCAGCCTCGCGGGGGAGGGCTGTGCTGCATTGCGTGGAGATTTGGTAAAATGTCTTTTACAACTAGCTAAACATTGTGAATTCACATTCCATTATGTTTCAATTTAGTAATTTTAAATATCTTTACATCCAACAGAAAACAAGCCTTGAAAGTGTGAAATGACCATCAATGATGAAGCGAAGGCTGTAAATCTTCCAGAATAGCAGAAATAATGAGCTCCAGTATTCAGGAAAACATCAGCGCAGTCGGCGACAGGGGAACCTGCACATAAACTGACAGATCCCGGATGAAGCATCAAGAGCAGTTCAGTGATTGTAAGAGTCTGAGCTGTGCACCTCCACGCCACAAGACGAAGAAATGACCTTAAGAAAATTAAGGCAACAACAATAACAAACCGCCTCCTGTATAAACAAGTGTCCAACACCAGCTTTGATCATGGGGGCGGTATGATGTGATTACCACAGTGCTTTGTTTTATAAAATGACGACAAGCCATCATTCCGTGCTCTAGGTGAATTGTAAACTGTTTCGGGCTAAACCACAGTAACCAGAGAAGAGCACAACAGAGCGGAGCCAGACAACTGATGGGTAAAGGAAAGAGGAGTTCTTATATCTACAATACAACAGACTGTCCCGATTTGCACCGACCAGAAGGAAGATACATCTTTACCCGCAATCGTGCATAGCCATAATCCAATCTAAAGGCACAATCGCCTACAAAGACACCTTCTACATATTAGGAGTGTGGCAAATATTTGGTGGCTATTGCATTTTTTTGTTAAAACCGAAATCAAACGTGCAAGATACAGCACACATATAGAGTGTGTGAGAAAAACACTAGTGCTTTATAAGCCATGTCGGCCCATCAGGAAATGCAGTCATGGGATGTAGACAAATATATACCCGACCCACAGACACTAACCAAGAAAGAAGAATCATACACATGCAGCGAGAGCTTTAGTTTGTCATCACTACTCCAGCTTCATCAGCAAACCTACACAGGAGAAAAACCATTCAAGTGCAGTGAATGTGTCAAGAACTTTAGTCGATTATCAGAACTACAAAGACACCAGCGAACACACACAGGGGAAAAGCCATTCAAGTGCAGTGAATGTGCAAAGTGCTTTAGTGAGTTATCAAGCCTTCGAAAACATCAGCGAACACACACAGGAAAAAAGCCATTCAAGTGTAGTGAATGTGTCAAGAGCTTTAGTCAGTTATCAGAACTACAAAGACACCAGCGAACACACACGGGGGAAAAGCCATTCAAGTGCAGTGAATGTGCAAAGTGCTTTAGTGAGTTATCAAGCCTTCGAAAACATCAGCGAACACACACAGGAGAAAAGCCATTCAAGTGCAGTGAATGTGCAAAGTGCTTTAGTGAGTTATCAAGCCTTCGAAAACATCAGCGAACACACACGGGGGAAAAGCCATTCAAGTGCAGTGAATGTGCAAAGTGCTTTAGTGAGTTATCAAGCCTTCGAAGACATCAGCGAACACACACAGGGGAAAAGCCATTTAAATGCAGTGAATGTGTGAAGAGCTTTAGTCAGTTTTCACGCCTTCAAAGACATCAGCGAACACACACAGGGGAAAAACTCTATCATTGTAGTGAATGTGACAGTAGTTTTCGCGTCTCGTCTTCATTAAGGTATCATCAGCGAACTCACACAGGAGAAAAACCATTCAAGTGCTGTGAATGTACAAAGTGCTTTAGTCAATTATCAAACCTACAAAGTCATCAGCGAACACACACGGGGGAAAAACCATTCAAGTGCAGTGAATGTGTGAAGAGCTTTAGTCAATTATCAAACCTACAAAGTCATCAGCGAACACACACAGGGGAAAAACCGTATCATTGTAGTGAATGTGACAGTAGTTTTTGCAACTCTTCATCATTAAGGGTTCATCAGCGAACACACACAGGAGAAAAACCATTCAAGTGCAGTGAATGTGCAAAGTGCTTTAGTCGGTTATCAAACCTTCAAACACATCAGCGAACACACACAGGGGAAAAACCATTCAAGTGCAGTGAATGTGCAAAGTGCTTTAGCCATTTATCAGGCCTAAAAAGTCATAATCGAACACACACGGGGGAGAAACCATTCAAGTGCAGTGAACGTGCAAAGTGCTTTAGTCGGTTATCAAACCTTCAAACACATCAGCGAACACACTCAGGGGAAAAACAATTCAAGTGCAGTGAATGTGACAGTAGTCTTTGCAGCTCTTCAGCATTAAGGCATCATCAGCGAACACACACAGGGGAAAAACATAGAAGGGCAATGAAAGTGTGAAGGGCTTTTGTCAATTTTCGATCCCACACAGCCCTCCATGAATACACTTCTTCATTTAACTCACATTGAAATAATCCTAGAGATGCAGGGACTCTGGAATGAATTAGGAACATCAAAAATAATATTGACCCATCTGAGGACATAGACAAGAGCAGAACAGTGCAGTTATTGTGAGAGGAATGAATTACAGAAAAATATAAAATTCAAATTATGTGGGACTTTGAAATACCAGTTGATACAAGACCTGACTAGCAGTAAAGAAGAAAAACAGATAACAGTATTTGCGGAATTATAAAAGTGTTTGTTTCCAGTGATTGTTCACTTCCGTACACATAGCAAAGTGACATGATGCACCAGGATGTACAGTGCAGGATGCACAGTGGGAGACAAGCA
Source organism: Lissotriton helveticus (assembly GCF_964261635.1). NCBI lineage: Eukaryota > Metazoa > Chordata > Amphibia > Caudata > Salamandridae > Lissotriton > Lissotriton helveticus. The sequence goes on along the minus strand of NC_136058.1, from coordinate 417,509,285 downwards.
CAATGTGGATTAAAAGAAAATAAACATTCTTGATTTTTAGTTGGTGAAGAAGAGATACCAAGAAAAACATTCAATCATTCAATCGCACCTGACCACACTACCTGTAAAAGCAACACTGAACAATACTGGGACTAACAACGGTATTTTCAGCTAACTTGTCGGATTAGTGATAAAACCTTTAAACCCAACACACCCAGAGTGGACATGTTGTCAGAGCTCTGGAGATGGAAGCTTCATTGAAAAAATTTATGTATTACTATTAACAAATGCCACTGCAGTATATGTAATGAACTAAAGTGAAGCACAGGTGTTCAAGAAATAACCTATTTTCAGATATAGAAGAGCACATACCTTGTTTTTAAGTAACGTTTGCTGCATCTTTTACACACTGTTATTGGTTGATGGATAAGCTTGTGACTCAGGCTTTATTACTAAGTGCGACCCGTGGCTCCTCTCCGACTGGGCTCTCCCTATTCGTTTTGTGACTTGCCAAACTCTACTTTTTACCAGAATTGAGCCACTGTAAGCAGCAGACTCAGTTTCAAAACAAGAAATATAAAATAATGTAAAAATAATTTTTCGGTTATAGTTTTTTTACATCATATGTTTTTCCCACTATCAGTTTGTAACTACACTCGGAATTGACTGAAAGTGTAAATATTTTTAAACAGACATGTGGAACTTGGAAATTACATTTTTAAACAGTTTTCAGCGAATAAATAAAATATGCTTTTAATTTGCGCTTGTTTCCTGACGGTATTCTTTATCCAGCCCCTAAACCCCAAAGTGTTTCACATTTACAATGTATTAAGCAATAGAAGGACTAATTTTGTCGAGTTCTCTGTTCCTCTCTTGCGCCACTCACACAAACAAACACTCAGAGGCCTGTGTCTGCAGTGCTGGGGCACAAAGTAACAATTACCAGTCGCAGGCTAAGGAGCTCGGTGGAACTGAGTCCCGTTTCTAGATAATAGTGGGGGGACCCCTTAAACTGTGGCTATCCCCCACCCCCGACTTGTGCCGTGCTGATAAAGCAATAGTGAAATTGAGTAATTTATGATGAAATGAGAGAAAGAGAAGAAGAGAGCGAGGTGCAGGATATATTAAAGAAAATGAAAAAAAAAACACAAGACTTTACCCTGTTCTGTGTACAAGCATTTTACGTAAACAAGTTGTGCTGTGCGTTGTGAACAGGCTGTCACCCCCTTTGTATGTAAATGAGCTTCTGTGACCAGACACCCCAGACTCCCATTTCTTCTAGCGCGGATGATAATTTGAGCACTGTAGGTGATCGCAAAGAAGGGCTATGTTGAGAAATAATCGCCTTCTGGGTCACACAGTTGTGATTATGTAGTTCTTTATTAGTTTTTTTCAATTTACTTTAATTTGCAGCAATTCTCCTGGTTACTTTTTCTCAGTATTACGCTTCAAGTCGCTCATAGCTCTCCATCAGTTAAACGTGAGGTTTGATGTAGGATTTGTTGTTAGTGTCCCTAGACCATGTCCCAATCCCTTTGTCCTTGATTTGTCGGCATGGGTTTTGTCCACACACTGGTCTACAACGGGCCTTCTCAAGGTAGAAGGCTCTGTAATAGAAATAATAAATCAGACATATATGAAATGGTATGTAAACAAATGTGTGCCTTTCAGTTATCAGGCACCACCAGACTCACATCTACACATGTAATTGAGCACCAAACTAAAGTGACTCCTCCCTGTATAAATATGTGCCATCAGTAATCGGGCTGATCGTTCTACTGATGCTCACAGCAAATACAGTTTCTGGCATTGTGCGCATTGGCCTACATTTTAATTGCTGAAGTTGCACGCAATTCCGCTGATGCGCTCAGCTTATAAGATTTGTGGATATTGTGCACTGTACGCAGATCACTGAAGATCACCCTTAAGTAGTAATTAGGTCAAAACATAGCTCGTACATTATGCAAAATGTCACTGCCTCTCCCTTCTGGTTGACATCTCCAGAAGTTCCACCTCTCTCGTGGAAGAAGGTTTCCACACATTATGCTCGTGTCTGTGGCACTTCCTTAAGTGCAGAGAGGAAATCCTCTTTGAACACCTTCCTGAACTCTTTGATAGTCACTCTGCAACTCTTGATGAATACGAGATCTGCTTCAAAAAGTTGGACTTGCACCACCTCCCCAAAAGTGAGTACTGTCCTTGAACGATATCACTTCGGGAGAAGGATGCAAAGGCAGGATGAGTCGGTCGAACAGTACATAACTACCTTGTGCAAATTGGCGTTCCATGTGCAATTTTGCACCGCTTTAGAGGAGCGGTTAAGAGATGAGTCTAAGTTTGGATGCACCCCCGACAAAACGAGACACGCCCTGCGGCAAAAAGCGCGCCATCGCTTCAAGAAGTGCTGACCATAACCAAAAAATCACGAGCATTCTAAAGTGTTGGTTGATATTATACGCAAAGACAGTACAGGTGATAAAAAGGAGAACAATAATGTCAAGGTGCTGGTGGATAGATTAGTCGAACCCAAAGTGAGCACCACTTCAAAGCCCTTTAACACAAAGAATTTTCAGAGGAAGTGCTTCAGGTGTGGCAACTCTAGCCTTATGGCCAACTTTAACCTGTTGCGTGCGTCAGACAGCCCCCGGCCATCGACGTCACAGTGGGAATGTGTGGACGATGGCCTGGGGCCGTCCAAACCGCTCCCACTCATTAATATGGCCACACCGCAGCAAAATTCGCACCACAGTCAACAGGTTAAAGACTGCCCAGGCTGGAAGGCCGTGTGGAAAACTTGTGAGAGAAAAGTTCACGTCTCAAAGAGCTGCAGAAACAGCAACGAGCATTAAAAAATTAGGAAAGTTGATCTTTATGAAGAAGATTTGGAAGGAATCAATACTCTCCCAGTCTCAGGGAATGCTAGTGATGGCCCTCAGGAGCTAGTTTTGATCAATGATGCTCCAGTGAGCATGCATTTCAACTCTGGGGCCAAGATAACTCTAGTACCAAAAACATATTTTGAGAGTAATCTGCTGGGCAAAGTCACCCTGTTGAAGCCTGACATTAGACCAATAGGTTAAGGTGGGGTGACTATTGAGTTACTGGGTTAATTCTGAGGCACGATTGACTTCAAAGGGAGAGTCATGCCTGATAAAATCTATGTGTTGATGAAAGGGGATTCGATCATAAGTTGGTTCCATCAGCATGATCTTCATATCTGCCTTGATCCCAATGAGATCTGTCTGTCTAAAAGAATTACCACCAGTTAGGGTTGTTACTGATGCTAATCGAGACTGGATCAAGGAATTCCCTAAGGTCTTTGCTGGTGAACCGGTTTGTCTCAAAAACTATGTACATTTGATAAAGGTCAAATCTAACGCTGTTCCAAAAACAGTTAAAATCAGGAATACACCTCTGTAAGTAAGGGAGAGCATCATTCAAGAAGTTGAGCAACTGAGTGGGTCTCTCCTGTTGTTATGGCCCGCAAAGCCAATGGGGAGGCCAGGCTCTGTGTCAGCTCGAGGAAGCTCATCAAAGCAAGGCATTTTTCTTCCTTGAACCTGACCTCCGCCTATCACCAGGCCAGCCTTCACTCCTCTTCAGAACATTCAGAATATTCACTCTTCTTACCAGGACCTTACCTCCTGTGTAACACCCTTTTGTACCTTTAAGAATGCCTTTTAGACTGACTTCTGCAGCCTCCGTTTTTTCAGAGGGCAAAGAAGGGCATTCTTGGAGGCCTTCAGGATGTCAAGGTGTACCCAGATGATGTGCTGAGTTCCAGGGGGATCAAGCATAAGAAGGCGTCCCTGTACCATCCACAAAGCAATGGTGTGGTGGAAAGGTTTGTCAAGGTTGTTAAAGAGACTCTGCAACAAGCTGTTGTCTGTGGTGAAAGTTGGGAGTTGGCCATGAGGAAGAAGGTTACCGAGTATAGGTTCACTTCTTGTTCGTTCACTGGTGAAACTCCCTTTCGTTTATTTAAAGGATGGGTCCCCAACATGGAGGTCACTCCGTTGTAGGTAACGGCCAAAAGAATCTTAGTGGATGAAAAGGTGGGTTTTAGAACTGGAGGTCACTAGTCAGCAATGGCTTGCACCTTTGTCCAAATAGGGACCCTTGATTCTAGCCAGAATAAGGGGGCGACACTCCTAAAATAACCCCTGCTCAACCCTGTGGTAGCTTGGCACGAGCAGGAAGGTTTATCTCAGAGGCAGTGTGTGAAGCATTTGTGAACACTTACAGTAATACAGGGAAAACACTACAGATGTACACCACACAGGTTTTATAAAAATAAGTATTCTTAATATAGACTTAACACAAGACTCAAACGACAAAAATCCACAATACTGTAAGCAGAAATAAGATGGTAGAAGTAGCTCAAAAATAGGTTATTCACTTAAACGCAGTTTTTAGCAACAGATAACCCCAACTGGAGTTATCACGACGTCGAGGTCAAAGAAATCCCAAAGTACGGCGCCGACCGTGAGGTGCGCGGCTTCGAGCGCGCAGTCAAAACAGACCCACAAAGAACAGTACCTTGGAAAAGTGAAAACAAAGACAGCTCACAGTGTAGTTGGCGCTGTGCTGCGTCAGTTCCTTGCTTCAGGGGAGGCGACGTGTCAGGTCCTCGATGCTTGCACAAAGCAGGGGAGGCGTTGGTTCCTTACGATAGCGCCGAAACCACGGTTCCGTACAATGTCACGATGTCGATGGATTCTGAGGTTCCGTGGGAATCGGTACAACGTTTTGGGCATTGCCGAATATGGACGAGTTTGGTATCTATGAACCGTAAATGGCGAGTTCGGTAAGTGTACGCGTTTTCGCTACACTACTTGACGGGGTTCGCCTAATTTACGTGTTTCTTCATCTGAACCCTCGGGTTCCATTTTAGATACGGCATCCATTTTGTTTCTTGCCCTCACGTAGTCAGCGAGCAGGCAACTGATCGCTTCATGACCTTTTAGTTCCCAAGCCTTACGGAAGACGCATATTCCTTTCATGCGTCTTTATGACCGGAGGAATGACACTGCAGAGGCAAATGGCTTAGCTTGAGGGTAATCTTGCCGTGCCGGTCTATTGTTTCAGCCGTGCATGTGCTGGGATCAAGCTCTTTGATCCTATGATCATGCTTCCGATATTACCCCCACACTCTTTTCTCTACGAGTGTCTGTCTTCCTTGCAGCTGCTCTTGTCTCTTTCTCTTGCTCATTTACAACTCAAGTGGAATGTGCCTAACGGTGGGAAGATGTGCTTTTACAGTTGGGAACCGGTGATGTTACTGTGATTATGTTCCGGGGTTCTGAAAACATGAAAGCGACCCTTTTGAAGTTTACTGTGGGAACTGAATTGTAACCTTTTGTTCACATGTTGTGCAATGGCAAAATCTTGTATAAAAGAGAGCGACCCACATATGCAATTTGAAGCAGACTCTCAGAACCTACACGCTGTTGTACTTCTAGTGACTTTTGCCTCCCTGCAGTAATAAACGCTGATCTTTGATGCCGAAGGAAGTGTCCCGTGTCTCTGTCACTTGTGCGCCGAACAGGTATCCCATGAAGGCTATAGGTGTTGTTCCCTGGCACCGCTGGTTCTGTTAAAAGTCCAGTCCTTCAGTTGGCGCCCAACGTGGGGCGACATCAGCGGTACCGGTCCAAAGCCTGACGATTGTGAGGAACTTCGTGTGAAATCTCCGAGGGAAGGTGCACCCCGCTTCATCGATCCTGTTGTCGAAATAAGTGGCCCGAAGATTTTTCCTGCGAAGCTTCCCGCCTCCTGACGGCTGCGACGGACCGATGCCCTGACTGTCGACCTGTTTTCAGCGCCTGGCGTAGTCCTTTCGTACAGCGAGACGATAGACGGGCCTTCCTGGTGACGCCATCGAGCTCTCAGTTAAGTATTTGTGGGTCGCTCCCAGTCCTTAGTTGTTGGTGCTTAGTTGTATGCAAGGTTCCATTACGGTTCCGTTGCATTTGTGGTTGTTCTTGGTGCTTAGCTGTTTGCATGGTTCCATTGCATTTGTGGTTCTTAGTTGTTGGTTCTTAGTTGTTATTTGACAGTTGCAATTGCCAAAAACCGAGGGTTTTGTCTTTCACGAAGATTTAGTACTTCGGTAACCCTTGAAGTTTGATACTAGGTTAGTGTGCACGATGCCTGGCCATAGTGGTTTTCTTGGTTTCTTTAAATGTTGCAACAAGGATTCCCGGTTGGAGGACTCGTGTCCGATACCTCCAGTTGGAACTCCGATATATGAGCTCTATAGTCGACATGGTGTGGGCCCTATTATTTATAATGAATATTGGGTCCGTTACACGAAAAAAGATGGTGTCCATTTGTGGTGTTGGGTTCAAGTCAGGCCTACATACTCTGCTAAACTCTCGGACACCTTAGCATAGAAGTTGGCACGGACACTGGAAAATGCAAAAGACAAGTTTATTAAGACCCCATGGGGTGGTGGTACATTCCTACAGCACCCTTCGGCAATGTAAGAAGTAGCACACCGAACATTGGTGCGCGACCTCTTTTTATAAAGTTTAATGGCAATAAAAAGGTAGGCGGTTACAAGTTACACATTTTAGGTACATATAAGGTAATCTTTGGAACACAGCCAGCGTGTGGGAGGAGTTCAGTAGCACTGGTCAGTTTGTGCTAACATTCCTAAAGAGTGACCAGTTAATGCATAGTGCGCATGTGCGCTTGACCAGTACTAAAAATAGCCTGTTGCCGAGCAGAATAGATGACCATGGGTATCGAGGAAGGACGAAAGGGCACACTGACCACGAGGCAGCGTGTTCATAGAAAATGGGAGCCAGAAGGATTCAAAATGGCTTCCATACATTTTGGTCAAGTTAACGAAAAGACCGTGTAGCTGTGCTAAACGCTAACTCAGGAGCTGCCAAAACACGACAGACGGCCCTTTTAGCGTTTAGCTAAAGCTACCTCATAGCGAACATAATCCGGATACTCATCATCAATGTCGATGGCCATTATTTTCATCACTTCATCATTGACCAGTTTCTCTTGCTTAAAAATAGCTCGTTTAGATGGAATGCAGGCTGTAATGCATACAGTACATACTGTCGGGCCACATTGAATACATAGGCAAAGGGAAAACAATACTCCAATGAAAATACATAGAATAGTCAATAATTTCCAACCCCAAGTACTAAGTAGGGTCCAGAACCAACCAGAAAAGGTCCAAGTCCCATTTCCTGGATGGATCTCAGCAGCTATCTTGTGTAATTTCGTAATTGAATCATATACGGAAGGTGAGTTATCAGGCACGTACACATAGCAACTACTACCGATAATGCGGCATGCTCCACCACGGTCAGCTAGCATGACATCTAGAACCATCCGGTTCTGGAGCGTCACAATTCTGGTAATCTGTAGTTCTTCAGTGATATTCCCTAAAGCAGAGGCAGTTTCATTAGCGACGGCTTCCACCACACGTGTAAGCCGCCTTATCTTTCTGCTATTTAGTGCAGCTCCTACAAATGAGAATAAACCCAAATTGAAATCTACATATTGCTGTAAAGTGGTATCAGTTTGGTCTATTTCATCAAGATTCAATGTTCTCTTAACTCTATTCAGGACAAAATCGTGGTACAGAACGTAATCATTGTGATACATAGGAGGAGCAATGAATACAGGTGGCAGTACAAAAGCTGTGTAACATGTTCCTAACCATCCCAGTGGCAAACGATGGTATCCCTTGTTTCCACAAATGTAATACGTGAGGCTACAAATGCAATTCCAGTTGGTGTGTCAAAGGCAAGTGTAATATTACATTCACTGCGGCCTACAGGGATTGTACCTTTATTTCTAATGCACAGATCTGCTTTTGTATCAATGACCGTTATCATATGTAAATTCGTTACATTTATAAGTCTTTGGTTCGTATAGACACGTGGTGCAGAAACATTGTCCGGACGGTATTCTTCCCACTCGAATTTAGTTCCTTCAGCTTGTGGATACCCATCTTTGTCATTGTAGCATATCTTATTCAATCGAAAGAGTAGTCCACCTTTCGTTGGCCATCGTAAAGTGAAAAGAAGAGTGTACCAAGCATGACAAGAACCATTATGAGAAAACGGGAGAGGTATGAGTGGAGTTCCTCCCCTCTTCTGATGTCCGGGCAACATGCCACATACCCAACAGTTTGAAGTATTGGTCATATTGTGAGTCTGATGCAAAATCTGAATAAAACTGTTATTCAAATAGGTCTGCCTATGTCTCTCTTCATGATAGGGCAAAGTAAAATGAAAATGTTCAGATGGGATTGGAGTGGTGGACAGTAAGAGTTCTCGTGCAGGAAACAATAGTTCTATAGTCCAAGCTATTACTGCAACCACCACTATAGTCAGGGCAAACAAAACAGCACCAAGAATTCTCCCTTTTCGTGTCGAAGGAGATGCCATAGTTCACAAAACAATGTTTCTCAAAAGCAACACTAAACGAAAAATAAAAACGACGGTTCTAGACTGAGGCTGCCGTTGGTTTGTTCTCCGAGATTCAAGACGGGTGTCGCTACACTGGACAGAACTGACCCCCCCCCCCCTTGATATTCCCGGCTTCCGTTTCACAAACCTCAGCGTGGTCACCAACCAGTTCAAAAATGCAAAAAGGAATTATTTTCTAGGACGTAGATTGTACTTCACTCCATCAGAAACAGTGTGGTCCGGGAAGGCTCCCTCCCGTTCGTTAGATTTCACAGCTGGGCTCTTTTCTGCATCCAAAATCTTTCTGTAGTCGGACAGCACCGCAGGGCTCACCAGATCCGGGGAAACACGACGACAATGACTGGAATGAATCCACCGCTTCTTATTGGTGACTCGCACCGCCGTCCGCGTTGCCAGCAGCACTTGCTCAGGGCCACGCCACCTCGGTTCCAAGCTGCTGGATCTCTCAAAAACACGGACCATTACATGGTCCCCGGGATGAAGGTCGTGAGCCTCACCCGTGGAGTTATCAGGGAGCGCTTCTCGAACCTGTTGATGAATGGAAAGCAAATCATTTGTTAATCGTGCCAAATAATCGTTCATCATTATACAAGGCACATCATGTATCAAACGAGGTTTAGGAACTTCCCAAATATTCATCGGCCTTCCAAACACCACTTCATAGGGTGTGAGGCCAAATCGGGAATGTGGCACTGATCGAATAGACAGCAATGCCAAAGGCAAAGCGTCCGGCCATTTCAAAGATGTGGATGCCACGATCTTTGCTAGCTTCAGCTTCAGAGTCGCGTTATACCTTTCCACCAAACCTGCTGATTGCGGATGAAAGACAGCATGGAATCGTTGCTTGATTCCTAATCCTTTCAGAACATACTCCACAACTTTCCCAATAAAATGAGGACCATTATCATTCCACATAAATTTACAGACACCATAGCGCGGGAAGTACTCCTTGAGTAACACCTTAGCCGTTGTCAATGCTGTATTGTCTTTCGTAGGGTAAGCCTCAATCCATTTACTGAAGGCACACACCACCACTAAGACATACTTGAGGTTATTACAGCGCTCCAGCTGGATGTAATCCATTTGCAGTACTTCGAATGGTGCAGTAGGTGGAACAAACCCTCCTTTGGGAGTAGGAGTCCCTTGTCCAGGATTGTGCTGTAAACATATCAGACAAGTCTGCACTACTCTCCTAGCTGTACTAGCAATTTCAGGATTTTCCCAAACCCTTGTAAGCAGTTTAGTAATTGCAAGAGCTCCAATATGTGCCAACCCATGTGTCATTTGCACCATTGGTTGTAAATAGGCCATTGGTAATTTCCATTTCTCCATATCTTTACTATGCCAGCAGTCCTCATCATCCAAAACTCCTTCAGTGGCCCATTTCACAAGCTCTGCTTCAGATGCCGACCTCTGTATGTCTAATACTTCTTCTCTAGCATCATGCCACCGTTCAGCCTGTGATTTCACCACGTACATGGTGGAGTAATTTTGTAACATAGCGGTCTCTCTCGCAATGCGATCTGCGAAAGCATTGCCTTGTCCTATTTTGTCTGTCACCTTTTTGTGTGCACTACACTTGACAATTGCTACTTTCCTCGGACATAATAGTGCATTCAGGAGATCGCGTACCAATTCTCCATGCATGATGTGCACTCCATGTGAGGTCAAGAATCCTCGTTCCTTCCAGAGTAGGCCAAAATCATGCACTACTCCAAAAGCGTAACGACTCTCTGTGTAAACGTTCACACATAAACCAGCACTTAACTCACATGCTTTCGTTAAGGCTATCAATTCAGCTGCTTGGGCCGATTTCTGGGGTATTCGTGCTGTTTCTACCACTGTTTTAAGTGTCGTGATCGCATAAGCTGCTGAAGTCGTGCCATCTGGTAACCTCACACATGACCCATCAACCCACAGTTCCCCATCTACATCTGCAAATGGCGTATCCTGTAAGTCAATACGACCCTTTGTCTGTTCCTCAGTTAGAAAAACACAGTCATGTTGTTCTTCCTCCTGGGTTTCAGCAACAGGATCCGGCAATAAAGTCGCAGGGTTCAGTGTCGCACATCGTTTAAGTGTGATGTGTGGCGCCAACAACGTTAGTTCATATCCTGTTAAGCGGGTGCTTGTTAGATGCTGTGTTTTTGTCTGATTCAACAATGCATCTACTGCATGGGGAACTAACACCAACAATTTGTGTGACAAAACTATTCCCTCACTTTGTCGTATAGCTACTGCTGTTGCTGCAACTGCTCGAAAACATCCAGGCAATCCTCGAGCCACAGGGTCGAGTACCGCCGAGAAGTACGCACAAGGTCTCTGCTTATCTCCGTGGGTCTGCACTAGGACTGACAATGCACACCCATCCTTCTCGTGTACGTATAATGTAAAGATCTTTGTATAATCAGGTGTACCTAGCACAGGTGCAGAACAGAGAGCCTGTCTCAATTGTTCAAAAGCATTCTGACATTCATCTGTCCATCCAATGGGAATCGGTGTATCTTTGGACAGCAATACTAACAAAGGCTTAACAATGTGTGAAAAACCCAGTATCCATTGCCTACAAAAAGACGTCAGACCTATAAAGGCTCGAACATCTTTCTGTGTGCAGGGGACTGGTGTATCTAGAACTGCTTGAATTCGATCTGGTGTCAATGCACGGCCCTCCTTAGACAAAAGATGACCGAGGTAGGTCACCTTTGGTCTACAATATTGCAACTTTTTCTTCGAAACCTTGTGATTATGTTTTGCTAGGAAGGAAAGCAAGGAAAAGGTACTCTTCTCACATTGTTCTTGCGTGTCTGCTGCAAGTAAGATATCGTCCACATACTGAATAAGAGCCACTCCATCTTGTAATTCAAAGGAATCAAGCTGCCTTTTTAATGCCTGACTATAGATGCTAGGACTTTCTGTATAGCCTTGAGGAACTCGACAGAATCTGTAAGATTTATTATTTAATGTGAATCCAAAGAGATACCGACTGTCAGGATGTACAGGAATCGAGAAGAAGGCATTCTTCAAATCGATGACTGTAAAAGTAGTTGCCGTCGGTGGAACCAACGTAAGCAATGTAGTGATGTCAGACACCACCGGGTACTGGGGCACTACTATCTTGTTAATTTCCCTCAAATCAATGATGAAACGATAAACCTTTGCATCAGTATCTCTCTTAAGGATCGGTAGAATTGGGCTGTTGCAAACATTATAGGGAACTTCCTCAACTACTCCTGCCAAAATCAGATCATTTACAATGTGTATCAAAGCAATTTCACCTTCTCTCGAAATTTTATATTGTGGGACACGTGGCAGAGATACTCCCTCCTTTACAGTAATTCGTACTGGAGGAATATTCATTTGCCCTACATCAGTGTCAGAAGCGGCCCACAATGTTTTCGGTAGAGATGCTAACACTTCAGATTCATGGAGAAGACATACACGCTCAAGTTCTGGGTAATTTTCATTCAATACAACACGCACTCCTTCCGGGGCACATCGAATAGTAGCTCGAAAATGTTTTAACATATCGAGTCCCATAATATTATCTGGGGTATTCGGGGACAGCAAAAAGGGACAGGGGGCAGCAAATTTGTCAACATGAAATGCAACGGGTTGAGACAGTGGGCTAGAAGTAGGTGTTCCATCGAACCCTATAGCTGTAATTACCTCGCCAGACAGGGGAGCCCTTGGAACCAAGTGTTTGGACAAAGCGCTACGAGTAGCTCCTGTATCGACCAGAAATTGATCAGTGGAACCCAAAACATGTGCTTCTATATATGGACCCCTTTGATCAACTGGTACCTCAACCGATTCCACACCCCATCCTACGCAATCCTATGCATAATGCTCATCACGTGGTTCAGCAGAACCACCTTCATTTATCTGATATTGATTGTGATTATCAAACGTATTATAATCTGTCTGACCACGACCCCTTGCTCCATATCCTCCACGATCATTCGTTCCATAACCTCCACGATCACTCGCTCCCCATCCTCTCGCTCCTCCATAATTACCCCTAGACCGTCCACTTCCTCGTCCCCTCAAATTACACTGCTCTCGAAACACCGGACAATCTGCAATCCAATGCCCAAACTGTTTACAGTATGCACACTGATTTATAGATATGTCGGAACGGGGAGGAGGAGCATTATTATACGATCCTCGTCCCCCTCGAGTGTTTCCCCTCGTAGCCTGAACCTGAGCCAACAATACCTTCGTCTTCAAATCCTTCGCTTTCTTGTCACTACTTTCCTTTGCCTCTAATTCCTGTCGTTCGTAATATTGAGCCATAGTCAATAAAGAAGCAGGGGTTGCCGTGGTCCACGAACTTTCACTCGTTTTTAATCGTTTTGCAATCTCCGGTAGGAGATTAGCCACATACTTGTCAACGAATAAGTGCCTGCCTGTATCCTCTGTTAATGATTGCCCACTGTAATCATGGAACGCTTCCTCGAAGCGAGAAAAGAAATCTGAAACCGATTCCTCCGTTTTCTGTTTACAAGAGGCTAATACGGTCCAGTCAATCTTTTTAGCGGGAACAAGCGTTTTCAATTTATTTAATATAGCACCTGGAAGATCCAATATTAATTGACAAGGCTTACATGCTGGTTCCCTATCTAAATCAGCTTGGACTAAATCTTTCCAACTCGCCCCGAGAGTCGTATGATGATCAAATTTACGAATCGCTCTCCACATATCAGGCGGCAGTATTAGCCCAAAGAACAGATCAATATCAACTAACGTCATAATACACGAGGAAATTGCACTTTCGACACTTTCATAAAAAACCGCTGGATTTTTACGGGGATCAGGCAAAGCATTTTTAAGCGCCATAACATCTGCTCTATTCCATGGCGTATAAACCCAATTATATATGAAATAACCCTTCGCATCTTTAGATGTTTTATCATCATCTGTGCCATCCCCTTTATGAGGGACATACAAAGGCGCAGCTTCACGCATAGGTCTAACATTAATCGCAGCGATCTTATCTGTTCCAAAGATGGAGCATTCTTTGGATATCTCCGTCGATCCGGACGCAGGCGGACCCTTTGACTTTTCCAACTCCCGTAGCTGTGTCGCCTCATTCCGTAGCTGAACCAAGCGTTTGAAAAATTCATCCGCATCTGAAAGAACAAAAAGACCTTTACAAAAATTATCACGACCCTTGGATATATCCTTCGGTTCTAGCTCTGTGGAATACTTCCTAAATCGTTCAACAACTTCATCACCAAAATGATCTAAAAAATATAACCGTTCCCTATCAGACCACCCTTACATTTGCTTACTAACGTCAGAAACAGTTACGGAATTAACATTTAACTTTCGTGCAACCGAACGCAACTCCGCAGTTCGTTCCGCCGATAACCTCGTACGCTGGGCATTCTGATCGTCCTCATCCGAGTCCTGGTTCGGAGCCGTAGGTGCAACGTACGGAGGTGGACAGCGATCTAGTAACGAAAAATCATCTGTTTCATTAGTAAGGACCGGATAAAGAGGACGACGGATGGGAAACTGACCATTAACCTGCAAATTATGTTCTCGAGTCTCCCTCTCTTTCTTTTCCTGTAACTCCTTCTCCTGTAGCTGTAAAGCTTTATCACGTGCAGCCTTCCGCTGCACCTTCTCCGCCAAGGCTTCTTCACGCTTCACTCGTTCACGCGCCTCTTTCTCCCACATTCGCACACAATCAAACATATCTTGTCTAGACCTTCGCTGAAACAAACACTGCTCTACATATTGAACCTTTCGAAGGTCGAATGACCCATGTAGTGGCCACTGCAACTCACGATCGTTTTTAGTATACTTATGCCATAACGTACTATACATTATTGGCGGAATACCAAATTTTACATACATCTCACGATTTGGAGTCCCCTCTGGGGGAGCCGGCTGTGATTCATTTAATCGATAATTGGTACCATTGTCAAAGCAGCACATTCCTCGGAGTGTGCTGAAAACAGGCATGTTCAAAAGTAACACGAAAACGTGATACTACACAAAATGGCACTTAATGTGCTTCATACACGGTGTGCCGTTCAAATCAAATAATCTGAGAAATATCCCTACATGCCTGCCTATGTGAGGTGCACTCCACATATTCAAATTCAAATTCAAAGATTCAAACGTTAGCTAACTTCAAACAAATTCAAATTCAAATTCAAAATTCAAAAAGCCATAGCAAGTGTCAATAGACTACCTCACCAGTCAAAAGCTTACCGAATATCTTCAAACGTCCAAGGTCCAACTGCCAAGTTCTGTAAGCGAATCAGCCAAACGGCATATCACGACAATCCAAGATCAGAATCTCAGTCGGAGACCGGCGCCACCTGGAAGGTCAGATCAGAAGGAAAGGAAGAAACGCCGCGGGTGCCAAGACTCGGGTCACTCAATGGCAGCGATCGCGTCCATGGCGAGTTTCCAAGCCTTCATCTCGACCTCTACTTCGGGCATCCGAGTCGCCGATGAGTCCCTTCGTGGTCGCCAATTTGTGGTGTTGGGTTCAAGTCAGGCCTACATACTCTGCTAAACTCTCGGACACCTTAGCATAGAAGTTGGCACGGACACTGGAAAATGCAAAAGACAAGTTTATTAAGACCCCGTGGGGTGGTGGTACATTCCTACAGCACCCTTCGGCAATGTAAGAAGTAGCACACCGAACATTGGTGCGCGACCTCTTTTTATACAGTTTAATGGCAATAAAAAGGTAGGCGGTTACAAGTTACACATTTTAGGTACATATAAGGTAATCTTTGGAACACAGCCAGCGTGTGGGAGGAGTTCAGTTGCACTGGTCAGTTTGTGCTAACATTCCTAAAGAGTGACCAGTTAATGCATAGTGCGCATGTGCGCTTGACCAGTACTAAAAATAGCCTGTTGCCGAGCAGAATAGATGACCATGGGTATCGAGGAAGGACGAAAGGGCACACTGACCACGAGGCAGCGTGTTCATAGAAAATGTGAGCCAGAAGGATTCAAAATGGCTTCCATACATTTTGGTCAAGTTAACGAAAAGACCGTGTAGCTGTGCTAAACGCTAACTCAGGAGCTGCCAAAACACGACACTTAGTTGGCCACCACATGGAAGTTTTGAACTTACGATTTTAGATAATCTTGAAGCTAAATTGTTTAAAAAGAAAGCTAGACCAGCTATGTTTGATTCTTTTCGGTTGTGGCGTAAAGAGGCCAAGCAGAAAGAAATCAAACAGCTTAAAAAGGATCGAAGAGAAGGGTTCGTTCCGATAATGCAAGTTGTACAACAATGTAAGCGAGATAAAGAAGAAAAAGAAATAGAAGTTTCCACTAGACTACATCACATGAGTATAGACAAATGTTATCCGGTTTTACCAACTAGTCTTGATAGGAAAGAAGAGGATTTAAAGGAGGATCCTCTGTTAGCGTATTTGATGAAATCGCCACCTCCTTATGCACAGGGTGCTACGGCTCCTGTAGTTCCCCCTGTAGTTCCTCCTGTTGTTCCGGCGGCTGCTGGTCAGCCCGTTGTTGGTCCTACGTTTGTCCCACCACCTGTTCCTATTCCTACTGCTTCTTTGCCTGTGCCTCCTCAAACTCCAGTTTCTGCTACTTCAACTACCTTGACTGTTTCTGCTGTTCCTACGTTCACGTCCAATATTGTTGCTCCTGCTCTTTATCCTTCTTCTCCTTCCGTTCGTACCCGTATTCCTAATACAGTTGCTACGCTCTATTCACCACTTGCCGGATCGATACTACCTTCCAGTGTTTCTGAAACTCCCCAAAGACGAAGTCAAATCCCTAGTGGTAGGGAGAGTGCAACGTTAGCGACTATGGCTCGTAGGTGGATAAAACAACCTGTTAACTACCCTCCACGCGTGGTTTTCGACACGTTTTCTCAGTTTAATGAGCCTACACAGAGATTCGTGTTCGAAGAAATGTGTAACTGCTTGAGAGAACAATGGTATAATGAGGATTTAGATAATGTACCGCCCGATATGATTGAACTCCAGAGTCAATTTTCGAACGGTATAATAGTGGGTGGAGAAGTACGACGTGCTTTAGAGAAACTGTTAGCCTTTAGATCGACAGTGCCTTCTCGAGTGTCGTTTGATGACGACTTCGATAATTGGAAAGCGATTCCTGGTCAGTATCCTATGAGAGAGGTTCCGCCAGTATACATACCAGGGGATCCTGCAGCTAATCCTGCAGTTCCGGCACGTTTCCAAAGAGTTTGGATACACCTCCCCTGGAAGCGATCAGAAGTCTTGTAGGTCAAGCAGTCCCTGCCTGATCCACGCAAGAATCCGGCGGGTTATTACAAGGAATTATCCCAATTGGTAGATGCTACTACTATGAACCTAGCTGACATCGATATGTTGGTTGGTAATGTTGTACCACAACCAGTTTGGGCGAAAATTCGCCAGCAAAATCATCAGAATGAGTTAGGCGGTGATTGGGCTGCATTAATAGCGGCTGATGGCCGACAAGTTGGTGGAGCTAAGCCTGAACAGATAATTGCGGATCTGCCCCAGAAAATCATTACGCTCATGAAAACGCTTATGCCAGCGTTGAGGGTAAACTGGGATAAATTAGCAGCTTGTAAGCAAAAGAAGGATGAGAGTGTCTCCGATTTCTTTACTAGATTCGAAGAGGCATTTGTCGATCATAGCGGTCAGGATATGGGCACTGAGGGAGGCCAACGGTTATTCGTCGATAAATTTGTCTTAAATTTGTTGCCTGAACTATGCAACAAATTGAAGAATTCAGAAAGTGCCTGGGCTGTTTCCACTACTGCTCAAATACTAGCGACTGCTCAATATTATGAGAATAGGGAAAAGGAAGAAAGTGATCGTTCAGACAAGAAAACGAAGGAGCTCAAAACGAAGGTTTTGTTACAACAAGCGTATCCTCCACGTTCGAATCAATATGATTCGCAACAGCAGTATAGGCCGCAATCGCAGTCCTCCAGAACGCAGTCACGTTCTGACTCCTCTGACTTTAGATCTAGGCTTGGGTATAATCAGTGCGCATATTGTAGAAGAGAGGGACATATAAAATATGATTGTCCGGCTTTACGTGATCGCCTTAATGGTGTATCGGCACGAGGAGGTCGTGGTGGTCCTCAGCAGGCATCTCGAGGTAGAGGCCGCGGTACCTCCCAAAATCAAACTGAGCGCTCTAATACGTCAGCAGATGCGAATAATTGTTTTGACCAGCGAAATGCGGGGTCAGTTAGATCTACACAGTATCATGTGGACGATTATTACGTTGAAAATGAGACTGTTGCAAACGATCGTTACTAGGACAGCCACCGACAGAGGGAGGGAGTAGTATCAGTTCCGGTTGATCAGAGTGGGCCTTACGTCGCAGTTGCTACATCTGGCGTAGTTGAGCCTTTTCTGTTAGACACTGGTGCGACGAAAAGTTCCATCATGCATTCGAAACTCCCTGGCGCACCTTTGTCTGGCTTGACGAATGTTTCCGTTGGATTGTCTGGCGCCCCTGTTAGCAACCCTGTCTCTAGCCCTTTGACCCTTACGATTGGCCCTCGTGAGCTGGAGGCTCCATTGATTCTATCTACTGGTTGTGGTGAGAATCTTTTGGGCTTGGATTTGTTAAAACGGTTATATGCGACTTTGTATTGCTCTCCCGAAGGAGTGGAGCTTACATTAGGTCGGAGAGTAATCTCTCCTATGTACTTATCGATCGATAAATTCCCACCGGAATTGAGTTCCCTTCCAGCGTCTCTATGGGCCACAGGTCCCAATGATGTGGGTCTGTTGGACATCCCACCTTATGTGATTCAACTGAAACCAAATGTGCGATTACCACGTATACCTCAATATCGTATCTCTCTTGATGGTGAGCGTGCGCTATTAGCGATCATTGGTGACCTGATCAAAAAGGATGTCATAGAAGAAACTCGGGGAAACGTGTGTAATAGTCCTGTGTTACCCATTTTGAAACGAACTGATCCATCTAAACCTCCTGTGTACCGTTTTATAATTGATTTGAGAGAGGTGAATTAAATTGTGATTCCACAATTTCCCGTGGTCCCTGATATCACGGCCTTGTTGACCCTAATCCCGGCTTCTGCCTCCTGGTTCACGGTGATCGATCTAAAGAATGCTTTCTTTAGTATTCCGATTGCTGAGGAAAGCAGAGACCTATTCGGATTTTCATTAGGTGGTCGCAGTTTCAGACTAAAACGCGCACCACAAGGCTATTGTGAAAGTCCGTCGATTTATAGCCAAGCCCTTAAGAGTCAACTTGATGCATTTGTGTTACCGACGGGTGCGGCTTTGATTCAATACGTTGACGACCTATTAGTGGCAGCCAATACAGAGGCTATTTGCAAAACGGCTACAGTATCATTATTGCACTATCTACATGACTTACATCACAAGGTGTCACCTTCTAAGCTGCAATATTGTTGTCAAGAAGTAACCTATTTAGGTCACTTATTGTCAAAAGAGGGGAGAAGGTTGACCCCAGAGAGAATTGCAGCGATTTCCCGAATGACTGTGCCAAAAACTCTGAGAGATGTACGTGCCTTTCTAAGTATTACGTCATACTGCAGACAATGGATTCCAAATTTTTCATTGTTGGCGAAACCATTGATAGCTCTTACGTGCAAGGATGTTTTATCTCCCTTACCTTGGACTGAAGAGTGTCAGAAAGGTTTTTCTGAATTGCGTGATGCGTTGTGTTCGGCTCCTGTGTTGGGTACTCCTGATTACAGTAAGCCGTTTACACTATACGTTCACGAGAGGGATGGTTGTGCGTTGAGTGTCTTGACACAACAATTTGGTGACAAACAGCGTCCATGCGCATATTTTTCTTCGACCTTAGACCCAGTAGCTCGAGCCTTGCCGAGTTGTTTAAGAGCAACAGCGGCAGCTGCGGCGTCCATTCGACAGTCCGCAGGTCTGGTCATGGATAATATGCTCACGGTGATTGTTCTACATGCAGTTGACACTCTTTTGAACCGAACGAAAACTCAACATTTGACGAGCGCAAGATTGTCTGGGTATGAGTTGACGTTACTGGCCAGTCACATACGCATAAAACGGTGTAATGTGTTGAATCCAGCAACATTGTTGCCGATCAACACGGAGTTAAGTGATGTAGCACCACATGACTGTTATCTGAAAACTGAAGAGGAAACGAAAGGTCGTATTGACCTGAAAGATACTCCATTGGTAGACCCTGATGGTACTTTGTATGTTGATGGTTCGTGTTTTAAGTTGCCGAATGGTGATGTGACGACTGCGTATGCTGTAGTGACATTGAGTACGGTTGTAGAAACTGCAAGATTGAGTCAGAATTCGGCCCAGGCTGCTGAGTTGATCGCCTTGACGAGAGCGTGTGTGTTGTCCAGAGGAAAACGGGTGAATGTGTTTACCGACAGCCAGTATGCTTTTGGTGTGGCACATAGTTTTGGGCGATTGTGGAGAGAAAGAGGATTCTTTACGTCGCATGGCACGAATATTCAGCATGGACAGCTCGTGAATGACCTTCTAGATGCACTTACATTGCCTAAGCAGGTGGCAATAATCAAATGTAGTGCGCATCGGAAAGTGACGGATGATGTTGGTCGTGGTAATGCGTTTGCGGATGAAACGGCTAAGGAGACAGCTAAAGATTTGACAAACCGAATGTACGTTACGAGTTCAGTGAGATGGCCAACGGAGACCAGTATGTGTGAAGACACGGTTGAGAGTGTGAAGGGAATACAGAATGAGGCCACTGAGACGGAAAAGACAAAGTGGAAAGAGAGAATGGGGAGGTTGGATGAGAATGGATGTTGGGTTGATTTGTCAGAGAAACAAAGATGGATGTTACCGGATGCATATGTGCTTGCTGTTGTTACAATGGCTCATGGTACAGCACATATTAGCGCAAAAGGCATATGCAAGTTGCTGTCTCCTGTATGGAAGAATGATGGGATTACTAAGTGTGCAGAGAGAGTGGTAAAGAATTGTATGGTATGTTTGATGTATAACCCTGGTAAGGGTACCCCCACTCCACCTGGTCATTTTGCCCCTCCTACATGTCCTTTCGAAGTTATCCAGTTGGATTTCATCCATATGGAGAGATGCAATAATTTGAAGTATGTTTTGGTTGTAGTATGTGCGTTCTCCAGATGGATTGAGGCTTACCCCCTTAAGGATAATACTGCCCTGTCTACAGCAAAAATTCTGCTCAAAGAGTTTTTCCCCAGGTATGGAATGCCTCGGATTGTATGGTCAGACAACGGAAGTGAGTTTGTGGGAAGTGTGATGAAGAGTGTGTGTCGTGGCTTAGGTATAGTCCAGAAATTTCATAGTGCTAATCATCCTCAGTCGGCGGGCTTGGTGGAAGGATACAATGGCACCCTGAAACTGAAACTTGCTAAAATTCAGGCGACTACTGGTTTATCATGGCCAGATGCTTTGCCTCTAGCTCTCCTATCAACCAGGGCAACTGTGCACTCTCGAGTAGGGCTTAGCCCATATTAGATTGTGTTCGGCCGTCCTGCTAATATTTGGGGAGTCCCGAGGCCTAAAGAATTTGATAGAATTGAATATCCAATGTTGATTGATTATCTTCATGATCTGACTGCTAAATTGAGTTTGATTCATCAACAGGTCTTTGAGGCTCTGCCGTCACAAACAGAGGGTCCTGGTCATCGGCTCCAACCAGGGGACTGGGTCCTCACCAGAAATTTCGGACGAAAACGAAACCTCGAGCCGAGGTTTGTGGGACCCTTCCAGGTGCTACTGGCAACGAGGACGGTGGTTCGGCTGGAGGGACGGAAGCACTGGGTGCATGCCACCCACACCAAGAAGGTTCCGCTTCCTTTGCCAGCGGATACTTGGATAAGAAGAGGTTTTTCCTCGTCTGAAACCGACGCTCCACAACGTTTTGTCCCATTCAGCGAAGCTCAGCCCATAAGGAACCCTTTGGTTTTATCTGACACCCCTGTTGATTCCCCTCAAACAATTTCCTTTCCATCAACCTTGGAGAATTCAAGTGCTGAACAATTGCCTGAACAATCGAACACTCATTTGCCATCCAATCCACTGTTTGAAGATCAGACTCGACCCGGAAGAAGCCGGTACTTTCTTCGTCCACGCACGAAAGATTAATAAAGTTATTTTGTTATTTTTGGATTTCACATTTGCCCTGAACATTGTGGACATTTTATATTGTGTACCTTTTTCCTTTTTCGTGCAGCCAAGAACCTTATAGTAAATTGAATGTTCAATTTATCTAGAACCTATCATCTGGGTTGGCCGTAGGGCCGTGCGGGTACTTTCTTCTGTTTAGCAGTTATCGACACTAGGTCGGTTTCTTTTGTCAATTTCTGGGAACTCCTGGGAATTGATAATCGCTACTCAGAACGAAGTGCGTCAAGAACGTTGCGGACGGTCGTTAGAGGATGGAATTTTCTAAGCTGTCGAAAAGAGAGAAAATGTCGGCGCAAAGATCTGCATTAGATAAGGTGTTTCGTACAAAATGTTTTTTGCTACAGGTTTTCATGTTGTTCCTGACTGTATCTATGCTGCTGGTGGGGGGAGTGTATTTTGGTTCTCAATTATTGCTGCCTTCTACTATACCTACTCCTCCTTCTCATAATCTAAATTCCGTCTCTACTGTTTCTCCACATTCTTTTCACCTATTACACCAACACTAACAAGTCAGACGTGCGGAATTTAGAAACAATTCCTTTGTTCAACTTCTGCATCAGCATCAGTTGGTGGTAAATACTACCAATTGTTGGGTGTGCGGGTTAATGCCACATACCATGGATAAGGGTATTCCGTATTTGGTCCTTCCTTATAGTTCCCAAGGGTCAGCTCGAGCATTCCAAACTATGTTCCGTAGTGCACTAGATTCCTACCCCCATCGAGAGCCACGCTCAGTAAACCTTGGTCCTGGCCCGTACCACAAGTCTCTGGCGATAGCCATTGCTGATTTAGATAGAGATATTTTTGACGCATCGCTTATCCCAGAGGAGGAGGTGCGAGCATATAAGGAACTAAGTAAGACTGAGTATAGTGTATCAGTGGGTGATAGACAGCTTAAAAGCTCGTCTCCGATTTGGATTGTACCTCACCTTGGTCACTTTTGTCTGAAAGGTCTTGGTCGAAATCCGAGAGCTCAGTTTGGGAAGAGTGCTTGTACTGAGACGTATGTCTTACCGATGCTCTCTTCCCCTGTCTTCCTGACTGCCAAGGGTACCTATTTTGTATGTTATGATCGAGCATATACGTGGTTACCTCATGACTTCTCGGGTACCTGCTATATTGCAAATCTCTTGCCTCCGACCTTCACTGTTGCCTCAGATTATCACAGAACTAGAGTTGTGAGAGGTGTTATTAGCAAAGAAGATACTGCCGGTCAAGAAGCAGGAGACTTCTTTAAGGGTTTCCTACCGTTTTGGGGCCCTATGGTCAATAGCAGGAATCTGAGACAGTTAACTCGTGTAGTAGAGTCAACTGCTAACATAACCGCAAGTGCCCTTGGTAATTTGACAGCCGAGCTTCAGGCGGATAGGCTTATGACGCCACAGAACCGTATGGTTCTAGACGTTGTTCTGGCAGATAGAGGTGGTGTGTGTAAGGTCATCCATTCGAGTTGTTGCATATTCATACCGGATAATGCTCCAACTGTCTATCAAGCCATCTCAAAGTTGCATAAAATCTCGGAGTCCATACACGTGGACGAGGGAGATTGGACGCTTCTAGGATGGTTTTGGGGCCTGATGTCGACCTGGGGTTGGAAGATTCTGATGATTATAGGGGTTGTTGTGACGTTTCTGTTCACGTGTTGTCTTTGTGTACAGTGTGGTCCTGCCTTATGTGGCCTTTGTGCTACAACGTGTATAAGAAGGCCATCTGTTACCAAAGAGGCATTGATGGATAGAATAATGTTCCAGCAACACCTGAATGATCTGATGAATATCGAGATCGATTCTGATTTCGACTAGTGCTTGCCTACATGAGGGCAAAAGGAGCGTCTGAGGTTCCGTGGGAATCGGTACAACGTTTTGGGCATTGCCGAATATGGACAAGTTTGGTATCTATGAACCGTAAATGGCGAGTTCGGTAAGTGTACGCGTTTTCGCTACACTACTTGACGGGGTTCGCCTAATTTACGTGTTTCTTCATCTGAACCCTCGGGTTCCATTTTAGATACGGCATCCATTTTGTTTCTTGCCCTCACGTAGTCAGCGAGCAGGCAACTGATCGCTTCATGACCTTTTAGTTCCCAAGCCTTACCGAAGACGCATATTCCTTTCATGCGTCTTTATGACCGGAGGAATGACACTGCAGAGGCAAATGGCTTAGCTTGAGGGTAATCTTGCCGTGCCGGTCTATTGTTTCAGCCGTGCATGTGCTGGGATCAAGCTCTTTGATCCTATGATCATGCTTCCGATATTACCCCCACACTCTTTTCTCTACGAGTGTCTGTCTTCCTTGCAGCTGCTCTTGTCTCTTTCTCTTGCTCATTTACAACTCAAGTGGAATGTGCCTAACGGTGGGAAGATGTGCTTTTACAGTTGGGAACCGGTGATGTTACTGTGATTATGTTCCGGGGTTCTGAAAACATGAAAGCGACCCTTTTGAAGTTTACTGTGGGAACTGAATTGTAACCTTTTGTTCACATGTTGTGCAATGGCAAAATCTTGTATAAAAGAGAGCGACCCACATATGCAATTTGAAGCAGACTCTCGGAACCTACACGCTGTTGTACTTCTAGTGATACAGAAAAGGGGGTGGTGATGAACAGAGTGTCTGAATTAAGCAGACCACTCTTACCCAGTCCAAAGATCAGGGCTTGATCCATCACCGTTATTTATCTCACTGCCCCATCCCAGCTCAGAACCTGGCTATATGCAAATTAGTCTGTCCCTGGCCCAGTGCATCATGGGAACAGGGCAGACCAAACTACCAAGCCAATTCTTCACCAGAAAGGAGACAAGCTACCGGGGACCGGTTTCTGGCATTTCAGCCTCTTCGGCCCGGCTTGCTTGAATCCTGATGGAGCAGTGAGAAAGGGACTCATGTCTGAGTATACCCTGCCACACCTATAGTGGCCAAAAACGATACAGAAAAGGGGGTGGTGATGAACAGAGTGTCTGAATTAAGCAGACCACTCTTACCCAGTCCAAAGATCAGGGCTTGATCCATCACCGTTATTTATCTCACTGCCCCATCCCAGCTCAGAACCTGGCTATATGCAAATTAGTCTGTCCCTGGCCCAGTGCATCATGGGAACAGGGCAGACCAAACTACCAAGCCAATTCTTCACCAGAAAGGAGACAAGCTACCGGGGACCGGTTTCTGGCATTTCAGCCTCTTCGGCCCGGCTTGCTTGAATCCTGATGGAGCAGTGAGGAAGGGACTCATGTCTGAGTATACCCTGCCACACCTATAGTGGCCAAAAACGATACAGAAAAGGGGGTGGTGATGAACAGAGTGTCTGAATTAAGCAGACCACTCTTACCCAGTCCAAAGATCAGGGCTTGATCCATCACCGTTATTTATCTCACTGCCCCATCCCAGCTCAGAACCTGGCTATATGCAAATTAGTCTGTCCCTGGCCCAGTGCATCATGGGAACAGGGCAGACCAAACTACCAAGCCAATTCTTCACCAGAAAGGAGACAAGCTACCGGGGACCGGTTTCTGGCATTTCAGCCTCTTCGGCCCGGCTTGCTTGAATCCTGATGGAGCAGTGAGAAAGGGACTCATGTCTGAGTATACCCTACCACACCTATAGTGGCCAAAAACGATACAGAAAAGGGGGTGGTGATGAACAGAGTGTCTGAATTAAGCAGACCACTCTTACCCAGTCCAAAGATCAGGGCTTGATCCATCACCGTTATTTATCTCACTGCCCCATCCCAGCTCAGAACCTGGCTATATGCAAATTAGTCTGTCCCTGGCCCAGTGCATCATGGGAACAGGGCAGACCAAACTACCAAGCCAATTCTTCACCAGAAAGGAGACAAGCTACCGGGGACCGGTTTCTGGCATTTCAGCCTCTTCGGCCCGGCTTGCTTGAATCCTGATGGAGCAGTGAGAAAGGGACTCATGTCTGAGTATACCCTGCCACACCTATAGTGGCCAAAAACGATACAGAAAAGGGGGTGGTGATGAACAGAGTGTCTGAATTAAGCAGACCACTCTTACCCAGTCCAAAGATCAGGGCTTGATCCATCACCGTTATTTATCTCACTGCCCCATCCCAGCTCAGAACCTGGCTATATGCAAATAAGTCTGTCCCTGGCCCAGTGCATCATGGGAACAGGGCAGACCAAACTACCAAGCCAATTCTTCACCAGAAAGGAGACAAGCTACCGGGGACCGGTTTCTGGCATTTCAGCCTCTTCGGCCCGGCTTGCTTGAATCCTGATGGAGCAGTGAGAAAGGGACTCATGTCTGAGTATACCCTGCCACACCTATAGTGGCCAAAAACGATACAGAAAAGGGGGTGGTGATGAACAGAGTGTCTGAATTAAGCAGACCACTCTTACCCAGTCCAAAGATCAGGGCTTGATCCATCACCGTTATTTATCTCACTGCCCCATCCCAGCTCAGAACCTGGCTATATGCAAATTAGTCTGTCCCTGGCCCAGTTTTGTCCACCCTAAGCGTGGAAGGGTATACTCAGATGTGAGTCCCTTGCTCATTGCACCATCAGGATTCAAGCAAGCCGGGCCGAAGACGGCTGTAATGCCAGAAACCGGTCCCCGGAAGCTTGTTTCCTTCCCAGTGTAAGAATTGGCTTTTGTAGTCTGGTCTGCCCTGTTCCCATGATGCACTGGGCCAGGGACAGACTAATTTGCATACAGCCAGGTTCTGAAACTGGGATGGTGCAATGAGCTAAAAAACGGTGTTGGATCTAGCCCTGATCTCTTGACTGGGTGAGAGTACTCTGCATAATTCAGATACTCTGTCCATCACCACCCCTTGTTGTAAATAATTTTGTCCACCCTAAGCGTGGAAGGGTATACTCAGATGTGAGTCCCTTGCTCATTGCACCATCAGGATTCAAGCAAGCCGGGCCGAAGACGGCTGTAATGCCAGAAACCGGTCCCCGGAAGCTTGTTTCCTTCCCAGTGTAAGAATTGGCTTTTGTAGTCTGGTCTGCCCTGTTCCCATGATGCACTGGGCCAGGGACAGACTAATTTGCATACAGCCAGGTTCTGAAACTGGGATGGTGCAATGAGCTAAAAAACGGTGTTGGATCTAGCCCTGATCTCTTGACTGGGTGAGAGTACTCTGCTTAATTCAGATACTCTGTCCATCACCACCCCTTGTTGTAAATAATTTTGTCCACTCTAAGCGTGGAAGGGTATACTCAGATGTGAGTCCCTTGCTCATTGCACCATCAGGATTCAAGCAAGCCGGGCCGAAGACGGCTGTAATGCCAGAAACCGGTCCCCGGAAGCTTGTTTCCTTCCCAGTGTAAGAATTGGCTTTTGTAGTCTGGTCTGCCCTGTTCCCATGATGCACTGGGCCAGGGACAGACTAATTTGCATACAGCCAGGTTCTGAAACTGGGATGGTGCAATGAGCTAAAAAACGGTGTTGGATCTAACCCTGATCTCTTGACTGGGTGAGAGTACTCTGCTTAATTCAGATACTCTGTCCATCACCACCCCTTGTTGTAAATAATTTTGTCCACCCTAAGCGTGGAAGGGTATACTCAGATGTGAGTCCCTTGCTCATTGCACCATCAGGATTCAAGCAAGCCGGGCCGAAGACGGCTGTAATGCCAGAAACCGGTCCCCGGAAGCTTGTTTCCTTCCCAGTGTAAGAATTGGCTTTTGTAGTCTGGTCTGCCCTGTTCCCATGATGCACTGGGCCAGGGACAGACTAATTTGCATACAGCCAGGTTCTGAAACTGGGATGGTGCAATGAGCTAAAAAACGGTGTTGGATCTAGCCCTGATCTCTTGACTGGGTGAGAGTACTCTGCTTAATTCAGATACTCTGTCCATCACCACCCCTTGTTGTAAATAATTTTGTCCACCCTAAGCGTGGAAGGGTATACTCAGATGTGAGTCCCTTGCTCATTGCACCATCAGGATTCAAGCAAGCCGGGCCGAAGACGGCTGTAATGCCAGAAACCGGTCCCCGGAAGCTTGTTTCCTTCCCAGTGTAAGAATTGGCTTTTGTAGTCTGGTCTGCCCTGTTCCCATGATGCACTGGGCCAGGGACAGACTAATTTGCATACAGCCAGGTTCTGAAACTGGGATGGTGCAATGAGCTAAAAAACGGTGTTGGATCTAGCCCTGATCTCTTGACTGGGTGAGAGTACTCTGCTTAATTCAGATACTCTGTCCATCACCACCCCTTGTTGTAAATAATTTTGTCCACCCTAAGCGTGGAAGGGTATACTCAGATGTGAGTCCCTTGCTCATTGCACCATCAGGATTCAAGCAAGCCGGGCCGAAGACGGCTGTAATGCCAGAAACCGGTCCCCGGAAGCTTGTTTCCTTCCCAGTGTAAGAATTGGCTTTTGTAGTCTGGTCTGCCCTGTTCCCATGATGCACTGGGCCAGGGACAGACTAATTTGCATACAGCCAGGTTCTGAAACTGGGAGGGTGCAATGAGCTAAAAAACGGTGTTGGATCTAGCCCTGATCTCTTGACTGGGTGAGAGTACTCTGCTTAATTCAGATACTCTGTCCATCACCACCCCTTGTTGTAAATAATAGTTGTACTTCTAGTGACTTTTGCCTCCCTGCAGTAATAAACGCTGATCTTTGACGCCGAAGGAAGTGTCCCGTGTCTCTGTCACTTGTGCGCCGAACAGGTATCCCATGAAGGTTATAGGTGTTGTTCCCTGGCACCGCTGGTTCTGTTAAAAGTCCAGTCCTTCAATTCTTGACCACCCACTTCGAGGATCGGCTCCAAAATGATGTCGGCTTTGGAGGCGATGCGGCATAGCCGCTGGCATCGGGCCTACGTCACAAAGTCGGAGCAGCGCTCAGGGCTTGTGGCAGGTTACGATGTCGCTTGTTGGTGTCGATATGGCACGGCGGCCGGCGTCGGGTCTACGTTGTAAGTCAGAGAAGCGCTCACGGCTTCGATGCAGATTATGGCTTTGCTCGCCGGCGTCAGTTTTGCAATTTCCTTCTGTAGCAGCCAGAAAAGCAAGTTCCAGATGCAGGCAAGCATATAGGGTGAAGTCTTTGTATCCCTGAGACTTCAGACAGGAGGCAAGCTCAAATTCTAGCCCTTGGAGATTTTCTGCAAGATGATGAAAGTTTCAATAAAAGTCATTTCTCCTTTCCTTGGCAATAAAGAAACCACTGAAGGTCATCCCCAGCAAACAACACACTGGTATAGGGGTAGTCAAAAACTCCTGCTGATTCTCTTGTTCTTCTCCTTGATTCCCAGAAGTGATCTAAAGTTCTGGGGTCTGGGTCCCCCTTTTTATACACACAAATCCTTTGTCTCTGAAGGCAGAGAGTGTCTGTACCTAGTCTAAACCAGTTCTGGGTGCATCCTGCCAGTGCACAACTTCTTCCTTTGTCAGGGTGGGCCAGGGTCAACAGACACACCACAGGAGGTGGAGCCAGCATTGTGGAAGGCAGACACAGCCCTATTCAGGCCCAGGTGTTACTCCCCCACCACTCTACATGCAGACAGGTCTATTCAGCCCAGTGCTGACTCACCCTGTCTCCTGGAGCTCCCTCAGCCCCTGTCACTCACAAACCAGACATGGAATACACATCCTTGCAGAAGCAGGCTTGGATGGTTAGGCAAGAAAATACCTATTTCTAAAAGTGGTAGTTTCAAACACAGAATGTTTAAAACCAACTTCACTAAAAGATGTATTTTATTATTCTGAGTTCAGGCATGTTAAATTCGTTTTTCTACCATGTTCCCTGGGATAGTTAAGATTATAAGGTGTTATAACCAAACTGCCATTCTGGCCTATGGGGACAGGTAGCCTTGCAGTAGTGAAAAACAAAATTGGCTGTAATTCACTACCAGAACATGCTACACACATCAGTGCATGTCCTACCTTTCACATACAATGCACCCTGCCCTAGGGCCTACCTTAGGGGTGGCTAACATGTAGAAAAGGGACAGTTTAGAGACTGGTCAGTGGGTGCACTTTATAAACAACATAAGGCCTCACCTAAAAGACACTTAGTCCTAACGTAAATAACAATTCCAGGGTTTTCAATACTCTTCTCAATACCCTCGAGTGTGTACAGTTCAGCTACTCTTGTTTGTCACAGTGTCTCACTAAAAACAACAACTGCTACCATCCAGACTCCCACCTTACAGCAGTGAAAATATGTGAGAGAAAGGAGAGAGTACCTCATGGTAGAACCGCCAACGGGGTTTCTGACTAACAATCGCTAGCTTACCCACTTCTCATCATCGGTAACTCTCTCTCTCTGAGTGTGTAAGAAGTAAAGAAAAGACAGGAAAAAACAGTGTTTGTTCTCCTTTTCGAGAACCACAAAAAAAGTGGTGACACAAGTGATAGTGAGACAAAATAACCGTGCTTACTATTGTGTATATGTGCCTAATGAACCCCTGTGAGAAATAATGAACGTAATTCTGTGAGTGGGTTCACTTACCAAGTCCACATGGCAGTACTGGACTGCATACCGGCTCTGCAAAGGCAGGCCTGAGACACACTTTACAAGCTGCTTCTGTGGGTGGCACAATCAGTGCTGCAAGCCCACCAGCAGCATTTGACTTACAGGCCCTGGGCACACGTAGTGCACTGCACTAGGGTCTGACATGTAAACCAAATAAGTCAATCATGGGGTCATTAATCCATGACATCAAATTAACATAGGGAGCACTTGCACTGTGGCACTGAATAGCAGTGGCACAGTGCTCACATACAATGCACCCTGCCCTAGGGCCTACCTTAGGGGTGGCTAGCATGTAGAAAAGGGAAGGTTTAGGGACTGGTCAGTGGGTGCACTTACCACGTCGACATGGCAGTACTAGAAGTGGAAGGGAGTCTCATGCCAATGCTACCAGGTCTAACAGTGGGCAGTATTGAGGACTAGAAAGGGAGAAAGGGGTGATGAAAAAAATATTTATTATAAGTTTTGTATAGCGCTAGCTGGACCCAAGGGTATCAGAGCGCTTCACAACAGGTACAACAATGTGCCTTAGCGGCAAAGGAAGACTCCACATCTGGACAACTTAAGGGCATTGCAAATAACATAATCATACAGATCATAAGGTCTACAGGAGGGGGGATTCTATGATCTTCCCTATTCAGTTCAGGTGTACTCAAGGAAGAGGGCTTTGAGTAAAGTCTTGAATTTCGGGAAATGGGAGGTCATTCTGATGTGGGGCGGGGGTGGCGTTCCGAGACTGGGTCAAGATGAAGTCTCCCAGATCCAAATCCAGTCTTCCGTTTAAGGTTATCAAGGTTTTCAAAAATGCAATAGAGACGAGTGAGCCTGATTCAGGCTCTGAGGTGGAAGAGCCTGTTGCACGAGAAAGGGGCTCTGGGCCACTTCGCTTGAAATTTATTTCCCGACGTTTGCACGATTGTGTTTCTTAAAGTGAGCTCTTTCCCATCTCCCATGCACCCCAGTTTTCTCTTTGCCTATGAAATCGCTTTGTTGAGTTCTTCAAAGATCCTACATGCATTCTCTATTATGTTCTTTGTATCCTTTGCATTCATAGTTAAGTTTCCTTTTATTTTCTTTAAGTTTAGAATGTCTGAGGGGGAGAAGGTGTGTCGTCCTGTGTCATGATACTCTGGAATGTGGGGATGGTTGCTAGGCGGTGGGCTGGAATTTGTCATTCGGTCTTAGCTTGATGATTGATGGGGTCTATGTAGCTGTGATACTTAAATAAACCTTTCTTGACCCCCGTATGATCTACTCTGCTTTCTGGAGGGACACACTTCCACAGACGTCCATGTTAAATCTAGCAGCGCACAACCCACTGAGCATTCCTGCATGTGTGGTACTTGATGGCAAAGGTTTATTGTCAGCGGTTTATGCCATAACGCCTAAAACATTGATATTTACAACACGTAATAAAACAATCACAATTCTTGTTAATTTAAAACGACTTAAGCACAGATCATATAAATACTACACTTTGCGCATAATCCATGATCTGACGTGAAGTGCAAGTGCAAACGGATGACGTACATCACTATTAAAACCAATCAATTAGATAGAGTGGTCATTAGATCTTACAAAGCGTCCCAACTAACAAGCGCATACCGAGGTGCAGATACCGGCGTCTCCGTCTGCTTGTTGCCTACTCAGAGCAATTAAACCTAATAGGAAGCCTGAAAGCTGTCTTATAAACAACAGAAATAAAACAAGAGCATAAGCCTGCTGCGCAAACGTTATCTATTATGTTACAAAAACGAGGATTTGACCAAATAATTACAGTTTTGCTGACAGCCCTATGGAAATTAACCCTTAGATATGGGCCAATAGACGACCAACACCTAAGCGAGCATTTTATAAAGTGCAGGTGCAAGTAGAAATGTGCAACAATATCTCTCGATGCTCTGTCCAGTCGATAAGGGACTCCTGGTTGTCCTTTTTGCCCTAGTGCCTTTAATACCGGAGTCGAGCCACACTCCAGTTTATGAGGGCAGATATATCAAAGGACGACCACAGCCCCCAGAGACAACTCGGAAAATGGTAAAGCCATCACTACAGTTGGTTTATGGTTTGTACCCACTTCCTTCGCTGCAGTTTGTAGTAGGTCTGCATATACGAAGCAACTGCCTGGCAAATCTCCATACGATCAGTTCTATAACATAAGAAAAGTGCTGCACTGCAGCATCTCAGATTACGTTTTAGAAAAAGAGGACGTAGGTAGTACCTTTGGATTTTAAGTGACATATCACACAGCAGCATAAAACACATAAATGACTCAGGGCCCCCTTATGTACTGGGACACATGTTAGATCCGCCTCCAGGGGCTTTACCCATGATTTAGCAAAGGCCCCCACCGGAAGAGTTCCTAATCTGAACATGAGATATAAAGCCCTTTTCTCAGGAGGGAACTGCAAGTCCTTGAACTGCTCCCAGCGTGGTTCACATTTTACTTTCTGGTAATTAGTCGCAAGGATACCTTTCCTGGCTTCTTGCTTGCGCCACATGAATGGCCAATATTTCTTTTTAACCAGTTCTAGGGTTGCCTTATTCATCAGTGCCAGGTTATTCTATTGCTCTACTCAACTAGTGTATGTTAGAACGTTCGTAACGTACTTGAACCAGGGTGAACTATTGTAATCCTGCATCGTCGCAGTTCCTTCAGGACCATTCTATATGAGGGAAGAGCTGGAGTCGACCACACTCGCACCCGGTGTCTTACAGGTTGAGATCCTCCGGTGAACCCCAGCTCAGCTCTTAATACTGTCATTGGGGTGCCAGGACCCAGGATCGGTACACGTTACAAGAACATTTTCCCAGTTTTTGAAGAGCGTGAACCTTCGTAAAATCCCACAGTTAGCACCATAAGAGTAGGCCACCTGTGCATTTGTCTTGAATGTGTCAGTGCTAGTTTTATTGGTCTCTTGCTGCTTGAGTGAGCAAAATGTAGAATCGTGGCGACAAGTTTGTTTCTTACTTCGCCAGATGAGCTTTCCAATATAAATGGTCATCCATTCGTATGCCGAGGTAGCCATGTTTTAATTAGCTTAGTTGGTTTACTATCAATCCTGAATGTCAACAATAACTTTGATTTAGGATTAATTTTCATGTATTTTTCTCTTTATTGATTATTAACTTCTGTACTTTAGAGAATAGCTCGAAGCCTTCCAAAAGTTGATGCATTGATTTTTCAGTATGCGCTAATATTACTGTATCATCTGCAACCAGCGGGATCGGAATATTCTCCTTCTCCATTATCGGAACATGAAGACCAAGATTCCTGAGAGAATCAGTTCCATTGATGTAAATGTTGAATAAAGCTGGGGCAAGTACGCAACCCTGCCCAACGCCAATGTTTATTTCAAACTTCTCTGTGCATTCTCCTTTTACACTGAATCGTACTCTGGAATGATTGCCGCGGGACAGATCCTTTCGGATACTCAAATAGTTGCTTGGGAACTTCCTTCCTCCAGAAGACTCCGAAGGACGGAGCGGCAACAGAATCAAATCCTGTTTTTAGTTCTCCAAAGACCACGAAGAGCGGGGAGTTTCCAGGGACATGTACTTCATACAGATCATGTACAACCTCAGAGCCGGGTCGATTCTACTTTGGCCTTTTCAGGATCCGGCCTGAAGGTTAGAGAGAATATAGTTCTCCTCTGTCCAGGTCTTGAGTCGTGACTGTAAGAGTTTCCCAAAGATTTTCCTGATGTTGTCTTGGAAGGAAATTAGCTGATATTTGGAGGGGTCATCTCTCCCCCCTTTCTTTTGAATCACCACAGTTATGGAAGACTTGCATGATTCTGGAACCAAACCAAGAGTCATTACGGTGCTAAATAAAGCTGTTAAAGACCCTGAAGCACTGAACGTCTGAACTGGCCCTCCCTCCTCTCCACTGAATCCATGCAATAACGCTTAGTGGAGGTGTGGAGGGGGAAGCCCATGTCACCGCACAGTAAACAAAGTGATGCTATCAAGAGTACAAAGGTATGCCCAAACTAGTGGACCAGGAACCTGGAGGAACAGCAGGTAACCAGTAACAATGCTACGCTGTAGACTGATTTCTGAAAAATACCAACTCGATGACTGTGTGGATGCCGCCGCTCTCCACGAACGGTTCATTAACCAGAAATGTACAGTTTTGACATTTGCTGACACGACTTCGACAATTTGGAAAATACAGTTAAAAAGCAAAGATAGAACAATCACACTTGATTCAATCTATTCACAGAATCTAGCAGATTACCCACCCACCCATAGGATCATGAGACCACCATTAGACAGAGCAGATTACCCCCCACCCGTAGGATCATCAGACCACCCTGAGCCAGACCACCCGTAGGATCATGAGACCACCATGAGCCAGACCACCCATAGGATCATGAGACCACCATGAGCCAGACCACCCGTAGGATCATGAGACCACCATGAGCCAGACCACCCGTAGGATCATGAGACCACCATGAGCCAGAGCACCCCTAGGATCATGAGACCACCCCTAGGATCATGAGACCACCACGAGCCAGACATCATGAGCCCACCATGAGCCAGACCACCCGTAGGATCATGAGACCACCATGAGCCAGACCACCCGTAGGATCATGAGACCACCATGAGCCAGACCACCCGTAGGATCATGAGACCACCATGAGCCAGACCACCCCTAGAATCATGAGACCACCATGAGCCAGACCACCCGTAGGATCATGAGACCACCAAGAGCCAGACCACCCGTAGGATCATGAGACCACCATGAGCCAGACCACCCGTAGGATCCTGAGACCACCATGAGCCAGAGCCAGGCCACCCGTAGGATCATGAGACGACCATGAGCCAGACCACCCATAGGATCATGAGACCACCTGAGCCAGACCACCCGTAGGATCATGAGACCACCTGAGCCAGACCACCCGTAGGATCATGAGACCACCATGAGCAGACCTCCCGTAGGATCATGAGACCACCATGAGCAGACCACCCGTAGGATCATGAGACCACCAAGAGCCAGACCACCCGTAGGAGCATGAGACCACCATGAGCAAGAGCACCCCTAGGATCATGAGACCACCATGAGCCAGACCACCCGTAGGATCATGAGACCACCATGAGCAGACCACCCGTAGGATCATGAGACCACCAAGAGCCAGACCACCCATAGGATCATGAGACCACCATGAGCCAGACCACCCGTAGGATCATGAGACCACCATGAGCCAGACCACCCGTAGGATCAGGAGACCACCATGAGCCAGACCACCCATAGGATCATGAGACCACCATGAGCCAGACCACCCCTAGGATCATGAGACCACCATGAGCCAGACCACCCGTAGGATCATGAGACCACCATGAGCCAGACCACCCGTAGGATCATGAGACCACCTGAGCCAGACCACCCGTAGGATCATGAGACCACCATGAGCAGACCACCCGTAGGATCATGAGACCACCATGAGCCAGACCACCCGTAGGATCCTGAGACCACCATGAGCCAGGCCACCCGTAGGATCATGAAACCACCATGAGCCAGACCACCCGTAGGATCATGAGACCACCATGAGCAGACCAACCGTAGGATCATGAGACCACCATGAGCAGACCACCCGTAGGATCATGAGACCACCAAGAGCCAGACCACCCGTAGGATCATGAGACCACCATGAGCCAGACCACTCGTAAGATCATGAGACCACCATGAGCCAGACCACCCGTAGGATCATGAGACCACCATGAGCAGACCACCCGTAGGATCATGAGACCACCATGAGCAGACCACCCGTAGGATCATGAGACCACCAAGAGCCAGACCACCCGTAGGAGCATGAGACCACCATGAGCAAGACCACCCGTAGGATCATGAGACCACCATGAGCCAGACCACCCGTAGGATCATGAGACCACCATGAGCAGACCACCCGTAGGATCATGAGACCACCAAGAGCCAGACCACCCGTAGGATCATGAGACCACCATGAGCCAGACCACCCGTAGGATCATGAGACCACCATGAGCCAGACCACCCGTAGGATCATGAGATCACCATGAGCCGGACCACCCGTAGGTCCATGAGACCACCATGAGCCAGACCACCCGTAGGATCAGGAGACCACCATGAGCAAGACCACCCGTAGGATCATGAGACCACCATGAGCCAGACCACCCGTAGGATCATGAGACCACCTGAGCCAGACCACCCGTAGGATCATGAGACCACCTGAGCCAGACCACCCATAGGATCATGAGACCACCATGAGCCAGACCACCCGTAGGATCATGAGACCACCATGAGCCAGACCACCCGTAGGATCAGGAGACCACCATGAGCAAGACCACCCGTAGGATCATGAGACCACCATGAGCCAGACCACCCGTAGGATCATGAGACCACCATGAGCCAGACCACCCGTAGGATCATGAGACCACCATGAGCCAGACCACCCGTAGGATCATGAGACCACCATGAGCCAGACCACCCGTAGGATCATGAGACCACATGAGCCAGACCACCCGTAGGATCATGAGACCACCATGAGCCAGACCATCCCTAGGATCATGAGACCACCATGAGCCAGACCACCCGTAGGATCATGAGACCACCAAGAGCCAGACCACCCGTAGGAGCATGAGACCACCATGAGCCAGATCACCCATAGGATCGTGAGACCTTCATGAGCCAGACCACCCATAGGATCATGAGACCACCATGAGCCAGACCAGATTACCCCCCACCCGTAGGATCATCAGACCACCATGAGCCAGACCGAATTATCCCCCCCCACCCGTAGGATCATGAGACCTCCATTGCGTTTGAGCGAGAAGCAACAGCTAAAACGCAGACATTCGCTGTATCAGAAGTCCACGGTGACTGGTAGAGGAGATGTGGTCATTTAGTGACTTCCTCTAGCTTTCTATTTTTTGTGTTTTCTTTCCTTTCATTCTTCTACAGTCTGGGGGTGGATTAAAGAGCCATGAATCAAGAGTGAGATAAAGGAGCAGAGAGTGTCTGGGGTGGATTAAAGAGCCCTGAGGTGGAATCAAGAGTGAGATAAAGGAGCCGTGAGTGGCTGGTGGTGGATTAAAGCAGACTTTGTTAAAAGAGGGCCACAAAAATAGCTGTTCT
Organism: Lissotriton helveticus; assembly: GCF_964261635.1. Lineage (NCBI taxonomy): Eukaryota > Metazoa > Chordata > Amphibia > Caudata > Salamandridae > Lissotriton > Lissotriton helveticus. The sequence continues at coordinate 417,472,133 of NC_136058.1, read as the reverse complement.
AATATATAAACATGTGCGGTATCTTACTCTCATTAAATAGTTGCGGCTCTGCGTTGAAAGCTCGAACTCCTTGGAAACGTGACGGATTTGGGCTGTAAATCACCTAGCGACTGCGAGAGGGATTTTTAATTGCACTTTCAATGCTTCTTTTTCACTAATAAGGTGAGGAAAGATACGATTGTTAGCCGAGCTTTGCACTACTAGAAAACCTCTATTACCTATTATGACGAACATTTGGTTTTATTTATAGTTTGGAGGGAACTCATTTTTATGAAGACAACCACAGTGTGGTAGAAATACAGCCTGAGTGAGATGGGAGCAGTGTACCATTAAAACGAAGGTAGATAATATACCACCCCAAAAAAAAGATTATGTGTATGAGCACATGTTGCTCTCTAGCACGCCCTACACACAAATTACCAAATGGAAGGGTGTTTGAGAAATATGTAATTATCTTTCTTGCAGGTTACACATGCCGAATTTTAGAAAATGAAAATAACGGTGCCTCAATCAGTCTGGTTTTAAATGAAGGTTTTGGCTGGTAAATCTTGAAGAGAGATCGCAGTCAGGTAAAGTTATATGATACCTATTATCTAAGTGAAAGAAAATAGGTACTCACTACTGAGTATTTCAGATATGTAGAGATACTGTTGTAGATAGGTATGCAGTACCAGATGCATGAGCTTATAGAAACTAGGATACCAGTTTTTAGGTGTGGTTCAAATTAATACTGAAACCCTCATAAGAAATAAATGATTAATCCTAGTTGTCACCCTTTTTCTGTTGCTTTCCTATACTTATCTTCTCTTTCCTAAACTTTAATCTTGGCTCTATTTGCTACCTGAGATAGAAGGTGAAATATTAAAAAATTACTGTCATCAAATCAAAATGTGAATCAGTTCTCCAATGAATATTAACAACAAAATAATTGTAAATATTAGACAAAACATTTGATATCATGTAAACTGTAACTGTCTAAGCCTCTTCTCCCAACGTTACCTTTAATGTATAAATATATATCAAGTGCACTGTACTATGCTATGTATTAAAAAGTACCCAAAGTTAAACAATGAATGCAATCGATATTCCTATGTTGAACTAAAATGAACCAGATATCACAAAATGAAATGGATAATGACTTTTTGGTTCACTGCCATCGATCATCAATTTCAACGTTCTAATATGAAACTGTAAACTATGACATTGAATTTTTAAACAAATATATAAGAACTAATAATACTCTGTTCTTTATAGACATATTGGCTGAACGTATAACTGTCCTGAGGAAGACACCACGACGTGTCGAAACGCGTTGACTCAAACTCAACAGCCACAAAAAACTTTAGAAAGAATATGTATCAGTGTCTATCTAAATATGTTTTAAATTTATGTTTTCTTTAATTAGGAAACTTATCATTTTTGCATCAATAATCTATTATAAGTATATGTTTACATTGTATAAATTTATCTTTGTTTTTATTAAAAAATACTATTTTTGATATCATTATGTCTGTTTGTGTTATGGTTTAAGTTTCTAACTTTAGGGAATACTTCAGTCGAATACATAGCTGGTTTTTGTTTAACCGATAGCCTGGGTGTTTACCTTCACATTGTTTGTTTTCCCTGACCCAGGATTTTTATCCGTACCAGGGGGCCCTTGTTACTTCACAAAATATTATACCCACGGTTAATCCGTGTGGGGCTTTTCGTTTTTTGAGTCGTACTAGTCTAGAGGAAACGTGGGGATCAATCCTTCTATCTCAGTGAATATATTTTTGTGGAATCCTTGACTGTCGTCTATTCTTCTCCTATTTTTCTCATTCTTCTACATCTTGCCATCTATTAATTGTAGCTTTACGATCTAGCACCTACAATAACCAATGGCCCATTTTCAAACCTTTGGGTTCTCGGACGAGGACTTCGCCACTCTTGTAGGCACTAGCGCCTCATTTGGAAACAGCTCTTCAAGTAATTCCCTTAATAATAGTGACACGAACAAACTGTTAGATCTCCCAAAAAAACTTATAAGGATCGAAGCCCATGGGGAATTCATGCTGAACTATCTTAAGCATGGTATTATCCCCCTGGGACTGAGGGTCAGGAACATCCCTGGACTCTTTGTTGATATTAAGACCTTTCTCAACAAATGGAGCATGATTGCTACCCGCTGCTCCAGAGATTTAATGATCCTGATAATATCTACAGCAAAAGATCTTGCTGCAGATATACGAAAAGAAATAGAGGAACTTGAAGATAAACTCAAAAAATCAACAACGGTGGAAGATGCCAATAAACAATTTGACATCGTAAAGCAGGATATTGCTTCTTTTTCTGACTATCTAAGAAAAAGAAAAGAGGAAAAATTTGCTAAGGATAAAAGGTTCTACACCATAGAACGGACCTATCCATATCTTGTGGAAAGTTATTTTAAGTCAGATTATCAACATGGGGCACCAAGATACGAAACCCAGCAAAGAATCAACACCTTCTCTGATTCTTCAGACCCTGAATCGGAAGAAGAAGGAGGGATGGGATTCCACAATGATATGCCTTTTGACCCAAGAAATAACCACAGAGGCAACCGTCGACCTTTTTTAGGGAACAGAGGGGGGAGAGGGGGACGGAGAAGAGTGAGATTCCAAAATCCACAGAGAGGGAACTATCAGAATCACCAGTATGCCCAGGAACCTCAACAGTACCTGGAAACCAGAAGCAAGCAATACTGGAGGAACGGGATGTAATCCCGATATTTAACCTCTCTTCTCATAATCTAGCACCCTCCGACCTCTCTCTTCTATCAAAAGGATTATCCTTTGTCCCCCACACTCAGGTGAATATCTTTGAGTTGTATAGGGATATTCATGCATTTTTCAGAAAAATTAGGTTAAAAAGATACTTTGCAGAGAATGACCCTTTAACATTGGATAATATATCCCCTAATATAGTTGCCCTACCATCCACCTTCACACCAACCTTAGACCAGGTAGGCCCAGAGATCGCCATCTTTGAGAAAGCAGTTTTAAGCAAATTAGATCAAACTTTAAAGTTTATCCCCAAACCAATCTATAACATCTCAAAAGACGAACATGACTCAATAGAAAAATTTAAAACAAACAAATCAGTCACTGTGAAGAGTAGCGACAAAGGTGGAGGAATAGTTTTAATAGACACCTTAAAATATGAAAGCAAAATGTTGGAGATGCTTAATGACCCGACATTTTATAAGAAGATTAAGCTGAACCCCACAAATAAGATAGTGAAAACTATTAACAAGATAACAACTAAAGCCTTAGGAACAGGGATTATAAATAAAAAGGAATTTGAATATCTAAACAAATCTGAAGGAAAAATGTCGTGCATTTACGGACTACCTAAGGTCCACAAAAACCAAGAAGATCCTCCATATCGTCCAATAGTATCAACAATAGGAACGCCTTTGGAGGCCGTCTCGAAATATCTAGACAACATTTTGCGTCCATATATCCCGCTATCGCCCTCCTACATCAAGGATACAGGTGACATTATAAAAAAAGTGGAGAATCTCCAATTTAATCCTCAGAAAGATATTTTAGTGACTCTTGACATCGAGTCACTATATAGTAATATACCACAGATTGGAGCAATAGAGACAACGTTATGGTTCATTGAAGAATATCAAATTCCTTGCTGTAGCAATTTTATTAGGGAATGCCTTACTCTTGTACTTACAGAAAACTGCTTTGAATTTGGTGAACAATTGTTCTTACAAACGAAGGGAGTCAGCATGGGAGCCTCGATGGCTCCATCCATAGCCAATATCTACATGATCGCCTTCGAAACAAAAAATATTTTTAATGAAATGGCCCCTTTCTTCGAGTCTGTTTCCCATTGGTACCGCTACATAGATGACATTTTCTTTGTGTGGACCAATGGGGAACAGACTCTGAGGGAATTCCTCCTTTGGCTGAACGAGGCAGATGTAAACTTAAAATTCACTGCACATACTAACAAAGACAGGGTAGAGTTCCTTGACATTTTTATCAAAAATGGTGATGGCAGATTGCAGGTTGACCTATTTACCAAACCCACTGCCAGGAATACAATGCTGCACTTCAAAAGTTTCCACCCGAAGTGCCAAAAGGACAGTATTCCGTTTTCCCAATTTTTGAGAGTACGACGTAATTGTACAGAATTAAGGGACTATGATTTACAATCTGAGAACATGAAAATCAAATTCTTACAAAGAGGCTACCCACGCCGCCTAATACGAGAGGCCTACAAAAGAGCTAGATTCTATGATAGGGATGCACTCCTAAACTCAAACCGAACTAAAAATGCCCCATCCTTGGTTTGTATAACGAAACACTCAACCATAGATGGAAGCATTAGGCAGATTATAAATTCCAATTGGCATTTATTGAACTTGAATAACACCCAACAACAAATACCCAAACCCATGTATGCGCATAGGCGCAACAAGAATTTAAAAGACCAAATTGTCCGATCCAGATTTAGCAAAACTGCGGAAAATCCACCATTTGTACAAAGGTCTTTCCAGAATAACAACCCAGTAAAAGGCACATCAAATTGTGGCTCTTGTAAATCCTGCAATAACATTCTTCTCGGTGAAACAATGACCCTAAATAATGTAGAAATAAAAGCAAAAGATTTATGGACATGCAACACACAAAATGTGGTGTATCTCATCACATGTCCATGCCATTTAGGATACGTTGGCGAGACAGGAAGAGCCATAAAAACAAGGCTGACAGAGCACCGGTCAGCAATAAAAACTAAAAAATTGTCTGCGCCTTTAGTCGGCCACTTTATGGACTTCGGACATTCTTCCGAAGAAATGAAGTGGCGCATTCTGGAGAAAATACAACTGCCAAATAACACAGGAGGGGAACAAATCAGGAAAAAGCGAGAACTTTATTGGATCTTTACTCTTGACACATATAAACAAGGCCTGAATTCGGAATGCCCTTGGTCAAATGCGATAATATGATGAAATCAATAGACCATAGTGATATGGAACAATATCTTAAATAACTGTAAAGTTACCATTCACTCTAAACTAGAGAGAACTCGAATTCAATGTAGAGGTTGCTTTCACCTATTTTTACTAATTAAGCAACCTTTAAATATCTAAACTTCTGTCTATGATAAGATAAAGATTCCTAGTTTATAACAAATAAATCACACATTGACACATAAGAGCAAAGGGAAACAAATCGATGAATGAAAAGAATCGGTTGTTTTCCCTCTGTCTATGTTTGAAATGAGTCCCAAAGAAAAACGGTAGTTACAGCTTTAAAACATGGGAGGAGCCATAGTTCAATGAGATAAACATGTTAGAGTATAAATACCAATAGAACTACGGCTTGTGAATCCTTTGAATTCCTGCCGTTACAAGCCGCCCGCCGATTGGACCATCCCCAGAGGGAGAAAGAGCGCGAATAAGGTAAATGTGACACAAGAAATGTTTCCCCTCGCCCACAATGGCTTTAATCTATAGCAATAAGATAAACCCACAAACTAATATAAGTTTAATTTTGAACGTTTTAGGTACTCTACTTAAAAAATAGAGCCCGTCCACGAGTAAGCGCACATCATCATACTTAATTGGTCCCCGCAGCGAAAGGGTATCGGACGAGGAAACCCGCCTTTTATGCAACGCTATTTTCAACAGCGGGAATCCCTGACGGTCCGTGTGAAGGAAACAAGATTCCTTTAAGGTATAAATACATGCCGTTTTCTTTGACCCGAGGAGATTTTACTAAAAGCGGGTTGCAATAATACTTTTCCTAAAACATTTAAATATGTGCGGCACTTCACCTTTTTTAGAGAATTGCCGCTCCGCGCTGGAGGCTTGAATCGTTTAAAGAAGGGAAAGAACGAGGAAACCCGTTTTCCATGCTGCGCTATCCCCAACAGCGGGAACCCCTAACGGTCCGCATGTAAGGAACAAGAGCCTCTGAAGGTATGAAGATAGGCCGTGTTCACTTACCCAAGCAGACTTTGTTAAAAGAGGGCCACAAAAATAGCTGTTCTAATATATAAACATGTGCGGTATCTTACTCTCATTAAATAGTTGCGGCTCTGCGTTGAAAGCTCGAACTCCTTGGAAACGTGACGGATTTGGGCTGTAAATCACCTAGCGACTGCGAGAGGGATTTTTAATTGCACTTTCAATGCTTATTTTTCACTAATAAGGTGAGGAAAGATACGATTGTTAGCCGAGCTTTGCACTACTAGAAAACCTCTATTACCTATTATGACGAACATTTGGTTTTATTTATAGTTTGGAGGGAACTCATTTTTATGAAGACAACCACAGTGTGGTAGAAATACAGCCTGAGTGAGATGGGAGCAGTGTACCATTAAAACGAAGGTAGATAATATACCACCCCAAAAAAAAGATTATGTGTATGAGCACATGTTGCTCTCTAGCACGCCCTACACACAAATTACCAAATGGAAGGGTGTTTGAGAAATATGTAATTATCTTTCTTGCAGGTTACACATGCCGAATTTTAGAAAATGAAAATAACGGTGCCTCAATCAGTCTGGTTTTAAATGAAGGTTTTGGCTGGTAAATCTTGAAGAGAGATCGCAGTCAGGTAAAGTTATATGATACCTATTATCTAAGTGAAAGAAAATAGGTACTCACTACTGAGTATTTCAGATATGTAGAGATACTGTTGTAGATAGGTATGCAGTACCAGATGCATGAGCTTATAGAAACTAGGATACCAGTTTTTAGGTGTGGTTCAAATTAATACTGAAACCCTCATAAGAAATAAATGATTAATCCTAGTTGTCACCCTTTTTCTGTTGCTTTCCTATACTTATCTTCTCTTTCCTAAACTTTAATCTTGGCTCTATTTGCTACCTGAGATAGAAGGTGAAATATTAAAAAATTACTGTCATCAAATCAAAATGTGAATCAGTTCTCCAATGAATATTAACAACAAAATAATTGTAAATATTAGACAAAACATTTGATATCATGTAAACTGTAACTGTCTAAGCCTCTTCTCCCAACGTTACCTTTAATGTATAAATATATATCAAGTGCACTGTACTATGCTATGTATTAAAAAGTACCCAAAGTTAAACAATGAATGCAATCGATATTCCTATGTTGAACTAAAATGAACCAGATATCACAAAATGAAATGGATAATGACTTTTTGGTTCACTGCCATCGATCATCAATTTCAACGTTCTAAAATGAAACTGTAAACTATGACATTGAATTTTTAAACAAATATATAAGAACTAATAATACTCTGTTCTTTATAGACATATTGGCTGAACGTATAACTGTCCTGAGGAAGACACCACGACGTGTCGAAACGCGTTGACTCAAACTCAACAGCCACAAAAAACTTTAGAAAGAATATGTATCAGTGTCTATCTAAATATGTTTTAAATTTATGTTTTCTTTAATTAGGAAACTTATCATTTTTGCATCAATAATCTATTATAAGTATATGTTTACATTGTATAAATTTATCTTTGTTTTTATTAAAAAATACTATTTTTGATATCATTATGTCTGTTTGTGTTATGGTTTAAGTTTCTAACTTTAGGGAATACTTCAGTCGAATACATAGCTGGTTTTTGTTTAACCGATAGCCTGGGTGTTTACCTTCACATTGTTTGTTTTCCCTGACCCAGGATTTTTATCCGTACCAGGGGGCCCTTGTTACTTCACAAAATATTATACCCACGGTTAATCCGTGTGGGGCTTTTCGTTTTTTGAGTCGTACTAGTCTAGAGGAAACGTGGGGATCAATCCTTCTATCTCAGTGAATATATTTTTGTGGAATCCTTGACTGTCGTCTATTCTTCTCCTATTTTTCTCATTCTTCTACATCTTGCCATCTATTAATTGTAGCTTTACGATCTAGCACCTACAATAACCAATGGCCCATTTTCAAACCTTTGGGTTCTCGGACGAGGACTTCGCCACTCTTGTAGGCACTAGCGCCTCATTTGGAAACAGCTCTTCAAGTAATTCCCTTAATAATAGTGACACGAACAAACTGTTAGATCTCCAAAAAAAACTTATAAGGATCGAAGCCCATGGGGAATTCATGCTGAACTATCTTAAGCATGGTATTATCCCCCTGGGACTGAGGGTCAGGAACATCCCTGGACTCTTTGTTGATATTAAGACCTTTCTCAACAAATGGAGCATGATTGCTACCCGCTGCTCCAGAGATTTAATGATCCTGATAATATCTACAGCAAAAGATCTTGCTGCAGATATACGAAAAGAAATAGAGGAACTTGAAGATAAACTCAAAAAATCAACAACGGTGGAAGATGCCAATAAACAATTTGACATCGTAAAGCAGGATATTGCTTCTTTTTCTGACTATCTAAGAAAAAGAAAAGAGGAAAAATTTGCTAAGGATAAAAGGTTCTACACCATAGAACGGACCTATCCATATCTTGTGGAAAGTTATTTTAAGTCAGATTATCAACATGGGGCACCAAGATACGAAACCCAGCAAAGAATCAACACCTTCTCTGATTCTTCAGACCCTGAATCGGAAGAAGAAGGAGGGATGGGATTCCACAATGATATGCCTTTTGACCCAAGAAATAACCACAGAGGCAACCGTCGACCTTTTTTAGGGAACAGAGGGGGGAGAGGGGGACGGAGAAGAGTGAGATTCCAAAATCCACAGAGAGGGAACTATCAGAATCACCAGTATGCCCAGGAACCTCAACAGTACCTGGAAACCAGAAGCAAGCAATACTGGAGGAACGGGATGTAATCCCGATATTTAACCTCTCTTCTCATAATCTAGCACCCTCCGACCTCTCTCTTCTATCAAAAGGATTATCCTTTGTCCCCCACACTCAGGTGAATATCTTTGAGTTGTATAGGGATATTCATGCATTTTTCAGAAAAATTAGGTTAAAAAGATACTTTGCAGAGAATGACCCTTTAACATTGGATAATATATCCCCTAATATAGTTGCCCTACCATCCACCTTCACACCAACCTTAGACCAGGTAGGCCCAGAGATCGCCATCTTTGAGAAAGCAGTTTTAAGCAAATTAGATCAAACTTTAAAGTTTATCCCCAAACCAATCTATAACATCTCAAAAGACGAACATGACTCAATAGAAAAATTTAAAACAAACAAATCAGTCACTGTGAAGAGTAGCGACAAAGGTGGAGGAATAGTTTTAATAGACACCTTAAAATATGAAAGCAAAATGTTGGAGATGCTTAATGACCCGACATTTTATAAGAAGATTAAGCTGAACCCCACAAATAAGATAGTGAAAACTATTAACAAGATAACAACTAAAGCCTTAGGAACAGGGATTATAAATAAAAAGGAATTTGAATATCTAAACAAATCTGAAGGAAAAATGTCGTGCATTTACGGACTACCTAAGGTCCACAAAAACCAAGAAGATCCTCCATATCGTCCAATAGTATCAACAATAGGAACGCCTTTGGAGGCCGTCTCGAAATATCTAGACAACATTTTGCGTCCATATATCCCGCTATCGCCCTCCTACATCAAGGATACAGGTGACATTATAAAAAAAGTGGAGAATCTCCAATTTAATCCTCAGAAAGATATTTTAGTGACTCTTGACATCGAGTCACTATATAGTAATATACCACAGATTGGAGCAATAGAGACAACGTTATGGTTCATTGAAGAATATCAAATTCCTTGCTGTAGCAACTTTATTAGGGAATGCCTTACTCTTGTACTTACAGAAAACTGCTTTGAATTTGGTGAACAATTGTTCTTACAAACGAAGGGAGTCAGCATGGGAGCCTCGATGGCTCCATCCATAGCCAATATCTACATGATCGCCTTCGAAACAAAAAATATTTTTAATGAAATGGCCCCTTTCTTCGAGTCTGTTTCCCATTGGTACCGCTACATAGATGACATTTTCTTTGTGTGGACCAATGGGGAACAGACTCTGAGGGAATTCCTCCTTTGGCTGAACGAGGCAGATGTAAACTTAAAATTCACTGCACATACTAACAAAGACAGGGTAGAGTTCCTTGACATTTTTATCAAAAATGGTGATGGCAGATTGCAGGTTGACCTATTTACCAAACCCACTGCCAGGAATACAATGCTGCACTTCAAAAGTTTCCACCCGAAGTGCCAAAAGGACAGTATTCCGTTTTCCCAATTTTTGAGAGTACGACGTAATTGTACAGAATTAAGGGACTATGATTTACAATCTGAGAACATGAAAATCAAATTCTTACAAAGAGGCTACCCACGCCGCCTAATACGAGAGGCCTACAAAAGAGCTAGATTCTATGATAGGGATGCACTCCTAAACTCAAACCGAACTAAAAATGCCCCATCCTTGGTTTGTATAACGAAACACTCAACCATAGATGGAAGCATTAGGCAGATTATAAATTCCAATTGGCATTTATTGAACTTGAATAACACCCAACAAAAAATACCCAAACCCATGTATGCGCATAGGCGCAACAAGAATTTAAAAGACCAAATTGTCCGATCCAGATTTAGCAAAACTGCGGAAAATCCACCATTTGTACAAAGGTCTTTCCAGAATAACAACCCAGTAAAAGGCACATCAAATTGTGGCTCTTGTAAATCCTGCAATAACATTCTTCTCGGTGAAACAATGACCCTAAATAATGTAGAAATAAAAGCAAAAGATTTATGGACATGCAACACACAAAATGTGGTGTATCTCATCACATGTCCATGCCATTTAGGATACGTTGGCGAGACAGGAAGAGCCATAAAAACAAGGCTGACCGAGCACCGGTCAGCAATAAAAACTAAAAAATTGTCTGCGCCTTTAGTCGGCCACTTTATGGACTTCGGACATTCTTCCGAAGAAATGAAGTGGCGAATTCTGGAGAAAATACAACTGCCAAATAACACAGGAGGGGAACAAATCAGGAAAAAGCGAGAACTTTATTGGATCTTTACTCTTGACACATATAAACAAGGCCTGAATTCGGAATGCCCTTGGTCAAATGCGATAATATGATGAAATCAATAGACCATAGTGATATGGAACAATATCTTAAATAACTGTAAAGTTACCATTCACTCTAAACTAGAGAGAACTCGAATTCAATGTAGAGGTTGCTTTCACCTATTTTTACTAATTAAGCAACCTTTAAATATCTAAACTTCTGTCTATGATAAGATAAAGATTCCTAGTTTATAACAAATAAATCACACATTGACACATAAGAGCAAAGGGAAACAAATCGATGAATGAAAAGAATCGGTTGTTTTCCCTCTGTCTATGTTTGAAATGAGTCCCAAAGAAAAACGGTAGTTACAGCTTTAAAACATGGGAGGAGCCATAGTTCAATGAGATAAACATGTTAGAGTATAAATACCAATAGAACTACGGCTTGTGAATCCTTTGAATTCCTGCCGTTACAAGCCGCCCGCCGATTGGACTATCCCCAGAGGGAGAAAGAGCGCGAATAAGGTAAATGTGACACAAGAAATGTTTCCCCTCGCCCACAATGGCTTTAATCTATAGCAATAAGATAAACCCACAAACTAATATAAGTTTAATTTTGAACGTTTTAGGTACTCTACTTAAAAAATAGAGCCCGTCCACGAGTAAGCGCACATCATCATACTTAATTGGTCCCCGCAGCGAAAGGGTATCGGACGAGGAAACCCGCCTTTTATGCAACGCTATTTTCAACAGCGGGAATCCCTGACGGTCCGTGTGAAGGAAACAAGATTCCTTTAAGGTATAAATACATGCCGTTTTCTTTGACCCGAGGAGATTTTACTAAAAGCGGGTTGCAATAATACTTTTCCTAAAACATTTAAATAAGTGCGGCACTTCACCTTTTTTAGAGAATTGCCGCTCCGCGCTGGAGGCTTGAATCGTTTAAAGAAGGGAAAGAACGAGGAAACCCGTTTTCCATGCTGCGCTATCCCCAACAGCGGGAACCCCTAACGGTCCGCATGTAAGGAACAAGAGCCTCTGAAGGTATGAAGATAGGCCGTGTTCACTTACCCAAGCAGACTTTGTTAAAAGAGGGCCACAAAAATAGCTGTTCTAATATATAAACATGTGCGGTATCTTACTCTCATTAAATAGTTGCGGCTCTGCGTTGAAAGCTCGAACTCCTTGGAAACGTGACGGATTTGGGCTGTAAATCACCTAGCGACTGCGAGAGGGATTTTTAATTGCACTTTCAATGCTTCTTTTTCACTAATAAGGTGAGGAAAGATACGATTGTTAGCCGAGCTTTGCACTACTAGAAAACCTCTATTACCTATTATGACGAACATTTGGTTTTATTTATAGTTTGGAGGGAACTCATTTTTATGAAGACAACCACAGTGTGGTAGAAATACAGCCTGAGTGAGATGGGAGCAGTGTACCATTAAAACGAAGGTAGATAATATACCACCCCAAAAAAAAGATTATGTGTATGAGCACATGTTGCTCTCTAGCACGCCCTACACACAAATTACCAAATGGAAGGGTGTTTGAGAAATATGTAATTATCTTTCTTGCAGGTTACACATGCCGAATTTTAGAAAATGAAAATAACGGTGCCTCAATCAGTCTGGTTTTAAATGAAGGTTTTGGCTGGTAAATCTTGAAGAGAGATCGCAGTCAGGTAAAGTTATATGATACCTATTATCTAAGTGAAAGAAAATAGGTACTCACTACTGAGTATTTCAGATATGTAGAGATACTGTTGTAGATAGGTATGCAGTACCAGATGCATGAGCTTATAGAAACTAGGATATCAGTTTTTAGGTGTGGTTCAAATTAATACTGAAACCCTCATAAGAAATAAATGATTAATCCTAGTTGTCACCCTTTTTCTGTTGCTTTCCTATACTTATCTTCTCTTTCCTAAACTTTAATCTTGGCTCTATTTGCTACCTGAGATAGAAGGTGAAATATTCAAAAATTACTGTCATCAAATCAAAATGTGAATCAGTTCTCCAATGAATATTAACAACAAAATAATTGTAAATATTAGACAAAACATTTGATATCATGTAAAATGTAACTGTCTAAGCCTCTTCTCCCAACGTTACCTTTAATGTATAAATATATATCAAGTGCACTGTACTATGCTATGTATTAAAAAGTACCCAAAGTTAAACAATGAATGCAATCGATATTCCTATGTTGAACTAAAATGAACCAGATATCACAAAATGAAATGGATAATGACTTTTTGGTTCACTGCCATCGATCATCAATTTCAATGTTCTAATATGAAACTGTAAACTATGACATTGAATTTTTAAACAAATATATAAGAACTAATAATACTCTGTTCTTTATAGACATATTGGCTGAACGTATAACTGTCCTGAGGAAGACACCACGACGTGTCGAAACGCGTTGACTCAAACTCAACAGCCACAAAAAACTTTAGAAAGAATATGTATCAGTGTCTATCTAAATATGTTTTAAATTTATGTTTTCTTTAATTAGGAAACTTATCATTTTTGCATCAATAATCTATTATAAGTATATGTTTACATTGTATAAATTTATCTTTGTTTTTATTAAAAAATACTATTTTTGATATCATTATGTCTGTTTGTGTTATGGTTTAAGTTTCTAACTTTAGGGAATACTTCAGTCGAATACATAGCTGGTTTTTGTTTAACCGATAGCCTGGGTGTTTACCTTCACATGGGTGGATTAAAGAGTCATGAGGTGAAATCAAGAGTGAGATAAAGGAGCAGAGAGTGTCTGGGGGTGGATTAAAGAGCCATGAGGTGGAATCAAGAGTCAGATAAAGGACCAGAGAGTGTCTGGGTGAGTTAAAGAGCCATGAGGTGGAATCAAGAGTGAGATAAAGGAGCCAAGAGTGTCTGGGGGTGGATTAAAGAGCCACGAGGTGGAATCAAGAGTTAGATAAAGGAGCCAGGAGTGTCTGGTGGTGGATTAAAGAGCCATGAGGTGGAATCAAGAGTGAGATAAAGGAGCCAGGAGTGTCTGGTGGTGGATTAAAGAGCCATGAGGTGGAATCAAGAGTGAGATAAAGGAGCTGAGAGTGTCTGGGGGTGGATTAAAGAGCCACGAGGTGGAATCAAGAGTCAGATAAAGGAGCCGAGAGTGTCTGGGTGAGTTAAAGAGCCATGAGGTGGAATCAAGAGTCAGATAAAGGACCCGAGAGTGTCTGGGTGAGTTAAAGAGCCACGAGGTGGAATCAAGAGTCAGATAAAGGACCCGAGAGTGTCTGGGTGGATTAAAGAGCCACAAGGTGGAATCAAGAGTGAGATAAGGAGCCGAGAGTGTCTGGGGGTGGATTAAAGAGCCTCGAGGTGGAATCAAGTGTGAGATAAAGGAGCCGAGAGTGTCTGGGGTGGATTGAAGAGCCATGAGATGGAATCAAGAGTGAGATAAAGGAGCCGGGAGTGTATGGGGTGGATTAAAGAGCCACGAGGTGGAATCAAGAGTGAGATAAAGGAGCCGAGAGTGTCTGGGGGTGGATTAAAGAGCCATGAGGTGGAATCAAGAGTTAGATAAAGGAGCTGAGAGTGTGTGGGGCAAATTAAAGAGCCATGAGGTGGAATCAAGAGTGTGATAAAGGAGCTGAGAGTGTCTGGGGCAAATTAAAGAGCCATGAGGTGGAATCAAGAGTGAGATAAAGGAGACAGGAGTGTCTGAGGTGGATTAAAGAGCCATGAGGTGGAATCAAGAGTGAGATAAAGGAGCCGGGAGTGTCTGGGGGTGGATTAAAGAGCCATGAGGTGGAATCAAGAGTGTGATAAAGGAGCTGAGAGTGTGTGGGGCAAATTAAAGAGCCATGAGGTGGAATCAAGAGTGTGATAAAGGAGCCGAGAGTGTCTGGGGTGGATTAAAGAGCCATGAGGTGGAATCAAGAGTGAGATAAAGGAGCAGAGAGTGTCTGGGGTGGATTAAAGAGCCACGAGGTGGATCAAGAGTGGGATAAAGGAGCCGAGAGTGTCTGGGGGTGGATTAAAGAGCCATGAGGTGGAATCAAGAGTTAGATAAAGGAGCTGAGAGTGTCTGGGTGAGTTAAAGAGCCATGAGGTGGAATCAAGATTGAGATAAAGGAGCCGAGAGTGTCTGGGGTGGATTAAAGAGCCAGGAGGTAGAATCAAGAGTGAGATAAAGGAGCCGAGAGTGTCTGGGGTGGATTAAAGAGCCAGGAGGTAGAATCAAGAGTGAGATAAAGGAGCCAAGAGTGTCTGGGGTGGATTAAAGAGCCACGAGGTGGAATCAAGAGTGAGATAAAGGAGCCAAGAGTGTCTGGGGGTGGATTAAAGAGCCACGAGGTGGAATCAAGAGTTAGATAAAGGAGCCGGGAGTGTCTGGTGGTGGATTAAAGAGCCATGAGGTGGAATCAAGAGTGAGATAAAGGAGCCGGGAGTGTCTGGTGGTGGATTAAAGAGCCACGAGGTGGAATCAAGAGTTAGATAAAGGAGCTGAGAGTGTCTGGTGGTGGATTAAAGAGCCAGGAGGTAGAATCAAGAGTGAGATAAAGGAGCCAAGAGTGTCTGAGGTGGATTAAAGAGCCATGAGGTGGAATCAAGAGTGAGATAAAGGAGCCGGGAGTGTCTGGTGGTGGATTAAAGAGCCACGAGGTGGAATCAAGAGTTAGATAAAGGAGCCAGGAGTGTCTGGTGGTGGATTAAAGAGCCATGAGGTGGAATCAAGAGTGAGATAAAGGAGCCAGGAGTGTCTGGTGGTGGATTAAAGAGCCATGAGGTGGAATCAAGAGTGAGATAAAGGAGCTGAGAGTGTCTGGGGGTGGATTAAAGAGCCACGAGGTGGAATCAAGAGTCAGATAAAGGAGCCGAGAGTGTCTGGGTGAGTTAAAGAGCCATGAGGTGGAATCAAGAGTCAGATAAAGGACCCGAGAGTGTCTGGGTGAGTTAAAGAGCCACGAGGTGGAATCAAGAGTCAGATAAAGGACCCGAGAGTGTCTGGGTGGATTAAAGAGCCACAAGGTGGAATCAAGAGTGAGATAAGGAGCCGAGAGTGTCTGGGGGTGGATTAAAGAGCCTCGAGGTGGAATCAAGTGTGAGATAAAGGAGCCGAGAGTGTCTGGGGTGGATTGAAGAGCCATGAGATGGAATCAAGAGTGAGATAAAGGAGCCGGGAGTGTATGGGGTGGATTAAAGAGCCACGAGGTGGAATCAAGAGTGAGATAAAGGAGCCGAGAGTGTCTGGGGGTGGATTAAAGAGCCATGAGGTGGAATCAAGAGTTAGATAAAGGAGCTGAGAGTGTGTGGGGCAAATTAAAGAGCCATGAGGTGGAATCAAGAGTGTGATAAAGGAGCTGAGAGTGTCTGGGGCAAATTAAAGAGCCATGAGGTGGAATCAAGAGTGAGATAAAGGAGACAGGAGTGTCTGGGGGTGGATTAAAGAGCCATGAGGTGGAATCAAGAGTGTGATAAAGGAGCTGAGAGTGTGTGGGGCAAATTAAAGAGCCATGAGGTGGAATCAAGAGTGTGATAAAGGAGCCGAGAGTGTCTGGGGTGGATTAAAGAGCCATGAGGTGGAATCAAGAGTGAGATAAAGGAGCAGAGAGTGTCTGGGGTGGATTAAAGAGCCACGAGGTGGAATCAAGAGTGGGATAAAGGAGCCGAGAGTGTCTGGGGGTGGATTAAAGAGCCATGAGGTGGAATCAAGAGTTAGATAAAGGAGCTGAGAGTGTCTGGGTGAGTTAAAGAGCCATGAGGTGGAATCAAGATTGAAATAAAGGAGCCGAGAGTGTCTGGGGTGGATTAAAGAGCCAGGAGGTAGAATCAAGAGTGAGATAAAGGAGCCGAGAGTGTCTGGGGTGGATTAAAGAGCCAGGAGGTAGAATCAAGAGTGAGATAAAGGAGCCAAGAGTGTCTGGGGTGGATTAAAGAGCCACGAGGTGGAATCAAGAGTGAGATAAAGGAGCCAAGAGTGTCTGGGGTGGATTAAAGTGCCACAAGGTGGAATCAAGAGTGAGATAAAGGAGCCAAGAGTGTCTGGGGGTGGATTAAAGAGCCATGAGGTGGAATCAAGAGTGAGATAAAGGAGCCAAGAGTGTCTGGGGGTAGATTAAAGAGCCACGAGGTGGAATCAAGAGTGAGATAAAGGAGACAGGAGTGTCTGGGGGTGGATTAAAGAGCCTTGAGGTGGAATCAAGATGGCACAACCTTGGTTTTTCAGCACCCGACACTCAATAGCGCCGGCTCTGGGCTTCTGAGCACAACTTTGGGCCCGGCTCTCATTCTTTTACAAAATAAGCAACGGATGTAGAAGTGTACAGCGCAGGACAGCAGGACCCTGCAGCAACAGAGAGTCTAATGTGGGGGGGGGGACAGAAAGGAGGGAGATTATTAGGAGAAGAAGGAGTGACAGCCCCGCTCCAGTGGTAGCGATATAGGACTCTGTGGTACCAGTGGCTCCTGCCTCCGCGCGGCCCTTGCTACCCGGGCGGGACTGGGAACCAAAGGGAGCCCTGACAAAAATGCTCTCTGCAGCTTCTTGTGCAATCTCTCCCTCTCTCTTTCCACCCACCCACAGATCCCTCCACCCACCTATCCATCCATCCATCCTCCCATCCACCATCCATCCACTCATCCATCTACTCACTCATCCACCAAGAAGCAGAGGGGCCCCTCCCATAATGAACAGCAGATGGGCCCCTCCCTCATACAGAAGCAGAGGGACCCCTCCCTCATACAGAAGCAGATGGGCCCCTCCCTCATACAGAAGCAGAGGGGCCCCTCCCAGAAACAGAGGGGCCCCTCCCTCTCAGAAGCAGAGGGGCCCCTCCCTCATACAGAAGCAGAGGGCCTGCTCTCATACAGAAGCAGAGGGCCCCTCCCAGAAGCAGAGGGCCCCTCCCTCATACAGAAGCAGAGGGGCCCCTCCCTCATACAGAAGCAGAGGGGCCCCTCCCTCATACAGAAGCAGGGGCCCCTCCCTCATACAGAAGCAGGGGCCCCTCCCAGAAGCAGAGGGTCCCCTCCCAGAAGCAGAGGGCCCCTCCCTCATACAGAAGCAGAGGGGCCCCTCCCAGAAGCAGAGGGTCCCCTCCCAGAAGCAGAGGGCCCCTCCCTCATACAGAAGCAGGGGGGGCCCTCCCTCATACAGAAGCAGAGGGGCCCATCCCTCATACATAAGCAGGGGCCCCTCCCTCATACAGATGCAGGGGGCCCCTCCCTCATGCAGAAGCAGAGGGGCCCCTCCCTCATACAGAAGCAGAGGGGCCCCTCCCTCATACAGAAGCAGAGGGGCCCATCCCTCATACATAAGCAGGGGCCCCTCCCAGAAGCAGAGGGTCCCCTCCCAGAAGCAGAGGGCCCCTCCCTCATACAGAAGCAGAGGGGCCCCTCCCAGAAGCAGAGGGGCCCCTCCCTCATACAGAAGCAGGGACCCCCTCTCTCATACAGAAGCAGGGGCCCCTCCTATAATGAACAGCAGATGGGCCCCTCCCTCATACAGAGGCAGAGGGGCCCCTCCCAGAAGCAGAGGGGCCCCTCCCTCATACAGAAGCAGAGGGTCCCCTCCCAGAAGCAGAGGGTCCCCTCCCAGAAGCAGAGGGCCCCTCCCTCATACAGAAGCAGGGACCCCCTCTCTCATACAGAAGCAGGGGCCCCTCCTATAATGAACAGCAGATGGGCCCCTCCCTCATACAGAAGCAGAGGGCCCCTCCCAGAAGCAGAGGGGCCCCTCCCTCATACAGAAGCAGAGGGTCCCCTCCCAGAAGCAGAGGGCCCCTCCCTCATACAGAAGCAGAGGGGCCCCTCCCTCATACAGAAGCAGGGGCCCCTCCCAGAAGCAGAGGGCCCCTCCCTCATACAGAAGCAGGGGGGCCCTCCCTCATACAGAAGCAGGGACCCCCTCTCTCATACAGAAGCAGGGGCCCCTCCTATATAGAACAGCAGATGGGCCCCTCCCTCATACAGAAGCAGAGGGGCCCCTCCCTCATACAAATGCAGAGGGGCCCCTCCCTCATGCAGAAGCAGAGGGCCCCTCCCTCATACAGATGCAGGGGGCCCCTCCCTCATACAGATGCAGGGGGCCCCTCCCTCATGCAGAAGCAGAGGGGCCCCTCCCTCATACAGATGCAGGGGGCCCCTCCCTCATACAGAAGCAGGGGCCCCTCCCTCATACATAAGCAGGGGCCCCTCCCAGAAGCAGAGGGTCCCCTCCCAGAAGCAGAGGGCCCCTCCCTCATACAGAAGCAGGGGCCCCTCCTATAATGAACAGCAGATGGGCCCCTCCCTCATACAGAGGCAGAGGGGCCCCTCCCTCATACAGATGCAGGGGGCCCCTCCCTCATACAGAAGCAGAGGGGCCCCTCCCTCATACAGAAGCAGGGGGGCCCCTCTCTCATACAGAAGCAGGGGCCCCTCCTATAATGAACAGCAGATGGGCCCCTCCCTCATACAGAGGCAGAGGGGCCCCTCCCTCATACAGAAGCAGAGGGGCCCCTCCCTCATACAGAAGCAGGGAGGCCCCTCCCTCATACAGAAGCAGGGGCCCCTCCCTCATACATAAGCAGGGGCCCCTCTCAGAAGCAGAGGGTCCCCTCCCAGAAGCAGAGGGCCCCTCCCTCATACAGAAGCAGGGGCCCCTCCTATAATGAACAGCAGATGGGCCCCTCCCTCATACAGAGGCAGAGGGGCCCCTCCCTCATACAGATGCAGGGGGCCCCTCCCTCATACAGAAGCAGAGGGGCCCCTCCCTCATACAGAAGCAGGGGGGCCCCTCTCTCATACAGAAGCAGGGGCCCCTCCTATAATGAACAGCAGATGGGCCCCTCCCTCATACAGAGGCAGAGGGGCCCCTCCCTCATGCAGAAGCAGGGGGGCCCCTCCCTCATACAGATGCAGGGGGCCCCTCCCTCATACAGAAGCAGAGGGGCCCCTCCCTCATACAGAAGCAGGGGGGCCCCTCCATCATACAGGAGCAGAGGGGCCCCTCCCTCATACAGGAGCAGAGGGCCCCTCCCTCATACAGATGCAGAGGGGCCCCTCCCTCATGCAGAAGCAGAGGGCCCCTCCCTCATACAGATGCAGGGGGCCCCTCCCTCATACAGATGCAGGGGGCCCCTCCCTCATGCAGAAGCAGAGGGGCCCCTCCGTCATACAGATGCAGGGGGCCCCTCCCTCATGCAGAAGCAGGGACCCCCTCTCTCATACAGAAGCAGAGGGGCCCCTCCCTCATACAGAGGCAGAGGGGCCCCTCCCTCATGCAGAAGCAGGGGGCCCCTCCCTCATGCAGAAGCAGAGGGGCCCCTCCCTCATACAGATGCAGAGGGGCCCCTCCCTCATGCAGAAGCAGAGGGCCCCTCCCTCATACAGATGCAGGGGGCCCCTCCCTCATACAGATGCAGGGGGCCCCTCCCTCATGCAGAAGCAGAGGGGCCCCTCCCTCATACAGATGCAGGGGCCCCTCTCTCATACAGAGGCAGAGGGGCCCCTCCCTCATACAGAGGCAGAGGGGCCCCTCCCTCATACAGAGGCAGAGGGGCCCCTCCCTCATGCAGAAGCAGGGACCCCCTCTCTCATACAGAAGCAGGGGCCCCTCCTATATAGAACAGCAGATGGGCCCCTCCCTCATACAGAGGCAGAGGGGCCCCTCCCTCATGCAGAAGCAGGGGGCCCCTCCCTCATGCAGAAGCAGAGGGGCCCCTCCCTCATACAGATGCAGAGGGGCCCCTCCCTCATGCAGAAGCAGAGGGCCCCTCCCTCATACAGATGCAGGGGGCCCCTCCCTCATACAGATGCAGGGGGCCCCTCCCTCATGCAGAAGCAGAGGGGCCCCTCCCTCATACAGATGCAGGGGCCCCTCTCTCATACAGAGGCAGAGGGGCCCCTCCCTCATACAGAGGCAGAGGGGCCCCTCCCTCATACAGAGGCAGAGGGGCCCCTCCCTCATGCAGAAGCAGGGGGGCCCCTCCATCATACAGGAGCAGAGGGGCCCCTCTCTCTTACAGAAGCAGAGGGGTCCCTCCCTCATACAGGAGCAGAGGGGCCCCTCCCTCCTTCATACAGGAGCAGAGGGGCCCCTCCCTCAAAAAGGAGCAGAGGGGCCCCTCCCTCATACAGAAGCAGAGGGCCCCTCCCTCATACAGGAGCAGAGGGGCCCCTCCCTCATACAGGAGCAGAGGGGCCCCTCCCTCATACAGGAGCAGAGGGGCCCCTCCCTCACACAGAAGCAGAGGGGTCCCTCCCTCATACAGGAGCAGGGGGCCCCTCCCTCATACAGAGGCAGAGGGGCCCCTCCCTCATGCAGAAGCAGGGGGGCCCCTCTCTCATACAGAAGCAGGGGGGCCCCTCCCTCATACAGGAGCAGGGGCCCCTCCTACATACAGATGCAGGGGGCCCCTCTCTCATACAGAAGCAGAGGGGCCCCTCCCTCATACAGAAGGAGAGGGGCCCCTCCCTCATACAGAAGCAGAGGGCCCCTCCCTCATACAGAAGCAGAGGGCCCCTCCCTCATACAGATGCAGGGGGCCCCTCCCTCATACAGAAGCAGAGGGGCCCCTCATACAGAAGCAGAGGGCCCCTCCCTCATACAGATGCAGGGGCCCCTCCCTCATACAGATGCAGGGGCCCCTCCCTCATGCAGAAGCAGAGGGGCCCCTCCCTCATACAGGAGCAGAGGGGCCCCTCCCTCATACAGAAGCAGAGGGGCCCCTCCCTCATACAGAAGCAGAGGGGCCCCTCCCTCATACAGATGCAGGGGGCCCCTCTCTCATACAGAAGCAGAGGGGCCCCTCCCTCATACAGAAGGAGAGGGGCCCCTCCCTCATACAGAAGCAGAGGGCCCCTCCCTCATACAGAAGCAGAGGGCCCCTCCCTCATACAGATGCAGGGGGCCCCTCCCTCATACAGAAGCAGAGGGGCCCCTCATACAGAAGCAGAGGGCCCCTCCCTCATACAGATGCAGGGGCCCCTCCCTCATGCAGAAGCAGAGGGGCCCCTCCCTCATACAGGAGCAGAGGGGCCCCTCCCTCATACAGAAGCAGAGGGGCCCCTCCCTCATACAGAAGCAGAGGGAACCCTCCCTCATACAGGAGCAGAGGGGCCCCTCCCTCATACAGGAGCAGAGGGGCCCCTCCCTCATACAGGAGCAGAGGGGCCCCTCCCTCATACAGAAGCAGAGGGGCCCCTCCCTCATACAGAAGCAGAGGGGCCCCTCCCTCATACAGGAGCAGAGGGCCCCTCCCTAATTCAGGAGCAGAGTGGCCCCTCCCTCATACAGAAGCAGCGGGGCCCCTCCCTCATACAGAAGCAGAGGGGCCCCTCCCTCATACAGAAGGAGAGGGGCCCCTCCCTCATACAGAAGCAGAGGGGCCACTCCTCATACAGAAGCAGAGGGGCTCCTCCTATAATGAACAGCAGATGGGCCCCTCCCTCATACAGATGCAGACGGGCCACTCCTCATACAGAAGCAGGGGCCCCTCCTATAATGAACAGCAGATGGGCCCCTCCCTCATACAGATGCAGACGGGCCACTCCTCATACAGAAGCAGGGGCCCCTCCTATAATGAACAGCAGATGGGCCCCTCCCTCATACAGAGGCAGAGGGGCCCCTCCCTCATGCAGAAGCAGAGGGGCCCATCCCTCATACATAAGCAGGGGCCCCTCCCTCATACAGATGCAGGGGGCCCCTCCCTCATACAGATGCAGGGGCCCCTCCCTCATACAGAAGCAGCGGGGCCCCTCCCTCATACAGAAGCAGAGGGGCCCCTCCCTCATACAGAAGGAGAGGGGCCCCTCCCTCATACAGAAGCAGAGGGGGCCCATCCTAACCTCCTACAGGGGCCCCCAGGAGGAGGCAGCAGCAGTCCCCAATGGGGTGGTTTATTCTGTATTTATTTCAGGATCTTTATAAAGCGTGAAGGAGGCGGGGGGGGGGGGGGTCGAGTTTATTATCACAAGAAGAGACACACACAGTGAGACCTCCAGAGGGACAGACACCAGGTGTGGGGGGCAGGGGGGGGGCAGTGTCAGCTGCACACGACACCAGCATCAGCACAGTCCTGCCTCGAGCCACAGTCCTGCCCCCGGGGCCTCTGGGCAGGTCCAGAGGAGCAGTGTCTCTCTTCAGGGCCTGTGCATAGCGCCCCGAGGCCCAGGGGGAGTCAGAGGCACTGGACGGGGAGGAATAAACTCTGGGCTCCTCTGTCCTGAATGAGAATCCTTCACCGAGAGGCCTGTCCAGAGGAGGGGCAGAGGAGGAGAGGCCTGTCCAGAGGAGGAGAGGAGGTGAGGCCTGTCCAGAGGAGGGACAGAGGAGGAGAGGCCTGTCCAGAGGAGGGGCAGAGGAGGAGAGGCCTTTCCAGGTGTGCACAGGAGCTTAGGCCAGTCCAGGGATGCACAGGAGTTCAGGCCTGTCCAGGGGTGTATTTAGGAGGTGAGGCCTGTCCAGGGGAGCAGAGGAGGAGAGGCCTGTCCAGGGGTGCAGAGGAGCAGAGGCCTGTCCAGGGGTGCAGAGGAGCAGAGGCCTGTCCAAGGTTGCAGAGGACATGTGGCCTGTCCAGGGGTGAGGAGGAGGAGAGGCCTGTCCAGAGGTGCAGAGGAAGCGAGGCTGTCCAGGGGTCAGAGGAGGTGAGGCCTGTCCAGAGGAGCAGAGGAGGAGAGGCCTGTCCAGGGGTCAGAGGAGGTGAGGCCTGTCCAGGGGTGCAGAGGAGGTGAGGCCTGTCCAGGGGTCAGTGAAGGAGAGGCCTGTCCAGGGGTGCAGAGGAGGAGGGGCCTATCCAGGGGTGCAGAGGAGGTGAGGCCTGTCCAAGGGTGCAGAGGTGAGGCCTGTCCAGGGTTGCAGAGGAGGTGAGGCCTGTCCAGGGGTGCAGAGGAGATGAGGCCTGTCCAGGGGTGCAGAGAAGGTGAGGCCTGTGCAAGGGTGTAGAGGAGGAGAGGCCTGTCTAGGGGTGCAGAGGTGGAGAGGCCTGTCCAGGAGTGCAGAGGTGATGCCTGTCCAGGGGTGCAGTGGAGGTGAGGCCTGTTCAGGGGTGCAGAGGAGGAGAGACCTGTCCAGGGGTGCAGAGGAGTAGAGGCCTGTCCAGGGGTGCAGAAGAGGTGAGGCCTGTCCAGGTGTGCAGAAGAGGTGAGACTTGTCCAGGGGTGTAGAAGAGGTGAGGCCTGTCCAGGAGTGCAGAGGAGGAGAGGCCTGTCAAGGGGTGCAGAGGAGGTGAGGCCTGTCCAGGGCTGCAGAGGTGAGGCCTGTCCAGGGATGCAGAGGAGGTGAGGCCTTTCCAGGTGTGCACAGGAGCTGAGGCCTGTCCGGATGTGCACAGGAGGTGAGGCCTGTCCAGGGGTGAAGAGGAGACGAGGCCTGTCCTGGGGTCAGAGGGGATGAGGCCTGTCCAGGGATGCAGAGGAGGTGGACAGTGCAGGGGGTGCAGAGGAGGTGAGGTCTGTCCAGGGGTGCGGAGGAGGAGAGGCCTATACAGGGGTGCAGAGGAGGGGAGGCCTGTCCAGGAGTGCAGAGGTGAGGCCTGTCCAGGGGTGCAGAGGAGGTGAGGCCTGTTCAGGGGTGCAGAGGAGGAGAGGCCTGTGCAGGGGTGCAGAGGAGGTGAGGCCTGTCCAGGGGTACAGAAGAGGTGAGTCCTGTGCAGGGGTACAGAGGAGGAGAGGCCTGTCCAGGGTTGCAGAGGAGTTGAGGCCTGTCCAGGGGTGCAGAGGAGGTGAGCCCTGTCCAGGTGTGCACAGGAGGTGAGGCCTGTCCAGATGTGCACAGGAGGTGAGGCCTTTCCAGGGATGCAGAGGAGGTGGGTCCGGTGCAGGGGGGTGCAGAGGAGGTGAGGTCTGTCCAGGGGTGCAGAGTAGGTGAGGTCTGTCCAGGGGTGCAGAGTAGGTGAGGCCTATCCAGGGGTGCAGAGGAGCTGAGGCCTGTCCAGTGGTCAGAGGGGGTGAGGTCTGTCCAGGGATGCAGAGGAGGTGGGGCTGGTGCAGAGGGGTGCAGAGGAGGTAAGGCTGTCCAGATGTGCACAGGAGGTGAGGCCTGTCCAGGGATGCAGAGGAGGTGAGGCCTGTCCAGTGGTCAGAGGAGCTGAGGCCTGTCCAGATGTGCACAGGAGGTGAGGCCTGTCCAGGGGTGCAGAGGAGGTGAGGCCTGTCCTGGGGCCAGAGGGGGCGATGCCTGTCCAGGGGTGCAGAGGAGGAGAGGCCTGTCCAGGGATGCAGAGGAGGAGAGGCCTGTCAAGGGGTGCAGAGGAGGTGAGGCCTGTCCAGGGCTGCAGAGGTGAGGCCTGTCCAGGTGCAGGGGGTGCAGAGGAGGTGTGGCCGATGCAGGGGGGTGCAGAGGAGGTGAGGTCTGTTCAGGGGTGCAGAGGGGGTAAGGTCTGTCCAGGGGTGCAGAGGAGGAGAGGTCTGTCCAGGGGGTAGGCGTAGAGGCCTGTCCTGGCTTGTCCTCTGAGTGTGGACTGCCTCAGCCGCGGTTTTCACCACCCAGAGATACTCCTTTCCAGATGGCTCTTTACAAATGCACACATCTCCTCGATTCATTGAGTTTATTTTTTAAACCACTGTCTTTAGTGAAGTCGCGGAGACTACAACTCCCAGAATGCACTTACGTATTACATGAAATTAAACGAGAACATTCCCTCAGTCTCTGACGTATTGCCACTGATGCTGCCTCTCCTTTAATATTTGCTAACATTATAGCTGATACCTTGGAATAGTTACTGTTGGACTTGGCCCTTCTGGCAGGTTCACCCCTAAACTTTTTGCTTTTAATTGCGACATGGTGCTATTTTTTGGGCTTCTGCGCACTTTCACTGTGTCCCAGTGGAAAGTGCGTGCGCACTCTGAGTGCGTGTGGTGAGACTGGCCTGCCCTCCCTTTGGAATGCATGGGGAGGGTTATTATATGTGCTATGTTCTAAGTGTTATTCCTACAAAGTGCTAATTCTACCAAGTGCTAGTTCTAAAAGTGCATAATCCTGACAGTGGTCCATGTGGCCCTGTCCCATGTATATAATCCCCTGTAAATCCTGCCCGTGCCTCTGGCACATTGTAAAGTGTGTGTTTCTTATCTAATGTGTTTGGTATAATACAACGGCTATTTTTATATATAACCTTGTGTGGAGTTTCCTTTGTGTTGGGCCTTAGGTGTTGTTGCTGGGTGCGCGCGCAAACACTTAACCTACATCGCCTCCAAGTTTAGCCTTGCTGCTCGCGCCACGTTACCTAGAGGGTGAGTAGGGGTTATCTTTGGCGTGTAACTCCCTTGCCCTGACTAGAGTGGTGGTTTCTGCCTGACTTTGGCGCAAGCCTTAGCCAACCGGAAATCATATTTCTAACATTGGTGGCAGCGGAAGGGATCCGGATTTGTGTTTGCGCTGTACCGCAGTGGCAAATAACTGCACCACAAAACTCTGCATTTTAGATAATCACATTTTGGGGATTATTGTTTTTTGAAGTTCCATTATTTCTTCTCCTAAGAGTGTCATTTTCAAATAGTGTCCAGTACATTTGTTCCCCGCCCCGCTCCCAGAGTTTGGTACCTGTGTAACGAGTGGTCAGGTTGATAAATCAGGGGCGGTAGAAACTGCCTTACCAGTCCGGGGGGGGTTGTGTGTGGATGAATGGTGTGTTGCACTAGACAAATGAGTGTGAGTTCTCTGGGATAGGGAGCTTGCTGAATACTTTGTGAATTGTGTTCTCCTGTTTTAGCTCAGACACCTAGGTTCCTTGTGTTAAACTTTTCTCGAGAACGTCCGCCAAAATGGAGCATTGTTTTTATTCCTGTGGTCTGTTTAGATACAGTATGTTAGAGTTGGTAAGGTTCTGTGAGGAGAGAGACATAGAGGTGGGTGAGTCAGACACCCAGTCCAAACTGAGGGACAACCTGATCCTATGGCAAAAAGATCAATGGGATCTTGAGCGCAGTGAGTAGGGAGAAGATGACAGTGCAGGGATGCCAGCAGATAGTGAAGATCCCATAGATATGGAGTCCCATGCTGGGTCCAGTAGCGGAGGCAGTGCCTTCCCCTGTCCCAAGAGGAGTGGGTAGATAGGAGGGAGGAAAGGGAGCATCAGCTGGCTTTAGAGAAACTCCAGAAGGAGAGCTATGAGCATATGGAGATTAGGAAGTTAGCCTTAGAGGAGAAAATGGCATTATGGGCTCATGATTTGAGTCTTAAGGTGTTGGGCCTTGAACAGCAGAAGCTAGAGACTGAGAGGGTCTTAGCGCAGGAGAGGATAGAGGAGGCTGAGAGGGCCTTCACCAGAGAGAAATTAGCTCTGGAGGGTAGACTATCCCCTGCGCGCAGTTATAGTTTTCTGGAATCCCCAGGCAGGGGTTGAGTCCAGTGGTGGCAGTGATATAGACCCCAGTGCAGGAAGTCCCATTCACAGTTCCCAGAGTATGGTATCTGTTTCCCAAGAAGAGGAGTATAGGTTGAAATTCAGGGGCAGTAGGAAACTGTCTCACCAGTCTTGGAGGGAGTTTGTGCATGAATGTCAAGATGCACTGTCTGATTGGTCAGTGGTTCACACGGAATCTGATTTTGTCAAACTGTTTGATCTGGTTCTCAGAGAGCAGGTGCTCAGTAGTTGTTTGCAAGGGATGCGCCAACACCTGTTGGAATGTGGGTTGACTGATCCAGACACACTTGCAGAGGAAGCAGAGCGCTGGGAAAGGGCCAGAGGTTCTGAGGAGTCATTGGTGAGTGATTCAAAAAGTAGTGGTCCAGGTATCTTCCAGCCAGCGTGGTGGAAGAGGTTCAGAGTAGCCCAGTTAGGTCCCAGTATAGCGAGGGGGGTGTAGGGGCTTACTACCTGTCTCAGTGGAGCGGGAGTGAGTGGGTTACCGAGAGTCCCCAGATGCCAGAAGCCTTGTCTCAGAACCTGGGTGGTGTCTTTAGGGAACACCAGGTTGGGGACCTAGGCTGTCCTGTTAGTCCATTTGAGGAGGATCTCCTAATGTCTAGAGAACCTGGAGCGTCTGTAAGTGGAGCTCCAGTGGTCCTAGTGTCCGGCAGTGCTACTCCAGTTGGGAGGGCGCAGGAGTCCGAAGTGAGGAGTGATTGGGGGATGAGTTCCCCAGTGGAAGAACCAGTTGGTCAGGGACTACCCAGTTGGGCTAAGTTCCCGTGTAGGGACCATGGTGACACCACTTCTGTCTGGGGGATCTTCCGGCACTGTCAGGTGGACAGGGAACGGGAGATCTGCGCCAGACAGACAGTCACACAACATATGAGTCATTTGTTAGCCTCAGGGGGATGGTGTGTAAGTCCCCAGAAGTCCTAGAGTGCCAGGCAAGTATTCCATAAAAGGTTTTAGACCAGAGGTTGAGAGGCCAGGTTCAGGATCCGCCTGACCTGAAGGGTAGGACGTCTGTAACCAGCGTCCTGACAGGTTCATCTTCCAGGGGTACTTCTCCAGTTGGGAGGGTGCAGAACTCTGGAAGGGGGTGCAGAAGGTGGGAGAGCCCACCTCTGACCCCGGTGCAACCTGAGGGTTTAAACCCTGGGTTGGGAGAATGGCGTTCTAAGGGTACCTCTCAAAGGAGGAGGAACCCTAGAAGGAGAGGTAGGGGGAGGAGAGCCTCCCCTGTGACTCCTGGTCCGCCTGAGGGTGTAGACCCTAGGCTGGAGAACCAGTGGCAGTCTAGCCCTGTCCTACAGACAGGACGAGTGGAAAATGGCTACTATGTACCAGGGGTTACTACCCCCCCACTCTGTGAATAGGCAAGGACCAGTGGCACCTGGGTGGCCTAGGGCCTGTTCCTGGCCGCGGACAGCTTGGGAGTACCAGTGGGGAAGCCCAGTTGTTCCAGACAGTGTTTTTAGAAAGAATCCCTTGGGTTCACCGTGGCGTAGACCAGGAGGGTGTCCCTGCAGTTACGGGCCCGCGTCCGTGTTCTATCGACCCAAGCAGGGAAGCCCATCACGGTGGTGATTGGTCTACCCTGCGTTTTGGCTGGAAGGGGGTTGTGTTGGACTTGGCCCTTCTGACAGCTTCACCCCTAAACTTTTTGCTTTTAATTGCGACAAGGTGCTAGTTATTTTTTGGCTTCTGCGC
The DNA here is from genome assembly GCF_964261635.1 of Lissotriton helveticus. Taxonomy (NCBI): domain Eukaryota; kingdom Metazoa; phylum Chordata; class Amphibia; order Caudata; family Salamandridae; genus Lissotriton; species Lissotriton helveticus. Next base: position 417,443,154 of record NC_136058.1, on the reverse strand, counting down.
ACTTTCACTGTGTCCCAGTGGAAAGTGCGTGCGCACTCTGAGTGCGTGTGGTGAGACTGGCCTACCCTCCCATAGGAATGCATGGGGAATGTATGTGTCCATGTTAGTTCCTGATGCGTGTGGAGTGTAGGGTCGAGTTTGGTATGTGCGGACTCATGTGGTTAAATGCTGCTCTATGATGTGTGCGGCTTTAATGTACCTAGTGTGGAAGTGCCACTTCTAGAAGTTGGCCTGTCTATGTATAAAAGGTAAATTGGCTGTCTGGCTTGTGATTGGCTGTGACTGGCTGGTGTGCCTGGCTCCATGAGGCAGGATGGGTCTGGCCCGGTGGTGAGTGGAGAGATATGCATGTTAATGTGAGGGAGGGGTGAACCTAGGACCTGAATAGGGCTGGGCTTTCCCTACACAATGCTGGCTCCGCCCCTGTGGTGCGACTGACGACCCTAGCCTGACTAGTGAATGGGAAGAGTGGCTGAGCACAACAGAGTGCTCCAGAACCAGCTGCAACTGGTTTTTCCCCCATCCTGCAGACACAGACAAAGGGAAAAGGTGTATAAGAGAGGGTCTGTGACCCCATGAAAATGTTATTCTCCTGTTCCTGACTTGGGGGGGTGCTGCTGCTGCTGGGCGCCAGGAGGTACAACCACTGGGACTGCCTCCCTGCCTGGAGGGCCCAGTGAGCTGGCCCCTGGGCAAGGCCTTTGCCCCCCTGCCTGCCTAAGGACTTTCCTGGACTTTGGGGATTCCTGCCTGCCAGCCCAGGGGAGTGCTGGCCTTCCCCTTCTGAAATCAGCGCATTGGCACTGCTGGAGCCGTGATCCTGACCGCGAGGGATTCCATGGTGTGGGATCCCCCCTCCTTTCTTTAATTCAGCGCAGGTGCCCACCCTGCATTTGACCCGCGATCTTGCCGAGTCTTTGTTGCACCCCTGGCAGGTGCCCACCCCGCCAGGGACCTTATATTTAATTAAGAGGGTGCCTACCCCTGGTTTGCCCCGAAGGCTTCACTGCCGCCGGCCCGGGTCACCCCCGTGACGTCAATCCCCGGACCGCGCTGTGATTGCCTGCTGGCCCGGGACACCCCCGTGACATCATTCCCCGGGCCGCCCTGTGATTGGCTGCCGGCCCGAGGAGATTGGAAGCCCCACCATGAAGCCGCGGGGCAAGGAGAAGGCCCCGGAGAAGAAGCAGGAAGCAGCGGAAGCCTACCCCGTGCTCCTGCATATGCCCAGGAGGCCGCCAGCAGAAGGAGTTCCGGCCGCCGGGAGACGCAGGAAAGAAGCAGCGCCGAGGAGGAGCACCCGCCCCAGGAGTCCCGGTGAGTGGGGCTCCGTTGTGGCACTGCTGGGGGCATTCTTTACTTAGCCCACGAGGGCTCCAGGGGCATTCTTGATTTAGCCCACGAGGGCTCCGGGGGCATACTTCCATAGAGCCCGAGAGGCTCCAATGAAAGGGACCATTTTGTTAATTAGAGCCAACGGGGCTCAGGTGGCATTTTTCTATTTCAAGTTCCCAGAAGGGGGACTCCAATGTCTCGGGGGCATTTTCGAGGGTAGAGCGGCCCTGGTTGGCAGGGGGTCGCTCCCCCAGCGGGCAGCAATGTTTTTAGAGCCCATGAGGCTCAAAGGGGGGCATTTGTTGCTCAGAGCCACGAGACTCCTGAGGCCCCAGTTATTTCTTTAGAGCCCACGAGGCTCCAGCATCTCCAGGGGCATCTCTGTCATTTGGGAGCCCACAGAGGAGGCTCAGAAGGCACGCTGGTGCCCATACGCAGTCCTACAGCTGCCCAGCACTTAGTGGGCAGCTGCTACATTTAGGCCCTTGTGAAGCTTCTTTGGCTGCCCGCGCAGCATGCCCTGACTTTGCTGGACACAGGGCGTTTCAGCCCCTGAGAGGCCAAAGTGGCCTGGGGAACAGTTCTGTTGTTGTGCCCTTGCGTGGGGTACATGTTCATGCCCTATGTGATATTTTGTGCTAAATGAGATTTATGCGCTAATGCTTTTGGTGTTAGGAAATGTACTGTGTGTAGTATGTTTTGCGCACCCTGTATTCTGACACCTCTGAATGTGTTTTTATGCATCATGTGCCAAGCTTCTTGCCTATACCTCTGAATGTGTTTTTCATGCTTAGAAGGTTGCTTTTCCTAGTATAGGTGATACTAGTGAGTTCATGGTTCCCTGCGTGATATTTTCCTAAGGTTGTTAGAGTGGCGTAGGTGGTACTTACCTTTTACCAGTTGGTTACTGGTTGTGTGCTACATTTGCTATTTGGTGCTACAGTTATTATATGTGCTATGTTCTAAGTGTTATTCCTATAAAGTGCTAATTCTACCAAGTGCCAGTTCTAAAAGTGCATAATTCTGACAGTGGTCCATGTGGCCCTGTCCCATGTATATAATCCCCTGTAAATTCTGCCCGTGCCTCTGGCACATTGTAAAGTGTGTGTTTCTTATCAAATGTGTTTGGTATAATACAAAGGCTATTTTTATATATAACCTTGTGTGGAGTTTCCTTTGTGGTGGGCCTTGGGTGTTGTTGCTGGGTGCGCGCACAAACACTTAACCTGCATTGCCTGGGACAAGCTTTCCTGCTCGCGTCACGTTACCTAGAGGGTGAGCAGGGGTTATCTTTGGTGTGTAACTCCCTTGCCCTGACTTGAGTGGTGGTTTCTCCTTGACTTTGGCGCAAGTTTTAGCCAACCGGAAACCCCATTTCTAACAATTACCTAGTAATTTCATCATCAAGGTTTTGCTCCCTACTCATTCTGTATCTGTCTTAATACTTCCGGTATCACTACTAAGGAGGGAATACCATGCGGTCTGGTTTATATGGCAGTGAAAACTGTACCCCAAGAGGTACAATCTTCTATAAGGGGCGCTACTCCCATTGGCAAGCCGATTGTTAACATTTTTCATGTTTTTCATGTGGGGTAGTGTGTAGGAACACTGCCTCCAGCTGTGTTATTTTCTGCGCTAGCCACAAAGGCATTTGCTCACGTTTTGTGGACAATTTGCCCATTACTGCATGTAATGTTTGTGGTGTGATCGTGGTTGTAGACGTCTGGACTGGTCCTGTTGTTGTTGTAGCAGGGGTTGGCTGTAGTGGTAGTGTTCTCATCACAACTTGTCATGTTTCTGTATAGTCTTATTAGTTTTTTGTGGAGTATAAGTAAATCTCCTCCTGGCATTGTCTCAATGTCAGGGTACCTCTGTTCTATATGATTTGTGTGCCTCAATCACAAATGTTACTGGTTCACCCATGGATTTTGAACCATAAGCTCCCAATTTTATGGTGACGACATTTCTGACGTTTGGTGTCATTTGATTTGCATTTGCATTTGCATCATTTTCATCATCTGTGGCATTTAACTGCAGTCGTTGTTCCAATGCCTCTCAGTTTAAAGACATGGGCCAGATTTACAAGCATCTTGTGCCACTTTTATGCCGCCGTTGTGTCACTTTTGTGATGCAGCGGCGGCGCAAAGCCAGCGCCATGTTGCGGGGTATTTGCAACGTGACACATCAAGGAGATGCGTCACGTTGTAAAGCCCTGCGCCACATGTGGGCGTTCCGGCGCAGGGGGCGGCGTTCTGGCGCAGTAACGCCTCCTAAAAGTGGCTGAGTGAAATCTACAAGATTTCACTCAGTCACTTTTAAGGCCAAGCTGCGTCAAAACCATGTGCAAGGATTTATGCAGCATGTTGGGGATAGGGCATCCCAAGCCTTGCTGGAGCTGCATCGCGCTTGCGACGCAACTCCAGCAATGCGCTGCCGCCAGCAATGCACCGCCTTTCCGACGGTGGATACAACATGCATCTGCCCATCCGTGTGTCACGGTGCGCCGCATTGTAAATGCGGTGCATCAGTGGTGGCGCACGGGTGGGCAGATGCTTCGCAGCTCTTCTGGAGCATCCCTGCTGATTAGCAGAGATGTGCCAGAAGTAGTAAATCTGCCCCATTTTGTTTTATTTAAAAAGAGCCTTGTTATGGTTTGAGGTAAGGTGTTTATGCACTATTCTAGGAACAATGTGTCCTTCAAGCTTGAGTAACCAGCAGCCAATAAATAGTATTTAGACTACTCAGCTGTGGCGGAGTTTATGTGTTCTCCCACTCCAGACGTCTCTGGAATATGTGAGTAAGGGGTCTCTGACAATAGCACGACTGAACTACTTAGCTTCTATTATTAAATAAGTACCCAACCAACGTTGGTGGCACCATGTCGGGTAGTTCCTTTATACCTATATAGGTTCTGCACACCTCTATCTGGTATGTTGGCCTGTATACCAGCCAGCTGACAGTGCCACTAAAAACTCCTCTTACCAAGGAGGGACTCGTTCCTGGCAACCATCAAACATGACAACTCTGATCCCTCTGGACCGTGGAAATAATGTACCACTTTTCGCTCGTGCTCACTTTTTCTCAGATAGATCCACAGAATAAAAGGTTGGGACGTTTTCAATAAGTATTTATTGAACAGTCGTTATTCTAGTGTAAAATAGATGTGCTGAGACAATCAATAGCCAGCACATGGTATAGATAACTAGAAACACTAGAAATATAAAATGATAGATTTCTACCATTCTGCTAAAATCACACATGCATACAAGCATATAAAATACATGACAGTAAAATGTGTAGTCCTACGATGCAATCCTAACTAGATGTACCTAAGTGTGCCTAGCATGTGTGTAGGTGTTGAGCCAAGAATCCTCCTCGGATAAGTCAAACCCCTTGACCTGAATTGAGAGACTGTGGGACCCCCATTCTGGTCTCGAGCTGCACACCCTGCAAGGAATGCTCAGACCTCTGGGAGCTGGAGTGTCTGCATGCAGGAACCTCAGCGTCTCACAGCAGTGTGTTGGCATGGACGTCCTGATCTCCTCTCTCTTAACTCAGTAAGATGTGCTGTATTTATACAAAAGGTATCTAGGGTTTCTTTGTCCCTTGTGTTAGCCATTGTTAGATTTGAGGATGACGTATGGGATGAACCTTGTATATGGATATTATGCAGGTGGTGTAGCTTCTGCCTGGTTTCCAAGAACCCTCATGAATATTCATTCATACTGTGTGAGTCCATTGATGAAGTTACAGGAGGCTATTGTTCAAGGAAAACCCCTCCTGCTGCACCCAGGACTAGAACTAGGTAAAGGTTCAATCCTAAAAGTTCAAGATTGTGTAGTGTAGGGGAAATAATGTAGGTGAAGGTATATGATATTACCCGGGCCTATATTAGGGTATCTATAAGGAACATAACAGGTCCTCACCAGGCCACGGTTTACATCCTGGTCCACCAGGCCCTGACTCACGTCCTGGTCCACCAGGACCCGGCTCACGTCCTGGTCCACCAGGCTGTGACTCACGTCCTTGTCCTCACAGGACCCTGACTCACGTCCTGGTCCTCACAGGGCCCTGACTCACGTCCTGGTCCTCACAAGGCCCTGGCTCTTGTCCTGGTCCTCACAAGGCCCTGACTCACGTCCTGGTCCACCAGGCCCTGACTCACGCCCTGGTCCTCACAGGGCCCTGACTCACGCCCTGGTCCTCACAGGGCCCTGACTCACGTCCTGGTCCACCAGGCCCCGGCTCACGTCCTAGTCCACCAGGCCTTGACACATTCCCTGGTCCACCAGGCCCCGGCTCACGTCTAGGTCCACACAAGGCCCCAGCTCACGTCCTGGTCCTCACCAGGCCCTGACTAACGTCCTGGTCCTCACAAGGCCCCAGCTCACGTCCTGGTCCTCACAAGGCTCCAGCTCACGTCCTGGTCCTCACAAGGCTCTGGCTCACGTCCTGGTCCTCACAAGGCCCCACCTCACGTCCTGGTCCTCACAAGGCCCCAGCTCACTTCCTGGTCCTCACAAGGCACCGGCTCACATCCCGGTCCTCACAAGGCACCGGCTCAAATTCTGGTCCTCACATGGCCCTGGCTCACATCCTGGTCCACCAGGCGCCGGCTCACGTCTTGGTCCTCACAAGGCCCCGGCTCACATCCTGGTCCTCACAAGGCTCTGGCTCATGTCCTGGTCCTCACAAAACCCACCTCACGTCCTAGTTCATACCAGGCCCTGGCTCACGTCCTAGTTCATACCAGGCCCCGGCTCACATCCTGGTCCTCACCAGTCCAAGCCGGAGAGGGCGATCAACTGGTTTTGGCCCACAATGCCACCTTAAACAGGAAGCGGACATATGTAAATCAGCTTTAGACCCCTTCCAATAGAAGCAGTGCTGCCTGAAGAGCCAATCCAGGTCCTTTCTGGACTGGAACACAAGCATCCCTAGAGCAGTTTCAGCCTATCTGGGCCTCAACTGTAGGGTGCGGCTTGATTCCAGCGGTGCAGCGAGCACGGGACCCACATCTGGACCCTGACTGTAGGGTGCGGCTTGATTCCAGGGGGTGCAGCGAGCACGGGACCCACATCTGGGCCCTGACTGTAGAGTGCGACTTAATTCCAGTGGTGCAGTGAGCACCGGACCAACATCTGGGCCTTGACTCTAAGGTGCGGCTTGATTTCAGCGTTGCAGCGAGCACAGGACCCACGTTTGGACCCTGACTGTAGAGTGCGGCTTGATTCCAGCAGTGCAGTGCAGTGAGCACGGGACCCACATCTGGGCCTCGACTGTAGGGCGCGGCTTGATTTCAGTGGTGCAGCGAGCACGGAACCAACATCTGGGCCCTGACTGTAGGGTGCGGCTTGATTCCAGTGGTGCAGCGAGCACAGGACCCACGTCTGGGCCCTGACTGTAGGATGCGGCTTGATTCCAGCGGTGCAGTGAGCACGGGACCCACATCTGGGCCCCGACTGTAGGATGCGGCTTGATTCCAGCGGTGCAGTGAGCACGGGACCCACCTCTGGGCCCTGACTGTAGGATGCGGCATGATTCCTGCGGTTCTCCAAAGACACAGGGTTTTTTATCTCTACAGGGAATACTTGCGCTCTGCTATGTTACTGACTGCCTGTCTGGCTGCTCCTTTTGCAGGCCGTGGTGCTATAGGGGAGGGGGGACCCTCTTAACCCCTCCAAGAAGGTGTTGGTTCACAACACTTAAGCAATAAAGGACCAAATCCTACGCACACACTCAATTAAATTCGAACACAAAGTAGTGTAAGTATCAATTCACACGATATAATCATTAAGGAATAATATCCACTTCTTCTTGTTAGAGCAATAGTTTCTTTTTATTGCTCCAGTTATACCACGCCAGCCAACACGAGACCCACATCTGGGCACACCTGGTGTAATTATGAATACGGAAAATGATGGGTGGAATAGTTGAGTTCATTTCAGCCACTGGTAATTACTCTGGCCAACCTTCTTGTTCTTGCCCTCCATCACACCTCAGCATGCAGCCAATCAGAGAGTTTTTGCCAACTTTACTTCGAGATGTCTGCTCCAGTAGTGGGGCCGTAGCTCGTTGGGGGCATCGTACAACATCCACCTGCATGGCTGCTCTCCAAGCGGGACCCATGGACACTCTTGATCACCCCGCTGCCGCTGCTGGAAATTGCGGCCGCTGAGAGGGGAGAGCGACCAAGAACTACATCTCCCAGCGTCCCCTGCCTGCCTGACGGGGACGCCGACTGCCACCTCACATTTCCGCGCCCGGAGGCGCAAAAAAATGAGCTGCTCCTGCGGTGGAGCGGGGGCCTTAGCTCGTTGGGGGCATAGTACAGCATCCACCTGCATAGCTGCTTTCCAAGGGGGACCCGTGGACACTCTTGCTCACCCCCGCCGCCGCTGCTGGAAATCGTGGCTGCTGAGAGGGGAGAGCGACCAAGAACTACATCTCCCAGCGTCCCCTGCCTGCCTGACGGGGACGCCGACTGCCGCTTCACATTTCCGCGCCTGGAGGCGCAAACAAATTAGCTGCTCCTCCCGCGTCGTGGGATGCGCCCGGGGCTCACCGGGCGGAGTCCGGGCAGAGGGTGGGCCATCTTGGCCGTCCGGGGTCAGCGAGGGTCGGGCCACCCCCCTTACGTGCACGGAACACCATGGGTAAGCGAAAACTACAAACATCTATTAATGGAGGGGGGGTAAAAGCCAAAGTCCCTCGCAACTCTGCTGGCATACTTTCCTACTTAACTTCTGCTGTCGGGGAATTAACTACTGAAATTGCAAACACTGAGCGAGAATTGGGTCTGGAAGGCATTGCCCCACAAACACAGGGGGATGCCTGTCTATGTCAGCCCTCTTAGTAGGCACATCCCCCTGGAGCCGAGGATTATAATCCAACCACCCAAGAGCATCATAACATCAGACTCCACCACCCCACTTGACCCGGAGGAGGTCAATCTTGTTAATACCTCAACCACGTTGGGGCAATCAAGTGGAGGGCGAAACACAGCGAAGAATCGCTGGAAGAGACAGTATAAAAAAGCGAAGCCACCAAATGTTACCCTGCCGAATAGAGGACTAACTTTACCCACCCACCTAGAAGACTCCTTAAGGGCCCTGGTGGAGAACATTTTCACAGAGAAATTGGAAGTGACATTGATACAGATATCTAAAGACATTATTGACACTTTGAATGAGTGCGTAGCAAGGATGTTAAAAAAATGTGAGCGTTTAAACGCTTTCTTGTTAGCAAATGAACAACCCCCTCCCCAACCAGTAGACTCCTCTCTAATTAATCCCCAGGCCCAAATAGTTCGGGTTCCAGGAGCGAGTGGTGGGAGTGCAATACAATCCTTAACTAAGCCCGAAAGGCTTGAAATGCTTCTTAATAATACAGTATCATCCCGGGATGGCAATGCCCTCAAGGCCCCGCTGTTGGCCCCATGCCCTAAAAACCCTACCTCCCCCAAGAGGATCTTGAAAACTAGGTGGGATTCTTGGGATGAAAAATCTTTGGCACCCCTTCCTACTATAAATCTTCCACCCAAAGCTACACCCTTTGTTGCTATACTAGTAAATGTCCCCACATTGAAAGCTGGAGAGGCAGAGTCCCCGGACACACTGTTAACAAACTTAAAGATCTGGTGTAATGATAATTGTACCGGGGAAAAAAACATCTCTTCTAGCATAATCATGGGTAGACGTGTAGGGTGGTTGGGTTATACACAAAAACATCTGAAGGGAGATTGCCTTATTGTACATTTTAACAACCCGAACGAGGCGACACGCCTTCTCTGGGATGCCTCAAAATTAGACCCTGAGTATGGAGGTATTAGAGCCATGCCACTGGGTTTCTTCTATCCACAAGTTAAATTGAGTAACTCGGGAGAGAAGAGTTACCCGGGTCAGAACTCATGTGATCTAAGTAGGCCTCCTGAAAGAAGCCCTGTCTATCAACCTAGCTGGGTAACACAAAAATTGGGGTTCCTATCTAAGTCTTACAACTCTTTTAGTAAGGAGCCCAGGGAGGGTCTGGTTCTATCGAATCGGTTTTCCCCTTTGTCCAAGGTGGGGAAGATTGATTGACTGGCTGGCTCTGCTAGCTCGTCCAAAAAATTCCCAACATAATACTGTAAACAACATAGAAGGGACGGGGGGGACGGTAAAAATGTTAAGCTGGATTGTAGCAGGGCTACGCACAAAAAGAGATGATAATGTCTGGTTAAATATTGTGAAACAGTTCGATGTAGTTGCGCTACAGGAGACCTGGGAAAGGGAGTGCAACTTCTGGGTAAATGGGTATACATCATTCTTCACAGCTGCCCGTAGCTCGACTGCTGGGAGAGACAGAGGGGAACTTATGTTTTTGATTTCAGTTAATATAGCAGGCACTGCTAAAGTGCTCGACTCCCTCTCCCCTAATTACTTAATAGTGGAAGTAACTCTGATAAATAACACCAAATTTTTACTCATTAATTTTTATAACTCATTGCAAGGAGAGTCCCCAAATGAGCATCTCCATACATTGACCAACTTTTTAATTGTATATAAGGAAAATCAAACCACTTTTGTTCATTATATTTTGATGGGTGATTTTAACGTACATCTATGCAATCTAAACTGCCAGTATAGAGATAACGACGGTCCCGACTATTCAACCCCTCAACATTTCGAACATAACACTAAGGGGGAAGCTCTGGAGGATCTCCTTTCAAATACTGATTTGTTCGAGGCAGGGTTTTTTGATAGGAGCGACCGTGTTGTAACGTACAGAGCTAGGGATAGCGAATCAATTATAGATTATATATTTATATCTCCTGGACTCTTAAGTTTTGTAATATTTTATAATGCCATACATTCAACTTTGAGTGATCATAATCCGGTAGTGCTAGAACTCGATAATAATATCTCTTTACTTAATAAAAAGGCCACCTTGGAAATCTTAATTGAGGTTAATGTTAAAGATCAAGGGAGGAGGTTAAAATGGAATAAAGTCACACCCGAAGATTTTTTTAATACGATTAGTATGAAGGTTGGGGCTGAATTAAATACATGTTCTGATCCTCTTAAGTATGGAGGGGATGTAATTGCCTCCTATGAAGAGATTTGTCGACAGGTGGCTAATGAACTCACAGTAAAGACCCAACATAAAGTCCATCCAGTAAAGGGCTGGTTTGATCACAAATGCTCCAGAGCTCACTACCTGCTGATGAAGGCCCTTAAAAAGAAACCCAGGGATAAATATCAAGTATCGCTGCTTAGGAAAGAGTATAAATCCATCGTCCAGGCACGCTTGGGTAGCATTAATGGATAAGGCCACAATGAGGGACAGCTCCAAATTTTGGGCAATTGTTAACACTCTGTTGTTCACTGGCACCGAGAACTCATTGCTAGAAGTTAACGTTGCAGAAAAGGACTGGCTAAGTCACTTCGAAAACATCTATGGCAGCAACTTAGAGCTAGAAATATTTGAGCCCACTATCACAGAGTCCCCACTTCTGCCTTTGAGATTCACTGTAGAGGAAGTTGGGAAAGCGATAGAGGGTACGGCTGGTCATAAAGCCCCTGGCCCTGATGGTGTGCCCTCTGAGATGTATAAAGCCAATCCCAAATACTGGGCCATAATACTAGCAAATGTTTTTAATTCATCCGCTTCATCGACTTCAAATGGGTTCCCGGCTTCATGGTCACGTTCCATCATTATCCCCGTATTTAAAAAGGGCCAAAGCGGAGATCCAAGATGCTACAGGCCAATATCTCTATTAGATTCTTCAATTAAAATTCTAGGGAAAGTAATCTTAGCTAAAATAACAGCCTGGGCCTCTGAGAAAGACATCCTATCAAATGCGCAATACGGCTTTAGAGCTGGCAGAGGCACGGAGGACCAATGTCTCAATTTACATTTAATAATAAACAAATATACGGTCGCTGCCAAGGGCTTCATTTTTTTGGGCTTTATGGATCTGTCCACGGCCTTTGACCTAGTTAGGTCGAGGCTGTGGACCATGCTTCTAGATCTAGGCCTTGACCGGGCTTTGGTGTATTTTGTGGCTGAGTTACATAGGTACCTGAATGCTACCATAAGGATGACACAGGAGGGGAAATGTACGGTGGGGTTTAAATAAGGAAGGGGGGTGCGCCAAGGGTGCATATTGGCCCCTATGTTATATACTTTATACATCAATTCCTTGGAAGGTAATTTGGCAATGGCGACAGCAGACATTCCGCGTATGGGTGGAACGACCATCCCAGTACTCCTATATGCGGATGACGCCGTTTTATTAGCCCGGACCCCTCTTGGGTTACAAAGACTACTAAACTCCTTTGGGGTTTTTATGAAATCATTGGAGTTAGTGATTAACAACGGAAAATCTCATGTTATGTCACTTGGCTCAAGGAAGAACAGTTTTAAAACATTTTACTGCAATGATTCTGCAATCTCTAGAGTGAAAGTCTTTACGTATCTGGGGGTTGTGTTTGACGACAAAGGGTCCTGGGTCCCCCAACTTTCCACTAAAGTAACAGCTGTGAGAAGATCGTCCGCTGCAATATTAGGCTTTGATAAAAGGCTGGGGGGTAAACCATGTGAAGCGATTTTATCCATATACAAAGCTAAAACAATCGCAATTGCAAGGTATGGGGCTGCAATATGGGGCTACAAACAACTTGATTCCATTCAGAGAGAGGAAAATACATTCCTCCGTGCCCTTTTAGCCCTTCCCCAAACAACGGCTACCTTTGCGGTCCACCTTGAGTTGGGTATGGTCTATATCTTAGATATAATAAACATGGCCCCTATCTCTGCCTAGGGGCCATGATAGGGGTTGGTTGAACCCCAATCTTACCCTGAACCATAAGATCATGAGGGACTGTATGAAGTTAGAGAAAGTTAAGGACATCCAGTGGTTGTCCTTCATTAAAATAACATCTAGGTCCCTAGGGCGTCCAGAGATATACACAAACCCAGAGGGTTTGATAAAAGCTGACCTAAACTGGGTTAACACTAATTTCATAAAGATGACAGAGCAGGAGAGGGAAGCGATAGAATTAAGAAAATCGATGGTAAGGGCCCATTACCTGCTTATTTCGTCTCTATCCATTCAACCATATCTCACTATTGTAACGATTCCCTTTCACCGATGGCTGCTAACGAAATTCCGATTTAATCAGATTAATTTGTTATTAAGTGATCTGAAGGGGTGGAGTAGGCCAGAGGATGCTGCACCTTGTAAGTGTGATGACCACTCACTTCAAGACACGATGCATTTCATGTTTTTTTGGCCCTTTTATATTGGGGGTAGGTTAAAGTATATTTTTCCATTGCTAAAAGACAAGGGATTTTTGCAGTCTAAACCAGCACTACTCTACTTACAATTAATGGAATTTCCGGTAGTCATGTTTGGTGTCGCAAGTTACCTTGTTGCATCTATACGAAGTAGGAAGACTAGATTGGCATGCCAAATGGTCCCAGATCACCTAACATTCTGAGTTAGATTGAAAGGGATAAATTGATATATCTATGAAACTGTTTTCCTTCTTTATTGGCAGCAACTTTATGAATTTCTGGCATCATCTTTGTATGTATACAGACAAACACATTTTTTCTGATACTGTTCTTTAAAACGTTTTTAATTATGTATTTTTTATGTATAGCATACTTTTATGATTTTTATTAATCGAATAAAGTGGATTTTGATTTGATTTGATTTGATTTGCTCCAGTAGTCACTGCAGTTCTAACTCTAATGATCAGCCTGTCTCTCTGCTCCTGATGTTCACCAAAGTAACTGAGGCCACGGTGAACAAGCAGCTCACCAAATACCTTGAGTCCCACCCACTTCTGCACAAAGTCCATCCAGGGCTCCCACAGAGCTCTCTGCAGAGACCGTGCTGGCTAAAGCCACGTGGGATATTAGAGACATTATGTATGGGGGTGGGGAGGTGAGGGCTCTGATTTGATTAGATCTGTCAGCAGCCTTTGACACCATCTCCCACTCCACTTTACTACCGAGATTGGGGATGGTTGGTCTTAGGGGAAAGTGCTTACCTGGTTCTTATCCTTTTTGAAAGATCTGACCCAAAGGGTGGCATCAGCTAACTTCAGCCCCTCAGACGATCACCACAGGAGGCCCCCAGGGACGTGTTTTGAGCCACAATCTTTTCAATCTTTACATGGCCTACTTGGCCAGCCTGATCGAGTAATTCGATATCATCTCCACTCGAATATACACAAATCGTTAGATTAGAATTAAATACAGATAAGATGGCCAGTAATTTCAGGATCAGCCACAGAGAAGTCACTGATTGGAGGAGCTCACAGCCCTTGCGCTGAACAGTGGAAAAAACGGAAATAGTGATATTTGGTTCCGGAGCCTCGCGGCACAAGGGTGGCGGCCGGTGTCGTTGGGAGATCTGTCCACCAAATTCCATCATGTCAGCAAACTGGGAGTTTGGGTGGACTTGCATCTGTCCTTCAATGGATACATTAAAATCACCCGCTCTACAGGCTTCTGACTGCTGACAGTTATCAGAAAAATACTTCCGTTCATCCCTGCTTCATCTAGGAGGGACCAGGCTCTAGCCCTGATCCTATTGAGAAGGGATTTCTGCATCTCTTTATACGTAGGCATATCTAAAAATCACCTACATAGGATGCAGCCACTACAAACACAGCAGCTGGGCTGGTTCTGAGGTTAAAAAAATAAACATCGATCACCAACAAACTGGTCAAATTGCACCGGCTTCCTGTCCTGAAAGGATGTTAATATGAAGCACTTTATGTCATAAACGCTCTACAATCAGGGGTTTATTCATATATGTACTCGTTCTTTGCCTGGTATCAGCTGCCTGAGGGGTGAGATCCCACTGTGCTTTGGTGTGTAAAGTCTCTAAGTTTAGGAAAATCAGAATAGATGGCTGCTCCCTGCCTGTGGTGACTGCAGGTACCTGGAATGGAATGCGCTCCCACCTGCCCTTTGCGCCCAAGAAAACATGAGTTCTTTCAGGAAACAAATCAAAACCTTGTATTCAGGGGCTGTGTGATTTTGATACTTATGTGCTCATACTAGCGCCAGGACACTTCTTTCCCGAACTAGCTGTGCAGCGCTATATGAATTGGCTCTCATATCCCGGCATAAGCCACCGCTCTCTGGGCCACAGATTGTTGCCGTTATAGACGCCCTAGGAGGAGGAAAGGCACCGGGATCTGAAGGTCTGGTGTCGAGTTTTACAAACAAATACCAGCTGCATACCTGCTGGAGGTGTATGTTGAGGCATTGAAGGGCGGTGTGTCACTGGCGCCTATAAGTGATGCAGTCATATCAGTGCCCCCCAAGCCTGGAAAAGACCCTTTAAGTGATTATCTTATTGCCCTCTGCCACTGGGTAACAATGACAATAAATTTCTGCCTGAGGTGATGCGACTCGGCTATCCCTCCTACTAGAGAAAACAATCTCCCCTGTACAGTCGGGATTTGTCCAATGTAGATCTACAGCGGTTCACCTACAGACCGCATTCGCAGTATTCGCAGTGCTGCATCGGGTAAACCCAGACATGAAGTCAGCTGATGCCGATAAGGCGTTTTACTCCCTGGAGTAGCCTTTTATGATCGAGACGTTTAGGCGGCTTGCTATGTCAGGGAGTTTGAGATCACGTATGAAGCTTCTAGACACACAGCCTATGGCCTGCGTTTACGTAATGGGCTCAACTCAGACGCCATTCAGATCGCCTGGGGCACTGGGCTGGAGCGCCCTCTATCATCTGTTCTTTATACCAGGAATGAACCCTTAGGTCCGTGAACTCCAGGAGAGGCATACCATAACCATACTTGGCTGACACCTTTTAGACACTGAAACCACGAAGAAAACACATCTTTATAAATTGTCAGGTTTATAGTCACGGTGGCTAGGCCTGGAGGTGCGTTGAGAGTTGAGAAGGGCAGACAACGGAACTTCAGAGTTCAATTGTTCGAAATTGTTGAAGTTAGAGGTTTCCTGGACAGGTCCGCTGTCCTCTGGAGATCTGGTCTTTGTTGAAGAGTAGAAATTAAAATATCCGATTGGAATCAAAAGTATCACCAAGTAGGTATAGCCACTATTCAATCCACTCTACGCAATCACATCTACACAAGATCCGTTAATTATACATATATACCACCAAGAAAGAAATTCCACATAATAGCTTTAATATAGAAAAATACAATTCATGTTATTTTCTTTGTACGTAAAAAGGAGATTATGTATGTGACTCCCTATAAACAGTTCTAATTTTATTCCCCCAGTACAAAATATAATTTGGCGCACTAAAACACTTCAGATAAAAATACATGAGGTACTGGCATCAGTGTGGGTTTAATGTGCTGAGAAGTTTGATACCAAACTTCCCAGCTTTCCGTGTAGCCATTATGGTGTTGTGGAGTTCGTAATGACAAACTCCCAGCACCATATACTCTTAATCATCCAAAAAGGGCATCGCAAATTAGAGAATCGCAAAATGTGCGATTCTCTATTTTGCGACTGCATTTAAAGAATCGCAAATTGCGATCCATTAAATGCAATGTATGAAGCATGGAAAAAGTGCAATTTGGCCTTAAGAAATCGCAAATTACCACCAACTTCAAGTTGGTGGTAATTTGCGATTTCTTTGAAAAATGCACTTTTTTGCATTTTTCAAAGTGCCATGTGTATTACATACATTTTTCAGGGGTGCAACAGGGTGTCCTTTTGACACCCTGGCACCCTTGAAATTGCATTCTCAATTTGCGACTCTCTAATTGCGAATCGCAAATTGAGAATGTCTTCCCATTCATTCCTATGGGCCTTCTAGCCCATAGGAATGAATGGGAAGGCATTCCTTAGTCGTGAATTCGCAATTAAGGAATGTTAAGGAACCGCAATTATTATTGCGATTCCTACATACTTAGCATTTTGCGACTCCTTAATAGCAATTCGCTAAAAATCACTATTAAGGAATCGCAAAAGGGCTTGTTCATACATATGCCCCTAAATGTCATAATGCTCTTCAATCAGGGGGTTCGTTCTTATTTGTTCTTTCTTTTTCCCTGACATCAGCTTGCCGAGTGGTGAGATCCTACTGTGCTTTGCTGCATAAAGTCTCTAAGTTTAGGAAAATCAGAATAGATGTCTGCTCTCTGCCTGTGGTGACTGCAGGTACCTGGAATGGAATGCCCTCCCACCTGCTCTGTGCGCCCAAGAAAACATGAGTTCTTTCAGAAAATAACTCAAAACCTTTCTGTTCGTGTTCAGGGACTGTGTGATTTTGATACTTATGTGCTCATACTAGCGCCAAGACACTTCTTTCCCGAACTAGCTGTGCAGCGCTATATAAATTGGCTCTCACATCCCGTCATAAGCCATCGATCTCTGGGCAACAGTTTGTTGCAGCTATAGACGCCCTAGGAGGAGGAAAGGCTCCGGGATCTGAAGGTCTGGTGTAGAGTTTTACAAAGCTTAGAAATAAATACTGGATGCATATCTGCTAGAGGTGTATGCCGAGGCATTAAAGGATGTTGTGTCGCTGTCGTCTATCAGTGACACAATCATATCAGCGCTCCCCCCAAACCTGGAAAAACCCTGCTAAGTGCATCTCTTATCGCTCACTGTCACTGCTTCACTGTGAATGTAAATTCTTGCCTGAGGTGATGCGACTCGGCTATCCCTCGTACTAGAGAAAATAGTCTCCCCAGTACATTCGGGATTTGTCCCACACAAATCCACAGCGTTTCATCTACGGACGGTATACGCAGTGCTGCATCGGGAAAACACACACATGAAGGCTGGTGATGCTGATAAGGCGTTTGACTCCCTGGAATAGCCTTTTATGATCGAGGCGTTTAGGCGCCTTGGTATGTCAGGGAGTTTGAGATCACGTAGGAAGCTGCTGGACACACAGCCTATGGCCTGAGTTTACTTAAATGGGCTCAACTCAGACGCCATTTAGATCGCTTGGGGCACCGGGATGGGACGCCCTCTGTCATCCGTTCTTCATACCAGGAACGAACCCCTAGGCCCGTGAACTCCAGGAGAGGCGTACCATAACCATACTGGGCATACACCTTTTAAACACTGAAACCAAGAAGAAAACACATCTTTTTTTTAATTTATTTTTTAGGCAAGATGGCCGCCGACAGACCGTAGGAGGCAGCAGCTCCCGAACACTCTCCCGTGGTGAAAGGCTGGGAACGCGGCGGTTGTGATGAGAGTCGAGTGATATGCTGCAAAATTAAGTAGCGGCTAAGAGTATTGAGGTGCTACATAGCGGGATGCCTAAGGATGATTAAGGATTTGGTCAGTTGGTTTGAGATTACGGATTGGACTATCACAAGGACATTTGCTAGTATCGAGAGAGAGCCATATACCTTTTGGCAGACAGTCGGAGCAGTGTTTGAAGCGGCATTACTGCGATTCGAGAGTACTTGGCGCATTAAGAAGCAATTCATGGCTCCGAAAATAATAAGGGCAGTCAAAGATATGGCTGGAAGAGAAGATGAGGAATTGCAAACAAGTGATGCTGAGATTACATCGGTAAACGCTAGGGCGAAGGCACGACACAGAGCCCAACAGCGGAGGGAGGCTGTCAAGATTCGCGAAGAGGAGAAGCTGCTTGCTATGGAAAAGAGAAAGCGGGACAGAGACACAGAAAAGAGGAAAAAGAGAGAAATAACTGGAAAAGGGCTTACAAAGAGCACGGATGCCGGTTCTGAATCTTCGAGGGAAGCTACCCTGCGGCAACCAACATTGTTTGAGTCCTTCCCGGTGTTAAGAGCCGAGAATGTTTCCGTGGATGCCGTCGCCGTCGGTGTGAGTGGCTGTGATGGGTCAGCTGGCGTTACAGAGCAACTGCCCGGATTGAAAGATGTAACCGAGGCTGAGCGTCTAGAGGCTGAGATGGGTCCGGTGGATGACGTCGACGAAACGAGGAGTGTGGAGCAATCCGGAGCTGCAGTTGCGGTGAGTCAGACGGGAGAATGGCATGACATGGCGGGAATCAGCAGCAGCTCACGAAGAGGATCGATGGCAGGCAGGGAATCAGCCCTGGAACTTGAAAACGGTGCAGCCACTCTAGAGCGTGGAGAAGATTGCAGTAGAAAGGAGCTCACAGAGGCGGTGTCAGATCTGAAGCACATGGCTGTATTAGCTAAGACAAACATAGTGCTTGGAGGTGCAACAGAGGAAATGGGTGAAACGGATCTAAATATCAATGTAACAGTAAGAGAGGCCCCCTCAGAGGCCGAACCTCAGCTTACAGTAACAACACTTGAGACTCAAGCTCAAGCGGGTAAGGAAAATGAGGGGGGTAGCCAAGCGGTCGTGAGCATTTCGACAGATGAAATAGCACAGCAAACTCCTAGTAATAAGGAGATAAAAGGTTTGTCCACCGTAATTAATACAGGAGATAACCTCACAGATAACTCAGCAGCAAAAGTGAGTAAGGTTAAAAAAGGCGTTAACAATAATAATATCTTTGAGGAAGTTCCAGATGGCTCTCAAGCAAGGAAGGAGGGTGCCGACAATAGAAACGATTATATGCCCGCAGCTACTGGCTCACCTAGCGATGACTGTTTCTTTACTGGGAATGATGATGACAAGGATGACAATCAGGAAGAGGCGGAGGCTGAGACTGAAGAGACAGATTCAAGCCATAATTTATCTACTAATTTAGAGGATACTTCATTACACACGGAAATTGGCTCGGAGGTATCACAGACAGATACCTTAGAGCTAGATATTGAATCGGAGTCAGAACACAATACAGTATTAAAACGAAATTTAGTGAGTAAACCAAGTAGAACTAAGGGAAGGACTCGTAGAAGAGCAAAGAAACGGGGGAGCGTAATACAGTCGGGTGTGGCTAAAAAGCTGGATTGGGATTATGCAGCCACCTCACAGCTGTACCAGGAGGGTGCAGCTGGTGGCTCTGTACAACCAAATAAATTGCAGGTCCAGGTCCAGGCTCAGACAAAGGAGAAAGACTACGCAGCAAGCTTTGATCTCTTGTTTTCAACCCTAAAACAGATCCAGGGGGAGGCTCGGCGGGAAAGCCAAAGAGCCAAACACGCAAATAAGAAAATACAAGGGACTCTACGTAAGGTTGATAAAATGTATGCGGAAATGTCTGGCAGACTGGTAGAAGTGGAGGAGAGGACAGGCAAAGTAGAAGATGAAGTTGTAAAATTAAAGGAGTACAGAGATGAGCAAGAAAAAATATCATCAGATGTCTCGTGGAAGCTCGAAGATTTCGAGAATAGACAGAGGCGCAACAACATAAGACTGCTTGGTATTGAGGAAGGGAAGGAGGGGGCGGATGTACGTACTTTTACTGTAGAATTGTTGAAAGGAGCTTTCCCAGAGATGGATAAGTGGGATTGGGACAAGGAGGTGCAACGCGCACACAGGTTTCCTTTGACGCAAAAAAAAATACAAGTTCTAAATCAAGGGCCATTCTAGTATACGTGGGAAATTTCTTGCTAAGAGAGGAAATAATCAGAAAGGCAAAGCCATTGGCCAAGCGCTCATATAAGGACATAACATTTTTTGCTCGCCCAGATTTTTGCCACACTACTGTGGAGAGAAGGTGGCGCATGAGGCAGCTAATAACACCCTTCCAAAATATGGGATGCGAGGTATACCTGATGTTCCCCTGTCGACTCAAAGTTGGCTCTAATGGCCAATTTAGGGTCTTTTTTTCGGAAATCGTGGCACAGGAATACTTGTCTTACCTAAAAGAAGGGAAGGCACAAAGAGATGGAAAAGCGCAAAATGACAGGGCTGCAGCTATAAAGCAAACCGCTTATGTGACACAAAAAAAGTAAAAATGAAATGAAAGAAGCCAGAGTAAGTGAGGGAGGGAGCGGCATAGATAATCCCGGCGATGCAGGATGTATAATAGGATATTGAGATTTTGGGAGAGTGGGAGGGGAGAGGCTTCCTGGGGGGTCTCGGCTGTCAGACATAGGTCAATATTGACCTATTTGCCAGTAGGGGTGGGAGGGAGGGAAGGGGCCAGGGGGGGGGAGGGGGGTACAGGGCACGGTACGGCAGCAAAAGACAGGATCACTTACAGAAGCAGAGGTAGAGGTGGGGGAAAGAGGAGACAAGATAAGAGATTTGGGGCTGAAAGGAATGAAAGGTTTATTTGGTAAGGGGCACAGATGTGAGAAAACGGGAAATATTGAAAAAAAAAGAAATAAATTGTGTAAGTATATGAGTATATATGGCACCAAAATGATGAACAACTTATGGGGACGAGATATGTAACATGGAATGTGTGCGGGTTAAATGATGCTCAGAAAAGGTTAAAGGTTTCAGTGTTACTAAGACAAATGAATGTGGATTTTATTCTGTTACAGGAAACACATGTTATGATTTCGCAAGAATTTTATTTGAAACAATTGGGTTTTCACGTACTAGCAAGCTCACAGCAGAGCGTTAAAAAAAGGGGGGTAGCTATACTATCTAGGAATAGAAATTTGCTTCTGAGGAAAAAGGCGCAAGATCAATGGGGGAGATGGGCAATGGTTGAGTGTATGATAGATGGGGAGTGGACTACGTTGATAACTGTATATGGGTCAACCATGGATGATCCGGAGATCTTTCAATTTTTAGATGTGGAATTAGCTACCTGGGCTCCAAGAATTATTATGGCAGGGGATCTGAATATCAACGGTGCTGACGGTCTAGGATTGGGTTCATTTGGTAAATACTCGGGTAGAAAGAGACGGGTATGTCATGCTCTACAGGGATTAGTTGTAAATAACGCTTTATCTGATGTTTGGGGGAAAAGAAGGGTAGGAAATAAGGGTTTCACATATTATTCCGCCCCCCATAAAATATGTGTTAGATTGGATTATTTTTTTGTCTCTAATATACTTTTATCGGAATCAAAGATAGAAAGACTTCCACGGATCTTAAGCGATCATAATCCCCTAATCCTTACAATAACGAAGCCAGCAAACACCAGACAGCAAAGAACGTGGACTTTTGAAAGAGGATTATTGCAGGAAGATAAATATGTGGATCACATGAAAGTATGGATCAAAGAATTTTTTGAGAATAATAGAGATAGTTCTACTGCAGGGGTGGTATGGGACGCTTTTAAAGCAGGGGTCCGGGGGGAGACCCTGAGCTTTAATTCTTATAAGCGGAAACAGGAGCAGCTGAGAAATGTAGAACTTGCAAAGGCAGTACTCAAGGCTGAAGAGAAACTAGAGGAGTGTAGTATGAGCGGAGCCCCATTAGATAATGTAATGTTGGAACTCCTAAAAGCGAAAGGGGACGCTGACGGAGACATTGCCAGAAAGGCTGCAAAATTATATATAATAAAAAAAGAAAAATGCCACGAATTTAGTGAGACAGTGGGTAGAACTTTAGCTGTTCGGACAAGGCAGCAAGAAGCGTTAGGTACCGTGAGGGAGATTAGGGATACTTCCGGTAGGATTTATACAGAATCAGAGGAAATAAGGGAAGTCTTCAGAAACTTTTATGAGAAATTATATGAGGAACCGATAAGGGGAGATGTCAGCAAAATTAGAGATTATTTACAGGAAATCCCGGTGGTTAGATTCACGGATGAGGAGGCAAATAGCTTGGAAGAGGTTTTTCAAGGGGAAGAAATAAAAAACGCTATCTCGAATCTCCCCTCCGGAAAAGCTGCAGGCCCGGATCAGATTCCGATAGAGTTTTACAAAATATTCTGGGACATTTTAAAAGCCGATATAATCAGGACAATGCAACAGGCGCAAATAGGTAAATCAATTTCTGGGTCATGGGGGGGGGGGCTGCAATAGTGATAATTTTAAAAAAGGGAAGCCTTCGGAAGAGCCTGGGTCCTATAGGCCCATCACGCTAATGAATACGGACACTAAAGTCTTCTCCAAAGTATTAGCAACAAGATATGCTAAGATAATAGATAGGGTGGTGAGCAAGAACCAGCATGGCTTTATACCTGGAAGGGGCACCACCCATCATACGCGCAAGGTAATAACTTTACTCGATGCTGCAGCAGTCTCAGGGGACCCGATGGCGATCATGTTATTAGATGCGGAAAAAGCATTCGATCGGGTCTCCTGGGTCTATCTGTGGCATACACTGGAAAGGGCAGGGGTCAAAAAAAGGTTTATTAAAGCAATCCAGGCATGATATGTAGACCCTGTGGCCTCTGTACGTGTGAACGCGGGGACTGCAGCACAATTTCGGATAAGGAGAGGTACGAGGCAAGGTTGTCCCTGCTCCCCATTGCTATTTGCAATGTATATGGACCCACTAATTCGGAGAATAGAGACTTGCGATCTAATAAAATCATTACCCACGCGAATTGATTACTGTAAAATACTAGCGTACGCCGATGATGTTGCAGTAATTACACCAACTCCAACGGAGGCTATTGCCCAAGTGGAAATTGAAGCTTTGAGGTTTGGTGAAATCTCGGGCTATAAGCTCAACACCACCAAAACTCAGATAATTAAAAATCACTATACTACCTGTGCAGACAGCCAAGTTACTCAAGCTGGAATATATCTGGGAGTGACTATATCGGCTGATTTAGATTGTTTAGTGGATAAAAATATAACACCCTTAATCAATAAAGTACGGAAGGATCTGGACAGATTAGATAACCTACACTTATCAATTGTGGGACGAACGAATGTAGTGAAGATGCTGGTTTTACCTAAGTTTCTTTATTTTTTTAGAGCAATACCTTTATTATTTGAGGCCAAGCTGTTTAAAAAGATAGAAGGTTTGATTAATAGATTTATATGGGCAAAGGGGAAAACAAGGAGAGCACTTAGGTTTATGACACTTCCACGGGAAAGGGGTGGGTGGGCACTGCCAGATTTTAAGCTTTATTATTGGGCAGCAGTCTTGCAAAATATGGTTGGTTTGGTGGGGGGGGGGCAGAACTTGAAGGATGGAATGAGCTGGGATCATTGGCAATTTATGGCTTGTTATTGGGGTCAGAAGCGGAGAATGTATTCTTAAAATATACTGAACCTAGCTACTTCAAAAGGACACGGTTTAAAATGCTTCTGGCGGCTTATACTGTTTGGAAAGCCTTTACTAAAAGATTTGGGCTGGGGCGGTATAACTCATATACTAGACTGAAAGGAAACCCAAATCTACCGGCGGAAGTTGTTTCTGGTCCTATACTTGCAGAATGGGAAAGTAAAGGAGTCAGAAGGATAGGAGATATTCTGGGACAGCAAGGGGTCTATCAGTTCTCAGAATTGCAAGCTAAGTACGCATTAGACAAAAGACAATTTTTTAAGTATTTACAAATAAGGAGTTTTCTATATAACAAAAAAGGTGGCCCGCTAGGATTTACCAAAAATCCAATTATGGAAGTGATCCAAGCAGGGGAGGATTGTACCATAAAGAGATTCTATGCTGAAGTATTGATTTCAAAGGAGGATGATATTGAAAAATGGGCAAATAAATGGAAATGCAGTCTGGATGTTAGTGAGGAGAGTTTCTATATGTCTTTAGAAAAGGGGTATACACTGCTGTGCTCAGCGCCTCTTCAGGCACAACATTATAAAACTATATATCATCTTTATCACACGCCTGCAAAGATAGCTCAATGGGGTGGCATATCAGGAACAACCTGTTTTAGATGTGGAAATTCAGAGGCAGACTTAATACATGTGTTTGCAACATGTCCTCACCTGCAGTTGCTCATAAAAGACATCAAGGGTTTTTTAAATCAAGTATTAGGAACAGATATTCCTCTAACACCCTCAATAATTCTTCTGGGTGTAGAGGAGGAGGAGGAGGGACAACAGCTTGGCGGAGGGGAATCTTTTTTATTTTTAGCTATGTCAGTCATGAGACTTTGCATTGCATCTGTATGGCTGGACCCCTTGCCACCGTCATTTCATCATGGCTGGCTAAATTATTAACGATATATAATTTGGAGATTGAGATCTATGCAAGGGAGGGGAAAAAGGGAAGGAAACTTGGCAAACAGATTTGGGATCCTATTACTCGTTGGAAAGAAGACTGAAAGGCTTGAACAATATATATGTCTAATGTGTATCAGACTGTTTAATTTATGTTTATGTTTTTTTGATGCCTTGCTTAGTTGGTGGGATACTTTCCAATTTTGTCTGGACTTTAAATTATTGTACCCCTATCTTTAAATCTCTGATATGTCTTTGTTATATGTAATATATTGCCGTGCCCTGTATGTAAAAAAGGGGAAAAAAATTCTTCAATAAAAATATTAAAAAAAAAAAAAAAAAGAAAACACATCTTTATAAACTGACAGGTTTATAGTCACTGTGACCGGGCCTGGAGGTGGATTGATAGTTGAGAAGGTCAAGCGACGGAACTTCAGAGTTCAGTCAAGTGATCTTTCAGTGCTAACCAAAGTTCGGTAAATCACTGGTAGCTCTTATCTGAGTGGAGCGAGTGCTCCAAACTAGAGGTCTAAGTGTAGGAAGCTAGCTTGGTATACAATATACCACATTAAGGTATAGTCTGTACAGAGCCCAGTGATTCCCCTGAGGTTTACAGAGGCTAAAGTAGATAATACTAAAATAGATAATACTAAAAGCTCTATTTATGTTAGTGTGGTTGAGCAATAAGGCTTTACCAGAGGGTGGTGATATGCATTTATTGTACACACTCAGGCAAAAAATGATTGTACACACTCAAAGACTGAATCCAGACCAATTGTTTTGTATTAAAAGTTACTGTTTGGTTATTTTTTTCTAGAACCAAATAATTCCTCATTTGCAGGTTGGTAACAGCTTTCAAAGTAGTTACACTTTTAAAATTGCAGTAATAATTTGTTTTGCATGGCGGAAGAAATGCTTTACAGTCTTAGCAATACTTTGGTATTTGTCAGTCAGAAACAGTAGCACTTAGCATTGTGAAAGATAGTCAGTTGTATGCAATGGATTGAATGTAGGGCGCCGGGCGGATAACAGTGTTATGCATTAGCAGGTAAGTACTCGACTTACAATCATGGTCTTCATGGGTTTGGACCAACACTGGGCAAGGTTCAGTTCCAGTTCCAGGTCGGTACTGCACCACCAGCGGCACTGGGGCGGCCAGGTTCAGAGGTCACTGGGCCCATTGTAAATCAATAGAGAGTGGGGCACCTCGAAGAGGCACGGTTTGCAGGTATGTAGCCGCGGTTTCAAGGCACAGACCCCAGGAGTTAAGATCAGCACAGGGGGCCACAATGCAGCACCAAAGCTACACCAGTAGCTGCACAGGGGCAGCTGGGTGCAGGGTGCAAAATCAGTATTGGGCACCTAATGCGTTTCAATGGAGCATTTCTGTTGCACAAGGAGGCCGCAGGCTCAGGCCAGGAGGCTGGCTGAAGGTGACCACCGGCTGGGCAGGTACGTTGCAGGACTAAGGGTGGTCAAGGCACCGCCGATCCGCCTGAATCCGTAATCATGGAAGTTAGAGGTTTTCAGGACAGGTCCGCTGTCCTCTGGAGATCTGGTCTTTATTGAAGAGTAGAAAATAAAATATCCTCTTGGAATCAAAAGTATCACCAAATAGGTATAGCCACCATTCAATCCACTCTACTCAATCACATCTACACTAGATCATTTAATTATACATATATACCACCAAGAAAGGAATTCCACATAATAACTTTAATATAATGAAATACAACTTATGTTATTTCCTTTGTATGTAAAAAGGAGATTATATCTGTGACTCCCTATAAACAGTTCTAATTTTACCCCCCCTTCTACAAAACACAATTTGGCGCACTAAAACACTTCAGATAAAAATACATGAGGTATAAAATGGACCCCAACTCACAAACGGGAGGACTCTAACGCTGTTAGAATGCCTTTTCATCCCACTTGCATAGAGACAGAGTGACGTAGGACCAAACACCCCTCTAAGGCTTCTGCGCCGCCAGTATATTAACCTAGTACTATTAACAACCCTCGGGGGGGAAGGGGTAGGAGACAGAGAAGAGACTACCAAGTCTTCACCAGGTCTTCTTTCTTCCCAAACACGTATGGTTGTGGTAACTTCTTGCTGCTACTCGTGGTGAAGCTGTAATATTTTCATAAGACAACATGTGATCTTTGCACTCCTTAACTTAACTACAACTTGTACTATATGTATACTATTTACTTTAATTAATTTACATACGTGTATGTTCTTGGCCTTTGCCTCTCTTCTGTTTTTGGAAGATTAGAAAACTATTCTGCTCATTCTCTTATTCTTTTCTGAAACATAGAATAGCAATATTAATATTCTTTATTACTCTTGTAGCTTCTTATGTACTAAATGTTATAATTTTCCTTACCTATAGCCTTCTTATCGTATTCTTAATCTATTCCTTATGTGTTCTTTGTTTTCTTTTTTTAAAATTTCTAATACTCCTTGTCTTGCTTTCTTCTAGGAGATGATTTCTTCATTACTTTATACTGAGGTGAAAAAATCTTCTTAGGTAAGTATTTTTTCTGTATGTCTTAGCCTATTATAATGTAGTAAGTATTTTTCTGTTTTGAAACCTTTCCAACTATGCACACTGTGACTCAACCCTCAAGTTGCCTTAAGTCTTTACTGGAACTAACCAATGCTCAAATTAATGTATCTCATTTATAGCTCACAATCCTTTCACAACTATCACTAAGGTAAGTATAGTCTTAACTAATGATTTCAAATAACTATGGCTTCCAAAACTCTAATTGTTCAACCCAGAATCAAACTGTTATTTCTCACAGTTTTATTGTTAATCTTCGCAATGACTCTAAGTGCTATTTTAACCTTCAGGTTTTCCTCTCTAGTTGCCTGTGAAACTCTGAAAATGCAATAGTCAACTGCGCAGGCTCATTGACTCAAACACTGCTCTACAAGAAATGCGCAGACACCTCACAATATGGAACAACCTTACTTGGAATTCACACTGCCGACTCTTCCCGGGTAAGCTTCTTGTCGTAACACAACGGAACTAGACACGTCGAATTTAAACACCGGCACTACCCTAACTTTCTCGCCGCTTCAATACTGCAACCGTTTCCTCTGGAATCTCAGATGAAGTGCGAGATTGCAGAGGGAGCACCTCATGACGTTCTAACGAACGCCTGCTGCTGTGTTGTCTAGAATGCTGACCTTGTCTCCTCTCTCCATGGCCATATTAGAATTCAGCCGAATTCTAATTGACTTGTTTTAAACCCTTTGCTGCATATAACGGGGAACTTTCCATATAATGGCATTGACTGTTCTCTTAACTCGCCTTGGTTTTCTACGGACTCTAACAAACGCACAGTATGTACACTTCTGTTACATATACTGATCCAAGAATTAGTATCCAGCCTGAGCCCTGGTGGAAATGAATTAGTTTATTACAGTTTCTCTTCATAATTGGATCCAGTCAAAACTCAGAGTCGACATGTTTCAGTGGATTCTAATCCATACTCCCCACCTTCTTCAGGACAGTACTAATTTGGTATTTATCTCCCACAATCAAATTGACAAATTCATGAAGTATCTAAAAAGATGATAAACACATATTTAATAATAACCTTTTTAGGATACAGGAAAAAACTAAGATAAAAGACTTTCTTAAAAACATTAAGATCAGATGTGCCTTTATGTCTCATCTCTACTTGGTGGCATTCATCACATCCCTTCTCAAGGTGTATTCACCACATGCCCGTGTTCACTCTTAGATATTAACAAGATGCCCCCAGATTTGGGCACATCCCTCCATTATGGGATCACATCTCCAGTCGTCTATGCTCCTCATTCAGTCACTGTATATCAGAAAGCACAGAATTCAATGAAGTAATGATGCTCTCGCTCTCATTCACCCTCTAACACGGCCTTAAATTAGTGGTGCTCAGGTATTTATTCAGTTTCTGGCACTTTCTTTTAATATGTGGAGGTTCCTCTACCATCCAGATAAATGTTCAGTGCCGTTTATGGGCTAAACCTGCTGGGGGCCCTGAATGAGGAGAGGGAAACATCCATATGGGTAAATGCCACTTTTATTCTATGTGCCCTTATCTTCTAATATAATAAGGTTTCCAGTCCTTACCATGTCAAACATCAAAAACCGGATGTTAATCCGTGTATTCCAACGCCCCGGGAGGGGGGTTCTGATGCTCTTATTTACCTTCAGACCATTGGATATCTCTGTTTCTATTTTTAGGGTATTTTCTTTCCTTTTTTTAAACATTATATTCAAAGGAACCCTGGTTTGTTCAAGTGGTGTGTCGTTATCATCCTGCCCTGGAAAGAAAGGGAACATTTCGTAGTCAGAGCTCGCAGGTTAATAATCAATCGCATGTAGTTAAGAACATTTAATTCTCATGTTTTTTATACTCGTCCCCGGGTATATACCCATGTATCCCTGCTATCAAAAGCAGAGCAGAATCCTCTTCGAGTCTACAGAAAAAAAATAGTGTAATCCTGTGCTTATATCTCTTTCTATGATTTCCCAAATTTACAAGCTAAACTCCCAACATTGAGGATAATATTCCAAGGTTAGATATTTAAGCAACCCACGCTGGCTTAATGTTTGATGACTGATTACGCATTCTGACTCATTAATTGAGACTCACAAAGCCACCCTATCACCAAGTTGGAAGAATTTGCGTCTACCAGACATCTGACCCTTGCTCTCACCTGCTTTCGGTTGCAGGCTGGTTTCTGCTTTACACCATCCGAAAAAGGGAACTACGTTTTCACTGGCTGTATTCTAAATAACCATGAGCTAGGAACTTCTCACTTTCCCCTTTCGGTTTTCTGAGCCTAAGATTTAGCAAACTGATCAGTCTCCCCCTTTGGACTACCTACCTCTCAACTGGATTCACATATCAATACAGTATGGTTGGTTAAATAACACCCTGAAAAAGTGTCTAAAACGACACAACCCAATAAAATATTCATTTAAAATATAAGGATAAGGAACAGAGCCCATATCTGATCCCTACCGTCCTTACTATCAAGATCTTGCCATCTTTAACCGCCTCCTTATATTACCCAAAATCACCTGTTATTACAGTAGGCATGGCGACATGATGCCTGTGATGGTTTCTAAAATAACGTGGCCAAAGCAAAAATATTCTTTTGAAATATGAGGATAATGGGACAGGAGGACAAAACCTTACCTCCCCACAATAATCCAATCCCAATCTTCACTGCTATTAAGGTCACGTCTTATTGTATCAAATTTAATGGTATACCGCTGTTCTTTCATCTTTTCCCTAGTTTCCATATTACCCCCCTCTCCTCTTGCCTTGGGTTTTCTTTAAGACGAACCATTTCAGGTGAATCGGTCCATGGCTGTTCTCCTTCAAGTGATTTACTAAAGGGGCTTTCATTTTATCTGCTCTGATAGCTGACCTATGTTCGCAAAGCCTTTGTCTAAATTCTCTGCCCGTCTCCCCTATATATCCAAAGCCAGAGGGGCGTAGGAGAAGATAGATCGCAAGTCTCCTTCTACAACTGTTCAGACTGTGACCATATGTTGCACCCCTTTATGAAACACATTTGGGGAAACAAGACAAGATTCACATGCACCACAGCTATCACATTTATGATCGCCCTTAGGTCTGCCACCACTGAGTGCACTTTGTGTTTCCTGTTGATCTTCTCTATATGTGTGCACCAACGTTCTTCTGAGATTCTAGGAACATAATATCAAGGAGGGCGATAAGAGATTATTGTTTTCGGCCGCTAAGCGGTGATAATTCTATCGCCCTATTACCAAGCTGTCGCTAATAGCAGTTAGCGACAGCTTGTAGGCGATAGCGAGCGGTTTGGGGCCCGCTTTGCATGTCAGCGATATTTATCGCTAATGACATACAAAGTGGGCGTACCCAACCTGTTAGTGACTGAAAGCAGTCGCTAACATCGCTATCGCCTATTATCAACGCAAGCATAGCGATGGAAATATTCGCGCTAAGCGCGAATATCGCTGAAAACTAACGCCTTCTCAGACCAGTTCTTAGCCTGTATATGCAATGGGAGGTGGATATTCACGCTAAGTCCCTGTTAGCGATAATGTATGAATATCGCTGGATTTACAGTGATAATCACGCAGTTCGCCGCTATCGCCGGAAATGTTATCGCTTCAGAGATAAATGTTGCTAATAGCATGTTATCTCTGCGATAAAATCCGGCGATACTCGGCGATAAAAAAAATGCCGCTAAGCCTATTTAGCGATAAATATCGCTGGTTGTTGATAATATGCCCCTTTGTTTTTTTCTGAAGGCAGACAAGGTTTACTGTAGGTTCACGGGCTCTTCATTCAGAATTTTCCAGTTTCTGTTTATACCATTCTTCAATTTATTGCTTTTCCTTGAAAACTGACTAACAAACACTATTCTTTCATTCAGTTTCCTCATTTTTTCTTTAGTTAGCATGCTATCCCTATCATAAAATCAGGCTCTTTTATTGGAACGATTTATAAGTTTATTTGGATACCGTCTCTCTTTTAATTTCTTCTTTAAGTTATCTGCATGTTTATAAAAATCTTTAAGTGATGTTTAGTTCCGCCACAATCGGAGGAACTGTCCAAAAGAGATGTTATCCTTTTGTGTTTTAGGATGATAGCTACTATAAAGTAGGAGGGTATTCTTATCTGTAGGTTTTGTGACCAATTCAACTTGCAAGCACCCCTCTATTGTTTTTATAGTCAAGTCAAGTCAAATTAGCTTTATTCGATAGTCAGTATCATAAAATCATTCTACATTCAAATATTATAATATGAGTGTACATTTAAAAGTTACATTAAGTTAAAACACAATAAAATCTTGCTATATACATGCCAATTTGATAAATAAATAAACAACTCTTTTTAAAACAAAATAAAAATATATATGTTACTCATACATATGGCTCACAATTAGGGCTGGGCTACGCAGAATTTTGGAAAAAAATTTGCTGAAAACGAGGGGACGTCATGAGGGTCCGTGTGCCCGGGACAGGGGTCCCTCATGCCTGGGCTGACTCTCTGATCTCCCCAGCCTGGTTGGGTTGGAAAGCAGGGACCGGCCCCGGGGCCTGGGGTTGGGAACCCCCGTCCAACGGCCTGCCAAGAATCTATCTGCCCGGGACAAGGGTCCCTGGTGCAGAGCCCCGGAGACCTGCAAGGCTCCCGGGCAGTCTTCCACCAGGCGGCTGGGCCCCAGGAGTGCTTGCGGGCCTCCCCATGCCTGAGGCCCAGCGTGGGGTTTCGGAGCCCCCCTGAGCCCTGCAGCCCGAATCCCTGCAGCCCCGTAGCCCTGCAGCCCTGCAGCCCCGGAGCCTGCAGCCCTGCAGCCCCAGAGCCCTGCAGCCCCAGAGCCCTACAGCCCTGGAGCCCTGCAGCCCTGCAGCCCTGCAGCCCCAGAGCCCTGCAGCCCCCGAGCCTTCCAGCCCCGGAGCCCTGCAGCCCCGGAGCCCTGCAGCCACCGAGCCCTGCAGCCGCCGAGCCCTGCAGCCCCCGAGCCCTGCAGCCCCCGAGCCCTGCAGCCCCCGAGCCCTACAAGGGCAGGCGGGCGGGAGCCCTACCGCGAAGGCTCGGGATGGGCAGCTGGGAGTCCTTTCGGTCCCGGCCATCTGGTCACACCCAATGCTTTCCTATGGGGTGACCAGATGGCCGTGCTTCCCTGGAAGTCCCGATGAGGGTCCATTTGCCTCCCCGATCCCAGTGAGGGCTCCAGGAAGTCGTGCGTCTCTGCGCCCTGGGTCCCCTCCGTCACTCTGTGCGCACGGTTTCCAAGAAAGAGTGGTAGCTTTCCTCCGGATTACTAGGGGCAGAGTATGCCCGGACACTCCTCCCAGGCTGGCGGTTCTCTGCTTGGGACCTGATGGGCTATGCCTGGGCAGCACCTCTCTGACCATCCGGGG
This sequence comes from Lissotriton helveticus, assembly GCF_964261635.1. Lineage (NCBI taxonomy): Eukaryota > Metazoa > Chordata > Amphibia > Caudata > Salamandridae > Lissotriton > Lissotriton helveticus. The sequence continues at coordinate 417,410,987 of NC_136058.1, read as the reverse complement.
CTCCCTCCTCCAGGGCCAACGGCAAAGCCGAGTGCCCGAGACGAGCTCCATGGGTCCCAGACAGTCCTCCCCCGGGCGTCCGGGGCTCCCTCCTCCAGGGCCATCGGCACGGCCAAGTGCCCGGGACGGGCTCCATGGGTCCCGGGCAGTCCTCCCCAGGGCGTCTGGGGCTCCCTCCTCCAGGGCAAATGGCACGGGCGAGTGGCTGGGACGGGCTCCATGGGTCCCGGGCAGTCATCCCGCGGGCGTCCGGGCCCGAGAGCCCCTGAGCCCTGCTCTGCGTGGGCAGGCGGGAGCCCTACCGCGAAGGCTCGGGGTGGGCAGCTTGGAGTCCTTTCAGTCCTGCCCATCTGGTCGCACCGATCCCCTCGGCCATCTGGTCGCACCCAATGCTTTCCTATGGGGTAACTAGATGGCCGGGCTTCCCTGGAAGTCCCGATGAGGGTCCATTTGCCTTCCCGATCCCAGCGAAGCCTCCGGATTACTAGGGCCAGGGTATGCCCGGACACTCCTCCCAGGCTGGCAGTTCTCTGATGGGCTATGCCTGGGCAGCACCTCCCTGGGCATCCGGGGCTTCCTCCTCCAGGGCCAGGGTCGGGTGCTCTGGCCCTGGGCCCTGTACCCCAGGCTGCCACACTGCCAAAGGCCCAGAACAGGGTTCCGTTGTGCCCGGGGAGCCTCCCCTTGCTTGGCTGGGTTCAGGAGCTTCATTCGGGGCCCCTGAGGGCCCCTGAGAGGGTGGCCTCTCCTCCACAGGCTCTGTCCTTGGCCCTACCGTGTGGCATGGTGCCCGGGATGGTGTCCGGCAGGCCCGGGGAGGCTTTGCCTGTGCCTCCGGGCCGGGAAGCCCCGGCTGGGTCCAGGGGCCCCTCCGGGCCCCTGGGTCGGGTGCTCCGGCCCTGGGCCCTGTCCCCTTAGCTGCCGCACTGCCAAAGGCCCAGGACGGGGATCCGTTGTGCCCAGGGAGCCTCCCCTTGCTTGGCTGGATTCAGGAGCTCCATCCGGGGCCCCTGAGGGCCCTGGGGAGGGTGGCCTGCCCTCTCCAGGCTCCGTCCTCAGTCCTGCCACGTGGCAGGGTACCCGGGAGGGTGTCCGGCAGGCCCAGGGTAACTTCCCCTGCGCCTCCGGGCCTGGGAGCCCCGGCTGGGTCCAGGGTCCCGCCGTGCCCCAATTCGAGTGCTCCGGCCCTGGGTCCTGTCCCCCGGGCTGCCGTGCTGCCAAAGGCCCAGGACGAGGTCCGTCGGTCCCGGGCAGGCCTCCCCTGCTTGTCTGGGTGTCCGCAGGCCCTGGGTCTGAGGGCCTGTCAGGTAACCCTCGCAGCCTCCTTGGCTGGGGCCCGGCTGGGGCCCAGCTGGGGCCCTGGGCCTCCGGTCCCCCATGCCATGGCGCCCCTCGCTTTCGTTGGGGCACAGAGCGACCAGATGGCTTCCCTTTCCCCCTCGGCCATCTGGTCGCACCTATCCCCTCGGCCATCTGGTCGCCCCTAATGCTTTCCTATGGTGCGACCAGATGGCCGAGCTTCCCTGGAAGTCCCGATGAGGTGCCATTTGCCTCCCCGATCCCAGCGAGGGCTCCAAGAGGTCGGGTACTTTCGCGCCTTGGGTCCCCTCTGTCACCTCGAGTGCACGGATTACAAGAAAGGGGGGTAATTCTCCTCCGGATTACTAGGGAGAGGCTCAGTCAGACCTCCGTGAGGCAATTCTGAAACAGGGGAAGGCAGCAACCGGTCCTGCCCGACGGGGCCCCCAGGGGCCTGGGTGCGCACCTGCCTCTCAGCCCCTTGCTGGTGGTACTTTTTCTCCGAGTTTGCTCAGGCAGACCTCCGTGAGGTCCGGCCATGCTGAGAGGGGGAAGGCAGTCTCGAGCTTACAAAGAAGCCATGGCCAGTTTGGGTGTAGCATTGCGGTATCTTCCATACCATTCCATCCTGAGGGAAATTCTGTTGTGGAAAGAAAAAAACGGGACATAAAGCAGTCTATAACAGCTAGGGGTTTTAGGTTCGGGTGATGGGTGGGTAAAACATCTTTATGGTGTCCATCGCTCATTAAACAATTTGCCAAGAAGTTCTCCCTCCCTCCCTTCCGCTCCGAAGCCACCAAGATCATCTGCGGCGTACCCCAGGGCTCCTCGCTCAGCCCAACCCTCTTCAATATCTACATGAGTCCCCTCGCCACCATCGCACGCAAACACAACATCAACATCATCTCCTACGCCGACGACACCCAACTGATACTCTCCCTCACCAAAGACCCTCTCACCGCCAAAGCCAACTGCCAGGACGGAATGAAAGATGTCGCAGAATGGATGAAGCACAGCCGTCTGAAGCTCAACTCGGACAAAACGGAGGTCCTCATCCTCGGACAATCCCCATCCGGTTGGGACGACTCCTGGTGGCCCACGACGCTGGGCACAGCACCCACACCCACAGACCACGCACGCAACCTCGGATTCATCCTGGACTCCTCCCTCTCGATGACCAAACAAGTCAACGCAGTCTCATCCTCATGCTTCAACACCCTGCGCATGCTCCGAAAGATCTTCCGGTGGATCCCCACCGAAACCAGAAAGACGGTCACCCAGGCCCTCGTCACCAGCCGACTGGACTACGGGAACGCCCTATACGCAGGAACCACAGCCAAACTTCAGAAACGCCTTCAACGCATACAGAACGCCTCCGCACGACTCATCCTCGACATCCCTCGCCACAGCCACATTTCCGCCCACCTGAGAAAACTGCACTGGCTCCCCGTCAGCAACATGGGCCCCGAATACCTCAACAACCGCCTCTCGTTCTACACCCCCACCCGCCAGCTATGCTCCACCAACCTCGCCCTCGCCACTGTTCCACGGATTCACAGAACCACCACCGGAGGAAGATCTTTCTCCTACCTGGCAGCTAAGACATGGAACTCCCTCCCCGCTCACCTACGACTGACCCAAGACCATCTCACCTTCAGGAAACACCTCAAGACCTGGTTGTTCGAGCAGTAGCGGCACCCCCCCCCCTCCAGCGCCTTGAGACCCTCACGGGTGAGTAGCGCGCTCTACAAATTTACTGATTGATTGATTGATTGATTCTCCAGGGTGTGTCACTCCATATGAGGTCCTATTTGGGACTAAAATGTTGGTACCGGACCTTGAAATGAAAGGCACAGTGGTAGAAAATAAGACTTTTGATATCAAAGATCGTTTGGCTGTTTTACAGGACTTAAATGAACTAAGATAGAAACAAACCAATGTGTTCCTGAAGCCAACCACCACTAGGGAAAAACAAACCTTCCAAGAAAGGCCTGTCTGGATCCCAAAGCTTGGTGATCTAGTTAGATAAAAGATCGCAGACAAGAAGGAATTTGGGACTTCTTATAGACAACCAGTGATCTGTCCTAGCAATCCACGGATCAAGAACAGTACTTTTGCCGCCCCTTGCTGGAAAAAAGGAGAAAAGATTTGTGTCCATCGACCTGATCAAACCACACTATGTGGCCGATACTAAGCAGTAGGCCAAGTGGACTCTGACAATGTAGCAGACGCACTCCTCTAGCTACAATCCAAGAGGTTCAAACTGAGAGACTCATCACCTTTGAAGATTCTACAGTGAGAAATGAAGGACTAAGTAACACTGCTATGGAACTTATCCCTCTTGAGACGCAAATAACAGTTCGTCCTGATACACTTGTCTACAATGAAGTAACAAGTGATCAAGTGGTTCCAGCAATTTCAATGAATCCTGATGCAATCCCAACCATTGACAGAACTGCCTCTGGCTAATTCATGAACTTTGATACATTTTCTGAGAATCGCAGCAAACCTGAAACGACGCCAGCACAAAGAACAAGCTAATTACTTTTTTCATCAACTGATAAAGACTTATCTGGTTTCACCATGGATTGAACTATGGTTTTTTTGGGGAATATTCTTCTATCTACTTTGGTTAGCTGTGGTATGCTGATAAATGGAAGCTATATTCAAATAGACACAGCAAGTAAAAGAGTGAACTTACTTATTCAGCCATACAAATCATCCCATCGTGAAGCAAGAGACTTGTCAGCACTGAACATCACAGCAATTCCTATACCAGATGGTATAGTTTGGGACAAAACTAATTATGACATTTTTGGTCCATCGGAACTCTTGAAGATTCCACACTTATTTAAAATATCACTAAGTGATGTTATTACATCTAGTACCTTTTCTGATGATTGGGACTTCGAGACTGTTAATAACATGATGTCTGATCTAGAAATGTCTGCAGTACTAACAAATCATGAATATTTAGAAGGTTCATCAGACTATGAAGAAATGTATTTTTATAATCACTATGAGCATCATTTCTTGCATAGAACTGTATCACCTAGAAATGTATTAATGTACAACCAATGGGAACACTGTCCTACTCCTCTAAAGGGTAGCTCAACAACTTTTGCAAAGAAGTTTCCATATTTTTCAGATTCAACTTGTCAAATCCAGAAATGTTTTTCTTTAAAAATGTAAACAAAACAGGAATGACAAATATGTTGACCAATACAAAACAGATTTATTCTGCTGCCTTTATTGCCCAACTGTCTAGACAGGGTTTCAACTTTTGGAAAGACAAGATTGAGACAAAAACTGTCTGGGCTTCAAAAGATTTGGCAAGTACAGGGAATATAAGCTTTGTTTAGAGCCTGTATCATCCCTGAGCAAATTATGTTTTTGAATGACACTGTCCAACAGACGTCCTGCCTTGGGTTAGCCAAGATCAAAGACATGAACACTCCATCCACACCTGCACCTGCAAGTATTAGCACTACACAGGAGGAGATCGAAGTACATACTATTTTGCTTCACAACAGATCAGACCCAGATTGAAACAAATGATTGCTCTGGCACACAGACACAAACAACTGTCAAGATAGATTCCAGACCAAAACACAGGGTTTCACCATCAATAGGCCGGACCCACGCTATATTCAAAGACAGCATCCAGGGGTAATACCAACATATAGTGTAGGGAAACTTCTAGTGAAGCTTTCTGTAGCCTTGATTGGCTACAGAAAGCTGCACGAGAGGGTGTGAAACCACACTTGACTTTACTTTAAGAAGGCACAGACCTTAGGGATTTCTTGCTAGGACCAAGAAAACTGCGTCAAAAACATTTTATATTTGCCGGTATCTACCCTGCTTACAATGAAGTATGGAAGGTTACCCAAGCAGAGACTGCAGAAAGAATACGAGAAATTGATTGTATTCATTTAGAGATATCTCTCGCTGTTGTAGACAATGGGTTAACGACTCTGTTGTCCAGAATATATTCATTGGACAGCATTGTGTCTTCTGCCATAGACATTATGGAACAAGACTTGGCCATGTTGCAACATGGTCAGTCTCAACTACGTTCTATCATGCTATTAGGCTGGACGCTACAAAACTTGCTTGCAGTCTATGTGCCTTGGCGTTTAATCAATACTACATCACTGTTTTCAGAATTCAATCTTACTGATAAACCGATCAAACTGGCACAAAGGGGAGCAGAATACATGGTGCTTAGCTTTGAAAAACTGGAAAGATTACCATTCACCGTGGCAGAAAAAACAGCCACTGAGTGGATAATACATGGTAAAATCACTCTGCCTGTTACAACTTTCCATTTCAGTATTGCCTAAAACATATACCAGCAGGCAAATATGAAAGGTTGAGTAAAGGATACATCAAGACATCCTGGGATTTACCTTACACACAGATGTTGGAGTGGGGGGCGTGAAGTGTTTCTGAGTGGTACTAACTGTGAAAATGTACTACACGGTTCTCTCATATGCCAGGGTATTAACTTACACGGGGCCTGTGATGGTTCCACTTCAAAGGTATCCTGCCACCTGCAAGGTTCACCGACTGCAGTGATTTATCCAACTTTCGGACAACTTTCAAATGGGACTTACTTTATGTTGAATGATCACAGCTGCTGTGGCATGTTGCCAGGTATTCCATATCTAGTAACGGTTACATCCAGGGTCGCTTGCTGTATGCAGGTCTTGTTCACCCAAATAGACACAGTCAGGGAGTCGCCACTATGGCCTTCATTGAACATCTCTTCTATACAAATTGATACTCAAAGCAGAATGAAAGCCATTCTTTTACAAACTGTGCCTCTGGCCTCGGCCAAAGAAACCTATGCTCTACAAGTCGCAAGGACCTCTGCAGAGATACAAGCTCTTTTGAATATAAACTGCCCTATACATTTCTCAGAAATGTTGCAACGTATCGTAAACATGTCTAATACGAGCGATATTGTTCATGTATTTAAGAACATGTGTGCAGAAGTGTTAACACCTTTTGAAGCAGTCCTCGGAATACTCCCAAATTTCGTGCACTCTGGGTTTGGCGGGCCGCTGCTTCTTTTGGGACTCGTTGCAGGGATACTCTTTTTACTCCTACTGCTAAGATATGGCAAGCCAAATCACCAGCGCCTCTCCAAGCACCATGGAGCAAGCTCTACTGGAGATGAAGTGTCGTGAGCGCATCGTCCAAATTTGAGGTTAACCTCCTCTACGAGACCTAAATACCATATGGTTTGTGTTGTTTAGACCAATTTGGCAAGATTGCATCTTACCTGTCCTACGCTGCCTGCTTTGAAGTGAAGAATGCATGCTAGACCTCTGTCTAACACTCCCATCAGTCATGCCTATGGATAACAATGCTCTGCTGGGCCCAGTAACGGCCCATACTATGTGTTGTCCCCAGAGGCTACCAATCCTGATGACAGCATTCATTGAGACCTCACAGACGCAAATTGCTGCTGCTGAGGTACGAGAGGAAACAACAGGCACTCAGGTAACATCCGATTTGAACATTCCTGATGCGTCCAATGCTGAAGACGATGATTCTCATCTGTGTGTGATTGATCTTCTAAATGAGGTCAATTGAACTTTCACCTACAACGGTAGATGACTTTTTGTCTACAGGACTGGAAGATTTTATGTTTTCCCCAACTCCGAACACTGACTTTTGATTAAGGCACACAGTGTACCGTGAGACTCTAAATTTGACCTTCAATTTTTTTAAAACAAGAGACAGGGGGGGCTGATTCACAGAACTAACTTAAGACAGAATCCTAAACTTACTACTTTTGGTATTCACAGAAGTTAGGATTTTGTCTTAAGACAGACTTAAGACAGACTTATGACAGAATCCTAACTTAAGTCTGTCTTAAGTCTGTCTTAAGTCTCTCTTAAGACAAAATCCTAACTTCTGTGAATACCAAAAGTAGAAAGTTTAGGATTTTGTCTTAAGTTAGTACTGCGAATCGGGCCCTAAACTTGGAACTTTTTCCGATGATTCATTTTTTTTCTCCAAAGTTTTATTTTTCATTTTTGGCACAGTAATCTGCATATAGTAGACCTATTCTTAGAGAACAGATTTCTTTGAAACACTTTCTAGACAATAACATTTGATTCATGTAATCTGACATGAAATGGTTTCGGCCTTTTTTCTTCTGTATTTACGAGCCATTTCATCATGTGTGTATAATTATGGTTCATTCATTTAGCATTCAGTGCCAATTTATGCTTAGAATGAAACATTGCTTTAATATGTACAGCACCATTGCCATTTTATACATAGCAATAGTTTTAAAATTCATGCTTTAGCTAAATGTTTTTAGAAATGATTTTAGCATATCATGTGAAAACTCTATTTTAGATATGTTTGACATATTTAGGATTTAGTAATGTTGTTCATGCGAAACTGGAGTGGGTGTTGTGTGTCGATTTAGATATCGCATATAGGTTTCCCGATTTACGCCCTTATATATCGGCACAATTCGCAATGTCCTTATATAGGCATAGAAATCATACCCTTATTTAGGCATTATCCATGCAAACCAAATACAGGCATGGTCACCTACATTCGCCCATCTACATCACAGTGAGTTCTTGGAAAACAAGACTCTTAAGCCTTTTGGACTTCCCCTTGCTTGGATTACTGATTTCTCCAAGAACTCATTTATTATGTATGAACATCTATTCCTTAGGGGTTCATTCATGACGTTCTTCTGCCCGACTTTTACGTCAAAACTGGCATTCCTAAACAAGCTACAAGCTACGGCTGTATACTTGCACGGCTTGCCACTGCAAGTTCAGAAGGAAGTACGAATCCCCACCTGACTCACTGATCAGACGCTGCCATCCTCCTTGCAAAGAATCCAGCTCCAGTGTTTTCTGATTCCCCTTGCGGGGTGTTAGAAGATCGACACCCGGAAAGAGATTCCAACCTCTCTCATTCTAAGGTATGGAGCAGACTAGAACCTAGAAGGACTATTGGCAACTATAGCAAACTAAACCATAGCTATCTATACTTTAGAGCACCTACTTCTTACCTCGTACTACACTTAGGTTAGGTACACTGGGGTAGAAATATTTAGAAGCACCAAATGAGTAGTCACATTTTAACCTGTGTTATTTATGTATGTGTTTTTATGAATGTATGTCATAGCTACAAACCATGCTATTGGAGTATTATCCAATCCTACTGCTAACGCTGTACGTATTATACTTCGCATTCTGTCTTTTACGATTGTAGCAGTTCATATCTCTTGTACGAGAAATAAGACTGTTCCCCTTTTTATTGAAATGCCTGTCTATCTATTTCTGTGTACCACTCTGTAGAAACGAAGCATGCACGATTGACGAAACTGTTATCTATTGTTTCCACGATTCTGAGACTGTCCCGATTCTAAAGGGAAACAAAGTTGTCATGTTTATGCAGTTGTCAGAAACTAATCCCTTCATGTAATTTTGAGAAGTTTCTAGAGACCTCTGAGTTAGCTGGCACACACAAGTAATTAAGTTTAATGTACTCGATAGGAGCATACTGACCTCAGTCCTATGCTAAAACTATAGTGTATATTATTCCAATGCGCAGAGCCTATCAGTGATATAGGAACTACACTACAAGCGCTCTGGTGCTAAGGTGTGTGCATGGCACAGGGCTGCTGTAATCAGTGCCAGCGCAAGGGAAAGGGAAGGAGAGAGCCATATCTTTGAAAATATGTTGCTCTCTTGCTGCCTCCCTGTTGCGCAACGCATCGCAGCCTCGCTGGGGGAGGGTGGGTTGCACTGTATTGCGTGGAGACTTGGTAAATCTACCCCAAAATGTCTTTTACAACCAGTTAAACATTGTGTATTCTTATTCCATTATGTTTCAATTCAGTAATTTTAGATATCTTTACATCCAACAGAAAACAAGCCTTGAATGTGTGAAATGACCATCAATAATTAAGCGAATGCTGTAAATCTTCAATAATAGCAGAAATATTGAGCTTCAGTATTCAGGAAAAAATCAGCGCAGTCAGCGACAGGGGAACCAGCACATAAACTGACAGATTCCGGATGAAGCATCAAGGGCAGTTCAGTGATTGTAAGAGTCTGAGCTGTGCACCTCCACGCCACAAGACGAAGAAATGACCTTAGGAAAATTAAGGCAACAACAATAACAAACCGCCTCCTGTATAAACAAGTGCCTAACACCTACTTTGATCATGGGATTGGTATGATGTGATTACCACAGTGTTCTGTTTTGTCAAATGATGACAAGCCATCATTCCGTGCTCTAGGTGAATTGTAAACTGTTTCTGGCTAAACCACAGTAACCAGAGAAGAGCACAACAGAGCGGAGCCAGACAACTGATGGGTAAAGGAAAGAGGAGTTCTTATATCTACAATACAACAGACTGTCCCGATTTGCACCGACCAGAAGGAAGATACATCTTTACCCGCAATCGTGCATAGCCATAATCCAATCTAAAGGCACAATCGCCTACAAAGACACCTTCTACATATTAGGAGTGTGGCAAATATTTGGTGGCTATTGCATTTTTTTGTTAAAACCGAAATCAAACGTGCAAGATACAGCACACATATAGAGTGTGTGAGAAAAACACTAGTGCTTTATAAGCCATGTCGGCCCATCAGGAAATGCAGTCATGGGATGTAGACAAATATATACCCGACCCACAGACACTAACCAAGAAAGAAGAATCATACACATGCAGCGAGAGCTTTAGTTTGTCATCACTACTCCAGCTTCATCAGCAAACCTACACAGGAGAAAAACCATTCAAGTGCAGTGAATGTGTCAAGAACTTTAGTCGATTATCAGAACTACAAAGACACCAGCGAACACACACAGGGGAAAAGCCATTCAAGTGCAGTGAATGTGCAAAGTGCTTTAGTGAGTTATCAAGCCTTCGAAAACATCAGCGAACACACACAGGAAAAAAGCCATTCAAGTGTAGTGAATGTGTCAAGAGCTTTAGTCAGTTATCAGAACTACAAAGACACCAGCGAACACACACGGGGGAAAAGCCATTCAAGTGCAGTGAATGTGCAAAGTGCTTTAGTGAGTTATCAAGCCTTCGAAAACATCAGCGAACACACACAGGAGAAAAGCCATTCAAGTGCAGTGAATGTGCAAAGTGCTTTAGTGAGTTATCAAGCCTTCGAAAACATCAGCGAACACACACGGGGGAAAAGCCATTCAAGTGCAGTGAATGTGCAAAGTGCTTTAGTGAGTTATCAAGCCTTCGAAGACATCAGCGAACACACACAGGGGAAAAGCCATTTAAATGCAGTGAATGTGTGAAGAGCTTTAGTCAGTTTTCACGCCTTCAAAGACATCAGCGAACACACACAGGGGAAAAACTCTATCATTGTAGTGAATGTGACAGTAGTTTTCGCGTCTCGTCTTCATTACGTTAAGTTGAAACTAAATTTAATTGTTATTTTTCTGTGTTTTCTTATTTTTTATGTATGCTGTATATAATCTGAATACAACTTCAATAAAAATAATAAAAAAAAAAAAAAAGCCATCATTCCGTGCTCTAGGTGTATTGTAAACTCTTTTTGGCCAAACCACAGTAACAAGAGAAGAGCACAACAGAGCGGAGCCAGACAACAGAAGGGTAAAGGAAAGAGGAGTTCTTATATCTACAATACAACAGGCTGTCCCAATTTGCACCGGCCAGACGGAAGATACATCTTTACCCGCAAGCATGCATAGCCATAATCCAATCTAAAGTTACAATCGCCTACAAAGACACCTTCTACGTATTTGGAGTGTGGCAAATATTTGGTGGCTATTGCATTTTAATGTTAAAACTGAAATCAAACATGCAAAATGCAGCACACATATAAAGTGTGCGAGAAAAACACAAGTGCTTTATCAGCCATGTCGGCCCATCAGGAAATACAGTCATGGGATGTAGACAAATATATACCCGACCCACAGACACTAACCAAGAAAGAAGAATCACACACATGCAGCAACAGCTTTAGTTTGTCATCAAAACGCAAGTTTCATCAGCACACGTACACAGGACAAAAACCATTCAAGTGCAATGAATGTGGGAAGAACTTTAGTCGATTATCGGACCTACAAAGACATCAGCGAACACACACAGGGGAAAAGCCATTTAAATGCAGTGAATGCGTGAAGTGCTTTAGTTACTTATCAAACCTCCAAACACATCAGCGAACACACACAGGGAAAAAGCCATTCAAGAGCAGTGAATGTGCAAAGTGCTTTAGTTAGTTATCACACCTACAAAGACATCAGCGAACACACACAGGGGAAAAGCCATTCAACTGCAGTGAATGTGCAAAGTGCTTTAGTGAGTTATCACACTTACAAAGACATCAGCGAACGCACAAAGGGGAAAAGCCATTCAGGTGCAGTGAATGTGCAAAGTGCTACAGTGAGTTATCAAGTCTTCAAACACATCAGCGAACACACACAGGGGAAAAACCCTATAATTGTAGTGAATGTGACCGTAGTTTTCGCTTCTCTTCGGCATTAAGGTATCATCAGCGAACTCACACAGGATAAAAACCATTCAAGTGCAATGAATGTGGGAAGAGCTTTAGTCAGTCATCACAGCTTCAAAGTCATCAGCGAACACACACAGGAGAAATACCATTCAAGTGCTGTGAATGTGTGAAGAGCTTTAGTCAGTCATCACAGCTTCAAAGTCATCAGCGAACACACACAGGAGAAAAACCGTTCAAGTGCTGTGGATATGTGAAGAGCTTTAGTCAGTCATCACACCTTCAAAGACATCAGCGAACACACACAGGGGAAAAACCTTTTAAATGCAGTGAATGTGTGAAGCGCTTTAGTCGATTTTCAGACCTACAAAGTCATCAGCTAGGGGAGAGGTGTGGCGCCGCGGCCAGGGCGACTGACGCTGGAATCTGGGGAGCAGTGTTCGATCCCCGGCTCCGGCGACAGATTAGCCCAGCACCATGTGACTCTGGGCAATAGCTCGCTTAATCTTCCCGACGGCCCCCAGCGCCTAGAGACCCTTACGGGTGATTGTGCGCTTTACAAATGTGGATTATTATTATTATATTATCAGCGAACACACACAGGGGAAAAACCCTATCATTGTAGTGAATGTGACAGTAGTTTTTGCTTCTCTTTAGCATTAAGGCATCATCAGAAAACTCACACAGGATTCAAGTGCAGTGAATGTGCAAAGTGCTTTAGTGAGTTATCACACCTTCAAAGACATAATCAAACACACACAGGGGAAAAGCCGTTCAAGTGCTGTGAATGTGGGAAGAGCTTTAGTCAATTATCACACCTTCAAAGTCATCAGCGAACACACACAGGAGAAAAACCATTCAAGTGCTGTGAATGTGTGAAGAGCTTTATTTAGTTATCAAGCCTTCAAACACATCAGCGAACACACACAGGGCAAAAACCCTATCATTGTAGTGAATGTGACAGTAGTTTTCGCTTCTCTTTAGCATTAAGGTATCATCAGCAAACTCACACAGGAGAAAAACCATTAAAGTGCAATGAATGTGGGAAGAGTTTTAGTCAATTATCAAACTTACAAACACATCAGCGAACACATAATACTGTTGATTTTTTTTTTGGTTAAGAAGAGATGTAAAGAAAAATATTCAATTGCACCTGATCACACTACCTATAAAAGCAACACTGAACAATACTGGGACTAACAACGATACTTTCAACTAACTTGTCGGATTAGTGATAAAATCTATAAACCCAACAAGTTGTCAGGGCTTTGGAGATGGAAGCTTCATTGGTAAAATGTATGTATTACTATTAACAAATGTCACTTCAGTATATGTAGTATATGTAATGAACTAAAGCAAAGCACAGGTGTTTAAGAAATAGCCTATTGTTAGATATAAAAGAGCATATACCTTATTTTTAAGTATAGTTTGCTGCATCTTTTACAGACTGTTATCGGTTGATGGATCAGCTCGTGCCTCGAACCTTATAACTAAGTGTGACCTGTGGCTCCTCTACGACTTGGCTCTCCCTATTAATTTTGTGTCTTGCCAAACTCTACTTTTTACAACAATTGAGCCACTGTAAGCAGCAGACTGTGTTTGAAGAATGTGGTGAAATAGCAAAATCCCACATAAAAAGCCTATATGTTGTAATGTGCCAATTTAGATATTTGAAATTCAATAAAACAGAGTTAAACCAAAAGCATATATGTGCTAGGACAATCAGTTGCACTCCCAGCAACTCATCTTTCACACTTGTTGGCCCTTGGTCTCAAATGTTCTGAAGGATTTGTTGTATGAATGCTAGAAGTGGCAGTGACATTCATGAAGCTAAAGCTAACAGGAGTGTGTGGGAGGTAGAAAGGGGGAGAGATAAAGAGAGCGAGAGAGACAAAGAAAGGGGGGGGGGAGAAAGAGAAATTTAAGGGATTAGTATTCACCTAAAAATAGAAGAACCAGCCAAATACATGTCAATGTGTGACATCACCAGAGTAACACGCTGAACACCTGTGAATTTATATATTTATTTGTTATACTTATAGACCCATGTCATGCCAATAAGCCGCAAAGCACAAGTAAGGAAAATAGTGAAGGAAGGAGCCCATTATCATATGCAAATTACAATGATGTCACATGTAATGACGTCACAAAAAGTGATGTCAGGCCCTTATAATATTTTTCACATAAAAGGTCGACGGCCTGTTTTAAAAACAAAAAATAAGAAACGTAAAATAATGTAAAAAGAAGTTTTTGGTTTCAGTTTTGTTATAGAGCAATTTAGGACCCTAGTGTAATTTTCCAGATTCATGCCCATATAGAGGTATAAATCCCCCTAGCCTTAGATAGGCATAGAAATCATAACCATATTTAGACTTAACCCATGCAGTCCAAATACGGCATGGCTACTTCCACTAGTTCCAAAAATCCACAACGATTTCTTGGAAAAACTCGCCTTCAGCAGTCAGGGACTTCCCCTTGCTTGAATATTGATTTGTCCAAGAACTCATGGAGTTTTCAAGAACTGCAAGTCTTTGATGATGTTATTATATCCAACCTTACGTCAAACTCGGCACCTTCAAGGTATAAATATACCTACACTTGCCCTAGGAGACACACGGTGGTTTGGAGCAGTTCGACTATCTACTTGCCCGATGCATCTCGATGCAGCAAATGCCGAAGGAAGCTGACCCTCCAGCAGACGCACTGAGAGAGACGCTGTCTTTTCTCTTGCCGAGAAATCCAGCTCCAGTGTTTCCAAGCTCCCTTTGCGGGGTTGTGGGAAATCGAGTCCTGAGACAGAGAGATACCAGACCTCCTTCATTCTAAACCAAGGTACGGAGCTGATTAGACCCTAAGAGAAATCTTGGATAGATTCTTGGCAAAAGAATACTAAAAACCTATGCTACACCATACTTACTTCTTCCCTCGTACTACGCTTAGGTTAGGTACATTGGGGTAGGCGTATTTTAGAAGCACCAGTTGAGTACTATTAGTCTTTATTTATTTATGTATGTATTTTATGGCTTAGAAACCATACCATGCCATGCTTTTACAGTATTATTTTATAATACTCTTCTTGCTGTACGCATTATACTTTGCAGCAGATATTACGATTGTAGCAGTTAATTTTTTCAGCATGAGAAAGAAGACTGTTCAATAAATACTTTTTATTGAAAACGCCCGTCTCTCTATTTCTCTGCACCTCTGGTAAAACGAAACATGCACGATTGACTAAGTGAAATATCTATCTATTGTTTCCACGACTCTAGAGATACGTTTTATGTTGGGGAAACAAAGTTGTCATGTTTATACGGTTGTCAGAAACGAATCCATTCTTGTTTATTCGAGAAAGTTTCTAGTGACCTCTGAGCTAGTTGGCACTTACAATTAAGTCTAATATATTCAATAGAGACCTAGTCGACCTCAGTCCAATGTCAATTCTATAGGATATATTATTCCAATGCGCAGAGCCTATTGGGAATATAGGAACTAAAGGACAGTTTTTATACATCATGTGTTTTCCTACTATCAGTTTGTAACTAAACTCGGAAATGACTGAAAGTGTAAATATTTATAAACAGATATGTGGAACTTGGAAATTACATTTAAAAACAGTTTTCAGCGAATAAATAACATGTGCTTTTAATTTGCGTTTGTTTCCTGACGTTGTTCTTTAGCCAGCCCCTAAGTCCCAAAGTGTTTCACATTTATAGTGTATTAAGCAATAGAAGGGCTAATTTTGTCAAGTTCTCTGTTCCGCTCTTGCGCCACTCACACAAATAAACAAGCATTTACAATGCAATAGGTCTAGCTGTGACATGTTTAAAGCTATTAGCATTGTAAATGACATTGTTTTTTATATTGTTTTTATTTTGTTTTAAAGTATACAGTATATATTATTAATTATGCACCATTAGACTGAAGATGAATTAGTGAGGAAAAAAAAGTTAAAGCAACAGGAAATCTCATCTATATCACACTGATAAAACAAACTGGATTACATGCATTTGTGATTGTTTCACTTATTTGAGAGGGGTCAGTGTTTTATTGACAAATTACGTGACACTGCGTATAAATTGCAAAATTATTAGGTGAGTTTGCTTAGAATCTTTTAATTAAAACAGCTGGTGTTTCCTCTGCTTAAATTAGTATAGTCGTAGATTGTGAGAAGAAATATCTGGAAAACAGATATTAACTTTTGTGAATTATGTGGTATTTTATGTGAATTCTATTTTTCTTAGTCAAAACATAACATGTTCCATTAAAGGCAATGGACAGCTTACACATTTGAGAGGTTCATAGTAGGACACATGTTATTAATTGTCTATGTATGAGATGCCCACATGTACAGAGGGAATTTGCACATTCAGGACATTTTTCAGTATCAACAATGGTAATGCAAGGGCAAAATGAATACTTGACAGATGATAGTAGTGTCTTTATATAATCATGCCCAGCCCCCAGCTCAACCCCCTTGCCCCGCCCTCTAAGTTAATTTGAGTGGTACCTGCACTTATTTTTCTCATTTATACGCTGCATGCAGGGCTTTAGGTGGGACGAGTCTTGCGGTGCTGACTAAAAAGCAGGCGCTGAGACAGGTCGCTATTGGAATCTCGATTATTGCCCTCAACGTCTGGATGAAATAAAATACTGTTAACCCTGCAGCACTGCCACTCTTCACTGCCTGTGATGCAACTTCCAAGAGACTCGTTGTAGTTCTGTCACTGTCTCCCCATTTCAGAACTGAAGCATTTTCAATGCGCTATGCTACGATGTCATGGTTGTTGCCTATTTATGTTATGCAACTAACAACCATTAACAATACCAATAGTACCTTAGTGTTGTAAGTGTAATGTTACTTGCTGTATTATACATATAGATGTAATGACAGAAGTAGCAAAATACCAGTTGGGCGGCACATTATGCTCAGTATAGATTTTCAGTGCTTTTAAGCCACACCCTTAATTACATATCTCAATGTCCCTATAAGAGGTCCTACAGTTTTTTCATCCCACTTAAAGCCCTAGCTGCATATAACCTCTAATTGCATCTACATTATTAAAGTTTGACTAATGCTTATTTTTCCAGACGTATTCTGTAGCTTTGTACCGAAAAATACAGTCTGTTTACAAAAGACATTGCCATTGAAGATGTTATTTTACGAGTAAGGATAATATGTTAGAGCTATCAAAGATGTCACATGACCTCGTGGCATTCGAAAGAAGAATACACAATCCCTTTTGCATTCTGGTACTGGTAGTTTTACTTTTCAGGCTTCATAAAACCATTCCGTACTACTGTTATTTGCATTTCTGTACGTGTACAGCCTTCGAACACGCTTGGCAGGCAACAAAAAAAGAATTTCACAGTTTTCAAAATATAACGTAGCGCATTATAAATGAACATAGCGCTATAAAGTTGCCCCCGGGCTGAACATTG
This sequence comes from Lissotriton helveticus, assembly GCF_964261635.1. Classification (NCBI taxonomy): domain Eukaryota; kingdom Metazoa; phylum Chordata; class Amphibia; order Caudata; family Salamandridae; genus Lissotriton; species Lissotriton helveticus. Next base: position 417,393,753 of record NC_136058.1, on the reverse strand, counting down.
GCGCTACGGAAAACTATACTACGATGTTGCAGAGCATGGCCTGTCTCATGTCCAAAACGTCTCCAATAACTTAAAACAGAAAAAGTGTCCTGGGACAACCTCACGGTGCTGGCACTGGTCTGGGCAACGTGCACACTCATGGCTGGTTCTGGGGTATCCAATGCTGCAGCAGCCTGCCCTGTCACTACAGCTACCTTCTCTCTCACTACAACTGCTGCCAACCCCCTTTGGCACCTTCCCCCACACCCTCACTTGAGCATTCACTCAAGCCCTGTGCACCCTCTCTCGACACATAGGCCAGCCCCCTGTGTTCCCGACCCTCTCAACCGGTCCTCTCTTCCTCTGCCACTCTGCTGGTACCCCACAGCCCACTTCTGCTATTATTGATCTCTGTCTCGGCCCTCCACTTCCTTAGCACTTGGCTGGTAGCATCAACTCCACCCATTTGCCTAAGCCATATATCCCCCTTTTCTCAGTGCCGTGCAGCACCCCTACTCTTTAACGTGCCTCCTGGTGGAATGCACGCATCGGGGTACCTGGGACTTAAAGTTCTGCTCATTGGCCGTTCTTCACGGCGGAAGAATTAAAGGCTACACACTTCTTTACCCCCCACAGAACAGTTGCTCATCAGGCAGTACAACAACCTACCCTGGAGACAAACCTCAATCAGTGCTTATATGATGCAGTTTTTGTGCACTTAAAGTCAGTCCTGGACTCCAGACCCCAGACCTACGTTACTCTGTTTCCCATAGCACAGATGTTCAATAGGCAGTGCACGGCTGCGGTTGCCCGCGCCTCCCACTACTTATTTACTGTATCTGCACCAGTTCAATGGATCACCGCAGCCCCATGGTGCACAGGACACAGATCAGGACACAGTTGAGTGCATTCATGCAGGGGTGTGACAAATGATGACCCGGTAACTGGGCGCAGCTGTGCTGCATCGTGGGAATTCTCAGGCAGCCACATGCTACCACAAACGGATTAAGATCCCCTGGGCAGCTCAGTAGTATAGCGGCATCACTCACCATGCATGCCCCGATGCCTCCGCAGTGCCGCGGCTCAGGCTCCCACCTCCGAGGCGCCATCACCTTTGCTCCGCTTTCCCATTCACTGCGGGGGCACGCTGGTTGTGTGCGCGGCCGGAGGGCTCCACACTCCGAAGTACGTCACTGCAGATTGCGGGAGATAAGCGGCACCCTGGCGAGCTGTGAGCAGAGCATTAAGCAAAGCAACATGGGTAAAGTTGGTAGCAGACTTTAAAAGGCTGACGCAGGTGAGAACTAGAAGTGAGCAAACAAAAACTGCAGCCGAAGGAGTATTTGCTGCATTAGAGCTGGACGGAAAACGAAAACTGATTATGACACTTTTGGTCCATCGGAACTCTTGAAGATTCCACACTTATTTAAAATATCACTAAGTGACGTTATTACATCTAGTACCTTTTCTGATGATTGGGACTTCGAGACTGTTAATAACATGATGTCTGATCTAGAAATGTTTGCAGTATTCACAAATCATGAATATTTAGAAGGTTCATCAGACTATGAAGAAATGTATTGTTATAATCGCTATGAACATCATTTCTTGCATAGAACTGCATCACCTAGAAATGTATTAATGTACAACCAATGGGAACACTGTCCTACTCCTCCAAAGGGTAGCTCAACAACTTTTGCAAAGAAGTTTCCATATTTTTCAGGGTTCAACTTGTCAAATCCAGAAATGTTTTTCTTTAAAAATGTAAACAAAACAGGAGCGACAAATATGTTGACCAATATAAAACAGATTTATTCTGCTGCCTTTATTGCCCAGAATTATGGTGCCCATTATTATGCAACTGTTTCAATACCTTTACTATCACTGGCCTTCCCGATTCGTGGTACACTGCCACTACCATGTCCATCTTCAAAAAGGGTGATTTGTAATCTCCTAGTTGTTATCGCCCATTCTCTCTGTTGGATTTGGCTGCTAAAAATCCAGGGAGGGTGGTGTTGGAGCATTTGTTGTCTTGGGTCAGGGAGTAGAACCTACTGTTGGATGTGCAATATGGGTTCCAGGAGGGGCAGGGCACCGTAAAGCAATGCCTACATTTGCATTAGCTTGTTAGAAAATATACCATCGCAAAGCAGGTCTCCCTTTGCCTGTCCTTTATGGACCTGCTGCGCGCTTTGAAAGTGTGGTAGGATCTAAACTGTGTGCCTTGCTAGAGGGTATGGGGGATCCAGGGCTTGTCCAATTCTAGCGGGCCCTGCACTTTGACCTTTCTGCATCTGTTTGATTTGGCTCTGCTGGGGAATGCACCAGTAGTTTTCTGCTGGAGAAAGGTGTTCGGCAAGGGTGCATATTGGCCCTATTTTTTTTTATAGTTTGTTAATTGCCATTTCAAAAAAGACATATAATGTCAAACATAAAATAACATACAGAGCATTGCACAACAACATCCATCGTCCATTTGTGACTATACAGCATTATACATAGCAACAGCAAGCAGTAGTGCAGCCGACACACCCAATTAGGCAACGGTGTGTGTTTGCAAGTATCCTATGAGATAATTCCAGTAATATCGAGGTGTCGATTAACCCTGGGCGGGCTACTTCGCTACGCCCACGAAGTGGGCGTAGTGTTGCCTACTTCGTCCTTTGCAAAGTAGGCGAAGAAGGCAACACTACGCCCACTTCGTGGACGTAGCGAAGTTGGCCGCCACCCGCCTCCCTCCCGCCCTCCCTAAATGCTTACATTAATAAATAAATGAATTATAAAACCACTTACCTTGTCCGCCGCGTCCCCGGGGCTCCCGCTCGTCATCGCGCCGCCGGCTTAGATTCTAATGCGCATGCGCGGGCGGCCGCGCATGCGCATTAGAATCCAAGACGGTGGCGCCGGCGGCGCGATGACGAGCAGGAGCCCCGGGGACGCGGTGGACAAGGTAAGTGGTTTTATAATTCATTTATATATTAATGTAAGCATTTAGGGAGGGTGGGAGGGAGGCGGATGGCGCGTAGTGGGGCTACGCGAAGTGTGTGGGTGGGTGTAGTTTTTTGCCCACTTCGCATAGCTTCGCGAAGCCCCACTACGCCCACTACGCCCAGGGTTAGTGTCGATCCTGCTGGTAGTTCTTCTTCATAAGTTTGCAGGGTGTCCGTACAATACACCAAATCATGAATCCAGCGTTTGATCCTTGGTGCTTGTTTACTACCCCAGATAAATGAGATCCTACGTTTAGCCAGGAGTAAAGCAATTGCACAAAATTTGCGCTTAATAACGCGGACCCCTGGGATCAAGCCTAAGACACATGTATGTACATTACACTCAATAGTTGTGTCTACCCAACATTGTGTCACCTTCAACCAATAATC